>NW_026522042.1:33107500-34357500 GCF_021234435.1 Artibeus jamaicensis | reverse complement strand
AGACGGGATGGCAGAGGCCCATATGCAGGCAGGGTAGGGAAGCCGGGGCTGCTGCTTTATCTAAAGCCCAAGGGTCTGTCCCTCCAAGCAGACCCCAGGACAAAAACTGAGATATGGGATCATACCGGGAAGTGGTCCCAGAAACCAGAAGTGGTCTATATTCCCCAACAGTGGGCAGGAGAGCAGGGGTGTTCTCCGTCACCTCTGCCCCGGGGGCACTGAACTCCTGCACCATGGGGCTGCCCTGCCCTGGGGCCTGGGGACAAAGCCATGTGATCGGGGTGGGAAGCTGCGAGCATGTTCACGTGTACAACTCATGAACATATACAACTCAACACCCCCAAAAAACCCCAAACAACCTAATTTACCCAATTAAGAATGGGCAAAGGACCCAAATAGACACTTCTCCAAAGAAGACATACAGATGGCCAATAGGCATATGAAAAGGTGCTCAATGTCACTACTCATCAGAGAAATGCAAATTAAAACCAGAATGAAATATTACTTCACACCTGTCAGAATGGCCATCATCAATAAATTAACAAACGACAAGTGCTGGCAAGGATGTGGAGAAAAGGGAGCCCTCGTGCAGTGCTGGTGGGAATGCAGACTGGTGCAGCACCGTGGAAAAGGGTATGGCATTTCCTCAAATAAATTAAAAATGGAATTGCCTTATGATTCAGCGATTCCACTTCTGGAAATACATACAAAGAAACACAAAACACTGATTTGAAAGAACATATACACCCCTATGTTCATTGTGGCATCATTTACAATTGCCAAGATTTGGAAGCAGCCCAAGCGCCGATCAGTAGATGAGGGGGCAAGCTGTGGTGCATTTACACAATGGAATATTACTCAACCATAAAAAAGAAAATCTTACCTTTTGCATCAATGTGAATGGACCTGGAGATTATTACGTGAAATAAAGGAAATAAACCAGTCAGCGAAAGACAAGGATCATACGATTTCACATATCTGTGGAGTCTAATGATCAAAATAAAGTAACAAATAACATAGAAGCAGACTGCTAGATGTAGAAAACAGACTTACAGCTGTTTGAGGAAAGGAGGGTTGGGGGTGAATGAAAAGGCAGAGGGATTAAGCCAAGAAAAACAACTCGTAGACACAGACAACGGTATGGAGATTGCCGGAGGGAAAAGTGGGGGGTGGGGGAAGGAAGAAGATAAATGTGGGGATAAATAGTAAATGCCTTGGGGTCGTGAATGCACAACACAACATACAGATGATGTGTTATAGAACTGTACACTTGAAACCTATATAATTTTATTAACAAATGTCACCTCACTAAATTCAACAAAAAAAATTTTAAAGGATGCATGTGGGAAATCATTAAGAGAATAATAAAAATCTAATATGGAGGAAATAATAAGACATATTTGATGAGTCAGAAATTGGCAAAGAAGGATAAAAAAGGAACAGAGGAGAGCACTGCAAAGCAAACTGTCGTGCGGTGAATTTAAACACTATCACATACAATGGAATAATGTGATTGTTACCTCATCACATCATTAACTTATATAATGATTTAATTAGTTGAAAGGCAAAGACTATCAGGCTGCATTACAAAAATAAAGCAAAACATACTTCGTTTCTTCAGATGGCAAGTCAAGGTAAGTACATGAACACAAGAGGGTGGAGAAGACACATCAGCAGACAGACAGAAGTCAGTAGAAAACTTTAGATTTGAAAAACATGGCAAAGAAATCTGACCTGGTTGACATACAGAGAACCCTGAGGCTAAGAGATGACCACAGTATACACTTTTTCTTCAAGGGCAGACGGCTCATAAACCCACACTGATGATGCACTGGGCCAGTAAGGCCTTAGCTAATTGTTAAGGGTTGAGAACATGGGGAGAATAGTCTATGACCACAGTGAAATCACTAACAACAAGATACACGGTAAACTGAAAGCAACAAATGCACAAATAAGATAAACAAGATAAACAAACAAACAAACAAACAAAAACTGATAGACACTGACCACAGTATGGTGGTTACTGGGGAAAAGGAGCTTGTGAAGGGGTAGTAAAGAGTAAAAAGGGTCAAATATGTGGTGATGGAATGAGATTTGACTTTGGGTGGTAAACACAGTGTGATATACAGATGGCATATCACAGAATCAGACACTAGAAATCTATACAATTACAGTAGCCAATGTCACATCGATAAATTTCATTTAAATAGAGAAAAAGTACATGGAAAGATCCTAAATGTTTGCATATAAAGTGATAAACATCTAAAAAATCCAACAGTCAAAGAGGTTCTAATGGAAATTAGGAAATATTTTGAATTGGATGAGGATGAAAATGTAAGGTATAAACACTTGTGCGATGTACTGACAAGAAGAGCTGTACTAAGAAAGTATACAGACTTTCATGCGTATGTTAGGAAAAATGCTGGAAATCAAAGAACTAGTATGTTTGTCAAGAACTTGGAAAGAGAACACAAAATCACACTATTGCAGTCAATAAATTAGAAGAGAGAAAACAATTATGATAACATCAGTAATTACTGAAATGGAAAATGTTACACAAGAAAAAATAACAGCCAAGTGTTGTTTGCTTATGAGAGCATAGTTAAAAACAAAATGATGAACTCCTAGAAAGTTTGATCAAGGGGAAAATAAGGCACAAATCAACAATATCAAAGATGAGAACAGAACTGTCACTAAGGAGCTCACAGATGTTAAATCATAAAAAAGTATGCCCAACAATTTATGCCAATAATTTCAACAGTTCAGATAAATTAAACGAATTCTGAAAAATACAAGTCGACCAAAATGATGCAATTATGAACGGTCCTGTTAAAAACATGAACACAATTATGCTCTAAAAATTAGCAACTCATAATCCATGGAATGTGAACTGCAACACAGCCAAAAGAGGTACAATGCAGACATGCAAGAATGGCAAAATACTAAAAATAAATCAATATGTCACAAATAACCAAATAAAATAAAAACAATCCTCTCAACAGATGCTGGTAAAAAGCTTTTAACCATTCAACTCCCATTCATTACAACTCTAAGAAATGAAAGAAAAGCAAGTAAATTCCTTTATACAATGAACAGTTTCTATAAACATCATGTGGAATGCTGAAATGTTGAGAGATTTCACTCAAAGGGCCATGAATACCAATCTTTACCACTTACGTTTAACATTTTACTAGAGACTCATTCCACTGCAACAATACAAGTAAAAGAAACAGAAAGAAAAAGAGGGAAATAATACTATCTTTATTTATTGACAACACATATAAAATATAAAGGAATCGGCCCTCGCTGGCATAGCTCAGTGGGTTGAGCGCGGGCTGCAAACTAAAGGGTCACCAGTTCAATTCCCAGTCAGGGTATGCGCTTGGGTTGTGGGCCAGGTCCCCAGTGGGGCCATGTGAGAGGCAGCCACACACTGATATTTCTCTCCCTCTTTTTCTGCTTCCCTACCCCTCTCTCTAAAAATAAATACATAAAATATTTTTAAAAAGAAATGTTATGGAGGAAAACAAATATTCAAAAATTTTTCAATAAAATATAAAGGAATCTACAAACAGCTATTAACTGATACATGATTTCAGCAAGATCATGACTCCTCGGCCAGGAATGAGGTCCATCCAGCGGTCAGCCTGGCTCCGCCGATGGTCACCCCTCACCCTCCTGACAACAATACAGGTTCAGCCAGCAAGTCCAATGGCCCAGATGGCCCAGGTCCCACCATGTCTGGCCTACCCACTGGGGTGCTGCGGGGAGTCGGGGAGGGAATGTCTCCTCATGGAGTCCTGTGGCTTCCCCACCAGGGACCCGATTTTCTTTCAGGCACTTGCTTTTTTCCTATTCTTCATGCGTTTGTCAAAGCACTGCCAAGGCATGCCTCACCATGACAAGTATGACAAAAGCAGTTTTGAACCCACGTCCCCCCGCCCCCCCCGCCCCCCGTCTCCCGAACAGCATTCTCCGAGGAACCAGGGTTCCACGGCCCGCACGTCAAATGTCTGCTTTGTTTTCATGGGCACTGCCTTTTAAAACAGGAGCAAGGCAAAAACGTCCTGGTTTACTCGATATGTTTTCTTTTCCTTTTGACTTTGGTACAAATCGTTTCTTATTACTGCAATCGATATTTAATAAACACTATGGTCAAAGGGAAATACCGGGCTGCTCACCGTGAGAGCTGAAGAGGCGTGAGGCAAAGGGGGAGCCGGGCAGGAAAAGCATGCCAGAGCGTAGTCTGTAAAAACAGTGGAGCCGGGAATGTGGTAGAATAAAGGATCCAATTGTGCCTTATTTATTTCTCTTACACTGTCTTGGCTGGTGAGTCTCGTTAAATGCTTTCCTGGAAAACAATGCATTCTTCTTTCCACGGGCACTGTGTACATCCCCACGAATTGTGAGGGGCCCTGGGAGGAGCCCAGTGCCGAGCCTGTTGGGGCGCCGAGGAGCCGACGTCCCACACAGGGTGAGGTGGACCCACAGGGCAGCCTGCTGGGGACCCTGGCACCTTTGCTCACAGTCCTGCAGGGGCTGGAGCAGAGGAAGCCGTGCTGGTCTTTGCTCTTGGAGAGTGTGGCATCGGTGCAGGGAGGGCGAGGCAGTGAGACAGAACAGCTGCTCGTGAGGAAGGCACCACTGCAGATCAGTGGGCTGGGGTGGTCTTTTCAGCAGCTGAACTGAATGTCGGCATGGGGGGGAGGAATGAGCCGTGACCCACAGTTCACGTCAAACACAGAAATAAACTTAAACTGGATCGTAGACCTTACGGGAATGTGAAAAGCATAAAAGTTCTGAAAGGAAACAGGAAAATGTGCTCATGACCCAGGGGCAGATTTCTCAGACATAGAAAGCACTGATCCTAAAAGAAAAAATCAGAATAAATGGGACTTTATTGCAATTAAGAACGCCTGTTCATCTGAAAGCTCCATTGGAGGCAGGAGCCCAGCCCAGTCTGGGGAGATGTTAGACCTGACAGGAGACGTCCAGAGCCTGGACCAAGGAGACTTAAAAGTGATCAAGGGTTGACCTGGCATGTCCCAAGGGAGGAGTTCTAAGTTACCATTAAGTGCGTGGGAAGGTGCTCAATAACACTAATAATCAGGGGAACATAAACTAAAACCACAACAAGCCAGTGCTGCAGATGCTGGACAGCTGGTGTGCACAGTGCTGAGGAGGCTGGAAGTAGGGGGAGTGCCAAGAACCGGGGCCAGGGACGGAGGGCCAAAGACCGGGCGGGGGCTGGGGAGAGGACAGGGTCAAACACAGTGACCTCAAGGCTCGTGTAATCTACTGGACGCGTCTACCAAAGCTGGGCACATGCCAATTCCCGGGCCCGTGTCCACCCAGAGTACATGTGTGAGAGGCCGACAGGCCAACACACATGTCCCCAAGGCTGTGTCAACCACAGCACCGAGTGGAAACACTCACAGGTCAGCCAGCTGCAGGACGGAGAATGTTGAATCACAGGACACAGCTCCCTGAGCTGCGAGGGTGGAAGGAGGCCAGCCGGTGGCCAGTGTGGCTCTCTCTGGAAGCTGAGGGACAGTGGGCACTGGTCCAGGTGATAGGAACGGGGACGGCGGGATGTCTGGGCCAGGCACTGACCGGGAGTGGCCTCTGGGGTGTGGGTACCTTGTCTGACCTGATTTGGAAAGAGGAATACATGTCTACAGGGTGGGGCAAGGTTAGTTTACAGTTGTAGAGTACAGGAGACACTTTATTCTTGTATTGTTATTTATTAATTATTGTATTATTTTTGTACGAATAACCGTAAACCTACTTTTGCCCTACACTATGTATACAGCTGTATTTATGCATATAGTCCCATCAAACTCCACAGTTAGGAGCTGTGCGCTCTCCTGGATGTGGGCTCCCTCGATTCAAAGGATACACAAGTGCACAGTGTTTGCTGGTCCTGCTTCCAGGTGAATGCACATCCATTCCTGGGAAACCACAGGTGTGTCTGGGTGCGGCCAGCGCAGCTGGAGTGAGGGGGAGGGTTCTGGCAGGCACCCCACCGCCCCACCGGAGAGCCCTGACTCCGGTTTCTTCCCTCGGGTTAAAGTGATTGGGAAATAAAAACACAAAGTGAAAACTTTCTCAGGGAACATTTAATCAACTGCTGGTTTTCAAATAGGTGACAGCAGTCGACATGGGCTTGCAGGGCCACAGGTAGCTGCCTGCTCTGCTGAGTGCCCCACAGCCAGATGCCCCAGAGCCTCGCCTGAGCCTGCGTGGGAAAGAGCATTTCAGCAGCAAGAGCTCATCCCACGAGCCGGCGGCGGGGCCCGCAGACGCCAACTCCCCCTCTCCGCATCTCTCCCTCTCTGAGTCTGCCTCTCCCCGTCTCCCTCTCCCTGTCGGGCTCCGTCTCTCTGTCCCTCTGTGTTTCTGTCTGTCTGTCTCCGTTTCTTTCTCTGTCTCCCTCTGTCTCTCTGCATCTCTCTCTGAATATTCCTCTCTCTGGTCCCAGGCCCTCCTGACTCTGGTGTCCTGGGTGGTCCCTGCTGCCTCCAGGCTGACTGCCAGGCCAGCGGGGAGCAATACTGTGCACACGTGTGTGTATGTGAGAGCCTGTGTGTGCCTGTGTGCTGGGTGTGCATGCATATGTGGGTACACGTGAATGTGTGTGGCATGTACAGAGCCATCCCTGACATCCCCCACTGGCCAAACTGCTTCTAGGTCCCCAGGTCAGGCCAACCCTGCTGGTCTCCTAGAGCCTGGGGATAGGGGGTGGACAACAGACTCCTGATGGGAAGGAAGCTTGAAAAGCAGGGTGGACAAGTGCAGAGTGATGGTGGGCGAGGGGCCATGTTACCTGGGGGCAGGAAAGAGCAAGAAGACAGAAAGGAGCCAATGCTAGGACCCGAGATGAACCTTGTCCACCAAGTTGGGGATCATGTAGCCTGGAAGGCCAGGGAGAATCCCCAGGAGGCAGGGGTTTGGAGGCACAGGGCACAGAGGTGAATGATTCTGGATACCTGGGCAGGGATGAAGGTGGAATGTGCTGGGACTGTCGTAGCACAGGAGGAGGGGATGGACTGGGCGCAGGAAGAGGAAGTGAGGAGGGGCCGGCGTCCTGGGGAGTGTCTGAGGTGAAGGGAGAGGACACAGTCCCTCTGGCTGAAAATCCATTTCCCGGAGCTCCCTGGGAAGACCCGGCAGGAGGGCCTGGAGGGAGGGGTGCTGCAGGCCGTGTGTTTTCTTCAGCGACTTGCCCGTATTTTGGACTAAACAATCCAGTGAAGAGCCTCACTGGGGATGACTCCTTCTCTCATAACTGAGGAGGGCTGGCAGCCTTCTTGGGCAAATGGAACATGCGGAAATGACTTTAGAGCATGAAACCCTTCCAGCAAGTATGCAAATGTCCCGGGGCTGTCCCACACCGCCATCCTGCAGTTGGGGGAGATGCAGACCCCCCACCCACCACAGCACATGGCCACAGCTCTCTTCCTGTTAAGTTTGGGGTCCCTGTACCCTGCAGGCTCTGGGGGGGTCCACTCTTGGTCAACCCAGGGACAGCTTACTCTGTGCCCCCAAGATGAAGTGCCACCTCTCTTCCTCCTCTGTCTTCCACGGTTTTCATATCTTCATCCAAAGCTTGCAGGGATGCTGAGCAGCAGTTTCCAAATGATGCCACCCCTTGCCCTTCCCTCTTCGATTCAGCCAGGAGCACAGGGAGCTCCCCACCCGCCCCAGCACACCCACTCCTGGAAACCTCCGCCAGCCAACCCCGCCTGGCTCTTCCTCCTCTCCCAGCTGTCCTCTTCGCCTGCACCTACTGCGTTCAGCCCCCAGGCCTTACTCAGCCTCTGCACCCAGGGACCGGGATGGCCAGGCTGCACCGTGTGCTGAAGAAGTGGGTGACCACAGTTAGTGTCATTCTCCTGGGACATCTTGGGGTGGTTGGAAGTGTGTGGCCACATTTTAAAAAGAAGCTCCTCTTCCATGATGGCTGAATAAGATGGGTGTCTTTTCCTTGCCCTGGTTGGTGTGGCTCAATGGATTGAGTGCCAGCCTGTGAACCAAAGAGTCACCAGTTCAATTCCCTGCCAGGGCACATGCCTGGGTTGCGGGCCAGGTCCCCATTTAGGGACATGTGAGAGGCAACTGATTGATGTTTCTCCTGCACATTGATGCTTCTCTCCCTTTCTTTCTCCCTCTCTCTGAAAATAAATGAAATCTTTTTTAAAAGTTTAAAAAAAAAAAGATGTGTGCCTTTTCCAGTCTGGAGAGGAGGCTTGTGTGGTAAGGCATCCAGCAGCTCCTCCCACAGGTGGGAGAACATGGACACATTAAAGAGAAGCCCACCAGGCGCCTACTGGGCAGATGGGGCCTGGGGCTTCCCTGTGTCTTCTAAGCCAAAAGGAGCCATTCATAGCTCCTCCAAAGGGACCATCCCAGGAAGATAAGAATGATGTTTTTCCACTGGTGTTTTGCAAGCTGACTTCCTTCTTTATTCTGCCAATTTTCCAGAGAAGAAAGCTGCCTTTTCTCTGGAGGCTGGCAGGAGCCGTGGGGAACTGAAGCACGCTCCCCTGCTCCGTACATAACACCCCTTCAAAGCAAAGCAGGGGCCGTGTGCTGTGTGGGACCTGGGGGAGCTGGTCCTGCGGGCCAGGCTTCTGGTGGTGACCCCGCCCTTTACCTGCTGTCTCTAAGAAGTCACTCACCTCAGGGAAGGCTGGGGTAAAGGAACAAAAGAATAATATATATTCCTCTCCTTCAACTTGTGTCGAGTCTGAACCATTCCTGTCTTCAGAGACAGAGAGAAGCTCTGTTTTTCCTCTTCTTATTGAAAGGAGACCTAACACGTGTTACAGCAAGCCTTTCCTGGAAAAGTGCATGGCTTGGTGCTGACTGACGTGTAAAACAACCTCGAAAGCAAAAGACCTGCTCCAGATCGGCCCCCAGCAGGCCCCTCTCCCCCACTCCACATTCATCGCTGGGAGGCAGCACTGGGGGTCAGGGTCCCCGCCCCTTACAGATCACCCGCAGCCTCCTTGGGCGCCGGTGTCCGGACTGGAGCAGCCTGAAACCCACCTGCCTGGACAAACGTGCTCCTTGTTTTCTACCACATCCCCTCCTATACCGAGGCATTTGGTCAGTTTGCAACACAGATTTCGGGCTATTGTATCTTTAGAGCAAAACAAATGATAAAATAGTAATAACACAAGGCATTCAAGCTAGTCGGTCCCCGTGGACGAGTCGCTAAAGAAAACAAAACTTGCCTTAGAAGCATCCTAGTCCTCAAAGCTCTCTTTCTCTAATTTCCACTTTTTTTCAGACTTTCTCGTGCAGCCTGCGGGCTTGGAGCTGCAGAATTTAATCAGTTACCTTAGAACCAGAGTGGACCAATTAACCAGTTGACTGGTTAAGCAGTCCTTGGAGTGAGGGCTGCGGAAGGATCCTTGCTCAGAACGGACTCCATGTACACTCCTGAGAACGTTCCTGGGTTCGCGTGGTGCACTCTCTGACATCTGTCTCTCCTTACACTTGTAATTTTTAAATCTTTCCCCCATCTATTAAAAAACATGTGTTTATTGTAAAAACAAAAGTTCAAAACTGGAACAAAGGTCTCCCATCCTCCTTCTAAGAGAAGCCGCTTCTGTTACCAACTCAACGTGCATTTCGTGCAGACCCTTCCCACGCGTCTGCGGATGGGACTGTTTCTGTGCACATGGAATCCTAGCAAAGTTTTGTGCTAGGAATGGCTGCTTTGCATCTACAGTCAGTCCTGGACGTGCTTCCACTTGAGTCTGCTCACAGCCTGGCCCTTTTTAAAGGCCGTGTCGTATTCCATCACCTGGATGTGGTGATTTAACTCATGTTCCTGTTGGTGGGTGTGGAGGGTGTTTCCAGTGATTTCATCGACTTGCAAGCAGGGTTGCTGTGGGGGCACAACTCCCACACTCACCCACACTCACCCACAAGAGCATACCCACACTCACACATGCAAGCATGTCTGTAGGAAAATTTCCCACGGCTGGCGCCCTGACCCAAAAGACAAGCCCACGTTTCTCAGTGTGGAACTCGTCAGCATGACTAACTTACCCCATTCTCATCTCAGACATACCGCCCAGAATAAACCAGCCCACGGAGACCAGTGGTCACTGAGGCCAGAAGCCCCTTCATCCTGCCTCCGAATCTCATCCAGGGTGAGCCCGAGACATGAGTCCTTACCACAGATGCTGGCTTGTGCCACGACCAACTAAACACCTCAGGGCTCTGCATGCAGTCCTGGGGAGCTGGCTGTCAGCGGTCATCAGTATCACCAGAGCTGTGCTGAGGACACTCGGTATCTAAGAGGCTGCTAACAGGGCTCCGTAAATCAGAACTGAACTAATGTCACCACTCCCGTCATCCCAGCTCAGTAGACGTCATGAGCAGACTCAGACTCAGTCCAGGTCACTCCTGGGGTGGACTGCACGTCATGCTGCCGTGACTCCAGGGGCTGCCAGCAGGTCTAAGGTGTTCTGGCTGCCCGGCAGGATCAGGAGGTCTTTCAAAAGGAGGGACACTCAGGACCTTTTGGAGGGACCCCGGGCACTGAAAAGGCAACGTGCCAGGTTGATTCTAATGCGCAGCTGGGCTGAGATGGCCTCACTCCTGGGGGCCTGGCTGCTCTCGTGACAGGCTGATCACTGCCCAGGACTCTGCTGGCCCCAGGAGCTCCAGGTCCCCCGGAAGCAACAGAGCCCCTACCCTGCGGGAAAAGCCGGGGGCTTGGAGGCTCCCATGGACTTGGACCTGAGTGTCACTTTTGTTCCCCCCTGTCAGCAGGAAGAAGGGACACTCACCCTGGCTGTGTTGTCAGGCTGCTCTGGCCACAGAGGAATGGCCCCTCTAGCGCCAGCCCTGTGGTCGTATTGCAGTCTCTTTTCTCCTTTATTTGCGAATTCTTCTAAGGAGACGCTTGATCAGTGGTTCCCAGAAACTGGTCCCCAGCCAGTGCGAGCCCATAATGAAATTTTCCTCCGTCTGTGGTAAAAACAAGAAAAACAGCGCCAGAGGATGGTTCTTTCGGTAAGGCTAACGAGAGTTCACCAAGAAGGCTGCCCTTCTTTCGGAGAAGGTTCCTACCACTCTGTCCAAGGGAATAATGACCTGCCTGTGCACTTCTCAGGTGGAGGGCTCCCTGAGGGACTTGACTTTTTGTGATCCAAGGGTGACCCAGCCCCTGCCCCTGCCCCCCACCCCTGCCAGCAACCTGGAAGGCAGAGGGTGGTTCTGAAGGCCTCAAAGGGCTGAGCACAGCAGAAGGGGCCCTGCCCCACTGGGGGCTGGGCCAGACGAGGCCCCCACCTTCTCCTGGGACACTGGCTGCAAGGCTTGGACAGCCCTGGCAGGAGACGTGAGTAGTGTCCCTCCCCTCTCTGGCCACCTCCCTGGACTCCCACCCCCCATGAGAGCCTGAGCCGGCACCCTCACACAGGTGTGGGCGATGTGCAAAGCCAGGTGCTCTCGGAGGCCAGATAAACTGGAGCGAGGTAGCTTCTGGCTTTTTTCGTCCCAGTTGCCGATGATTATCTTGCTTTACCTTTAGTCCATCTTTTGGCTGATGGCCACCATAATTACACCCATTATGAGGATGAAAATGTGGAGGGATCCACATTGTCACACAACTAAACGGTCTCAGCACCAGCTCTGCATAGGGGCACCCAAGTGGCTGAGGAACACGAATGTGTGGGGTGCCCACAGACCCATGACTCAGAGTCCTGGGAAGCCGGCCAGGGCCCTTGCTGGCAGCCAAGACAGGGAGGACCTCAGTGAAAGTGTGTGCAGCCTCCCACCGCCCAGGCTCCTCTGGCGCCCCAGCCCCTGCCCCCACCAGACTGAGGAGGGAGCAGGTGCACACTGGTCTCAGGACAGGCGTCCTGGCAGCAGCATGGAGCTCCTGCCCTGGCTGGTGCTGTACCAGGATTGGCAGGCATTTCCCCACCTGATGTCATATTGATGAAATATTTACAGTGAAACTTGGGAAGGCTGCCTGAGGTCCCTGCTCCCCACAAGGTGAATCCTAGGAAACAAGAGACCCCCGGTGGCTTCCAGGCACCTGGAACCTTCAGGAGCAGTGCTGACCACAACCTTGGACCCCCTGGGCCACCCAGCAGTACCCTCCACTCTACCCCTACCCCATGCTCAGGGGTCACTGGACAATTATTGAGTTTCTCACCAGAGCAGAGTCACTGCCCTATGTCCCTTCCCTGGCCAGGCCTGCCTCCCCTACAGTCAACAGAGACCCAGGTCAGCCACCCCTAGCCTCTCTGGGCAGAGGCTTCCAAATCTCAGCTGGCCTTCGCCACCTCACATACCTGGTGGGGGACCTCAGTCTTCCCCCCAGGCCCCATGACAGAGGAAGGTGCCAGCTCCCTTAGGGCCTTGGAGGGAACGCTTCTGGTTGCAGAGCTCTCACACACATCAGGCCACCTGATGACCAGAGAGAAACCCAGACCGTGCCCTCTCCCTGCAGAGGCCATTGGGGCTTCCCCATAGCGCTCAGTTCCCCCGGGCGCCCGCCCACTGCACACTGCAGCCTCAGTGGCCTGGTCCTGCTCCCCTGCCCTCTGTCCCTGACGCCACTTCTCAGCATCTCAGATGTGGAGGTCTTCCCCAGCAAGGGGGCCAACAGGAGGGGCCTGACCCTGGGTCGGCCCTGTAGGTCAGGAGACCAGTGCAGCTGCTCCCCACCTCTGTCCCACGGGAGACGGGTGGGGCAGAGCCGGGCGAGGCAGAGCTGGGTGGCACCCAGCAGGGGGCCTAGTCGCCATGCCTGCTGCAAGCGTCCTCCTCTCTCCGCTGGCTCTCTTGGATCTCCTTTCATCATCTCATTTCCCACATCTGGTGGGGGTAGAAGAAGCAGGCCCGTGGCTGTGGGCCCTCGGGGTTCAGCATGTAAAGACTGAGCCCCCTTTCTAGGGGAGCAGAGAGATAAAACCTATGGGCCCAGGACAGTCCCCTGGGGAGGCCTTAATGGAGGCTCCTCCTGCACAAGCCCCCTCAGGAGAAACGTAGCCGTGCGCTGAGTGTGGGGAAGAGAACCGGAGGAGCAGGCCGTGAAGATGAAGGGCCGCAGCTGGAGTGGGCGTGCTGTGCTTTGTTCTGTTTTCACCCTTGAGAAGCAGAGCTCTTTGGTCCATGTCTCATTCCCACAAAACATGCCAAGTGTCTGATTCCTCGTCAAGGCCAGAACGGTGACTGGGGGCAGACAGACTCTGGTCAGTCAGCTCTGGCGGCCTAGGAGGATGCGTCCTGAGGCACCAAGCGATGGCCAGCAAAAGCTGAAAGCAGGCAACCGGAGTTTGTTCAGAGAGAGACTTTAATGATGCTCTTGAGAGCTGCAAGCATTCAAGTTAAAGAGATGACTTCTGCCAGGAAAGAAATGTTTAATGCCAAGTGTCAGCATACAGAGAAGAGGCGCCCTGGGAGCCCGGAGGCCGGAGGGATTGCCCAGGGTCCAGGAGCTTCAGAACCACTCGTCCTCACCTGGGGGCATCAACCAGGTGACCAGCGACCAAGGGAGGCACTCAGGCAGTGTCCCCAGCTTGGGAAACCCAGGGTACTTGAAAAGCCTAGGAGAGAAAAGAGAGCAGTTCAGTTTGATAGAGTAGCACAGTAGGCACACACCTACTGTGTGCCCTGAATAAGACAGGGCCCCTGCCCTCTGGGACAACATGACACCCTCAGTAATTTTAAGTTACTGAGGGGCTAGTTGGGGGTCTGGTGTTCTAAGGTGCTGAAGCCAGGCTGAATCATGGCCCTGTATGAGCTCCTGCCTCCCACAGCTGTGGCCACTTGGAGTCACCCGTCACAGTCTCCCCTTCCCCTGCCTAAACCTGCTTGTAAGGGCACCAGGGCAGATGGCCAGGGAACCTTTTATCTTGTGCCTGGACGACCACAGCAAGAGGACTAGGGTCAGGGACCTTGTTTACAGAAGAAGAAAATGATATCAGATACAAACGGCTGAGTGGCTATTGTTAGTAGCTGGACCTGCACAGGGTCCTTGCCCGCATCCCATTGCAGCCCTTCTGTTCCTGCCAGAACCACTTGTGGGAGGAGCACTGAGTAGGCAGTGGGGGAGGAGGTCAGAGTTCACCCATACAATCTGCCTCCATCCCAGTCACCCCGGGCGACTAAATTTGTGTTTCTTCCCTAAAAATCTTATGTAAGCAAGAAGCAAGCAGATAGAGGTGGCAATAGTCTCAAACCCATCTGAGTTTCTTCGGGCTTGCTTTACTTAGAGAGGGGAGCCGTGGAGGTCGCGCTAGCCCCCTCTCCCAGCCCACCTCTCCTATTGCTGACCTGGAGGGGAGACATGGCTAGAGGGACAGGAGGCCGAGGTCACTGGGGGTCGATGGGCTGATCTGGGGTTGAACATGTGCACATCTCCATCGGGGTACACCTCACAGGAAGCACCCTTCAACTCAATAAACATAAGATGGTCATTGTGTGGACGGGGGCTGTGTTCCCCAGGCCACTCACAGGGCTTTGAATGACCACCTGGGACCCGAAGGGCCCCTGGCTGCACCCGACGAAACAGTGTTTCCAGTGTGTGGTTGCAGTTTCTGAGAGGACAGCCCTGGTGCAGGCTGTGAGCAGCGCAGACCACGAAGAACAGCGTCGTTTGCTTCTCCTTAAAAGGGAACAGATGGTGACAGTAAAACCACAGAAACAGGATGAGCCCCTGCTCTGGATGCCCTGTGCTCCAGTGACATGTGGTGGGCCAGTGGCCCCTTTCAGGTGAGGACCCCGCATTTGATGCGTTTTGTCCTGATTTAATGAAGAACACACTTGTGCTTCGTTTGCAAAGGCTTCACGAGTGCAAAGGTGTCCGGCTGCACATTCATCTCCAAACGCCTGGCCCAGCGTTTCCCTCCCTACTGGAAGCACCAGCTGACGGCAGGAACACTCAGGCCCCTAGGGGAGGGTCCCCACAGCCACATCCCTGTATAGACTAAGGGTTCCTGGACCATCCCAACCCGAGGCCACACCAGGGAGACTGGTACGGATGGTACAGCCAGTGCAGCTGTGGACACAGAGGGGGCATCAGGAGAGTCACCTCTTCTTGGGCATGTCCTTCAGGCCTAGGGAGACTGAGCTGTCCAGACTTCAAGAAGAAGCTCCTCCTCCAAGTGATGAGGTGCCCCACCCTGCCCACATCCACCTCCAGGTTTTTGGAAGCATTGAAGTGGTAATGAGAAGGCTTTGAAAACCTGTAACAATGCAGATTAATGACTGAAGATAAGGCTGCAGCATAGCCCTTCTCTTTGAAAGTACTGAGAACTGATTTTATCAATAGGCAAAACTGTCCTGGAGGCTCCGTGATGCAGAAGGGAGAATGCAGGACACAGGTGAGGCCCCCACCCTGCTCTGCCTTCCTACGAGCTGCCCAGGACTGGGGGCCACAGGGCAGCCAGAGGCCTTGGGCCAGGCTCCAGCCGCAGCTGCTGTGCGCCAAAGCTGGTCCCGGTGCATCCCGTGTTCCCCACTATCCCTCTCCTCTGGGCTTCGGTGGACAGAATGCTGCAAATATCCCTTCCCACACTTGCCAACCCTGGAGGATGAGGACACTCAGGGGACCAAGTCCAGGGGAGGGCAGAACAGTGTGTCCACAGGCAAAGTCCCTGCAGGCCCATCCCACAGGCAAAGGGGGTAGAGGGCTGGCCCACAAACAGACCTCAGCAAGGACACACTGCTCAGCATCACGAAAGCAGGGTGCCTACAAACAGCGCCTGTGCAGAGGCTCCAGGAAAGCAGACTCACCTGGTAGCGTTCACGTTGTCACAGCACCACCATTGCAAACCTGACACCACCGAACTGGGCAGATGACAAGGGGAGGCACAGTTCTAAGATACAGTTTTTCGTATTTTTACGAAGAATGCTGCCTCTGAAGTCCAATGTGCATGCGGCCCATAGGGCCCCCAAGGCCCTGCAGACCCCTGTTCTAGGCCCAGGAGCAGGACAGCCAGATGGATGCCTTCCGAGGGGAGGCCTTGCTCACGGGCAAGTGCACAGGTAATTTTCCCAGCCAGCACTCCAACCCCTCCTTCCCGAGCTCAGGCAGTGAGTGCACCCCAAAACAGACAGTCAGGGGTCCACAGTGAGGGCCACACCCTCAAGCTCCTTTCACCTTCCCATCTCCCTTGAAGCTGGAGATGTGGGGAAGCCTGTTGCTGCTGCCCAGGAGGTTGGCAGGACACCCAGGACACCCCATGACCCTGTGAGGTCGATACTCGCAGATCGCCATGGGCTGCACGGAGGAATGTGAGCCTCACCATGGCGTGTGCTTCATGGTGGTGCCAACTCCTCACGCTTCTGGGAGGCGCACAGTGAGAAGAGCCTACATGACCGGGCCTGGAGGCCTGAGCTGAGGGAGGTCTGGGGGGCCTCGCGTGCTCCTCGAGGCGCCAAGATGGCCACTGCGAGCTCCTCTCAGACAGAGTCCAGGCAGCTGGGCAGAGCAGGAGCTGGTGTCTCACTGGGCAGGTGGACAGAGCTGTGTGCTCAGGGACAGAGCCACGGCTGCAGTGACGAGGCCTGGTGTCCCAGCCAGGGGAGCCCTCCTGGGACCCCTGACGTCTGAGCATCACACGGTGCCCTGCCACCGATGGAGGCCCCCTTCGAAGGACACGTATGTGGGGAATCTGCGATTCCCATGTGGCAGGGCACGTGGACAGGCTTTTCATAGACACCTCCTGATTGGGGCACCCAGATGAGGAACAAAACTGATGCTCTTTCCCCAAAGTCAGTATGAGGCTCAGGAGGGGTCTGGGCCTCAGGCGGATGAAGCAGCTGTGGGAACAAGGAACACACCCCTTGGAGTCCTGGACGACTTTCCAAGGAGCAGATGGAGGTCGCTGGCTGAGGTGATGGCACCACTGGACACAGAGTGACCAGGACACAGGAGCAATATGTAAAGCTTGTGAGCTGGCCTAGCCCTGTTAGCTGCCTCCTGGCCTCATGAAGAATTGTCTGCATCATTCCGTCATCCCCCCAGGCACAGGGGTGGATGCTGACCAGGATGCCACCTCTGCCCTACCTTTCTGCCCTGCACACAGGCCCTTCCATGGGACCCTCACCGCAAAAGCTGGTGGGCCATCCTTGCTTCTTCTCCAGTTTCTGTGTGTGAATTGGGCTCCTGAGAGCTGCATTGTCATATCTACATCTGAAAAGGAAGTCTGCAGTCATCTGGTTAAGAGATTCCCAAAGTGTCCTGGTGGGTGGGTTACCCCAGGTTAGTCCCACCTCTACCCATGTGTGGCTCTATTACATGACCCTTTTGGGGGTGGAGCAAGTGAGTTCAGTTTCTTGTAGTCAAGAAATCCCCAGCACTCTGGGACTTCCTGGGATGATTGGCTGTGCCCGGCCCCCAGGATGCTGCCACGTGGGCAGAAAGACAAAAATTGAGACTTAAAGAATTCAGAGGTATGCCTCCTAAAGCAGGAACAACAAGAGATAACACAGAAATATTGAACTTCAAAACTGAAAACTTTCAAAGGGCACCATCAGGAAAGGGAAAAGACAACTCACGAAATGGGAAAATCATATATCATATATATATATTTGTGTATTATATATTTTATATATATCATATATATATATATATATATATATGATGAGGAACACGTACCCATAGTATATAAAGAACTTTACATCTTAACAAGTGGCCAGTAAACACATAAAAAGATACCTGATATCATTAGCCATTGGGGAAATGCAAATCAAGCAAGTGAGATACCATGTCCCACCACCAGGATGGCCAAAATTGAAAAAGTCACATACTAACAGGTATCAGAGAAAGTGTGGGGCGATAGGGCCTGGCCGCAAGGTTGTGGGACTGTGAAGTAAGGGCCGCTGTGGAAAATGCTTGGGCCCACAGACGGGTGGTTCCTCACATAGTTACACAGGGAGCTACCCCGAGACCCAGCAAGTCCCCTCCCTGGGTCACACCCAACAGAAATGGAAGCTTGTGCAAGCAAGGCTTGTGCAGCTCTGTTCGAAGGAGCCATAAAGTGTAACCCCGATGTCCATCAGCAGATGGGCGGGTAGACAAAGCGGGGTGGGCCCACACACTGGGTTTCACGCAGCTGTGAGAATGAATGGCACCCTGACGCGTGCCGCGGCATGGAGGAGCCTTGGAAATACTATGCTCAGTGGAAGGGGCCAGACGCAGAAGGCCACACATCACATGATTCCGCTCACACAATACGTCCAGAGGAAAGAAATCCGTAGAGACAGGCTCCCCGAGGCTGTCTCTAGCCTCGCTGAGGCTAGGCGTGACAGGAACATTGGGGGAGAGGCAGCGAAAGTGTTCTAAAATTGACCGGTGATGGTCGCACAAATCTATAAAGGTACTGAAAACCCTTGAATTGTACACTCCAAGTGGGTAAGTTAGAGAGTATACGATTTATATACCTATAAAACTGGTAAAGAATAAATTTAAAATCCTTTCCAGGTAATCCAGGTCAATGTGGAACACATGAGAACTTTCTGCTGTCTAGCTCTGTATGACAAGGTAAATGTGACCCCAGACACTGTCCAGCCCAGGGCAGGCCAGCCTGGGGAACATGATGAGTGGGGATGGCTTCCAGGAGCCCTCACACACCATCCGGGCCCCCTCCAGCCCTGGAGCCATCTACATTTAACAAAGACCAGAGGCTCAGGAATGAGACTCAGTGGTGCCTGCCAGCACACCTGGCCGGGTATGCCAGCCAACCTCCCCTGAGACAGTGTGCAGTGGCGGGCTTCCCAGCACCTGTGAGCATCCTCAATGGATGTCTGAGCAATGGGGAAGCGTGTCAGCCACCTCTTGGAGCCCTGGGCCTGGTCACCTGTGCTCTACAAAAGGGACAGCTGCCAGCACACCTTCCCTCCCCTCTGCATTCTTCCGCACAGCTCCATACAGGACTGTATCTGCACACAGGCTGCACGCCTGTCCTCGAATTGGTACAAGGTGATGGATAGACACAAGACATTTGGAAGGGCATTCAATCTCTAAGCTGTTACTTTGCATAACCCACAATAGTGTTATTACTATTGTCAAAAACACATTAATAGGACACATGAAACCACTGAAGATGACAAGCCATTATATTCTAAACTGAGGGTTAAGTGTGCACATAAGTTTGTTGAAGACAGAGAAAGGGGCTAAGAGAGTCTGGGAGGGTTGCCCAGAGAGAGGGGTCCTGGAGCTGGAAGGTACCCATCTTCAGGATGAGAGCCTGGCCCAGGTGCAGGCCTAGCAGAGGCCCCTGTCCCTTGGTACCAGGATGTCTGCTTGCATGAAGTAGCCTACTCTATGGCCAGACCTCCAGCTGGGGTCCTGTAGGAGGGCTAGTGGGAATGGCTCCCATCTGAGTGTGCCCACCGACTGTTCACATGCCCTGTATTTGCACCTCTGTGTGCAGCTTGGTTCCAGGCTGACGGTCACCACAGGGTCTGCAGGGGTCAGGGGCTGGTTTTGTCACTGACCAGCTGTATTCCTGGGGGAATCACATGGCACTTTGGGTCACTGTAAAATGGGTGATGACAACCTCTGCCCCTTGATGGCCTGAGAATTGGATGAGATGAAACATGTGAATCGTCCATGGCTGGACATCAACTCTTTGATGCCTGTTATCCCAGGGGCAAGGGGCAGGGAGGGGCCTGGCAAAGGGGGCTAGCTGCATTGGTGAGCTGGGGAGGCCCAGCTCCATCAAGGAAAAGAAGGTGGGCACCGGGGCAGATAAGTAGCCTCACCATAGCCGTCCATCCCCAGGGTTTGGAGCTGGCACCAGGCCACGGTGGGGTCACCCATGACTGGATGTGTGGGAATGACCACATAGTTACAGCACCTGCTGAGCTGAAACTACTGTGGGAGATATAGGTGCTTGGTGGGTGAGGGAAGTTCAGGGGAGGCAAGGGGAGAAGTTGAACAGAAGCGGCAAGCTGGGGCCCAGGGAGGAAGTGAGAAAAGATGGTTTCTCCAAAGGGGGTCCCCACATGGTGAAGGATGCCCGGGAAGGAACAGAGAGGGTGTTGAGGGAGGGAAGCGTGTGCCGGCAGCCTGTCCCTGGAGGGGGTTGAGCACAGATGGCCAGGCCCAGGGCTCCAAGAGGCGGCTGCATGCTTCCCCATTGCCCAGGCGTCCAGGAAAGACCCTGCCCCAGCCAAGGCCAAAGTCGGGTTGAGGAGTCAGTGTATAACCAGCCCACAGCCCAGTGCTCCTCATTTCCTGCCCTGAATTACCGTGGGGCAGAAAGAGGCTGGAGTTGGACCTCTGGAAAGAAGTCAGCTGGTCCATACCAGCCAGGCCAAGACTGGGAGTTGGTTCTGTGAAGAGACAGCGCCCTTTTCAGCTCCTTCTCCAAGGTCCTGCCCCCAGGGGCCTCCAGTCCTCTGAATCCTCCCTCCAAAGCTTACTCCCCCACCCACCACATCCTCAGCTACAAGAATGCAGGTTGTGTTTCTAAAGTCCTGGGCAGTGCTCCAGGGTCCTCTCCTGTGAAAGGAGGGACTCTCCGTTCCTCTAGGATTGGGGATCTCATTCTAGATGGCCTACTCAGAAGCTTTCCCCAAAAAGGTTAGCACAGAACCGAAGGGGCCCCTGGATGCTCATAGGCCGTCCGGATGCTCGTCGCTGACAGGCACCTTCCACGCCAAGTCCCGGAACTAGCACAGGCCCCAGCAGGGCCAGGCCCGGACCAGAAGACTTGGAGCCTGGATGTGGGTGGGGGTCGAGGTCCTGGGGGCGGTGCGCTGCAGATGGTGGCCGCGGGGGGCGCTGCGGGGGCCGACGTTAAAGCCCGAGCGCGGGCGTGCGCGCTCAGTGGGAGCCGGGCTGTTTCTGTTGCTGCTGTTGCCGCGCCCGCCTGCCCGCCCACCCCAGCGTCCCGGCTGTACCGGTCCCGGGAACCCCACTCCTCCGACCTGGCGCGGAGGCCAGGCGCACGGTCTATGCTGCCCCCGCGCACGCCCAGCCCGGGCACCGGACCCCAGACCAGCACCTGAGCGCGCACCCGGAGCGCGGGCGGCAGCAGGGGCTGGGGCAAGATGGGGAAATTTCAGTCCAAGCACGGTGAGACGCGGGCCTGGGGCGGGAGGGCGGGGCGGGCGCCGGCCACTTACTGACCCTTCCCTCTCCCGCGCCCTCCTTCTGGCGCGCCGCAGCCGCTGCAGCCTTCAAGCGGAGAGAGAGCCCTGAAGGTGAGCGGGCCGGGTGGGGCGGCGACCCGGCCGGGACCCCGAGCCAAGAGCCAGACGTGCATTCTGCCCTAGTGCCATCGGGTTGGGGGACGTTGCGGCGCGGTCTCCGAGAACTCATAGGATTACACCCCATCCCACCCCGACCCGGCCCCGGCTCCCCAGCTGGAGCCCTGCGCCCCAGGCCTCACGGAGATGGGTTGGCGCGCCTGGTGGCGGGGCACCTTTAAGGCACAGCGCCCGCGGGGCTCACCTCGCTCTCATTCCCTCCTTGGTGCCCGGTTCCCGCGCTTCCTCTCGCCGGGCCGCAGGGGACAGCTTCGTGGTGTCTTCGTACTCAAGTGGCCGCAAAGGCATGGTGGAGGCGGAGCGGCGCGGCGCCGTGGAGCACCGCGCGCGGGACAAGCAGGTAGGCGTGGCGGGATTCGGCCAGGAGGCTGCGCCACCGAGGCCAGGGAACAACAGTACGAGTTGTGCCCCCTCTCTGGACCCAGACCTAGAAGGCGCAGGCTGAGAAGGCCGGGAGGGAGTGATGCCAGCTGGGCAGAGAGAACCTGTTCCTTCCAGCCTCCACAGTCCAGGCTGGGTGAGGGGGTCCGGACGATGAGCCGTTAATATCCCAGGCTGGAGGCTTGGGGGGAGAGGGCACAATTTGCTTTAGGATCAAGGCTTGCACAGCAAAGATAGCCAAAATTAGAGGCCTCCCATCTGCATGGTGGTGACCACTGACCTACAGGGAGGCTCATGGGAAAGCCAGGCTCCATATGGATTAGGGAGGGGCAGGGGCACCCAGCCTGCAGGTGTTCCCAAGGCTGCAAGGGTCCTGCTCAAGTGGATTTGGAACATGTTGCTTCCAGAAGCAGAGAACTGCTGGACAGAGGGTTGTGGGGAAGCACCAGAGGGGCCCTGGGTAAACCTGACCTGCACATGTTTGCCAAGCAGGAGAGAGTGGATGTCAGATGGGCGTCAGTGTGAACTGGATCCGGGTAGATGGCCACAGCAGATGGCTGGGACCCTTACTCCCCCACTGCTTGCCCCCCAGCACCCCGCCCCACTGCTCACGGGCAGTTATCTCTGGTTTTAGAATGACGTTCTCTGGCCACTTGATAAGTGAAAAGTTCTGGATGTATTAGAAAACACTGCAGCTCACCCTGGGAAGGGCCCAGATTCGCCCTGAAATCAAACTCATACTGGAGTTAGAGTTCCCGCTTTCTGGAAATGGAGGTTTAACTCCACACCTGTGAAGGCAGGAAATGCATTTTAAGGAATTTTCTAGGGCATCATAGTGATGTTGGATGGTAACATTAGATAAACCTGTGCTTCTCCATACTGAAGGATAAGGGGGGTACCCAGGGAGCAGCCCAGGCCTGCCTCCTTTCTCCGAGGCAGGTGGGGGTGTTGATAACCAGATGGTGCCTCTTAGCTTGGTTCTCCTGTGTGTGGTGTATGAATGGGGAAGGCAGGAAGCTGTGTGGCCATTAGCTTCGTGGTCAAGGGCTGGGCCTGGTTCCACCAGCTGTGCTGCCTGGGGCCTCTTCCCTGGGGCACGGGCACGCTGGGCCTGGCAGTGTTCACGCGGTCCTTGGGACTCTCTGGGGACTCACTCTCATTTGTTCAGAAGGCAGCAGCAGCAAAGAGGGGAGTTCCAGCAGCACCCGGCAGTGCTTCTTCTGGGCTGAGGGGCTCAGTGGGAATATGTCCTTGAAAATGAAAACACACTAGTGTTGCCGTGACATTGTCAGAGCTGGAGTTGGAACTGGCTGATTGGACTCCCACTCCCGGGACATTTTTTGAAAGAATGGCATAGGAGTTGGCTTGGGTTGTTCCCTTTTCATTTTGTTCTCTGCTGTGGTCTGAATGTTTGTGTTCTCCCCCCAATTCATGTGTTGGAATCTAACCCCCAAGGTGATGGTGTTAGGAAGTGAGGCAATAAGAAGGTGAGTGGGCCACCAGGGTGGAGCCCTGACGGATTACTGCCCCAGAGAGCTCCCTGTCAGGTCTGCCATATGAAGACACAGCAGGAAAGTGCTGTCCCTGAATCAGAAAAGGGCTCTCAGGTCATGCTGAATCTGCTGGCACCCTGATCTTGGATGTCCAGCCTCCAGAACTGTGAGAAATAAATTTCTGCTGTTTATATGCCACCCAGTCTGTGGTAATTGTTGAAGCAGCCTGAAAGGATTAAGACGTGCTCATTTCATGAAAGAACGTTCCTTTTAACACCAAGACGTAGAAAGAGCAAAATCTCAGAATAGAAGGTGGTCCTTTAAATGAAATACATTTTAGCTTTATGACAATGGTTCTACTTTTTCCATATCTTCCTCCTTTGGCCATGGTGCTGCAAGCCCCTGGCCAAGCACCAGCCTGAAGTGTAGACCTGGGCCAGGCACACCCTGCCACCGATGCACAGGTGTCCTCGCCACCGCCATGTTGCTGCTCCCCTGCTTGTCAGGCAAAGCTGGGTGCACACGGGGGTGGCTCCTGCCCAGGTTCAGTTCGAACCGTGCCTAACCAACCCTGCTCCTGGTTCTGCCCCAGAAATTGCTTGATTGGGGGACGTCTGGGTGTCGAGTCCTACACATCTCCTGTTTCCAGCCCAGTGTCCTGTGCCCTTCCCTTTGTGTGGTGCCCAGAACTCCATCCTTCATCTCTGCCCTTCCAGGTGATACCCCCAAGGAAAGCCTGCTTGGATCAGGCAGCCCACTCAGTGAGTGTGATGTGCTCCTCCCTTCCCTGAAGTTCACCTGCATGTCCATGCAGGTCAGCCCCGATGCACCATGTTGCCCAAGAGCTGTGGCAAATGACCACATGGTAATAAAGTGCATCTAACTATCACCTGCCCTCCCCCACCTCCCAACATAAAGGAAATGAAGTTTGTTTTGCCCATTAATTTTTAGTGAGCTACGTCGGCTCCTGGTATCTGCTTAGTGCACAGCTAAAATATTCTTACAGATACTAGCTTTTTCCAGGCAGGTGCACTCCCTGCTTCACAGTGTAAAATGATGTTCCATGTTGATTCTGAGAAAAGCTTCAGTCTGCTCATGGCAGGAGCTGCATCACCTCATTGCTGAGTACCCTGCAGGGCCAGGGCTGTGCCAGGGTGATGGGGGATGTTGGCGAGCACAGCACAGGGAATCTAAGAAGTGGAGCAGCTGAGGTCATGCGTGTGTTAAAATCATGAGAAGTGGCAGGCAGTAGCACCAGCAGCACGTGGCAGTACTATTTCTGAAGGTGGAGCCAGCACAGAGCAGCGGGGTCGCGGTTACAGGTGGGGGTGGCCGAGGAACAGAGGCATCACGGCGAGGCTCTGCGGAGACACGGCTGTCCCTAAGCTGGCAGCATGCCCCTCCCTGCACACCGTTGCTTGCCATCTGTCTGCCTCTCTGCAGTTTCTCCCGTGGAAAAGTTCGGAAGATAAGAATCACTCTATCAATTGAAATTTTTTTGTGGATAAAACACAGATTTCCACCAAGGAAGCCTGAAAAAGGGATGTTTTGGCCACTTTGGAGGTGGTGATTTAACTGAGACTTGAACAGAAGTGTGTGAGTCCAGGAGGCCAGTAGGGCCTTGGCCTACCGAATGGTGGGACTCCCAGCTGTCTGCTTCTCAGCTCCCAGGACTTTTTGACAGGCAGCTGGGAAGGGCTCTGCTCGTACTGTCTTGGGTGGGTCTCAGCTTTAAGGATCCACACACCAGTTCCACACATATACATGTGGCAGTTTTGCATGTGCCGACATTTTGCACATGTTCCTGATGGAGGCAGCCTTGCAGGGACTCAGGATGGTGAGCCCTGAAACCCCACAGAGAGACTCACCTCTGGACAGGGCTTTGGCTTCCAGCAAACTCCATCTGCCCTGCATGTAGTCTTGTCCACAGGTGGCTTCTCACCGCTTTTGGAATCTGGGGATTGGACCCCCCTTGTCCTGGCAGCAGGCTTTTGTCCCACACTGGTGCGGCAGGGCTGCTCCGTCCTGCTCACCTGGCAGCCCAGGAGCCAGCGCTCACCTGCCCACCTACCCACCATACCACCAGAGCACATGGCAGCCGCAGGATTTAAAGATCTTAGGAGTGGTTGAGATGTTAACTGTGACTTCTTGTTGAAATCCCTGGGAAGTTCCCTTGGCTTTGCACAAAACCTGGACGCCACCGCATCTGCAGTCAACACGGCAAACTGTGATGTGGGTCGGGGAGTAAACCACAGGTTTGCAGGAGACACCCAAGAGGGACGAGGAGGTGTGGATGCCATGGCTCGTCCTTGGCTATCTGGCCACAGGCCTCATGAAAGGAGACTTTTAGTGAGACAGGTGCAGGTCCTCCAGCCACAGTGCAACTCCTCAGGATGACCTTGGTTCTTCTGTGACCTGTGCTCTGGGACGTTAACCTCATGGAGTACCAGCCCTTTGCGTGGTGTCTGGGCATCAGGGCTGAGAGCTCTTCACTCCTTTTGGTGTCCGTGGTGGGAACCACGACACCAGCAGCCATGTCCCTGCCCTCACACCTGGCCCTACTGTGCAGTGAGGCCGGCACAAATATGCACAGAAGCCAAATATGCACAGAAGGCACATGTGGATGTGGGAACACTGACAACGGTCCGGGGGGTCCAGGCCTTACCAAGCACCAGGGGCTCTTCCCCAGGTCAGCTGCATCAGCCCCTCACGCCCACCCATGCTTCTGAAGTTGCAAATGGCTCTCCCAGACGCCACTGTACCTAAGGATGAACCAAGTGGTCCCAACCAGTTCACACCTGAGGAGCCACCAGGCTACTCTGTGAGTAATACCTCCTAGAAAGGGGTTATAGGACTGACCCAAGGACCCATATGAGGGAGCTTGCTGCTCTGAGTGTGTTTCCAGAGTACACAGCTAAAGTTGCCATCCTTTCCTCACCTGCAGACGTGGACAGGTGCTGTCTGCAGGCGGGACTCTCTAAGAGGGGAGGATCCACCGTACTCACCTGGCTGTCCCCTGTGTGGGTGGGGATTGCAGGAGGTGCTGGGACCATCTGTAGGCATGCAGCCAACAGCATCAGACACTCGGTAGGGGATGAGGGAAGTATGGATGGCTGGATGCTGTGTACCTGCACCTGCCCTAACCAGGTGCCCCTGGAGGGGCTGCTGCGGATGGTAGTTCAGCCAGCCAGGGTCAGTGTGTGTGCCCACCTCTCATTAGCTCAGGTGTGGGCACCCTCATGATGTGTGTCAAGGACTCTGATGTCCGTGAGGTGAGACTAAGCTGGGACTCTGGCCTTGGGGATAGGCCAGCAGGTCTGTGATGGCCACAGTGGGGCCAGAGGCCGGCTGCAGAGCCTCTCCCCCATGCCAGGACAGGAGTCAGCAAAGGCACTTTTCCTGACACGATGGTTTTGGGAGAAGCTCCCAGAGAGCTATTGGAAACACAGCACATGCTACTGGCCTGCCCAAGGGACACAGCACCTGGACATGCAAACGTGTTCTCATGGTGCAGTGGCTTCAGAGGATGTTGACCCTCCATATCCACAGGGGCACTCAGGCCCCACATGCAGACAAGAACAGGGCTTAGATGGAAAGTTCAGGAAGTACGAGGAGCATCGCTGCAGTTTGGAGTCGGGGATTTCATGGACAGAGCAAATGAACTCTGGCTGCATAGGGACATAGGAACACAGACTGCACAAGAGCTCTGTGGCAGCTTCCTCAGGCACAAACAGCCCGTGTGGCTGCTGAATGAGCTGAGATTTCAGCGGTCCGAAAGGGAAAGAACAGACCCAAAGTGACACTGCCTTCATCAGGGAGGCGATGATTAGCCACCACGAGAAAACACCATGCTGCTTCCAATTCACTTCTGTCACTATCTCTCCTACATTTTCACTGTGGCTGTCATTTGAATAACTTTGAGGGTGTTTGCTGTTGAAGAGCTTACACCTTATCTTTTTCATAAAAACCCGTGCTACTTTGCAGTCTTCAGAAAGCAGCGCTCAGCCCTGGCAGCATTCTGGCCAAACAGCTGACTTTCAAAGGGGGTGAGAGCACCGATCAAGATGTGTAAACTCCTGAGCGTGGGGGGAGGGCTGCTGCTGGTGCAGGGAAGCCATAGCGCCACTGGGGTGACCAGGCAGCAGCTCCTGGCACCGACCCTGGCCCAGAAACCCATGTGAACTGGACAGAGCCCTGGTGAGGAGTGAGCCTGGTCCTTCTGACTCTAACACTGAGGGGTCTGAGGTGAGCTTGGGGTGACGAATGCAGGCTATCAGTGACTGCTCTGTCCTGGGCACTGTGACCCCACCATGCACACAGGACACCTAGCCTCCTGGATCATCTTCCTAAGCACCATGACCCTGCTGTGCTGGCAAGGAACAGACTAATCTCTCACGTGAACAGCAAAGTGACTGATGAACTCAATTTTATAATCATCTTTCTTTTTGAAAAAATGTTTTTGCTGTTATTCTATTATAGTTGTCCCAATTTTCCCCCTTTGCCCTGTTCCACTCAGCTCAGCCCCACTCCCACAGTGAATTCCCACACCGTTGTCCATGTCCGTGGGTCATCCACACATGTTCTTTGATGAGTCCCTTCCCCTTCTCTCCACCATTATCCCCCTCCCCCTCCCCCCTCCCCTCTGGCTGCTGTCAGTATGTTCCATGTTTCCATGCCTCTGTTTCTATTTTGCTCGTTAATTTTGTTCATTAGATTCCTCTTATAGATGAGATCCTATGGTATTTGTCTTTCACCCCCTGGCTTATTTCACTCAGCATAATATTCTTCAGTTCCATCCATGCCGTTGTAAAAGGTAGGAGCTCCTTCTTTCTTTCTGCTGCATAGTATTTCCTTGTTTAAATGTCCCATAGTTTTTGATCCACTCGTTTACTGATGGGCACTTAGGCTGTTTCCAGCACCATTACTTATCCTGACTTGGCGGGAATGGGGCAGCACATCCCTGGCTGTGCCAGGCCACGGACCTTCCCTGGGTGTGGGAATTGGATGGCACTGCCCTGTCACTCTCCATCCTGTCTGTCTAGGCTGGGGTCAAGGGTTTGGTCGCTTTTTTCCTCAGGAGGTGAGAGGTCAAGGCCTATATCCCCTGTCCTCTACCCTATTCTGTATGGCCAACGGGCACCAACCCGGCTGCCCCACCAGATTGTCGAAGATAACAACTGGGAACCCTGTGCCATGGTCATTTTAGATGTGGCAGGCTCGCCCTCCTGGGATTTCCCTTATATGACTGTTGTTAGTGAAAGGTGGCCTGTGCGGCCACTCAGCCACCCACACCCATCCCCAGGCCTGGTGCTACTGCTCACCTTCGTGTCTCAAGGTCACAGCTTGTCATCCATGGCTCACAGGCCGTGTGCTTCTGCTGGGAGCCCTATGAGGAAGTGGAAGTGACAGATGTGAGGAGTCTGGAGTGGGAACTGGCTCTGGCGCTGCCGAGCAGGAGGGCTGAGAGGGTGGCTATTGGATAGCAGCCCACACGTGTCAGTAATCACCAATGTCAGGCTCCATCCCGACCTTCTTGAGCTCCGGCACCAAGTGCTTCTGGGCTGGAGGGCATGAGGCTTGCATTCGCACCAGGATCAGTGAGCTGTACCTGCGGGGTCATCCTCCTCACGGAGGAGTGTCGTGCTGTGTGGGCAGGTGCACAGAGCAGGTGTGGGGGACATGGGGTCATGCAGCCCTGACCTCCTCTTCCCGAGAAAGGAAGCCTGCGCCACCATCTTTGAACTAGCAGAGGCTTGGTTTATGGAAACAGCTGTTTGGGCCTGACCTGGGCAGTTCCTCTCCTGAAGTGAGTTGTCCAATAGACGGGATATGAGGAAACCCACTGGCTGAGTCGCTGTGATGTCATCAGCCTCAGTATTCCTGCAGGTGTGAAGTGGAACCTCTCCCTGGTGGGCACCTGCCTCAGAAAGTGTCTGGATTTGGAAGGAAAGGCTGGTGTTGCCCCCAGAAGTTCTCAGGGCAGCCTCTGAGGCCCGAGGCAGCCTGTAGGCAGGCCCAGCGGGGACAGACCCCAGGCCCCTGCAGAGCTGCTTTCTGGGGAACTGCAGGCAAATGGCTGTCCAGGGGCAGCCTGCCACACCCCTGCCTTAGGCTCCTCTCCTTGGCCATGCAAGTCCCCACCACAGTCTCACGGGGTTGTCATGGCCACCTGGTCTGAACCCACTGCAGTTTCATCCCCTTTGCCTGTGAGGAGAGCTGGGAGGTAGGACAGGTAAAACACCCTTCATGCTGTCGGGTTAATGCTGAGCTTCCAGGAGAGCAGAGAGGAGTGTGCAGGCAGGGTCTGCTCCCTGCCTCACGTGGGGACAGCCTCCTGGCCCCTGATGTTCCACCCAGCAGGGTGCTTTTTTGGTGATTCTACACGTGTGGAGTGAGGAGCTGACAGCGTTACTGCAGAAAACCCACCTGGTGTGAGAAGTAGAGAAGGTGCCCCTCGCCACCCCCATGTGGGAGAGGGTGGGCCTTGGTGGCCTCGGGCATGGGTTTCCTGGGGCAGCTGTAACCACCACTACAGATGGGGGCTGGTTCAGCAGCAGGAATGTATCGCCTCTGTCTTAGAGGCCAGAAGTCTGAGATCAAGATGGTTTCCCCTGAGGCCTCCCTCCTGGGACCGAAGACCGTCCCCTACCCACGCCCTCACGTGGTCCTCCCTCTGTGTGTCTTTCTTTTCATGTGATGTTCTTTTTGTCAGGACTCAGGTCATAGTGGCACCACCCTAACATTACCAAAAACATCTGCAGTGATCCTGACCCCAAATAAGGTCACATCCACCAGCTCTGGGGGCAGTACTTCCACAAATGAATGGGGGGTGGGGCACGGTGCAGCCCTTATCAGGCCACGAGGTTTCCTCAGCAACCTTCTCCCGCACCTTGCTCTCCTCACTGTCTCTGCCGGCTGCTGGCCTGTCCACGAGGATGAGTGGAGACGCAGCCACTCTCAGCCTCGGTCCCTGGGCACCTTTTCCTCTTGTTTTACTTTCTAAACCGAGTGTATTTTGCTGGACGCCGGCTCTGCATTGCTGTACACCCTCCTACGGCCCCCTCACGTTTCCTGAGTCCCCCAGGCACATAGGGCTGGGAATGCTGTTTGTCCATCCTGAGTTGGTCTCTCCAAATCGTTCACTCCATTGTAAGAGGGTTTTCCTTTTTCTGTGGTGCTGCTCTCTCCTGACCTGGGGCCTGTCATTTGGGAGAGCAGATCCAAGGGGTGTCTGGGCCTCTTCCTCCAACCTGTCGCGGACCGGTGCCCCTTACCACCGGAGCCCCCCATGTCCTAGCCAGGTGGCCGCCTGCACCCTGGCTTTAGGAAGGTCTCAGGGCATCACTCTTCCTCCATAAGCATCTCCTACCGCCACCCGTAGGTCCCCCGGAAGGGTTCCAGGGGAGGTGGCGCTGGGGAGAACTGTGAGCTGAATTTTCTGTTTCCTGTTTTCAGAGCCAATTCCTGTAACTCCTTCGGGTTGTTTTGGTTGGAAGAAGGAAGGGTGGATATTTTTCTGTGGTTCAACTATCCCCACTTTTGCTCTTGTAAGAAAGTGTTCCCCTGTTCTCATCTGGAGAAGAAAATGCCTTGAAACACTCCTCCCTCTTTGAGTGCTCATTTCCTTTCCCTGCGACAGACAAAGAACCTCTGCGAGGGCGGGGCTGGGCTGGACGCCCTCATGCAGGCCGTGCCGCCAAGCCGTCTGCCTGCTGGACACGGCTCACGGTGAGGCAGAGGCCGGGCTTGCCCCTGCCCCACTTACTCTTCCCAGGAGTTGGGCATTGTGTTCTTCCCCCTCCCCCTTCTCCCCCCTCCTCCTCACCTCCTCCGCTCCTCCTTCTCTCCCCCTCCTCCTTTCTTCCTGTCTGGAAGCCCAGCAGACCCAGACCATCTGGGATGTGTTCCCATCCTCGTGGTCTGCAGGGACATCTGCTTCTCTGAGGTCCAGCTCCCCGAGGAGGACAAGCATTCCCAGCCAGTCCCTGATGTCCATCAGTGCCCGATGTCCACGAGTGTGTCCTAAACCCCAGAGGGCCATAGGGTCCCTGAATGCTCAGGAGAAGTTTGGGGCCGACCCCACCCCAGATCCCACCAGACTGGGTAATCCTTCCTGAAGGAAGGCAGATACATAGTCTTGTCAGCAGCGACGTCTGATGGTAGGTCATTCAGGGATCATTGGGCTTTTATAGCCAACCAGTGCGAGCATGTGCTGGGAGGACCTGAGGGTTAAATATTATAAATAATGAAAATGCAGCCTGAACCTACCCATGTTGGTGTCCTGGGGCTGCTGTGACAAAGTTTAGCAAACTGGTGGCCTAAGTCCACAGACGTTTATTCTCTCATGACTCTAGAGAAGCCAGAAGTCTGAGACCCAGCTGTCAGCAGGGCTGCGGGCTCTGCAGACTCCCGCGGAGAGTCCTTTCTTGTCTCTTCCAACTGCTGGGAGCTCCAGGTCCCCCTGGGCTTCTGGCCGAACGGCTCCAGGCCCTGCCTCCATTTTCACCTGGCCTCCTGCCCATGTGTGTCTGTGTCCTCCTCTCACGAGGGCGCTAATCATTGGGTCAGGGCTGACCGTTCTCCAGTATGACCTCCTCTTCACTAATCACATCTGCAAATACTTTCAAACATAGTCACGTTCTGAGGTTCTGTGTGGATGTGGATTTGGGGGTACTGTTCAGCCCAGTACGTTGCCCACGAAAATGTAGCGTCAGAACACCTGCCGTCTTCTACTTCATTTGGCAAAGCTCTTCTGTCCACCTGGGTGTGGTCTTCACATTAGTGTTAAAATAAGCCTTAAATCCTTATTTTGAGGTCACCCTTCAGTGTCCACGTTGAACAACTGTTAATGCTGCTCCATTTTCACATTTGTTGATTTATGACTGTGTCCAGATCTGAGCTCTGTGCTTGTAAAAATGGAAGTTGCTCAGCCATGATTGCGGACCGACCTCTGGTGTAATGACGAGTTCCGTTTCAGCCACGGTGAACTCCAGGGCCATTTGCTGCACATCACCATTCGGTCCCCATCTGGGTCAGCTCTGTGATTCTTCAGTAGCCCGGCCTGGAAGGGGGGGCAGCTGGCAGGGCGGGCCCCTCACGGCAGCCCAGCTCAGCTCCACAGCTGGACCTTTTAGAAACAGGGTCGTGGGCGTGGTTGTCTCTGCATTTGGAACAACTTTTAACTAGCTTAGGGCTGATGTCAGCATGTGGAATTCTCTACCTTGAGAAGGAGCACCTCAGGGATCCACTTTAGACTGAGGCAGCCCCCTGGCCCAGGCTGATGCTGAACCAGGCTACACATCACTGCACACACAGTAGGGCCCCCAAATGTTTAGGAGACTTACTGCCTTGTGGTTTTCCTCTTCATAGTGCAGTTGAGGTGGGAGGAAGCCGCCTGCGCCCTGTGGGAATAAGGCAGGACACGATGTAACTGGCCAGCTCCTCCAGCTCAGCAAAGTGGTCCTTTGTCCTCTGTCACACCCAGGTCCCGTTCCTCTGGAAATCTGTCCACTTGGCCTCTCAATTACTTCTCCCCTCCATCTCTGTGAGCCAAGTGGGTGTTCCGAGCACAAGGCCAGCCAATGCCAGCACCTCCTCAGAATGAAAGCCCAGGAGGCTGACACCCCTTACCCTGTGTCTTGCCCCTGCCCCTACCCAGAGAATGCCCACTCTGCTCTGGCCTCCTTGCTGGTCCTGCCCCAGTGCCTTTGCACGTGCTGCCCCTCTGCAGAGAGGCCTGTCCCTCACAGCTTGGCTCACTGCCTCCTGCCTCCAGGTGTCTGCTCACACGTCCCTCCCCAAAAGCCTTTTAGGATGGCTGCCTGGCACTCTCTACAGCCCCCTCTCATTTCTCTTTATAGTACTGGGCTGGCGCCTACAGACCTGGGGTCAGCTGTTCCCCAGAGAGGCTGCGGGACCTTCACAGGCTCAGTTCTGCCTAATTTGTCCAGCAGGCAAAAGCTGCCACGATGCCTAGCACTTGGGATCATTCTCCTTAAATAGGAGGGACAGCCATTTAATTTCCACATGACATGAGAACAGTCTCACCCACAAACTGGCTGTCTCACCAAGTGTGTAACAGTCACCCATTTGGGTGAAGTTCATCATGCAGTCCTGGAACAAAACAGAACACAGCTTTGGCTTCGGTCAGGGCTGCCTCTCTGGGGACTGCCAGCCTTGCTGAGCTGCCCACCTCTCTGGGCTGCCCACCTCTTTGAGATGACCACCCTGCTGGGCTGCCTCTCCTTTGAGAGGCCTGAGTGTAATGGAGTGCAGACCTTGCAGGGACACCATCTGCCTCCCCACGAACTACGTTACTGCGGGCCTGTGAGTTCCGTGCCCATTTTCATGTCAGTGGGTATGGGGCAGGCACCGCTGGCAGCCTTTTCATACCAGAATGAAACAAATTGTGTCTGTTCGATCCTGTCCTTTGTGCCAGCTGGAATTTGCTCATGACGACGGCCAGCCCTCAGCAGCCGGAGGGGAGGGACTTCCTTCTGTCCTGCAGTGTCTCCCAAGGAAATTGTAACAAGTTTTGAGCTCTAAAATCAGAGGCACAAAAGAACCCCACAAAAATGGCATATTTTAATACAAAAATTCAAACTGTATATTATTTTCTCACAACCCTTGCAGCGCCTTGGTGGGCTCGGTTTTGGAGCGCTGCTGTGGCAGAGCCGTCAGCAGGCCGGGTCTGAGCGGCTCACTCCAGGGGCAGGCCCCTCCTGCCGGCAGTGCTCACCGACACGGGCTGCCCGCCTTGGTCCTGGGCAGTCAGTCCGCAGTGGCAGGACCTCCCCAGGGTTCGTCCTCCCTGTAAACTTGAGTATCTCAGGTCTTAAGTGGACAGCCCTTTGGGACACAGCCTGTTGCATAAGCTCAGGGGTAGGTGAGGCCCAGGTCCAGTCTGTCTTCTGAAAACAAAACAACAACAAAAAACAAAAACAAAAAACCTACCTAATCCTAGTGCTCAAGGAGGACCTCCCTAGAGGTGGGGCACCAATCCTGGTGGCCTTTGGCACACCCTTCCCTCTTGTCTGGGGACCTGGATGGTCCAACCTTCCATGGTCAGCTGGCCTCTCAGCGTGTTCCCACCAACCTCCCACCCGCTGAAGCTCTGTGCGTACCTGGCATACCTGAGGTGACACCCACAGGTCTCCTCTCATTAACTCGAGTGTAATGAGTTCACAGCACTCAGCACAATCACTAGTTACCCTTTATAACAGTCATTTCCCCTTTCACAGAAAGGAAACCAAGGCTCCGTGGGGTTGAGCCCTTTGCCCAAAGGCACACTGCACGGAGGTGTGCAGCCAGCAACCCAGCCCAGGCAGCCCCCACCCGCCACAGCCCGTGCTCTGACCAGCAGGCTTCCCTGCCTGCTCCAGTCACGAAGCTCACAGCAGGCACTATTGCTCACAGACTGTGGGGGAGTCAGACGGCGGGTGACAGCACAGGTGCCCCTTGGGGCCTGGAGAACTAAAGCAAGGGAGCATGAGGAGCCAGGTGGGGGTGGAGGCTGCACGGCTGTGGGGACGTGGCAGGGACAGAAGGTCTAATAGGAATCAGGGTCAGGACAGCTGTCCTGCTGCTCCAGGCTTGAGGAGCAGATAGGACAGGGCGGGGCAGGGTGCTGTCTGGGCTTTGCCACATTTGCCACCGAGGCTCTGTGTGCAGGGAGCTGTGGTGAAACCTGGGGGTGGAGAGAATAACCAGGACCTACATCCCAAGCCTACCTCCCAGAAGCAGCTACGCTGAATGCACTAAATGTCAGTGTGGGTGCCTTCTGGACATCCCTGCACCCCGGGGGGGAGGGGGGCTGGGCACTTTGTCTGTGAGAAGTTGCAGCTGCTGGGAGAAGGGCCGGGTGGCCCTTGTGCCCCAAACCCACCGAGTCAGCATTCTCGGGGTTCCCAGACCCTGTCTTCCCAGCTTCGGAAAAGTTGGCTGGAGCCAAAAAGGAGGGCAACTTGCCCTTTCTCTCTTTCCATTGATTTGTTTAAAGTGGTTTAGGTTTTCTTTAAAACAAAACTGTTTTTAGCCCTCAGGAAATGCGGTGTGTATGGCTGTCCCAAGAGGCTACCCCAGAGGCCTGAGATGTATTTTAAGCAGAGGCCAGCTCTGCTTTCTTCAGGAGCTTGGGGAGTGGTTGGGGTGGCAAATCAACCATATCTGTGGTCCTCGTGTCGAGATGGTGACGCTATGGTCACCTTGCCCTGAGGTGAGCAGGGAAAAGCCCTCAGCTGGAACACCATGGTGGTCCTGCTGCTCCCAGCCTGTGGCCAGGAGGACCTGCCCCAGCCTGGCTCAGGGTTGGGCCCCTCCACTGGGGCTGTCCCATGCTACCCAGGAGGCTCAGGGTGGTGCTGGGCTTCTGGCCGCGTTGAGGGGAAGCTGCTTAGAAGGTGCTGGGCCTGGTGTTCAGGCCCCCCTTAGTTCCCCTTCCTTTTGGCTTGTCGTGGAGAGAACATGGCCCAGATGGAGAAGGAACCTGCTCTGGATGCAAGGACAGAGGGAACACAGGGCCTGCTTTTAGGATTTGCAGGGTCAGCAGGTGGGGGCAGTGGGTATTGACCACATCAGTCATGGCTTGTCTGGAGGGCTCAGAGCCCCAGCAGGCAAGTCTCAGCAAGTCTCGGCAAGTCTCGGCAAGTCTCAGCAAGTCTCAGCAAGTCTCGGCAAGTGTCGGGTTAGTCAAAGGACCGCGTGACCAGGATGCCACCTGAGTGTCCAGACAATGGTCCTCTGCAGGCCGGCCGCCTTCACACCTCATGGTGCCAAACCTGTCTTCATCCAAAGAAGCCCGCGCTGGGCCGTCTCTCTTGCTCAGTAGTGTTGGGAACACCCCCCAGAAGCGCTGCCAGGGCTCATCCTGGGCCCTGCCCCCAATTTCCCAAACCTTGCAGCTGCCTGGATTCAGGACAAGATCGTCTCTTACCACACATGTGGTCAGGTTTCCTCCTAACACTTTATCTTTCCCATGGAGGGTCTCAACTAAACTTTCAGGGTAGATTTTGGTTGGTGTTCATAAAAGTAGCCTAGGTTTGTCTCTGCTCCTTTAAGACCCTGCTGCCAGATACCAGAGCTGAGGGAGGGTGCGCCTTGGGCCGGGCCTCCTTCCTTTGATCTCCGGAGCCTCAGCCAACAACAACAGAGCCGGGCTGAGGTTATTACGTTGTCCGTGTTGTGTGCAGGGTGTGTTTCCACATGATGCTGCAGAGGTGCTTTCTGAAGAAGAAAACATGCTCATTACTTTTCCCAGAGCAGCTCAGCCTGGGGTCCTGGTGCTGTAGCGAGAGAGTAGCCTTCCACGTGTCCAGTCTGGCCACATCTGCCCAGGGCCCTGACATGCGCAGTAGGCAACGTGTAGTGCCTGCCTGCTAAGTTAAACGCTTTAAATGCCTACATTTCCTTTCCAGCTTTGTAATAATCTTCCTTCAAAATCAGAAACATGAGGCTTTCATACTAATGAAAGAAAAGGAAAAGTCCAGTGGGTTTTCCCGTGGAAGACTGCGGGCTGGGGGAAGGTGAATTCTGCAGTTGAAACCCAGTGGCGCGGACCTCGTCTGCATGGGGGTGGCTGAGAGTAGGAAGGGCTCGGGGGTGCTGAGACGTGGCTCTTGTTTCTGTCGTGTGTGCTTCCTGACCTGCAGTTAGTATGCTCAGAGGACAGCAGCCACATTTGGAAGATCAATCACTCTCGACTTTCCTTTTCCTGCAAAACACTGTGTCATTGACTCTGAAGACAAAAACAGGAGCAGCAGAACTGGGGGCAGAGAAGGAGGTGTGCTGAGTGGCTGCAGGGTGACCCTGTAGCATTTAGTGTTGAGCTGAAAGCAAAATTCCGGGATGCCGAGACTGGAACTCCCTGAGGTTTGTTGGGGTACTTTATGGTCACTTCTCAATTATCAAGGGTGAAAATGGTGTGTATGCACACATAGTGTAAACATATGGTCTGTGTTACCCATGGACGTCCATATGTATTCATAGACTAGATACGCACGTGTGTCCGTTCACTTAGTGTCTTTTAGTACATTGAGTGTCTGCACTGAAACTTTCCCTCCCCCACTCCGCAAGCCTGCTCACCCTCAGCTATACCTGAGTCTAGTGGAGACTCTGGGAGGGTGCGGATCCTGGTCCCAGTCACCAGCCTGGGGCTTGGGGTCGGGGGATCTTACAGCTCCTCTCCCCAGCGCATCAGTTAATGTGGGTAGCATGAGTCCCTCTGCCCAAGTGTGGGAGAAATAGAATCCCGGCCACCAGGCTGTTAAAGCCAGCCCCTCACTGACCTACTAATGATAGTGTTGTCCCTGCATGTGTTTACGGGGCTGGCCACCGGGCTGGATCCCTGACGGTGTGTGTCATCGGTGGACACTCTTGTCCCCATGTGTCACCAGTGGATGTGCCTGTCCCATGGCATGTGTCCTCAGTCGTCCTTAGCATGGGCTTGGCAGTCATTCCCCAGCGTGGTCTAAGTGCAGGGCCCTTGGGAACCCTCTCTGTGGTCAGGGTGTTTTTTAGGGTGAGTACCAACGAATAAATCTCCATAGACCAGGGTAAGTGGGGTGTGGCAGACATCTTGTCTTACTAAAAGGAGCAAAACTCTGAGAAGTGGGACAGGGATAAGAAGAAGACAGAGACTTCATCCAGGATGTGTGTTACCGCTGTCATGTGAGGAGACACATGTTTATTTTAGGAGACCCTTTGATCCCAAATGACTGAGTCTCTAAATGTAAATTCCAAATTTGGTTATTACAAAGCCTGATTAAACAGTCCTAACCCAGGATTACCGATGGGCAGAATCTAGAAACGCCCCTCTCAGATCTTGAAGCTCTGTTTTAATTTTGAAAGAAAGAAACTAAAACCATCTGCAGCTCATTGAGAGGCCTGTTTGCATGGCCCCCTGCCCGTGGATGCTGGGTTTCATCGTCCCTAATCCTTCGCTTTAAAATCAGAAGTTCAGAATAACAGTTACAGCGGCCCCTTGAATGGGACCCACCATGGGCCTCAGCCGCACATGTGTCGGAATTATTAAGCTCATAAAACTACATTGTCACATCTGAAACTGTTTAGCCGTTGAAACCGAGACTTCCACTTCAAAGCTGCCGTGGTGTTTCCAGACAGACGCTGGCGGATCACCTTGAAGTCAAATTCCATCCGCTGGCAGGCAAGCAGCATAAAGCAGCCTCCACCCCCTCACAAAGCGTTTCTTACTTACAACAGGCTCTGAAAGTAGCCTGGGTCCCTTAGACACCCGGGGGCAGATGTGCTCCCACACAGCCTTCAGTCTGGTGGCGTCTGGAAACTCGCCTCGAATTCCTGGCCCTGACGACGGGGTTCTTTTATTTAAACAGCCTTGGACCTGCGCGCTGCCCACCTCCACGTCCATGTTTCTCTGCTGGAGCGCTTCGTGACGGGCCTCTCCCACTGGAGGCTCCCGCGGAGCACCAAGCACAGGCCTTCAGTCCCCTCCCTTCTCCTGCCCCCCAGTTTACCCCCTCCTTCCTCCCACTTGCCCTCCCTTGCTCCCTGACTCTTCCCGCGGTGCCCACCTGTAGCCGTGCTGTCCGCCTCCTTGTTCTCTCTGAGACCCTTGACCCTTCTGACCCTGATACTTCTCCTCACCCCCTTTGGGGTGTCCCCACCCTTGGGGTTGCTCGGGACCCAGCCTCGCCCTTCGCCTAATCCTGCATGGTCTAGTTCTGTCTGGTGCACGACGATCCCGGGCTTCCCCCATCTCTCACCCCCGTCTGCCCCACAGAACATCCAGTGTCATGATGGCCTCCAGTGGGGATTCAGGCACCTCCTGGGCCCAGGTCATCCTGGCCTGGATGTCACACTGCCCTCCACCCTCATGCAGCCCCAGGCACCTCCCAAACTGCCCTGAAATGGCCTTGGTCACCTGCAGCAAAAGCCTGATGGACATCTCCCCTGAGGGACCCCAGCCATACCAGGCCTCTCTCCGGTATCCTTGGCCTCTCCTCTGAGCCTCACGAACCCTTCCCTGCCTGCCGTGCCCATGTGGCCCGTGATGCCCCAGTCCATCACAGCTGGGAAGGCGGCTCCTGGTCCCCAGCTCCTCCCTGACCACCCAGCACTGGGGCTGCCACCACTTGCAGGATTACTCTTGTGCTGAGCCACCTGCAAAGAGGAGCAGGGTTGCCCTGTAGCTCTCGACATGGCAGCTTTTTACTTCTAGAGAGTTCCATGGCTGGCTGGGCAGTGCTAACTGCAGAAGTCAGAGTTGAGGTGGTGACAATGGCCCTTTTATCTCAGCTGTCCCCAAGGCCTCCCCGTGAGATATGTTAGAGCTGTCTCTTTGACCTGCTTAGGCGTTACCTGTTAAGAGCAGGGAACCAAGGTGAGGCTATTTCCCTGCTGACCAGAAACCCCACTAGGCTGTTCCTGGCACAGAGTCCTGCCCTTGTCCCCGCCCTGTGCCCCTTACAGCCATAGGAAGTGGAGATGGGAAGCAGGGGTACAGACCTAGAGAGGCGCTCTGAATCCAGGAGCACCTTTGCTGGAGGTGACAACATACCCAGAAGTCCACCTTATTTCTGACCTCATGGGAACACTTGGTAAACAGCACCTTCTAGATAGCCCCTGTGACCACGAGCGGAGGCCCTGGAGGCTCCATGGTCCTAAATATTCACCCAGCACTTAAGGTCATCTCCTCAGGAACCTACAGAGTCACTGAGGGAGCACCTGTGAGTTCTGTTAGCAGTTCTGGAAAGATGCCACCAACACACCTGCTCGGGTCACCTCCTCCCTGTCCCCTCTCTGTTTTTCTCTACCCTCCCCCACCTCTTTCTTAACTGCTTGGACTCTGGTCCACATGGAGTCCAGTGCTGCCCTGCCCCGCACTACACCTGGGAGGAGGAGACACAGGATCTGAGAACTTACCCAGAACTTCGAGGAGCAGTCTCGACTTCATGTTCAGAAGGGCAGTACTTCCAGAAGGCCAGAGGTGCTGGGGCTTTCGTCTGTGAGCTGTCAGGGTCCTGAGGTCCATTGAGTGGGTCACCTGAGTCTGTTTTAATGGAAAGGAAGTGGCGGTTCCGAGAGTAGCATGGGAACCGGAGCTGCTCTCCTGCCTGGTGGGGGGTGTGTGCCCAGGTGCCAGGCACCCACTCTCCTGGTGTCTCATCACTAACGTCCTGGACCCTTTCACAGAAGCGGGGCCTTCTCCTGGGACTGAGCACACAGAGTTGGTTTTCTGGACAGTGTAAATATTTGCCCCTGGGGAATACCACATTCTCAGGAACGCAAGCCAGAGAGGCCTGTTGGAGTCTGCAAAGAGTCGACTTGGAGAAGCAAAGCAGTTTCTGGCAGTGTGTCCATCACATTTCTCTCTTGAAGCAAGAATTGCGTGCATGCGCGTCTCCGGCCCTCAGCCTTGTTACCGACCTGTTTAGGTTAGGAGGAGGAATCCAGTCCGCAAGCTCGGTGTCTGAGCCAGTGGCGTTACCTTATTTGTCCTTACAGCACCGGTCTCCCTGTTAAGGGGAAGGTCCCACAGTGTGGCGTGTGGGCACTCCTGGCACACGGTGGGCACCTGGAGGGCCCCAGCTCCCTCCTCGGAACCCATTCCTTGTTTCACCAAGAGGAAACTGAGGCTTGAGCGATTCAGCGGCCGACTGAGAATTGTTGGCCAGTGTAGCAGCCTGGAGACCAGGCCCGGCTTTGGACAGTGGGAGCTGAATGAACACTGGCCCCACAGACCCTTGTCCTCCTCCCCGGAACCTACGGCTGTGGCCTGATGTGAAGAAGGGTCTCTGCAGATGTGATCCCATCCTGGTGGGGTGCCAACCGCCCTCGTGAGTATCCGTGAGAGGGAGACACTGAGAGACTCGACCCAGAAGAGACATACGCAGGGAGAGGCCCTATGACAACACAGCAGAAGCTGGAGGCGTGGCCACAAGGCCAGAACACCTGGGGCCACCAGGAGCTGGAGGAGACAAAAGGACCTTCCCCTGGGACCTGCAGACACCGTGCAGCCCTGTGATGCCTGGCTTTCTAACTCTGGCCTCAGAACTAAGAGCGTGAATTTCTATTGTTTAAGCCCCCAGTTTGTGGCCATTTATCATGGCTGCCCCAGGGTACTATCACACTGTCCCCCAGGCTCTGCTATCCTCAACAGATCCTGTTTTTAAATGTTACTTATTTTTTTAGAAGGAGAGGTAGGGAGAGAGAGAGAGAGAGAGAGAGAGAGAGAGAGAGACATCAGTGTGTTGCTCCACTTATTTATGCATTCATTGGTTGATTCTTGTACGTGCCCTGACCTGGGGTCAAACCCGTAACCTTGGCGTATCCCAACAATGCTCTAACCGAGTACCTGGCCAGGGCCTCGGACTCTGTTTATTGAAGCCCACCCAGCTCCCAAACACCTCTGCACTAACCTCCTTTAAAGAGCCGTGGGCTGAACTAACACAGATCTTTGCAAGGAAACGCGCAGGTTTTATCTGTTTTATCTGAAAAGAGGAGACACCTGTCCTTCCTGGGACAAAACAACTGAATGAGTCCCCATGGCTGCTGGTTGGAAACACAGCATGTCTCATAAGGTCTCTTTTTCTGGTGCTCAGCCTCCCTCAGTCATCAGGTGAAGAAGAAGCAGCTCCCCCCACACTTTTCCCCTCAAAGGTCTTTCCCAGAGGTTCCCACCTTTGTTGTATGCAGGAGCATGGGTTTCCAAGGAAAACAGAGGCCCCTGGCAGCTTGGGAGTGTGTTTGCTAAGATCCCAGAGGCAGCAAAGTTTGAAGGAATGTGTGAACAGTGGAAGCTGAAGAGCAGGGGTACTTGGGATAGTACCCCTGTACCCTTCCAGGGACAGGTCCAGGGCAGCATTGGACTTGGGACAGACCCTTCCAGCACAGGGCTGTTTGCTGGGGAGGAAGAGCAGCTTAGTCTCGTGCTATGGCCTGTGTTCAGGACGGAGTTGGGCAGGAGATACGGATGGTAGCCTTGGGGCAGCTCATCGATGGGCCAGAGTGGTCTTTCCTGAGCGCCCCTGCAAGGTGAGGGGGACCCCACAGCAAAGGTCGAAGTCCCCTAACACCGACATGCAAAAGAAGGACCTGGGTGTTCATGAAGCATTGGGATGCCTCAGGCTGAAATCCAGTCCCCGTGGCCAGCAGATGCCGGGGAGCGGATATATAATGCACCAGGGCAGCTGCGGATGGGAGCAGGAAGCCAGGAGAGCGTCGAGCACTGTCCCCCGCCCTAATCCCCTGTGCTGCAGGGGATCAGTAGGGCAGGCCCACCCTGTTTGCTTGATAACGGAGCCCCAGGATCTGTGGCAGGAGCAGAGCTCCCAGCCAGGGGAGTAAGGAGCACAGTGCTCAGGACCCGCCACAGAAACCTGGCTGGGCAGAAGGTGGGCCGGATCGGGATGAGAGGCGGACTTTTTTTTTTTTTTTAGATTTTATTTCTTTGCCTGGGCTGGTGTGGCTCAGTGGGTTGGGTGCCAGCCTGCAAAGCAAAAGGTGGCAGGTTCCCAGTCAGGGCACATGCCTGGGTTGCGGGTTCAATCCCCAGTCGGGGGGGTGTGAGAGGCAAAGGGTTGATGTTTCTCCCCCACACTGATGTTCCTCTCCCTCTCTTTCTTTCTTTTAAAATTTTTATTTATTTATTTTTAGACAGAGGGGAAGGGAGGAAGAGAGGAAGAGAAACAGCAGTGTGTGGCTGCCTCTCAATGTGCCCCCCACTGGGGACCTGGCCTACAACCCAGGTGTGTGCCCTGACTGGGAATCGAACCAGCGACCCTTTGGTTCACAGGCCCGCACTCAATCCACTGAGCCACACCAGCTGGGGCTCGCCCTCTCTTTCTTCCTCCCCTTCCTTCTCTTTTTTAAAAAAAGATTGTATTTAAGTTTTATTATTTATTCGTTTAGAGACAGAGGGAGAGAGACATCAATGTGTTCCACTTATTTACACATTCACGGGTTGATTTTATTTACTTTTAAATAAGATCTTTTAAAAAAGATTTTACTTTTAAATAAATTTAAAGATTACATTGATTTTTTAGAGCAAGGGGAAGGGGAGGAGAAAGAGGGAGAGAAACATCGTTCTGTTTCCTGTTGTACGCCAGCCCCAGCCCCCACCCCTGACAGCGCAGGGATATGCCCCCACTGGGATTAGAACCTGCGAACTTTCCGTTTGCAGGCCAGCACCCAACCCCCTGAGCCACACTGGTCAGGGTGAGAGGCAGACTTTTATAGGCATGAGGCTGGGATCCTCTGGGGGTGGCAAAGGGAGCGAGAGAGAAAGCGAAGCTCCAGGAGCTGGGGTCTCCGCCACAGGGTGCTCAGATCAGGATAGGTGGGTAAGGGGCACCCCAGGATGGGGCGGGGCTCTGTGGGAGGTGGGCACTTGCTGGACTTCAGAAGGTGGGGTATCTGCTTGTGCCCCATCTCACTCGAGGGCCCCAGTTATCTGTGACTTGGCACCTAGGAGGTCACCCCAGTGGGGAGGGGCCGCACAGTTGGCCAGCATCCCTGTGGTAGGTTTATCCGTGGCAATTAAAGCTTTTGGCCTTTTTGTTTAGCCAACACAGCATAGATTAAAGGGCATTTTTATGTAACCAGGACGAATTTGACTGAAAGCAGCCGTCACGGGGATGAGAAATTGTTACTTTTCTCCCAAATGCTCTCCCCCCACCCCATCCCACGCTTATTTGAGCCTGTCTGCATCTCAGAGGTAGCTGCTGATTTAGCTTGCCGGTAAACACCGTAGATTCTAGCGTTGGCTATATGTGGAGGAAGTTTGTTTTCAGAAGGAACTTTCAGGCACTTTAGTGCAGTACTCACGTTGGATTCCAGGCCTGGGGACAAGAGAAAGATGAGGGGCCTTGAGTGACGCCGTGGCTCCCTGTCAGGAGGAAGGATAAAGCCGTGGGGCCGAGAGGACTGTCCTGTCAAGTAGCCTTGGGGGTTCGTGCCCACATGCAGACACCTCTGTGTCCATCCTCTCCCAGGCCCCCACCACCCTGCAGCCGTTGAGTCAGGACAGATATGTCTGGGAAGCAGAGGGCACCTGCCCACCCTAGAGTCCCCAGGAAGCCCTCCTGCCCCTGCGGTGAGTGGCTGGTATAGGCACAAGGCTCTGCCAGGCAGGGTCCTCTGGTTCAAGGTGCTTCCCTGATCACCCCGTTCATATTTCTTCTCCTCGTGTCCTTCACTTTTGTGGGCTCATTATGAGGATCATGTGAGCTTTTGTTCTGCAGAGTTTCTGTTGGAAGTATCCCATTTCTCCATGACTGGTTTTGGGATTGGCTCTGAGGGCTTCTCTGAGCCGACCCCTCAGCCTCATCTGGCTGCTCTGGGGGAGGTGCCTTCCCCCTGCCCCACCACCAGTGCCCCACAGCCGGGGGCCCAGCCCCCTGCGTTCCCTGGCAGCAACAGGGCATCACTCACCCAGTTCTTGTGTCTGGCAGCTACATGTTGCCCTGGAGGTGGTTCTAATGGAACCAGATGACACCGTGGGGTGTGCACGGGTTGGCACCTCTGCAGTGACACCCCTGAAGGCTGGTGCTCACGGCCTGCTCCACCGAGCCATGCAGTCACACGGTCCCTGTTCTCTCTGCAGGAACTTCTCAGCGGTGACTCCACAGAGGGACCTTTCCGGGAGGACCAGTGTCCTCTAGAGGGTAAGTCCTGCTCCCCAGACCACACAGACTGTACCCTGCACCCCAGGCATGTGACAGATGAACCTCTGATGACATGGACCGCCCATGCTCCACGCTCCTGAACTTCCCCACCAAACCCAGAGCAGCCCAAGGCAGCCTCCTCCTCACCTCCGTCTCTGAAGCCACTGCTGACTATGTCTGGCTGTCCCAGGCTAGGGCTGCAGGCCTGGGAAGAACCACAGGCTTCCAGATGCACCTTTGCGTATCCCCACTGCCCCGACTCACCTGCTTGGGCCGAGCTGGGCTGGGGAAAACAGGTCCTCCTTTCTCCTTCCCATACCAGTGGCCCTGCCCCCTGAGAAGGCCGAGGGTCGAGAGGTCTTCAGTGCAGATGAGGCTGAGAGAACAGCAAGCCGCGAGGGCCTTCGAGGCCTGGGCAAGAAGCACCTGAACATCGACGTAGGTCTTTGCTCTGCCTCACGGTGCACAGGGGTCTGCAGCTGGGATGCAGAGGCACACATTGGCCCTAAAACAGTCTCTCGCCTGGACAGTTTGCTTGAGGTTCAGCCGGTTGGAGGAGTCATGGCAAAGCTTGCTTGTGCTTCTAATGTCCACAAGCTCTGGGAGAGGGGTGGTGTACAAGGAAGGGGTCACTGCATATCCAGCTCAAACTGGCCGATGTGGCACCAAATAATCTGGGGGCCTCCCCAGCTGTGGGACTAGCACCTCGGGAATGACACAGAGGTCTACCATTGATTGGTCTCCCAGCTCATCCAGGGCAGGAGCTTGAGGGAGCAATGAGGGGGCCTGTTCTCCTAAGAGTGGGTGGGCTCAGGGGTCCCAGCATAGGGTGATGACCCCACCTGCCTCTGCCCCCACGTGTCCTGCAGGCGCTCCAGTGTGACGTCTCGGTGGAGGAGGACAACCGCCAGGAGTGGACCTTCACACTCTATGGATTCGACAACAGTGGGAAGGCCACCCGGGAGGTGATGTGCTTGTGTTTTTGGAAGATGGTCCCCAGGTCGGGGCTGGCAGCAGACAGGCCATGTCCTCTGTGATGGGGAGACAGGCTGAGCCCGTGGGGTAGGAGGAGAGGCTGGACCTTCCCAGGGTGAGGGCAGGGTGGTGGATCTAGGCAATCGAGGCAGCCCAGGGAGTCCTGTGGCCCCAGGCTGTCGGCCCTGCATGGCCAGGTTCTGGATCCCCTGGGCACAGTGGTGAGAGACCTCGGGGTGGCCCCGGCACTGGCCTCTGCTGGCCGTGTGTCCAGGATGGGCAGTGTGCCTCTCGAAAGGAAGCAGGCACATAGGATGACAAAAATAAGTGTCACTGGGTTTGAGTTAAATGTTGGTAGTTATTTGATTGCGAAGTCCTTTGACAGATTCGGTGTGAAATTTAAAAGGTCTAAGAGATGTGATTCCAAGGGCAGCAGGGCTACTTACCCAGGCTGTTTGGTGCCACGCGGGGCTAAAGTTGAAGTAAAGAGGGCTGCCATGGTGGTCATTCTGTCTGAGCCAGGGTCTGTGTGGAATGCAGAGGGACTCAAACGGGCAGGCAGCCTGGAGGCGGTGGCACGGGGTGGGCAGATCCCAGCCTGGTCTGCCTGTGTCCGTGACGCTGGTGCCATCCTCAGGACATGTCCAGCCTGATGCACACCATCTATGAGGTCGTCGACGCCTCAGTCAATCACTCCTCCGGCAGCAGTAAGACCCTCCGTGTGAAGCTGACCGTCAGCCCCGAGCCTTCCAGCAGGAGGAGGGAGAGTCCCCCTGCTGGACAGGGTGAGGGGCCTATGTCTTCTCAGATGCCCTGAAGATCCTGCTTTAAATGGCAGCCTACCGCCTCCTTGCAGACACCCCTTCTGACTCCCCGCCCCCACTCTGCATTTCCCGAGAGCCCTTATCTCCACACACCAGGCCATGGGGACTACTGTTCATCGTTTCTACTGTTCAGCACCACCCCCCCCCACACACACACACCTGGGCAAAATCTCTGGTTTCCCGAACATGGAAAGCAGGGCCTGGCACCTGGCAGGGGCTCAGCAGTATTTGCTCAGTGAACGACTGAACGAGTGCACAAACGGGTGAGGCAATTCCTTCTTTCAGACCGGGAGCCCACTCGCTGCAGGACGGAAGGCGAGCTCTCCGAGGACTCCAGGGCGGCTGACAGGAGGCTGGCTGCTTATATCAGGTAAGGGGCCGGGACCTGGCTCCGCTCTCCAGGTGTGCCCTGCTCGGGTGGGAGCAGCCCACCCACACCTCGCTTCCTGCAGGCCTCGGGACTGCTCCCTCAGGGCAGACTGCCAGGAGGAGCACCTGGGCTCCCGTTGGGGCGAGGGTGCCACCTTATGGCCTGGCATTCTGGAACCGAGAACACCCAGGGTCTGTCTTGAGAGATGGGTGAGGCTTGAAGGGCGAGTCAGCCTGGAGACCGTGAGTCTGGCATTCTGCACACTATGGTCCCACTTGCCGGCTGTGGCAGTGGCAGGGACAGTGGAGGTGTCAGATCAGTGACCCACTCTCTGCCTCAGAGCTCGACCAGATGTCCTAGGTGGGCCAGAAGACAGGAGTTCTTGCAGGTTCCATAGGCAGTTTGCAACAATGATCCTCAGGTGTGGCTGGGGCCCGGGCTGGCTGGCCACCTGTCCTGGACACTCACCCTTTCTGACGCTCCTCTCTGGGCGGTGGGTGCTGGTCAGAGCCCACTGACCATCCGCTCTAGTGTCCCCTTCCTCTCTGAGGAATGTCTGCTCTGGCCTGGGGCGGAGGTCAGGCCCCTTCTGCCCTGTGCCCCATGCAGGAGGTCCAACGCTGACTCCCACCCCTGCCCCGTGAGGGGGCTGTACTGCGTGGATGAGAACACTGAGCGGAGAAACCACTACCTGGACCTGGCTGGAATAGAAAACTACACATCTAAGTTTGGACCTGGTAGGTACCAGAGACCAGTCCCTGGGTGAGAGACTCCCTTAGGAGCTTGAGGGCTCCAGGGCTCCTGCAACAACTATGCTACAGCATTGCCCACGTGTGTGTGGGGTTCCTCAAGGCAAGGTGGCCAGGCCCTACAGAGGGTCTCACAGTCTGTGTCCCCTGTGTACAGGGTCCCCACCAACACAGGCCAAGCAGGAGCACCAGGGCAAAGCTTCACACCCCCCAGGCAGGTCTCGCTCCCAGGAGTCGGATGCACACACCATGCACAACCGCAGGTCCCAGGTGCTGGCTGACCATGTCCTGCTGGCCAGTGAGCCCGCTGCCCGGGTCCTGGACATGCAACCCCGGCTGAAGGGGCAGGAAAAGCAGTTCCTCAAGTCCCCCAAGGGCTCGGGCAGGCCGCCCGGGGTGCCCAGTGGGAGTGTGCCTGGTGGAGGCAAGCCCGGGAGGGCCTTCGGCTACTACCCACCAGCCACCCTGCCCCAGCCCCCCCAGGACGGCCACCACCTCCCACAGCCTCCACCGCAGCCCCCGCCACAGCCCTATGGCCACAAAAGATACCGGCAGAAGGGCAGGGAGGGCCACTCACCACTCAAGGCCACACTGGGCCAGCCTGTGGTAATGGAGCACGAGGTGGTACGGGACCTGCCACCCCTGCTGGTGGGGGAGGCCTACTCAGTGCCCCTGGTCCAGCGCCACGAGCACCACCACCACCACGAACACCACCACCACCACCACTACCACCACCACCACCCATCCTAGCGTGCACCCCCTGGCCGGCTGCCCCGACCAGGTGCCCAGCTCCAGGTCTCTGGCGTGGGCGTCTGAGGTGGCACCAGTGAACACTGCGGAGAAGGCCCTTCCTCTGCTCTCCTTTCCTCCATGCTCTCGGTGGACGACATGTTGAACACATTTGATGCCACTGACGTTTCACAGTTATGAAGTGATCCTGTGTAACCTATAAAACCACATGTAAGCACAGACGAGTACAATTGTATCTTTCATTTATGATTCCGAAGTGAGCCCTCCTGGCCTGGAAGGGACTTGGTTCAAGTGACTTCCGAGTTTTCCTCAAGGAAACGCCTCCTACTCCACGTGCCTTGGACTGAGATGTGCAGAGTGGCGAGGCCTTGATGTTACGGAGCCAGCAGTGAATGTACAGCGTCACAGCCCTTGTGTATTACTCATCCAGGTTCTGGGGAGTGACCGTTCCTCGGTGCGCTGCATGTGCGGTGCTGAGTTCTGCTCCACCACACTGAGTACAGCTCACAACAGTTGGGCAGCCATGAGGGTGCTGTGAAGTGCTCCCCAAACAGTAGTCAATAAATTCTGGAAGTGAGGCCATGAGCGCAAAGGGAGAGCACAGGTGGGCTGGTGCCGGCACCATCATCTTAAGTGGACGCAGACATGGACAGCAAGGCCAGGGGGTGGTAGTTTCTCACACGCTCAGTCTGCTGGACAGGAGGCGGGATGTGTGTCCTCTGGGCTCACACACAGAGCATCTTAGTGCTTGTGGCAGTTTCTGTGATGTCTGCTAGCAGAAAAAACGGTGGGATCCCCCTTGGGAAAGGGGCAGTGATGGTGTCTGAGGGCCACAGAACCCTGGCTGGCAGCGGCCCCCGTGGCAGGCGGGGCTGCTCCTCCCTCCACCGCAGGTGAGCAAGTGGACTTTCTGGCAGCTTGAGAGTCTGGGCAGGTGGTTTTGCATTCGCCTTCACGGAACTGTTTCTAAGAATTGAGCAAATTGGTGGTCGCCTTGTAATTGAGGTGTTTTCCCCCAGGCATAATAAAAATGCGCATTTTGTAATATGTCATACCATTTTTAAATGAGCCTTTTATTTTTTTTAAGATTTTATTTTTTTGTTTTTAGAGAGAGGGGAAGGGAGGGAGAGAAATACCAGTATGATCTGTTGCCTCTCACATACCTTCAACTGGAGACCTGACCTGCAACCCAGGCATGTGTCCTACCCAGGAATTGAACCGGTGACCTTTTGGTTCGCAGGCTGGTGCCCAATCCACTGAACTACACCAGCCAAGGCCAAAGTGAGCTTTTTAAATAGGTATGGTCAATCCATCTGCATTGGCCTGTGGGGGCTCATGCTGCACAGAGTGTGTATCTGTTTATACAGATGTTTATGGAAGGAAAATTAATACCCAACTCCAGACATAATTTTTTCCCTCCACTTTACTACTACAAAAAACAAAACCTAAGTCCCAAATTGGGTTTATGCTAATCAGACACTTCAGGCCACTGGCTGGGGCAGCACGGACCCGGGTTTCGCAGAGATGCTGGGCTCTCGGTGATGAGACTGCGGAGGAGCTGATGCGTTATTTGCAACTGTCTCCTCCCTTTTGCCGTCATGTCCCTGTCTGGCCACTGTAAAGCTTCTTCAGACTTCTGAGTCCCTGGTGTCTGTGAGCCAAGGCCATGGGTGAGGGAGAACTGGGGGTTCTCAGGGTCCCTGGGGCGGGAGCACTCGCATCTCAGTCCCAGGTATTTCGGATCCTCAGCCCTCAGCCAGTGTCTGGATGCTCCACTCATGTGCATCCTGCACGGTGACACCGTCAGCACTGGGGTCTTTACAGAAACGCCTGTCCTCTGACCTGGGTCCACGCTGCAGTGAGTGGAGCTGTTGCACCTGGTCCCACATTTGAGAACCTCATTTAATGAACTCCAGCAGCCCCCTGCGGCCCTGCCACAGCTCTCTGTAGGCGTTTAGCAGACTGGCTAGCAGGAAGGTGGGCTGGGGCCTGAACGCTAGCCTCCGACGCTAGACCCTGGTTTTAAAAACTGGATGTTGAGTGTGTCTGCTGCTTGTGAACCCACGCAGCAGAGAACATATCATCCAGGCAGAAATAACCACCACCTGGCCCACCTGCACAAGTCCATCTCACCAGTTCCCACGGGCAGTGGCGACCTCTGGTGGGCAGGGATCACACGCCTCGTCTGCTCACGTTGTGAGTGCACCTTGTGACTTTCGAAATGAAGACAGCACCTGGCACATGAGTAAAGCTTGTGCAGATGTTCCCACATGTTAAGTTCCTAGGCAGACAACACAGAGACGAAACTTCCAGGGACACTGCCCGAATAACCGTGCTGGAATCCAGTGGGCAGTCATGTGTGTTCGGCACTCCCTTTTCTGAAGCAGTCCTGGCTTGTGGTGACAGATGTGAACGCTGTCCCAAGACCTCCTGGTCTCCCATCTCCTGCACCTTCATCTGCCTCTCACCTAGGGAATGAGGTTAGTGAAGAAAAGCCAAGAGACAGACAAGCCAGAGCTGCCCTCTGGTCTCCTGAGCACCTGACCAAGTCCCAGTGAAAACAGGGTTTGAGGAGGTGTAGCCGAGGCCCCGGCAATGTTGGACTGGGGAGGCCCGGGGCCAGAGTGGACAGGCTGTGCTGGCCAGGCCCCAGAGGCCTGCATGCAGGAGCAGAGGGGCGGGTGGCCCTGAGTGGGGCCCAGAGACCAACAGCACCCAGGGTCCACATCCCAGGTGGGGCTGCCCCAGGGAAAGCAGCTCTCAGAGTGGAAGGGGCCTCCTTGGAGGGTGACACAGGTGGCAGCACCCAGTTGGGTCAGGTGCTGGCAGCTCACTCAGCAAGGAGGTACCTGCCCATTGGGCCAAGTGCAGGAGAAGCCTCAGAAGGGGTTATGCCTTCTTCCAGGGTGCTCGCGGGCACTGTGGGCTGTGGCTGACACATACCGCAGTTCCGTCGTATCTTGGCAGTTTGAGTTTGTCTTTCACACCAACTTAGAGCTCTGGTGTCTCGTGCATCTGTAACCCTTTCCAGGGCTGTCCAGTGGTGAAGGTGCCACACTGAGTCTGAGGCCCAGAGGACCCTGTGCTGTGCCAAACCTGCTGTGTGGGTGCCCATGGATGTGTGGTCATGGCCCTGGGACCTTTCCACATCTTCCCTCAAGTCTCCTCCAGTTCCCCAAGCAGCCTGACCCACCCAGTCCCGTGGCACCCTCACTTCTGCCCCAAAGGCCAGGCCCTTGTACTCCAGGTTGTGGGTATGAGGTCCTGTGTCCAACTGCCCCCAAGGTCCCCAGGAAGTACGGCAGACGGTTCACACATCTCACTCACTGCATGGCATTGTTTCCTGCACACTCTCAGATTGCGAGCTTCACCACGAACACTTCAAACCGTCTTTGCCCCTAAAGGAACCCCGTGCCCACTCAGTCACTAACTCACCACAGTCCACGTTCTGTCCCACTATCCAGCAGTTCATGTGAGTGGAATCACACGGGACCTGTGGCTGGCTTCTTTCACACAGCCCATCCCTAGGGTGGGACGTTAGAACGTCATTCCTTTCAACAACTGAGTTTTATTCCAGTGAACGTGTCTACGTTTTCAGTCACCATCAGTGGATGGGTGTCTGGGCTGTTCCCACAGTTCAGCTGGTATGACCAGTGCTGCTGTGAACACGGGCCTGCCAGTTCACGCAGACAGATGTTCCTCTGGACTGTGCACCTGAGAGTGGCACGGCTGGGTCACATGGTGACTCTGTTTAACAGTTCTAGGAGCTTTTAGAGGAGCTTCAACTGTTTCAACAGTAACCACCCCTCTACCTCTTCGCACAGTGCAGGAGTCCCCTCTGTGCGGGTGTGGTCTTGCTGTAAGCCTGTGTGTCACAAGGGGTCCCTTCTAAACACAGGTTTCATTTGCTGATTCCATCCTGAAATTACATGTTGAGCAATTCCAGCAAACTCCTCCGAAAGAAGGGAGGCATGGGGGCACTTTGTGCAATTGTCTAATTTTTATGCTGAACGAGACATGAGATTCTTCAACATAGATTTCATTGAATTTTATTCTTCTACTAACAAAAATCATACAAAGACAAGGAAGCTGTAAAAGGAAAACAAAATTCACTTGTACTGACTGCTGTTACAGATATACAAAGCTCAGTGCAGAGGCTACGTGGTGCTGAGGCTGCAGACAGGCAGGTGGGGCAGACACACGGATGCTCACCACACATCCATGAGTGAGGCGGGTTTCACTTAACTCAGTGTTGAACCAGGATCAGCAAAAGTCTGCACACCCTACCCCCAGCCCTGCTGTGGCTATTTGGCACATGCTCTAGCCAGTGGTCCTTCTGATGGCAACGCAGGCCCCCTAGGCTGCCCGATGGCTCCTCAGAAATGTCTGGAAATGCATGCTTAGCCTTTACCCTAACATGGAATCCGCAGCCCAGGCCAATTCCCTTGGGAGCGAATGGAAGTGTGAGAAAGCCAGGGCCTGGTCCTTTGGGCCTGTTTCTTAGACACAATCTCTTTGTGGACGATTGGCATCGAAACGCCCAGGTGTTTAAACAAATAAATAAGCCACACAGAAAGTGAGGCACAAACTACTGCAGCACCTACTACAGTGAGCGTGATCATGACCACAAGCAGAAAGACCACAAGGTAAAGTGCAAAGTCTACAGATCACTGAAAGGTACTGCGCCAGTGCCCCGAACGCAGCTGTCGTCATCCCCTCCTGCAGGGCAGGGGCACAGGCTCCGGCCAACGCCTCAGTGCATGTGCCCCTCCCACCCCAGGTCTCCCACGGCTGCGGCCTGGCGCCCCACCCCAGGGTGTGAGGTGTGGACGTGGAGGTCAAAGGAGTGAGTGCACATCAGAAGCTGAACTGTGTGGTGTGCTTATGGACCTGAAGGTGTGAGCTCTCGACATGCACCGTTTCTGTGTATCAGAAACAAGGTGCCCGCTGGGCTGGGCCCGCCAGTGCTTATGAAAAGTCTGTGGAGTGCCCTGGGAACTCAGAGGGCTCCTCCACTGGGGGGTCTTTCCCTCAAGAGCTTCCTGGAGCACAAACCCAGCTAGATGACCACTCTGTGCTCCCCAACAACTAGGTTCCCTTACCAGACGTCCCCAACAAGACAGGGTACCTGACTGAGGCCAAGCGGCTGAGCCTGGGGATGTGGGCGTGGTCAACTGGCCTCCCTGCATGTATGGAAACACAAACTCGGATATTCAAAGGACAGAGAGATGGGGGACTAATGAACACATACTGAGCTCTTAGCCATAGGCTGACCTTTCGCCATTATAAATGCACAGCCCAAAGGTGAACCCTCAGTCCAAATGTGGCTTCTTGTGAATGTCCTGGGTGGGGAAGAACTGCAATGTGACTGCCACAACAGACCCGGCAGGTGCAGGCAAGGAGATTAATTCCAGAATCCAGAGGCAGAGCACAGAGCCCCACGGGAGGGCCAGCTGCATCCCAGACACTCTGAGCCTCCCTCAGGAGCACGTGGAGCACCCAGGGCATGTCATCTCCTCGACTCGAGGAGAACTTTCAGTCTTGCGCTGTCTCTCAGCCTGGACAGGAGAGCCCAGTGGTGTTCTAGAAACTTCCGTAGGAAGCCACAATGGCAGATCAGGCCACTGGCCTGTGTGTACAGCACCTTCCCGGGTCTGCCCAGCATGCTTCCAGAGTGGCCAGACATTAGGAGTAGATGGTGATCACCTCTCGGCCACTGCCCCTGACCAGCAGGACCCTGTTCAGCCCCTCGGTCAGGACCTCAAGGAACTCCATATCTGGGGTGGGCTGAGTTAAGGCCACAGCCAGTCCCACGGCACACGAAGTGTAAAACGTGGAGAGAGTGGTCCTGTGTCATTAGGAATCAGTTTGAGAAAGAAGGTGAGGGCTAAGTCAGGGAAAGCCAGACCCCAGGTCCCTGAGGTGAGGATGAGAAAGGGGGCAGGGGAAGGGTCCCAGGAATACAACCAGAGGCGCTGACCCCACCCAACAAGAGGCCTCCAGGCAACGCAGGTGGCCGAGAACCCACAGCAGGGGTGTCAGACTCACGTTCACCGGGGGCCACGTCAGCCTCACGGATGCCTTCCAAGGGCCAGACGTAATGTTAGGACTGTGTATACGGAACTGCTCCCTAACAGTTCAGTGAGAGCTTGGTGCTGCCGCTGGGTAGAAACAAGGTGCTGGGCCCGATAAAATAAAGTGGAGGGCCGCATTCGGCCCACAGCCTTGTGTTTGCCACCTGTGACCTAGAGAAAACCCCTGCCCTCACCTGGGGCTCTGCCACCAGGAGGGATGTACCTGACTGATATGTCCACTGTCCACTAAGACACCCAAATAGGCCGGGATGTCATGGTAACTAAACATGAATTCCTAACTTGTGGTCAGCTTGAGACTGAAATCGAAGAGCCAAGCTGCTGACCTCTCCTGCCAACCCCACCCATGCCCCCAGAGGATAGTAGGGGCTGAACCCCGGGGGACAGTCCCCAGGCCACAGACCTTTAGCAGTCTGGAGCCCGTGTGAGGACCTGTCCCTTACATCATGTGGCAGCTGACACACATTTAGAGACTAACAGCACAGTTTGGGGTAGGGCTAATACATGACCTTTGAGGTCACGGACTGCATTAATGCGTGGGACACCCTGAGCAACCAGGAGGGACTGGGGAGCCCATGTGGGGACAGAGGGCTCAATAGGCAGAAGGGTGTTTAAAGGGCAGTGAGGTGCCAAGAGCACTCAGAGCTGAGCCTTGGCAGAGGCCTGTGGACCCATCACTGCAGGTCGGGTCATCCTAGAGATGGAGTCACACACGATTGCCCACAGGTCCCAGGGAAACACCAGGAGAGCCAGCTGGGGGGCGCTCAGAGCCCCCATCACCTGCCCCTGCCCCAGGGCTTGAGCCCAGGAAAGGATACAGTTCTCGTCCCCCTGCCGGTTTCTAGGGGGCCCGGGCATGTTCAGCAAGACCAGCTGGGCATCCTGGGACTTATTCAGGACGACACCATTGAGCTTCACAGCCGTGTGCATCCTCCGGACATTGGACTGGTTCCTGCAAAGGGGGGACGGTCACTCTGTGCCCCAGCCTGGGACACTGGGCACCAGGCCGGGTCAGAGGCCCGACCGGCCCTACTTCACCCTGGTTAGAAAGGGCCGAGTAGAAATGAATCGATTCAAGTGGATTCACAGTCCCAAAAGCTCCACGGGAGGTGATTCCACAGGAGAATCGTGCTGGGAATTAGGGAACAGGGGTGGGGGTACTGAGCAACCAGAGCGCTTTGGCCTCCAAACGCTTTGGGCTGAGAATCACTAAAGCTGCCGAGCTTCTAGTTCATAAGCGGTTGTCCACACAGGCGGAAGCGAATGCTTTGGGGGCGAGCTTGCTCTCTGGGCCCAGAAAGGCACTTACACACCCAGGGGCTCCGAACTGTTTCCCACTGGAATCCCTGGACTTGTGGCCAAACCTTGCTTTAAACACGACCCTGTGGCGAGTCTGCTAAACTATACACATGGCAACCTCTTGCTCACAGGCGGGGTGGGGCCCACGAAGCCCAGAAGTGGTGGGGAAGGGACCAGGCCCCTGCACCTGGCTTCCACCCCTACTGCAGTCTTAAGTCCTGTAACAAAGCCTTAGACCCTGGCTGAGGATGCGGCTACCATGAAGGTCCATCCAGCCCTCAGCCTCCCAGACGCTGCTCTCCTGCTAAAGGAGAGCTTCCAATGCTCAGTGACCCAGACCCTGTGTCCCAAGTCCTCACGGACTACCCAGTTCTCCACACTCCAAGTAGACAGAGGGTCCACTGTGCTTTGACACTTCCCAGGTCCAGCAGTGGCCCCCAGGAGAGGGTCCCCAGCTAAGTAAGACTAGGGAGACTGCAGACCCATACCCACTGGCACACCCAGGCACTCAGGCAACCCCACAGGACCCCGAGGACCCCCGGCCAGGTGACCGTGGGGCCTCTCTCCCTAGGGAACTGGGCTCCAGGAAGCACTCAGGAGTAGCCGTCCTGGGAGCTCCGCTTGCCTCAAAGCATTTGCATCTTCCTGTGCTGGACAATTCTGAGGTCACACACAGGGAATCTATGGCCGGCCTCAGAAATGCAGCCTGGGCAGGCCGGCTGCAGCCCTTCTACGAGGTCACAGTGCCTCAGACACGAGAGGGACGGGTGGACAGACAGGGGCCGCACACGAGGGGTCAGGAAAAGGCCTGCAGGACGAACGCCCAGGCCGCACCCTTTGATCAACTCAACCCTTCAGCCAAATAAACCCAATCACAACCACCAATTATTACCAGGAGGAAGACGGGAACACAGACCCTTCATTTCCTCCCTCCCACTCCGACTGATCAAATTAGAGATCGGGTCTCTGTCCGTGGCACGGCCGGGACCTCGCATCGCAACAACCATGAATTAGGTGCCTGGAGAGGCCAAAATTACCAGTGTGTGTGGGGATGGCAGCGATTCTAGAAATGCGTGTGTGAGATATTACAGTATCTCTCAGGGTTAAGAGTTGGAAAACACATATAATCTTAAAATCAGCGTGGCTCCAGGCCGACGCGCCCCCGCTGGGGGGCCAGAGGCAGGGACGAGGACCGCGCGCCTCTGCCCCCTCCCGGCAGCCTGCCCTGGAGTCCACGAGCCGGAAGTGTGTCAGAAACACGCCGACTGCCAGAGGAGAGGACTCTCACCACAGGGTTTCCGAGGCTGGGAGGCAGGGTCTGGGGTGGAGGGTACCAGGGGCAGCAAGTCGAAAAGGGAGATGCTGGTTCCTGGAGGGAACACGGGGAGGGGCGCTAGCAAACACTGAAAAAAGACACGCACGATGCACCCCGGAGGGCCTGCGAACCATCGCAAAGTGCGTGTGCCCTGGGATATCACAGTAAAGCACGCACACGGCAGGTATAAGCTGACCTCCCGCCTTCCAGAAGCTTCTCCCAGCCTAACCCTGAGGAAGACCGGGAGCAATGTCCACCTGCATGCTTAGTTCTGTCCACAAAATGGCCTCTTCCTGGTTCGCTTTCTTCTGAGTCCCCAGGCCTGCAGGGGTCCGCTCTGACCCTGCTCGGTGCAGGCGGCAGGGTTTGGGTGCGTGGAGCCCCTGACCTGAGCCCAAGTGTGCCACGTGGGCACAGGAATCTCCGCAGGCCCATGGTTCAGTGGTGGTTCAGGGAGAAACCCCACCCTGTCTGTGTCCACGTGCTTGTGTTTTTTAATTTGTAGACTTTATGGGGGGGGGGTAAATTTACAGAAAAACACAGCAGGAAGCGCAGCCTCCCTGACATGCCCACGTGGCAGGGTCTGCTCCCTCGGTGGACCAACGCTGTCATGGAATTAACTCAGGTCTGCAGCCAAGAAAGCAAGTGTAGCCACCTAGTCCCCAGAGTTCCACTGTGGACACTGTCTCAGGCTGCACCAGCCCAGGAGAAAACAGCCCAAAGTTCCTGGAGCAGCCGGGCAGGAGGAGGGGGAATGACAGAGAGGGATGGACAGATGGACCAACAGCAGCATCAGGGAGCGCCCCCTCCCACCCAGCCAGCCGGCCCTGGACCCCTGGCCATGGAACTGAGCTGTGGTCTGACCATGCAGAAAGTTCATCCACATCCACAGCACGTGGCCATTAAAGGACAGCAGCGTCTATGGGCTGAAAGGTGTCTGGTGTGGGGAACACAGCCAATTCCGTCCCCACAGAACTGAGGTTTTATATCTGTCGCCTTGATCCAGGGATGTGGATGAACCAACTAACAGCTGCCGAGACGCATGCTTCTGGTTGTGCGGAGCTGGCTCAGGACCAACCCACCCAGATCTCAAGTTCCTCCGTGATATTTAGAGAATGGATCTCAGGAATGTGCCGTGAGCCGCTCTAAACGGAGAGGAGCAAATTCGACAGGAAATTACTGAAAGCTACGGCAGCGACGAGCAAGCTCTGCCTGCACACGGACACGCACGCACGCACACATGGGGACACATGCACACACGGCCAAGCACACAGTTTACGAGGGGTGCATGGGCGGGCATGCGAGGCACACAGGCTAGCAAGTGTCCTAAACCGAGCGAGTGACTTACAGGTTTCCCCATTCTCTACATGGAAGAGAAAATACAGAGAACATGTTACTTCAGCAGTGATCGTGGCACACACTGTTAAACAACTGTGGGCTCACCCCAGGCTGCCCTTTCCTGGCCTACCTCGGTCTTTCTCTGCAAGGGGTTCTCAACCCCACCGGCACCAGAAAGCCTCCAGGCCCCTCCTGACAACCCGGGCTTTAGGGTCTTAGCCCACCGCTGAAGAACCCAGGGAGAAGCTGCACTGCTCTCCCATCCTGGGACCCTGGGACTGTGTAACTGTGACTCTAACCCAGACCCCTCCCCTGGGAGCCCGCCACACGTGCCCTCCATGGGCACCCGACAGGCAGCCTGCATCATCAGCGGGGTCCGAGCTGGAGTCCTCATCCATCCAGAAGCCCTAATTTCAAGCTGCTGTGTGACCCACCAAGAACAGAGACCAGGCCACTGCCTGGGCCCCGGCCAGCCGGCCTGAGAGAACGCTGTGGCCCTTGGGCTGGTTCCCTGCCCTCCAGGCCTGAAGCTGCAGCTGTGTGCTTGCTGCCCTGTCACAGGCAGCGAAGGGAGTTGGGACCTGCCACCCCCGTCACCAGGTTGACACTCACGGCTTCAGGCTAAAGAGGTCTTTGAACCCGGACACGCTGTTATCTTTGTTCTTATACTTCTCAGCGATCAGCTTCTCCTTCGTCCAGGTCATCTGCACCTTGTCCGGTGTGGGCGGGGCTTGGGCCCTGGCAGCCACCGCAGAGTGGGAGGCAGTGTTCCTGTCGTGAATCAGCTGGGCCTGGCGGGAGGGCAGGCAGCACAAGACTCACTGCAGCAGGTCTCCAACCTCCTCGGCAAGAGGCAAGCACGGGAGGGAAAGGCTGCTGGCCCACGGAACCGAGAGGGTTTTGTGATCCACGGAACCCAGGGACCCCCGGATGGCCTCCCAGCTGAGGCCCCAGCATTGCCCCCACTCCCACCAGTCTCTCCTCTTCCTGGGCTTCCAGACCAAATTCATCACTTCCTTCTCTGGCTCCAGCTCTGAAAGCCACTGAGAAAGAACCCAGGACTCCATATTGACACAAGTGCTCACATCCGAAAAGTCCCTGCTCCACATGCTATCTCTGCTTCCCAACCCACTCATCCATCCGTTCACTCACTAACTAATCCATCACCTCATTTATCTATTCATTCATCTCCTCACCCATCCATCCTTCCTTCCTTGGATTCACGCATTCACCCCCTTGCTCATCACCTTTTCTATCGTTTATTCATCCCCTCATCCATCCACTCTTCCTCATTCATTCATTCATTCATTCATTCATCCCCTATTCATTTGCCCACTCACCCACTCATTCAATCATCTATCCTTTCATCCTTCAACAGCACAAGGGCTGCCCGGAAGCTATGCTTTGGGATGGGTATTAAGTGACATGGAGTTTGAGGATGGGTGTGGTGTGGGAGGAGGCAGCTATAGCGTTTCACGAAGTACCCCAGGAAGCCTGCATGCAGAGGTGCTGATGAATGGCCCGAGGGAAATGGGGGAGGCCTGTGGGGATGAGGTGGGCTCAGGGCACGAGCCAGCATCAATGAGAAACTGGAGGGGCCTGAATGAAGGTTACTCAGGCAGTGGCAGGACTGTGTGAGGCAGGCATGGAGCCTGGGGGGGGATTAACAAGTTGGCTCGTAAGGACTCACTGTGGTTGCTGGTTTGAGGCTGAAAGGGACAGAAGGGTGACCAATTAGGGCACCATGGTGGTTTGAGCAGATGATGCAAGAGAGGAGGGGGCTGTGGGTGGCTGGGATAGCTCTCGACAGACTGTGTACGGGAGACCAGGGGTGATACAGTCCTGGAACCTGTCCTGGGTGTGGTCCAGAGGGCCAGTGGGGCTGTGTGGCCTTGACCCATGTGGGGAGAGGAGGTAGAGGTAGAAGTCAAGCCACCCGGTCATTCACAAACCCAGGGATAGAGATGACCAGCTCAAAGTGACCCCCCAAAGCCTAGTCCCGACAGCTCTGTGGGGTCTGCAGAAGCACAGAGTCCCACACTACACCATCGCCCGTGTGACTGACCGCCTCTAACTGGAGGCTGTCCGGGGCCAGCACATACCTCCCTCTCCCGCTCCGTCTTGGACAGCTGCATCTGCTTCAGCATTTGGCTCCTCTGCTCCATGACCAGCGTCTTCTCATAGGTGAATGCAGAGATGTCGTTCTCCACCTAGAACGTCCCAGGACATACAAGTAACTCAATGTGTACAGAACATGATGTCTTCGCCACAAGATCACTGGCTTCGCTCGGTGTCTGAGCTGCTGCCGGAACAGGCTGCTCGGCCCTTCCCTCTTGGTCTCACCCTCTGCGGGCTACATGTGTAACAGGCCCACCGACCACAGAGCCTGGTCCTTTCCTGACACTGGCCCATCCTTTAGTGCGTGATGCTGGGTCCTCCCAGTCCCTGGGGGTGCACCACGCCCCCAGCCCGGGGAGAGCTGCCCCTGGGACCTCCGTGGAGCTCTGTGCCCCTGGCCCCAGGGCTCTGTGAGCTGGATGTCACTCCCTGACACTTTCTCATAAGTCACTGTGTGGGGAAATTAATTCTTATGTTATCGGTCCACTCTACTAAATTCTTACTGAATAAAATGTTTATTTTCTTGATTGTCTCCAGGTATTTAAATCATTCTCTGCAGAATAAAAAGCACCCTCATTTCTATTACTTAAGGCTGCAAACGTTGGCACCCAGGAGGCAAGGCCCCTGCAGACAGACGGCCAGCTGAACCAACTGCCGGAGGCACTAACCCTTGGTACTCACAGCAAGCTGGTTTGGGCTTGGGTGCTCTTTGAGTACATTAGCTAAATGTCCGTGATGCTCCTCCCTGACACCCTTAATAAAACCTACTTATTTTTTAAAAAGTCTTAACGAAAGCCCTAAGCTCTTTTGTGCTGACGCTTCATGGTTCATGGTCCCGACTCTGGTCTTTCTGAAGCTTGCTGGCCAGGAACACCACCTTCCTAGTTAGTGGCCCTGACTTGCAACTGTTCAGTTTTAGCCTCTGACCAGACTTCTCCTCCTTGTTCATTTACACACTCCCCTCAGGTCCATGGCCCTCAGGCCCCCCGTGGGTCCACTGCCTCCTGAGGACCCCAGAGCCCCAGGCTTGGCGGCTGCCAGCGACACCCCAGCGCTCGCTCTGTGAACAAGGCTCCCAATGCACAGTACTCCATGTGAGAGCAGTGTCTGGGGCCCTCTCTGTCCTGCAAAACTCTGGAGCGGGGAGGCTAAGCTGAGGAAGATGCCAGAAGCAGCCGAAGGGGAAGGAAAGACGGCACTAACTAGACATCAGGCATGGCCTCTTCCTTGCACAGGAGTGCTCAACCCTTCAACAGGTGGGTAGCAGGGTGGTCCCGGGCAGGAGCAGGGCTGTTCTCACTTTCAAAAAGGAAACCCAATTATATCCCTAAAAAATAGACACTGCCTACTTAAACCTAATTAGCGATCACAACTGAAATCAAGCAGAACTGTAGATTTTAACAATGTTATTGTTAACTAAATGGCACCAACTAACCCACCTGGAAAGCTGACGAGGACCAGGGGCTTTGAAAAAGAAGAATAACCACAATCACTCAGAACCACAACGCTGACAGCAGGCCTCTGTGCCCGCCTCAAATGGGGGCCAGCTCATCGGCTCTCAGTTCAGTTTGGCTTCAGGTGATTTGAAATGGGTGAGGTAGCTGATGAATGGTAACAGGAGGACGGGGGACGACAGCGAAGGGATACAGGAGCCACGTGGAACATGTCCCAGCAGCCGATGCTGGACGATGTGAGCAACAGAATGAACAGTGCTGAACACCCCAAAGGGGAAAGCAGTGGGAGCCCTGGACACAAATGCACCCGCGTGACGCACACAGAAGCACGACGCACGCGGAGGAGACCCTGACCGCTGAGCCCCCTCCCGGGGTCAGGGGACCTGGGGACCCACTTCCAGAGCAGAGTCTGGACTTTACAGAGTGGGCGCCGGCGGATGTGGCTGGACTGCAGGTCCTCACTACCTGTGACGGGTTGAATGTCACATTCCCCTCACAGGACACGCTGGGGAGGGCACACCACCTCTGGGGTCTTCCTCCCACAAACGAAATCCAGTCCAGTCATGAGAAAAACATCAGACAGATCTAATCTGGGGTACATTCTACAAAACACCTGGGCCCATCTAAATTGCCAAGGTTATAAATAAAAAACAGAAACTGTCACAGGAGGAGGGAGTGCAGCTCGGGGTCCTGAACAGAGATGGGCGCTGAGGAACGACAGCAGACAGACGCCGACAGCCTGGAGCACGGCGGGCAGCAATGCCCAGGGCCCGCCCTCAGTGTGCGGAGTCCGCACCAGGCCTGCAGGGACCCTGCTCCGCCCCATGCGCCCACAAATCCAGAACTATGCCGAACGTGAACAAGAAGCACAGCCGGCAGGCAGCCCGGCCCAGCTGCCCTTACCATCTCCACCACCTCCACCTCCGCGCTGATCCTGAGGTGGTACAGGAATGTCTGCAGGTCCTTCTTCATCTGGATGCTGTTGTCGTCCACCTGGGCCACCGTGAAGATGCGCATCCGGCACTTCCTCCACACCTGCGGGTGCACACAGGGCGGTTTCTGATGCTGCTGGCCGCCACTGCCCACCTCAGGGGACACAGGCCTCCCCGACCCCCCAAATCAAATGTCTCCCCAGTGCCGTCCCACGGTGTGACCCCAATGGCCCATGACCCCCATCCCCACCTTGTGCTGCCGCAGCAGGAAAGGCAGCAGCATGAGCAGGCCCCCGTCGTGCACGATCCACCACACGTCGATGTGGCCGTCGCTGAAGCGTTCCTGGTTTTGTGGAAACAGGTCCACGTTTTTGGCCACCAGCAGGGCCTGCTGTGCTGCCGTGGTGTCACGGACGGTGTCTGTGGAGAGGTGGCACACGGGTCAGCGGGACCTCAACAGAACTACACACTCCACGAACTTGCTGGGCACCAGCCAGCGCAGGAGGTGGCCACAGGGTCCCCGCAGAGCCCCGGCAGGGGCGGGCTCCAGAGGCCGTCCTCCGCGGCCCACAGCAGCTCCACAGCCAGCGCCGGGACGTGTGGGGCACAGCCCGGGCCCTCCCCAGGGACGGCCAAACTGGGGGCTTCATCGGGAGGAAGGGACAGGGCAGCTCAAGGCTTTCAAGTGGCCATTCACTTTTCAAATGTTTTCGAGTGAAAAGGCACAGTTTGGGGGCCCCACAGGTCAGCAGGGAGCACCTCTCGAGCCAGTGACCCCAACACCCACAGCCTGTGGGAGACGTTACCCACCAACAAAGTTCTTCCAGGAGAAGGGGTTGTCCTCCTCCTTCCAGGATTCGGGCCAGGCCATGAGCACTGTGTTGTGTTTCATGCCCCCAAGGCCAGCCGACTGGATCAGGTGGGACATGCCATCCCGCAGGTTGGAGGACACCACCAGCTGGCAGAAGCCTTTGGTCTTCTCGGCGCTCATCAGGGACCGGATGTTCTGGGGAGAGGTCAGGGGTCAGTGCTGCGGTGCCCACGGGACCGAGCAGGAGCAGCACTGCCAGCCCCGCCAACCCACCTCAGGGAGCCTGGGCAGTGCTGGGCACACTCCGCACAGACACCACTGCCACAGTGAAGGCCGGAGGCCTTGCGGGATTTCCTGTGTGTGTGTGCAGCCACATGTGTGCGGGAGAGTGGGGTGACGGACAGTGCTGTGCACACAACTCGACGTGGTTCCTTGTATGTTGTTGTGAAACTGCCTACTATTTCACAGGTTTGTTGACAACTTGACTAGAGCATGTCACGCCCCCCAGGGGTGGTCATCAGTTACGGCCACTGAAGGATACTCAGAAAGGGCTACAGTCACCCCCCTCGGCCCTTGCTGAGACCCCAGAGCCTCCAAGCAGGCAGACCCAGCAGCACAGGGACCGCAAACACGGGAGCAAACAGACTGAGCCGGGCCGTCATGAGGGCTCTAGAGGACCCTGCCCATCAGGAGGACGTTTCCAAGGTTGGAGCTAAACAGCCCTGGTCGCCGAGTCTGCGACCCTCCTGAGTATAACGGACACTGGCTGTCTCTCTAAAGCCTTGGGAGCATCACATGTTGGGGAGTGTCTCTTTAGCAGGTTTCTGTGCTGCAGGTTTCAAACTCAAAGGCCACTGTCTCTTCTGACGAGTGACAGCCTGACACACAACGCTGTGCCTGGGGCACTGAAATGGAAGACCTTCATGTGCAGCCCTGCACTCCTCACAGACCACCCTGGTCCCACCTCCGTCTTCCAGCCCCAGTCCGCCCCGCCCCACCTCCTCGGCCTGCTGGGCCTCCGTGTGCTTGTCCAGGTAGGTCCCCTCCAGCACAGAGCCCACGATGGTCAGGCCCTTGCCAGCCTTGAGCTGTGTGGTGAAGGACAGCAGGCGGGGGTGCTTCACACACTGCTCCGAGTCCAGGTTCAACATCACCAGCACCTGGGGCCTGTGTGGGGACAGCAGTTACCACAGCAACTCATTGCCACATGCTCACACGTGGCCAGGTAAGACAGGGCAGACAAATAAAACAGGTGAACAGATGGGAAAGGTGAACAGGTGGGACAGGTAAACAGGTGGAACCAGTGAATAGTCAGACGCCCCCTTACCCCATGACCCAGAGCCTGAGGCTCCCTGCTGAAAATCCCAGTAGGCACCTCCTGTCTCTGAATGTTAACACCTCCAGGCAGGTGCAGGATAGGGAGACCAAGAGCTTTCTGTGCAGATTAAATTCCTGTTCCGTAAGGGCCACCCTTGCCCCAACCCCCTCCCAGCTGTTGCATGCTAAAGCCCTCGGTCTGCAGCAGCAGCCCCACTAGGAAAGCTCGCCCATTCCCCACCCGGCACATTGCTGGAGCCCAGCATGGAGCCCAGCACTGCCCTCAGATGTCCGATCACACACAAGCTGATCACACCTGGGCTGACCTACCCTGGACCGAGGGAAGGCACTAGAAGCTTCCAAGACATTGTTTCCTAACGAGAAGGAACAGTTTCTCCCTGTAAGTCTGACTTTAGAAACAAGTGTTCCAAGGGCTCAAAGGGCAAGGGCAAGGGAAGGGGCAGGGGCAGGGCTTGGGGTGGGCTGCGGCACTCACCTCCAGTTCTTGGTGTGGGGCGGGCCATGTTCTACGCGCAGCAGGGCATAGCGGGCAGCATTCAGCGACAGCCCCCTGATGCCATCACCCCATTCCTTCTCGGCCCTGGGAAGAAGGGGAAACTGTGAGCCCCCCTCCACCTCTACAGCACATTCAGGAAGGTGCCTGCAGGGCAGCAGCCCAGTAATGACTTAGGACCCTCTTGGCACTTGTGTGATGGAGAGGGGGCCCCCAGGCCAGCCAAGAGTAGGGAGGGACAGGACACGGAAAGAGGACACCCTGGCTGGAAGTGGTAGTGGGGTAGGGGCAAGGTGGCCCTGACACCCTGTATGGGGCCTCAGAGTTGGGGCCAGCTGGGGGAAATGAAGGAGAAGCTGTGGCAGGGGCACCCAGACGGGCAGGCAGTGCCTCGGGCAGAGCTGGCTCCAAGGGGCTGGGCTTCACCAGCACGAGCAGTCGCAGCCCCCATACCTCCTTCCAAACCCCCCCGAGCACTGGGGTGGAACTTTAGGCAGCCCACCCAGCCCACCACCTGGCCAGAGAGGCCACACCTCACTTCTCTCCCTGCTGCCAGGGAGCCAGGGGGCTGGGGAAACACCCCAGTGAATAACCTTAGGCTCTGAGATGCAGTTAGTCTGAAGTGCTCTTGTCCACAGCTATATTTTTTTTGACAGTGTGGTTTCTGGAAATTTTGAAATCCATCATACATCAGTGCTGCCATTGGGTGGATTTTAGTTTCCACAAAAGCATACTTAAAAATCATGGCTTTTAGCCCGGGCTTGTGTGCGTGGCTCAGTGAATTGAGTGCTGACCTATGAACCAGCAGAAAGTTGCCAGTTCAATTCCTGGTTGGGACTCATGCTTGGATTGCAGGCCAGATTCCCAGATGGGGGCTTGCCAGAGGCAACCAGTCAACGTTTCTCTCTCACATCAATATTTCTCTCCCCCTCTGTCTCCCACCCTTTTGCTGTAAAAATAAATTTAAAAATAATTATGGCTTTTATACAGACACATAGGTAAACCTAATGCTGTGTCATAACATGGAATCGATTAAGAACAGCAGATGTGCCCTGACTGGTGTGACTTAGCGGGTTGAGCGTCATCCTGCCAACCAAAGGGTTACAGGTTCGATTCCCGGTCAGGGCACATGCCTGGGTTGCGGGCTAAGTCCCCAGTTAAGTATGTGTGAGAGGCAAACAATCAATGTTTCTCTCCCTCTCTTTCTCCCTACCCTACCCACTTAAAATAAATAAGTAAAATCTTAAAATAATATATCGTTACCTTAAAAAACCAAAAACAGCTCTCTACCTATTATGATGAGGGCTGCAGCAGAGACCCCGTCCAGGTCCCTGTGTGTCTGTCTGTCCCCAGGAGAGGGACCCCAGCCCACTGGCCCAAGGGGGTCCCGCACAGGACTTAGCTACAAACCCCAGGGAGGCCTCACACTGAGGGCCGGGGCCTGAGTGGCCGCAGTGGCCCCGGGGCCCAGAGCTCACCCGCGATACTCGATGTACTTGTAGATGCAGCCAGCGATGAGCATGGCGAACAGGGCGTAGTACCAGGAGCAGATGAACATCAGTGCCAGGCACAGGCTCATGCCCAGGAAGGACAGCGTCCTGGGGAAGGCTATGGTCACCCAGTGGCCGCAGGTGGGGACCAGAGTCCACGCCCCAGCCAACACCCTGACCCCAACACCTCACATGCCACCTGCCCCCGTGTCCCAATCTCGCATCTGAGCAGCTGCCCCCAAAACATTCCTGGTCCCTCAGGGAGAATCTTTCTTTCAGTTACTCCTAGAAAATGACGGGGTGCCTGGCAAAGTGCCTTCTCCACCCCGAGTTGGCTCCGAGGGCTGAAATGATCCCTGGACACCTGCTGGAGCCCCGGATCTTCAACTTCGCTGAACACCCACTGCTCCCCGAGGCACTCGGCACCCCGCTGGGCACAAAACACGGCACCTAATGCCCGGGGGACATGAGACGGAGCAGCCCTGGGGCCCATACTGATAATACGGTGTGCCACATGGCGGGGTCCCAGGTGACAAAGAAAGGCACGCCACCCTCAGCAGCCTGGCTAGGTGCTTCCACCAAGGACGACAACCAGGCCCCGCGGCCTCTGGGCCGCCGCAGCAGCTGGCCCTCCAGATGCGCCGTGAGTCTTCGCCCAGCAGTTGCCTTACCAGTGGTAGTATCTGAAGCGCGGGCGCCAGTTGGGGGTGCGCAGCAGGGTCTGCACAGCGCAGGCCAGGTTCACAAACATGTAGCACATGAGGAAGAACCTAGGGACCCGAGGGGCAGTGTGAGAGGGGCCTGGCCAGGTCCCACAGTGGTCTGCTCCATCCTGTGGGAGTCCCTGCCCACCAGTTCCTTGAGCCCCCTCGTCCCTGTCACCGTTCTTCCTGTGGGAGTCTCCCTGCTCCACTGTCCTCCCGTGGGGTCTCCTCGCCCCACCATCCATATCAGTGCCCTCCTTGGGGTCTCCATGCTCCCTCATACACATCACCATCCAACATCGAAACCGCCTGGGCCCCTGGGCCCGCCCCTGTGTGCTGTCCCCTGAGCATGTCCCCCTAGTGGTCCCAACGGGCGCTGCGCTCCACTCCTGGTCCACATACGCCCTTGCCTGCCCGTGCTCACATGGAAAGGATGGGGGCCACACTGTCCAGGGAAGCGATGAGGATGCCAGTCTCACAGATGAAGGCAGTGAGCAGCAGGGCCCATGTAGGCTCCCCATTGGCCTTCCCATGGCCGAACACCTGCGGGGAGAAAGGCACGTGGGCTGGAGGCCAGGGGCAGGCGGCCACGGGAACAGTGCCCTGAGCTGGTTGGTCCAACCCACAGGGTCTCAGCAATGCACGTACACAGAAGTGGACTTCCACATCGTGTGCCGCACTCTACCCAGTGGCCCGGAGGAAAACCTGACACCACGAACTCACAGGGCTGACAGCAGCTCACAGGGCCAGCAGGAGCTGCCAGGGACCGTCAGACCCACAATCCTGGCAGAGCAGTGACCAGGGTGAGGGCAACGCCCAGTGTGCTGGGCTGAGGGCTCTGAAAAGAATTCTGCAAGGATCTCACTGCAAGGTACCTGGACCTTCACCCCCAGCCACGTGGGGTGGCAGAACTTCCCCCAGAACCATGGTGGAGGGTCTGCCCCGTGCTCAGGGACATAGCCTGGAAATGCTTCCCACCCACTCCCCCTGGACAAGGGTCTGTTGAAGATACAGAAAGAAAAACACAGACATGGCAGAGCAGCCCCACTGGCCCGGTCTCCGGGGGGAGTCAAAGGGGCTCCCGGACACAAGGGCCACCCCCCATGCCACCACCCCAAATAGAAGGCCTGACCTCCTGACCATCACACATGGTCCAGCACGGCCCTGTGCCCTCACCACACCTGCCACCTCGTCTGTCCTGGGCGGACAGAAGCTGTGAAAGGTGGAGAACCCCAGTCTGCTGGGATTGGCTCCAGGGATAACAGTGAGAACGGCAGGTGCGGGGCCACAGCGACATTGAGGTCACCAGCGTGAACCCTGACCCAGTCTGACTGGGGTCCTTACAAGAAGAGAGCAGAATAGATGCACACAGAGGGATGGCCACGTGAGGACAAGGGGAAAAGAGGGCCATCTACGTCCCAAGGAGAAGCCTCAGGAGGAACCAGCCCCGTGACACCCTGACCCCGGACTTCCAGCCTCCAGCCCTCAGAGAGAATCAGCTTGTGTTGTTTAAGCCACAGAGTCCATGGCCTTTGTCATGGCAGCACCAGGGCACTAACACATCAACGGCTTCAAGTTCATTTTGAAAGCTTCAGCCCCAACTGGAGGAAGCAGGGGCTTCAGACACCACGACCCTCATCATCATCACAGGGGGACAGTCCCGGGGCACCGCATCCCACAGGACGATGACAGGACAGATGCCAACTCCACAGGAAGTGGAAGCTCCCAGTCACTCCTGTGAACTGCTCTGCCAGCCAGGTGGTAGGCGGCTGTCTCTATCCACTGCACCGTGCCCTCAGCCCAGTGACCGCCTGGGATGGGGGACTGCCAGGCTGGAGGTGGGGACACAGGTCCCACCATCTTTAACGTAAAGACTGTGCTCCAGGACGGAACCTCAGGGACGCTCCAGAGCTGTTGCTTCCCAAGGGCCCGCTCTCTCACGAGGGGGCCGTCAATACAGCCCTGCGCCTGCGGGCAGTGTGTTCACCTGGAGGAAGGGGATGATGCCGTCTCGGGCGATGGCCTGCAGCAGGCGCGGTGCCCCCGTCAGGCTCTGCAGGCCAGCGCCACAGGTGGAGAAGAAGGAGCCGATGACGATGACCCAGGGGGACGGCCAGGCTAGCATGCCGATGACCAGGTTCCCTTGTAGGGCCTCCCCAAACCTGTGGGAGGGGCAGGTCAGGTAGACTTTCAAAATGTGAGCTGAAGACTAAGCATCTTCCCAGCGTCTGAGTGAGCATGACGTTCTCACCCCAAGTAAACTCACGGGTCCTGCCCACAAGGGTCTTCACAGGAGCAAGGAAGCCACGGCCCAGCCCAGGGTCTGTGAGGCCACCGTCACCCCCACAAAAGTGATGGGCAGTGGCCACAGCCTCCCTGTCAGGGACCTGCAGGGGCCCTCATGACCTGAAGGGCTGATAAAACCCATGGCCACGAGAAAGCAGGGTTGGGGGTGAGAGCCTGGGGCGCAGGCCACACCTCCACAGAGAGGAGGGGCCAGCGAGGGTAACCACGGCCTCACCCAGGAACCCCTGCACCCCCAGCTCTGCCGGGTCTGAGATGACTCTATGGTCCGCCAGCTCCAGGCTGGAGAAGGTGAAGGTGGACGCACCAGACCAAACAGAACCTCTCCACAAAGGGGCCACAGGAGCTTACTGCTCCACACGCAGAGTGTGAAATCCCGAGTGATCTCAATTTCTGAAGTCATTCAAGAAAGCTGACTCTGACCCCAGAAGTTTCCAGAAGTTGCACATAAAAACCAACATACTTATCTCGTAAGATCACGCCTTCGATGCAGGCCCCGAAGAGCACGATGCAGGAGAGGTCTGAGGCTCGGGTCAAGGAAGCAGCGGACACCATGCGCCGGCAGCGGGGCCCTGGCCGCAGTTGGGTATGGCGCCACCGAGCCCCCACTCATTCTGGGTTCACTGCCTGTCCCGGTGACCCTCGGGGGCCTTGCTCAATGCCTAGTCCTGGCTCCACAGAATGGGCCTCAGGTCAGTGAGGCTCCTCTGGCCCCTCAAGGCCTGTGCCACAGCGTGGGAAAACTGACCAGTGCACGTGTGTGTGGTTACTACATGATACACACGCAGTCACTCGTCCCTAATGCATGTGATGAGTTACAGGTGGTACCATGGTTACTGTATGTAGTTCATGCACAATTTCACAGTCCATAACCCACTATGGACATGGTGCCCAGGTGCTGTGTCTTGTTTTCTCGCATCAGGCTGGCACCCGCCCAGGTCCTCCTCTTCAGGACAGGTGTTGCGGGCAGAACTCACCTGAAGCAGAGCAGCTCACTGAAAGCTGTCGATGGCACAGTGGTGACCCACACACAGTGGTGAGGGTGTCGGGGGCAGGCGCCCTCACACCCTGACAGGCTGATGGACAGCCCCTGCACCCGAGCCTCCCACACCTTGACCCCTTCAAGGATACAAATAAAAGATGTGGTCACAATGGCCAGGATAGTCCCTGTGGGGATTGACTTCTGGGCATCCCTGAGGTCCCCCGACCGGTTCGAGCCCGCCATGATGCCTGCGGAAACAGGCAGAGCTGCCCTGTTACCAGGAAACCTAGGAAACCCCATCCCCGCGGGCGAAGGCCTGTCCGAGGCAGAGGCAGGATGAACGCAGCCCGGGACCTCGGCTGCAACGTGCTGGAGAGATGCAAGCGTAGGAGACCACACCTGTGTGGGCCAATGTCCCCGGTCCGGGCCTCAGAGAGCACAGGCCAGATATCGCTGTGCAGCTGTGTGACAGCCGCTGCAGGGCGCATGGGGAGAGGCCCCAAATGTTCCCCCTACTCTGCACAGGAACAGCTGACCCTGCCATGAACTAAGTCACAGTCCAGACCAGAGGAAGGCTCAGCCCGGATGCTTGCCGGATGCTTGCCATGCTTCACACTCTCCACCCACCAGGCCCACTCGCCCAGAACATGTTCCACACTGACCAGATGGATACAGGACAGAGAGAGACCCCCAGGGACCACACCCCAACACTTGCCAAAGTGAGTCCGTGACCCCATCTCCCAGTCTTCCAGGGGAAACTGACAACAAGCACTTGCCAACCCCTCCCCCCCCAACTCCACTGCTTTAGGAAGAGCTGTGATGAATTAAGTGCACAGAGGCGGTGAGCGGCCCCTTGTAGCCCAGCCTTCCAGAGTGCAGACAGGCTTGAGGTGGGGGCCAGGGGGACCGATACACTGACAGCCGCAAGCTGCTAAGCTCCTCAGCCAGGCCACATTAGGTCAGGAGCAGCTGGGGGCTTGGGGCTCAAATTTTGCGGGGGGGGGGGGGGGGGGTAGGCTGAAGGGCGTCCCAGGGGGTGGTGGTCTCCAGCAGTGTGTGTGTGCACATGAAGCTGTGTGTATGCACACGTGTGTGCATGTACATGTCAATGTTGGGAGGACGGGGACTTGCATGCACTAAGGGTCCTCTTGCGTGTGCCCACATATGTGTGTGTCCACATGTGTGTGGGGGGTGAAGGGAGACAAGACTTTCTTACAGTAAGGGCCATCCCAGAAGGTCAACTGCCTCTTGTATGGACGAGGACGGCCGCAGTGCCTGGCCACTAACCATTCTCCATGTCCACTCCTGGGCGCCACCTAACAGTGCACCAGGTGTTCTGGGCAAGTCCACACTGCAGTCAAAAGTTACTTCTAACAACATGGGCCTCTCAGGAGAGCGTGGAACAAAGCTCCCTTAAACCACACGACCTCCTATGCTCCCCACTCAGAATAGGCGGGGAGCAGAACGCTCATTTTTTGAGCCAAACAGTAAAGAAAACTGGGGGGAGGAGGGAAGCATGGAGGGGAAGTGTGGCGGGGCGGGCAGAGACAGGGTGATTGTGCGACAGCGAGGGAGGGAGGCGGCGGCTCTGGAACGCCCGAGGCCTCACCGGTCACGGAGGGAAAGTAGATGCCAACCAGCATGGTGAAGTAGGTCACGATGTCGGTGAGGACGTAGGGCAGACCGCCGGGTCGGCTCTCCTCTGACACGGGCGCCGAGGGCGTGCCCTTCTTCTCCACGAACACCCCTTTGTCTGCGTAGGCACTCCACAGGTTATCTGTGGGAGAAACAGACAGGTAACAGGACTCCAGAACCTTCCATCAGCGCTCCCGCCACTGGGGAGACCCAGCAGAATTGCCCGGCATGCCCCAGTGCCACACAAGGACAAGGACATCAAACTCAAACACTGACCTCTGAGGAAACTGTTCATAATCACTGAGTGAAAGATTTCGGTCCTGCAGTCAAATTAGAAGGAAGGGCACCCCTGACAAGCACCTTAGGGCTCTGAGGGAAGGTTTCCAGGGAGGGAGTCCATCAGCGATCCCTTCTGGCAGGTCCCCTCACTCATGGAGGGTCCATACGGGGCAGTAGTGGCCCCACCCACACACACACACACACTCGAGGTGACAGTGGGGTCTGTCTCCTACCTGTGCAAATGCACCCCTGGGCAGATCCCAGACTGGCCAGGCTACAGCCTGCAGGCCCCCACCCTAGGAAGACCCTCCCTCCCCCCGAGACCCCCTACAGGGCCCTGCTGCAGAGCCCACCTCCTCAGGGCCCTCTTCCCCAGCATGAATCTGTTTCTCCCGCAGGAACGCCAGCGGGTTCCCCAACTTCTGCAGGTCGTCTCCACGCCTCACTCCCACTGCCCACCTATCCCTGCTCCCTCCAAACAGGGCACCCTGCCCCCTTCCCCCTCCCTGGGTGACCTGTGAATAGCTACCCCCTCTAAGGGCTTGCTCTGCCAAAACCCAGAAGAGGGGGGCGCTCACTATTCAGGGGCCTCTGGACATCAGGACCCCCATGCTGAGAATGTGTGCACACATGCAGCCCTGACCGTCTGCCCACACATCTCGACCCAGCCCAGCCCTGTCCTCTGCAATACCCACTGTCATCACAGCCTCAGAGGGACACACAATACCACCTCCGCCCGGGGCACACAGCTGGGGACCCAGCAACCACGGCCTCAGGAGGGTCCCTCTCCCTTTTCTGTAAAAGGTGAGGCCTCTCTGCTGGTGCAGTAGGAGAGTCAGCCCAATTTCTCATCACGGAAGAACTCACAGACAGGAAAAACCAGTCCCTACCAGTTAGCTTCTTCCCTCATCACCAGAGCTGCTATCAAGTCCTAGAGAAAAAGGATGGACTTGGAGTCCCTGAACCACTGTCTCCACAGCACGGCTGCCATCCATGGCCCTGGGGAGAACCAGCCGGAGCAGGGACCCTGGCAGGTCATCACTGGGAGAAGGTCAGCACACCCACGCACAGGGAGGCTTCCCAGGGACTGGGCTCTGGACAACTCGGCCCTGCCGAGATCTACTGGACACTCACCCAGGAGGACACCGCTGGCCACGCCGGGGATGCCCTGAATCTCTGTGAGGTTGTTCTGGGCAAAGTACTCATCGCAGGTGGCGCTGGGCGAGGAGCCGTTGCAGAAGAGGCCCCAGAGCGTGGTGGTCCCCGTGCCATTGTTGGTGGTGTGGACTTTGGCACAGATGTCAAAGCTGCGTCTCGATAACGTGCGGTTCCCCAGCAGACAGACCCTGGAGCAGGAGTGGGGGCGTAAGAAGACGTGAGACTCCGGTGTGAAATTACTTCCACCACTTTCTTCAGTCACCAGGTAGAGGTGTGCGTGGCCCCTGTCCATAGCTTCTAACACTCTCCATTTAGCCTGACCAGAACATCTGCATGAGCTGCTGGAAATCTGTGTCTGCGCAGGAGTTGAGTCTGGCAGTGCAGGGCTAAGGGACAGTCTCTTCTGCCACCCTGCTCTGGAGTGTCGGGCACAGGGATGAATGGGACTATTCCCACCCAGGTGGCTCCCTGCACATGGAGGCAGCAAAGCACAGGAGGGTGCTCCTGGCACAGGAGCCAGGAGGGTGCTCAGTGCCAGCTGCCTCCCAGCCCACCCCACTCCACCCCAGCCACTGGGTAACCTGATGCCTGAATGCCAGCCATTCCACCGGCCGCTTGCTTGCTCTGTGACCTAGGACCACTTCCTTGGGATTTAGTGTTCTCATTCAAAAGAAGGATAAGGAAAGAACCTACTCGAGGGTTTTCGTGAGGACTAGGGGAGTAGACAATCCCTGGGAGTAGCTCGGTGCTGCCTAACTGTCTTCAGGTCTGCCAGCCAACCAATATGCTCGGACCTTCCCCAAACCTCCTGTCCTGTGCTTGCAGATGGCTGGTCTGCAAGCGCATCCTGACTGCTCACCCTGATGCCGAGGAGAGAAGAGAAGACTGCCAGACACCTGGGGCCTTAGCTGAGATAAGGCGCCACCACCCTGGGGCCCTGCCATCATGGCCACAGATGGAACATGAATTACAAACTAGGAAACGTTATATCCTTACAGACCTGACCCAAGCAGAGGGACTGAGGATGAGACATCCCTGACGGAAGACTGGGACTCACGGGATGTCTGGCGGGTCAAAGGCAGACTTGATGACGCCAGCGTAGATGGCAAGGATGGACAGCACCACGCAGGCCAGGAACACCAGGGCTAGCTTGTTGACGTACTTGACACCCACAAAGACCACCATGGCCATGAGGGCCAGCGTGCACGTCCCATACACTCGCATGTTGTTCAGCAGGGCCATGGCCTCGTCGCCCTCCGACTTGGGGTGGATGATGGCTGCACCAGGGGAGATGTAGGTCTGTGGGGACACAGCAGGTCAGGAAGGGCAGCCTCTCCACCTCTGCCTGCAAGATGACCGCATGGGGAGAGGGAGGGGGCCAGACACCACCTCCTGAAGGGGCCCTTCTCTTGGTGGGGATTAGTGCTGGGTTCCTTCCTTCCCCGAGAGCCCCTGTACCACCAGAATGCATCTATAGGAAACTCTCTGGAACAAAAAAGCACAGGCAGCAAACAGTGATGGCTAGGGCACGATTCTGAGATGAAGCTTAGGGCCCTTCCCAGAGAGGCAGCATCGGAACACAAGACTACCCCAATTCTCCAGTTTGAAAAAAAAACAGTGCTTTTCTGCTGACAGGGTATCATCCCAGCTTGGAGATGTGTGTCAGCCCGATACAGGCCTCCCAGAACCACGCTGGGCCGGCACCAAGTGCAGGCTCGCCGACTGATGCTTGGTGCATCCTGCTGGAATGAGGGAGCATGGGACTGAGGCACCAGTGACTAAGTTCTGAGAAGTGGGTGGGATCAGGTACGGGACATGGCAAATGAGGACTTGGGGAGCACGTCACCCCATGGCCCACCATCAGGAACCTCAGTGTTTCTGGCAGTCACACCCTCAGCACTGGAATAGGAAGTCAGGACAAAGGGTGGGAGACACCAAAGAGCTCAACCTGAGGGGTCTAGCAAACCAGGAAAGCATGTGCACCTTAAGACACATAGAAAGACTGAGCATGAGTACTTCAATTTTAAGTTTTAAGGGAAAACCTTCAGTACAGGGACTCAGCATGTTCGCCAAATGACAGGGAACAACAGCTGAGCAGAAAGGCCTGATGGGAAGTGCTGCCCTTGGGGTCGGTGTCTGTGCATGGGAAAGCAGCCCCAAATAAAGCACTCACCAGGAAAATCTCAATGGTCCCCAAAATATACATGGCCCCTGCAAAGGTCGTTCCCAGGTAGAAGCAGAGGCCCACGGCCCCTCCGAACTCTGGCCCTAGGGACCTCGATATCATGTAATACGAGCCACCAGCTGCAAAAAAACACCAAACAGAAAACAGTGGGTTAACAACCCACCGTGTTCTGTGAAAGCAAACTTCACAGAACAGATGACCAGCTCAGGAAGCTATGACAAAACCTGGTCATGGTGACCATGGACACAAGCAGGGGACAGAGCCCATTAAGTCTGCACCTTCTGACATAAGACCAACACTTCCATTCTCTTCACTTCTGCCCCAAAAGGGCTGAGAACCCAGGGATGCTTAGGCATCGTGTCTGCATCACCCCCAAAGTGCAGTTGATAACTCCGCCCAACCATTCTGCCGGACAGCTGAGTTCACGCTCAAAGACCGACCAGGAGACCATGGCATGACTCTGGAATACCTGAAGAGCTTCTCAGTGTGCCCCTCTTTCTGAAAAGCAAACCTAAAAGCCAGTCTGCCAGTAGAATCATCTCTCCAAGAGAGCATGTGGAATCCCTCCTCCAGCACCGAGTTTCGGTACCACCTCCCAGCTGGGTGTCGAGTGAAGAGAGACTGGTTCCCACACCCACTCGGGTCAGACACACAAGGGGCCTCGCACTTCACCCACTCATGGCTAGTGGGGGACGATGGTCTCCACACCACTGCTGCTCCTTGTGAGGACTGGGCAGTTCTGGGGGAGGGGCAGCTGTACAAGGGCTTGGGGTGCAAAACAGGCTGGGCCTCACTTATACACGCACAAGCTGCAGGGGAACAAGGTGGCGTTATTTCAGTTCCTTGAATCCAGGTGGCAAATAAACTGGAGGCGTGTTGCCTGCACCTTTGCTCCTGAGCAACAATACAGCCTAAGGAACAAACTGGTCCGAGGTACCGCCTACCCACCCACCTGCCTTCCCTTCTCTGCCGAGCTCACCACACCCCAGGCACTGCCCTCTCAGTACCAGGATACTACTGCCAAACTGGGGAAAACAGGCAGCCATCATTTCAGGGCTCAGATGTCAAAGTGAACCCTGCAGGAAAGAGCCCAGAGCCCCCGCCCCCATCACCTGGGAAGCCCCTTCTGCACTTCTACCCCTAGGTCAGACAGCGCTCAGGCAACGGATTAAATTAAGCCTGCGGCACTCCAGTTTTGTCACTGTAAAAAGAGAATAATGGTTTGTGGGAAATTAAACTTCAGAATCAAAGGGACGCATCTGGTCAGAAAATACCAGCCTCTTGTCTAGACACCAAAGGCTTAATTAAGTTTGACATGAAAGAAACCTTGGGGGTGTTGATGCGGGTTCCCATTCTGAGGTGAATCCCAACTGCACAGCAGCCTCTGGGAGCCTAGCTGCAAGACAGGTCCCTACCCCGGTCTTAGCAAAGTCCCACGGCCCTTGGGGGAAACATGGCAAGAGGCCCCAGGACACCAGGGGCACCAGCCCTTGAGCTGCACGAAAATCACTGCCCAAAGGTGCGACCACTGCTGACAGAGCCCCTTCCAGGGTCTGGTCAGGCTGAGGACGTCCCCCTCCCCCTGACCCCTCTAGACCCCTCTAGACCCACCTGAACCCTCTAGAGACCCCCAGAGATCTCTGCTTGGATATGAATGATGGCAGCAACCTCCAGGTGAGTGAGGCACATCCACACGGGGCCACACCCCTGCCTCACCTGTGGCTGCCTTGGGTGAAGGGCTAATGTCAAGGTCACCATCAAAATAGAAGTGGAGTATGCACTGAATCCACGGCAGAGCTCAGCTCAGTTACTACCCACAAAAAAGAAGGCTTCACTTCAGAGGACCCCGTCCCCAGCAGCCCCTTACCTGGGACCACACCATTGGTGGCAATGGCACTCATCGAGATGGCAGTCAGCATCGTCTGCAAAGAGACAGGGACCCTTTTGGAACAGCACTTCTGGGGGCTGCTCTGGCACCGAGAGCACAGCACCAGGCCTGTCGAAGCTTCAACACTCAGGACTAGAGCCCCCGACCCCATCTTCTCTCCCACTTAACTCCCAAAACTGAGCTCCTACAGGCTGCCCAGAAAACACCAGACTCAGGACCGACTAGCACTGAAGGGCTGGCTTCTGCCTGGGTGCCCAGGCCCCGTGGGGTGTTTAGTGCCCACTTGCTCAGGAAACAGCCACACTGATGGGTTGGGGAGTAACTATTTTACAACCCAAGGACCAGAAGGAACAGCCTGGGAAGCGAAGGCCCCAGTGACCGTCGTGACCTGTTCCTGCCTGGCAGTGTCTGGGCCCAAACAAGGCCCCACCCCATTACCCTGCTTTCTATCCCCTTTTGTGTGTGTCTGGCACTACTCCAGATACTTCCTGACCCTTAAATGAAAGAAACACATTGTGACCCAGTGAGAATGTGGCAAGGCCCTTTAGATGACCTCACCGACGCTCCCCAAGGAAGGCCGGGTTCGGGAAGCCTAGCCGGTAGGGGAAGTGGCCTGAGGGGCCTGGGGGACTCATCTGCATTGTTTGAATTCTTTACACAGCTGTCTCCAGATGACACATGGTGACAGAATAGCTTAATCACCTTCTTAACAATAAAGGAAGCAAAAAAAATCATGGCCAGGAGGAGGCACTGAGGAGCACCCACAGGATAAACCAGACGCAACAAGAGACTGCAAAGAAGACTCTGCCTGCTGTTAACAGACAGGGACACAGGCGTGGAGGCCAAGTGCCAGGTTTGGTGTGGCAGGGTCTGGGGCTCAGCAAGTCACCAACACCCGTTCCTTTCTATAAATGAGGCCCCCAAAAATGTCCAGATAGGTGGAAGGGGACCTAATCAGAGTACAGGACCCCTGTGAGTGGCAATGGGGCCCAGTGAAAACCCTCGGGCACTGAGTTGCCCCCTGTACTTCTTCAGATGCAAGTAAATAAGACTCCCTGCAGCCAACAGACAGCTTGGTCATAGGCAGCTTGACCCCCAGGCCACACCCATCTTCCCCATGATTACACCAGCACCGGTGACAAGCTGCCCTGGGATAGAATCCACGTGGGCAACCTCAGAGCAAAGGGCAGCAGCGGACCCTGGAGAGCCTGCAGGTGTCCACCTGGTTGGGTCCCTAGAATCCAGTTATCGCCGCCCCGAAGGCAGAAACGCCACATCCCAGGACAGCCTTGCTCACTCACGCAGGTGCAACACATGAACACGATGAGGAAGGACTCCAGGACGCCGGCCACGCCCACAATCCACGTCAGGCGCAGGAAGAGGATCACACCAAGAATGTTCTGCAGGCAGGGCAGGTAGACGCCGATGAAGGTGCCCATGCCTGGGCTCTGAGAGAGACAGAACAGTGATTCTAGGGAGGTCACGCCTGTGTCCAGCAGACCTCAGCCCCTCTCCTCAGGGACCCACCTCCCTTGGGAGCCCCGGCTACACCCTCAAGCCCCAGGAAAAGGTCCCAGGGACAGGAGGACAAAGAAAGGAGCTGGCAAGGGCGGCAAGCTTCAGCTGCTTGGACCTGGACAAATGAAGGGGGACCAGCCCCAAAATGAAATGAGGCTCCAGGAGATACCAGAGCAGGACTCCAGCTGTGCTGGAGCAGGATGGCCTTCTGAGGGGGACCAAGACCACATCGTGGCCAGGAGCAGAGCAGGGAATAGCAGGAAGGTGGGAAAGTTTGGGAAAAGATGGGAGCAAGAGGCTAATGCAACGGTAATGCCAACTCCAGCTGGAATCAGCAGTGTCTCAGCCCCTGTGGAGGAGGTGATCAACGGCACCATGGAAGGCTCAGAGAACTGGCCACCTGGGTGCACAGAGCCCTTCGAGTCCATGAATGCAGATGCAGAGACGCACGGCTGGATATGGGGTAACTGCGGACGGGGCAGCGCCAGGGTGGTGCCTGCTGGAAACGTCTGCTGTGACCCTGGAAAGACTACGGGGTGAGCAGACCAGCTCAGAGGAAAAGGTGGCGACACAGCCAGGAGCCTACTGGCCAGCCCCACACACACCAGAGAGGACCGACAAGGCCCAGGGGCCCCAGCCCTCCCTGTCGGTGACGTGGGATGACAGCCAGTGTGACCACATTCAGGCAGCATACTTGGGATTTGGGGGCATCTGGCTGCAAAGGCAAGATGCTGTTTAATGAGGGAAATGTTTTGAATGTAGGTAAATTAAAAAAAAAAAAAGACCTGGACGGGTAGCTCAGCTAGTTAGAGCATCATCATAACACATCAAGGTTTCGGGTTTGATCTCTGGTCAGGGCACATGCAAGAATCGACCAATAAATTCCCGAATGGGTGGAACAGCAAGTTGGTATTTCTCTCTTTCTCCCTTCATTTCTCTCTCTAAAACTAATCATTAAAAAAATCCCAGAAACTTTCCTGAGTGACAAGGCTGGACTGAAAACAAGTCCCTAGTGTGGTGGCTCAGAGAAGGGCTACGGCCTGGGGTTCAGGGGGACACCGCCAGCCCCAGGGAGGTGGCCAGAGGGCAAACCCCCCACAGGAGAGCAAGCTAAATCCCCAGTAAAAAAGGAGATGGGCTTTTCAGGTGAGAATGGAAAGTAAACAGACAGGAACACCTGCCGCTGAGTACAGACAAGGCCCCAGAGCTCCCGCGGGTTCTAGGCCCTGGGGACAATGACCTAAGAGAGCAGCTGGGGAGCAGGGAGGCAGCTCCTTCAACGCCTGGCCCCGAGCTCCAGCTCCTGGCCAGCGCATCCCTCCCTGCACAAGCCCCGCCCACCCGAAGTATTCCTGTACCTTTGTGTAAATAAAAGTGGTTATGGGTCTTATACACATGGTGGGCGTGTCTCAGTTGTGTAAAAATGAGAAGGAATATGCCAAGTGACATGAAATATGCAAAGTGACAGCAATGCTGGGCAAACTGCCGGCGTCTATTTTATAATCTTTGTTTATAATCTTAGCTAACATATGAAGGGATTGATAAACTACCAGTGGGGGCTGAAGCAAACCCTCCGGTCAGAGTGGCTGGGACTCCAGGCCTCATGTGGGCCCCACCCGCCTGCCTGGAGCCAGTTCTGTGCCCAGCAGCTGCCATGGTCCCGAGTCACCCTGGAAGGGCACACCAGCCTTCCGTTCTCTCATAAAAGGCAGCTTTGAAGGATCCAACTGGCTCTGAGGCACTGGAGGCTCCCGGCCCCAGAGCTGTGAGGGGAACAAACACCCCAGCTCTGGGGACAAGCTCCTGTGCCTGGCTGGTCTGAGACAATAAAGGGCACCCCCACCTCCTGCCCCACAGGACCCCTAAACTCAGTCCTAAGCGGGGGGGAGGGGGGGTATGACTAGATTCATCCCAAATCTGCCCGCCTGGCTACACACAGTCCTGCCGAGGGTCATGGGGCAGCTGTCCTTCCTGTGACCGAAACCAGCCCTGTTCCAGGTCCTGACCTGGCAGTGAGTCCACACCATGCGCCTTGTTCAGACTGACCAGGCTGAACACCTAGGTTATAGCTCAACAGAAACCTTGATGTGGGGTCTGGGCTGCAAGGACCTCTGTGACCCACTGGGCTGCACCCCCCAGCCTGGAAGGCGTTCTGGCAGCAGGTGAGGCCTGGATGGTGCCACAGGCTAAAGCTGAGGATCAGTTCCAGGAAGCATCTGGACACAGGTCCCTAAGGGAAAGTGTCTACTTCCTGGAGCAGGCTGACAGCTCACTGGAACACAAGCGCCGGCAGACAGACAGAAGGACGGACGTGTGCAGTGTGCATGAACAGTTGGGGCCCCACAGTGGACCCAGAGCCCACAAAACCACAGGCAGTGCCCAGGGGACTTGTCTGACGCTATAACTTCCCACATGGCATCCCCAAGGGTCAGCGTCCCCTGTCCCTTGCCTGGTAGGGGAAGGGGCAGTGGCTTCATGAACAGCCAGGGTGGACACAGCTCCCACAGAGCCAGAAAAATTACAGCACCTACAATGGAGGCCACGTCCCACGTCCCCTGTGTCTCTACTACTTCCATTCCAAACAAGCAGCTCTTCTCAAACACCAGGAGCCAACACCCTCACGTGTCACTACATGAGTGTTCACCCTGCTGGGCTTTCGGTCAGAGGAAGGAGAGAGGGCAAAAAGCTCTTGGATTGAAGCCCAAAGGGCCCAAGGTCAGGTCAGACACAGGCACAAGGGAGACACTCAGAGGGAGAGTGAACGAGGCCATTAGGACACAGGGTTCCCAGTACCTTGGCCCCAGCACTGGCCAGAGGGGCAGGGTGGACACAGTGGGACGGGGAAGGGAAGAGCAAGGAGGCAGCGGTCAGCATCCTGCTCAACGCTTTGTCCCAGCTCAGCATTGTGGGAGTTACTTGCCGCCCCATCCAGCTGACAGAACATTGCAGAAAGCGCCGGGCCCCTCTGGGAGGCCAGGGGCTCAGGCCCCACAGCCTTCTGTCCTGCTGGCGAGGAAACAGCTCTGATTCCAAGGCCCTCCCTTCAGAACACAATGCCCTTCAAGTGGTGTTCTCAGAGCCAACAAGGAGTGGGAGTCAGCATTGAAATAGAGAAAAGCCAGCTTCCACCCTTTGGCGAGCCGCTTGCAGAAAAGGTGAACAGAAGAGTAGAACTGTTGCTAAACCTTGGGAGATGCCCATTTTTGCCAAGGTTTCAGAAGGAGGAGGAGGGGAGACTGCCCATCAGGGCCTTGGGAGCTGTGGTCTGCGCTGGAGGAATTCCTTGGGTGGTTAAATTTTTTTTTTAATTTTTAGTCTGTATCTTTTTAAGATTTTATTTATTTTTTAGAGACATGGGAAGGGAAGACAAAAGAGAGGGAGAGAAACACCAATCAGCTGAGCCCCACCCAGGGACCAAATGGGCAAACCTAGGCATGTGCCCTGACTGGGAATTAAACCTGCGAGTGACCTTGTACTTGACGGTACAACGTCCGACCCACTGTGCCATACTGGTCAGGGCGGTTTGTATCTTTGATTTTAAAGGAATACATACTTATTGTGAGAGAGTTTTAAAAGTAAGGGAAGAAGAAACTAATCATCAGCCATCACTCTCCCAGAGAAAGACACTCAACACAACCACGTTCCCTGCGGCTTCATCTGTATCGGAACGAACAGCGTCCTGAGTTGTGAAAACTGCGGGGGCTGGTCTGTCCTGGAGCCCAGCACAGCCCACCAGCCCCCTTGGGGGCATCTGTGTGGTATCCAAGTTTTGGCTCTTAGAAATTCTCCCAAAGAACCTCTTTCTAATGCATGAATCCTCGTGGCAGCTCTGCTTATTTAGGGTAGGTACCGAGAAACACATCCCTGAGAAAATTCCTAGGAAAATGGCTCTGTCACTGAAAAACAAAGGGAAGGCAAGGAGGCCCTGGGGGGGTTCTGGGAGGTCTGGGGCCAGGCCGCGGGTGTGGGCGGGTGGCCTACCTTGACCTCACGCCTCCGGCTCTCTTCATCCTCCTCATGCTCCACCACGCCCTGGCTCAGGTTGGTGTAGTTGGCCAGCTTGTTGAGGAGTGAGGACACCATGGGGTTACTGTCCATTTCCTCCTGTTTAGGATGAAGACACGGAATAAGTCACCTGGATCCCAAACTGAGGCACCCCCGATCTGACCAGGTCAACCACCCAGCAGGGCTCCTGTCATGTGGGTGCTCTGGACAGCCCATCTCCGGGGCCACCTGGAGCCCAGAGGTCTGAAATAGGCCGGCAGTCATGGCAGTCTGAAGTCCGGGGTCTGGGGCTAGAGAGCAGGTTCCAGGTCACCCACCCAAAGAGGAGGTCCAGGGTCCCCAAGATGGCCCAAAATTCAGCCTCCCCAAGCCACTCACGGACAGGTGTCAGCAGTGAGGGCACACGTGTAAGGGCCTCGGGACACAGACGGCTGCCAGCTCCCTGCCCACCCAGCGTCCAGTCAGGAGGCCCAGCCCCTTGGTCCACCCTTAGACTGGGGGCCTCAGGACCACAGCCTCTTCACGTGTCCAAATTACAGCTACTATACTGCCCCTTGCTTTCTGCAGGACAAAGTGTAATGTACCTCAAAAAGTGCCATGTTCTTTCCTTCAAAGAAACTTTCTCTCTCCATGTCGCCATTGTTAACGATGGGGCTGTTCTCTCTCGAGTGTCCATCTCCTGCTGGGAAATGAGTTTGGGTCCAGTTTAGGAGCTGAAAGGAGGTGGAGGCAAGAGGGAAGCAGGGGAACAACAAGCTTGGGGCAGATCCCAGCAACAGGAGGGAGTCCAGAGCTGAGTCGAGTGCGGGGCACTGGGGACAGAGTGAGCGCGGACGAGGGTGCAGGACTCTGAGAGCCACATGTGGCCAGTCTTCCTTCTCTGGGAACACAAACACACAGGTGACCTGCCAACACCACACTCTGCCCGAGACCCCGAACCAGCGAGGCCCACGAGGGTCCCAGCTCCCTGTCCTGGATGCCGAGAAGTGGGAAGCCAAGATGGGCAGGGACCACTGTATTTGGAATGCTGCCAGGCCGGACGTCCCGGGTCTCCCTCCCCAGCGCAGGTCCTGTGGTGGACAGTTCAGAGCCCGGGTAACCTTCCACCAGTACAACATGATGAGCCACGGAGACACTCAGCAGCCACAAACTGTCCTCCGCAAGCACAGAGGAGAGTGAGGGGCCCATCTCTGCCCACCTAAAACCCAGGCAGGAAAGGCAGTGCCAGCGAATTGGACCTGTGTCCCCTCCCCGACTTCGGTCTCCATGTGGGGAAGTTACATCATCCTGGGTGGCCCGGGCAGCCAGGTCTGGGCCAGGTGGGGCCCCACAGTCCTCTCACCCATCAGGCAGGAACCCCCCACCCCAACCTGGGCCACATTTCCTCAGCCACCGAGTTGAGCACTGCCCCCAGATAGTCAGTGAAACATGAGCTGGGCATCTCGGGGGACTGACGTGGCTACAGGACCCCCCGAAGAACAACTGCTCCTTCATCCAGACAATGGTCTGACCACAAGGCAACAGGCCATGTCCCAGAGGAGCACCGGGCCAGAACACCTGGGTCCGGTCTGCCAAGAGGACAGCGCGGTCGGCAACCCGGGCACAGGGGCTGGCGGGAGGGCGTCCCGGTGTGAGATGAGCCCAGAGACGCTGCAGAGGGGGCAGGACTGATGCGGAGGTGCCCCCACACCCTCCACACAGGCATGGCCTCCTTGCCCTGAAGCCCAAAACACAACTCAGCGACATGACACACTGCTTGCTGTTTCAGAAGAAAAAGAGAAAAGGGCCAGGACACAGAAAACCTCATCTACGGTGAGGGGCACACAGGCTAAATCACAACATGGAAGCAGCCAAGGTCACAGCTGCCCTGCCTGCAGGCGTGGTACCACCCTGGACCTCGAATCCCCCACACTCCCCACAAAGGCCAGAAGCCCCACCAAGCGCCTGCGCCTGCGCCTGGACTGGGAGGGGTCCCAGGCCCTCGCCCAGCTAGCAGGGGAAGGGCGGTAAGCACCTCTCACCCGCTTCTCCAAGGACAACTGGCAGCTGAAGGAGAACCCTGTCAGCCTCCGAGGGAAGAGGCCAGAGCAAGGCAACGGCGGCCTGTCCCCGCTCCGCTGTGCACCCCGGGGAAGAGGGTGGGTGGGGGAGGCAGGCGCCTGTCTTGGGGCGCAGCTGCCAGGAAGGGAGGGGGCCCACAGCAGGCACCGGCTCCTGGCAGACACCCTGTCTGTGCCCCTCCCACAATTAACCAGATACTTTCAGACCAAACATACAGCTCTCTTTATAAGGATAAACCTGCTCAGCAACCGGACTGGCCATTAGTGGGGATTTGGTTTTAAATATGGCTCACTATGTAATAAAAGTCTGCGCTTATTTTAGAAGACTCAGGGCTGCATTCACCATGAGTTACGCCCGTCGTGTGTCAGATAAAAAACGGTAACAGCATAGCACACAACAGGAGCACAGCTCGAGGTAAAGGGGGGCTCGCTGCAGGGGCTGGGACAATGGACAATAACGTCTTTGTGTGGTCTGGACTTTTTAAAGCTCCCCCCTGGGGCAGGGGGCTCTGGTAAAAGGAGCTTCAAGTACGATGGCCTTCTGTTCGGGAACTTCAAGTCCCAATGAGGGGTGCCTTTCAGGTCCCACCAACCCTGTGCTTCACCAGACTCCTGGGGACAGATACCTTAAAAGTAAGTCCACTGACCAATGGCCTGAACTTCCAGAACATGAAAATGCTCACAGAAGCGGCTGAACAAACGTAGCTGGCTAGTTTGGTTTGACAGCACCCTGAGTCCTGACAGGTCAGAGTGGCCTTGCCCGCGCTCCCGCAGCGGTTCAGAGCAGATCCCACCATGGGTGTTACAGAACTGAAATACAAGATACAGCCTGCAGGTGACCATCTCGGACCCCCACCTCCATAGCTACTCTCTCAGGACAGCCTGTCCCAGGTCCGCAGGTCACCTCAGCCAGGCCACAGATGAGCCCAGCCTGAATTCAAGGTGTGAGTTCATTCCCTGATCCCCAAACAGGGGACCTGAATACATGCTCTGAATTCAGAATGGAGAGAAAACCCACAGTGGTGTTGCTCTGATAGAAATCTTTGCATGATATGGGGCCCTGACCCCTCTAGCACCCTCAGTACATTCCACCAGGGACACCGGGGCCAGCCCAGAAGCCACTGGCAGGGACACTCAAGGCAAAAGCAGTGTGTATCCTGCCCAAGTCTCCCAACAGCCTGCTGACCTCCGAGTCACTGCCACCCGCGGGTCACCCCCAGCAGCACACTCGTCCTGGGCATGCTCATTTCGCTCCTCTAGTGGTGGTCACGGGCCAGCCCAGGGCTCGGCTCCTAACAGTGTTTCTGGACGAATGCAAGATGCCAAGGGCTCTGTCTAGACCAGCCTCTGTGTAGAGGCCCCCAGGGCCAGGCCCTGACTCAGTCACCCTGCACCCGATGCCGACTGCCCCAGAAGCGAGGGAGGGAGTGGGATGCACTGAGTTTTAGGTTCTCCTTTGATAAGCCAGCCTGGCCACACAACTTTGGACAAAGTCAAGCTCCTGGGTCTCTTGTTCCTCTTGCTGGGAGATGCAGCCGACATGGGAAGGGCCTTGCTACACAGCTCGGGCCAGCAGCTCCCCACGTGTCCCTGGGCAACCACGAGGTCTGCTCTCAGTTCACCACCAGCCCAAACCGATACTGTGTGTTGGGAAAGCACAGGCTGGTAGTCACGGCTCTCGGGACTTGTTTGCAAGTGAGTGCTGAGGCCTGACCCCTCTGCCACCCGCACAGCCAGAACCACGCACACCCAGCAGCTCCAAGGGCCCCGATGTCTTTCCCAGGCATCTAATGCTCACGGGGAGCAGGTGGATCGTAGACATGCCTTCACACACCTGTCCACTGGGATAAGGAACAGCTGAGACAAGGTGTCCAGACAGAGGACTCGAAGGAAACTAAACAGGTATGAAGTATCCCCAGCGCTCTCCACGGGAGCAGAAAAGAACACCACCAGTTAAGGGGCCATTTAGTGACTGTTGACACTGTGGATGAGCCTGACGACAGAGATGGACACCTGGTGAAGTAAACTCCTCGGAACAAAGACCGGGACAGTGGGAGCCCAGGGCATGAAGGACACATGAATGGCCGGGGCACAGAGCGGGCCAGGGCACCCTGGGCCACTGGCCGGGGACAAGCTGCAGACCCAATACCTGGTTTCCCAGGTACTTTGTGGGCACCAAAGTGACACGTACGACGAGGGTGGAAAACGGAGAAACACACCAAACAAAAGCAGCAGCAGATGCGCCCTCAGCATCTGGGGGGGTCCCTCTGGTCTGGAGGCTGCTCCCCACGTGTGACCCACTGTGCTTCTTCCCGTTACCCAAGCCATTTTCCAGTCATTAGTCCTTTAAAGAGAATACATGTCCCTTCATTTCTGAGAGCTGCCCACTTAGTCAACTCTCAGGTGTGCTACCGACAGCACTCACGGGCCCAGCAGAACGCACGGCCGGTCGGGAGAGGAGGAGCGTCTCTGCCGGTGAACACGGGGCTGCAGTGCGACCCACACCTGGGCAGGGCCTGCGTTCGGAGGCCCCTGACAGCATCTGCAGGCACACGGCCTCCCAGATCCCAAAACATGGCCCGAGCACAGTGCCCGCGCAACTGCACTCGACTCTGCTGAAGTCAAGACACTCCCATAAAAACCAATGCTTTGACCCGAGGGACCCACCTGCACCTCCGCAGTATGGAAACATCATCCACACAGCACCTGGGCGGTCCCTGTGAGTGCCCTGCTTACTTGTACCTCTAAGGACGCTCAAACTTTGTTTCATGTTTTTTAAGGACAGATTACAATTAAAGTTTGAACAAAGGAAACTGGGTCCTACAGACCCCCAGGTGGGAAGCAGGGCAGGCTTCAAACCCCCTCCACTCCCCAGACACAACCCTGCAAGCCTGCTGGAGCTCTGAAGGGCAGGGGTCTTCCTCTGGTCGAGACCCACCTGAGTTTTGGGAGGCCACTCACCTTGGCTGGCACCCCCTTCATCACTCTGTTCGTTCATGATGCCAAGAACTGGGCACAAGCCTGGGCACAGGAAACTCTCAAGGTGCTAGAAGGGCCGGCCAGACTCACCAGGCCCACAGCGCCCTCCTGGGCAGGACCCTGGGTGATGCCCCGTCAGGCACGCAGCCCTGGGCTCCGGGTGTCCATGTTGCAAGGTGGTGGCCTCTGATGGCCCAGGATGAAGTGGACAGCTCCAAGGCAGGATTGGGCGTCCTGGGCCAAGCCGCCCGAGGGCAGGACCCACACCTGAGTCTCCAAGCAGGAGTGCTCTCGGCCATGGTTAATCTGCTCTAATAGAAGAACCATCTCGGAGATGCCCCAGCCATGGTTAATCTGCTCTAATAGAAGAACCGGGGTCTGCTGATCAGATGTTTAATCACAGTTCTGGCCCGGAGGTCATGTGATCAACCCCAAACCATCCCCAACACTCCCTCTTCCTGCCCAAAGGTAAACACATTTCTGACCCACCCCAATTCTGAGGACTGAAAATGCACACTGGCCTCACAATTACAAAAATAATGTTAAAATGTGTTGAGTTTACAATCTACATGTAACTATCTGTTGTCGACTGCACAGAAAAACAACGCTCTAACGTGGAAGGTCACAGCCCAGGAGCCTGTGACCCCTCCCTCTGAAGCCAAGCTACAAGGACGTGGTGTAGCCGTTGAGTGACTCAGCAGAGAGTGGGCGGGATTCCAATTCCTTAAAGGTAACACACTGCGGGTGGCAGGGGAGGTTATGGATGTGGAGCCCACCCGAGGAAGACTCCCCACCACCACCTCCCCTCCCTCCATGGTACTGGTTCCTCTTGTCACTGAGAAAACAGATGAGTTAGGTTTTAAAATAGACCCTTTGCCCCATCAAAACCGCAGCAGAGCCAGCGAGCGTGAATTTTACCTTGCTCCCTCTACTGGCCTGACCAGGAAACACCGTCACCGGGCAGAGGTGACACTGAGAGGTGGAGATGGCTGAGCTGTGACTACATCACACAGGAAAGAAAGAATGGAGGCACCAATGACTCTTGAAGCACAGAAGGGTTATTTTCCTACAAATGGAGTGAAATGGGGAGACTTTATGGAAACACCATGAAAATACATAATGAGTCCATCAAGTTTTCTCTGACAGGGCCGCAGTGGGCTCAGTGTGGTGCCGGGACCGCGGCTCTGCAGCAACCGGTACAGGCGGTGGGCCCCTCGGAAACTGCCATCAGAGATCGAAGCCTATCAGGGCTCCAGTGGGCACCGTATGGCCATGGGCCATCAGCACCTGGTATGCAATGGCCTGGACTACGGCCACTTGGTTGGCTCTGCACTCTCACTGTGCTTGGGCCAGACGGCTGACTTTCTGCAACAGCAGCCACTTCCTGCAATTAGTCTTTTCGTGGACTTTAAACACACGGTCCCACAGCAGAGGGCAGCGTCAGCCCAGCTCCCCGACTGTCCCAGGGCCACCAGTCCCAGGAGTGCTCAGAGGCCCTGGGCCGAGGACACCAACACCCACCACCTAATCAAAAGCAGGAACCCTGAATACTCAGCCCCCGCCAACTCCACAGCCGAGTGGCTGTCCCAAATATGGGGCGACCAAGGCGGCAAGACAGTGACAACTGGCTGCAACACGGAATAAAACAACATCATAAAGTCATCATGCCACTCAGTTAAAAAAAAATTAAAAGGCTGGGAGGTGGGCTTCATGACTCGTAATTAGGAAAAGAGGAAGAGTGGTGTTACGGCAAAGCACAATCAACACACCTGGGCCGGTGGTCAAGGTGCCCTCTGCCGCAGCAGCCAGGGTGATGGTGCGCACCCCTGATGAAAAGGACACACTCTCTCTGGGGCTTCCTCCCCAAACCCACAGCCCCATTCTGGCCACGAGGACAACAGGGGACACACCCAGCTGAGGACATCCTCCTCAGAAGGACGCTGAGGAGGAGGCGAGGCGCTCAGGGTCTGGAGCGCAGTGGGCACTGGCCCGCAGGACCAGCTCTCCGCTGTGACCACGACAATGGGTGCGGAGCGCACACCAGGGTGTGTGGGAACCCGCTCCACCCCACGCGCCCCATAAATTCAGAACTACACCAAACCTCAAGTGCGCTAAGTAAAGAAATAATTCCCATCTCAGTGGGACCATAAAGAGAAAACTTAAGAAAGAAGGCCTGGAAAACACCAACAGGTGCAGTTCGTGAACGTCATCAGTGCATGAAAGAGATCGTCATTTGTAATCACTGTATTAAGTGACTGGGCAAGAACCCGAGAGACACTGTGATACAACTGAGTGAAAGTCATGGGGTGGGGGCAGGTCCTTGTATATTGATTACAAAGGCCAGGGGTCCAGGACCAGGGTCGTCTGAGGTCACACAGGTGGTGGGAGGCAACCCCAACACTTCGGCGTCACAGGCTGTCCATTGGCATTCTCACCTCCAAGTGTTTCTCCTGAAAACAGGCCCGAAGAAATGGACATATAGAAGTTCCGTGGGACTCCACAAGACATCTGACCCAGGTATCTTTGAACAAGTAGATGTCAGGAAAGACGGCAGGATGGAGAACATTCTAGACCACAAGCTAGCAAGCCTCCTCTGTAAAGGGCCACACTGTTCCCTCACAACCACTCGTGGCCACTGAAGACAGTGTGGGAACAAAACAGCAGGGCCACGTTCCATTAGAACTTTACTGACAAAGCAAGCAGCTTGCCGGGCCATAAGTTGCAGAGCTCAGCAGCCAGCTCTCGATACACAGCTCATGGGACTCTTGCACCAGCCCAGGAGATCCACCAGCAGGTTCTTCCTCCAGCCCAGCCTAAGGTCTCCTGGATTTAGGACCTGGCCCTGCTTGGGCCCCACCCTGCAGCAGGCAGAAGAGCCCTCTCCCTGGAGAAGCCCCCTCTTCTGAGGCCCAGGGAAGTCCAAGGAAGCCAGCATTTCTTGGGTCACTTCTCATTATGGCACAACCAGGCCTCAGTGATCACACAAACTTGCTGGTCCTCTCAAGGTGTCGGCAAAGTTCCAGACATTTCTGCTCACAGCACCTTCAGCACCTTTTAAACACAGAACAGATTATCTATCCACAAAGGTCCTGGCTCTGGACACACGACAGATGATGACTGGTCAGCAGGCCTAGGACCCAGAGCCGTAGCCCACAGAGACCACAGGAATGGACCAGACAGCTGGCACCTGTTGGTGGAGAGCCCAGGGTTCCAGGACGCAGGGTGGGCCCAGGGCACGCAGCCCTGACGAGCGCCCTCTTCCTCTTCCGCGGGTAGGCAGTGGCAGGTGTGTCCTAGATGAAGCCATTCATCTTATGTCTTCCTCTTGTCATTTCATTCCAAAAACATCTTAACACTCGGCAAAGTTGACAGATGTTCTGCGGAGCTCCCCACCCCCCACCAGTGCTGGCCACGCCCCCTGCGCGGAGTCCACCTATCCAGCTGAGGCCAGGAGCATCTCTGCGCACAGCCGCTGCCAACGCCCTGTGAAACTGACCCCAAAGATGCGGGAACACCCGCTGGCCCAGAAAGTTTCCCCGCCCCCCCACAGGCCATCTCTGGTCTCTTTGTGGGGGGGGGGGGGGTTCCATGATCAGTTTTTCCTGCATCTGTTTTGATGCCCATGTTCCTGGCTCCCTGAAATGCAAACTTAACCCCCAGCCTGAGTAAACCTTAGACGGCGACTGGGGACGGTGCCAGCCTGGCAGAGAGCAGATTCCTTTCCCAGATGACGCCTGAACTCAGTCACTCTGGAGACCATACGGAAGCTGCAGGGCAGTCGGGCTCCGTGTCCCTGAAAAGTGTATACATCCTTGTCATTACTGAGCAAACATAGTTAAGTTGTGTGCAGGGCTGGAGGAGACAGCCGTCAGCCCAGAGAAGCAGGTGGGGCAGTGGAACTCAGCCAACACTGCCCGGGCTCAGGGATGAAGAGGAGGCCGTCAGACCCAGCTTCCTGCAGTGTCCTGGGAGCCCGCACCCTGGTGCTCTGCTGCGGCTACTCAGTCGGAGCCCGCGTCCGGCTGTGGCATGGGAGCCCAGACCACGGTGGTCTGTGTGGACACTGGATCGGAGCCCAAGTCCTGTCAAGGGCAGCGTTCCCAAGCGGGCCCCAAGTGCACTGTGTCCTTCTCCGATTACAGCCTCCACCAGCCCCCACTCCGTCTCCACACGCAACCTCCCCTTCCGAGTGAGCCAGCACATTCCTCCCCCACGCCTTCTACTCCAGTTTGAACGTGGGATTTCACCATCGTCTCTCCCAGAATGGCTCCCCAGAGAGGAGCAGAGAGACCGCCAAGGCTCTGAGCCAGACACGTTCCTGAGGGTCAGCTGGTGAGGTGGGATCAACATCGGCAGCTACTGCTGATTCCTGCCACCGAACACAGGGCAGTCTGCCCAGCACTGGATGCTGTGGGGGCCACACGGGGGCCTACACCAAGGTGCTGTTGATGGGGGAACACGTGGTTTTCCCGTGGAGACTCAAGGGTGGAGTCCCCCCTGGTGACCTCATGGTGCATCCGATCAGCTGGACCCCAGAGCACCCCACAGCCACTACCCCAGTGGCCAGGTCCTCTTTGAAGTGGTTAAGTGCTAACATAAAGTGGTTTTAGGTTCCATAATCCATTGGTTAATGACCCCTGGCCCTTGCCCTTTACCCTCCAGGCTTTGCAGCCAGGATCAGTGCTGGGACCTGAAATCCAGCAGCCTGGCAATGGAGGCTGGAGGATGCCCATAAGGCTCTGCATTCAGGCCGAGAAACCACGAAAGCTTGAGGCTGAGTCCCCACATTTCTGACGGCAAGCTTCTGGCTGAAACAGAAACACCTGCGTTGAAAACAGGAAACACCAAGAGGACAAGCAGCACCACCCACAACCCACCGGCCATGACCGCCACTGTGTCCTGAGGGGTTTTCCCCCTGGTGCTGTCTTCCGGAAGGACTGATGAGCCTTCTCCTTCCCCATCATGGCTTCCTGGGAAGTAAAAGGGTGCTGTGAGAACAAACCCGCCCGAGCCTGAGAGGACAGGGTGTGGGGCACGCCCCCCACGCACAGGCCTGCGGGACCACCACTGCCCCTCACGGGGAAGACCTGCTGCTTTAAGTGAGCAAATCAAACCTTTTTCCTTTGAGCTCGACACCTGTGCCCTCCCCACCTGGCTTCTCCCCATGGAGAGGAGGTAGCCTTGCTTACTTTCCTGGAGGCTGCCCCACTGGGCCACAGCCCCTACTTCTGAAAGCATCAAAAGCATCCTGTCCCCAGCAGCCCTGTGACACCAGCCAGGAGCAGCCTCACGAGGGACTCCCTCAGGAGGGACTAGAGGCCCCCAGGCTTGCAGTGTAGCCTCAGGTTAAAGCCCACCTGGGCGCAGGTGTGTTCTTCTCACTTCCCCACCAACCAGACTCATCCCACAGGGCTCCTGCCATCATCACCCCAAGGGTTGGGAGGAGGTGCTCAGGGGAAACACTGAGGGGGTCTGGGGGATTCTGAGGGAAGGTGTCAGGGGGACTTCAGAGTCAGAAGGGAAGGAAGCACCCCCTTTAAACCAGGGCCAAGGTCCCTGCTCTGGCCTGAACTTACTCATCGCTCCATTCAGAGCCCTCAGCCCCCCCCCCAGCATGTTCTCACACACAATACTCGCACAGTCTAGGAAACAAAGGCAGCACCAGGCCCTCAGCTACCAAGAAGCACAGACGTGGAGAAACAGCAAACCAGGAGCGGCCACACAGTTCCAGGACAGTCGTTAGACACACACGTGCATGCAGACACAGACGCTCGTGCGTACATGCAGACACACAGGGCACACATGCATGGGCACGTGCACATGTAAACACACATGCTTTCAACGTGCTCATATCAAGATACTTTGCATAGGCACACACTCATGCATGCACAGATATACCCACACACGCATGTTCGCATCACGCTCACATACAAGCACACTGGCATCACTAGGGACCACACCTCTGAAAGCTTCTCAAGACAAGAACATATTCCCAGGACTTGCATCTAAAGGGCACAACCCCTCGTGGGAAATGACAGGCCCCTGGGGACCCCACTCCCTGACACCCAGTCAGTCACATGGCTGCTCGCTGCTCTTGGACCGACCTCTCCCACCTCAGGGACCAGCGCTGGCAATCTGAGGGGGCGTTGGCTAGAGCCTCAGCCAGGCCCCTGGGGCAGCTCCCATTACCGACTCCGGCTCCTGTCTGGCTGTGGTCAAGACCCTTGGTCAGAGGGAAGAGGAAACCTAAGAACAACCTGGCGCGTCTCTCCTCTGATTTCAGCTCAACTCGATCCCTCCCCAGTGACCATCCTCTGAGCCTCCAAGAACGCAGGCCCAACCCGCAGGCACCATGAACAGACAGCCCAGGAGAAGAGAGGTCATGGCCATGTATGGGACAGGCTAGCCCCCGGAGAGGGAAACCGAGGCATAAGGAGAACTCAGGGATAGCCCCAGAGTCCCCTAAGGCCTCACACCACCCTATGCTGGACATGCCCACTTGAGCAGAGAGTGACACAGACGGGGATGCCTGGTGCGCCCCCGCATCGCAGTTGGAGCCAGGCCACAGCCACTGTGCTGGCCAGGGGCACTGCCTGCATGTGAACATCCAGACCGGCTCGGCATCGGGGCAGTAGCATATCCCACAGCCCAACTGCCACCGGCCCTCCTCCCACGGCCAGAAACCCCAGGGCTGTGAGTCACACAGGACACAGCAAGCAGGGATTGTGCTGGAGAATGACCCAAAACTCAGGAAACTAAACTGCTGCCTGGAGCAGAGCTCCCACCCCCATCCACACAAAACAAAAAGGCACTTCCACTCCTCCCCCAACTGTTTTCTCAGAAATAAACCGCCAGGGAAAGAGAGAGGAAGTGAGCCAGGAACCCTCAAGGAGGTACCAGGGCCTTGCTCAGGGCCCTGCCGGAGGCACAGGCAATGGGGCCCCGCAGACACCCTCAGCACAGACTGGACCCAACACCAACAGTTCAAAGCCTCCCTGGCACAGCCCCACAGCCCCCAACAGCCACAGAGACCACCTGGATGGGGCCTGCTCACAGGAGTTCCTGGCAGGAAGTTCAAGGACCAGTGTACCCCATGGCACCAGTAGCCATGGATGGGGGAGTCAGGCACCTCATTCTCAGCAGGTACTGCTGAAGCTCTGGGGGCTTATCTGCACAGAACAGGTCTTTACTCTAAAGACGGAGTTCCCCTCTTTTTCACAAAAGAAAGGTATTAACCCTTTGTGCTCTGTTCTCCCTGCTGGACAGTACTGCCCCAGTGTACCCCAGAAGAGAGCCCAGGACCCCCTTGGGACGGTCCCCAGTGGGTGCCCACAGCCAGCCACCTGCCAGGGTCCGGATGGCCCTTTCACCCATCCGATTCTCATGCCGTCCACATCACTGTTACCTGGCCTCAGCAGCACGGGGCCTCTCATGAGGGCAGGCACAGCTCACAGAGGTGGGTCTTCTCTCCTGGGGCCCCCAGCTGACCTCGCATGCCCAGAGCTGCTCACGAACGTCTGCGCACACTCCCCAGTACAGCTGTTGCTGCAAAATGACTCCACAGGACACCCCCGCAAACACGCTGATATGGAAAGCACCTGGCCGTGTGAACGGTAGTTAAAACCCAACACCGAACATCACACTTTGCCCTCCAGTCTCGTATCTGCAGATGGGTGATGCTTATAAAATTCATACCCACAGCGGTGATAACCCGGGTGGCTGGCCACACACAAAGCCATTAACCAGACGCCAGCAGATGCAGCCTCGAACCTGACCCCAGGCCCGGCTGCTACACCCTCCACAGTAATGGTGCAGAAATCCCATTTCTTTCATGTAAACTTTTCTCCTTTCTCTCTGTCCACTTTCTTCCTTAATCATTAAGCCCTTAGGACAATAGACTCAGATGAGCAACAAACTGTCTTAAGAAGAAAGCCTCAGGTGTGTGGACCAAGAATTTCCTTCCCGCAAACTAAAGAAGCCAAAGATAACATCTTGACTTCAGTCGTGTTTCAGCCCCAGGCCCAAGAAAGAGTGAAAGTGGAACCCTGGGCACCACACCCTTGTGAAAATAGTGAGAACAAAGCCGTGGCTGACATCAGGACCCGACACAAAGGTCAGCCACTGGGTTCTGGCCAATCGCACCGGGGGAAAGTCAGATGAAAGTCCCCCTATAGCCATCAGGGAACCAGGCCTTTGACCTCTAGCTTACCTCTGACTCTGGGCTTGGCACCATTTCCTTAAAATAAACCTTTACTTTCTTGGCTGAAAACTGCTGTTTCTATATTATTGGGCTTCGATGTGAGCAGGCAAAGGGACCCCTTCAGGCTGATAACAGCCGTTCAGCAGAGAGGCCATCACGGCAGCCTCCAGAGGAGGGCGGCCCTGGAAGGTGTCCTCCCATCTCCCATGACGCAGGAGCTCAGGCCTGGGGGTTTCTGGTCAGGTCCCAGGACTGTGGCCACAGGCCCACTGGGCAGACGCCCTGGCAGAGGCTCCCGACCCCGGCCGGCTCCTTCAGTGGGCAGGGAGGCAAGAAGAGCCCACCGTTCGCCCACTGGGTCTGACCTGCACGGATACCACTGGTCCACCCCGGCCACCCCAGCGTGGTCTGTGAGCCTGAGCTGCAGCACGTGGCCGTGAACCAGCCATCTCCCAAGCTCCTGTGTGGCCTTGGCCCTGAGCAGCTCCAAGACCACTCTTGCAGCACACTCTTTCCAATGCCCCCTAGGAGAACTTCATCGGAAATCCCAGTGGTACAGAGTAAGCCTGTCACACATAGCTTAGTACAGGACATTCAGGGTCAGTTACTTGAAGGGTGAGGAAGGCAGGCTCCTCCGGCCGCTCCGCCCGCTCCCTGTGCCGTGGCAGTGTGGCCTCACAGCCCTAGGCCGCCCCCTGTGGAATTCCCCTGGGCTACTCCACTGCCCCTGGCTTCAGACCCTGACTTAGCACCCAGGCGCCTCTGTCCAGGGCCAAGGTCACCCATAGGCCACAGCATTTCATTCAATCTGGATGCTATATCTGGGGGCTGCAATTCTGAAGGGCTGAATTTTAGAGGACACCATTTTGGGGGCTGTGTTCTGGGGAGCTGACTGCTCATCCTTGTCACCAGACAGTCTGACTCCAGCCCGTCAGCTGGGCCCAGCACAGCACTGTGACAGCCACAAGTGCCTACGTCACTGAAGGGGGAAGCAGAAACAGAGTTTGTCTGCGGGGTCAGCTGCTCCCTGCTCACAGCCATAGCCCAACCCATGAACAGTGACAGGCGGGTGGTGCCTTCGGTGCAGGGACACCGGACGGTCACACAGCCCAGGCCTCAGAAGCAGAACAAGCCACGAAGCTTGCAGCCTCCATGTGGACAGGGCTGGGGTCTACACCTGCAGGCCCACCCTGCCTCCTCACCACCCCCTGCCAGCACCACTGTCCCCAGTCCCCAAGTCCTGCACAAATGTCCCCTTCAGAGAGGCCACTCTGACACCCACACCCTCATGGTGCTCTGTTTCCCCCATCGCACCACAAACCACATGCTCAGTCCTATAGCTGCCATGCCCCAGGAGAAGGGCCGGAATCCTCTGTTCACTGATGCACCGAGGACCATGAGGGACCATGAGGGACCATGAGGGTAGACACTCCACAACCCTCACAGGACAGGCGGCAGCGGCCACAGCCAGCACCACTGGCCCCGGAGCAGCCTGGCCCTTTGGGGCTGCTGTTGGAGGCATCTCTCAAGCCCACCCCCCTGAGCAGCAGCAGCTACCACCACTGGTGTCCACAGCTCAGACCCCACTTTGGCAGAGCATCAAGATCAGTTCTGGGGAAATTTCCAGAAGAAAAGACCACAGAATTGGCCCAAGAGACAGTGGGCCCCCACTGTTCACAGGGCACACAAGCTGGGAACACACTTCAGACCAGGGCACAGACGTGTTGCCTCTACTCACATGGCCCAAGATGGGCAAGGCACCCCCCGGCCACATACTGAATGGGGCCTGCTGGGGGGCTAGAGGAGAGGACAGATGCCCCATAGCATGTGACGCAGTGCCAATGACCAAGCCCCTCTCTACCTGCCACCCTGTCCAGTCACACACACACGTGCCCACGTGTGTACAAATGCAAACATGCAATGAGTGCTCACCTGCTGCCCATGCAGACACAGACACGTGCAGGCAGATGCATGCCCACTGCACACGGCACCCCCCGACACACACACACACACACACACACACACACACACACGGGCTTGGCAGGAGGAGGTAACCACGTCATCACTTGATTTCTAAGAAAAGGGCCTGTCATCTAAAGATGGTCCAGACCCCTGTGTGCACACGGAGCACGCATGGAGCATGCATGGGTGCAGGCCACGTTCCCAGAACTCTCAGCTGTGCTCCACGCATGAGGGTCCAGCTACCGTTTGTTCCTTCCCCTTTACCAATGGAATTCCATACAAAACACACGTGTGGTGACCTGTACTGTCTAGCTAACATGAAAACCCCTAGAAAACATCTGAGAGCCAAGCCACCTACAGCAAATCCCGAGGAGACTGGCTGAACACGGGGTCTGCATAACAGGACAACTGTGCTGCCTGCGCTTCCTGTGTCAGTGTGATGCGTCCCTTCCTTCCTGAAACCCAGTGACGGGTGTCGCTCCATGTCCTTGCCCAGCAGGACAGAACCCGAAAGTTTTCTCCTGCCCCACTTTTCAACTGCACTGCCCCCTAAACTCCCACATGCCTCCCCTTCCCGAGTTGTGCTCTCAGCACCCCAGTGGCATCAGCCCTGCACTTGGCAGAAAACTTGCTCAAAACCTGGGGTCATGGCCTCAGAGGCTGCACGACCCCTGAGCTGGCCTAGCAGATGAACTCGCAGAAGGCTACAGGCTACCCACTGCCCACTGCTAACGGTCAGCCTGCCATATGCCATGTCAGGACAAAGGCCACGCTCCCCCGGACTGCCCGAATCAGCTCATCAGGGCTCGCAGACCCCCTTTACAGAGGGCAGAGGAGAGACCCCTGGGTGCCCAACAGGACCTCAGCAGCAGAGAGTGAAATCACAGACAGGAATCCGAAAAGCAGAACAGCAACCCAGAGAGGAGGAAACAGAGTCAGAGCCACGGGAACGGCCACGTGAGGAAGAATCTCAGCTGGGGGCAGGACACATGGGGGTTGTGGGCTCCCACACCTCCAAGGGCGGGACCGCCTCCCTTAGCCACCAAAGCTGGGGGTAGAACTTTCTGTGGGGGCTGGGGCCACTGGCCCTGCCCCACTAGAGCCCTGCATGTCTGTCCACTCTGTGGTCCCGCACAGGCTGACCATGGCCTCCAGGACTAACCACACCTTGAGTGGTGTCACCAAGGGGGTCAGGCCGGGCTTCCCAGTGTCAGTAGAAAACCCACCATAATCAGAAGTCAGGGTAAAACACCCCACTCCTCCTCCCTACCACCCCACTTCAGTAAGGTATTTCTACCAAGACACAACGTATGAGGACACTGGGATACATAAAAACCTGTCCTCTCCAGTTTAGACCAGTCTCCCATCACAATAAAATGCAGAATAAATGTCCTGTGAAGCAGGGGACCAGAGTGTGGTGCCCATCCTCCGTAAGGGGACCAGCCCCCAGGAAAAATGAACCCCAGTCGTACCAGAACACCAGGTTCCACCTTACTGGAAAGGAACAGGGAGGTGGGGAGGGCCCTCAAAGGTGTCCTCAGCAGAAGCTAACAATGACCTTGGCCTCTGCTTCTCATGCTGGCCTCCCCTTCCCTCCGCCCGGCAGATTTTCCCTCTCTGGGGGAGTGTCTCCTCTAAGAGGGCCGAGGCCTCCCTGAAGCAGAGCTGAGTGCAGGGCCACTGTCCTCCTGGCTCTAAAGCACGAGGCATGGGCCTGCCAGCCAGAAGAGCTGAGGACAGAGCAGCAGGACTAATCCAAGGTCAGGGCTCAACATCTACCACCCACCATGCTACCACTAGCCTGAATGTCCCAGGGGCTTCTAAAGTCAGAAAATGGGCCAAGCTTCATAGGGACACGGCTCCCAATGAGGCCTCAGCCATGAGCACAGAGAGGGCCCAGGAAGCTGCGGATCCTTCCAGTCTGGGTGCCACAGGCTCCAGGCCCTCCTGCCTCCAGGCTGGAATGACCAGGGTGTGGTCTCACAAACCCCTGGGCTGTGGTGGAAATAGGAGGGGTGGGGCCCCAGGGTGAGGGGTGAGGATGGTGCATCCTATTTCCACGACAGCCCGAGGATTTCCAGGGACAAGGTCTCCCCAAACTTGCCCCACCACCACCAGGAAGCCCACCCAGAAAGCAAGGTACCTCCCTGAAGGTTTCAAGGGTCACCCAGAGTTGGGAAGGAACTTTGATAACACCAGTGACCCCGTGATGGGGCAGGCATGGCCACTGGCCTGGGACCATAAAGTTCAGACCCCACATACTGTGGACCCCACACGAGGGCCTTTGGAAGCAGCTCCAGCCTGGTTGTTCCCAACTCCTATGGGCCCTTCCCCAACCAGCAGGGCGCATGGTGGATTCCCCAGGCTCCCTCCGCATCAGGCTGGTGACATGGTGCCCTTCACTCAGCATCTCTGAGTGCAGACAGCTTACGTTAAAACTCAGACCGTGGTCTGACAGCTTACGTTCAGACTCAGAGCCAAGCCAGAGACACGGAAAGACAACAGCACTGTGACCACTGAGCAGGGAGAAACCTTCTCTGCTGTCTCTTTCCGAGAAAGCATGAAGTGCATGGAACATAAATGCTGAAGTTACGAGTCAGCTCTGGGCCAGCTTAGCCAAGTGTCACAAGTTCGGCTGAAACCATAAAGGGTCTGTTAACAAGTGAGCACAGACCCTACCCTGGGCGCTCCTCAGTCTGCGATCACCCAGACAGATTCTGTTTCTGGCCAGCCCCCAGCAGAAACTGGGGGGATCAGGGTTCAGAAAGCAGAAACACTCAAGTAGGGGGCTTGAGGCCAGCTGGGCGATACACTTGCCCATGGGCTTGAAGGCCCAGAGCACCGCATGAGAGCTACTGAGAGCAGAAGGGACAGGCAGGAGGAAAATTATCCCCAGCTTCCAAACAAGCCCCAAAGTCTGGAGAGAAACTGAATGTGGTACCCAGACACCCAGTAGGACAGCCCCTCTGGGAATACAACAGCTCCTGGCGGCCCGCCGAGCTCATTCTTGGTGCTCAGAACCAGAACCACAGGGCAGTGGTGAAAGACTGAGTTTACAGACTCTGACTCCATGTTCCACCTGGTCTCAAGCCACTGTGCCAGGAAGCAGCTAGGGAGCAGCGGTGATCAGCCCCACACCCAGCAGAGCAAAGATGGGCAGCTGCCTCACCTTGAGGGAAGGGGCACCTGAAGGAAGGGGCAGGACCCTAATGAAGGATGATGCAACAGCCCGTCAGGACAAGCCTTCCAGCAGGCTCCTAATGGTGCCCCCAGGAGGGCCTGGCCTTTCATGCCGGCCTACTGGGCACTCAGGACCTGTGGCCTCCACTGACCTGTTTGTTCTCTTTCCTTAAGTGCCTGGAGCTGAGAGCTTCCTCCCAAGGCTGCAATGGGGGGCGGGGCACAGGCAGGGGGGGCCCCAGCTGTGGATAATAGACTGGGTCCTCTCATTTCCCCCAATTTCTAGAGGGAGGCTGAGAGCAAAGATGAAGCTGATCACCGCGGGGGGGCGGGGGGGGAACCCATCCAGCTGCTGCAAGAACAGGAGCCTGGAGCCAGGATGAGGAGGCACAGGCCTGAGGGAGCCCCCACAAGAGAAAGTGAAAGTGCTACAGACCCGGGACTCCGGAACAAAGACGGCCAGGGATCCCCTCAGCCTAAGCACAGTTGGGGGCCTCTCCCCAACACTCACCCAGGCCCCGCCCTGCCAGGGGCCTGTTGTCACTCCTGTTGATGACCCACAGAGTGGGTGCACACAACTGGGACCTCAGCTGGGGCTTATTTGATGGGTGGCCCTTAGTCTCGCCGCGTGGGGAGCAAGGGCCTGAGGAAGCAGGAAGGCGCGCCGGCGAGCCAAGCACCCCCACAGCTTCCGCACCCTACCCGGCACAACTAGGCAGGGGTTCTCACCAAAGGCCCCTCCCCCCGTTCCCATAGTTACCCTGGGCGTCTCCCACCTCCCACACCTCCCCACTGCCCCACCCTGAGTTCTAGAAAGAAGGTGCTTCCAGGGCCCCGGGGCGAGGGGGGGGTCAGTGAGGGAGCAGCACAGGGGGCTACAGCCCTAGAAGTGATGGGCAAAGCCAGGATCCTCCACCCGGCGTCCCGCGACTAAGCTTGGTGGGGGCTCTGCAAGCAAGAGGGGGGCGGGACGGGGGTGCGCGTGAGGGAACCTCAGGAGGAGGCGAAGTGAGAGGAACTGTGGAGGACCCTGGGAAAGGGGATACAAGGGCGGGAGAGAAGCCCCACACCCTTTCCTCCGGTCCCCCTCCCACCGCGAACCGCCCCCATCCCGGCGAAGCCCGGCTCCGCCTTTGTCCGGCAGACAGGTGCGGCTGCGCTCACCCGGGCTCGGGCTGTCGGGCTCGTGGCCCTCGGGAGCGCCCGGCGCCTCGCTCAGCTCTGCTGCCTCGTCCTGGTCGCCGTCCGCCCGCGCCTCCACGGGCACCACGGTGAAGTTGGTGGGCATGTTACTCCGGTCACTGCGCGCTTAAGGCCACACCACGCGTCCAAGCCAGGCTCCGCTCCGCCCGCTCCCGCCGGCGCCGCGGGACTTGGGCGCAGAGGCGGGGTCCACGCGGCCCGCCCCCGGCCCGCCCCCGGCCAAGTCCTCGCCCCGCCCCACCAGCCACGTGACCTCACCTGCGGTCCCGCGGCCCCGAGAAAAGTTTGCGCGGGTCGGGGCGGAGCGCTTTCCGCAGATGTCCCTCCCCCGGCCTGTGCCAGGACTACCCGCGCCCCCAGATCTTCCCGTATCACCCTCCTCCAGCGGGTGACTGTCGGCCCCCGAGCTGCCCCCGAGCTGCTGACACTGATCCTGCCCCTCCCGCCAGCAGGGTCCTGCCCAAAGTCCCCAACACCCCAGGGAGTAGTTCCCCGAGAAAGGCTCCGTCGCGAAACTGAAGTGTCCCCCGCCTTCTAGACCGACTGGAATCTTGTCTCCCCTCCCCCTCCTTGCCTGGCTGGAGTTCGCCCAGCGCGTGGGAAGGGGTTTCTTGCAGAAACGAGCTATGATTGGTGAGAGGGCCAGCTTCGGTCCACAAGGGACTCAATCCCACACACAAGTCATTAGAGCTCTGTGACAGGACCCCAGACCCAGGCCTGCCTGCTCAAAGGCGCCTAACCTGCCCACGCCCCACTGGTCTGGTCTGGGGACGCCAAGCGAAAGGGAAGCTTGCGGCAGAGCTCGGGGAAAGAAAGAGAGGCCTGGACGCGGACGCTGCGCGCGCACGCCCGACAGCCTAGTATCTTACAGCCTGGGGTTACTTTCCTAACCCCTGAGACACAAGGAAACGGGCCAACAAAGGGAAGTTAATCTGAAAAGTTATGACAAATAGGTGCAATGAGTCACCTCAAACAGTTTTAACACCCATAAATACAGGTGGTACCGGCAAACGCGGTCACAAATGGAAACAGAATAATCAGAATGGTCTAATCCTGTTCGAGAAGTGTGTGTGTTTCTGCAGGCCCAGGTTCTCTCTGGGCTGTAGAAGCTATGCTTTTTCCCCAACACTGTATTCCTGTAACAACCCAACGACGTATAACCAAATTCAGAAAAGCCATCTCCAATGAAAGACAAAGAAAAGGTGGGACGGCGCAGGTTTCCACCCCCTGTCCCAGGTTCCTGGCAGAAGCTGGAGACTTGTTGTCTCGGGTGCCCAGGGTCCAGGAGACCTGAGACCACTCTTGACAGGAGTTCCACCTGAACTTATGCTCTGGCAGGCTGGCGCCACCCCTGGGGAATGAGCCTGTCCCCCATGAAGAGAAGAAGATGCCCACCAGCCGTTAATCCCTCTACCAGAGAGCAGAGGAGGGCAGGGGCAGAAATGGGGGAGAAGAAGGGAAGAAAGGGAAGGGTGAGAGGGAGGCCCATTACCTAAAGCTAAAATTATAGTTTTTGGAAGAAAAAGTGTGGTGAGCCCTTCCTGACAGGGTGGGGGTGTGAGAACCACGGGGACAAAAGCCCAGAGGGGACAGGACATGTCTGGAGCCTTTGGCTACCCTCTGGGACCAGGATTCTCCTGGTGGTTGGGGTGGGAAGAATTCTCTGAGAGGACTGTCCAGGACTAGGGTGGCCCCGAAGATCTCAGGTTTGTCTCACCTACAGTGGCTCAAAAAGGGGTTGTCACAGTCAGGGACAGCCAATGTCTCCTGCCCCACCCTAGTAGGCAGAGGGGGCTCCAAGAGTGGGCCTCTCCACCTTAGGCTCCACCCCTGTGACCGGGCTTCCGGGCCCTGCCTCCTGCTCAGAAGCTATGTTGGCCCTGGGGACAGACACATCTCTGTCACTGAGGGGGCAGGGCAGAGGCAGGCCACCAGCCCTGAGGGCCTAACTGGTTCTGGGGTTCAGCAGAGCAACGTCCTGGATCCTGAAGCGCGGCATTGTTACCTGAGAGTACACAAACAAAAAACACAGTCTAAGGAGACCCAGGAGATGGGCGGGGCAGCAGGGAGCGAGGGCAGCTGGGAAGGGCAGCGTGGGGCTGCCGGCATGTGAGTGCCTCCACACTATTCTTGGATCTTCCTGTCGATTGCAAGTTTTTTGAAATAAAATCATTTCATGAGTCTAAGTGAAAGCTCCTGGTTTCAAAGTGACAGGTGGCTGTATTAAAAATACTAGTGGCCACAACTTTCTATGTCCTTAGTGAGTTATCCTGATATCCTACTGCCAGCTGCCCTTGCTCTGCTCCTCTGTCCCCAGCTCAAGACATCCCAGGTATCTGGTGGCTGGATGTCTCAAGCTGCCTGCATTGCCCTTGGCCTTCAGGATTGGGGTGCAGGGAGGTGTAGGGAGCAGTCCCTTCAAGATGGAAAGGTGGGGTCCCCACCAACAGAGCTCTTGGAGACCTTGCTGGGGTTTTATTTTGTTTGTGTGAGAAAAGTAAGGAGTGATAAAAGAACACAGAGCCCTGGATGGGTGGCTCAGTTGGTTGGAGCATCGTCCCATGCACCAGAAGGTTGCAGGTTCGATCCCCTATCAGGGCACACACCTAGGTTGCGGGTTCAATCCCTGGTAGGTTGGGGCACATACAGGAAGCAACCAAGGATGTTTCTCACACTGATGTCTGGTGACTTCGCTGTGAGCACATACAAACCACAGGACAAACTGGAGCCCTGAAGGGGTGCTGGTGCTTGAGCACATCGTAAAGTGTGAGACGGCCCAAACACCATTTTGCCCTCCGGCCTTGTTCTGGTTTTACAAGTAACTTCAAGTAAATCCCAAGCAAATGTTTGCTGTCAGCTCCAGGAGAGGCCTTGGCAGAGCCCAGGCTTCAGAGTTGGAGAGTGAGCCCAGGATGGGTGCAGGGGCCCTGGGGCTGGCACCGTCCCCACTGAGCTGCAGGTAGCCTTGGCCAGAGAGGCCAGACCAGACCAGCCAATTCGTGAATTCCCCGCAGCAGCAATGCATCCCGAACCAATGGTAGTAGCTCCCTGGACATATTCGAGATGGTCACTGTGAGCCCAGATAGCTGGCCCTGAGAAATTCAAACATGAGGCCAAATCCAGCTGCTCTTGGGTATGAAAGGTCTCGGGGTCATCCCACCAGGAAATCCCGCTGAGTCCATGAGGGAGGAAAAGCCTGGCCCAGGTCCTGGCCAGAAAGGACTTGGTGGAGTCCACCCCTGTGGTCTTGAAAGTGGGGAAAACCCAGTACGTGCCCTCACAACAAACTGAGCTAAATCCTGAGGCCACTGCAGTGTGTGGGGATTTCTCCCAAGGAGGGGAGGCCGAGGAATGGGTCGTCGGCCTGGCGGACTGCAGAGGCAGAGTTGGCGGATCTGGCTCAGCTCCCGGCGGGGTCCCCAGGAGCCACAGGGCAGAAAGAGGGGGACCTAGCACCCAAGCCCACAGATGGAGGGCCTCACTTCCCTGGCAGCCCACTGCCGGAGGGGATCTTAGGCACCAAGTGTTTAAGTTGAAAAGGAGCTGCCTGCACAGCAGTCAGTGGTCAGCGTGCCAGGCATTCTGCTCTGCTGAATGTTCAGGGGACGGCGGGGAGGGAGCAGGGTGCAGCAGCATCTGATAATTGGTCCTGAAAGGAGGGTCCGCCTCATTTCTGTGAAGAGAAAGTCTGTCTGATCTGTGAAAACTCAGTCTATGAAATGCAGACTGTTCTTCCTGACATGAGACGATGCATACGGCAGGTTGAAGGCATTTTCGGGAAGTTCTAAGCACACGAGTCTGTTTTCTCATCAGCGTGTCATTTCACCTTCACCAGTGCAGATGGGAGAAACGCCGTGGAACACCACCGGCAGCCTTTTTAAAACCCGCAACTGGAAACGTGGGGAAGAGGACAGACTCGTGAGTGCTGCCGCCTTCTCCCCAAACCTCCTGCTGGGGTCCCAGCCAGAGAGCATGGACGCCCAGGGCCCTGGCCCGTCAGCCAGCACTGTAGCCTGCAGTCTCCCCCGACCCTCACTGTACCCCCCAGGTTCCCAAGGAGCCCTCAGCTCCAAGGATAGCCTGGGAGGAAGCACACATCTTGACTCTAGCTGCAGTATGACCCTCTGTCCACTCCTGTCTGGGTCTACAGGTATCACACTGCTGTCTCGCCCATGGCAAGTGCCCAGGGCCTGGTGGGCCAGCGACCTCAGCCTCAGCCCCTCCTGAAGCTGCACGGCCTTGGGGTGGGCGGTAAAGACAGCAATAACTGTCAGGGCAACAGGGCTTTGTGGCACAAACCTGGACCACACGGCCATCCTTCTGCCACCTCCGTGCCAGCCCCTCTCCCCCAGACTCCCACCCACACACTCTAGCCCAGGTCAGAGATGGCATGGGCAGGGCAAGACCCACCCTTTTCTGGAAGGCTGTGTTTCAGGGTGCAGGCCAGGTACACACCCCATTCCTCTGGACTTTCCCCAGAGTTCCAAGGAATGAGCCAGCCCCATGCTGTCCTATGCCAGTGGTGGGGATGGGAGCACCTAGCTTTGGGCTTTGGTACCTCTGACCTCCGTTCAGGCCCAGCCCCCCTCTTTGCTCCTCCATCTCTCTCCAAAGTCCTGTCCACACCAGCCTAACAGACACGTTTTTCCCAACCATTCAGTCCCTCCGAGGCCATCAGACATGACTTTCTCTGACTCCACTGCAAGTTGCTGGTGTCGATGCGGACCTCTGTGCTGACAGGGTGCCGGCCAGGTCTCCTGTTGCACCCTCAGCATCACAGAGCCGTCCTGGGGCTGAAGCGGTCCGGCCCACCCTCCAGGCTCGGAGGACGCCATGAGGCCGACCCACTGGGCTGGGCCTGGACCCGAGGCGAAGCCATCAGGGAAGCCGCAGTCTTGCAGGAGCACAGCCTGTGTCGGGGGCCACAAAACATAGATTTACGCTACAGGTGATGGCTGCCGAATTCCCCCGTGTCCCAAAAGGCATTCTTCATGAAAGAGAAACCGACAGAGTGGTCATCCTTAGCGTCAGATGTTCCTGTTTCTTAAAGATGCCGTGAAGAGAGAGGAAAGCGGGCCCCTGTGTGCCAAGACAGCTGCCATCCACACCCCCACCCCTGGCCTGGATGCGGATTCTATAAAGGTGGCCTACAGAGAGAAGACAAAGACCTAGAAAAAAGGGTGAGGATGTGAACAGATGGCCCGCAGAGGAGGAGCCAGCAGCCACGTGTGAGGGACAGGGAAGCCCACAGCGAGGAGCAGCCCCAAGAGCAGGGAGCAGTGGGCCCCCTTTATCCTGGGGCATCACCTGCACACCTGCCTGTGTAGAATGTGTGGCCACGTTGGAAACTCTTTGGCAACAACCTAGGAAATTACACAAACACACACACACACACACACACACACACACACCTCTTTCATGACCCAGCAGCTCCACTCCCTCCAGAAATGCACGAGCACAGAAGACACACATGAGGACAGTCACAGATAGGCACCGGGATGGTCACAGCAGCACCCTCAGGTCAGCTGGGCTGGGCAGTACCGCTGGGCAGACAGACGGGAATGTGTGTCCCGTGGAACCTCGCATAGCAGTGAGGGGGACACATCGTGCCCACGCAAGCCCCTCTCCATCTCACAGTCCTGTGGTGGAAGGCTGTGTGAATCTGTCCACCTCAAGCTCAAGGGCAGGCAGGCGGCAGGGTGGCGGCTCCCTGGAGGAGGGCAGGGGGGCAAATCTGGGGCACCTTGGGCTCTGCTTTCGCCTGGATGAGGCCTTCATGGCACAGAACTCACCAGGTACAGACTTGTGAGCCCCACAGGTGGCCAGCCACTCCTCACAGGATACAGGGGTGGTCAGCAGTCTCTGAGATGTGGGGTGAGCACACCTGAGCCTGACCTTCCACGTGCCTGTGCCTCCACCGGTCCCTGAATTGCCGCCCAGGTCCCAAATCTCGCATTTTCCTGACAGCAGGAGACCTGGTCCTGTTTTTATCACATCCTTCTGTCAACGAGGAAAGAACAAGCCAGCAAATCACAAAGCCGTCTAGGCAGAAAAGAACTCCGTCAGGCCTGCAGACCCCAACACAGGCTCCTGGGGCAGAGGCCCACAGTGCGCACATGGAATTTTCGTCAGTCCCCCGGCAACGGTCCGCTCAATGCAGGGAATGTGGCTCTGTCCGGAGCCTGCGCCGGAGCTGCAGAGGAGCCAGAGCACCTCCGTGCGTCCTCGCCAGCAGCTCACAGCCTCCCTGAGCAGCATCCTCCCAGCCCCCGTGTGCCGATCTCCCCATCCCAGCCCCCAAGCCCTCTCACGGGAGCTGCCGCCCACAGTCACCATGGCAGGCCCTGCTGTGAGTCTCTGTGTGCGGAGCCTCAACTGTCAGCACAACACCGATACCCGTCTGGGGGCCCAGACATTGCACAGCCAGTGAGCGGTGGGGCTGGCACTAGGGAAGGAGCTCAAAGAGCTGGGTGTCCCCAGGCCCTTGGTGGGTAGTGAGTGGAGAGGCCAGGAGGGAGCCGTGCCTTTCCCGGGAGGTGAGCCTACCGCTTGTCCACACCTCACCCGGGTGTGAGCCCTGGACAAATGTCCACAGGGCGTCCTCAGGATGCAGGCTCCCCCAGGGAAGTGTGGCTGTGCGCACTTGCAGCCTGGGCGGGACACTAGTCCTGTCACCCTGTGGCCAGGCGCGGGTGCTGTTCCCACCAAGCATCAGAATCTCAGCCCGTGTGGTCAGTGGGGATGAAAGCCTCTCCTTGGAGGGGGCGGGGCAGAGTGTGTCTCAGCCACCCAGGGTCACGCGGTCACAGCTGTCACTATGTGTGAGACATGGCCCTGGGTCACTGATGCTGTGGGTCCTGGTGCCATGTGGTCCCCCTGCCTTCTTCACCATCAACCTCGAGACCTTGTCAAAAATGGTTTATTAGTTTTGACTTTTCTTTCCCTCTTAAAAACGTTAATTCCATTTGTGATCAAATATACGTAGCATAAAATTAGCATGTAACCACGTTTCAGCATGCAGCCCAGCGCAGGAGGTGCGCTCCTGTGTGTGGCAGTGACTGAACAAGCGCATCGCCTGGTGCAGGCAAAAGGGGGCCTCAGCCAGAGCCACAGCCCTGCATCCAAGGAAACAGGACGGCAGAGCAGCCACCACAGACGCAGCGAGGCTGTCCCACAGAGCCGGCTTCTTCCACTGAGGCCAGCCCACCAGTTCCCTTGCTCTGCCTCCGCATCTTCTTGATAAAACACCCTCCTTGCCCCTGCGGGGGGGAAACTCCCAATCACTTCCACCCCGTTGGGGTGGGTATTTGCTCGGATAGACTCTTAAAAACTGTAATGTGGCCCCGGCTGGGGGCTCAGTCGGTTAGCGCGCTGTCCCAATTTGCAGGTGTGAGCCCCGTCAGGGAACATCCAGGAATCAACCACTGAATGCACGGAGAAGTGGAACGACAAACGGATCCCCCTCTCTCTCTCTCCCAAATCAATAAATAAAAATTAAAAACAGAGACATTAACACACCTTTTAGCATGTAACCATCGCCACCCCCGCCTCCAGGAATCTTGCAGAACTGGAAGCCTGTCTCTATCAAACACTAGCTCCCTGTCCCCCTGGCAAACACCATTCTGTTTCCTGCTTTTATGGATGTGACTCCTGTAGGGACCTCATGTCAGCGGTGTCCTGTAGAGTGTGTCCTTTGTGACTGGCATATTTCACCAAGCACAATGTCCTCATGTTCATGTGTATTGTAGCAGGTGTCAGAATTTCCTTCCATTTTAAGGCTGAATAATATCCCATTGTACGGGGAGACCACAATTCTGTTTACCCATTCATTCATCAGTGGACAGTTGGGTTGCTTCCACCTTTTGGCCATTGTTAATACCTTTGCTTTGTTAAATGATTTTCCCTTGTGTAGAGCGGTGTGGGAAAATTTGTCACCATTTTCGTGAAGAGTCACACACACATGAACAAACACAGGTACATGGAGACATCTCAGCAGGGACTGGGGGTGGGCAGAGGGAAAGGCACGCTCCTCTGTACCGTTTACTTTCTGCAGCCTGTGCCAGCATTGCTGGGACAAAAATACTTTACAATCATTTAAATTAAGCAGCTGCTGAGCCCAGAGATAAGCAGGTCATACTCTGGCGCCCTGAGGGCGGTGATTTCTATCCTATTATTACCCACAGCCCAGATAAAGTGACCAACAAACTGTCCCAAGGTCATACCAGTGGGTTCTGACAAACTGCCAAACACGAAGGTCCAGGGAGAGAATGTGCCCATAATGAGTTTGAGGCCGAGCCCTGCTCTGGGCTGAGCCTCCCGTGTGAGTGACCAAGGGACATGTTGTCTGTTGGCCACGGACCTAGAGTCGTGAGGGGGCCCGGGGTCACAGACTTGGCTAGCCTCAGTTGTAACAAAGATTTTCCAAACTGGCTGAGTCGTCACTGCAAGTTTTGAACTTGAGATTCCACTTGGTCAACTGAACCAAAAACCACCTCTTTTCATGACTTCTATTATATTAAGAGAGGGAAGGGGAAGTTTATTAACAGTTTCTGAGTCAGATAACTCACTCTTGGTTTAATTACCTCATTCAAAACTTAAATCTTTGGCTCAATTTACATGAAAGCAGACAGACTAATGTGCTATTAAGATGAACTGATACCTCTACAGAGAACCACTACTTTTTACAAACACTGCAGTCATTGATTTCCATTTGCTTAGGGCAATGATTTTAAGAATACATTTTAAAAATAAGCTTTGAGCCCTGGCCAGTGTGGCTCAGTTAATTAGAGTATCATCCCATAACTGAAAGGTTGCAGGTTTAACACCCGGTCAGGGCACATAATTGGACAGTGGGTTCGATCCCGGGTCTGGATACGGGCGTGGGTGACCCCCAGTCTGGACACGACCTACGGTTCCCGGTCAGGACACACACAGGAGGCAGCCAATCGATGCTTCTCTCCTGCATGGATGTTTCTCTCTCTTCCTGCCTGTGTCCCTTGCTCTCTCTCTCTGAAAGCAATGATGGAAATGCCCTTGACCCTGGCTGGTGTGGTGGTAGGTTGGGCATCGTCTGGCAAAGAGAAAGGTATCCAGTTCACTCCCCATCAGTGAGCATGTGAGAGGCAGCCGATCAATGATGTTTCTCTCCCTCTTTCCCCCTCCCTTCCTGTCTCTTTTAAATAAATAAATAAATTCTTTTTAAACAATGTCATTAGGTGAGGATTAAAAAAAAACCTTTGAGCCCTGGCTGGTGTGGCTGGGTGGACTGAGTGCCTGCCTGGGAACCAAAGGGTCACCAGTTTGATTCCCAGTCAGGGCACATGCCTGGGTTGTGGGCCAGGTTGCCAGTAGGGGGCGCACAAGAGGAACCACACATTGATGTTTTTCTCCCTCTCTTTCTCCTTCCCTTCCTGAAAATAAATAAATAAATAAAATATTTAAAAAACAAACCAAAAAAACCTTTGATTACAACAGCAGTACCAAGGTTACAACAGGCCTCACAACTCTGTCAAAGTAAGAAATGTCCAAACCTGTGGAGAATTCTTATAAGAGTATATTTGAGCCAAACTGAGGACATATGCCAGAGAGGAAGATCTCAGATGCTCCAGAAAATAACAACTTGCAGCTTCTTTTACACATTGGAAATTAAGGAGGGAATTTAGGGAAGATTACACACGTGTGGGAGGAAGCAAGTCGGGGATTATAGGCTAGTTAAAGAGTCTGTGCTCTCCCGAGGGTGAGCCTTTTGAAGGAGTGCTAACCTAGATGCACAGAAACAAACAGCAGGCCTTGTTGAAGGCGAAGGTAAACCTACTAAAATGCTATGTGCCCAAGTGTGACGAACACCATGACCTGCCCAGCGAGGAATTTATGATCAGATCACCCCGTGAGGTTACTTTCCGCAGAACCCGTTTTTTCACCCACAACTCAATACCCGCTGCCACAGCCAGATTCTCCAGAGACTAGCGAGCGACCCAGGCCAAAACCATGTAATACAAAGGCGCCGATGAGTACAGAGAAAAGGAAAGAAAAACAGGGTCAACTGGGACTGTCTGATTGCTACACTCTGCTTTTGAGGAGAAAAGCAATGCCCATTAAAAACCCAAACCAGAAAGATTTGCAACTTCGGCTTGGGGCCAGGACTAGAGCCTGTGGGAGGCGGTCAAGGAAAAGACAGCGGAAGGTCTCTTCAAAGTGCACAGGGAAAATGACTGCCGGCTGGAATGTCCACGCCAGCAAATTGGCCATTAAAAAGGAAGGCACAATAAAGACGTTTTCAGACAAACAAAACCTGACGGAATTCTTCCCGAACTGAAGGCAAAGGGGCCCCTTACTGAAGCACAAAAATAACCGCAAGGAAAATGATGCTGGTAAATGGGCACGAGCACCGACTGGACAGGACAGCAGTGGTGGTAACAAGACCTCGAATGTGGAGAGAGCGACCAGTGTGTAGAGTGAAAAATGCAGCAACAGTGGCCCGGGGGGCTCAGTGACGCTGTGGATCCCTGTGCTGTGTGGGACGTGGTGACTGTGCTTTTTTACACAGACCCTCATGAGCCGGGGCAACCTGACAAGAATAGTAGCCCGTGCAACTAACAAGCTAATGGAGAGAGGACACAAAACAACCACCACCACCACAACAACGAGAACGTGTTCAACACCAGTGAACAGAAGATCCACGCTCAGGACTGGACAACCGCCCCGGCAGATCAGCACCTCCAGCCCCCGTACTACTGGCACCACGCGCACAGCAGAGCCTAACGGAGCTACAGGAAACAGACGCGTCCGTACCAGCAGTCAGAAGTGGTAAGACGCCTCTCTCAGTAGCTGATAGAACAAGTACAAAAACCCAGCAAAGACAAAGAACACGTGAACCACATGTGTAATGAGATTGACATAATTGACAGGTACTTGAACATGAGCCCAACAGTTGCACAACTCATGTGCTTCTCAAGGGCACGCAACACATTTAGCAAAACAGACTGTATTCTGGGCCATAAAGCAAATCACTGCCAAAGAATGGAACAGCAGTAGGATCTCTGACCACAAAGGAATAAAGCAGAAAATTAACCACAGAGAGTTAACTGGAAAATCCCCAACACATCCCAAGAAGCCGATGAGCTAAAGGAGAAACCACGATGGACAGCAGGTATTTTGAATTAACTGATAATGAAAATACAGCCTATCAACACTTGTAAAGTGCAGCTAAAACTGTGCAGTGGAAAAACTTGTTGTCACCACAGGGGATCCTGAAAAATTATAAAGATAGTGTAGTGGGTTGAACTGTGGCCCCTAAAAGATAATGTTGAAGTCCTGGCCTCTCTAGCTGTTCACGTGGCCTTATTTGGAAATAGGGTCATTGCAGATATGACTGACTTCAGATGAGGTCACACTGGAATGGGGGGAGGGCGCCGTGCTCCAATAGGATTTGTACCTTTAAAAGGAGAGATAAGAAAACACCAGAGAAGAAATGCAGGGGAGGAGGTCATGTGACAACAGAGGCAGAGGCTGGAGTGATGTGTCCACAAGCCCGGGGACACCTAGAGACCCCCAAAGCCAGAGGCGGCAGGAGTGACCCTCCCCGGGAGCCTCTGAAAGGAGCACGGCCCTGCCACGCCTTCTGGCCTCGGATCCCAGAGAAAACACATTCCTGTTGTTTCAAGCTCTCGGACTGCAACTCTGCAACTTGGTTACGGCAGCCCTAAGAACTGACACAAATAGTAAGAAGATACTGTGAATAACTTTGTGATGATAATTTTGAAATTGTAGATGAAACAGACAAATTCTCTGGGAAACACAGCCCCCCCCCCAAATTTACACAAGAGGAAGTAGCAACTGAATAGCATGGTATCTCATGTAGAAATTATAGCCATTGTTTGAAACATTTACACACACACACACTCAGGCCCCAGTGGCTTTACTGGTAAAATTTTGCAAACATGGAAAAAATAACACCAATTATACTAGACTCTTTCAGAGAATTTATTTTTAAAAAGGAATAATGCCTAACGCATTTTATCAAATCCTTTGATAAAGGCTTAATCAAAGCCTTTGTTATCAAAGAACTGAGAGATACAGCCCCAGTGAGTCGTCCTATGCACCCTGGAAAGGTCGAAGATGCTACTGATTGGGTTGGCTGTAACATTCTATTTCTTACCTGGGGGTTACAAGACAAAAACTCTGAGATGTCCTAAGTTAAATTGCAGTAGCCTGACGTTGAGAAGAAGAGCTGGGAGCTGGTTAGTCAACAGAGTCGAAACAGAAGCCAGGGAAAGACTGCTCACATTCCCGACTGTGTTGAAACTTTGAATCGACTTCCAGGTGGCTGTTTCAGCTCTTACCTAGAGAGTTAGGTAACTGACTACCAGACGGCATCCTGCGTCAACGTGAACCTTGTGGACTGTGGCCCACAACCAGCACAGAACCAGCAAACACAGCTTCCTTTCGGATTATTCCCGGGTCCCAGAGTGAGCCCTGCTTTACCTCCTTATGCGGTCAGTGTAAATTCTTTCAAAGCCACTTACATCTCTCTTTCCCAAACTCATTGTAATGAAAGGGCCCTGTCAGCCCCAGGACAGTGGACCTGTTTGCCTTCTCCAGCCAACCCTTCCCCTGGTGGTTCAGGCTGATGCTGCAGGACCTGGTCCTTATTCTGGGCGGCATGGGCTCAGGAAACCCTTTCTTTCAGCAAGCTTCAGCTATGAAGGTTTCCATTTAACAGGGCTGGTTACATGCAAGTGATAAACGTTGAATTTGTGTATGTCTGACTATTTGTGTCACGTGTTGGTGCCAGTTTGTGTAAAAATGCGCACGGCCCTCAGGAAAGACCAGAGTGGACAGTGGTCGGAGGGCAGCAACTTCAACTCCCGGCTGCAAGCGCGGTTGCCACAGAACCGAGTGCTGTTGAGGAGCTACCCAAGCCACGTGGTCTTAGCTGGGCAGGAAGCCAGCATTAACTCAGAGTCCTATGAGATCAAGGCCACTTGTCCCCTGCTCCCATCAATCCTTGCTAGGCTGCAGTGGAGTGTGTGTGCACACTTGTGAGTGTGTGAGCATGAGTGTGTCTATGTGAGTGTGTTAGTCTGTGTTGGTGTCTGAATGTGAGCATGCCTGTGAGTGTGTGCTTTGCTTGTGTCTGTATGCATGCTGTGAGTGTGGGTGAGCTGGTGGGTGTGTGCTCACACGTGAACACTGTGTTCCTTAAGTGGCCTGGAGCAGCCCAGGGCCAATCACCACTCAGGCTCTGCCTGCCTGCGCCCTGAGGCACCCTGCTCACAGAGACACCAGTCTGGACCCGCTCCCGCACAGAGGCCAGACCGTCTTCCTCCATCCACCCACAAAGGCTGGCGCTTCAGTTGCCCTGGGCTCCACCCCTTCACCTTAACCCCACTGCCCTTTCTGGCCAATTCGAAAGAATGAACTATTCTTTCTTTCCAAGTGCCCACTTGCACCCTGCCGCCCTCTGCAGGGCGTGGGAGGGTCTCCCTCAGATTCCAGGTCTGATGGCCTCAAACAGCCTTTCCCCACCTGCCCACACCCCGCTGACCCTCGGTCAAGTTCTCACCCAAGGTTCTGTCCTACCTGGGTATGACCATGTGTTCTGAACATCAAGAGCACCTCCCCAGGGGCCACCTGCAAGGGGCCACAGACATGACCAGGCCGTTCCTGCTGGCGCCTCTGCCCATTCCAGGAGAAAGAGACACAGGGCAGACGCGTCCAGCAGGGGCCCCTCACTGCTGCAGAGAAAGCCATGCCTCTTGCCTCTGAAAGGGCAGAGACTCTGAGCCCAGCTTGGACACTCCCAAGAGAGCCTGGGTGGCACCAGGCAGGTCTGGAAGTGTTTGGAGAGTAAACACCCCCACCTGGGCAAATACAGCTGCAACCAGGCTCTGAGGCCACATATCACACCAGCTGACAGGCAGGGTGGGGGCACGCTCTGGGCTCCCCATGTTTTTCTGAAGAACTGAAAGGTGAACCCCACTGTTCAGGCCCAGGGGCAGGGGACTCTAACATGCATAGAAAAATGTCACCCCAGACAGACACACTCACTTAGTGAGATGCCCTCACCCAGGGAGATGTGAGGCCTCTGGACGAGACCAAAGGGTGAGTATTGGGCATTGATCACCAATGAGCATCTGGAATGTTCCCTGCAACCCACGGAGCAGCCCCTGCCTTTGGGGAGAGCGATGCCAGGAGAAGGACCTGTGAGGTGTGAAGAGACTGTGGAAGTGCGGGTGCCACCTACAGGCAAGTAGGACCGTGTCTGCTAAGCGTATCAGGGATGTTTCTAGAGAGTCAAGGATGAGGGAAGTGTGAGAAAATAAAATGGAGTCACTGTAGTCAAGCTGCTAAATCACTGAAGTCACAGAGGTTGAGGTGTGAGGAAACAATTCTTGTTTTAACCAGTCTGGGAACTTAACCTTCAAAGTCCTGCATCAATGCCCAGATATACATCAGACCTTCAGATAACCCTCTAGTTACCCCCTGAGGGACTAAGGAAAGAATGTCCCTATGTCCAGATTGCCTAACAACCCACATCCAGACCCATCCAGACCGTCTGACAGCCATTGTCCACACCACCATCTACAGCAGCGGTTCCCAACCCTTTTGGCACCAGGGACCATTTCATGGAAGACAATTTTTCCATGGAAGGGGGTGGGACGGGAGGGGGCAGGAGGCGGAGCTTAGGTGACAATGCAGCGGCGCTTCCCTGGATCCTCCTGCCTCTCACCTCCCGCTGTGCTGCCCAGTTCCTAGTGGGCCATGAGCCAGTGGGGTCCACAGCCCAGGGGTTGAGGAGCCCTGATCTAGAGGATTACCATCTCAGACCAGTCCGGAGATCAAGAATGCAAGACTGATTCTTCTCAGGCGTGTACTCTTTCCTCTAAGGACCCTCGGCTTGCCCCAGCCAGCGTGGCTCAGTTGGTGGGAGTGTCCTGCTGTACACCAAAGGTTGGGGGTTCGATTCCTGGCCAGGGTGTGTAAGGGAGGCAACCAATCGATATTTCTTTCTCTCCCTTCCTCTCTCTTTAAAATCAATAAACACATTTAAAAAAAAAGAACACTCATCTTTTCCTTCTATTTCGGAACACTCTGGGTATGCCTAGCTGTGCTTACGATCTCCAAATCCTAAGACCCTTGGACAAATCTTTAACATTAACTTCCAGCTAAGCTCCTGATTCATTCATACTCTGTCGGAGGACGAGGGCACCAAGAGGTGGGAAGGAGCCGCAGGAGGAGCAGCAGGAGGAGGTGCAGAGGTCTGGGGGCTTGCAAGGTCTGCAGAAAGAGTGGAGACAGGCCCAGCAGGACTGCAGCTCCCTGGTAAAAACCATCAGCACTGACAAGGAAAGCGCCCCCCAAACTCTGCTCATCCTATTCCCTGACCCAAGCTCTCCCGAGGCTCTGAGGCCTGGAGGTTGAAGCGGGACAGGAAGTCAGCGTTTCTTGGGGACAGAGTGCCAGGTGGGAGAGGTAAAAAGCTCCTGGGAAGAGTGGTGATGATGGCCACACAATACTGGGAACACACTTCATGTCACACAAAGTAAGCGAGATGGTTAATTTTGTGTTGCCTGTATTGTACCACAACTGAAAAATACATTTGAAAGGCCTGTGCAGCTCCAAGCCAGGCGAGGGTGGAGAGGGCTGCTGGTTTGTGCTATAAGTCTTATTCCCAAACTGTGAAAGCCAGAGTGGGTGACACCCACCCCCTCTCCTCCCCAAAGGGCAGGGGGGTCTCATGGAGCACCCTCCCAGGCATGGGGTGGTAAGAAGCCCCCCAGGAGTGCCCCTGGGAGCCACATGGGGTCTGTCTGAGACCCCAGGCTCAGGAGGCTGGAGTAATTTCCAAGCCTTCTCCTGGCATGTGGTACGGAGCCAGGTCCCCACACGCTGCCCCACAGTTCTCCGGTTGTGTGCTGAGGCCCAGACCAAGGGAGGGCACGGAGCCCCCTGGGCTCCCAGGGGTGCGGGGGGCTGCCGGAACACCATGCCACCAGCCTTCAGGAGGGGCCAGGCGGAGCCTCCACGGCAGCCCCAGGAATGAACATGAGAACGCCCAGGAGTCATGGACAGTCAACACTGTCTCGGGAGGAAAATTACAGCCTCAACTGGGCACCGCTGCCATGATTAAACAGGAAGAAAATAAAAGATTTCAGATGGAGTTACATTCACAAATACATGAGGTGCTTCCAAGGCATGGCATTGTTCCTCTGCCCAAAGCCGGTGATTCAGAAGCACAGTGCCTCGCTGTCGTCAGAGGTGAAAACCGGATCCCCGGCCCTGAGCCTGGGGCCTGGGGTCAGACCACGGGGGAGGGACGTCCCTGCCAGGGCAGCCCAGGCCACATGTCTCCATTTTCCCCTGAAAAAGAAAGTTAAAAAACTAAAGAAACTTGTAATGTTACCTCCATGATTGTATTTCTGAGTGTGGTTCAGAAAAAATGCTGACAATCACCTAAAATTGTCCTTGTTTGGTGACAGGAGGCTTAGCTGCCGTGGCGACAGCTCTGCCGCCCACTGCCCCATCAAGGTGGCCAACTCTGGCAGCTCCAGAACCATCTGGAATCTGCCAGGAGCCTCTGCACTTGCTTTGGCCACGTGCTGGGTGGGCTCCCCCTGAGGACGGCTGCAGGGAGGTGCCCTCATGCCCAGTGTCCTGGGCAGGGCACACCTACCTCATCTGAGCAGCCTTTGAGGTATCGGGGGCAACCTCGTGGGGGCCTGAACCCCAACATGTGGCAGAGGACTTTCTACATATGGTCAGGGTGAGGAAGGATGGTCTTTGCCCTCCCTGGGCCTGAAGTGACTGAGAGAAAGGCTCCACACCCTGTCCTCCAGGATTAGATACGGGGGCCGCGCAGAAGGGCAAACCTGCCCAGCCTCCTGTGTGACTCCCCTTAGTCAGGCTCATGGGGGAAGGGGAGAAGCTTTCATTTTCCCTCTGACACACTAGAAGGGCGAGGGACAGACCACGGGCAGGCCTTTCAAGGAAACCAGGAGGGAAGCAGAGGAGGAAGAGCACCCGGCGACAGGAGGAGGGGAAGGAGGGACCAGGCCCAGCAGGCAGAAGGGGAGGCAGAGCTCGGAAGGACCCAGGCTGCCTCCTTGCGTAAGCAGCAGCAGCCAGTCCAGTCAGAGGTGGGCAGCCCAGGGACCTGGGTGGTAGGAGCTGTGGGCACTGGGGCAGTGGGGAGCAGCCGAGGCCGCAGACAGGAATCTCATGGGCAGGGTGGTCTGGGGGCCTGTACAGGCCTAGGGCCCTGGGGTGGCGGTGGGGGTAGACACCCCAGAGCCAAGCTGGTGTTGGGAGTAGTGATGGGATGGGGAGAGTGTCTGAAGGTCACTGAGCAAGGGCTGAGAGGTTAGGATGCAACCTTCTGGAATCCCTCTCCTGGCTGTGGCCTCCTAGCAGGGTCTAGATTGGTAGACAAGGTCCCAGAGTTGGCCAAAGGACCAGGTGCTCTCATAGAACAGTCTGGAAACAGAACTTGGGCACCAGACACAGGTTTGATTTTTCAAGCCTGCACCAGTGTTTTTGTCATGGTCCTCCCCTGCCCCCTACTGGTCATCCTGTTACTCACCCAAAGGCCACAGGGAGACCAGAAGCTCTAGGCCCTACCCCTCAGCGGGGGGTTGGGTAAAACCACGCGATCCTGGTGCTTCTCCCACAGTGCCTCACAATGGCCCACAGTCTCCCCACAGTTCCCCAAACAATACCCCACAGGGCCCCCTACAGAGCTCAGCCTTGTCACACCATGCTCCCCACAGTGCCTCACAGTGCCCCCAGTGTCATACGGTGCCCCTACAGAGCATGACCTACAACTTTTCACTGGCACTTGGAGGCCACCACCTGCTGTGGGGTTCCCTCCTCCCGCCCCGGCTCCCTGCACCTGTGCTGGGAGGGCTGTCCTCCTCCCTTGCTGGGGGAGCCACGCACGCTCCCTCCTGCCAACCCGAAAACAAACCACGCCCAACAATCCGGAGCCGGTCCCCAGGGAGCCCCATCACTAGTGCCCTGAGACACGGCGTGAACAGCAGGCAGCAGCCAGACCACAGGTGACACAGGACCCTGCCCCTCGACCTTGCACCGGCAGCCCAGCAGCAATGGGCCCAGGTGGTCAAGACTCAGTCAGCGACTGGCCCCCTTCCACTCAGGACCGGCCACAGAAAGCAAATGCTCCCCAACCACCCACACAGGGTGTCCCCTTCCAGCTCCTGCCTCCTGCCCCCCCCCCCAGGCTCATGGCCCCCTTCGCTCCACTGTGAGTGACTCTCACTCTTGTCTACCTGCCCCAGAGCCTCTACCACACAGAGTGACGGGCCAGCCCCACCACAGCCAGCTCTGGGGGTGTCTTTGTTCACCTCCACAGCCCTGTCCGGGAATAAGCACTGCTGTCCTTGGGCTGGACATGTGGGCAGCTGAGGGCATGTCTTCCCAGGAGTGGCCTTTGTGGTCGAGGTCCTTCCTGCTCACTCCAGCGCATCGTCAGAACCCACAGTCAGGACTGATGGGGTGTCAGCACCGCTCTGAGATCTGAGCCGTGCCAGGACATTTTCTCATTCCTATTGTCATTAGTCCCAGGGGTTTGTGTTCAGGGTGTCACCCAATGTGAGGGTTTGCCCACAACCAGCCCCATGGACCCAATAAGAAGGTAAAAGTGCACACCTGCCAGGAGCACCAACATTCAGCTGGAAGAATAATGACTTAGAACGAAACCAACAGGATCCTTTATCTTCAAATACAAGTGCAGGAGAAGAACGAACACTCTGCCCTCGGGGGAAATGGCCACGGCGGCCTGTAAACCTGTCCACCGTGGCTGGCCCCCGACCTGCTCGTCCCTGCTCTGCGTGCAGGTGTTTGCACCCTCTGTCCCTGCTCTGGCTCCATGCCCTGATCTCGCTGTCAGCACATCAACATTAACCCTCTGCTGGGTTTTAAAGCCACAACCAGGCTTCCAAGCAAAGTCTGTTACCAAATGTAAGCAAAGCTCAAAGGGCTCAGGGGACAAAGTACGGGTGGAACCCAGGGCCCAGCGAGGGTTCCCATTCTGGACTCCAGGGGATGCCCTGGCTTTTGTGAGTCACCAACACACTCATGCACAGGTGCCACCTGCATGTGCAGCACCCCGGCCCTGTGCTCCCACACTTTGTGTGGACCCTGGCCTCGGCTCTGTGCAGGAAACCCAGAAGGGGTCGGGACGGGTGGGGTCTCTCCTTTGAGGCTGCTTCTTAGGCCCTGGAGGGTGGAGAATGGCACTCACTGATCCATTCTTCCTGGGAGAGCAGCCTTCACGTGACTCAGCTGCTGGTGGAGCTGCACTTTGGAGCCAGGTCTGCTCCAAGCGCTGATTTTTGGCTCAGGTCCCAGCCTCCTTGGCTCCTTTGATTGCCCCTCGGTCCCACTCTGTCCACCATCCGTAGGCTCCAGGACACAGCGGTCACATCCCTGCTGTGTGACCACCCCAGGAGGCCCTGGGCTCCTGGCTATAGGGTCTGTGCCCCAGAATGGGCTGGGGTCTAGGCTGGGGGCTGCTCCCCCAGGAACCCCCTCTGTCCCTGTAGACACGGACAGTGGTGGTGCTGCCCTGTGAGGCCCACCTAGGTGCCCAGGGCACAACACACACTAGAGTCCCTGATGGCAGCCGTGATGCCACGTGATGGGGAGGCTGACAGATGAAGCGGGAGCAGGGGTGTGTCTGTTCTCCTTCCACACCCACTCCCACCCTCAGGACCCCCAGCACTCCAGAAACCCCTCCCAGGCAAGCCCACCCAGCCTCTCTCGGCACCACTTGGAGAGCTGCTGTGACCAGGGCCACAAATGGTGGCTTAACACAGAAATGTGTGCTCTCACAGCTCTGGGGCTAGAAGTATGAGATCAAGGTGTCCCAGAGCCACGATCCCTTCGCAGGCCCCAGGGGAGGGTCCTGCCCACCTCTTCCAGCTCCTGGGCCTGTGCTGCATCACTCCAGTCTCTGCCTCTGTCTTCAGATGGCCTCCCCTGTGTGCCTGTTCCCTTCTGTGTCACTTACAAGGACATTTGTCTGTGGATTCTAGGCTACCTGGATAACCCAGGATGATCTCTTCACCTTCATATCCTTAATCACATTTCCAAAGAGCCTTTCTCCAAATTAGGCCCCATTCACAGGAACCAGGGGTTGGGGCGTGGCCGTAACTACAAACCTCAAAACTGAAATTCAGGTCCAAACTCAGAAGAATGTGGGCCCCAGCAAGTGTTACCAGACAGGGGCCTGGCCCTAAGCAGGTCTGCCTGGGGCCAGCTGTAGTGTGTGGGTGCTTGACTTCGTGCAGGAGGGATTTCAGAGCACAAGTCCAGGTAACTATGAGGATGCATTTATTAAAGCTGGGACAATGAAGCAAGGAAGGACTTAGGACATGAGAAGCAACAGGAGAGCCTAGTCCAGGGGGAAAGGAGTGCTATAGTCTCCAGGCAACGAGATCCAGCGAGGAGCCCAGGCCTCCAGGGAGGGCTCAGGTGGCCGGGGTTGGGGGAAGAGCATGGACCCTGACAGAGGTGGCTACCAGGGAGGGAGCCTTGGTCCCGGTGAGCGGTCCAGGAGCACCTGGCTAGAGAAGGCACTGGGCTTTGCTGCGACAGCTCCAAATGACCTCATGGAGGACCACCTTGGGCAAGCTATTCATAGGGAGTCAGCTGGGGGTTCAGGACAGAGCAGAGCTGTGGCCATGGCCACCAAGGAGGCTGAGCTGAGACAGGCCCACCTGGGGGCCCCAGGGGAACCCACGGCTGTAACGATTGGACAGTTTATCTCAGTCAGCTCTTGCACAACTGGCACCACAGGCAGGGAGGCCTAAACAATGGAAATTTGTTGACTCAGTCCTGGAGGCTGGAAGTCTGCCCAAATATTGGGTCAAGCATTTTTCTGGTTGTTTCCGGGTGGTGTTTTTTTGGTGAGATCAACATTTAAATTGGTGGACTTTACAGAAAGCAGATTGTCCTCCCTAACCTGGCTGGGTTTCATGCAATCAGTTGAAGACCGACCTCATGGAGCAGAAAGAATCCTGCCAGTAGCTGGCTATGGTCTAAACTGCCACTCTTCTCCAGAGCTCCGGCCCTCCGGCCACCCTGCAGATTTGGGATTTGCTCTCATGTGTCAATTAATCAAGCACAATCTCATGAGTCAATCACTGTCTACCTGTACACACATCCTGTTGGGTCTGCTTCTCTGGGGCCCCAAAGACTGCACGTCCCACCTTCTCTCAAATGTCTGCTGCGAGCATCACCACTCTGGCATTGCTTTGAGGGAACTTTACACCCACTGGGGAACAATCCATCCAGCACCTTTGCACCATGGGGTGATGTCATGACTCAGCCTGCTGTGGGAGGAGCTCTGGCTGCCTCTCACCCAGCGAGGACTGAGGGCTGGGTCTGCCTAGCTCTTGGTGGGCTGCACGCCTTGTCCCTCACTCACTGGACAGTCAGAGACATGAATGGTGTAATGATGTGGCATTGCTTTGCAAACTGTCCAAGGTGAGGAGGAGGTGGATGGCAGCTTTACTAAGGTGGGAGAAACATCACCTGCATGCATGCACACACATGTGTGTATGCACATGCACACTCCCTTTTCCACACCCAGGATGCAGCATGTCCAAAGGGACCATTGTGACCAGTCTTGCCTTGCATGTGGTGGCCAGGCCCCTCTTCAGGCACAAAGCTGGGATCTTAATCCCTCCAAGGACAACTCTGAACAGTCCCAGGCAAAAAAAAACAACATTTGCTGCCTCCTGAGGGAGCAAGTACAGGCAACAGCCACCTTCCCCTTTCTGGGACAGGCCACTGATGCTAAGAAAAGGGCTAACACCAGCAGACAGAACAAGGAAGGACCTGGAAGGCCAGTGAGGCTGGTGAGGCCTCCCGAGAGTCCACCCACTTCTTCAGACGGGAGAGCTTGTCCCCACTCCGAGGTGTCTGGGAAAGGGCAGTGGTGGTTAAGGAGAGGCAGGGGCTGCAGGCTCAGCCGCCAGGACATTTGGTCTGTGCATTTTGCTGAGGCTGGCCCTGGGCACCAAGACAGCTAGTGCATGTCCAGGAAGGAGAGGGCCTGAGTGGGCCGGAGGACTCGGGGCCACCTCTCCCCTTCAATGCCTGGCTGGGTGGTTGAGGCTGCCACTCTCTTTGTCCAGGAAGGAGCAGGTCCTTGGGGGAAGCAGTGTGAGAAGGGGCTGTACCAGGTCTGCAGCCCCCTTTCCATAATCTACATACAGGAAGCCCCTCAGAAGCTCCCCTTCCCCTCCAGGACCAGCCCGGAAGGGGCCATACAGGGTGTTATTTGAAACAGGAAGGTTCCTGGACAAAAATATCTCCTGAAAGAGGCCTGAACTCGCACCTTGCAGAGAGCAATTTAGATTACAAAGGACCCACTCCTGGGAGAGCCCCGCAAGGTGAGAATTGATTTAATCAAACTGGCCTCCTCCCGGAAAACTAGAGATGGGGGTTCTCTGGCAAAAGCAGGCAGGAGGGGTTTAGTTCATTCTTGGCCATTCTCTCCTGTTTGCTTTTCTTCTTCTTTTCTTTTTTGTACTGTGATAAAAATATATGTCTAACATAAAACTCAGCATTTAAACCATTGTAAGTGTACAGTTTAGCGGCATTAAGCACACAGTCACATCGCTGTGCAGCCATCACTGCCAATCGTCTCCAGAATTTCCTCATCTTCCCAAACTGAACCTCTGCCCCGTTAAACACTAACTCCCCGTCCCTCTCTCCCATCCTTGGCACACACCCTTCTCGTTTCTGTCTCTGTGAATCTGGCTCCTCTGGGGACCTTGTATGAGTAGAATCATTCAGAATTGATCTTTTTGTGACTGGCTTATTTCACTCAGCATATCATCAAGGTTCACTCACACTGCAGCGTATGTTAGAATGCTCTTCCCTTTTAAGTCTGGATAATAGTCCATTGTATGGATGGACCATATCTTCCTTTTTAGGAAATATATTTTATTGATTATGTGATTACAGTTGTCTCATTTTTCCCCCCTTTGCTCCCCTCTGCCCAGCACCTCCATCCTTTCCAGCAATTCCTCTCTTAGTTCATGTCCATGGGTTGTACATATAAGTTGTCTGGCTTCTCCATTTCCTATACTATTCTCCCCCTGTGTATTTTGTTCCTACCAATTATGCTTCTTAATCCCTGTACCTTTTCTCCCATTCTCCCCCTTCCCCTTCCCTGCTGATGTCCCTCCAAATGATTTCCATATCTATGATTCTGTTCCCCTTCTGATTGTTTGCTTAGTTTGTTTTTTTTTAATTTGGTTGTTGATAGTGGTGAATTTATTGCCATATTAATGTTCATAGTTTTGATCTTTTAAAAAATAAGTCCCTTTAACATTTCATATAATAATGGCTTGGTGATGATGAACTCCTTTAGATTTACCTTGTCTGAGAAGCATTTTATCTGCTCTTTCATTCTAAATGATAGCTTTGCTGGATAGAGTAATCTAGGTTGTAGGTCCTTGCTTTTCATCCCTTTGAGTACTTCTTACCAGTTTCTTCTTGCCAGCAGTTTCTTTTGAGAAATCAGCTGATAATCTTATGGGACCTCCTTTGTAGGTAACTCTCTGCTTTTTCTCTGGTTGCTTTTAAGATTCTCTCTTTATCGTTAAGCTTTGGCATTTTAGTTATGATGTGTTGTGGTGCGATCCTCTTTGGGTCCAACTTGTTTGGGACTCTCTGAGCTTCCTGGGCTTGTATGTCTATTTCCTTTGCCAAATTAGGGAAGTTTTCTTTCATTATTTTTTAAAGATTTTATTTATCTTTAGAGGGTAAGTGAAGGAGAGAGGGAGAGAAATATCAATGTATGGTTGCCTCCTGTGTGTCCCCTGCCAGTAACTGACCTGCAACCCAGGCATGTGCCCTGACTGGGAATCGAACCACGATACTCTGGTTCGCAGGCCCACGCTCAATCCACTGAGCTACACCAGCCAGGGCCTCTTTCATTATTTTTTCAAATAAGTTTTCAATTTCTTGCTCTTCCTCTTCTCCTTCTGGCAGCCCTATGATTCAGATATTGGTGTGTTTGGAGATGTCCCAGAGGCACTTTATATTATCCTTGTTTTTTTTTTTTTGAATTCTTGTTTCTTCTTTCTGTTCTGGTTGAAACATATTTCTTATGTTCCAAATCATTGATCTGAATCCAAGTTTCCTCCCCTTCATTGTTGGTTCCCTGTAGGTTTTTTTAAATTTCACTTAGTGTAACCTTCATTTCTTCCTTTATGTTGGTTGCCATTCTCAGTGAGTTCTTTGAGCATCCTGATTGCCAGTGTTTTGAACTCTGCATCTGACAGGTTGGTTATCTCCATTTTGTTTAGTTCTTTTTCTGGTGTTTTGTTCTATTCTTTCATTTGGGCCATAGTTCTTTGTCTTCTCAATTTGGCAGATTCCTTATGTGTTTCAGTGTATTAGGTAGAGCTGCTTTGACTGCCTGTCTTAGTAGCATGGCCTATTGTAGGAAAGGCATCTGTAAATTGTGTGGGATGAGTCTTAGGTAATCACCAAGGTGGGGCAACTAGCTTCACCACTTTGTGGTTCTGTGTTGGGGGAGGGTTCAGACAGGGGACAATGCTGCTGCCTGGCTTCTCTTCTGGAGGTTTGCCTGGCACTCACCCTGTGCGACTGGAGCCCTTTTGGCTCTTTCCCTGGTTCTGAATCCCAGAGGGGTGGGTCAGCATTATGTTTTAAGTCCATGCAGGCCCTTCAAATGGAGTCTCCTAAAAATCTGGCAGTTTCTTCCACTGCTCCAACCCTCACTGATTTTTACAGCCAGAGTTATAAAGATTTATCTTCCTGGCACTGGAACCCTGAGCTGTGTGGTCTGGCCTGGGGCTGGGATCACACTTGATCTTTATCCATGGCACTTGAATGTAGGACCACCCATGCTGCTGCTGTCACCACCTCTCCAAGACACGCTGTGTCTCCTTGCCTCTTGTCCTATCTCCAGGTCTCCACCCTTCTACCCATCTGGATGAATGTGGCTTCTTTAAATCCTTGGTTGTTGGACTTCCACACAGCTCAATTTTTAGATGTTACTTGATATTATTTGTTTTGATGTCTAGTTGTAATTCTTTCTGTAGTTGTGTGAGGAGATGAAGCATATTTACCTACACTTCCATCTTGACCAGAAGTCCTGGACCACATCTCCTTTATCCGTTCTTCTGCTGATAGACTTTTGTGTTATCTCTCCTCTTTTGGCTATTGTGAATAATGCTGCCATGAACATGGGTGCACAAATATCTCTGTGTGACCCTACTTTCTATTCCTTTGGGTAAACACCAAGGAATAGAATTGCTGAATCATATGGCAAATCTATGTTTAATATTTTAGAATATTTAGAATATTAAATATTCTATGTTTAAATCTATGTGTAAAACCTCCTGTTTTCCACAGCAGCTGGACCATTCTGCATTCCCATCAGCAGTGTGCAAGAGTTGTAATTTCTCCATATCCTTGCTGACATTCATTATTTTCTACTTTTTTATGATAGCCATTCAAATCGAGGCTGGGGGGGATAAAGCCCTATTTACTGTGATTCTGGTTGCATTTCCCTAATGATAAGTGATGTCAAGCATCTTTCTATGTGCTCATTGTCCATCTGTACATCTTCTTTGGAGAGATGTCTATTTGAGAGCTACCCAGGACCCAGTAATCTCTCTCCTGGTGATCTACCCTACAAACTTGAAAGCATCTATTTGCAAAGATATATGTGCCCTTCCCTGGCTGGCATAGCTCAGTGGATTGAGTATGGGCCTGTGAACCAAAGGATCATGGTTTGATTCCTAGTCAGGGCACATGCCTGGGTTGCAGGCCAGTTCCCAGCAGGAGATGCATGAGAGGCAACCACGCATTGATATTTCTCTCCCTCTCTCCTTCCCTTCCCCTCTAAAGATAAATAAATAAAATCTTTAATATATATATATATATATATATATATATATATATATATATACCCTTATGCTCATCACAGAATTATTCAGGGTAGCCAAGGCATGGAAACAACTGGATAAAGAAACTATGGTGCATGTATACAATGGAATACTACTGAATCCTAAGAAAGGATGAAATACTGCCATTTGCACCAACATGGATGTATCTTGAGAGTACCATCTATGTGAAATAAGTCAGATGAACAGGACCAGAACCAAATGATTTCACTCATATATGTAGGATATAAAACAGAAAGCAACTGATGAACAAACAGACTCAGACACAGACAACAGTCTGAGGGTTACTGAGGGGGAAGGGGATTGGAGGAAGGATGAAGAGAGTAAGGGCGTCAAACATGGTGACGAAGGAGAGTAGATGTTGTGTGCTGAACATGCAATGGAATGTACAGGTGATGGATTGTAAAACTGTACACCTGAAACTTATGTAATCTTATTAACTAGTACCACCTCAATACATTTAATTCTTAAAATGTCTATTCAAGTCCTTTGCCCATTTGTAATTGGTTTGATTTGTTGTTAAGCTGTTATAGGAGCTCTTTATACATTCTGGGTATTAATCTGGATATCAGATGTGATATCATCTGGATTTCAGATGTGATTTGCAAATATTTTCTCCCACTCTGTGGGTTGTCTTTTTATAGTGTCCTTTGGTGCATGTTTGCATTTTTAAGCCTGTGTTTGCAGTTACCTTTTTACGGCCCCCGACACCATGTTGGTGTAGTAGCCAACATCCATGGACACAGGTCCGGAACGCCAGCCTGAGCCCATGGGACAGAAGCCCGGGTGGAGCCTGTGAGGGGAGGGCAGCCAGGGCCCCAGGTAGGCGCCACCCCCAGGGCAGTGGGAGGGGCGTTCCAAGCACATCCTGGCTGTGGCCCGGGCCTGCCGCCATCACAGCCTCCCAGTGGGTTAAGGATGGTTGTATGGCTGCCCAAAACAGACATTCTCCTGCTTGTCACCTATAGCAACTGACCTCTGTGGAGATGAGCAGCAAGGACCAGGGACCCCCAGAGCCCCTGTGTGTGGGGAGCTCTGCACAGAGGCTGGAGAGGCCAACCCCCCCGTGCAGACCCCTGACTCACACGTTTCGAGACTGAGCTGTGATTCTCTCTTTGGATGGTAAAGCCTTTATTTAAAGAAAATTTTGTTGTATAAAGGAAGTTGGTGCCTCAAAACCCATGACAACCTCCCAGGGAAAAAGGAGCCAAACTGAACATTAAGAAGCAAAGAAGAGAAATGATGGCTGTGCCTTTGAGTGTTTTCTTTTTAAGCCAAGTTAGACATCACCAAGACAAGAATTCTTCAGGATTAGAGTGACCAAACCCTCAGGCGTTCTGGACAGAAGCACTGCTCCCTGAGACCCAGAGGTGGCTTACAGATTAACATGCGCCATGCTCCATAAAATATTTAAGGGAAAGGAAACAGAGTCGGCCCAGCACGCTGGGGGTGGGGGGCCGACACCAGAGCCGTCTGTCGCCTCCACCTTGGGTGTCAGTCAGCCAAGAGAGAACAGGCAGCAGCCTGGGTCCTGATGAAAAGCATCACATTCAGCCCAGGAAATGGGGCTTTTCCCTAAAACTTTTAAAAAAGATTTTATTTATTTATTTTTTGAGAGAGGGGAAAAGAGAAAGAAAGAGGAGAGAAATATCAGTGTGTGGTTGCCTCTTGTGCACCCCCTACTGGGGACCTGGCCTGCAACCCAGGCTTGTGCCCCAAATGGGAATCCAACCAGCGATCCTTTGATTCGCAGGCTGGCACACAATCCACTGAGCCATACCAGCCAGGACTAATTTGTTGTACCACTTATTTATGCATTCATTGGTTGATTCCTATATGTGCCCCGATGGGGGATCAAACCTGCAACCTCGGTGTATCGGACGCACAGAGGTGGCATAGGGCAGTCTGGACCCTGGAGAGCCAACCGCCCTCCGAGGTGTGGCCCTGGGACTGAGGGGTTTAGGGGAGAAGGGAGGGGAGGGTGTGCAGGTGTTCCCTGGGCTCTCTCCTCCCACAAATCCTGGAGCCGGCTTTGACCCTCCCCAAACGTCATTGTCCTCACGGCGGCATCCTGCACAGGTTCTCCTTCCAGGCTGGATCCTGTCTCCTAACTGCCCTCAGGCAGAAGGGGGAACACGTGCATCTCATGTCTTGATTCTGGATTTGAACCACCTCTGAAGATCTCACCAAAGGAACTGCACTGGGGGTTCCAACCAGCACCCCTTTACCAGGAACAAAAGAAGAGCCATGGTTCAGCCTCATGCACCTGCAACCTTCCAGACCACCTTTGACATTTCCAGGCCCGTGGCCACACGGTCAGGCCTTTGCTGTGAGACAAAAGGCTCTACGGTGCCCTCACGCACCAGCTCTCCCTCCCCGCAGCCACATGGGGGAGAGTGGTGGGGCAGGTAGTCACATCTGGAGCACATCTCTCATTTCCTGGGCGAAGATGCACAGGCGACTCCTGTCCCAGCACAGGATCAGGCTGCCCTCAGCGAACTAACTAACCATGGTGCAGGGCGTGCTGCTGTGGCCAGTGCGTGCTGTGGGCTTGAGGGGGAGCCCTGGGGAAGTGCCGGCTGAGCCAGGGAGACACAGAGATGGGGACACACAGCTGGGCTTCTGTCCTGTCCCAGAGAACGGAGACCCCACCACGGTGGCCTCTCTGCACACACAGGCACTCACTCCAGGGGAGCTAGTCTGAGAGTGAAGTTGAGTGATTAGACTCTGCAATTCCCACTCCAGGCTGGCTGCTGAAGGAGGCACCACAGGGACATGGACACGACCTTAGGAGCTTGTGAGCGGAAAGGCTGGGTGTCCCCAAGGATTAGAAATTCCCCTCTATCACACCCCACATACCTGCAAGTAAAAGGACCATTTTGGACAAGTGCCCACCGTGCCCCACTTCCTGGCTTGGAGCAAGAAGTGTCAATAAAGCCTGTTTCCTTTTTAAAAGCCAGTTTACATGGTTTAAATGGAGCACCAAATAATAGGGCTTTTGTTCCCATATAGTGAGCACAACATAAAATAATTTCACTGACCACTGGCTAGGACTCCCGCACCGTGGAGCCCAAGGGCAAACCCTGGCCAGCCGGGTGGTGGGGCAGGCAGCGGCTCCGGGCTCAGCAGTTTCCACACCTGAGGACTGCGGCCAGGGAGTGGCTGGGGTGGCCCATCCTCACCTGGGTTCCCCAGTGGTGGGGAGGGAGGGAGGGGGACCGGCCCCGTGGATAGCAGCCCACAAGAAGAGGTGAATGTGTGGGGGGAATTCCAGGGTTAGGTGGGTTCTCCTGGCCCCAACAGCCCCCTCTCTTCAGTGTCTCATCGAGAACCCTGGTGCAATGCCCTCTATGCCAGCATGAGGATCAAGATCTCGGCAGCCTGAGAGAGACCAAAAAAATGCATCAAGGCCTGTGCACGTCTCCTGGCACCAAACCCTTTCCCCAGGGGCACAGTCCAGTGTGCTAGGTGACAAGGGCCAGGGAGGCAGAGGGGCCCAAAAGGAGCAGCCAGAGGAAGACATGAAGGGTCAGCTGACCCAAGCCCTTGTCCCTGCTTGGGGTGCTGGGAGCTGAGCTCTTCCGGCCAGAAGAAGGGCCCCATGATGGGGCAGTGCCCACTGGGAGGGCCATCTTTCAGCCGAGAGGTAAGGCCAAGGCCACTGAGGCCCCAGTTCCTGTGCAGAGAGCATGGGGGCAGAGCAAGCCCAGGCTGGGGTCAGTGCAGAACCTAGACCACCGCCCTAGGGGCCCCTGGGGAGGGAGTACAGACCTAGCTCCACTTGCCTGAAGCACAGGTCATCTCACTGCTGACTACTGTCAGGAAGAGTTCCCCTGGCAGGCTCCAAACACAGTTCTTGTTCTTGCCCACACTCACCCTGAAATTTCCGCCAAGTTCTTCATCAAAGCCATTTCCCTCAGAACAGGCTGGAGGCCTGCCTGACCCCTGAGCAATCATTAGTTTCTTTGATTTACTCTAATCAATAACTGCAGAACTACCCCCTCAGAGGAAAACAAAAGGACCATGTTACTGGTAAGCAGAGCAGGAGAAGCCTTAGCCCCCTGCTAGAGAGTGCCCCCTGCTTGGGCACAGTGGTTTGAGGGGAGCAGTGGAGCTGGGGAGCAGTGGAGCAGGGGAGCAGTTCCCCCTGCTTTGGGGTTGATACCACAGGTGCACAGCAGGTGCCAGCCACACCTCTCCTGGAGCTCAAGAGTTAGAGGATGACAGGGAGGCGCGTGACCTGAGAATGAGCCACTACTGAGGTGACAAGAGTCCTGTCCACATACTCACACCTGATTTAGAACTCAGAGCAGAACTGGATCAACACACACATTCCATGTCTGTGCCAAAGGCGCTGTCCTACAGCGAGGGTGTCTGCAGCACACACACACACACACGCCTACGGGCAAGCATGCTTCATGCACACCCGCGTCACAGGAAGCTCGCTGCTCATGTGGGGAGGTACCACTCAGATGTCACTGTGATGCTGAAGAACTTCCCAGTACCTCAGAGAAAGGTCTTGTCCAATGGGCCTCTAAAAGCTCTGCTCCTCTCAGCCCTCACGCTTACAGCCACCCTCCCCCATCGAGTGCACATGCATGACCCTTGTATGCGCTGTTTCCCCAGGGTGGGGGACAGCCAGGAGGCCCTTCCACCTGAGGAGCTGGCCTGCTGGGACTACTGGGCATGGCAGACGGTAGTGGGGACCAACCTCAGCTCTGCTGTGGTCCTGTAGGCAAGCGAGAGCCCAAGGGCAGTCTGCCCCAGGAAAGGATTGGGGGAGATCAAGCCCCAGGGTGGGCCTCCCTTCCCAGGGGCATAAACCCCCAGGAATGGAGAGAGACTGCAGTGGAAGGGCAGGGCTGCAGCAGCCCTTCAGCTTCAGTCAAACCCTGCTCCTGCTCTTTGCTGGCTGGAAACCAGGCTTTGCCTTGTCCTCCCATGTTCCCACCCTCCTGGCCCAGGGCTGTGGGCCCCACCAGTGTGAGCAGTGAGTGGCCAGGACGGACACTGTCTATACATGCCCCACATGTAGGAACCAGGCAGGGGACACCAATGTGGATGTCAACACTTCTCAATTTTTTCAAATCAGAGTTCTCAAGACAAAGTACACGAAGGTAGACGTTAGATAATTAAAGTGATTAAAGGCGGGTGGGGTCACTGGGGGAAATGGCACAAACCAAGCGGCTGATCAGAGGCCAGCACGTGTTGTAAAAGCAGAGCCCTGAACGGAGGCCTCACTGACCCTTGGGCTGCGAGACACCCAGAGAGAAGGAACCCAGCAGAACATTTCCCTGGTGGTCTGAGAGCCCCACACCTACACAATCCCGGACTGTGAATTGGACGGACGTTCTGAGGGCCCAGAAGCTGTCACCGCCCAATCCCCCGAAGACAATGCCTCAGCATCTCCCTCTAGGCCCCGAGACAGGACACACCGCGGCGGACGGGAGCGGCTGCTGTCAAAGTCTCGGAGGAGAGCGCTGTGGACGCACCGCACCAGCTCAACCCAGCACTGACCACGCAGCAATACGCGGCCGTTCCCAAGGCCAGCGCTATAGCCGCTCTCCCACCCAGGCCGCCGGCCACCCAGCTGCGACGCCGTGGACGCCCGCAACTCTCCGGATGTCCGCGCACCCCCGAGGGGACCTCCGCGTCTGGCCCTACGTACCGTAGCGACTCGGCTCACGGCCGTAGTTCAGAATGGGCAGCGCATCCACCAAGGACGGCTCCGGGGTAGTTGCAGGGTCCGGACTCTTCACCCCGCCCGCCGCGGGGGTCACCACGAAACGCTGGGACATACTGCCCTCGGGTGCCCTGGCGACGCCAGGGCTGCTGGAGGTGAGCCGGGTTTGAACGGAGGACAGGTGGGGGAGGGCGTGGCAGGGGAGGAGCAGAGGTGGGGGCGGGGCGGAGGTAGGGGCGGGGCGGGCGGAGGTGGGGGCGGGGCGGGGCGGGCGGGGCGCGGCCTGCGGGGAGGAGACGGTCGCCAGCACTCTATGGGGTCAGGGTTCCGGGAATAGCCAGGAGCGTTGCCGGGGCGCGGGCACCTGGGAGGAGAGGTCTTGGCAGATAGGGTGGACTTGGTTGCCGACCGTCGCTGGATCCCTTTTCCGCCATTGGACACAGAATTCTTGATCTTGAGGCCAGTCCTGTTCCTTCCGAGTAGCACAACCTCGGGGGGTCGCACTGCAAGATCATGGAGGCCCTATCCCAGGAAAGCCAGGACCTGGTCCAGGAGAGGGACAGGCCATGGGACGCGGGAGATCTCGGGTCTCCCACGGCTTCACCCCCAGCGCCGGGGCTCAGGCCTGGGACCACTGCCCACGCCCAATGAAGGCGGGTACCAAGGATCCCAGAGAGATGGAGAGGTGAGGCAGCCAGTCCCTGGAGTTTGGGGGATGGATGTGCAGGAGAGTGGAGGGCAGGAAGGGTGGAGGTGAGACTGGGTGTCAGGAGGTATGGAAACCAATGGACAGGCTCCTCCTGGGGGAGGATAAGTCACTCCGTTAATGGGTTTCTACAACACATGCCGCAGGTTCATATTGCCATCCCATTGTTACCACTTTACATTTATTAGCATAGCACTTTAAAATATGAAACGTGGTTTGCACATTCACTCGTTCAATGAATACTCACTAGTGACTAGCTATGCCAGGCCCTGTGGATGACATGAGGAGGCAGAAATCCCTGCCTCTTGAAGCATACATTCTGGACTGGAGACAGAGATCAGAGCTCTGATTAAGGAGCAAACAAGAACATTTCTAGGAAGGGCACAATTGTGAATGGGGTGTCTAAGAGGGACCCAGAGGGAGATGACATCTGAGCAATGACTTAAAGGAGGTCAGTGGTCAGCTGTGGCATCCAATCCATATGGCATTCAATTCATTCGCCTCATGGCCCATTATGGCTGCTTCGGGTCCAGCCATCTCATTTATATTCCAATAGCGGAGAGAGAAATTAGGCAAAGGGCAATGAGCTGTCCTCCCAAGAGCCCAGCCCAGAAGTTGCACATAACACCTTTGCTCGAACCATTAGCCACCACAAACTTAGTCATATGACCACATCTGCCTGTGAAGAAGGCTGGGAAATGTGCCCACTAATGTTTGGGGGCTCTGTTAGTGAGGAAGAATGAGGTACAACAAACACAAGAGAAAAGATTCAGGATTCTGGAGGATGAGGATTCTGTTCTTGCACCCTCCCTCTCATTATGTCCCCCCACCTCCATTCATTGGGAAGGAAGAGGACCAGGGTCCAAGTTCTCACACCTGCAGGAACAGCTGGCCACACACATCTCCTTCCTGCACAAACTTTTGGGCTCTTCTGGGTGCTCAGGAACCCCTCTTGCTCCCTTCACAGATCTCGGAGTGTGACAAATGGGAACGGCAGCACTGTCCTTTAGCCACCCATTCTTTGATATTTTCTTAGCCACTCTTGAGCACTAATCCTCACCCCAAAATGAGCATATGAATAATTTTGGAATGTTTCCCACCAAATACATTTACGTTTTGACTGAGTGGCATCCAATCCATATAAATAAATTAGCTGAGAACTGACATCTTTATGGTGTCGAATCCTTCATTCAGATTCTGCAGGTCTTTTTCATTAAGTTAATTCACACGTATTCACATGTTTTGTTACTCCTGTAATGAACCTTGCAACTGTGCTGATATGTAAGAACAAAAGCATAAAACACTACTGGCTTTTGTGTGTTTCTTTTGTAACCTGCCAACTCACAGAATTCTAAATTGTGTTATTCAATTGCCTTTTCAGGTTCAACTTCTTAGGTTTTGCAAGGGAATCATTTTACCTATAAAGAATGATAGCTTTGTATTTCTTTGTTGTTTTTACCTCTTCTGTTTTCTTTCGCCCTTTTTGTTTTTGTTTTGGAATTTTCTAGAAATTCCAGAGTAATAGGAAATACCATGCTTGGTGGAGCTCCTTGTATGGTCGGAAGCAGAATGGGACCAGTCCTGGTGTCTTCTCGTGAAGAGTCGTGCTGGTCAAGGGCCTGGCATGGGTGTTCCTGCACTACTGCCCTCCCCTTGCTGGCTCTGGTGGTCATTGTTAGCCAGCAGCCACCCTTAAGTCCCGGAGGCAGCTGGAGGCAGACTTGACTTGGGAGGCATGGGATGGAGCTGCTGAGGGCTGTTTCCACACTCAAGCCTTCTCTTCCCTCTGGTTAGTGCCTGCCAGAGGACACCCTGGCAGTCCAGCTTTCCCTTTAAAATGCCCAAACCTAGTTGGTCCAGCCACACCCTCAATGCAACAGGCTGTCTGCCTGCCCCACCCCTCAGCACATGGCTGCCCTAGAAATCCATAGAAGTTGGAGCCGCAAAGAAACCCCTGGCCATTTAATCTCAGCCTGGATGCACGGCCTCATGCGGGCTGTGGTTGCATCACCTAACCTGAGAGGTCCTTGGTGAATGCCCCTGGGTGCCTCAGAACCCTCTGCCTGTCCTGGTAGGAACGGGCGGGACCTCACCCTGGAGAACCTAAGTGGCCTCTGATCATTGCTATCCATTTGCAATTGAGAACAATGTAAAGTACCTAGTTACTTCTTTAAAATGTCCAAACCAGAAAAATGCTGCCTGGTTCATGTCAGCTCTCAATGTGCTGGGTAAATGGAGATGAGAGGATAAGGGGCTGTGAATACAAAATAACACAGCCTGCCCCCTGAGGAGCAGCTCAGGGGTGCCAGGAAAGTTCGCAAAGGGACACCGGACAGCCACGAGGTGGGGAGGGTGCAGGTGCAAGCATGAGCTAGCCCTCAGTCCTGCTTTCCCTTTTCCTCCCACTCATTAAGTTCAGCTTTTGTCTTCACTTTCTCCTCTTTCAATCTTTCTTTCTACCATCTTGATCTGAATGCTCAGTTTGAAAAACATCTTATTATGTCTCGGCAAGTGAAAACACTGAAGATTATAGATTTTCTTCTGAAAATAGCTTTGGCCTCCTCTCTCAGGCCGATTTTCTCTGAGTATTCTCTCAAAATCATTATTTTCCACATAATCTGTTATTATAGTTTTACTCTTTTCCCCTGAAATCCCTTTTCCAGCCTCCACTTTTAAAACTATATATGCACACGTCATTTACTTGTTGACTGCTGTTAACTGCGGTCTCATGTGGGAACAGGAGGAGTCACCCTCTCTCCGTGGAGTTCCCTGGGTTCTGGCCGATTCGAGCAGCAGAACACAGAGCACCATTGCCACCCCTGTTCCCCACCCCTGGAAGCAGTGGTCAGTTTCTCTCCTGACCTTTTTTGCAACACATCCCCTAAGTGACAGCCATTGTGCAACATCTAGCCTTCTGAGTCTCAGCCTGGGAAAATTTAAAGCCCGTGTGAAAAGTGTCCACCCTGGCGATATAAACGTCCTAGGAAGGCACTCCACAAAGTCTAACTTTCAGGGGTGACACTGGCCAGGCCTCCAGGCTGCAGTGGTGGCAAAGTGCAGGGTCTTCAGATGGACCCCAAAAGTCACAGTCTCAGAGTCGTTTAGACGATAGATGAGGGCCAGCAGGGGACACGTGTGTGTTTGTGTACATGTGTGTGCATGCACTGGGCGGAGGCTCCAGGTGTCCATAAGGGTCAGCATGCAATCAGCACACTGGCTAACGGGTATGAGCAGGCAGGAACCAGCAGCCTCTGTGTTATCTGACCACGTGTGTACCGGAGCCCCCACTGTCCCCGATGCTGACCTGACCACCCAGCACCCACGCCAGGGGCTTGGTGCTCTCTGGGCTTATCTCACTCGACCATGCTGAGCCATCTACAAGGCTAAGGCCAAAGAAGGCCCCTGTGCGCCGCAGTCCATGTGGCCCAGAGGACCCTCTACCTGCCCAAAGCCAACCCCCTCCTCGGTGAGCGCCCCGTGACGCACCAGGAGGGGCACTGGGACACATGTTAGTAGAACACGCAGCTGGCTGTTGAGTCTGAGTGGATGGTTTGGTAGGAGACTAGAGTCCTCTGTGTCTTGGTGGATAAAGCTGTGCTCTGGGGGCAAGGACATTAACAACCCGGAGCCTGGAGCCCTCACTTCAGAGCCATTTTTTAAAAAGATTTTATATATTTATTTTTAGAGAGAGGTGAAAGGAAGAAGAAAGAGGGAAGAGAAACATCAGTGTGTGGCTACCTCTCATGCACCCCCCTACTGGGGACCTGGCCTGCAACCAGGCATGTGCCCTGACTGGGAATCAAACCAGTAACCCTTTGGTTCCCAGGCCAGCATTCCATCCACTGCGCTATACCAGCCAGAGCTGGAGCCATTTTTAATGACTCCCCAGGCAGGACAATCTACATGCCTGTGTGTACACACTCACACACATGCACACACAAGTCCGGGGTGGTGTGAAGACTTGCACCAGCTCTCTGAACCTAACCCCTGGCTCCACAGTCAGCTTGAGGACAGATGGGGTTCCAGGTGCGGTCCAGGGTCTGAGCCACATGGGCTGATCTAGCCCAGGCCTGGCAGCTTCAACCCTAGTCAGGCTGTGCTGTATGTCACATGCCATGGGCCCATGGGCCCATGGGGGACAGTGAGGAGGCCCATTCGCTGGGGTCCATGCCATGGACCTCTGACCTATTGTCCGTCCGGCCTGCGGCCCAGCCCTGCTAGTCGTCCCCATTTACCCCTCCACCCGTGTACTGTGGACACAACCCCAGCCCTCAGAGGGGTTCGCCTGTCCATTTCCAGGTCCCCTCTTCTTTAATAAAACCCGTCCTCCCCCTCCCCCATGAACAACAAACGCTCGACCTTCCCCCAACCTTCAGGAGGCTCAGATCCCACTTGGGTTTCAAGTGTCACCTCTCTGAGAAATTCAAGGTCCTGTTGTGAGAGGGGAGAGGCCGCACCTCATTCCCACCTCATTCCAGTGGAGGACCAGAGGGAAGGAGGCCGCAGTCTCGCACTGGAGTCCCTTCAAAGTGAAAGTCCCCTGGCCCTGACTGGTGTGCCTCAGTGGGCTGGGCATTGTCTCATAGACTAAAAGTTCAATTCCTAGTCAGGCCAGGTCTGCGGTTGGGAACACATGAGAGGCAACCAACTGATCGATATTTCTCTCCCTCCCTTTCTCCCTAGATTCCCCTCTCTCTAAAAATAAATAAATAAAATCTTTAAGAAAAAAGTCCCCTCTGTTCTTAACTGTATTTTTAACGTTGCCAGTGGCTGTATGCTGGGGACAGTGACAATGGTGCTGAACGTGGGGTCCTGGCTGGGGTGTCACTCTCTCTGAGCCAGGGAGGTCTCACACCCTTCGCAGTTTCATTTAGGAAGGAGACAGGCTTGGAGGGGCGATGCCCACCTTGTCTGCAAAAGCTGCTTCACCTGGCCTCTCACTGCCCCATGACCTGGCAGAATACCTGCCCTCCCACCCCCCAGAAGGACAGGCTCAGGGTTGTGTGTATCAAGGTAATGTGCTTCCCTTAGGAAGAGAGGGGCCGCTCCTGGCTGCAGGGCACAAAGCCCCTGCTGGGGGAGGTGGTGCCCCTAACCCAGGGCAGGGGTATTTGATAATCCGTCCCCTCCCACGTCAGCACTTCCCTTTCCTCAACCAGCGGGGTGGGGAGACCTGCAGCAAACCCTAGAGGCCCCCTCATCCCCAGCCCTGGAGTTCTGGATACTCTCCTGGGCCCTGGAGAACAGGGGTCACTTTCTAGCCAAGCTGGCCTGCTCAGCCCTCTGTTGCCGGCCATCAGGAGCCCAGGGGGAGGGCCGGGGGTAGGGATGTGTCGGAAGGTGCTAGACATGTGCTGTGCTGCTGGACATTGTTCAGGTGAGACAGAGCAGTGAGAAACTTAGAAAAATTCCTTGGCAAGTGGAATAGGGAAACAGACAGACAGCTGAACACAGTGACCAAGCCGTTTACAGCCAGGTGCCGGTGGTCACCAGGGTGGAAAGCCCTGGCAGGGCAAAACTGGGAAAACGAGGACCTCCCCCCATGGTAACCTGTCCTCCGCTGCCTTTCCTCCTCGGAGGCAACATCTAGGCCTCAGTCGTGTTTCAGTTCCAGGCCCAGAAAGGCAGCAAAACCAGGTGTGGATGGCCAGAGCCAATTGCAGCAACTCAAGTCCCCCTGTCCTGTCCACTCAGGGGGGACTATGACCCTGAAAGAGCACACGTGGAGAACTGATGGATATTCTACTGAAACCCTCCCCTGAGACCTCCCCTAAGATTCCCACCTGCGAGAGACAAACAAAAGCCTCAAGACAAAGAACACTTTGTTCCCTTTCCCTGCTCCTCCTTCCACGTCTTCCCCCGCAGGCAGGCAGGGGTCTGCTAAACTCTAAGGCAGTGGGGAGCTGGCAGCTGGTCCTGGCTAACCCTCTGAACCTGTTCCCAAAGACCCCTTTTCTCTGACGTCCCAGTGAGCTAAGGCAGCCCGGCCTAGACTCTCCTATTTCTTCTATGCTACGTCTTCTTCATTTCATTGTCCCAGCTTTAATAAATGTACCCTCACAGTCACCTGGCCTTGTACTGTGAAACCCCTCCTACACGAAGTTAGGAGCCCAGACGCTACAGCTGGCCCCAGGCAGACAAATGCTGAGCCAGGCCCCTGTCCGGGACACTGGGTGAGATTCACACAAGACTGACAGTGACTGCCCTCATTCACACGTTGTTGGGTCATCCGGGGGTGCCAGGGGTGCCTGGGGAGGGCCAGGAGTGCTCAGAAACCCCTGCTGCCTCTGAAAGATTCTTCTAGGATGGAGGGTCCTCACTGTGTCCATGAAGGGGCTCCCAGCCTTTCTGGGGATGAATGGATAATGGGTGGCTGGATAAATGCTTGGCACTCCTTAGAGTGTAGTCAGTGCTCAGGAAATGTTAATTCTTCTTTTCTTCTAGAAAATGTTGGACCAGCTACTCTTTGCCCTGGACCCTGAAGGGAACCAAAGTTTTGTCACCCAGCCGGCCTTTTTGGGGTATTGATTTTAAGCTGTTTATTAAGAAACAAAAAACTCAGAAAGCACATTTGACCCTCTTCCCTTCCCTGCCCAAGTGATTTAGGCAGAGAAAACTGCCTTGGGAAGGCATCTCAGCCAGTCCAATTTGAATTAACGTGGTAAACTGAGGGCTTCACACGGTCTGCTGCGTGGACACAACCGCGGTCCCATCGTTTGAGTTGCTGAGCAAGAACTTTCCTGCCATGGAGGTCGCTCTTCCTCAACTTGCTGTAAATGTCCCATTCTCCCTTCTGAAATATATCGGGTTGGCCAAAAATTTGGGGTTTTTTACCTGTAAAATGGCTCTAGTAGTGCTTAGTTGTCTTTAATTTCATTCGAAACGATTTTATTAGATTAGATTGTCATGGCTGGCATATCAGCCTGCACTTAAAACAACACAATTGGTGAATTTTTGTGCAGCCATTTTAATACCGAAGATGGAAGAAAATAAGCAACATTTTTGGCATATTACGCTTTATTATTTCAAAAGGTAAAAATGCAACCAAAATGCAAAAAAAGATTTGGGCAGTGTACGGAGAAGGCACTCTGACCAACCGAACGTGTCAAAAGTGGTTTGTGAAGTTTCGTGCTGGAGATTTCTCACTGAGTGATGCTCCACGGTCAGGTAGACATTAACTGAGCACAATCAATGTTAGCTGGCATACTCGAAATACCCAAAACAATAAAGTTACTGGGGAAAATGAAAAGTGTCTCTTTTTTACTAAAAAACCCAAATGGACTTTTTGGATCTGCTTTGTCCAAAATGTGTTATTTACCCAGGGTCACTTCATCTTTGGACTTTTCATGCTTGGAATTCCCCACGCACACATATTAAAACTTTGATTTCCCTCTGTTCATCTGTCTCTGTTAATCTGATTATTAGCTCAGCCAGAAGAACTTAGAAGGTGGGAGGAAAAGTATTAGCATTTTTAAGGCCCCCTCGTGGCTGTCAGCCTTCAGTTCTGCACGTCCACCTTCAGCTGTGGTCTGAGGCAGAATAGTGTAACTGCCGTAGGGAGTCCGGTCCAGAGCAGGAGGGGGAGAAAGAAAGGGCAGGAGCCGGCACAGGGGAGGGTGCAATGTGGCAGGCTTGTTGGGGAAGATGCCACTGGCCCCAGTGGTGGGCTGACTGGGATCTTGGGGGCCGGATGGAAACCAAAGCCAGGGGCTAGGGGTGACCACACAGGGGCACAGGGGGCAGGGCGTGGCCTGGTGGAGGGTAGCCTCTTAGCCTTCATTTCCATGGCCACCCCCTCCTGTTATTCTGTTCTGCTGGTGGAGCGCGGGTTTGTCCACATGCCCACCACCCTCAGGAAGGACTCCAGCAGGTGTGCACACTTTACACTCATCTCTGTAGCCCCCTCCCCTTTCTTTTGCTGGGTTCAGGTGTGGGCAGGGGCTAAGGGCCTGGCCAAGGAGCTGTGGGGGTAGGTGTGTGGGAAGAGGGCTGGGGGAGGGGGAGCGTTACTGAGAATAATTTCTGCGGAGCCAGGTGAGGCGGTCCCAGTCACAGAGGCAGTTGTTTCCTCAGACCTGTGGCAGGGGTGTAGGGACCCCTGTGCCTGGGGATGGGGTCCCTGTGGCCACTGCAGTGGGAGGTGGCCCTGGTCCTTACCTGAGGTGGTGTCTGGTGCTGTGGGGGTCTAGTTAGTCACAGACAAGACTGTGCTGGTTCTGAGGTCAGTCTCAGGGGATCACAGGGTCAGGATGCTCAGAACCGCCTCCCCCCCCCCCCCGCCCCCGGGCAAACCCATCTTGCCTCCCTTGATTGGAAGCCTCCATCCCAATCCTGCAAGGTTGCTTCCATGTCACTGGGTCAGCCCTTGGCCGTAGACCCCTCCCCGTAGCGAGACCTGCTCCACTTTGAACGTGTAAACACGGAAACTTGGGCCACCCAACCCGCCGCCTCACTCAGCACAGTGACACGATCCCCTGGGCTCCTCCGGCCCCTTGCTCCCCTGGGAGGTCGGGTTTCCAGGGCTGGGCATCTCAGCCTGCTCTAGTGAGGGGTGCCTGAGGTGATCCTGGCCCTGAGCCTCCTCAAGGTGCCTCCCATGGCTTGGGGGGCACACAGTGTATCAAATCCTGTGGTCCTCCAGCCTCCGGGAGCTGCAACCCCCAGCAGCTCTGCCTCCAGTACTGGGCGGCTTAGGCACTGCCCACGGTGCACAGTCTGAACCTCGGAGGCTTCTCACACAGCAGACAGCCCGCTCTTCGACAAGGCCCAAGACGGAACACCTTCAGTACACGCAACCTGTTTCCATCACTCATCCATGCACCCATCCACCACCATCACCACCCACCTGTCATCCATCCATCCGTCTGTCTGTCCACACATCACCCATGACCACCCATTCACCATCCATGTGGCATCCCCACAACATCCATCCCCCAATCCATCCATCCATCCATCTATCCGTCTGTCATCTCTTCATGGTATAGGGACACGCGGAGAATGAGATGCTGCACACAGGTGGGGACGCAAAATGGGAGCGCTCTGGGGTGGCTCCCCTGAGGTGCCTGTTATCAGGAGGAAGGTGTGAGGAGCCCAGAGAAGGGCGAAGGCATGCGGTGGGCAGTACAGGGGGACAGGGGGGGAGCACAGGGCCCACAGTGGGGCCCACCCTGCTGCCAGGCCAAATATGAGCATTCAGAGCGGTCAAGGAGAAGAGGCGGAGTGTTGGTGCAGCGAGGCCCAGGCTGCAGGCGGCGGGGGATAAATGACACGGGTGTGCGTAGTCACAGTCACCCCGGCTTTCGTCCTCCCGGCCACACCCTGCCCGTCAGGCTCCTAAGCCAAAGAGCCTCTTTGTCAACAGAGAATATTTTTTCATTGCTTTTAGAGAGAGAGAGAGAGAAAGAAACATCAATTAGTTACCTTCTTGTATGTGCCCCGACCATAGGTGGAACCTGCAACCTGGGTATGTGCTCTGACCGGTAATTGAACCTGTGACCTTTCAGTCTATGGGATGGCGTTCCAACAAACTGAGCCACAAATATGCTGTTAAGGCATTTTTAACTTGTATATCTGTCACTTACAGTCCAGACGCTGATGATGAAAATAACTAAAATGATTTCTTATGATCTAGGTGCCTCCTTTGTTTTCTACTAAGGCTGCCTTCCACCTAAAACCTTCTATAGCTCCCTATTACCAACTCAACCTGTGTGGCTTTAAGGGCTCCTGCTCACTTGCCACATGCACCCTCAGTCTCATCCTCCCTCGCTGAATACCCTGTTGGAGCTTTCTGGTCTTGCCCCCAAGGTGGCCTCTTTTGTCCCATGAGCCAATAATTCCTCAGGGTTGGAATTCCCAACCCTCTGTCCCACCTCCTCCCCTCCTCTGGGCCATTTCCTGTTGCTTCCACAGCTCTGCACTATCTGTGGGTTCTCCTGTCCTACTGGGCATCTCTGTACCTGTTTTCCCAACCTTCTGTCCCTACCTCCTGCTCTAACTCTGATATGCCAGGAGATGTCTTCACTTGCACAGGCCCTGCTCAGAGCCAGACAAATGCTCCCAGCTGAGGACAGACACACCTGGACACTGAGGAAGGACAGGTATAGCCAGGATGTAGTTCAAAGCAAGAACAGAGCTTTCCGTCAGAAACATCTGCCCTGGCCCCCACTGGTGTGGCTCAGTAGGTTGGATGTCGTCCTGCAAACAGCGATTCCATTCCCGGTCAGGGCACATGCCTGGGTTTCCAGCCAGGTCCCCAGCGGCGGGGTGTGAGTTGTTTCTCTTCCTTTCTCCCTCCCTTCCCCTGTCTCTAAAAATAAATAAATAAAATCTGTTTTTTCTTTTTAAAGAAATGTCTGTCCTGCTTGGCTTCCCAAGCAAACCCCAGCAACACAAGTTGTATTTGCCTTCCAGGGGGACGCTCTCCAAGTGGGTGCTGGGAGAGGCCACAGCCAGGCTCAGAAGCTAGAGGTCTGGGAGCCCTTGAACTCTTTTCTTTTTTACATAGACTTTACATGGGATGAAGTGCACATATATTAACTGTTCAGTTCAGAGTTTGGAGAACTGCGTGTACCTGCGTGGCCACCACCCAGACAAGACACAGAGGAACCAACTGCCCAGAAAGTTCTCTCCTGGACCTGCCTGTCGGCCCCTCCCCATAGGAAGCCACTGCCTGCTCTGTCGAGCCTGTTCTGGAACGCAGAGTAGATAAGATCCCTCAGTCTGTGCTCCTGGCTGTCACTTGTTGGTTCGTTCCTTTCCGTGGCTGAGCAATGTTGCTTTACAGACGAACGACACCTGGCTAGTCCCTCTCTCCTGCTGACAGACACTGGTCGTTTCCGGTGGGGTCACTAGGAATAAAGCCGCTGTGGAAACTTGTGTGCAAGTGTCCATGTGGACACGTGTTCACTTTTCTTGAGTACCTAGGAGGAGTAGTACCTCGGAGTGGACCAGCCCAAGGAGTAGAATTGTATTTAATATATTTTTTTAGGAAGGGCCAACAATTCCCCACAGCGGCGGCACTATTTCACACGACAGGCAGGGCCGGGCTGCTGGGGGTGGGGGCGCCGAAACAATGTGGGGGGCGGCTCTCAGCAGCGCTGCGGGGGGCTCCACCTGTGGGCCCCTTGAGGGGGGCAGGTAGGCTCACCTCCTTTATTATTGGTTTTTAATTCATTTTTTATTATTTTTATTTTTTAAAGATTTAATTTATTTATTTTTAGAGAGGGGAGAAAGAGGGAGAGAGACATCAATATGTGGTTGCTTTTCACATGGCCCCCACAGGGGACCTGGCCTATAACCCAGACATGTGCCCTGACTGGGAATTGAACCAGCGACCCTTTGGTTTGCAGGCGGGCACTCAATCCACTGAGCCACACCAGCCAGAGTTTTACTTCCTTTAATAGGTTATTTGATGCCCATCTCTTGGATGTGTCCCCTCCCAGGCAGGAGACCTGGTGAACACCCTGCTGCAGCCCCGACGCCGGACCCTGCCCTGTTCCGCAGCAGGTGTCTTGGCCAACCTTGCCCATCCTAGACCCTGTCCACAGGTGGGCTTCTCACTCTGCCCGCACACCCCCGTCTTCCTACCTTAGAGTAGGGTTTCCCACCACTCTCCCTCTGTGCATTTCTGTCTCCGTCTCTCTCTCTCGACTCTGCTTCTCTGTCTGTCTCTGTCTTCTGTCCACTGAAGAATGAACCTTATGCTCAGGTGCTAACTAAACACACACAGGCTTTTCCGCCTGTGGGCTGGCGGGGTCATCCCCGCTATGTTCCTGCAAGAAAAGCCCAGCCCCTCCACACCCTACCTGGTGACAGCTCATCCTGCTTCTGGAGGTAGGCAGCCAGAAGACTCCTGCAGGCCACAGTGAGTCTCTCAGAGCTGGGAGTGGGGCTGCAGAGGGCGTTCTGCCACCCCAGACCCCACAGTGACTACCCCACCTTCACGACGCAGGGACTGGGGGTACCAGGACCTGGAGTCCCAGAACCCTGTGGGAAAGGGCACCGTTGTCCCCTGGTGTGGGCAGATGGAGTGCAGCTCAGGACCCACCTCCGCCTCCTGCTGACCACCTTGCCAGGGTGTCCTCACTCTTGCAGGAGTAGGGAGGTGAGGACATGGGCCTTGGTGCAGGAGGCCCACCAGGTGAGATCCTGTGGTCAAAGGGACCTGTGCAATTGCTGGCTGGTGACCCCAGTAGTGAGTGGTCAAAACTCACACCCCTCCCCCTGGCATTATTCACACCTTGTGTACCCCTCCCCCTCTGCTCTGGGGTCCCCAGGTACAGCGGGTGCAAGTCCTTTTTGGGCTCAGTGTTCTGCTCACCCCTAAAAATCTGGGCTCCTGGGGCAGCTGCACCCCAACCCACAGCTATGCATCCCACCCATCTTGCTGACATCCCTGAGCCAGGGCCTGGTTCATGTTCAGCTGTTCCCATGAGGAAGCTGAGGCACAGATAGAGGGAGGGACCTGCCCAGGGTTCTCTGGAGGGGGTTAACTGAGGTGCCCCAAGATGAAGCCAGATGAGCAGAGATATGCCAGGATGCTGAGCTTCCACACTGTCTTTGGGAGGCGCTGCTGGCCAGTGCGGTAGATGACTTCCGTGACAGGCAGCCAGGGGCCCAGGGCGGATCCTGAGCTGTCCTTAGGACTCCCGGTCCGAGGGCGCCCCCTGCCGACCGCCTCTCACACAGCCAGACTAGGCCGGGGCTGCGTGCCGAGCAGGAGCAGAGAGGCAGAGGCGATGGACTCTCTTTGGTCCCCGGTGAGGAGCGTAGGTCTCCGAGGCCACTTCGGCACCCAACGAGGTCCTCCTGTGCTACGGCGCTATCACCCACAGCGGTGGTGGCAGGTTGGTGTCAGGGTGCACTCCTGCTGCATTGCACAGGCACTGAGGTGTGCACCTGCTCAGGTAAGTTGCACATCTGTTGGTCCTGACACCTCCCCCACCTCCGTCCATGGGAAGTTGGGGGTAGGGACTATGTTTGGCAGTATTTTTTTTCTCCACTGCATATGAAACAGGCGTGGGCCTGCAGCCCACACAATCTTTGGTGTATGGCAATAATTATCAGTGAGCACTGTGATTATCCCCTTTAATCAAGAGAGCCTGTTGAGGAGGAATGCAGGGTCTGCAGGCTCTCCCACCACCCTAACCACTCCCGGGAATGGGCAAGGAGGGCTGCAGGAGGCCGACCTTCCAGACTCAGGCCCCAGGTCGGAAAAGGAGCCTCTTGTCCGCCTTCAGGGCAGGCTTGATCCAGCACTTGAGTCCTGGGCTTGCAGACCCTTGGTGTTCCCAGGAGCTGGCATGGAGGCCTCTCAGGGAGTGATGGAAGGAAAGAGACCTTCCTTCTACCCTAATGTCAACACAGCATTGGATGAGTTAATGCTCTGGGTCTTGACCATTAGGGGAAGGGACCACCCCTGTAGTGATAGAGAGGGCTGCTATCTGTGCATAATGCCCCCTCTACTCACCAACCCTCATCCCTACCTCGCAGAGGGGGAAGCTGGACCCCAGGGCTGGCAAGACAAAGTAAGTGCAACAAGGATGTGGCTGCCCCCCAGCTCCCCTGCCAAGGGGAGTCCAGCTCCTGTGTCCCTGCCCGAGAGGGTCAGTGCCTGGTGAGTGGAGGTCGGGAGCATCTGTCCCAGATACAGTGTGGAAGAGGTGGCGACAGCAGACCCCATGCAGGGAGCCCCAGCTCAGAACTTCGCCTGGCTGTCGGCTGCAGCAGGGGCAGTGGGTTCTTGCACCACAAGTATCAGGAGCCTTAAAAAAAGCCCACACCGGCCATCTGCCAGAGGAACGTGGACTATGAGGACGCGCAGCATTATTTATAGAACAGAAACTGGCACCAACCATGTGTTCACGGGAGAGGAAGAATCAGGTAAGTGAAGGAACGTCGGACACTGGGTGCGTGCGACCCAGACACCCCAGATACTCAGGGAGTGTTCACTAGCATGGGGAAGTGTTCGTTACACGAGGTCAAGTAGGGGCAAGCAGGTGGTTAAGGTGGTGCCCAGTGCAAAATAAAGCACTTCACCTGGCACAAGGCAGGTGACAGAAACGCAGGCCGCCGCCTTGCTGCCCGGGTCCCAGGACTGAGCTGGCCCACCCTCCCCACGGGTCCTGCAGGGCACGGGGAAACAGGGGAGGCAGAGCATGTGCTGATGGCCTGACGGAGGCCCTCTGCCAAAATGCGAGGTTGCAGTGATGGCCCCCAGCTGGGATCCCGAGATGCCAGCTGCAGCCTGAAGCTCACAGGAACCGGAGTGATTCAACCCACCATGACCCACTCACACTGGCGTGCGCAGCCTCTGCCTGTCCACGCTGCTAATGCCTGCCTAGGTCCTGAGTGCCTGCCAGGTGACCTGCAAGGTGATTTCCCCATGTGACTGACATGTGATTACCTCACAAATGCCATGTGACTTGCATGTGATCCCCCCCACGTGAGAAGGACTCAGAACAGCCCTGTTATTCGCGGGATGATGCTCAGGATTAAAGGGAAACCAGCTGTGTATTCTCAGCTGTTAAAAAGCAGGTGGCTCTTAGTACTTGGCAGAGGCTGCCCAGAGCGTGTGTTCGCTGGTGATGTTGGCTTATGGAAATGCACCGCTGGGAAGCAAAGTCCTCAGTTTTTGTCTGGGAACTGACCCCTCTTTTGGGGCTTCCTTCTTTTCTCTAGTCACACATCCAAAGCACCCCCCCCGTTCTTGTCCTCCCAACTCTCAGCCAGGTGACTAGCTAAGGAAGAGGGGAAGGGGGATGCTGGTGGCCATGCTGAGGAAGCAACATCTTCCTGGGGTCTCCAGCTGGCGGAGGCCCTGCCCTTCTTGGGGTCTGCATTGGGGGGCTTCCTCCTCCAGCATCTCCTCTGTGTCTCCCACCACCCCAGCCCCCTGGGTGACCCACTCCTCTCCACCCCCACTGTGGCGGTGGCAGCCCCTCTCCGTCCCTCTGCTCTGTGGCTGCCTCTTGGTGGGTACTGCCCAGGAGCCACTGGCAGATTCCCTAGAAATGAGGTCCTTGAGTCCACGAGTAAAGGGGCTGGGAGAGGGAAAGTGCCAGCTGACCAACCTATATGCTCCATCCCTTGGACCTCTGTGAACTCCCTCCCAAAATTTAACCATCGGAGCTGATGCTTCAGGAACATGGTACACCCTGTCCCCACACATCATGCAAACAAGAATGCCCTCCTATCCCTGAGTGGGTGTCCAAAGTCCTGTCAGCTATTGATCACCTCCAGATGACATCTCCTCACCTGTTCCAGGTACCCACCTAGAATTAAAGACTCTGCTATAAGATTAGCAACACCAACACACTTATGTGCAATAGGAAGGAAATGGAGATGGGAGGAAGTGATTATTGAACAGAGAGATTCCCAGCATGGCAACATGGAAACTGCTCTTCAGCGGGCATCCTGCCTGGTATCTGTTTAGTCTGTCCTTCCTCCACTCCCAGCCGCTGCACATGATCCTGACCTGGCAGGTGACTCTTACCTCATGTCTGAATGGTTATAGTGATTTGGGGCCCTGCCTGCATTGGATGCTGAAACTCTCTCCTAACACCCCTGTGGAAGCCCTACACCTCGGAGAATGCCTGTGTTATAGACATACTCCTTGCTGGACCGTGTCTCCCCAAATTCATGTTGAGGCCCTGACCCCAGGGGTGGCTATATTTGGAGATAGGGCCTGTAAGGTGGTAATTGTGGTTAAATGAGGTCACAAGAAGGAGCAGGGTGCTGATCTGATAGCTTTGGTCTCCTTTTAAGAAGGGACACCAGAAAGCTGTCTCTCTGCCCTATGAGGACAGGAGGCAACGTCTGCAGGCCAGGAAGAGACCTCGCCAGGAGCCCATTGAATGCGCCCTGACCTGGGACTTTCAGTCTCCAGAACTGTGAGAGCAAATGTTGGTTAAGTCGCCCATGTGCGTGGTATTTCGCTATGGCAGCTGAGCAGCCTAACAGTCCCCTCACCACTTCTGTCCTTGGGAGGATGGCTTCAGCCATCTGCTTTGTGGTTCGGTGGCAGAGCAGCCGAGTGGCGCACCACAGTGCCAGGGACCCGTTGGTGCCCCTGCAGGGAGCCCTCTCTCCCAGCGCTGCGGGGACAGGGACGTTTGCAGTGGGGCACTAGGAGCAGGGGTCAGAGCCTTGGCTCTCCTTGCTCCCTGGTGACACTGGGATGGAGATGCATCCCCACACCTTCACTGGACCTTCCTTTCCGTCACGGGATTCGTCATTTTATTCAAGCCCCTTTTCCGTCCACACCCAGCTGCCTCTTTTGAAGACTTGCTAGGACCCCATGGGGCTCAGAGCAGAGTCTCCTTTGAGAACCCTCCTTTCCCAGGAGGAAATTCCTTGGCCTTCTCACCCTCCTGCCTCAACTGGTCTCTTTGCCGGAACAAACCTTAGGGCTCCTCCTCTGGGCACACACTCTGTGCTGACTCTGGGACCATCTTTGCAAAGGTTGCCGGTACCTTCTCAGCACTCACATGGGTGCGGGTGAGGACGGGGGATTCCTCGAGGCCCCTTCCTGGCCCATCTATCTGCTCTTTGGGTGGCAGGGGCCCAGGGTCATCTGCCTCGGGGTTGGCACTTTGCAGAGCTGCACACGATGGCGGACACCGGGCTCGGAGTTATGGTGGCGTCTGGGTGAGGTCAGGCCACATCCTGGGGTGAAATGTGGGTGAAATATTGGGGTTTTATGGAAAATAGCCTCACAGGGTGATCTGGTCATAAATCTGTAACTGGTCACAGTGACTAGTCACACCCCTTGCATAACATACAATGTTTTAGTAAAAGGTTTATCTTTGCCTTAAGCCAGTTCTGTGCAAACCATAAACCAACAAACAACCTCTGAACCATGCACCCCTGAAACAAACCATAACCAACCTCAAGAAAACACATGGTCTTGTTAACTGTCCTGCAACCCAATCCCCGCCTTGCTTCCTCCCACCTCCACGTCATCTTCCTCATGTCACCTCCCTAATTTCAAGTGTGTAAAAGAAGCTGCAAGACTGTTATTCTCTGGTGCATTTGAAATCTTGTTCCCATGCCTATGTCATCAATTTGGCTCAAATAAACTCATAAAAATTCTGTAGAGGTGTGGATATGTCTTACGTTGACACAAATGACCTGGAAGGGACATGGTCTTACAGGCCACCCCCAGGCAGAGTGGCAGGCCCCAGGGGAGCAGGCTGCACCCGTTCCTGGATCATGGAGGGGAGGGGGGCGTGGATGGAAAAGGGGTTCTATGGGAAGTAACCTCACAGGACGATCTGATCATAAATTCCTAACTGAGCAGGTCATGGTGGGTAGTCCATCCCCAGGCATTTAGTGGGGATGCCTTAAGCCACCCCTGTTTATTGTTGTGAATCTAGGTTAGCAGACCTTTAAAACACCAGCAATAAAACTCCGCCAAGGTGGTATTAACCCTCAAGGGAGCACAGTCTTGTTCACAACTCTTGTTCGAGATCGTTTAACCCAGGAGTGTCCAGCCTTCTGGTGTCTCTGGGCCACACTGGAAGATGAGAGGCGTCTTGGGCCACACATTAAATACACAAACACTAATGAAAACTGATGAGCAAACAAGGTTTTATGTAAATTTATGATTTTGCGGGTGTGCGGGTTGGACACGCCTGCTGGGTCTAATTCAGTCTCTGCCTTGCTTTCCTAAGTTCCCTCCTTTCTTTCAAATGCATAATAGAAGTTGCAAAACTGTCATTCTCTGGAGCAACTGAGTTCTTGCTCCCTGCACATGTCCTCGGTTTGGTTCTATTACACTCTTACAAAAATTCTCTACAAGTTTAGCTGTTCCTTACATTGACATGGGGGGTGCTGGAGGGGAAGTGAGGGGGGAGAGGAGGAGAGGGGGCTCTGGGAGAAGGGAAGGGAGGGAAGGGGAGGGGCACAGCAGGGCTCTGGCTATTCTTCTCCTGCGTGGGGCCCCTGAGGAGCCCCCACTTCACTGTACAGGGGGAGCAGGGACAGGCTCTGGACCAGGAGAAAGGCGGGCCCCGTACCACTTGCTCAGGGCCTCAGCCGAGGCCTGGAGGGTGGGCTCCCCGTGCTGCTCCTCTCCAGCTCCCTCCCTGGGGACTTCGGGGTGGGGCTCTGCTCTGCTCCCCCGGCAGCCCACTGACCTGCCTTTCCCAGACCGCGGCCTGCTGCCCCTCCTCCTTTCTCTGTCCAGGGTCCCTCCTCTGAAGACTCTGGTCAGGCGTCCGCCCTGCTTCTCCCTTGTTCCCAGAGCTGGCTCTGTCCTCCTGACAGCGATCTTGCCCTCTGAGCCTTGCCCCCATCTAAGACCACACCCATGCCTGGCACTCCCCAAGCCCACCCTTTGCCCAGCATTCAGTCTGACCCCCAGCCATGGGTCTGACTGCCCGGAACCTGGGGATGCACTGCAGCCGGGCCCGATCAGGGTCCTTGGCCCCTCCCCGACAGCCTGGTCTGCTTGCTCTGGGGACCAGGTCAACCTCCCTGACAGCCTGGGTCTCCCACCACAGGGCCCTCAGCCTGGACTGGGCTCACCATGACCCCTGACCTTGACTTACTGCCCTCAGCATTCCTAAAGCTCTGGAACCTCCTGAGCATCAGCATTAGACAGGGGAGGGAGTAGGGCTGGGGCCTTTATGTCCCCCTCCTCCAAACTTCCTCCCCAGGCCAGCCCCACACCTTCCCCAACCCCTTTGTTATCTGACCCCCCAGTCCCTCACAAGGGTCCCCAGGAGCTTGGTGGTCCCACTTTCCTTCTTTTCCCTCCCTTATCTCAGCCTTTCAGTGGGGTCCACACTCCTGACCTTTAACCTCACTGATCCTGACTGCCTGTAGGGGGTCTAGATCCTCAAGCTTCTCTCTAGGTGTGCCCTTCCCCTCCAGGCACTCCCCTCCGGGGCCAGCCCCTCCACAGCCCCTCCCCTTTCTCCTCATCAGCTCTTCTCCCTCCCCTATCCCTGCCTCCAACTGGAGAGTCCCTTCCTGGGGTGGGAGAGCTGACCCTGTACCAGTACCGGGCTTGTGGCATCTTCTTCCCTGTCCCAGGAACTCTTTAGAAGGAATCAACTTTGTTTACATGAGTTCTCGGGAAATGTGTGTGGTTTAATTTAGGAAGTAATATTCTGCTCAGAACTCTTTCTCACGCTTTTCACTCAATTATCTTTTAAGACCCACTCTCGGCTTCTAACCTCAGGCATCCCCGAGGTCTCTCATCTCCCCACCCAGGTGCCTTCAGCCCTGGGTCCCCCAGCAGCTGCAGAGGACACACAACAGGATACCCCACACCTGTGCAGGGCAACTGTATCTTAGGTAGGAACGGTAAGGGGGATCCTTAGTAGCCCACTGTCCTGGTTCTCTGGGCATCAATTTCAGTCCTCTCAGCACACTTATGTGTGGGCATCCCTGGTGCACCGGCCCAGGAGGGGCCCCGGTGCTCCCTCCCTAGCCCACGGCTTCCTCTCTGTCCTTTCTGCCCTCCCCACACTCCTGCCTTAGTCAACACCTCCATCCACAGACTGAGGGGACCCCAACCCGCCACCCTGGTGCTCGGAATAACTCACCTCTGGTTGGTGAGGCTCTCCTCCCCCGAGGGCCTGACCCAGGCCGGCTTCTCCCCAGCTCTCCAACCCAGACCCCCACAGCCATCTTTGAACCTGGGGCTGAGGCTCCTCCCCACTCCTGCCCATAGTAGGTGCACAGGAAATGCTTCATCGGCACCTGATGGGACAGGGGCTATGGTGTGGAAGGCTGCAAGTGACCACTCTGCAAGGCGTCAGACCAGTCTATGAGCACGTTGGTACAAATGCAAGTCCCCCTGGTTTGTTATACCCGTTTATTATAGAAGGGCAGAGAAACTTAGGCCATGGGAATCCTGGCAGAATCTGCAGCCATTCCAAGGCCACACTGGAGAGCACAGTAACTGGGCTGCTTGCCGCGGTCACCATGGCTTCCAGCGGAGTCTGTCACATGGCCCCTCTAGCACAGAGAGCTCGTGGGCATGGAGAAATGCTTCAAAAATGGTGGCTGTAAATGAATGGTGAATTTTGCTCTTGCAATAAAAGGGTCCCCCAAACACATTCCCTTTAAGTACCTCTATCAAGGTGCAACAGTGTGGTCATCCCGCTTCCCCTGTTGGAGCCCCACTCACAGCCTGGAGCCAAATGCCTTAAAAAAAAAAGTTTATTTGTTTATTTTTAGAGAGAGGGGAAGGGAAGGAGAAAGAGGAGAGAAACCAATGTGAGAAACATTGATTAGTTGCCTCTGGTATGTCCAGTTTGGGGACCAAACCCTCAATCAGGCTTGTGCCCTGACTGGGAATCCCACCGGCAACCTTTGGCTTTGTGAAATAATGTCCAACCAACTGAGCCACACTGGTCGGGGGAAGCCAAATACCCTTTTAAGGACAGTTTCCGCTCATCTGCAGCTGCATGTCCACATAAGAACGTCCACACACTTAGAGAATTTTTATACATTTGAGCCAAACTGAGGTTACATGCTGGAGAATACCATCTCAAGTTCTTTCGAGAATAACAGTTTTGCAGCTTCTTTTATGCATTTGGATTTCAGGAGGGAACTAAGGATGATTATGGGAGGGTGGAAGGAACAAAGACAGGGATCAGATTACAGGAGAGGTTGCAGTTTCTGTTACCTTATTTCGTTTTTTAAAGAACAGACTTTTATTGTCTCACAGTTCTGGAGGCTGGAAATCCAAGACCGAGGGGTCAGCAGGTGTGGTTTTTCCGAGGCCCCTCTCCTTGGTGTGCACAGGTACACACACTGACCCATGATGGCAGATGCGCCCATGGCTGCGTTCTCACTGCGTCCTCACGTGGTCTTTCCTCTGCGCACGTGTATGTACCTCTGTCTCTCAGTGGTGGCTTCTCTTAAAGGTGTGTTAACCTAGATGCACAGAAACAATGCACAGGACTTGAGATAAACCTTTCACTAAACAGGTATATGCCTGGGGTGTACCCACTGTGAACTGCCCAGTCGGGGTTTATAATTTATCACAGCACCCCTTTTTCATCCACACACGGCTTCTGCAAACAATGGGGCTCTGCTCCCGAGAGGGCACAGCTGGGGCCTCCTGGCCAATGTCTGCTCAGGGTGCAGCAGAAACGTACATACGCCAGGTACTGGGCCCTCCCTGGTGGGTGGGCTCCCTTTGACCTACTCTGTGTAATCTGTGTGCACCTGAGATCTCCTCTGAAATCTAGCCTGGGTGCTGTTCAGTGGGGACACCCACCCCCATTGGGTGACCCAGGGCCCCCAGGAAGAAGTGAATGTGGGGAGGGCAGCCCCTGAGCTGGGCCCAATGAGCTCATTCTGTTCAGCCTGAGGAAAGATTTTGAGCATCAAGGAGGAGCTGGGATGCAGGAAGGCACTGACCTTCAGGGGCCAGGAGGATCCTGGGAGTGGTCTGGGATGAGCCTGGTGGGGAACCAGAAGGTTTGGGGAGGAGGGGTCTGGATTGGTGGGATCGGGTTCCATGTGGGGAGCTGCCTGGGATTCCCCGAAGGGCAGCAGGTACAAAGGCTGGCTTCCTCCGTTGGTGGTGGTGGGGTTGGACCTTGGTCCTTGCTTTCTAGATAAGAAAGTTCAGAGTCAGACTCAAACTATAAGAGAAAGTTCATTTAGAAAGTCACGGAGGTGAAAGAAGGGCCCTTGGAGCTTAGAAGAGAGAAAGGGAAAGGTCGTTTGCCTGGGGGGAAGGAGTGGGGAAGGGAAAGGCACAGGTGCGCTGGGGTTGGGGGTGGGCAGCGAGTACTGGATCCTTCCTCTTCAGGGCTTTAAAGGCTGGGGGTTTAGGGGAGGTCTTAGGGGGGATCGCAATAGAATATTCATCATCATTCCGCTGATGCTCCAATGTGAAATTTATTCCCCTGACTTCATCCGTCCTTGGGCGTGGTTGGCTCACAGCACTGATTGGATTTCTGCTATTTATCTCTCTGAGCTGGGTGATCTGCGCTATTGCCCTCAGGTTGGGGGCGGGGGGAAGAAGTGTAAACCATTTACTCTTCAAGTGTCCTTGTTTTTTGTGATTTACTAGATGATTGTAAACTGTTTGACCATTTACCTACCCATCTCCGTTTTCCTATTATTCCCTTCATCCTGGTTACTGGTCCCCTGGTTACTGGTCTGTCTGGCCCTGTCTGCCCAGCCCTCCTCCCCTCCGAAGAGGCGCAGGATGGGGCGGGGCTCACAGTTTCTTGGAAAAGTACTGCCTGGAGTCTGCTGAGGAGTCACTTCCTTAGGTTGATGGTTAATTGAGTTTAGTCAGTTCGAAAACAATTTGGATCTCCTGGAAATGCCCTGAGCAGGGAGGAGCCAGAGACAGGGTAGCAGGGGTTGGTGGCCTGGGGACTGCCCTGTGGGAGGGTGGGCCTGGGCTTCTCTACGCCCCCGGGCAGGGATCCAGCGGGCCAGTGTGAGCCCCCGCACGACCACATGTGCCAGGGACCCCAGCCCTGGGCTTGCTCTTCCTCTGGGTTTTGGGGACACGGGGTGGGCTCAGAGACCCCATCTGCCTCTGAGGTTCTTTCACTGACTATCCCCTCTGTGGCCAGGGCCTCAGGGGCCCTGGAGCCCCCAAGTAGAAGGTGGCACAGCCCTGGGGCAAGGCCAATGATGTCCTTGTCTCTGTTGAAGGACAGAAAGTGGGGAGCCACCAGAGGGCCCCTGGGGGAGCACGGGAAGGTCCAGCTCAGTCCCCAGTCCCTGCCCCCCCATCAGAGAATCCATGTGTGGGGCGGTGGGTGCTGGGCTGGGGGCCCCACTGCCTCCCCTCCCTGACCTTTCACACATTTTAGACCGAACTTCCTCTCCAATCTTCACTTGAAAAAAGGAGTTTCAGAAACTGATTTAACATGAGGTTGGAACCCCAGAGATACTGTGAAAGTCCTCCTTGATACTTGGGTCAGTGGTCTGTGCCTCCTCTGTCCTCTGCCGGGTTGGGTCACAGGCGGGGAAAACATCTCAGGGGACACCGCCTTATTGGGTGTGCTGGGTCTCTTGAGTCCAGTTTCATTCCTTCAATTTAATAAGCCACTTTAAGAAAAATCTCTACCAGAACTTCAAAGATGGGGAAAAAGATTTTTGAGCAAAGATGTTTATTGCCACACCATTTATGAGGGGAGACCCCCAAAACTCTGGAAAACCTGGAAGGTGGGAGTACAGGCTTCCCCGGCTAAGTGAGTGTTCTAGGAACCCATCTGTGCCAGTGTGCCAGCTGGTGTTATTGTAAGAGGCTGCATTCAGCTTTGGTGAATTTTTTTTGTAAGACTCGACACGTTTGCCCATTTCATGATGGGTAATTTACGAGCACACCTGCCCACACAGCGCTGAGTGTTCAGCAGTTTTTGACCAAAAATGGCCTGACCCCCATGCCCGACCCTCCCTATTCACCCAGTCTCACCCCGACTTTTTTTTCCTGGATGGAAAGAGTCCTCAAAAGCAAAACTTTTGCAGATGTGGAAGAAGTGAAATAAGAAACGGCACTAAAAGACATCAAAATAGACGAGTTCAAATACTGTGTTGAGCAGTGGCAAAACATGTCCATAGGTGTACTGCATCCAGTGGAGAGTACTTTGAAGGTGACCGAAGTTTAAACATGTGAGAATAAACACACAGTTTTCGTAAATAAATTCCGCTCGTTTTGGGGTCCTCTCCTCCCCTGCACAATAACTGAAAGCTGGAACGACACAGCTGCACAACAACAGAAAATGAGCGAAAGCTCGACGGGCCCCCGCGTGGAGGCAAGTGCGCGGTGCGAGGCTTACGGCGTGGGAGAGCACGGGTGTTCCATGGAGAAGCGCAAATGGTCCCATCGCGAACGTATCTCAGAATGTACATGTGACATGCAAGTGTGTATGCACATGTACACCTATGAGAAGAAGATGCTAAGCTGTTTACACCATCCGTGAGTGGTGAAATTATAAATGCTTTTTACTCATCTCTTTGTTCTGAGTTTTTCAACTATGCTACAAAAATGTATTACTTTTATAATCACAAAAGTTATAAAAATGTAAATGTTCACATATTACTATTAATCTGACAAAACTACCTTAGGCCCTTAACCCAGTGCTCTGTCTGCTTTCTCCAACCTTGTCACACAGAGTGGGTGCTCTGTGTACGACCCCGGGCTCCCAGATGGATGCTCCATCTCCCCACACACTCTGGGGACCTAGGCAGCCCCTGTGCTCCACCCACTGCCACCAGCTGGGCTCCAAGGACAGCTGGCACCATAACACAGACAGAATCACACTGCAACCTGTCCCAGCTTATGCCTGGGTCATTTCCTCTAAGTTCCAGGTTGTTAACAATGGGTAAACAGGTAGGAATGAGACTCAGGTGACTCCCCCCTCCCACCCCCCAGGCCAGGGTGAGTGAGGACAGTCTTGTCTGAGGCTAGACCTGCACGGCACCAGACACCAGCTCAGGTAAGGACCAGGGCCACCTCCCACTGCAGTGGCCACAGGGACCTCATCCCCAGGCACAGGGGTCCCTACACCTCTGCCACAGGTCTGAGGAAACAACTGCCTCTGTGACTGGGACCGCCTCACCTGGCTCCGCAGAAATTATTCTCAGTAACGCTCCCCCTCCCCCAGCCCTCTTCCCACACACCTACCCCCACAGCTCCTTGGCCAGGCCCTTATCCCCTGCCCACACCTGAACCCAGCAAAAGAGAGGGGAGGGGCTACAGAGATGAGTGTAAAGTGTGCACACCTGCTGAGTCCTTGCCACCCTTTCTTCCTCTCTCTCCCTCTCTCTCCCCCGATCTCTCTCCCTCTCTCTCCCCCGATCTCTCTCTCTCTCTCTCTCTCTCTCGGATTCCTGCCCCAGCACAGGCAGCACTCTGCTCCCTCTTGCTGTGAAAGGCGGAGGGGGAAGGAATACTAACTACAGGCCAGAGTGGACTGTCCAATGGGGTGACGCTGACCGGGTGGCCTTCACTCCTGCCTGCAGTCAGTGGATGAAGGCTTAGAATTGGGGGAGGAAAAGCATCAACATCCCGTGACTTCTGAGGCTTCTGCTCAGTAACTTGGGCCTTATAAACACTACTCCTTCGTGAAAACAAACCACGCTGTTCAAGACAAAGGTTAATGACTGGAAGTTACCAGAGCCCATGGCCCGCCCTCACCTGCCGTGGTGCCGCACTGCAGACTTGGGTTGGTGGGGGTGTGGCCTGGCTGACAGCAGTCACTAATGATCAACTCTGGTCCTGTGCCTTGCTGTCTGTCCTATGGCTTAGGGTGTCTTCCTGTTCTTTAAGACATTTTTAAAAAATTCATTTTGTAGAGAGAGAGGAAGAAAGGGAGAGAGAAAAACATCGATTTGTTATTACACTTACACATTCATTAGTTGCTTCTTGTATGTGCCCTGACCAGGGAGGGATTGGACCCGCAACCTTAGCGCATCAGGACGACCCTCTAACCAACTGACCTACGCAGCCAGGGTATGTTGTCCTGTCCTTTAGCAGGTCCTGTCCAGGGCACGTTCCCACGAGCAAGGCCCTCTCACTTGGCTTCTGGCCCAGCACAGGAAGATGTCAGAAGTCATCCTTCTGCACAAATTTCTCATTGATTTGAGGGGTGGGTGTCCTCCTCTAACACTAGTGTGTAAGAGTCTGGAGCTGCACGTGGGCCCATTGAAATAAAGTGTGAGACAAACACGAAGTGGATTAAAAACCACATCCTCTTCCCAAGGGCTTGGATGAGCTCTCCGGTTCAAGCTACATGTTTTAGAACTTATGAGATGGCAAAGATTTTAAAATAATAATATCCCTGGTGCAGGAAGTGCAGGGAATGGACTACCCTTGCTTTCTGTTGGTGGGGGTGTAGCTCAGTGCTCCCAGAGAGCATGTGTGACCTCCAAGTCCCTCAGAGCGAGCCACCTGTGCCAGTCCTGGGGCACGTGGGCTGGCTCCCGGGGTCCGGGAACACAGGTATGAAAACTCTGCAACTGTCGGTGGCAAATTGAACCCAACAGTGCATAAATTATGCATCATGGCCAATTTGGGATTATTCCAGGAATGTAAGGTTGTTTCATATTGAAAAATCTAGCCGTAAGCACCACATTGAGAAAATAAAGGAGTACACACTATTAATAATCATTTCAAAAATGTGGAAAACCATTTCATGACATTCATCACCCATTCATAATAAAAGAAGACCCTCCAGGATGGGGTCGGTGATGGCTGAAGGGTGCAGGTGTCTCCTGGAGGTGACAAGACACTGCAGGGTGGATCGTGGTGACGCCGCACAATGCTGTGAATACACTAGAAAGGGAGCCATTTGTGTATTATGATCATTCTACCTCAACAAATCTGCAACAAAAAATAAGGGAATCTCTTAGTATATGGAGAATAGAAGGGACTATTTTATTCTGACAAGAGTTGGTACTAAAATAGCCACCGGGTCAATAGTTCCATGGTGAAACAGCAGAGGCTGTTGACGAGATGGGAAGGGGGCCAGAATGCCTCCTGGTGACTGGTTTGTCCACTGTTGTTCTGGACACAATGTAATGAGGTAAAAAAAAAACAACCAAAAATCAAAACAGAAAAAGACGTCAAAGGATGGGGGTGAGTGAAATAAAACTGTCATTTTCAGTTGGCATAATTTTGTATTGAAAATTATGTAAAAGTCAATGTTTAAAAAAAGTTTAAAAAGAACTTTAATATAAAGTCTATATACAAAGATAAATTACATTCTATATATATCAGCAATACACAATTAGAAAATAGATATATTTTTAAAAATACCATTCATGATCACATAAAAATAACCAAATACCTAACAATAAATCTAATGGAAGATCTTCAAGACCTCCATGCAAAAAATCTACAAAACATTATTGGGGAAAGAAGGCATTGTTAATGGAGGAACACATTAGTTTGTGGTTTGAAAAACAATATGGTTAAGATTCCATTTCAATTAATCTATAAACCTATAGATTTAGTGCACTTCAAGCAAAATCCCAGCAAGTTTTCTGTCAAACCTACAAGTTTGTTCTGAAATGTTTACATTCTTTTTATTTAAAAAAAAGATTTTATTTATTTATTTTTAGAGAGAGGAGAAGGGAGGGAGAAGGAGGGAGAGAAATATCAGTGTGTGGTTGCCTCTCATGTGCCCCCCCCAAAATGGGGACCTGGCCCACAACCCAGGCACGTGCCCTGACTGGGAATTGAACCAGTGACCCTTTAGTTTGTAGGCCTGTGCTCGATACACTAAGCCACACCAGCCAGGGCCGAAACCTTTACATTCTTTAGGAAGAACACAGTTGGAAGAACATCAGCTGTTAAGACCTGGCCTAAAGCCACAGGGAGGAAGACTGCATGCCCAGGACAGCAGGTGAGCACCAAGACCAATGGAGCAGAGTGAAAAGGGAAGAGAAAGGCCACACAGACTTGAACACCAGATCCACAACTAAAGCAGTTTTGCAGAGAGAGGGAGAGAGGGTGAGGTTGTGAGCAAGCAGTGCCGGGTCATTTGGATATCGGGGAAAAAAGGAATCTTGACTGCTCCCTCCTACAGCACACACAGACAAATCCCAAAGAGTTCCAGGTGGGCTGTTGACTGAAACATCTAAGGCCAGCCCATAAAACTTCTAGAATAAAATCTGTGAGGGTATCTTCATGACTTTGAAGTAGGCAGATTTTTTTTAAGGGGTCAGTGATCGGACAACAGTGTGATGAGAGCTTGTGTTCATCCAAGGCACTGTTGAGGGTTTGGGAAGGCTGACCCTTGCGAAGGCTGGTGGCCAAGCCGTATCCCAGAATGTAGTAAAGTGTCCTCAAAATTAATAGAAAGGGTCAGCATCCCAATAGAAAAGGACATTTAAATAGGAGGATCACGATGACTGGTCAGTTCACGGATGAAGCCGCACGGCACAGGCCATTGGAGAAATGCAAGTTAAAAACCACACGACGGCCCTGGTTGGTGTGGCTCAGTAGACTGAGCACCGGCCAGCCTGTGAACTGAAAGGTTGCTTGCTGGTTTGATCCCTGGTCAGGGTACATGCCCGGCGTGTGGGCCAAGTCCCCAGTTGGGGGCACGAGAGAGGTAACTGATTGATGTATCTCTCGCACATAGATGTTTCTCTCCCTCTCTTTCTAAAAGGAATAAATAAAATCTTAAAAATGATAACACCCCCCCCCCCCACGGGGTAGTTATTTAGCACTGGCACAATGGCCACAACATAAATCAGGCAAGGCCACTGAGCTGGCGAAGGCATAGGGCCTCCCAGGGATGCTGGGTCACTGGCTCACCCCCCCTCTCAGGCCATGGCAGCATCCTTTCAAGTTGCGCATGTGCACACAGAGGGCAAAACGGCGCCACTGGGGATACAGACAAGAGTGTGCCTGAGACAGGAACGGGCTTCGCAGTGGTTTTCAGGATAATGGCACGCACTGGATGCTGTCCCGAAGCAATGGAAAAGTGAGCTGTGACAGGTCGCCCTGGGGCCCTGCGCACACACGCATACATATTTATAAAACTGCAGAACAATGGGACAGCTGTGTTTACCCACAGGTGGTAGTTGAAAGACTCTACTTTTCTTTAGCAAGCATGTTTTTCTTTTGCAGCAAAATGTTGTCACGGCAGACATGGCTGAAGAGACAGGGTATGAGGGTGTGGGTGAGAAGAGATGGCCTCAGGCTTGTGGGACGAGGAGGAGGGGAATGTCCTTAGATGAATGGGCCCCTCTGAGAAGATCCTCAGCATCAGACCCCCTCTCTGTCTTTACCGTGGACAAATGTAACTTTTCACAATTTGCCCTATTTGCCTCTTCAGCTTGGCAACTAACAGAGTTTATTAAGGGGAACTTACATGGATGGCACATCTTAGGTGGCCATCCTCTACACCACTTGGCATGAGCCACAGAATTGTAAAGAACAGGGCAGGGTGGACAGGACAAGGGTATGTGACCCAGCCCAGATACGGGACGATTCCTCACATGCATGACCAGGTCAGGACCAAGCCTGTGCGGAACAGCGTCTGGAGTGTTTCAGTGCAGAAGGAGGGCCTCGATTGCTATCAGTTTCTGATGGGGTTTTGGGAAGCAGTCTCTACTGCGGCCCAGCTCTGGCTGGTGGGCAGTCCTGGTCACATCATGTCCCGGTCTCTCCTCTTCAGAAAAGAGGGGTCTGTTTCCTGCCTGCCTGGACTGATCATCTGGGGAGGGCACAGCCAGGCTCCGGCTGCAGGAACCGTCACCGAGTCCATATCAACTGGGTTTTTCTGAGGAATCCATCAGATGCTGTCCCAGGGGCGTCGCCAGTGAACAAATGGGAGGTGGAGCTCCCCTGTGGCTCTCACATCCCATTGAGAAAGAGAAACCATAAGCAATCAGCCAGGTAACTGAGTCACCTGCAGCCTGTTGGAAGGGCAGGCAGAGATCAGTGGCATCTCTGGCATGACTGCAAAGTGTGAGGAGGGCTGGTGGACACTATGGGAAGATGGCTCCAGGCAGGGGGAACAGATGTGGGCCTGGGGCGCAAGGAGGGGCCTCCAAAGGGGGGCTGCTGACCCTAGCAGGCCAGCTGGAACACCATGGGCCTTTGGGCCTTTCCCCTTTGAAGAAGCAGGTAGAGGGCTCCGAGCAGGAGTGGCCCAGGATGCCGTGCCCTCACCAGACTGTGAGAACCCCCTGCTCTGCCTCCTGCTCACCATCTCTCTCTCCACCCCCCTCTCACGTGCGCCCTGCACCCAGAGTCTGGCCCCGCATCTCAGAATGCTCAGGCCACAGAGGCCGCTGGCAGCCCCATGAGCCCATGGCACCATCCTGGAGCCGCCCGCCTGCCTCTTTAGCACTCCACCCAGACCCCCAGCCAGGGCTGTGCGAAAGGACCCAAGTGACTCTGGACCTTGACTGAGTTGGATCCTTGGTGCAGCCCCCTTCATCCTTGTCACAAAGATTCTGAGGCCCTGCCGGCCCAGGGCACCTGGCCTTCATTCTGCTAAGCCCCATATCTGAATTTTCCCCAGGAAATCCACCATGGAGTTGGATGTACAACATGTTTTCCAGCCCAGGAAGGGGCCTCGGGGTTCTAAGGGCTATGAGGCTGGGACTCAGGGAGGCTGGAGCTCTAGGAATGTGGGTGCCAGTCCAGTACCTGCCACTCCAGGCTTCCTCTGTGAGGCTTCCAGAGGGAGCGTCCAGAAGAGCCCCCTGGGAGTCAGGCTGTCTGAGCACATGTGGGTGCGGGGGCGGCTCATCTGTGCCCGTGACTTCTATGTTTGCACAGGGGGAGGGGCTGGCCAGTGCCAGCTGAGAGCCTCAAAGGGTCGGCCAGCACCTCCGGCCTCTGAAGATAAGGCATTAACAGTCCTGTGGACTCGCCCTTCAGATCTGCTGACGCTTCCTTTCGGTCTAGGTGCTTGGGGTGAGGTGCCAAAGGTTCCCTATAAAGTACTGGGGCTCTGGCTTTGTTCACTCATCCTCCAGCTCCTGTCCTGTTCTGCCCAGAGGGATCTGCCTGTGACCACCATGGTGAAGCTTGTGCTGCCCAACCCGGGCCTGGAGGACCGAATCCCCTCCCTGGAGCAGCTGGAGGTCATGGAGAAGGAAGAGGCCGGCTCTCGGCCCAAGTGGGACAACAAGGCCCAGTACATGCTCACCTGCGTGGGCTTCTGCGTGGGCCTGGGCAACGTGTGGCGCTTCCCGTACTTGTGCCAGAGCCATGGCGGAGGTAGGTTGGGCAGGAGGGCAGGCTGGGGCTTGAGGGCAAACAACAGTGATATCCCCCAGGACCCCAGCAGCCCATTCACAGAGGGGAGAAGTTTGGAGGGCAAGGGGCTGCGAATAGGTCTAATCTGGGAGTGGGGACAGACAAGGGCCAGCTGCTCCTGTGGAGGGAGCCCCTTGTCTGAGCGGGGAAGGTGCTGGCCCGAGGGGCAGCAAGGCCAGCCCTCCTTTCTAACACCGTATGGGCAGTGAGCTAAGTTCTAAACCCACGGGTGGGCTCCACATTCCCTGAGAGACAAAGGAGGGAGGTGGGCCTGCAGTGGGTGATCCACAGAGAAACAGGCAGGTGGGTTCTTGGCAAGAGGTGGAAAGTCTGTATTCCCCATGTAATGCTGGCCTCAGCCCGTCCTGCGGCCTCCAGAGGCCTCCAGGGACCTTGTCTGTAGCCCAGGGGCGTCTCCTTCCCCTGGGCTGAGGCCACTCCCTCTCCCCCAGCTGCAGATACTCCCCTGGGGTTGCTGGGTCTCAGTCCCCAGGGTCTCGTCCTTCTACCCACCCTCCTGGCACCTGTAGGTTGCAGGGATGGAGGTCATACTTGTAGTCCCATCTGCCTCTATGTGTCTGTGGCTTCTGTCTCCCCTGGGCCCCCAGCCCTGGCAGGGATGGCAGCCAGGAGCTGCGCCTCGGGAAGGGGCACAGAGCCATGCTTGTCACCTGGGAGGAGGTCTGGGTAGGTGCTGCACTCACTGGAGTGACAGGCTGTGCAGAGCAGCTAGATGCTCAGAGGATGCTTCTGGTTCTGTGGGCGTCAGAATAGCCTCCTTTGAAAGAGCAAGGGCTCTCAGTGATGTGAGTTTGTTCATACTCTGAAGAACCTGCAGGCTGTCACCAGGCTTTGTGACAGAAAAGAAATCAGATGGGGTTGTTTCCAAGTCACCTGTGTGACCCGCCCCCCACTTCCGTGGCCAAAGACCGAAGCTTCCGAGTGTCTGGAGGGTCTGTCTTTTTGCCTCAGGTCCAGCTGTGCTTTCCAGATGGTCCTGTCCCAGTCACCACTATGCCAGTGGAGGGGTGAAGGGACCCCCCTGGGAGCCCGTGAGGTCACACAGCAGGAGGGTCAGTGACTCTCTCTGCAAGGTCCTGGTCACCTCCTGGACTCCCACCAGAGCTGCCCTGGGGCCAAGGTTCTGGCAACACCTGCAGCATTTACTAAGTTCCAAAGGGAAGGGGCTGAAGCCAGGTGGGGGCAGGGGTTTCTGGGATTGAGAAGGGTTCACCCCCCAGAAATGGGGGTTTGGGGGGTGAACCACACCCCCTGTGAGTCCAAGGGTCAGTGTGGGGACATTGCCTCCAGGCACAGTGGGTGAGAGGAAGATGTCCCCACCACCCCTGGGTCCTAAAAAGTGGACAGCGAAGCCAGGGGTCCCAGGTCTGTCAGCTCAGAGAAGCAAGGAGGGAGGTCCAACTGCCCGTCTCCCACCTCTTAGGACCCTTCTGGTGGCTCACCTGCTGCCCCTCCAGGCCACGCCCTGCCCCTCCTGTGTGTTCCCGCCCATCCGGAGGGCCTCTCACTGCTCCTCGGCTCTGGTCTGGAGCCGAGTACCTGGTCCTCCAAGCCCAGGAGACATTCACTGAGGACAGTGATAACCCTCAAGCCCAGGAAACAATTGTGGAGGACAGTGATAAGGTTCCCACCCCAGGAGAAAATTGCTGAAGACAATGACAAGGCGTGGCAGGTGACTCCTTCGGGCTGGCAATTCCCATGGCTGTGGCCCCAGCTCTAGGGGAGGGTGTGGTTTTGTAACTGGGAGAGACAATGACAGAGCTGAGGACTCCTGCGACCAGTCCTGTTTTGGTGAAAGCTTAGCTTGCCTTCAGTTATTTCCAGGAGTTTTGGGTAAATTGAAAAGGAAAACAAATCACCATTTACTTTGTTTAACTTTATATTATGAAAAAAATAGAATGCAGAAAAGTAGAGGAAATGACAGCGGAGACCTCTTCCCCACAACGTAGACGGGCGTCTGAAGCTCTTTGCTGAGTTTGGTGGGACGGCGGCGGGTGGGAGTGCACGGGCACATGCAAAGGCCCCGTGTACTGCGTGACGCGGAAACCACGAGGAGGCCTGCCTTCTAGATCTCTGATGGGGGCACGTCTGTGACCAGAGTAGCGGGTAACTGAGGCACCAGGTGGGCTGTGTCCTCTGCCTGTAGCACCTCAGCTGCCCTGCCTTTGTTGGGTTCCTTTTCTTGGTCTCGTGTGTCTGCCACCAGCAAGCAGCAAGATGTAGTAGCCTCTGCCAGAGTCCGTCTTGCCACCACACGGAGACACAACGGTCAGCCTGGACCATGTCTGGACTATGGGGGGCAGGGGTGGCTCTGGGCAAGGGCGAGCAGCTCTCCTCACTCAGCCTCGGGGAGCCACAAGAGGGGCTTGGGGACCCACAACTCGCATGCGGGCGCTGGGGCAGGGGGCTCGTGGGCCCTTTTCCTGAAGAGAGGTATTTCAAAAGTTTCGAAATTGTCCCTGAGTTGAGCTGACAGCAGTCTGTGTCCTGGCCCCACCACACTCTCCCTCGCACCCTCTGGGTCCCCAGTTCCCGCCTGTGACAGGGACAGGAACAGGAGTCTGACCCCAGGGCCGCACCAAAAGCTGGCTGTTTGTCCAGCTTTGAAAACCAAGAAGTGGGGCGTGTGGGCGGGAGGCTGAAGCCAAGAGGTGCCGTCAGAGTCAGGACCCACCCACCCCCCGGGGCCAGTGACGAACGGCTGCGTTCCATTGTCCACGCGAGTGCAATACCCACTCTGTCCCCAGTGATGTCACCCCGACTCACCCCATACACTTTCTTAGTGACAGAACACGTAGGAGAGATGGTGTGTGGGGCGGGGGGCCGTGGGGGCCCTGCCTTCCTCCACCGGTGCTGGCCCGGCACCCATCGAGTCAGCAAATATTCCTCTAGTTTCTGCTCTGTGCCACACACATTGCCTGCAGGAGAGAGAGATGTGGGGAAGGCTCAGACCTTGCCCTTGAAGACGGCCGCTGCCCCTCCCCAGCCCATGTCTCCCCACCTCTCCCCCACCTGTTTCCTACATCTTTCTCGTGCAAGACCTTTATACCTGGCCAGGGCCCACCGCATCTCTGCCTCCGTATGTGTGTCCATCGGTGTGCAAGGGCACCTGACCACGGGCACCTACAGACAGGACGCCTGTCAGGCGCATGTTACACCTGGGGGAGCTTGCAGGAGGGAGGGCTGCCAGGAGCACAGGCAGCAGAGGCTTCCTGGAGGAGTGGCTACCAAGTGGGGTTTTTAGCGGGAATAGGAGTTCCCTGGTGGAGACAGAGGGGCAGCAGGACCTGCGGGTAAAAGCGATGTCCTGAGGTTGGGACCCATCCCAAATGTCCAAGAACATTTGGGGACCACAGACTTGTTTTTTTTTCCTGCTAGTTTTGCCCGGAAGATTTTCACATCACGCTCCTGGGAGATGAGAGAGGCGACTCTTGTCGTATTTTAACTTTGTCCTCACCAGCAGCGTGACCCAGTGAGTCATCCCTGCCCACGAGCCTGCAGACCCCGCGGTACTCCAGACCTGGGGTAGCCCCCCACTCCCTTCCCATGGGAGCTCCAGCTAGGGGTCGTCACTGCTGTCTGCTTTTCATCTCATTGTCACGTCGAGCTGACTGTCACCTTTGAGTGAAGTTTCTGTGTGCCGTCCGTGCCTACCTGGTTGGATTTTGAGCCCCAGAAGGGCCTCACCATGCATGGTCCGTGGACTCCCTGTGTTCTGTTCAACACGTGGGTACCTTTGTCAGTTCCCCAGGAGCTGCCGTGCGCTCACCCTCTTGGACAAGCACAGTCCTGGGGGAACAGCAGGCAAGTTGGCTGCTCTCATGAGGGGACATGAAGCGTCCCCCATAAAGCAGTCCCAGTGGCCATCTTGAGTGGCGTGCTGTTGATGCTGGTATCCTAAGTTTGTATTCGTGAGCAAGTTCCGCAGGAACTTTCTACCAGAGCCTGTGTCTCCAGAGGGGCCTTTTGTCGTCTGGCGTGCGCTACCTGACACACTGCTGCCTGTTTCTGACTAGGAGCGTTCATGATCCCGTTCCTCATCTTGCTGATTGTGGAGGGCGTCCCTTTGCTGCACCTAGAGTTCGCCATCGGGCAGCGACTGCGCAAGGGCAGCGTGGGCATCTGGAGCTCCATCCACCCAGCCCTGAAAGGTGTAGGTGCGTGTCGGGCCATGACTGTGGCACCCCTGCTCGAGTCCAGTGTGGGCAGCAAGCGCGCTCCTTCCTTCTCTCCTTTTGCCTCTGTTTCCCGAGGGCTCGCTGCCCCCAGCCGTCTGCAAGCCCTCCCTTGGCATCTCACAGAAGTCAGTGGCAAGGTCCAGGATGGGGCCACTCCCGGTCGACAGAGACCAGCAGGGCAGCAGAGGCTATTCTGAGTCCCTGAGTGCCCGGACCTGGGAGTACGTAGATGTGGAGACAGCTGAGTCCCCCATTGCCTCCCACAGCAGAGCTCAACAAGCGCCTCAGGGACCACCCTCCTGTTCTCTGGAACGCTGAGTCTACTCACACTCAGTCCTCAAGGGGGGTCCCCCAGCACTGCCCCCTCCTGCTCCCAGTGTCCCATTCACCCAGGGGTGCCTCCACCCGCAGCGCCTCCCAGAGGTGCCCCCAGCAGTGTCCATTGCTCTCCAGGGATTGCATCCATGCTTGTGTCCTTCATGGTGGGCCTCTACTACAACACCATCATCGCCTGGGTCATGTGGTACTTCTTCAACTCCTTCCAGGAGCCCCTGCCTTGGAGCTCGTGCCCACTCAACGACAATCGGACAGGTGAGCCCGGGCAGGGCAGGGCTGGAGGGCAGGGGCCAGGACGGCTGGCTGTTTGAGAGCCATGGGCACCTTTGAACGTGCAGAATCCATAAGTAGTCACCTTCTGATTTCCCCAAGTTCAACTGGCTGTGGGCCAGGTTTGTCAAAAATCAGAGCACATCTACCATAACAGAATTTTAAAAAATCACTCCGCCAGAGAAAAACCCTTTAGAAAGGTGCTTCCACCTCAAGAGGACTGGTGAGTGGTGCCAGCGAAGGTCGGAATGAAGGGAAGGTGGGAGGATGCCACGGGGCGTCATAGAGACCCACTGCTCCCTGACATCACACCGAGTGGTGGCCTGACCCTCCACTGTCCCTTCCCACTGCATTCCCCAGGGCCTTCCTCTCTGCAGTCTCATGCCCCTCACTCACCACCCGGTCTTTCTGGGCCCCTTCCAGAGAGGGAGAGTGGGGAACAGACCCTCTGCCTGGAACCTGCAGGGTCATGGGCCGTGTGCTCAGCTTGGCAGCTTGCACACATCTGCATCAGGATGCAGACACGAATCCAATAGGCAGGGAGTGGCCAATGTACAGCTGTGTGTGCGCATGCATGTCCGATGTGCTCACACTTCTATGTGCACAAATATATGCACAAGTGTACATGTTTGCATCCAGGGATGCCCACGTGTGCATATGTGTCTTGTGAGTGTGCACACATGTGTGCACACGCAAACACATGTAGGTGTGCTCGTGTGTGCACACACATTGGGAGTGCACTTGCCTCTCTATGCATGCTACCTCCCTGGCGTTGGTCTGTTGGGAGCACAGCCTGGTTTCTGGTGACACTGCCCTGCTCCTCGCTGCCCCCCCTCGCTTCCCTTTCTATGACCCATGCTGATGGGTGTGAGTGCCCCCTGCAGACTATGTGGAGGAGTGCACCCGCAGCTCAGCTGTGGACTACTACTGGTACCGGGAGACGCTCAACATCTCTACCTCCATCAGTGACTCTGGCTCTGTGCAGTGGTGGATCCTGCTCTGCCTGACCTGTGCCTGGAGTGTCCTCTACGTGTGCACCATCCGTGGCATCGAGACCACCGGCAAGGTGTGGGCTGGGCTTCAGGAGCTCACTCACAGGGGCAAGCAGGAGGGGGCTGCCCCTTCGCCAGCTCTGTGGGTCACTGCCCCATGTCTGTTGTTTTGGGAGGAGATGTGGTGCTGGCCTGGATGGTTCTCAAACCTGTGCTTAAAAAGCAGCAGCAAGAGTGACCCACAGTATCTCTCTGACCCGGAGGGAGTGGAATAGTCCTCAATACAAACAGAATAGGAGATGTCTCCTCTCCCTGCCCTGGGAGCGGGGGCAGTGGGGTACCCAGGGGAGTGGAGCTGGGGTCCCGCATGACCTTTTTCCTCTTTGTGAGCACTGCGTCCCCCTTCATCCCATTTCTGCCCTTCCCCAGGCTGTGTACATCACCTCGACGCTGCCCTATGTCGTCCTGACCATCTTCCTCATTCGGGGCCTTACACTGAAGGGAGCCACCAATGGTATTGTCTTCCTCTTCACGCCCAATGTGAGTGTCCTGCTGTCCACCCCAGGCCTCCAGCTCCTATGGCAGAGGCCACCCTGGGGGACAGGCCTGCCCACCTTATACCAGCCCTGGCCAGTCCCAAGCCCCTTTGATATGTGTGGGCTGGACCTGTGAGGGGGGGCTGCCTGAGAGCTCGAGTGGGGCTCTGTGTGGATTGAGGGCAGCCGTCTCCAAGTCATCGGCCAGCACCTGCCCAGCGGCCTCGGCTGTTGCCGGCCTCCAGGCTCACACCGCTCCCTCGGGCCACTATTCCCTTGGTTTCCTGTGATTCTTCATCCTTGGGGTGCCTGGCTGAGGGTCTCTACTTGGTTACAGATCACGGAGTTGGCCAACCCGGTGACTTGGCTGGATGCAGGGGCCCAGGTCTTCTACTCCTTCTCTTTGGCCTTCGGGGGCCTCATGTCCTTCTCCAGCTACAACTCTGTCCAGTGAGTGACCAGTGGTCTGGGCTTGTTGGCGCCCCCAGCAAATCATGGGATCCATGGGACTTCGTGCTGGGGAGGCAGGCTGAGGCTCTGGGAGATTTTCAAACACTAGGTGCCTCAAGTGAGGCCTGTTTATGACTGTCCTCTCCATGTGCCTTGGTCCTGAGAATGAGGAGCCCCAGTATGCTCTCGTCCATCCCCTCACCCACTCTCTGGTGGCCCCTCAGCATCCAGGACACCAGATGCCTGGCCACCACAACCCTCCCCAGACCAACATTCATGCAGAAAGGGTCCCTAGGGATCTTCAGAGGAATGCGGTTGTTATCAGTTCATCTCCACAAGCACCAGTGGAAGACCTACTGTGTGCCCTGCCTGATGCATGAATTTCTGTCCTGCTAGGACCCGTTGCTGTGGTCTGGCAGAGAGACAAATGGAATGAGCAGGAAGAGGGGTCCCTGGAGGGGCATGGGGCCAGGCTGGCGTCCTTGATTGGGGTGGGCTCACAGGCAAAAGGTGTGATGTGAACAAAGACTCAGGGAGTGGGTGAGTGGGATGCCTGCTGGCTGCTGGCCATGGGGGGATGCTCTGAGAGGGTGGGGGCCAGGCAGGGTGGTGGTGGGGCCTGATTTCTCCACCTCCGTGCTGACCCTTGTTATTATCTGGACTTTTAATTCTGGCCATCCTGGTGGGTGGGATGTGGTGTCTCACTGTATTTTGATTTGTGTTTCCCCAAGAGCTGGGGGACTAGGCTTCTGTTGGAAGCATCTGGAAGGATGGTATTAGCATCAGCAGTGGAGCCAGTGGGAGAGCTGCTGGGTCTGGTTGGGGAGGTCAGGAGTTGTGGTCTGGAAACACTGAGCTGATGATGGGGAACCCTCAGCTGGGTGGAGACGGGACCTGGAGAACCAGGGGAGGGCAGATGGGGGTTCGGTGGGGTAGGGGACACAGGAGGGAGGAAGGGAGGGGCGTGGCAGGGTAGGTGTAGAAGGTATGGCCTGGGCTACCTCTGCGGGGCCTGCGGGGTGTGGGCAGTGAGGCTGAGTGCTTATCGAGTGCTTGCCTCCTGGGCCCGAAGCAGCAGCTGGCTGAGCTGGAATTGTCACACAAGGTTCTCCTGTCCCAGGTTTGGGGGTTGAAGGCTGCTCTAGAGGTCCCCACAGCTTTCAGGGGTCTCCAGGCCACCAAATTGCAGTGCAGGTGGCATTGTGAAGTGGTAAGAAGAGCAGGAATGACGGACCACTGGCTGCCGGTGCAGGGCTTGGGCATGGCCTTCTGGTCACCTCTTGCTGGGTGTACTTGGGGAAGGACAGGTGGGTGGGCTGTGTCCCCTCTTCCACTGTACCCCAGCAGTTGAGGCTCAGGGCCAGCTCCTTGCCTGTGCTGATGTGGCCGGGTAGGTGGACATGGCATCCCCAGCCTGCAGTGACTACCGCTCTCTTCTGCAGCAACAACTGTGAGATGGACTCAGTGATCGTGTCCATCATCAACGGCTTCACATCTGTGTACGCAGCCACCGTGGTCTACTCCATCATTGGCTTCCGCGCCACAGAGCGTTTTGACGACTGCTTCAGCGAGTGAGTGTCCACCTCTAGGGAGCCCGCCAGGCCTGTACTGCCCAGGGCTGGTATCAACCCCACTCTCTTTCCAGTAACATCCTGACGCTCATCAACGGGTTCGACCTGCCCGAAGGCAATGTCACCCAGGAGAACTTCGAGGAAATGCAGCGGTGGTGCAATGCCACTGACCCAGTGGCCTTTGCCCAGCTGAAGTTCCAGACCTGCGACATGAACTCTTTCCTGTCAGAGGTGAGACTCTTTGGAGTGACTCAAGGGAAGGGAGGAGAAGACACCCTTGGGGGACACTGAACTCCCAGAGGCCCAGTTCCCACGAGCCTGTCTCCGTCCTCACATGCCTGCCTGCCTCTGACCTTCCTGCCCTGCCTTGGGGCCTGCACCCCGAGAGCCCATCTGTCACAGGCTGCCCTGCGGCCAGCTCTAACTGGCTCTAATGAACCAATGGGCCACATGACCGGGGCAGCTGTGTAGGGGATTCACATAGACCCTGTTGATGTCCTTCAGAACTCTGAATAGATGATAGTCCCCACAGCTGCCACATGTCTGTGTGGGCAGCTCAAGGCCCTGACTGCTGCTGGACATTATGATCCCTGTCCTGTTCATAAAACATAGTTCAGCTTTGGAAAACAATTGGGCCAAAGAGATAAAGACTGGTTATTTCACAGGATAGCTCAAATGAGCCCAATACCATCATAGTGTGGGTGTGGCATCTGGAGAGCTGGCCAGGGGTTGACAGGGAAGGAGAGAAACGTGACTGAGGCCAGGGGGACACGAGGAGTATGTGCCATGCGTGTGTGACCCGTCTGCTTGTCCACGCAGGGTGTGGAGGGCACGGGGCTGGCGTTCATTGTCTTCACAGAAGCCATCACCAAGATGCCGGTGTCCCCACTGTGGTCTGTGCTCTTCTTCATCATGCTCTTCTGCCTGGGCCTGTCCTCCATGTTTGGGAACGTGGAAGGTGTGATGGTGCCCTTGCAGGACCTCAGAGTCATCCCTGAAAAGTGGCCCAAGGAGGTGCTTACAGGTACTCAGGCCAGGGCTGGGCAGGCAGGCAGCAAGGACAGGCCTCAGGAACCATGGCCGAGGGGCAGGTGGGGAGGTCTGTCTGCAGCGGCCTTTCTCTGTCCCCAGGCCTCATCTGCTTGGGGTCGTATTTGATTGCGATCATCTTCACACTGAACTCCGGCCAGTACTGGCTCTCCCTGATGGATAGCTACGCCGGCTCCATCCCCCTGCTCATCATCGCCTTCTGCGAGATGTTCTCTGTGGTCTACGTGTACGGCGTGGACAGGTAGGAGGGAGGCTGAGGCATGTGGCTGTCTCCAACAATCTTAGGAAACTCCCGCCCTGGGGTAAGTTGTCCCCGGTCCAGACTTGGTAGAAGACAAGTGCATAGGACACAGGCCTGAGGGACCATGTGGTGTGGGCACCAGTCTGGTACCTGGATGGGTGAGGGCGGAAAAGAGATGGATCCCAGAGGATGTCCATCCAGAGCAGTCGAAGCTGCATCCCCTCCTGCTTCCAGATGCTTCCAGACCCAGCACTGAAAGCTAAGCACAGACCGTAGGGCACCACATAATCACAAATAAAAGTACAGGCACCTCTGATCTGACCAGATGATTTAAAAACATTTGTAACCAAAGTGTCATAAACAAAGTCAAAAGACACATGATTAGCTAGAGAAACAGTTGCATGGCACGGAGGCGAAGCACTGGTACACCAGAAGCCCTCGGCAGATGAGATGTGACCAGAGGGACCAGAAAACTCAGAAGGGTGGTCTGTGTCCTGTGGGGCCCAGAAGCAGCCTCCAGGGGCTGGGGAGCAGGCAGGGGACTTGAGAGTGGGGGAGTGACAGGATAGGGACATTAGCTGTGGGTAAGGGGGCCTCCCTGCGGGACCAGGGGGAAGGAGCTGGGTGTTTTATGTTAACTGGGGGTCCATGGCTAGGGAAGCCACTCTGGTGGGCATGCTCTGGGCCTCTTTATGGGGAGAGAGAGCGATGCAGGCAGACAGAGACTCAGACAGAGAAAGGGGCAGGATGGCCCTTTCGGCCATCCCCTTGGTGAAGTACTCAGGGCGTCACACCATCATCATGGAGAAGGAAATCCAGAAAATGACACCAGGTCTCTGACAGAAGCTGGTCTCACAACTTTAGAAGTAACTGTCGGCATCTACTCACGTGACATGCATGAGCCACTGGGCCGGCAGTGGGGAGGGACGAATCTCACTGTGCAAGTCCTGTTCTGGATCACCAAGACACGCGTGTGTAAGGGCACACGAACAGGAGGCCAATCCGAGCCACAGTGCACACAGCTGGGGTGGCCGCCTCCAAGCGACTGAGGAGTATGTGGGTGGACTCACTCACTTCTCCCCCAGCACATGCTGGGGAAGAAGGCTTAGGTGTAAATGCCTGCTGCTGGGTGTGAGGCAGGTGTTAAGGTCCTAATGAGTGTGCGTCCACCTGTAAATGGCCCAAAGACAGTTTGAAGCCAGACACTTGCTGCTGGGGGTCCTATGTAACACTGCCTTAAGGAGGCCATTGAGCAGGAGGTGGAGAGCCAGGAGTAGCACCAAGCGCAAGAGACTTGCCACCAAGTTCCCAGGCCCTGCTGGATACAAGGCTTAGGCATCTCTGTTTTTCTGGAAGTGCCCTACATATCATCGGTAGGCCTGGACTGTTCACATTTACATCCGGCCCACTCTGTTCTAATTTCTACAATAATAAATTCATTTATGTAGAACAGAGTTCAGCATAGGATGGGCAGGAGATAGTGGGGCCTTCAAGGTCAGGGTCATTGCCCTACTAAGCAGACTGAGGTTTCCTTTCTGCATTCCCCCAGAGGCATTGACTCCTGTTTGCATAAATCATTGCCTGAGGCATGTTCACAGGTTGGAGCACCAGGCTGTGGTTTGCTCTGTCTCCAGAGGCCTCCAGAGAGGCCCCCACTGTGCCCAGAGGCTTCCCGAGGGAAGCGAGTCTTTGTCTGGCAGGAAGGCCACCACTGTGATGGGGGCAAGGCCAGAGGCAGCACTTCAGGGTGGCAGCCATGTGTCCAGGGTGGAAAGGCTGGCCCATCCTGTGCTTTGCTGGGATTAAAGGCTTCTGATATCAACCAGTTGATGGCTCCCTATTGGCTTCTGCTCCAGGTTTAACAAGGACATTGAATTTATGATCGGCCACAAGCCCAACATCTTCTGGCAAATCACATGGAGAGTGGTCAGCCCACTGCTCATGCTGACCATCTTCTTGTTCTTCTTCGTGGTCAAGGTCAATGAGGAGCTGATGTACACCGTCTGGAACCCTTCCTATGTGAGCATAAAGGGGCCACTGGGTTGGGGGTGGGGGTCATGTTCCCTGTTAGGAGGCATATGGGGATGGCGGAGGTGGGGACTACCTGAGGGGCTGGAGGAGGTGGGGAAGGTGGGAGGGGCATAAGAAATAGGGACCCATGGAGGGCAGAGGAGGTAGGGGAATGGAGGGGATCATATTTCTCTTGAGGAGGTATGTAGGGGTGGAGGAGCCTTGGGTCTCCCTCTCCTCCTCCACAGGGGCAAGGATGTGAAAATCTTGGGGAGAAGTGGGCACTGTGCCCCCAAAGGAGACCCCACTGGCTGTCTTTGTGTCTGCTGAACCTGTGGTTGCTCTCTCCCTAGGAGGAATTCCCCAAGTCCCAGCAGGTCTCATACCCAGACTGGGTGTATGCTGTGGTGCTCCTCATTGCTGGTGTGCCCAGCCTTACTATCCCCTGCTTTGCCATCTACAAGCTCATCAGGAACTACTGCCAGAGGGGAGAAAACCAGCAGCTGATCAGCACCCAGTCCACAGCCTCTATGAATGGAGACCTGAAGTCCTGAACACCATGTCCATGGCTGCACATGTGCACGTTCATACACATGTGTGAGCATGTGAGTGTGCACATGGGTGAGAGAGTGTGTACACACACAGGTGTGCACATGTGTATGCACATATACATGTGTATGCGTATAAGTTATATGTGCACACATGAGCATGCATACGGGTGCCTTTATGCGCTGGTCTATATAATTTGCACGCACATACATGTTAGCACACATGCATACACATATGTGCACACAGGCATTTGTGTGCGCGCACATGGTTGTATGGGATGTGGGTGGGCGTGCACAAGAATTTGTGTGCTTATACCCATGTGAGTTTATGCACACACGTGTGCACAAGAACGTGCAAGCTGTGTATTTATAAACGTGCATATGTGACATGTGATGCACTGCATACACATGTATATGCATGCACACACATGTTCATGTCTAAGTGTGGGTGTGTATTTGTCTGTAATTTATATAGACATGTGCATGCAGCTATGTGTATACATGTGCAGACATGTTCCCATACAGCCAGGTGGGGCCTGGCTGCCCTATTGGTTCCCTGTGTCACAGATGTGGTGGGGCCTATATTCACGTGCTGCCCCGCCTTCCAAAGGAAAGTCAAAAGTGACAGCAGGGAGGCCATACCTGCTGTGCTCATCCTGTAGGAGGCAACAACTCTCCTTAGAACGGTCTTTCTGCCCCCCATTTCCCTTGCTGTTGACCCCTTGACCTTGGAGTTCTTGCAGTAATGTAATTTTACCCCATGATGAAGAGCTCTATTTGGAAGAGGCCATGGGCACTTAGGCCGGGGAGACCTGCCTGTCTACCAGCCAGCAAAGAGTTCCTGAGTCTTGGCAGTGTTCCAGCTTAATGAATGCTAACCCATTTAATCATTGCTCTGGCTGCTACAAATAGATGACAGTTAAATAAAACTCATCTTGGCATAATTTAAGGCAGAAACACCCTTTGAGTGTGTGTGTTTTTAAGAGAACATTAACCATGTGAATTTTTAGCCTGGTGTTGGAAAGGATGGGTTGTAGGGTAACTCGGCCTTGGTCACTGACATTGAGGACAGTCCATAGGTCTTGAGCAATGTCGGGACCGTGAAGACCCCGCAAGACTATCCCCTTGGTGCCATTCAGTGAAGATTGGTGTTATCTCTTCCCCCATCAGGGAAAGGCCTATTTCCTAGGATGCAACATCCAACCTCAGCCAAAGTTACTTGGCACTTGGGGTATTTATTTCAATGAACTGGCCACTTCTACTTTCCATGGAAACATCTGGAAGTTTAAGTTAAGCTGGACTTTCTGAGAATTCTCTAGGCAGGAGTGGGAGAGCTGAGTGGAGGGTAGGTCCCAGCACCACGTTCAGTCTGTCCACTTGGAGACACCCCAAAGCACCCTCCCCTCCCTTCCCAGCGCCTCCTGTCCAATAGGGACCACACATTTCAGCCCTGAAGCCTAGCTGAGAACCTCCAAACACATCCAAGTGCCTGGAGTCCTCTTACATGGCCAGTCACCTGAATGTCGTGATCTACAGAAACCTCTGGAGGTAAAGTGGGAAATCAGCCCACACCCTCCACCCGAGGCCATGACGCCATGTCCCTGCCCAGGAAGCCCACAGACCTCACACCATTCTGGTCTCCACTCCCAGGTGCCAATGACTTCCATGGGACCTCACCTCCTTCTATCCACAGAGCCTTCTGACCCTTGATTGGGAAAATGCTCATCAGTATCCTGTGGATGCGCTGCCTCACCCAGAAGTATAGGACAGGAGAGATGGGGTGGGGCTGATCCCATCGGTCCCTGTCACGTGAGGAGTGCCTCATTTTGCAGACTTACTACCTTTGTAAATTTTTAGACATGCAGTTTTTATGAGCAGAAAGCGTACCTGTCTAAATAAATCACTGTATTTCCTATTCTCAGCCTAAATGTTGTCCAAATGCAGAGGAACGAGCAGAGGAAACAGTTGAGCCCTCTAGAAGGGATGCTGCAGGGCTGTGGTCCTGGGTTCTAGGATTTCCTCTGAAGAAGCCACAATGCAGTGTCCACGGGGCCCAAGGCGTGGTGGGTGGACCTGGCCACTGTCTGAGGTGCCTTGTGTTGCTGGGGGTGAGCCTTAGCCTCGGGACGTGGGAGTCGCTGGCCAGGTCGCTGTGTTGGGGGCCAGGGAGAGGGAGTAAGGAGAATGGTGGGAAAAGCCCAGGCAGACGCTTCAGGCTGGCCGTCACCACCCCAGTCTCCTTTCCCCTCCTCTTCCCTCCCTCCTCCTCCTTTTCATCTTCTTTGATTCTCCTCTTTGTCTGTTTTCCCTCTCACCCCAAAAAGAATCTTTTAAAACTGGGTCCATGGGGCCCACACTTCCAGGGCCCGCATATTTGGGAACATAGCCAGATGTTTGAGCCACACCACGTCCTGAGCAAGTGAGAATTGTGAACCTGGGGCTCTGGCCTGTCCCAGTGGAAGAATCTGCAGGGGCGGGGGTCTCCCTGTCCAAGGAGCCCCCAGTGAGAGTGCCTGGGCTGAACTACCCCATGTGAGCAGCTCGCCTCTCCCTCAAGGGGTGGAGTGACTTGTCCCCCAACTTCTCAGGTCCCCACCATGTGCAGTGGGTGTCCCCTGTCTTGCCTGCTGCCTGAGGGCAGCAGTGGGTGCTTAGGGTGTGGGGGAAGCTGCAGCATCAAGTGGAGGAACCCCCCCCCCCGCCCCATTCCCATACAACGTCAAAGGTCACCACTGCGTGATTCCATTTCCATAATGTTCTTGAACTAACCACTATAGTTAGAGGTTGCCAGGGTTTAGGAAGGGGGTGGAAGTGGAAGGGAGATAAGTGTGGCCAGCAAAGGGGACAGCAGGGACCCTCCAATGGACGGGTCCTGGACTGACAGAAAAGCATCAACATCTGGTTGTGATGTTGACCGGATACTTGCAAGATGTTGCCACTGGGGGAACTGGGCACACGAGCTCTCCATAGTATTTCTTAGACTATTGTCTCACAGTCGAGATAACCTAATGGGCCCCAGTCTTGGGCCCCCTGAGTGTCCCCACTGGGAACGGAGGCCCCTGTTGAGAACGGTTCATTGGTAGGGCACCTGCAGGCCATCAGCACTGGTCATACAAGGCAGGCTGGTGCGGGAGCGGGGGCGCCAAGGAGGGACTGCATGCCAGAGCCAGGGCCTGGCCTGAGTTACCGATTAACTGGCTCCACAGCTTTCCTTTAAATAACAAAAAATACACCTGAAGGGGAGACTGCACCTGGCTGCAAGCCCCAGCAGAAGTTTGAGAGTTGAGGCACCAGGGTGAGGGAGACCAGGCATGGCATGTGCCCCAGGACCAGACCCACTGGGGGACAGCAGAGGGGACGAGAGGCCCAAGTGGGACAACAAGCTCCAGTATGTCCTGAGCTGCGTGGGGTTTGCCGTGGGCCTGGGCAACATCTGGAGGTTCCCATACCTGTGCCAGAGCCACGGCGGAGGTAAGCCTGTGCCCAGGCCGCACCCTCGACCAGAAGAAGGAGAGAGCAGTGGCATTTCAGACTGGTTTGTCACTGGTTCCTGCCCCTGGGTGGGAGGTGTTCCTCCTGGGAATCAGCGATGCGCCGTGACCCGGGGGAAACGTGTCCCTTGGGAGTCCCGTCTGCGGGCATCGTAGCTCTTGGGACCCAGGCAAACCTTCCAAATACTGCCCCTGCTCAGCCTCGCCATGGGGCTGCCCATGTCTATGGACTCTCCCAGCCTTATTTTCAGAGTCTGCACTGCAGACTCCTTGCTCCCTTTGAGAGCTCCGGCTTTGAGCATCCCTGAGACAGCAGGTCTCCACAGGAGGCCACGGGCCCTACTGGGAAATGTAGTCACATTCGAGTTTATTCTATTCTATTCTATTCTATTCTATTCTATTCTATTCTATTCTATTCTATTCTATTCTATTCTATTCTATTCTATTCTATTCTATTCTATTCTATTTTTGGTCCTCACCTGAGGACATGCTTATTGATTTTAGGGAGAGGGGAAGGGAGGGACTGAGAGAGGCAGAGAAACATCGATGTGAGGGAGAAACATTGGTTGGTTACCTCTCACAAGCGCCCCAACTGGGAACTAAACTGGTAACCTAGGTATGTGCCCCGACTAGGAATTAAATCCAAGATCTTTCAGTTCACGGGAGGACGCTCCAACCAACTGAGTCACACGGGCGAGGGTGAGTCATTTCACTGATGGTCAGAAGGACTTGAACTAAAGCAGTGAGCCCGCTTCTTACTCCACGCCCTTGTCTCACTTGGCGCAGTGCGAACATGCATGTTCCTTTTCACTCGCAGTGCTGGGGACTGAGGGCACAGAAAGACACAAACCACCCTTGGCAGCTGTTATGGATCATTGTCAGATTTTGTCTCCTGACATGACAGGTGGGGCACTCCCCATGCTGGGCTCGTTCTTCCCTGGGGTGCCACCCTCCAGGGGCTGTCCTGGCTCAGCACCTGGTCAACTTGATTTCAAGGCACCTTCTGCTCCTGTGAGACTTGAGGTCTACCAGAGAGTCCCTCACGGTGATCACCTGGCTCCATGAGATCTCTGGTTGGAAATGTGCGGAGCGTTTTGGGGGTAATTACTCTGGCCTCACCTGCCCAGGAAATGAGGGGTGAAAGGAAGTCTGCAGGTGGGTGGAGCTCTCATGCCTCATTTTCTGGACAGGAGTCACCTTTTCCCTTTTCAAGGCAGATGGGTAGCTGACCTGATGGCGACAGGTAAACAGAGGACAGGGCCAAGTCTTGTCGGGGAGACAGGGAGAAAGGGCTCTTGGGAGCTCCGTGGCCCCAGCTCTGCCCAGCAGAGCGGACAAAGGCCCTGTTTGTCGCAGCTCTCCTGGTTATAAGGACAACGCCTCTTTAAAGGTGATTTTCTCTCCTGGTTATAAGAAAATGTGTGGCATGCAGAGAGTTTTGAAAAGGCAGAGCCAGAGAAGTAGGAAACTGACCTGTCATGTCTGCCCACAGAGGTGTCGAATGTTTGTGGGGTTTTGGAGCGAGACAGCACCTTGGGCCTTGGGTGTCCTGATAATGAGCTCCCAACACTCCGACACGGAGGCCGCAGGCGGCAGTTGCTCCCACCGCCCCTCAGCTGCCACTTGCATCAGGAAAGAGGGCAGCCAGGAGCAGGCTTGACGCAAGGCTGGACATGCTGGTAGTTAACTAGTGTCTGTAAACGTTTCACCACCCACAACCAGTGGCCACAGTCGGTGCTGCTACAGGCCTGGACAGTCGGGGAGTCAAACTTCCTGAGTCCTTGTCACCACAGGCTGTGAGCTGAGGCACCCTACCTCTGGGGCCTGGGGCAGGGTGGGGCTTGGGCCCCTGGCTCCACACGAGGTCTGAGAGCTGTCCCTGTTACCACCTGAGCCCATGGGCCTTTGTCCCCATTTTTGAAATACCTGTTTAGGATCTAGGTGCAGATATAAAGCACTTGGTGAAAATGTCATGAAATGTCTAAGTTTCTTTAACTCACGCTTCTCCTAAAAAATGTCTCCACACGTGTTTGCAGGCCCTTTTGCCACTACTGATTATTTTGAAAATGAGGAGATAAGCAGATAATGTGTCACATTTTTAATTTGCCTGAGTTAATGACACTGAGGGTGACTATTATTTTCTCCCCCATTCATGATTATTCAGCTTTGTAAGCTTTTAAATATAAGACTTAAGCAACATTGTCACAAAATTGAGCAGAGCATGTAGAGACTGACAGTGATCCCGTCACATAAACACCATTTCACACTCTGTGGGAAAGGTTACCACGCAGCTGCCGGGGACCCTGTTCTCCTCCCAGCAGCCTGGGGAGGTGCCACAGGGTCTGGTGACGAGAAGGGCTGGCCTCGCCCACAGGCCTTGCAGGTGGGAGCTGCAGGTCCGGATCACGCTTGGTGCCCGGGTCTGTGGACTCTGGCAGAGGTCAGGGGCCTGCGCACACTGGGACCAAACAACTCTGTATCCGTCCCCCCCTCCCACTGCATGGTGAGCGAGGGACAGAGATGGGTCCCGGCTCAACTCGGGGCACAGCTGACGGACGATCTGAGGCACTGGCCTCCACAGAATTCTGTGTGAATGAGACAGCTCTGTGTGCTGGGAATGCTGGTAGCCAAGGGTCATGGAGTCTCAGTAGGAACAGAATGGCCCATGTGTTGGTTAAAACTACCTCCAAAGCACTGAGTTGGGTGTGGCCATGGTTTAAAACAACAGCACCAGGCCCGGGGTGCGGTCCATCCCCTCTCACTGAGGCCGCGGTGCTTCACCTACCCATGGGGCTTCCTCTGCTGACCAGCGTGTCTTTGCAGGGGCCTTCCTCATTCCCTACCTCATCGCCCTGGCCTTCGAAGGAATCCCGCTCTTCCACATGGAGCTCGCCATTGGCCAGCGTCTGCGCCAAGGCAGCGTCGGGGTGTGGACGGCCATCTCCCCTTACTTGGGTGGAGTGGGTAAGCTGTCTTTCTGGACCCCTGCCCACAGTTGCTGGGGAGGGTGGAAAGTAGGCACAGTTCCATGGGCACGGTGGGTTTGCTCATCACACAGTTGTGGTTTGGAACCTGCAGACAAAGGAGGAATTTTGGTATAAATGTTCAGGGAGATCCAGGCAGCAGTGTCCCTGTGGGAGGTGGTCACACTCTTAGAAGGCCTCATTCGGTTCCCCTGAGGAAGGACTTGGGTGCAGGGTGTTGTGGGGGGTGACCTCAGGGTGCAAGAGGAAGGGGCAATGGGTGAACCCCTTGGAGCAGCAGCAGCAGGCTGTCCCATGTCCTGAGTCCTATGGGCCTGTGCACACGCTGAGCCAGCACGTCCTGGGAGCTCACGGGCATGGGGGCAGGCAGGCTGGACAGGGGGCCATAACATGACATGTGACCAGCGAGGAGATGTGGCCAGATGCAGCCAGAGGAAGGGCAGCAGAAATGGAGGAGGCTGAGTCAGGGTGGTGTGGAACGGAAAAGATGGCGACTGCTGCTTCATCCGCAGGCCTGGGCAGCCTCACCTTGTCCTTCCTGATCAGCCTCTACTACAACACCGTCCTGTCCTGGGTGTTGTGGTACCTCCTCAACTCCTTCCAGCAACCGCTGCCCTGGGGCTCCTGCCCGCTGGACGTCAACCAGACAGGTAATGCTAAGGACCAGGGAACGTGGTGCTCTGCCCGAGCCCGAGCCCCGCACTATTGCCCTGAAATAGCATGCTGAAATCTGATTCTCTTTGCCCCTTGTCTCTGTTCACTGTTGGACGAAGGGGCCCACAGACACAGGGCAGCTCCTCGGAGCCATGCCAGTGCCTGGCAATGAGAGGGGGTTGCTGCTTTGGCCGAATTAGGTTCTTTAGGTCCAGACCTCAGCCTAGCCCTGGGTCTGGCTAGGTCTTGGCTACAAGGAAAACAGTCACTGTTTTCAGCAGTTTACTCATGAGGCTGTGTTCATCCTCTTTCCCTTCCCACCTCTGGCTGGTACGACCTTGTGTTTTGCTCATTCTGAACGAGGCCAGCCCTGGGCACCTGACAGTGAGTCTGGGCCTGGAGTTTCCTCATGTTGGCCTTTCTGACCACACTGGACGTCCTGGACAGTGGAGGGCCCTGGTCCTGCCCAGTGGGCCCAGCTCTCCAGCAGCAGCTCCAGGATGGGTTATGTGTAGAGTCACTCCTTGGCGGAGGTTTGCAAAGTCCAACTCCCACCTGAGCTCCTCGGCCAGCCTGTGACCTCCTGGTTTCAGGGTTCGTGAAGGAATGCGAGGGCAGCAGCACCGTGAGCTACTTCTGGTATCGGCAGACGCTGAACATCACAGCCGACATCAACTACAGTGGTTCTGTCCAGTGGTGGCTGCTGGTCTGCTTGGCTGCCTGCTGGGCAGTCATATACCTGTGTGTCATCAGAGGCATCGAATCCACGGGGAAGGTGAGAGCTCGTGGGGCAGACCCCACTCCCCTGCTCCCTCCAGCTTCAGGGGACCCCCCCACCCCTACCTCGCCACACGTCGCGAGCAGTGTTTGCAGCTGATTCAGACACTCTGCTAGGAGGGGCGTGGGCATTGAGACTGTCATATCTCCTTGGAGAGTTGACGCTTTCATCGTTATTGAGTGACCACCCTTCTCCGAGTCACAGTCTTCGCTCTGAAGTAGGTGAAGGTATCATCATAGCCACCCAGGCGCCTCGACCGTGCTTTTTCCATTCTCCTTCTTTGACCTGACCGAGGCCTCTGTTTCAAGCGTCTTTCTTGTCGACAGCACGCGTTGGGTCTTGCTTTTTGAAATCCAGTTTGACAATCCCTGCCTTTTATGTGTGGTGCTCAGACCATCTACATTTAATGCAATTATTGATCTTGTTGATATAAGTCTCTCACTTACGTTTATTTTCTACGTGTCAGATCTGTTCTTTGCTCCTGTTTCCCTCTTTTCTGAGAGTTTTTATGATCCCGCTTTGTGTCCTTGTTTGGGTAATTGGCTATAACACTTTGTTTTATCTCGGGGTTGAATTAGGGCTTGTAGCTTACCGTGGTCCACCTCGGAGCAGTGCGTGTGTGGTGGGGGAGCCTCCCAGCCGTACACCTCCCTTTCGTCCTCCCGGCTTTTGTGCTGCTGTTATACAGAGCAGGGCAAAGGTAGGCTCACAGTTGTGCGTATGGAAAACAATATAATAACTAATAAATGATAATACAAGAATAAAATCTGTGTTTCACGTACTCGCAACTGAAAACCAACCTTTGCCCCACTCTGTGCATTTTACTTATAATATGTTGTCAACGCCAAGTACATTGTTAGCATTTTTGTTTTAAACAACTGATCATTTCTTAAGGAGATTTACATAATGAGAAAAAGCGTACTTATAGTTTCCACGCGGAAAGGACCAGGGAGCCTGCACCTCTGGCTCACAAGCATGGCTTCTTTTTTTTAGTTTGTTTGTTTTTGTTTTGCATGGCTTCTCAAGTGCACCCAGCTCAGTAGCTTCCCCCGCCTCCTCTCGGTGCAGAGAAGTCCAGCATCATACATATCCATCTTTTTATATCACCACATGATGCTCCAGGCACCCGTAGACCCTGGCTCCCAGTTGTGGTTGTGTGGCTCTTGCACAGACCGAAGCGTGCATGTGCACCTGGGAGTTCCTCAGTGGGTGTGTGGATGTTAGTTACTCTCACATGGGGATCTTCGCATTTGAGAGGACTGGAATTACCAAGGGCAGCCATGAGGTCAAATGATCCAGCCAGAGTTTCCAGACAACCCTGTTATGAAAGTCCCTAAATATGCATCCTGGTGACTCGCAAAGTCAGTCCGTATTTGGGGACAATGAGAAAAGACTGTCCATTTAATTAATTAAATTTTTAAAAATTATATTTTATTGATAATGCTCTTACAGTTGTCTTAATTTCTGCCGCCTTCCACCCAGCATCCCTCACTTCCTCAGGCACTCCTAACACCATTGTTCATGACCATGGGTCATGTATGCAAGTTCTTTGGCTACTCCATTTCCTGTACTGTACGTTACAGCCCCATGGCTACTCTGTAACTACCTATTTGTACTTCTTAATCCACTCACCTCTTCATCCATTCCCCCACAACCCCCTCCCAGCTGGCAACCATTAAAACGTTCTCCGTATCCATAATTCTGTTTCTTTGCTTCTTGTTTGCTTCTATTTTCTAGTTTGTTTTTTTTAGAATTATTTGTTGATAGATATGTATTTCTTGCCATTTTATTGTTCATAGTTTTGATCTTTTTATTTATTTTAGAGGGAGGGGAAAGGAAGGAGAAAGAGAGAGAGAAACATCAATGTGAGAAATATCGATTGGTCGCTTCTTGCATGTCCCCGGTTAGGGACCTGGCCTGCAACCCAGTATGTGCCCTGACTGGGAATTGAACCAGCGCCCTTCCCGTCTGCAGGCTGGCACTCAATCTACTGAGCCACACCAGCCAGGGCTCCTTCTTTTTCTTAAACAAGTCTCTTTTACATTTCATATAATAATGGTTTGGTGATGATGAACTCCTTTAGTTTTTTCTTGTCTGGGAAGCTCTTTATCTGCCCTTTGATTCTAAATAATAGTTTTGCTTGGTAGAGCAATCTTGGCTGTAGGTACCCACTTTTCATAACTTTGAATATTTCTTGCCAATCTCTTATAGCCTGAAAAGTTTCTTTTGAGAAATCAGCTGACAATCTTATGGGAACTCCCCTGTAGGTAACTAACTTCTTTTATCTTGCTGCTTTTAAGATTCTCTCTTTATCTTTAACCTTTGGCATTTTAATTATGATGTGTGCTGGAGTGGGCCTCTTTGCATCCACCTTGTTTGGGACTGTCTGTACTTCCTGGACTTGCAGGTCTATCTCCGTCCCCAAATTAGAGAGCTTTCTTTCATTATTTTTTTCAAATAGATTTCCAGTTTCTTGCTCTTTCTCCTCTCCTTCTGGCACCCCTATGATGTGAATGTTGGAATGTTTGGAGTTGTCCCAGAGGCTGCTTACACTATTCTCATTTTGTTGGATTCTTTTTTTTTCTTGTTCTGCATGATTGTTTTGGGTTTGGGTTTTTTTGCTTCCTTATGTTCCAGTTCATTGATTTGTTTCTAAGCTTCACCCACTCTACTGTTGTTTCCCTGTAAGTGTTTTTTTTTTTTTTAATTAGTGTCTCATTCATTTGTAGTTGGATCTCTTTTATGCTCTTGAGGTCCTCACTAATTTTCTTCAGCATTCATGTAATCAGTGTTTTGAACTCTGCATCTGATAGATTGCTTATCTCCATTTTGTTTAGTTCTTTTTCTGGAGTTTTGATCTGTTCTTTCATTTGGGCCATGATTCTTTGTCTCCCCATTTTGGCAGCCTCCCTGTGTTTGTTTCTATTTGTTAGGTAGAGCTGTTTTGACTCCCTGCCTTGGTAGCATGGCCTAATGTAGTAGGTGTCCTGTAGGGTGCAGTCACACAGCCTCCCTTATTACCTAAGCTGGGTACATGAGGTGCACCTTTTGTGTGGTCTGACTATAGCCTTCTATTGTAGCTGAGCCTTGATTGCTGTTGGCAGGTCAATGGGAGGGATTTATCCAGGCTAGTCAGTTGCAAGGACTGGCTGTAACCACTGACCACCAACATCCACCCTCTGTGGAGGATCAGCTGTGTGGGGGCAGGGTGGTGGTGCTCCGGTGTGGTCTGTAGTTGTCCACTGGGAGCGCAGGTTCTGGGGTTTCCCAAGTGGTACAGGCCAAGTTCAGTGCCAACCTGTGTTCTGCCTAGGGCCAACCTGCATGGCCTATAATGCAATTTGAGATGGCTACGACATATGCTGGACCTGGAGATTCCCAGGTGAAGCCAAGCTATGAATCAAGGCTGGCTGCTGCTAGTGCTGGGCCTGGGGCCACTAGGCAAGGGATCTGAGAGCTGGGGGCTCACCAAGACCAGATGTGGCTTGTTTGAGAGGATTTAGGAAGTTGTGAAGAGTGAGCCAAGACCAAGCCATTCAGTGATTTTTATGCAAAAGTCAATGTTAACAGCTCGGATGGGCCCATAAATTGGGATAGAGTGTTAGGGGCTCTCCAGGTGTGGCAAATTGTGTTAGCCAGGTTGATGGAGTCTCAGATATGGCACCTGCCTGCTGGCTCTGTGGCTCTGTGAGGGGAGGGTTCAAAAAAAGGACAGTGGCCTCTGCCTGCCTTTTTGTCTGGGAAAAAGCTGTCTCCCAGCTCCTGCCTTGATACTAGACACTTCAGTTCTTTCCTATATGGTACTGGTGCCTTTCAAGCTGCTACCCCAGTGCTAGAGCTCAGAGGGAGTGAGTCTGAGTAAGTCTGTGTGTGGGTTCTTTAAGAAGAACTGCTTGGGACTCCAGAAGTTTCTTCCACTGACTCAATCCCTGCTGGTTTTTGCAGCCAGAAGTTATGAACACTTACCTGCTCGGCACTGAAACCCTGGGCTGGGCGATCTGGTGTGAGGCTGGGACTCCTCCCTCCTGAGATTTCCCTCCTGAATTTTTATCCACCACATGTGGATGTGGGAGCAGCCCATTCCACGTCTCTGCCCCCCCTACTGGTCTGGATGGAGATGGTTTCTATAACTCCATAGTCATGAGACTTCCATTTAACTTGATTTCATATGGTTCTGAGGATGGTTGTTCTATAGTTTATTCTAATTTTGATGTGGCTGTTCAAAGAGGCAAGCCTTGTGTGCCCAGGCCACCATCTTGACTGGAGTCTATTTTTTCAAAGATTTTATTTATTTATTTTTACAGAGAGGGGAATGGAGGGAGAAAGAAAGGGAAATGTACATCAATATGTGAGAGAAACATTGATCATTTGCCTCTAACATGCCCCAACCAGTGACCTGGCCCAAAACCGAGGCATGTGCCCTGACTGGGAATTGAACCAGTGACCTTTCAGTCTCCAGGATGATGCTCAACCCACTGAGCCACACTGGTCAGGACAAGAGCATCCTTGTCTGACTTTGCATAGATGCTGTGGTACAGATTCCTGCCCACACATGACTGAGAATGGGTGCCATGTAGGATGTGGGAGAGGTTGGGGGAAGTTATGGGGCCCTAAGGCCCCTGAGAGCGGCAAGGCGATTGAGGCGGGAAGAGGGTGTTGGTGAAGTGAGAGCTGAATGTCTGTAGTGCAACCAAGGGGGAGGCTGCTGCCCAAGACGTCAGTGCCCAACTCAGATGACCTGTGGGCACAAACGATATGCGAATCCATGTGTGACCATCAGAGTGAGCTCCAAACCCTCCAAGCTTGACCAGGGCCCACCCCCACTATCTTTACCTTGCCCCCCACCCTGACTCGAACAGAATCCCAGGTGAATGATGTGACACTGGCCACTGAGGCGTGTCCAGCATGACTGCCTTTCTAAAGATTTTTATGTGGAGAAGATACCACTGAAAAACTTCACAATCTGGTCTTTTTTTTTAAGGCAATTTATTTCACAGCCTTGTTTCCCTACCTGGTCCTGACGATCTTCCTTGTTAGAGGACTCACCCTGCCTGGGGCGGCCGAAGGGTTAACCTTCCTGTTCACTCCCAACGTAAGTGGGTCTAAAATGGAAGTTTAGGCACCAGAAAACATTTGAGTCAGGGCCCCAGCCCAGCCCAGCCCAGCCCAGCCATCCCACTCCCTCACCGTGTGGGGTGAGGATGAGGAGAAGGGGAGTGTGGGCCTCAGGGAGAAGGTCAGGGTCAGAACAAAGGGAACGAGAGGAGGACACGGTTTGGGACATTCAGACTTTGGTTCTGGTGGGACATGGGGGACTACAGTTCAGGGGAGAGACTGTTTGGGGACCTGATGTCCCGTCCCTAGTGCCCTGGACCCCACACCTCTGAGAGCTTTGTCCAGCTACACGGTTCCACAAGGCAAGGTGCCATGGGACCTAGGGGCCTGCCTGCCAGAGCCCATGACCCTTCTAGACCACTCCATGCTCTCAGGATCCCAGCAGCCCCTGGGAGATCCTGGGGCTACATGGCGTGCCCCAGGCTCCCCAGGCAGTGCCCTGCCTCAGGGGAAGGGAAGGGGACACCTGTGTGTGGAAGGGTGTTAGGCTAAGGGTCCCCCAGCAGCAGAGACACCAGGCACCATGTGCAGGTGAACCCTACCCTGGGCAACTACAAGCCACTCCAACCCCTCGGGTGTGAGAGGAATGGATAAACACAGCAAGGTTTGAGTTGCTCAGACCCATTTCCCAGTCCTGAGAGGTTTACACTCAAGTTCTCAGCACCCACATGTCCCACGTAGATGGGAGCTTTGGCTTATTTGACACATCACAGGATGGGAGGCTGAGGTTGCTGTATTAACTGCCCTTCCAAGCATGCTCCCTCAACTGTCCTTGGGGCCTGAGAGACACCACTCATGACAGCTGCCCCAGAGGAAGCCCTGACAACGTTCTGGGACAGGAGGTGCTGGGCCCGCGTGGTGTGTCTGTGGCAGCAGGTGCTCCTATGTCTCCCTAGATACAGACTCTCCGGAGCCCACGGGTGTGGCTGGATGCGGCCACCCAGATATTCTTCTCTCTGTCGTTGGCCTCCGGAGGACACATTGCATTCGCAAGTTACAACCCATCCAGGTAGGGCCGAGTCTGTCCTGATGCTCACTCAGTACGTCTTTATGGGACTTCCTGCCTGGGACAGAGGGTGACCTAATGTGAACTTGAGATGAGATCAGATTCTGGAGATTCCAGCAATTACTGAGTCACCCCCTGAGGGCTGGAGGTCAGGTCCTGCATGGTAGCACGTTCCGGAGCCACGGCTGGAAGAGAGCCCAAATAACCAAACCCAGGAACAAGACCACATGGGTCAGACACCGCCCAGCACAGACCACGTGCGTGGTGCATGAGGTTGGAGGGCAGAAGTGCCACTGCAGTCACTAACACAGACTCAGGCCCCCACTCCGCAGGGAGCCACAGCCACCATCCATGAGACCTGTTACCCCCACGGTGACAGCGGCATTGGAAACTGTGCAGTGAGAGGCCCCGTGACACCGGTAAACCCAGTGCTGTGTGGTGTCAGTACTTTTATCCCTCAGAGAGCACAGGGACAGGAGGTGGAGGACAAAGGGCCAGCTGGGCCATGGGCTGTGTCGACAAGTTACTATCTCAACTCTCACCCTCAGTAGCTTGTGTGTGGTTAGCTCACTTCTGCAGCCTGGAGCTGGGGGTGGCGGGAGGAGGCCAAAGCTGTCCTGAGACCACCAGGAACAGCACAGTGTTTCTGGGTCACACATAAGAGGCCCCAAGTGCAGCATGGGGGGCTTCAGGGCGGGGGTGCTGAGGCAGCAGGCGCCCCCTCCAAGTTTTCTCTCTGAGGGGCCCTAACCACAGCACTCACTCTGTCTGCTCAGGAACGACTGTGAGAAGGACGCGGTGATCGTCGCCCTGATCAACAGCATGACCTCCCTCTACGCCTCCACTGTAGTCTTCTCTGTCCTGGGCTTCAAGGCGGCCAGTGACTATGGACGCTGCTTGGACAGGTATGCACAGCGTCCTGGGCCAGCAGCTGGGGCCTGCTGCACTGGGGGTCCCGGTCTATGACTTTTCATTTCCGTGGGGAAGGACAGAGTGTCCCCCAAAGGGTGCGTCTACCTGGAAGCTAGAACGTGGCCTCATCGGGTCTTTGCAGGTGGTGTTGGTTAAGATAAGATCATACCGGAAAGGGTGCCCCAAACCATGAGAGTGTCCTTATATGAGACAGAAGGGAACACACGGACACAGGCAGAGGCCACTTGATGACAGAGGCAGTGGTGGTCCTCTCAGGACATGCCACAAGCCCAGGAAGGCCAGAGCATCCAGAGCTGGGAGATGCATGAAGGACCCCCTGCGAGTCCCCGGAAGGTGATCCAGCCACGTCCATGGTGCCGCTGTGACGCCTGTTCTAAGCGCTAGGCCCGGCCGGCAGAGGGAAGAAGGGGACGGCGGCACTCCCAGGATGGGGCGGAATGCTCTGGAGGGGCCGTGGGGCCTGTGCCCTGGTGAGCAGCATAGCTGCTACTCGGTTATTCTACCTGCTTCCACCAAGACGCCTGGTAAACACAAGTTGCTGACCCATTAGCTGCACTAGAAATCATCCCAACAGTCTTCCTGGGTGGTGTGCCTTGATCTCGCTACATGTGAGGACAGCACCCCTGTACTACACTTAGGGGACATTTTAAACAGCAAAATCACCACCAAAAAGCACAAAATATGTGAAAACCACGGGCCCCAACTGTCCACAGTGGAGATGAAACGGAAAGGCAGTGCGTGGCCTGGCTGACCTGGGCAGGCAAGCTCGCAGAAGGCGCCCGGGCGTTGATTTTGAGGTTACGGGAACACCTGCAATATTATTTAGAGCCGGGAGCCTTGGAGACAATTGAATAAAGCTCTCTGACTATGCGGCTGGAGGGGCAGAGAGCTTGGACCCACCCCTTCCGGAGCCTGTGGGGAGCACTGCACCCCATGTCCCCTGGGGACCCACAGGTCGGGCCCAGTTGAGCCCTAAGGGGAGCCCCTCGGAGCCTGAGAACAGCCTTCCTCCCCACAGTGTGTGTGAAGAAATAAGCACTCCCGCCACAGACATCCTTGAGACCCTGCCACACCCAGAGGGGCTGGCCTTCACAGGGTTGTCGGGGTCCTTTCTGGGCATTTCTGGCTGTGTTTGCTTGTGGGTGCCAGGTGTCCCAATGACCCCACTGAGTGCTCACTCAGCCTCTCTGTCCCTGCAGGAACATCCTCAGCCTCACCAATGAATTTGACTTCCCCGACCAGAGCATCTCCAGGGAAAACTACGCTGCCATCCTCACACACCTGAATGCCACCCAGACCGAGACGGTGGTCGGGCTGCACCTAGAGTCCTGCTGTCTGCAAGACTTTCTGGATAAGGTACTGAGGGGCCCGGCCTTGCTGCCGACAGCTGGCCAGGGGAGTGGACATCACTGGCTGTGGCGGGAAGTTGAGCAGCTGCACGCAGGGCCAGCTGACCATCAGGGACCAGGGCAGTGGGCTGGGCTGGGCAGTCAGCAGGCAGGTCCTCAGGGCAGCAATCTGATGGGAGCCTGAATCCAAGGTCCTGGGGTCCCATGTCACACGTTGGCTGCAGGCCATGAACAGGGAAAAGGTTCCTGTCACTCAGGAAGGCGCCCGCATTGTGTCAGTGCAGCCCACACAGAGCAGGACCACCCCCTTGGTCCTGACCCCGGCAGGGGCGTCGGTGCCCCCATGGCTCACAGTGCAGGACAGGTGGTGCGCTACATCCCAGCAAGGGCCCGTTTGTGTTGCAGAGTGCCTCAGGCACGGGCCTGGCCTTCATCGTCTTCACCGAGGCCATCCTGCACATGCCAGGGGCGCCTGTGTGGGCCGTGCTCTTCTTCATCACGCTGTTCACCCTGGGGCTGTCCTCCATGTTTGGGAACATGGAGGGTATCATCACGCCACTCTTGGATATGGAGGTCCTGCCAAGATGGGTCCCCAAGGAGGCCATGACAGGTGAGTGTTGTCACTGTCACTGGCCTCACGGCTCTTGTTTTCCCACATGCTGTCCAGACACCCTCCTCCATGAGGGCTCGACGGCCATGTCACATGGAGAGCTGGGCCAGCCCTGACACCTTTCAGGGCTGGACTCGGTGGACCTGGACTTGATGCCTCTAAGGGTCATTATGGGAGGGCAGAGGGTCAGGGGCAGAGTGGGGCAGGGATCAGGGGTCCCCTCCCGCATTGCTCAGTGAGTGCAATCCCAACACCCTCTTGCCCTCCAGGCACAGTTTGGGAGGTGGTGGGGATAGGCCGATGGGGGAGGAGGTGCGAGGAGCTGGGAGGGCGCAGCCAGGGTGACATGCTCAGACGCATGTCTGTGTGCAGGAGCCGTCTGCCTGGTCTGCTTCCTCTCGTCCACCTGCTTCACGCTGCAGTCTGGGAACTACTGGCTTGAGATTTTCGACAACTATACTGCTTCCCTGAACCTAATCATTTTTGCCTTCATGGAGGTGGTCGGTGTCATCTATGTTTATGGGACAGAAAAGTGAGTTCTGCTTCCCTCAGCATCAGCTGGGCTGAAGTCCTGCCCCTCTGCTCCCCACGTCCCTGTGTCCAATGTCTGGGCAATGTGGCAGCCAGTCTCCAGGGCACCTAAGGGGATAAGACAGAATCATCTGAGGCCCCTCCCAAAACATACCCAGGGTGGCTCCCAGTGGTCTACGAGATCCCTCACAGGACCGGCCCACCTGGCTGTGCTGGCCTCCCAGCCTGTGGGGAGGCAAGCAACAAAATGACCAGTCTTCAGTCACATAGAACAGATTCCTCAAGGTCAAGGACACGTGGGCGGACACCAGGGATCAGAAGGCCCGCCCTGCCCACATGCCCTCCTGGAGGCCTCTGAGAAGGCTCAGCACTTGTCCTGCCCATCCCCACCTGGCTTGGGCCTGCTGCACACTCACGCCTTCACCCCCACCTGGACCCACCCCTGTCACTCACACCTGTAACTTGTACCTGTCACATCCACACTTAGACCTGCACTCCCCTGCCACCCCTGAGCCCAGTTCTGCCCCAGTGGTCCTCGAGGTTGTGCTCTCTGTCCTTGGTTCCAAGGGGTCCTGGGAGTCACCAAATCTAGGGCCTTCACCCCTGCTCGGAGGGCACAGGGGCCAGCATGCTGGTCCTGAGGTGAGACACTGCTCACCGGGAGAAATGGAAGTGAGAGTCAGCTGACTTGGTCACGCGGGACAAACAGCGAGCCCTGAATTCCAGCCAGCCACGGGCTCTCAGGAGACACTCAGGATGCTTCTGGGGTGGAGCTGGGGTGGAGGGAGCAAGCAGAGGAAGAGCTGCGAGGGAATTCCTGCCTCTCCACTGGCTCCCGGATGTTACTGTGGATCAGCCTGAGTCACTCTGAGTCACCCCAACCCCAGGGGCAGGGCAGCTTGCAGGCAGCTTCACCATCCTGGGCACGAAGGGCACCAGGTCAGGCACCAGCTTCCGTCCTACAGCTGGACTGGCAAAGGCTTTACTGCTTCTCACCCAGTGGCTGAGCCTTGCAGGGATGAACCCTGCAGTTCCTGTCCAGAGGCACCTTCCCCAGGAGCTGGGCTGGTGGCCGGGTTGAGCTCCTCCTTGATGTCTGGAAAGGGCCAGGAGATGCTGGAGCACCCCCTGCCTATCCCTCTCCCTCATCCAGACTAACCTGCTCGCCAGGCCTTTGCCACATATCAATGGGAGATTGAGTCCTCATCAGGATCTGAGAGGGCTGCCCATTTGGTGGCTGCTCAGGAAGGCACATGGGCAAAAGGCAGATGGAGGTGGCGGGACAGCCCCCACAGGTCACATCGTTGTGACTCTGGATGAAGCTGCTGGCTGTGTGGGCTTGCCGGCACGGGACCGGGTGGGAGACCTAAACCCGCTGTCTCTGGCAGGTTCTGTGACGACATAGCATGGATGACGGGGAGGCGGCCTGGCTTCTACTGGCGGATGACCTGGAAGGTCGTGAGTCCCCTCCTGCTGCTGACGGTCCTCACAGCTTACATGGTCGTCATGATCCCGACAACAATGAGCTATCGGGCCTGGGACCCCCAATACGTAGGTCCTGCAGATGGGGATCCAGGGGCCCTGGGGTCCCTCAGACTGGGCCTGGATTGGACCTGGTGCCATCTGGAGCCCAGATGACCCTCCTGGTGGACATCTGCACCCTCAGTGACAGTGTGGGCTACCTTTTCTTTCTTTCTTTCTTTCTTTTCTTAAAAATATTTTATGTATCTTTTGGAGAGAAGAGAGGAAGAAAGAGGAGAGAATCACTGATGTGTGAGAGGAACATCGATCAGTTGCCTCTCGCATGCCCCCATCTGGGGGTCTTGCCCACAACCCAGGCTCTGACTGGGAATGGTTTGTAGGGGGTGCACAATTCACTGAGCCACACCAGTCAGGGCTGGGCTGCCTTTTCTATGGGACCTGAGGCCACGGGACCTCTAGAGTCCCTTGGGACATCGGAGGTGACTCGGCAGTCTGGACAAGCTCAGCCAGTGGCAGAAGGACTGGAGCAGTTACCAGACTTTGGGGACCTCACAGGTTCCTGCAGCCCTGCACACAGAGGTGTGGCTGGAGGCCACACTTCTCAGTGCTGTGGGGACAGGCACTGCATGCTGCTCACCCCTGGTTTGAGATGGGAGGAGGCGCATGTGGCTTATGTCACTGAACTGCCACCAAGCCCTGTCAGAGGGCCAAGCCATGGTAGCTGACCTGCCACCCCCTTTAACTGCTCTGAACCTCAGCGTGCCCCCTGTGGGGAGCAGGGAAGTAATTCTCTTTCAAATTCCTCTTCTAAAGGGGAACTGCCCAAGCCACCAAGGGCAGGAGGAAGAAATGGTGCAATACTTCTCAAAGAATTCTCATGAATATTATACTATTAGATTCACACAGCTGTGCCTTGTGAACCTCAAAAGAAGGGCCTGCAGTCCGCGTGTGGTCTTGCCCTCCAAGAGAGGGGACACAGGGAGGCCACTAAGCCTGATGATGCCAGTGGGCCACACAGAGGCGACTTCGAGCCTGTGGGTTCCCTCGGGTGGTCAGGGCGGCTCTTTCCAGAACACAGTCCCTAGGTTCCAGGCCTGTGGCTCAGAGTTCAGTCCCCAGAAGAGGCTCAGCCCATGTCCTGAAACTTCAGCCCCGTGCCCTCACCACCAAGGGAGCAGCCCCTGGTTGTGTGCCCTTTCCGTTCACCCACCTGGAATGAACCAACCTGTTGCTTCATTTCAGGAAGATTTGGGGTGGAGCTGCCCACCCAATCCATGGTCACTTGGCGGAGGGTCAGCCTCACTCTGACCAGGGCGGTAGAGCAGGGTGACGCTGTTCCCTTCCCCAGATGTTCATTGTGGCCTTGTGTCTCTGCAGAAGCAGTTCCCCTTGCGGCAGGAGAAGCCCTACCCAGGCTGGGTGCAGGCCGTCTGTGTGCTTCTGTCCTTGCTGCCCGCACTGTGGGTCCCGACGGTCGCACTGGCGCAGTGGCTCTCCCAGCGCAGACGGAAGCAGGAGAGTGTGCAACAGGACACACGCCTGAAGCTGCAGGACAGCGTAGCCTGCTGAGGGTGGGGAGGGCCTAACCTGTGTGTCCCTCACCCACAGATCACCCAACCCCATTATATTCCCCCCCAAACCTAAGACCTGTGCTTGTGCCTTCCAGACACCCTCACGCCTGCCGACCCTGCTCAGTGGTCAGACCAGTTTCAACATCACAGTCCATGCTGTTCTCCAAACAAGAGATGGCCCAGCACCTGGCTCCTGGGGCCCTGCAGTCTGGGGCACATGTCTGGGTGGCTGTAGGTTGCGCCTGGCGAACCAATGGGCAAAGGGCAGGGGGGTCCCACTGCCAAGCAGACCGGCAGAGGGAGCTCTAAGAAGGCCACATCCACACCCTGTGCAGCGGGGTCTCGCAGCACACAAGTTATGGGAATCGTAGGGCTGATCTCCAATGAGAAGCAAACAGGCCCTGGGCCCACAGCAGCCCCTGCACCTAGAGCACCTGGGTCACGAGGAAGGTCTGTCGTGACCGCATCAGTGAAGGGGAACTGTGTAGGCAGCAGGAACATGGGCTTTTCTCAGGTGAAGTGGGCAGCCTCATGTGGGAAATTGTCACAGGAAACAAATGGGCACCCCAGGACCCCAAAACAGAAACAGACCCTCCTCGAGAGAGCAGTTAGCCTGGCCAGGGAGCTAGGTGCTGGCTGGTTTCTCCTGAGGTTATATCACTGCCTTCCATTCTTTTAAAACTTTCTCAAAGGAGCCCTGGCTGGTGTGGCTCAGTGGATTGAGTGCCGGCCTGCAAACTGAAAACTTTCTCAAAGGCTTAAATGTGTGTCAAGAAGGTACTGAAAGGCTGATTATCATTCGGGTTCCTACTGTCTCAGAGGAGCCACATCACTCTCACTCCCAGTTGCTCTCAGTCACTTCTCGGTGCTGTCCATGCACCCAGCAGTCATGTAGGCCACAGTCAGGACCTGTTGGCTGTACAGCCCTCGGAACAGGGCCTCTTCCCCAGCTGCTCCAGTGCTAACTCCTCCATCTGACCACCCTCCCTCTGCCCACCTCCACCAGTGCCGAGTCAGGGGGCGGGTCTAAGGTGCCCAGCCCTGACACACCGGCTTGCTTCAGACTTGCCACCCTGAGACCGCTCTATCTTTGGCTACATGCTGCTGGGAACAGCCTCTGTGAAGACCCAGCACAGGTCTTTCTAAGCAACTTTTAAACCAGTCCCTAGTCGGGCTAATGCTGTCCAGGGTGCTGAAAGTCCCCCCCAGACAAGTGCAAGTCATGCACAACCCACGCCAGGCCTGCTGTGCCCACAGCCCGCCCAGACCCAGGCAAACAGGGCATGCATTACTGCTGCCTGGGAGCAGCTGGGAGTTCACATGGACTGAATTCAAGGGTACCCCAAAGTGTGTGTTAAGCCCCATGGTTGGGCGAGTCCTGCCCTTTGCCCCCATGTTGCTGCCGATCCTCTCACAAAGCCAGCGATGGCCAGTGAGCCTCACACGGCATCTCTCTTGACATATGGTCTCCTCAGCCTTGCAAGGACCCTGCGATCACACTGGTCCTCCAGGTAATTCACAATAATTTCCCTTTCAGTTGGCTGATGAGTTACCTCATTTCACTTGCAGGTTTCGGGATGAGGGCATAACTTTGGGGGTCATCATTCTGCTTCTTACAGCACCTGGGGGTTCTGAGCTCACCCAGGCTTGGCTTCCCTTTGCTTTAGAGTCCCTTACAGTGAGGTATGAGCATGTACGTGGGCAAGAGAGGGGGCAGCACCCTGGGACTGGGGAGCATAACTGCACAGCACCCCAAGGCGCCCGGAGGCACCCTCTGCTGTCACTCGGCTTCCCAGCCGCTCTTTTCGCACTTCGACTGCACTCGCTCCACAGGGTAGTGGGATGCAGGGGCAAGCGGGCTCCTGCTTCTGCCGTTCAGACCCAGGGAACACCAAATGTCTACGTTTTTTTTTGTTCACTTAAATTTTTAAAAATCATTTTCATATTTCGCCCTGAGCTCTTGGCAGACTGCACAGTGGTTTGGAAGAGATGAATCAGAAATTCTTAGTGAGCGAAGCCTGACCAAAGTACACGTGTTCCTCAGGGTTTAACACTTTAGTAAAGATGCACCTGGCCCTGAGTAAAAGTGCCCCCCAATGCATTTCCTAGAGAACAGGATTCTGGAGCTTCTAGAAGACAGATAAGGGAGCAATGACTGACCTCCTGGGCCCAGTCTGCTACGGAAATGCCAGAAATGCACAGGGCGCCATGAGCCCATGCAGGTCAGGGCGGGTCATTTCAGGTCAGCTCGAGCGCCTGCAGGGGGTTCCTGGTCATGTCCTGTCCTACCTGCCCTGGGTGGCAGGTCAGTTCTCCCCCACTTACAAGAGCGAGGGCGCCACAGGGAGACACTCAGGGTGGGGCTCATCTCTCCTGCACATTTATGACACACTTGGACTTGGGCCTGCCATAAGACAGAGAGCCGTCACTCGAGCACTCTCCACAGCAACAGTAAACAAGGCAAGGCCCATAAACTCTGAAAGCGTGTGCACTCAACCCCCGCCAAGGTACACTCAATAGCACCTGTCACAATTTGTGGCCCCATCAGGAACATCTGGAAGGAAGCTTCTAAATTGCTTACCACTCCACCCCAGGGGACAGGGCAGAGCACCAACAACCGCCCCACCATGAAGACGACTGCTTCCGATGACACTTCCTTTGAGCTGCCCCGTTACACTTTGTGCAATCAATCCTTCCAGCTCTGGCTGTTTGACCTTTGTCCAGTGCCCTGCAGGGCCCACCAGTGCGCAGTATGCCCCCCAGGGTGGACCAGAGGAGTATGCTGTGGGTCCCCACTGGAGGGGTCATTCTCACAGAGGTGAGGACACAACTCCGGCTCTCTGCTTGATGACACCTGCAGCTCCATGGACAAGCCTTTCTTTTGCTGGGGCTCCCACAGACACTGGTGGCTGGGGTGGACCCAGAAGGTGGGAATCTGAGCAGGGCCTTGACCAGGGGTGGGATGGGGGCTCTGGTGAAGCTTCTGAGAGAATAACCCCTCCTCTCCATCAGCTAGGCCCCAGCCTGCATACTGTCATATAAGCCCCTCCACGACTCCTAGCCACTTCTGGGTGGACTCACCTATGTCCTCCATAACCTCACCCTCCACACCCCTCCAAACTCCTGACATTGACTGTGGATTGAGAGCTGCTATCCGCCCCCCAGGTTATTGTACAGGAGAGGCCCAAGTCCGGCCCCCAAACCTCCAGGTCCCCACAGCAATGGTTCTGTGGCGGGGCCCCCACCCCGCCAGCCAGCAGCATTAGGAACTTGCTTAACTCCCAAGCCCTACACCAGACCTGCTGAACTGGAAACTTGGGGCCACAGCACCCCATGAATGTGTGCCTCAAGCCCCAGGGAACCCAGAACTCAGGTTGCGATCCGCTGCCTCATGGGCTCCAGGTCACCTGAGCTGAGCTGGTGCAGTCAGCTGTAGACACGGGTAGGGCTGGGCTAAGGCTTTCCCACCACCGTCCTGCTGCACCTGCCCGGTGGGAGCGCCCCTTCCCAACCACCCACCTCCTCCCTCCTTCCCACCACACCCCCAACCCCACCCCTGGAAACTCCCTCCAGCCCCCACAAAACCAAAAACCTATACACATCAACACTCATGTTTTTAAAATTATGGGTAACAGTACTTGTGTAGTGTGCATTTTAATACAAACCTAAGATAAATATTTAAAAACTAAGAAAATAATAAACAAAGGCTCTTCTCTCTGCAGCTCTTACCCTGTCACTGGGGTGATGGGGTAGGAGCAGGAGGCGGTGCAGGAGGGGTCATGAGGATGGTGTGCTGGGTGGGGAAAAGGAGACTCTGGAAGCAGGTGCGACAGCTGGGTGAATGGTGCTGGACACTCGATTCCTGGAGGCCTGGGCAGAGTGTGGGGCAGGCAGGTCAAAAGTGTGGGTGTGACTGGTGGGGATAAACCTCAAACAGCTGACCGGGCCCTTTGCTCTTGGGCAAGCTGAGCAAGGCACGAACTTTGGATGCAGCTGAGGTATCAGGGTGGGTGCTGCTCCACTGGGTGTGGACAGCTGGATTTAGGACTATGCAGATCAACAGGGAGGAGTCCACACACACCCACTACTTGTGGGCCAGCACCCCAGACCAGGGTGACCCCACAGCGGGAAGGGTGACAAAGGTCCCTGACACTTCTGGATGCCAATGACCCAGCCTGTTCCTCTATCTGCCTCCTCCTGACAGCAGGTAACTGAAGGATGAACCTGTCACTAGGAAGCGGCAGCAGGGGCGTGCAGGTGTTTGGAGGCAGGGCGGGCTCTGCTTCCCTGAGGACCTGGGGGCAGACCTCTCCAGGAAGCAGCCCAGTAAGCAGCATGTCTTGGGGTCTCAGGGCACAGAGGACAGACCCTTTGGGTACATCCAGCTGGGATGGGGCTCCAGGGCCTGGCACCCACCCTGAGCTGTGAGAAGGACTGGCTATCAGTCCAAGATGGCCTCGAAGTCTGTGGTCAGGGCCGGATCAGCTGCGGCTTGCAGTGTGGCCAGCGTCGCCCTCGGGAGCTGCCGGCACAGCTGCGCTTGGGCTGCAAGATGACCAAGATCAGACTTCCTCCCAGAAAAAACCTGAGAACATGCTTCATGTTGGTAGCTTTGTGGGCCCACTGAGGGGCCAGGAAGGGATGGCTGTGTGCTGAGCACCTACCATGTGCTGGCCAGGTTCCAGGCATGGGGCACACACCCTCGGGGCTGAGGAACAGACGGGGCCAGTAAGCATGTCAGAGCACAGTGAGGGGGTGGTGTGTGCAGCCAGGATGCAGGCCAGGGGTGGGAGAAGGGCACACAGACCAGAGGGGGTTGGAGGAGGGAGGGAGAGGGAGGCACAGTTCCTGAAGAAAGTATCAGCCTTGGAGGTGAGGAATGAAGAGGTAGAGAGTCTGAGTGGGCAGGCCAGGAGCCCAGGTAAGGGAGCCATGACCCTCCAGTCATTTGCACCCCATCACCTGGGGACTGCTGTCCCCACCACTCCTGTGACTCAGATATGGAGGGACTGACATTCGTTCACTCAAGGACAAGGACAGTTCCTGCGCATGCACGAGGGGTGCCTTGGGGCTGGACTCACTCGCCCAAGCTTACCAGCCCGGAGCGTTCCCAGAAGACACTTGTAGGTGGCACTGTGATGAGACAGCTTCAGCAGGAAGGCGTGCAGGCACAGCCACCTAGTGGCTTCAGAAGGAAATGGGCCAGCAGCACCCTTGGTCCCCAGGGACAGCCCTGGGGGACAACACAAGAGGCTGAGGCTTCCACCGGGCCCATCCCAGCACTTGGGCTCCAGTCGACACCTGGGGTCCCCATCAGGCTGCATTCCAGAGCAGGGACTCAAGGGGCAGGGCACCAACAGATGACTTCATTTCAGGGGCCATCCCAACCCAAGAACCACAGAATTCTGACAGCTGAAATGCTTTCAACTTCTCCAAAGAAGTTTCCCCAAAAGAGAACTAACAGTAAGTAAAGGTTGTTGCCCTCAGGACCACAAAGCATGGCCTGACTCAACCTGACTGTGACTGTGCATGCCGAGGTTGTAGGGGGTGGAGGCAGGATGAGGGGCTTGCATGGCTGTTCCTGACTTCCCTCCCTCCGAGACAGGCAGGGGGCTTGGGCTTAGTCTCCCCTATTCCTGACTACCAGCCTGGATTCGTACGAGCATCCCTGAGCCCCACGGAGAGGAGGCCCTGCCTGGGACAAGGCCCCTCGGCCAGTCCCCAATGTTCCATCATGTTCCAATCATGAAGGATGTCTGACCACATGGCAAGGGGTGGGTGAGATGAGGTAAGCATGTGGTCGGCACGTTAGACCGTGGGGAGAAATGGCAAGAGCCCAACTCCCTGTCTCCTGTCTTGGGTACACTAGCGCCTCTGGGCACATTGGCACCAGAGCTGCTCTAGTCCCGGGCACTCCGTGCGCTGAGAATCCAATGTCTGCCAGCACCACAGGCCACCCCAGCCCTGGGTCACCTGCACGCACCTGTGTTCTTGGCTTTCAGAAGGGTATAGCAGCGGGACGCAGTGTCAGAGATGATTCGGAGGAAAAACGAGGGGTTCTTCCGAACATGCTGATTGAACGGGAGCTGGAGCACACAGGCGTGAAACCTGAGGGCAGATCGGGCTTATCAGAGGGCAGTCCCTGGCTGAACGTGTGCATGGGGGGCATGTGGGTCTACAGGCACAGGTGTGCATGTGTGCTCAGCCTGTACGTGTACATGTGCACAAGTACCCCCCTGTGCACGTGACCACATGACAAGCCCATGGCCAGGTGCCCTGTGCCCCTGATCTTGCCAATGACCCAAGCCCCTTCTGGAAGAAATGTGCATGTGTCCATCCAGCCAGTAGGCAGATGGAGGCATCTTTCTTGCTTATGGGAGTGGGGAGACAGACCTGGAAACAGGGTTGGGGCCACTACTGGCGTGGAAGGGTGTGTACCACATGCTGGGAGGACCCTCTACCAAGGGAGAAATGGTGCTTAGCGCAGAGTGGGGGAGGCCTCCACTTGTGGACACTGCACCTTCCAACAACTCTAGCCTGGAGTCCCCGATTGTTCATGAAGAGCTGAGCCCAGCAGGCCCCAGTCAGACGGTGCCTGGTGAGCGTCCTGGTCTGTGGGCCAGGCAGACTGCCCTGGCCTTGCCTGTCTCAGCTGCTGTGACCACTACGGTTCAGCTTTGCATGTCCCCTCCTGCTGGGAAGGGCATGGGGCTCTCTGACCTTCTATGTGCCTAACCTGCTTTACTGGGAAGCAGCTGCCATTCATGACCACGGTGGAGGAGCCAGCAGCTCTGCACCCCGTCACACTGACTGACCAAGCGAATAGCGTGGAGCTGCCCAAGGGTGCCTGCCATACACCCGGGTTCCAAAAATGTTCCTTGACAGGAAGGTGTATGGGGCCAGAGCCCCACAGAGCAAGGGGGTATATTGCTGGGGGCAGGAGGGTGAGGTTGGGCTGAAGCCCATAGCAGGGCCTTTGCAGGCGAAATGATGAGGCCTCCAGGGACCTGGGGCTGGTCAGGGGCTGGTCTCCCACTCACTTGGAAGCATCAGCTGACTGCTCCTTACCCCTTAGGGACCTGAGAAATGAGCAGGTATCACAGCTACCTTGCTGGTAGCTGAGAATGGCCTGTGGGCACATTCCTGTTTACACTGAGCACATTTGCAAAGGTGTCACGGCAGCTTGCACATGACAGCACGTGTGCACGGGGAGAAGATGCAGGTGAAGGAAGAAACAATACGAAAAGCAGCAGGTGTTGATCTGAGCACTGGGGTCTCTGGGTGGAGCACGTGGGCCCCATACTTCCCAGAAGTGTACACAGGGCCCTCTGGCCCTCACGGCCAAAGCACAGGGTGCGGGCCCTCTGGGGCTGACGGAGTTTCTTGGTGACATTTAACAGGCATTTCCTCCGACAGCCCCATTCAGTTCCTACCAGCTAACTGTGTCTCACAGCATGGGCACAGCACTGGGTACCACAAACTCGGAGGCTCGAAACAGATGCCCAGCTCCCCAGCACCCGGGGGATGGCTGTGCGCCCTCATCCACCCCATGCTTACAGCCACTGGCCCCGACTGTGGGCAGAAGGCTTTCCCTGTGCCAGAGGGGCAGTAGCTGCTTCCTGAGCTGCCTGGCAGCAGGTCTCCCTGGAAACCACTGAGCAAAGACCAGCGTGTGTCCTGAGGCCAGACAGGCGAGTAGCCAGGCTGGTGTCCATCTTCCTGAGGGGTGAGCACAGCTTGACAGCGTGACCATTAACATTTTCCCAGAAAACACTAAGGCACAACCAGTTCTTAGTTCTGCCCCAGTTCTCAGCAGGTTACCGTGGAACCCCTGGGGACAGGGAATGTTCTGGAAGCGTGGCAGGGCCTCAGCATGGACTAATGAGTGGAGCACAAGTAGTGGTTGAACTGTTTGGGAGTCAGGTACCAGAGCCCCTTTCTGGGGGACACTGGAGGGTTGGTGGCCACGGATGGTCACCTGTACCTGCCTGGACCCTCTGCTCTCTGGGATCCTCCCCAGGAGGGCATCTGCCTTCCTCCCACTGTGGCTCATCTCCTACAACCCCGTCCCTGCAGCAGGACGCAGGGACGCCTCGGGCCATGCTGGCCTCCTAGCACCACCTGGTGACTGGGCACAGGACCTCCGACAAAGCAGAACTGCATGAAGAGGCAGCCTCCACTGCTGAAACTGCTTTCCCATAAACCAAAGGCTTTGACGTGAAGGCCTGGGGAACCAGGGAGAGGGCGCTGCTCTCAGCCCACGGGAAAGCAGGGCCCAGGCCGTGCGTGGCCCTGTCGCCCCGCTCTCTGTGCCGGCGCAGCCAACGAGCCCACCTGTAGGCCTGCAGCAAGAATATCTTGTAAACGTTTGTGCAAACCGTCTGGAGGCTGTTCACCTGGAGCCGCAAGGAAAGGAAATGTTGGAAATACAACTGAAATGTACATTTCTATCTTTTGCGTGATCACCAGCATGAGTGGAGTAAAAAAGAGGACCCTTCTCTCTCCATTGACATCCTACCACATCCTCACTGGTGGCCCCTTGCTGCCTGGGGTGGAGTCAGGACTCTGCTGGGGCCACCTAAGGAAAACAGGCAGGAAGGGATGAGAAGGCCAGTGCTCAGGGTGGCTGTGATGACACCTTGTGGCCCTGAGGTTCTGAAGCTTGAGGCCACCAAGGCCTTGGACCCCCATACCCTGCGAAGAGGAGCCCCAGGGTGGAGGAAGATAAGCCTGAGAAGGGTAGGGGAAGGGGTCCTGGATGTGCATGGGCACACATGCACACTCACATACATCTATGCACACTCCCACACGTACACACACAGGCATGTATGTAAAAACAAACCCACAGGCATGCACAGCTATGCACCCACATGTACAGTTATACACATGCATGCTCAAACGCACACCCACCAATATCCGCATGCTTATGTGCACATCTGCACATGTACACAGTGGGACCTATAAACCAACTCCCACTGGCTGACTGAGCAGCAGGCTTTCTGAGCTATGAGGTCTGCTGGTCACGTGCTCACCTGCAGATCCAGAAACAGACTGTGGCATTTCAGCCTCAACACTGCAAAGAGCTTCCGTCGCATGCTCCTCCCGGCCTTGAAGCCCTGGCTGAAGGTGAGACTTGCTCTGATCGAGGTCTGGGCATAACTGCAACACAAAGGGCATGTCCCATGATATGTGTGGCCACCTTCCACCCTCAAACATGGCCTGTACCCTCACCCAGAAGAGGATGCTCACCCGGCATCCTCTTGGTCCGACCCAGCTCGGTCATTCTATGGAAACACGGTCACTCCAGGGAAACAGGACAGAGCGTGAACAGGGCCCTGCACACTGCTGCTGGCAGCTGGGGCACTCCTGCCATGTACCCCCCTCCATGTAACTCTGCAAAGGTGGACAGCGGTGGCAGATGCCCATACCCTGGATGCCATATTTTGAAATTTATTTTCCCTTTACTAAACACTCTTTGAAAACAATTTCAATGGCAGAATAGGTTTCTTCTGGGTGTTGTGTGATATCGCAGCCACTTACTTAGGTTGTTCCAATGCCGTGGCAACAAGTTGTGCCACCCAAGTGTTTAAAAATGATCAAAATCTTTGATGATGTTTCTGATTTTTTTCCTTAGGATAGACTTCTAGAGTTGAAATTATTGGAAAAAGGTCTTAACACTTTAAGAACTTTGATAAAAGTTACTGCTTTCCAGAACAGTGGTTCTTGTCTGCCCACCCTAAGAAATGTGCAAACATGCCCACACCCAGCTCCAGTGCTTGGTGAACTGCAGGGCAGCCGCCAGAGTGAGGGACTGGGGCCTTGGTGCTGTTGTTGGCAGAGCTGGGCCCAGAGGGTGGGGAGCCTGGGAAGTCGAAGCAGAGTTCACCTGATCAGGAGAAATCAATCGGACAAAGCTGAGGGGCCGGGGTAGGGCAGGGAGAGGGCTGAGGAAGGGAGGCACATGGGCCAGCTCGGTGAGACGGCAGACAGGTGACCGACCCTCTGGATCGAGCATAGAAAATAACTGCATTTGCCTCTTCCCTTTCTAAGCAAATTCCCAAAGAGCCTCTTGGAAGCAGGAGTGAGTGCTGGAGTGCTCCAGCAGAGGAGCTGGAATTCCCAACCCAAGGAAAGGGAACACATGCTTCCGCCAGTTTCATAATCTGTACCCTTTAGTCATAAAATGGCAGATTCCTGCATCTGTGTTCGCCCAGGTCAGGTCACATCTGTGCTGGGCCTCAGGCTGGACTGCATGCGAGCTCTCAGATTTGGGAGACAGGGTATTAGGGCTGAACTGTGTCCCCCACATTCACGCGTTAAAGCCCTCTCTCTGTGTGACTGTGTGGGGGACAGCGCTTTTAAGAAGGTAACTTAGTTAAATGAGGACATTACAGTGGGACCCAATCCAAGGTGACCGGTGTCCTTCTCAGAAGTGAGAGACACCAGAGATGCCTGAATGCAGGACGGCCACGTGAGGACACGGGGAAGACTGTCTACACCTCGAGGAGAGGTCTCAGGGCGAACTGGCCCTGTCTAGACCTGCACCTCAGACTTCCGGCCTCTAGGACTGGGAGAGAATGTCTGTGATTGAAGCTGTCCTGTCTGTGGTATTTTGTATGATGGCCTGAGCTAACCAACCACACAGGGACCCACAGGATTGTGTACAGAGCAGGCCCCGCGTGCCATAGCCCAGTGTCCCTGGTAAATCAAAGGTGGCCATGAACTCATGATATCCAGTCCGGCCACTGACAGGCAGTAAGAGTGTGTGCCCTCACTGTGAAAAGACCATGTCCAGCAGGACCTGAAATCTTGGGGTTCCGATCTGTACCACTTCCCTACATGCTGGGGTTGCGCCAGCCACACCATTTCCTTTTATGAAAAACACTCCAGACAGCTGCTTACCTGGCAAGTCCCTTCAACCCACACAAGGACACACTCTGGCCCCCTCTTGAGGGGGAGAAGGCACCGTAAAGTCTGACCTTTTGGGACCACAGGCACGTGTTGGATCGGGACAGAAGCAGGATCAGGACTAGACCAGCCTGGTACACCTGGCTGGGCGCACTTACCTGGAGTAGTCGCAGAACACCTCCAGGGTCTGTGTGTCCAGCAGCAAGCCACACCAGGGGAACAGGCAGTGGGCCGGCAGCTGCAGGGGGGCTGCACCGCCTAGGACGTCATCTTCCACAGGGAAGTTCACTACTGTCTTCCGCAAGTTCGCTATGCAGCCATACTCGGGCACGCCCTTGACCAGGGTCCTAAAGCAGGGAGGCCACATCGGCCACCGGGAGGAGAGATGCCACTCAGGATCTCGAAGCACTAGCTCAGTGCCACGTAAAACCCTGAGAGGCAGAGGGAGCAAGAGCTGGCCCTGAAGGGCAGCTGCACCACATCGGACTGCAGGTGCTCCCAAAGCTCTGGGTGATCACTGTTAAAGATCAGAGAACAGGGCAGCCCCCAGGAAGGGCAGAGGCCGGTAGTAGGAGAGGGGAACATGGGGCTGAACCCTGAAGGCCAAGTGGACTCCGCATGACCCTATTCATAGCTAAGATAGGTGAGCAATGGGCTTAGGTTCCCAGCTGAGAACTGAGAAAGGCCAGGTGGGCGGGCATGCAGGGCCCATGGATGACACACTTCCTCTCTGCAGTGGCCAATTGGGCCCACTCAGAGACCGAAGTTCCCAGGTGTGCTGGGGTGTTTGTAGAAGAGGCCAACACACCTACATTCAGCCAGCTGTAAAGATTACCTTCCATAGTGAGGTGGCACACCCATCAGTCGCAGGACCCATGAGCAGAACCGGGGTGTTCTGAGAAGGGGGAGTCCTCTGGTGGACGGCAGCCTGAGCTCCTGCCCTTCCTGTGCAGCCCATGGATTTCAGACTCAGCTTGCCAGCCCCCGCCATCACATGGGCTGACTCCTTGCAATAACTCTATATGTCCCCAGCTAGCCAGCTCCCAATGGGAACCCAATGGACACACTCTGGTCCACCTCCCTGCCAAACACCCTCAGTGCAGTGGTGTCCCACAGACACTCCACGAAGAAGGCCCCACTCTGTCTGCACTGTCCCCTCTGGCAGCCACTGGCCACGTGTGGTCACTGATGTCTTTGAATTTGGCCAGGAGCTGGATCTGTCACGTGACTTAACTTTGACTAATTTACATGTGCCCATTATCCTGTGTGAGGCTGCTGTGTGTGGCAGGGGGGGCCAGCACATGCCCAGCAGGGTTTTATGCAGCCCTGCAGGCCCTCTGACCCCTGAGGATCCCCTGGGGCAGACATGGGGTACGGGGACACCATCAGCAGGGCTCTCCAAAGACAACCCTGCACCCAAAGCAAACTGGCCCTCGGGCACAGGCACTTCTCAGAGTTTGGCTTTGTCACTCTCCTCCCTTGGAAAAGCACACTGCAAAACAGGCCCCAGATTCCCGGGGTCCAAGAAGGGATACCACTCTGCAGGCCATCCCTCCTATAAGGCAAGGACCCTGTCTGTGAGACGTAAGTTTGAACAAAATGAACTTCAACACCAACGCCCCAGGTGATCCTGTGCATTTAGCAAGCCCCCGCTCTCCGCTCTCTCTCTCTCCCAATGCCTGCCACAGAGAAGAGTGACTCCATTTTAGAAGCTGCAGACAGGCAGGCAGGGCTGACTCCTGCTCCCCCTTCACTGGCACAGCCCCAGAGAAGGTGTTGTCACTCCCTGCACTGTCCGGTGCAGAGTGTGTGCGTCACTTCCAAGGAGCCTCCGAGAGCTCAGCCCAGCCCAGATGCCAGACCCCCTCCTGCTCTCTCCCTCTGGGGACACCTGTGTCCTGGTGCCACGGTCAGCTCCAGGCTCCTGCTCTGCACACCCAGGTTCTCAGAACAGCATGACTGTGCCACGTGCCCTCAGCAGAGATGCTGGGACACGGGGCATCAGATGAAAATGAATTCTTAGGGGAGCAAGGCGGGCTGCATGAGGCCACAGAAGCACCTGTTGAGGCCCACATGTATGCAGGCCCTTACCTGAGAAAGGCTTTCGCTTGTGTCAGGTGAGGAGTGACCAGCAAGAAGTCGTCCACCAAACGCAGGAGCACTCTGACAGGCAAAGATGCCCGAGAAAGGGTGTTAGATAGACCTGAGTTCACATGCACAAGAACAAATAACCCGTGGGACTCAGTTCTGGCTGGGAACGGAGGACAGGGCCCCACAGTCAGGCCAGCACAGCCACCGGCTGGGTCCCCTGGAAATGCCTCACTCCCTGGTGCACTGAGAGCCACTCACAGCCCACATGTGAGGCCGGCTCACTATCTCTGGGGAAACCTCCCATGATGGACAGGCAGCCCTGTCTGCACCAGAGCACAAGAGGGGGCAAAGGTGATCAAGGGGACAAATGACAGGGACCCCGTTACCCGTCCTGCTGCAGCCCGGGGAACACCCTGCTCTCCATGTCTCCATAGCATAAGCTGCACAGCAGGGTGGACAGGATGGAGCCCTGGGGGATCCCCTGACACTGGACGTAAAACCTGGGGGAAGACATGGGCGGAAGGGTGGAGCACGTGTTCAGACGTGTGTGCAGACCACACACACACATGCACACACAACGCTCAGACCACATGCACATGTGCATACCACACAGTGAACACAGAGCACACGCCACCCTGCTTGGGGAGGGAGGTGAATCTCGATCTGCCACACCTGCCCACAAAACCCCACCACAGACTGTCCAAATGGGGCGTGACCCCTCTTCACCAAGAGGCAGCAGGCAGTCCTGACTCACTTGCCCCCAATCCTTATGACGTGGTTGCGCACCAGATGCAGGAAGAAGTCGAACAGGCTGCTGCTGGCCTCATTCAGAGAGCAGCTCTGGAAAAGCAAGTGGGAGATGTGTGTGAGCGAGCGGACACTTGAGCAAGAGATGGGCAGGGGCAGAAGGAGCGGGAGGCAGATGAGTGGGGACAGCATGGGTAATCTGTGGCTCTGGCTGGGCTCAGACCCACGGCCACTGGCCCAGATGGCTTGTGCCACTCACTGCTGCTGTGGCACGTGGTGGGGCTCTGGTGGCCAAAAGACATCTGGAGGTCTTACAGCCATACTTGAAGGATTGGTTCAACCTAAAACTGGTTCTGCATAAAGCCACAAACTCAGCAACAGCCTCTGCTCACACACAAGAAAAATGTGCTTCCCACCCATGGGTCAACTCCAGGTAGATCTATGGGTCGAATCCAACGTGTCTTCCTAAAGGAAAGGACATGTTTTCTTTTGGCCTCCAGATCAGAACTGAAGGAGAAGATGCCTCTAGCAAATCTTAACAAAGAAGCTGGACAGCAGCAGAGAATTCAGCGAGAGGGCTGAAGGCAGAACAAGCCTCCGCTGGCTGACAAGGGTGGCTTCGGCTTGCCCATGGCCCTGCCCCCAGCGGTGTGTTGGGCGTCTGCCCGTGCTGACCTGCTCGATGACTACAGTGTCCCTCAGCGAGCTTGTCTTCTGCAGTTGTTGCACAAACTGTTTCATGTAAGGCTGGAGGTCCGTGAAGGTGGACACCTAGTGTCAAAGAGAGCTGGGTGTAGGGTGCTGTGCCCACCCTCAGGAAGTTCAGGCTACGCCTAAGTGCTGGCACCTGCAAGTGTGCGAGCACGAGCATGTCTGGCCCTCCTGTGCCGTTCCACTTTGGTGTCCAATGCTGTCCTCCGGGAGCCCAGGCCTGGCCTGTGGCCGTGCAGCAGGGTCCAGCACTTCACGGCCACTCTGGCACAGCCGCTCAGGAACATTCCTCTGGCAATGTCTGAGACTAAACAAAGCATGCCTGTGACCTGGCAACTCCACCCCGAACCCACCAGATGACACCTGACAGTGACGCTCACAGCGTCAGCTGCTTCTCGGACTTGTTGGGGAGCAATAGAAACCAGGTAGGAAGGGTGTTGGGTATGAGTCTTGTTCATGGAATTTGAGACAGGTTAGCGAGTCGGCAAGATGGAGGTCAGAGTGGCGGGCACCTGGGGCAAAGGGGGAGCCTCCGGGTGGGGGTGACTCTCTGCGCCTGGGCACAGGTGGCAGCACCATCCACCCACAGATGCACAATTTCACTGAGCTGTCCACTCGGGATTTGCAATCTACACTCATCTGACTTGCCCAGGGGTTTTCAGGTGTGCCTTTCCCAAAAATTTTGGGGGGAACTCCTGCACCCTTCTGCCTTCCCTATGGTGCAGTTATGGGGGGATGGTGCCCTCACTCTCCAACAGGCTCCTGATGACTGCGCATGACAGGCATGGGATCCGGGGGGCAGCCACGGGGACCCCAAAGAAACACACGCATGGCTCTGGTGCCACCTCCTTGCACAAAGCCAGGGGCCTTCTGAAGGGACAACAGGCAGGAGAGGCTTGGAGAGAGGACTGAATGTGACATGCACCAGAGTGTGAGGAGGACGAGGACAGAGGCACCTCCCAGCACTGCGAGCACAGGAAGCACCACTCAGCACCCATGGGGGATGGCCAGACTGCCGGGGCCACATCCATGTCACGGATACACTTCCTCATGGCACACACCCAAGGGACTTACGTGTCTTTTGAAGGACTTCCGGACGTGCCCACGTGTGGTTCTCTGGACCATGGCGTACTGGCGGAGGCAGTACGTGTGTTCTTGGGGCTTGATCACGTTGGCAATCACCTCCACCAGCCTGCTCTGAGGAAGGGTGTCGTAGGCACCCATCACGTCCACCTACGTGGATGGAGGTGTGTTCACAGGCTGCTCACACACCTACCTTGGCCTCCCGCATCCTGGGTCCCACCTGCTCTGTCCTGCCAAATCTAGGCCCCAGGCTGTCCTTAGAAAATCCCGGGGGTGATAAGATATGGTGGAGCCAGGAAGCCCCTGAATACCCTTCCCAGAGCCTGCCCCCCTGCCATACACACTTGCCCCACTGTGGGGCTCTTGCTGAGATGCCCCCATTTCCCCCAGACTGAGCACTGCAGGGTGGCTCTGGGTTCTTTTCTCCACCCCCCAGACTGGGACATTCCGGGGGGCCCATGTCTCTGAGTGCAGGCTGATGAGGAGGAGGTCCCTGCTGGATGGCCAGAGCTCTAGGGCCCCTGGCTTTATAGACTGAGCCGGGTGCACTCCTTCTCAGGGAGATCCCCCACACCCCAAGCAGGTGGTGGTGGCATATTCTCCCCAAGGGCAGGGGCCCCTGTGGAGTTAGGATGTGGAACATCGGAGTCCATGCCAGCAGGGAAGGCTCAGAGCTTCTGCCCCCGGGAGCCAGGTGCTGCCAAACGAAGATGAGGTCGCCTGCCCTCCCTGCTCCCAAAAGTCTACAGCTCCACCACAGGCACCTCACCCTGGCAGACACGGGCCCTGGGGAGGGGGCCACGTCCAACAACCTGGCCAGAGCCCAAAGTATGGAGCCACTGGGTGGGTGAGCCTGAGGGTGCTGAGTGACCTCACTGGGGGTGGGGGGCACCCACCTTGACAAAGTACAGCTGAGGTGCTGGGTCCTGGGCCCGCACACGCAGCACGAAGGTGCGCCAGGCCCTATAGATGTCATCCATGCCCAGCAGTGAGGCACCCAGGAGGCCAGGGCGCTGCATGCGCTCGTAGTTGAGCACGCTGAACAGCGTCTTGACTTTCGAGGAGAGATGTTGCACCTGCAGGGCCAGTCAGGATGGCAGCATCATCAAAGGGTGTCCCTGCCAAGGGGACCCGGGGCCCGACTGCCTCATCCCACCTGTGGGGCCCAGGGACACGGGGAACCTCTGCTTCAGCACCCCTACCCCACAGCTTCCTTCACATGTTGGAAGGGCGAAATGATCGATTCACCCACGCCCATCACAAGGCCCTGGGGCATCCCCAGAGACCCAGCCTGCAATCCAGAAACGCAGCATGAAATACTGCTGAGTAGCTGCCTGCAGGACCATGTCTCCCACCGGCTCCCACCTCACTGCGGATGGAAAGGTGCGCTTCCTCCTGGGGACTCCCCCCCACAGATGGGGAATTCGTCTTCACTCACAGACCAAATCAGACCCCTAATCCACACACACAGCGTTCCTTTCTTTTGGGGGGCACAATCACTCCCAAATGCTCCAGGGAGGCATTGGACCTGCTGGTGATGCAGTCATGCTGCAGGAGGAAGGGGGTGCTAACCACAGGGTGGGGTCCTTCGGGGGGCCTGGGAACCCGGAGCGGAGGCTGACTGGCCTAGTTCTTTCCGTTCCTGCATCGTGGGGAGCATGCATCCCTGGTGCTACAGCAGGACCACGGGCACCACGTCAGTCCTTTGTGTCATGGGTCCATCTCATGAGAACCTTGTGGGTCCTCAGAGCCTGTTCAGCAGCTTCTAGGGCTGGCCTTCCTGCGAGGGCCTCCTCTGGACCCTCCTCTGGCCTGTCCGTGGTCCCCCTGGGCTGTCTGCCCGAACACCAAGCCTGGGGTTTAAATGCAGTTTGTTTAAAAAACGAGACAAACGGGGTCACCTTCTTGTCCCTGCGGAACGCTCTGGCCCCCACAACGTAGTCCATGTTCACAATCGGCCGCAGTCCGCCGGGCTTGGGGAGGAAGCGGAGTCTGGACATCAGCACAGCGGGTCTGGCGTCCTGATGTCTCCTGACCTCGGCTGCTGACAGTTGGCGAAGCTGCACCCTATCAAAGTGCTGTCTGAAACAGAGACCCTCGTGGGACACTGGTCGGTGGCCAAAGGAGAGCCGAGGCGGGTCCACCTGTGAAGGCACCCATGCCGATGGGGCTACCCCAGCACGCTGACCAGACGCTGCTGGAACACCCTCCGGGGAGGGGCCCAGGACACTGGTTCCCTCTGGAAACCAGGGTACTGCAGGCCGGGACTGGACAGAACCACTGGGAGGACCGCATGTTCTGCCACGTGGAAGGTGCAGGGGAGTTACTTCGTGCAACCCCACACGTGCCAGCAGTTACTCCCTGGGCACCTCCCAGCTCCCTGCCAGTCTTTTCCCAGAGACCAGCCACAGGAAGGGTCCGGGGCCCAGAATGCTCCCTGGGCTGTGGCCCCAGCAGTGAAGGAAGGTTGGCAAGTGCAGCCCATCCTGAGACTTGAACACCCAACCAGCAGGGCGATGGTCCCCACGGTGAGGGTCTAAATGAACACTTTGGATCACAGGTCATAGATTTTAAAAATTATTAAATAGGACATACTGTACCTCCACTCAGACCCATGACAACAGCTTCCAGTCCCTCTCTCAGGCACCGGAGGACTGGGACTGGGCCCCTGGTTCAGGAGTCACTGCCTCCCTTCAGAGATGTGTGGCTCAGGGCAGGATTTAACCCAACTGTGCATAAAGCATGGGAACCCTGATCTGGTCACTTCAGGGTCCTTGCTAAGCCCTCTGAGGACACAGGGCACCTTGGCCAGGCTCACCCATAGAGAGGAGGGCTTGGGTGTCAGGCCTTCATGCCCCTAGCCCTGACGGATCCCCACCCAGCTAATGTCTGCCACCGTCCTGCATCATGTACCCAAAAGAGCTGCCGAGCAGCTGAGGCAAATCCACTCAGAGGCAAGCCAATCTCCTGGAAGTTTCCACCTCAGGGTCCTGCCTCATAGCAAGACATCTCCACCCCCAGAATCTTCCCAGTGAGTTGTTAAAAAGGTGGGCTTCATTATCTCGTGACACAAGTCCCAATCATTCTGTGCAAATTAAAATAGAATCTGACCACACACCAGGGGTAAGTGGCTTTCTGGTGCCATGTTTCCCAGGTCTGAGAACCTAGAGATCACCCTAGCTCAAGCCCCCGATGCCACAGGTAAGGAGAACTCTGGGAGTCCCTGCCAGCACAGAAACCCTAGAGGCCAGGGTGGCCCCTGGAGTAGCTGGGTGAGGAGCCCCAGGGTGAAGGGGAGGGGGGACGGGGGGCTCAGAGGAAGGAAAGCACTGCGTCTGCAGATGGGTAAAACGGGTCACTCCGTGCTCTGTGATACCTGATCCCAATGCTTTGCAGTTGGCTCCAGACACTCTTCCGGAAGAAAAAGAGCTGGTTCTTCTGAAATGTGGTCTCCGTGACATAAAAAAAAGACTTCAGCAGCTCAACCACATATGTGCCCATCAACCAGCACAGAAACTTGGCCAGGACCGCTTCTCTCAGACGGTGTTCTGCGGCCGGGACAGAGCGGCCCCCTGGAATGAGAGGCACGTGCTCAGCCCGCCTGCGTGGCCCATCACGGCAGCCACGGCTGCATGAGATGGCAAGTCTGGGCTGGATGTGCAGCACTCGTGCCCCACCCACTGGATCCCGCGGACTTGGGCAGAGAATGAACACGGAGCGCCTCAGCAGTGACGTACCTACTGACTGACTGTATGTGGAAGTGGCAATGTTCTGGACATACTGGACTTCAATAAAATGCATTGTTAAATCGGTTTTACTCTTGCTTCTCACTTTTTTTTAACGTGGTACGAGGACATTTTAACTTATACATGTGGCGCACGTCCCATTTCTGCTGGGCAGTGATGATGTGAAGCGCCACCATTTGTCCTGGTGGACAAGCAGAACGGAGGATGCAGGGACACGATTTCAGGCATCCTCACTGCGCAGCAAATTCAGACACACCTGGGGTTCTTCGGGCTGGACAGCCCGGTGCGTGGTGGCAGTCACATGCCAGCTCGGGGATGCCACATGCCGTGGGACGCTGAGCATACATCAAGACTGCCATCCACCTCTGTGGGCATTTTATTCTGTGAAATGTCACGGGAAGAGAGCCGTGGGTGTCACCTGGCTGCCGCAAAAGCCACAGCACAAACAGAAATATGTAAAGGAGAGAAAAAGGACCCAGAGGCAGGTCTGGGACAGCAGACAGGTTGGAGAACAAAGGAGAGACAGTGAAGCTAAATACAGAGGAACTGTGGGAAAGAGTAACAGTGTCTGATTTGAAACACAACCAGGGCATCAGCATACAAACTGGGGTAGTCACCAGGTTAAAATATGCTAAGGCCCTTGTGCTGCTCAGGAGAAGGGAACCACTAAGGAAAGAGAGCAGAGAATATAAGAAAAATTAAATCAGATTCTCCAGGAGAGTGGCAAAGCGTCACACTGGATCAAAAACAAACTTAAAATGTCAGCGATATGCTATTAAAACAATATATCTAAACTATGAAAATATGAAAAGGTGGAAAATAAAAATCAAAGAAATGACAAATGACACGAGAGGTAAACACTAACCAAAAGGAAGCCGGTGCAGCTGTTCTCAAATCTGTTAAAATAGACTTTAAAGTAGTAAGAATTAGCAGACCTTCAAACCAGCACGTACCTAGTAACACCACGCACACATGTCAGAACAGGGGCAGCTGGACACACGGCCCGAGTGAGACACGCCAGCCCCGCTCGGCACTCGGAAGGATGCACGCGTTCCTCGTAGCACGTAACAAGTCTGATACGGTACACACAGCCACCAACCGGGGCCCCTCCAGGACACCAGGGACCCTGGTGAAGACTGTCCGTGCACCTGATCACAAAGCAAGTGCCCAACAACTGAGGACACTCAGAACACTACAACCTCAGCTGGAAATCAGTAACAAAAAGACAACTTAGAATCATTCATTTGGGAAATCTAAAAAGCTCACTGATCAAAGAAATGACAGAAGAAACTACAAACTACTTCGACGTAGTTGATATGAAAACGTGGGCAGCCCGAACAAGGTGCAGTGAAGCAGGACCACAGGAAACGCACAGCCAGACCCACCTGAGAGGTCAGAGGCGGACAGAACAAGCCCGAGAGCAGAAGGGCACAACCATCAGAGAAACTGGCGGAGTTCAGAACAAAGCCCCAGGAAAAGCTCCACCCAGGCTCCACTCTGAAGGTAAAAAACTTGGCAGGAGGGATACACTCGGAGGGCAGTTCAGGAAAAGTGATCCTGTGGTCGGATGTGAGTCCAAGGCAAAGCACAACCGAAGCCAGCAGCAGCGTACGCCCAGGTTAGGGGAAGGGTTGCCGCCAGCCCAAAGACAGCCCAGGGAGGGGTAGCGAGTGGGTAAGCAAGGAGCCATGGCAGCTCCCGCGCTTCCATCAGGAATCTGGAGATGTTTTTGTAGCAGATGTGCTCAGCCTGGCAGTCTGGCCTCTGGGGCGGGTGACCAGGCTGCTGATGGGAGTCAACAGGCAGCATGGCAGGCGGGACAATGGTCAAGGCTGGTTAGACAGAAGGGCCGTCCCAGGAGGACAGGGTAGAAGAGGTGACCACAGACCGCTGTGATCAGAGAGGTGGCTCAGAGGCCAAGGCTGTCCCGTGCATCAGTGACTCAGCCGGGGGTAACTGGTGTGGCCCAGCCACGGAAAGAAGCTAATGCATGGGGAGAAGCTAATGCAGAGGTCCCAGTAGCCTGTGGACACACTCCTTGGGGGAGGGCCTTGTTGGAAATTGGGAACAGCCACAGAAGTCAAACACTCACAAGGCAAGCTGGAGCCCGGAGTAAAATGAGTTGTGTGACAGCTAACGTAACTGAGCCTGGCTTGTTTCAGGGTCCCCCACCCTGCCCACGTGGTCTGTGGGCACGAGTCACACAGTCTAGTTCTAGAGGCCTGCCGTGCAGCCCTGCCCACGCTCAGCAAGGTTGTCCTCGTCATGCAAAGAGCGGGTATGAGGTAGAGCTCATGGTATGTTTTCCACAATTAAAATGAAATGAAACAAAAACCAAGTTGCTGGAAGGTCACCTTGCTGTCTAATCACCTGACCCTGGGGTTGCTTGGGAGACTGAGAAGGCGTGCCCCATTGCCTGACACTGTTGCAATCGGGATCTTTGGGGATGGGGACGGGAGTTTTTAAGGCCCCCACCTCGGGAGGCTGCACCATGCATCTGGGTGGGCAAGCCTGGCTGCAACAGAGGGCTCTGAACCATTTTTCTTCTAAAAGTCCTAAATGTCTTGGGAGTTGGGGGAGGTCGAGAGCAAACCTTGGGCCTGTTCTCACTGCTGCTCCTCCATCACAGGAGGCAGGGAGGGTGGCTGGTCCTGTGCACTCCTGGTGCTGGTGTGCAGATGAGGAGCCTAGGGGCTGGACTGGAGGAACCTCATCATCAAGCCCAGAAAACCAAAGTACCTAGAGGGAGGGACACCACAGGCCAGCTGGGCAGAAGATGCCCTATAAGCATGCACAGCATCGGTCCACTTCCCTGGCACAGGAGACCATCCTGCTGCCCCCTCTGCTCCCTGGTGATCCTTTCCTTCCTAAAGATGAGGCTAGGGGTCCTTGGGCAGGAGACGGTCTTTTCCCTTGTTCAGCTGCCCTGCCCTGGCACAGCAGCTGCACCATTAAACCTTCAGCTTGGATCTGCATGTTGCATCAGGGAAGCTGGAGCCTTATCTCTCATACCCCAGCAAAGGGTCTAGTTCCCAACCTCTGTTTCTATCAGCGGGGCACTATTTCACGGTGATACCACGGAGGTCAAAAAAGGGATCTTGAATAAGGTTCAAGAATACTCATGAGAGCTTCCAGATGCTTCCGTCCTGTTGCCACAGCCCTATTCCATGTGACTGATTTGCTCACTGCCAGGCCTGGGCCTGCAAGGCCATGACACCCACTTGCTCACCTGGGCTTCTGCACAGCCAGATGCAGTCCTGCACTTTCATCTTCCAGGTCAGCTCCTGATGCGAGAGCTTGGCGTACTTCCCCAGAAAGGTGAATTTCTTCACGGTTTTCAAGAAGCGGCGCTCATTGTGCCTGGAACCCCAGAGCCCGGGTGGCACCAGCCGGAGAAGACAGGCCCGCAGGAACTCGTACACGTGCCTCGGGCTGCTGTGCTGGTGAAGGAGCTGGCCTAGGCACCGCGGGCCAGTGTCCTTCGGGGTGCCGATGCCCACACCCCCGCACCCCTTGTCGCCGGACCCCACCGCCTCTGCGGCGGCCGCCTCCCGCAGCGGGCAGTGCTTCCTTAACAGCACGCCATAGGGGCAGCGCGCATGGTTCCTAAGCAGATCCCGAAACAGAGGCCTCATCTGCCAGTAACGCGCGGGCAGGCGGCGCCTCCTGCGGAAAGCCCCAGGCTGCAGGGGCTTCAAATCCAGAAAGATGGTTTCCACGAGTCTCCGGGCCCCAGTCAGACTGGGCTGCAAGGAGTTGAGCAGGAAGGAGGAGCACAGCCCTTCCTTGCTACCAGTGCGGTAGAGAAACTGCTTGGTTTCAGCGACCACTGCGGAACTGGAAGAGGCCTGGGGACTTAACGGCAGAGAAGATGGGCAGCCAGCCTCGTGTTCACGGCCCTGCAGTGGTAAGGGACGCTGGGTCCTGGGCGGCTCGCCCTTCCCAGAAATGGCTTCCGCGGCGGCTCTGGTAGGTGTCACTGCGTGTAAGTCGCTGGCACTCGGCCCCCACACCAGCTCCGGGATCAGGTCATGCCTGGGCCTCTTGGCCTGTGGTGGAATTTCCCCTGCGTGGCTCCGCCGCCGCCGCCTGGAGCGGCAGCCCAGGGGTACACCGGCCTCCCCGTCACCACCATTCCAGGCCCGGAGCGTGGGTCCGAGGCCCACCAGGCTCCCATTTTTGTGTCTTGTGGTGCAGAGGTCATAGAGCGGTGGCCCGCAAACCTGGTAGGCGCAGCTCGGGGCCACCAGCAAGTAGAGTGCGCAGCGTGCCAGCAGGTAGGTGAGCACGTCATCACCCACGCGGCGCAGAAGCAGCCCCCACGCACCACTGCCTCGCAGCGTCTCGGTCACTGTATTGGGCAGGTAGCTGCACACATTGGTTGTGAAGACCATGGGGGGGCCGCTGTGGGCCCCGTCCAGCAGCGCAAAGCCAAAGGCCAGCACGTTCCTTGCACCACGCTCGCAGAGTCTCTGCAAGACCCTGGCCACCAGCTCCTTCAGGCAGGACACCTGCAGGGGAGAGGTTCCGAGTCGTTGGGAGCCCAAGCGCAGTGGTGTCTGGCCTTATTCCGAACTATGGCCCTCATCCCACCCAGCAGGCCTGATGGGGTCCCCCCGGGAAACTCACCTGGCGGAAGTCTGGGGTGGCGGGAGGCGGCTGTGCGTCCCAGGGCACACATACCAGGCACTGGGCCACCAGCGCGCGAAAGGCCGTTGGGTCCCCACGCTGCACGAGGCGCCGACCCTCAGGACCCAGTCGCCGCAGGAAGGTGTCCAGAGGCAGCACCTCTCGGTAGCAGCTGCGCAACAGAGCACGCACTGCGCGGCACCGGGGCGCACGCGGCATTGCTGGGGAAGGGTTGGGCTCCTACGTACCTGACCGGATGCTACCGCACGCACGGCGCGGAGGGGTCCCAGGGGAGGGCGGCCTATGAGAAGGAAGAGGCGGGGACTGCGGGGTCCCAGCGGAGAAGGCGTGGCTGCGGGAAGGAGGGGCGGAACCCGTTCAGGTCGAAAGGGCGGGGTCGAGTGCGATAGGTGCTTGTGCCTTTACCTTCCCTCCCTCCCAGGGTGGGGAGTCCGGGCATTGGCCTCACGTGCCAAAGAGAGCAGTGGTATCCCCACTACGCAGCTGCACCTGGCAGTTTCCCCACTCGTGCGATGCGAGCCCCGCAGGGAGGATGGGGCGAAGAGACTCTGGGAGTAAAAGGGGCCCTGGGGGATCTGGTGCACTGTGTACCTCCTGGGCAAAGGGTCTTTCCGGTTTGTCATTTTCTTACATGAGATGTGACTCTGGTACAGAGGGCTGTGCTGGGGTCCAGTAGAGGGGTTTGGAAGGAGCAGGATGATACATAATGTACAAAGGAGAGAATGGACCCCATCGCTCCTGTCAGGCAGGCCTGGGAGGCATCGAAGGCCGGGTGCATCCTCAATGGGCACCCAGTGGTACTCCTGGAACTTTCTTCGATGTGGGCAGTGGGCAGCAACAGTACTCAAACGCTGACTTGGTCTCCTTGACCCAGAACTGTAGATTTTGTTTGGTTTCTTAGGCTTCTCTTGTCCTGACCATAAACCAAAAATCCCTAAAATCAATTCCCTATTTATTAATCATGCATCTGGTGGGTCTGCCAGGAAAGGGGAGAAAGTGGAGCCAGTTTTCCTGCATGGCACAATCTGTGGGTTCCTCACTCCTGCCTGGTCCCTTAATGTCTGAGCTCTGAGACCTCTGTGCCCTCCAAGCCAGAGGGTGGAAGGTGAGCCTGGACAGGCTGGGGGACCAGCCTACAGCTTTTCATCCCCAGAAAGAACCAGAAGTCCTGCCTTCCCACCCAGTGACAGAGACCCTCCCCAACCCTTCACCCCTCCCCAGAGACAGAATAGTTTTGACAAGGGTTGGCTGGTTGCACCAACCACACAGTTCAGAGTCACCCTAACGAGACCCCCCCAACCCAGACACTTCGGGATGTTCACATTTGCATCACTAAGACATGGGGAAGCTTCCAGGTCTGGGGAGGCTTTGGCAAACACTGAATGGCTGAACAAATGTTAACCTTTCACAGCCATAAGAAATTTGATCAGGAAATTGCTTTTATTCATTCACAGCCTTAGCATTTCAATAAGCCTCTGCTCTGCTCTCTCTCCCTTGACAGACAGAAGGTGTTTCCCATTTACCATGCCCTCGGGGTATCTGCTGCTTGGTAATCCTGGGGGTGGATTGCTGTTCTAAAGGTCCTGGGAGTGAGTGCTTGTTTCTTTGTGTGGCTAGAGAATCTTGGGTTGCTTTAGGAAATTTGTTCTTTTCAAATAATGAAGTTACTCTGGTAGAAACAATAAAAAAGAAAGAAAGAGAACAGGGGCTGAAAATGACAGGTGTGTGACTAATACCATGTCCACGGTGAGGTAACCTCCCAGCTCGAATGGAATTACTCACATCCAGAGTCATCCAGGAACTCGGCTTTGTTTGTTCTGTCTCTGAGGTGTGTGATGGATGGTCTTAAATCATTGCCTCATAAGACATGATAAATGCTCCAAGAAAAAAAGTGGCACTGTTGACTTAACATACAATAAAACTACAAAATCCCATTCCAGGTCTTCTGGGAGGGCTTGGATGGGCTTCGCCTTACACTCAGAAGTTTCTGGACAGAGCGGATTCTGTGCCAGGAGCCAAAGGATGCTGATGCACCATTCATTCGTTCACTGGAGGATGATGAGTAAGAGACTGACATCAGATCTGCAACAATGTACATAGTAAGGGGACCCTGGGTTCCTCCCAGGGAGCGGGCCAGGAGTCCTGGCCGGACTGTGGCCCGGAGCTGCCCTGCAGTGCTGCCCACTGCGGCTCCTAGTCCATGAGTGATTACAGAAAACACTGAAGAGGAGACATCTGAGCAAAAGGGGGACATGGAATTCCTCAAACTCTGGACCAGTGAGTGTGACTTGAGCCCAAGCAGATGTCTAAACAAATGATTAGATTGATGGCTCCTGTGCAGGTCTCAGCTCTTGGTGGCAGCCTGGGATGAGGGGAGGATTGCGTGTGGGTGGGCCTTAGTACTCAGCTCTAGTACTGCCTGTGCCCACTGTACGGCCTGGTGCCCTGTCCACACCCCACCTGGGCACCCTCTCATTGGCGTCCTGGATGAACACACACAGCTCGTGTCTCAGACCTACAGCCAGGAGGAGGGAAGACCAGATCACAGAATCAGGGTCCAGATGGGGCTCAGTGGGGCGGGACGGATGCCAGATGAACGTGGTGTGATGTGGTGAAATGCGCCCCAACGGTCTATGAACCTGACCACAAAGCAGTGTGAAACCAAAACCCGGGCAACAGCATGCCTGTGGAAATGCCACTGTGATCCCAAACTCAGCACCAGGCACAAGGACAAGAAGCTGGAAGAGCCTCCAAGCTCACCGACTCCAGCCTCCTCCCCGACGCTTCCACCTCTCTCCCAAGGACCCTGAATTTCCTGATTTAGGGCCAACTGGACAATCTAGGGCCATCTCCCCTTAAAATCCTTAACATAATCTCATCTGCAAAGTCCCTTGTGCTAGGTGAGGCCACACTGACAGGTTCCAGGACCAGGCTGTGACATCTTGGGGGCATTATTCTGCCCAGGACACTTAGTATGGCAGCGAGTACAACTGTTAGAGGAACCAGTTCAGCCTCAGGTTCCTCTCCCAGCGCCCCCAGTGTCTAAGCCCCCCCCTACCCCCCGTAACTCAGTCAACACTAAACCAGAGCCAGGATGCTGACCCTGGTACATGTGTGGGTAGTTTGATGCCACTTTATCATCTGTATAGAGTTGTGTGTCCAGTACTGCCATTTCTGTGTCCTCGCCTGCATTTGGTGGTGCCACTGGTTTTTACCTTAGCCACTCTGATAGGTGTGTAGATAAACTTCTCTCACAGTCCTGAGAGGCCTTGACAACTTCAGGGCTGGGGGAGGCCTCTAGGAGAGGGTCTGGATTGGAAGTTGGCAGAGCCTGAGTTTGGGGCTGTGATACCAGGACCCACGTTTGGGCTGCAGGGCAGGTTCTAGCTCAGAGAATGTTGGCAAAGTAGAAAGATAATGTCAGGAAAGCTGTCATTCAAACTAGACATGGACTGAAAAGAGGGGACAACCTTAAGGCAAGTTCCAAAAGTGTTTTCTGGAGAAGCAGAGAGAAGCAGGAGAGCCAAGGGCCCCACTGGGAAGGGGGTGGAGTGGAGGACGGCTGTGTGGACCTATGTGCTGGAGTCCTGGGTGGGTGGGTGGGGTGGAGGAGGGCTGTCCTACAGAACCTCTGAGTCCATCTGTCCCGTCTCCCAGTTTGTCTGAATCCAAGAACCCATTGTTCCAGCTGCTATTGTTACCCCAACCTGGGGGCGGGTCAGGGCAACCCCCAGTTCATTTTGTCCTGGGCTTATTGGGTTAATTGGTCAAGAGTCTGAGCAGGTATTCTTAGTGGTGAAAATAAAGAACAATATGAATAGTGGTCTTTGTCTATAAAGTGCTTTACAATGCACACTCAAGTGTGTGCACTTTAGCAAGTTTGTTATCACTGAACAGTCCTGGGAAGTAGGCAGGTAAGTGCTGTCACACTTTCTCGCAGGTTCAGAGGTGGCGACTTACTGAAAATTGGGGGCCGGGCCTGGACACAAGCCTGGGCTCTCCAAGTCCAAGAGCACTGTTGGGAACATGGCATAGCCAGGAGAAGTGCCCTGGGGACATGGCCCCACTGGGTCATGGGTGTCCGCGGAAGCTGAAACGCTGTGGCCTCGCTCAGTTTGGCAGCTCCTAGGGAAAAGTGTCATGTTTTGCCACTTTCTTAGCTGGAGGAGGCCTCTGATCTCCCCCTTGGCAGCTTCACTGCAGTAATCCTTCCTGACTTGTTTCCATCTCCTGTGTACTTTCCCTTGCACCTTAAACCCCCTTATGAAAACCAATAAAAAATGCTCGGCTCAAAAACCCTGCGGCTGCCCATGTTGACTCCTTGCACCTTGGCAAACAGTCAGTTCCTGCCACCTACGTTTGCATTTCTGCACTCTTAAGAGGTATTTAATGAAATTTAAGACAGTGGTAAGTCAAAATTATCCACTGGGGTGCCAAAAGGTGGAATTTATTTACTGAATTAGGTCTTTTAATCGCTCCCTCTGTAAACACGATGCCTCTCGCCTGGCCACATGCTGGTCCCCTGTGAGTGAGGCACAGGGGCGGGGGGGCCCTTCAGAAGCAGTGTCCTCACCAGGGGCTCGGAAAAACTCAGTGACCTGGGGGCAGTCTGTTCCCCTCAGCAAGAGTGAGGGGAAGACAAGGATGGAGAGAGGATGTACTGTAATGACTGCGCAGCCTGGGCTTCTGGGTTTTGCCTGAGAAGAGTATCAGTGGTTTTGTGAAAAGAGAAGCTAAACTCAAATTTCCTTACAGATAAACTCAGTCACCACTTCAGATGAAAGCAAGACTGAAGCCACATGCCAGGAACGTCCTTGATTCCTCTTTGTGGCATGTGCCACATTAACCACTGTCACCTCTTCCATTCCTGCTGGCCACTCTCCAGAAAGCAACTAGAAGGATCTTTGAAAAACACGAATAAGAGCACATCGGCCCCTGCTCATACCTCCTAAGGCCTGTCATTGATCCTAGATCAAACCCAGGCTTTTTATTCTGGCCTTCAGAACGGCACAGTCTGGTCTTCCCACCCTTGCCCACACGCTTGTCTTAAGCCAGGACCCTTGAAAAAGCTCGTCATTTTGTGTCCACAGACCCCCAGGCAGATCTGACACACATAATCGTTCTGGAAGGGCTCACCCACATTTGAGGTCTGGGGGCTCCCACGGATGAAGTTTAACCTATGAACACACCACCAACGCCCTCCAACACACAAGAAATCCAAGTGCTGTGAGTGACAGTGGGCAGAAACGAACAAACCCAGAGGGGCAGACTCCCAGTCTCGCAGCAGCGGAAAAGATTTATAGTACAGTGCAAGTTTATTTTATACATGGGGGCTGGCACCTTAATGCCCCTTTTTTATTACAAAATCTCTTATTACAAAACACTAAGCATATAATTCTGTAATATGACACTATCACACTCAAGCGCACTATACGACATTTTAGGTGGAATGTTCAGATTAACACTATAAACTATTGCATCCATATTATTACCCCACCAACCACACTCAAGCAGGCCGTACTTCTGCTGGACCCCGTATTTAAAAACAAAAGCGGGAAGTAAGGTATGACTAAAGGGAATAGCTATTAAAATGGAAAGATTTGAAGAGAGTCGAACAGATTGCCTAGAATTACATGTATGTATCAATGAGTAACATTCAGTAAGATGAACCTTAGTTCATCTTTGATTCTACTTGAACCAAAGTACAGAAAATCAGCAACATGGAAAATGATATAACTGAAACTACACAGACTTCAGCAGAGACACGGAGGCTGAAACAAGAAGAGAGAGAGATGAGAACAAAATTGCAGGGGAGAGCAGAAAAGTGTGGAAGGGGCACTGTTTGAGAGAAAATGGCTGAAATCTTCTGGTGTTGATGGAAGACAGGACTGCACCATTAAAATAAGTATATTACATACCAAAGGAATAAAGAAGGGGCTAGGAAAAGGTCAGAAAGAACGTCTTACATTCAGATGGGAGAAGACAGATCACCCACCCAGGTGACGGCGACTTTAGGAAAATCCTCTACTTTTCCAGGGGGAACCGCCATTGGTCATGACCAGGCCCCATCAAAATGTCTCTCTCCAGAAGGAGGGTGAAACAAAGACACTTTATCTGAATAGATCTTGAAGGATGTAGCAGGAGCCAAACTTCTAAAGGAAAGAAATGTGAACAAGGAACCATGCACATGTATAAAATAAAAGGAAGATCTGACTGGTGAGGCTCAGAAAACAAAACAACACAAGCTAAAACCTGAGGACAAAGCACTGAAGTCTGAGGGCCAAGCCGAGCTGAACGGCTGCAGGGGCCCAGTGAGTGGGGAGGCCTGCGTTGGTGGCCTGCACTGTGTGGCACTGGCCTTGCTTCCTCTCCACGCGTCAGCCGACTCCGCTGTGACTCCTCTGGCCCTGGGGTTTTCTCTGTGGGAGGGTCTTAAGGATGATGTCAGGTTTCTACACAGAGGGCGACTCCGCGTTCCAGTTTCTTCTGGAGTGAACTGTGGCAGTTTGTACCTCTCAAGGGATCTGTCCATTTTGTCTTGTTGACTATAATGACATAAAATTACCCATAATATACTCTTATGATTCTTTACATATGTGTGGAACCTGTAATGATGTCACCTCCCTCATACCTGGTACTATATAGTTTGTGTTTTATCTCTTTCTCTAATTATCCTGGCTGGAAGTTTACCAGTTTTATTAATCATCTCTAAGAACAATCTTTTGAGTTCATTCATTTTCTTTTTTCTATTACACTGATTTGCTCTAATACTATATTCTATTTACTTTGGGTTTAATTTGCTTTTTTAGTTTCTCAAAATGGCTGCTGATGACACAAACATTTTTTCTGCCCTAGGTTTTCGGTGCAGTGAATTTCTATGTTCAAATATCACAAATTGTGATACTTTGTTTTCATTTTGTTCAAGGTATTTTCTAATTTTCCTTTTGATTTCTTCTTTGATCCAGGGGTTATTTCAAAATGTGATATTTAATTTCCAAGTAGAGATTTTCCCAGAGAGCTTTAATTATTCCACTGGGGCTAGAGAACATAATTTGTATGACAAGTCATTTAAAATTTATTTAGGCTTGTCTTATGGCCTAGAATGTTGTCTTTCTTGGCAAATGCTCTAGAAGCTTTTGAAAAGAACGTGCGTCCTTCTGAAGCAGTGAGTGTCTACACACAGGTCAGGTGGCCGACAGCGCTGGAGTCTTGTTTGTTCTCGTGGACCTTCTGTGCACTCGCGTCTGTTACTGAGGTGCCTGCAGAAACTGTCTGCCGCTGTGGTTTCCACTGTGTCTCCCTGTGCTTGTTACAGTTCCTGCTTTATACATTTTGAAGCTCTGTTATTGGGTACATGTTTAGAATTGTTAGGCTTTCTTGATGAAGATACTTTTATTTTTATGAAAGGACTTTATTTCTGGTAGTGTTCCTACTCTAAAATCTACTTTTTTCTGATATTAATATAGTCAGCCCAGCTTTCTTTCTTTGGTGAATGTTCTCTTAATGTTTTATTTTTAATCTATTTGTGCCCTTGTATTTTAAGTGGGTTTCTTACAAGCAGCATTTAATTGGGTCTTGCCTTTACATTCAGTCTGGCAATTTTGCCTTTTAATTGGGGTGCTTAAACCGCTTTCATTTAATATGATTATTGATAAGGTTGGGTAGGTTTCAATCTACTACATTTTTTAAAAATTACATTTTATTGATTGTGCTATTACAGTTTTCCTGATTTTTCCCCTTTTGCCCTCTTCCACCTGGAAGCCTCCACGCCCTCAGGCAATGCCCCCATCGTTGTTCTTGTCTGTGGATCATGCATATAAGCTCTCCAGCTGCTCCATTTCCCATACTGTACTTCACATCGCCATGGCTATTCTGTAACTCTTTGTACTTCTTAATCCCCTCATCTCTCTCCCATTCCCCCACGCCCCCTCCCATCTGGCAACCATGAAAACGCTCTCTGTATCCATGATTCTGACTCTGTTCTTAGTTGCTTAGTTTGGTTTTTAGATTCAGTTGTTGATATGTATGGTTTGTCACTTTCTCATTCATAGTTTTGATCTTCTTTTTATTAAGTTTAACATTTCATATAATAATGGTTTGGTGATGATGAACTTCTTTAGTTTTTTCTTGTCTAGGAAGCTCTTTATCTGCCTTTCAATTCTAAATGATCGCTGGGCAGAGCAATCTTGGCTGTAGGTCAATCTACTCCATTTCTATTAGTTTTCTATTTTTCCCATCTGTTTTTTGTTCCTCCTTTTGTCTTTTTCTGCCTTTTTGATTCAATTTAACCTCCTTAGTGGCTTAGTAGTTGTAACTGTTGTATTTTAGAGACTGCTGTATGGCTTACAGTGTGCACCTTTAACTGACCTCAGGCTACATTTGGGTCACAGCGCATCTTTGTGATGAGCAGGAGAGCATCACAGTAGTTACCGCTGTGGCCTCTGCTTGAATGTGTGCTACTGCTGTCACATATTTCAATCCATGTGTCATGAACCCTACAAAATGCCCATGCTATTTTCACTTTAAGTGGTCCATTAATCTTTGAAAAAAGCCTTAGAAACAAAAAAAACAATCTCTACATTTATCCACGTAGTTACTTTTTCTGACTGGTGGGTCGCACTTCTGCCAGATGCTGCTGGAAGCAACCCTGGCAGTTCCCGTAGAGCAGGTTGGTGAATGCTTCTGACTTCTGTATGTCTGTTAAAGTCCTCAATTTTAAAATATATTTTGAAATATATTTCACTGGGTGAAGAACTCTAAGTTAGCAGATATTTTTTTCTTTTCAGTATCTGAAAAGTATCTTCCAGCTTATATCGCTTCTTCCAAGAAACCCCCTCACCATCCCTTTGTCCCCCGTACATCACGTCTTCTCTCGGGCCGCCGCGAAGACTTTTCTGTTACTGGTTTTCAGCAGTTTGATTACAATGCACTTTTCAGTTTTCTTCCTGTTTCTTGTGCTTGGTTTTTGGTAAGCTTCTTGAATCTGTGGTTTATATTTTTAAAATTAAATTTGGCACATCTTCAGACATTTGTTTAAGTGTGTCTCCTCTGACTCTTTGCTCCCTTGGGGACTCCCTTACACAGCTGGCCGCTCAGAGTCCCCCTCAGCTCCCTGACGCTCTGTTCTACTTTCCTCAGTTTTGTTTCTTTTCATGTAGGTGCTGTTGTTATGTCTTAAGATTCATTCATCCTTTCTTTTGCAATGTCTAATATTCCACGGATCCCATCCAATGTAGTTTTCATCTCAGAGTTTTCATCTGTGGAAATTCGCTATGGATCTTTTCATGTCTTCCATGCTTCTATTTAACACTGTTAATCTTTCCTCTAGCTTTTTGAACATGTAAATTGAGTTTAAGAACCGTGTAACTATCCCTGTCTGCTAATTCTGTCACATTTGTCATTTCTTGTTCAGCTCCAGGTGACTGACTCTTCTCATTGTGGGCTGTAATTTCTTGCTTCTTTGCATATCCGGTCATTTGGATATAGACAGACATTGTGAATTTCATCCGTTGGGTGAAGGACATTTCTGTATTCCTATGAATATTTTTTAGCTTTTTACTGGGAAACAAAGTCTTCAGAAACAACTTGAACCTTTTTAGACTTTGCATTTAAGCTTTGTTGGTGGGACCAGGGCAGTGACTACTCTATTGTTCAGATTTCCCCCCCTACTACCAAGGCCCAGCTCCTATAAGTCCTCTAACTGGTACCTCCTGAAGTACAAAGTTTCCACTCCGGCTGCTGCTGAGTACCATGGATCATTCCTTCCAGTCCTTCTGGGCAGTTCTCTCCTTAGACTTGTAGCTTCCTGACACACGCCCTGATCGGTAACTAGCTGAATACTCAGGACTTTCTCCTCTCTCCAAACCTCTCCCTGTGCAGCTCCTTCCACTCCAGCACCATCTCCCAATACCACCTCCTCACCTCGGGGAGACTGCTGGGTTGCCCAGTACGCACCCTGGAACCTGGACCTGGTGGGCAACTGTGGACAGGCCTCTTCTGTCCCTGCCTCTCCCTGTCAGATGCTCAGGGTCTTTGGGACTGCGACATGGTGTATTTGTCTAGCTGTTGTCACTTCACATGGGAGGTAAACCCAGCCCCTGTTGCTCTTCCTTGTCCAGAAGCAGCAGTTCCCAAAACAGAATTTTAATGTTTTGTTTGGAAAAAAGACTGAAAATTAACGAGCTAATTAGCTATCTCCACAAGTAGACCCAATACATGTAAAAAGAAACAATAAAAAAATCAGCAGAAATTGAGAGAAAACAAAATATAAAGAATCAACACAGGCACTAGCTGGTGTGGCTCAGTGGACTGAGCGATGGCCTGCGAACCAGAGTCGCTGGTTTGATTCCCAGTCAAGGCACATGCCTGGGTTGTTGGCCAGGTCCCCAGCTGGGGGCATGCCAGAAGCAGCCCATCCATGTTTCTCTTACAAGATGATGTTTCTCTCTTTTTCTCCCTCCCTTCCCCTCTCTCTATGAATAAATTAAATCTTAAAAAAAAAAATCAACACAGTTAACCCTTTACTCCTTTTGAAAAGACCAATACTAGTAAAATTGACAAAATCAGATTCATTAGGAAAAAAGAAGATACAAATGACTACGCAAAGAGTTGTTATGGGCTTGTATCTCCCTCAAATTCATATGCCGAGGCCCTAACCTCTAGGACCTGTGAATGTGATCTTGTCTGGACACAGAAACTTTGCATATGATCCAGTTAAGACGAGGTCATTAGGGTGGGCCCGAATCCAGTGTGATCGTGTCATTACAAAAACAGGAACTTTGTAGACAGACACATAGACAGGAAGAGCACCAGTGAAGATGAAGCCAAGGAGAGGGCATAGAAGAGGTCCTTCTCAGCCCTCAGGAGGGACCAGCCCTGCCCACACCTTGGCCTTGGAGGGGCAGCCTCCGGGACTGGGAGACAATGAAGATCTGTCGTTTCAGCTGATGGTTTTGTAGGATTTCTGTCATAGCCCAGCGAAGTCTGAGAGTTGCACGGGTGCCATGCCCGCACCAGCACTTGCTACCCCATCTTTTCAATGAATTGCTTGTCGCCTGGCCTGTAGCACCTTGTTCTGGCAGCCTTGGGAAACTAGCACAGAGATACAAGCAGACACCACTGCAGACATTCAGAAGACAAGCCCTGGACAGTGTGGCTTAGCTGGAGTGTCACCCTGTAAACTGAAAGGTCACATGCCTAAGGTATGGGTTTGTCTCTAGTTGGGGCACAGAAAAGAGGTGACACACTGGTGCATCTTTTCCTCTCTCTTCCTCCCTTCCCCTCTCTAAAAATCCATACGCATGTCCTCGGGTGAGGATAAACACCAACATCAGGAAATTATGAACAACTTCCTGCCAATTTAGATCGAATGGGCGACTTCTCTAAATGAACACCACAACTTGAGGAGGAAACAGACCCTGCACAGCACTCCGACCGCAGTCGTGCCAGGTGTGCGTTAAGTCGGCAGGAACAGTGTGCCACCAGGGAAGCCTGAGGGCCACGTACCTTCACAGGTCGCCTCACAAACCACGTAGGAACGGCTACCAGGAACGGAAAAAGGGGAATGCTCTCCGTCTCACTTTATGTGGCTAAGGCAGCTTTAAACGAACCCAGTAATGATGAGCAATGTATGATGATGGGGAAAATGGAAAACAGAGAAAACACAGGCACTTTCCCAGACAGGGAGACCCGAGTGGCGAGAGCATGAAAAGGTACTCCACATCATAAGTCCGGAGCCTTGAGAAGATCACGCATGCATGCGCACACACACCCGAACAGTAAAATGACCGGATGGCAGTGCCAGGGGCAGGGAGGGCGTGAGACGGGTGGGACTCAGCTATTCTAATTGAAGCACATTCTCCATGATGCTCCTGCCACTCCCAGTATGTCCCCAAAAGAAATGACTGTGGCTCTGGCTGGTGTAGCTCAGTGGATTGAGCATGAGCCTGCAAACCAAAGGGTTGCTGGCTCAATTCCCAGTCTAGGGCACATGCCTGGGTTGCAGGCCAGGTCCCCGGTACGCAACCGCACACTGATGTTTCTCTCCCTCTCTTTCTCCTTCCCCTCTAAAAATAAATAAATAAAACCTTTAAACAAAAAGAAAAAAAAAAGAAATGACTGTGATGTCCCCATGACATGCACACAAATGCTCAGGGTAACTATTCCTAAACACCAAAATGGATGAAACCCTAATGTCTGTCTACAGTTGATGAACAGTTTTCCTCATGCCATGGAACACTGCATAGGAGACGACCGATGAGCCATAGCCAACAACGTGGACAATGGTCAGAGATGTCTGAGCCACGAAGCTAGGCCCTGAATGCCCAGTACAGTCTTCTGCACGGATGCAGTATAGGCAGGGCCAAGGTATTGTTTGAAGAACGTCTCTGTGACACAGTGCATGTGCTGAGGGTCCACCTGCCCAGGTAAAGAGCTCACTGGCCCAAATCAGGAGCTGCTGTGAGGTTCCAGGTTCTAGTCACTTTCAGTTTCCACTTTTACCCAACAATCAATTTAATAGCTTCTAAGGGTTCTGCGATATTCTACCAAGTGTTGGAATAAACTGCTCAGTCCTGAGCAGGAAGCTACTTCAAGGACTCCTATCAAGCTCGTTTGGTTTAAACTTATTTATCTTAAAAAATGTAGGCAGTCCCCGGGTAAGTGGCTCAGTTGGATGGAGTGCCGTCCCGTACACCAAAAGGCTGAGGGTTCAGTTCCCAGTCAGAGCACATACCTGGGTTGTGTTTGATTTCCTGTTGGCATGCATGTTGGAGGTAACGGATTGATGTTTCTTTCACACGGATGTTTTCTCTCTCACTCTAAAATCAATAAACATATCCTCGAATAAGGATTTTTATACATATATGTGTATGTGTATATATATGTACATATATAAATATATTAAAGTGTTTTTATATATATAAATAAAAGGAGGCAGGCATTGAAGTGGCCCATGTAACTTATTAACACATAAGACTACAACTTTTTATAAAGAACTATTGACCAAACATTTCCTTTACAAGAATGACTTCAACAGCCACAAGACTGGCCCAGGTGTCATGGGATTTGCAACCTAGGAGAAAAGTCACTAAAGGGCCACTGGAAGCTATAAGACTCTTCGGAAACAAACCAGCCAGAACGTGGCGTCACTGCCTCTTCAAGGATTTCCAAGTGACCATCTAGAATCCCATGTCCCCACACTCTGCTGCCAGGCTCATTAGGTTCCTGCACTATGAGAACTGCTCAACAACCTGTTAGCAAAAGCAATAGTCCTCTTAACACCAATTTTATAAGGAAACTGAAAATGAGACAGTGGCAAAGATCTACAGAGAGCCAAGTCTGCCAAGTTTTACACTTTGAATGCAAGAAAGTTTGATGTGATGGCACTGTTGAGGGGGCTGGGCCCAGTGCTAAGAGTCCCTTGTGGCCTGCCCTGAATTGGCACCAGGGTCAGCAGAGCCCCTCAGGCCCAGCCAGGCGGTCTGTTCGTGGAGCACCTTTACTTAGAGCCGTGTCCACACAGGTGTGAGGAACCCTCACAGAGAGGCCTCCACTCCCCCAGAGAACACATGTTATATAAAAAAACTTGTGGGTGTGGATAAGGGCAGACTACTGGGGTGGTCTGACCTTCCTAAGTGCTTTCTGTGCAGGTGACGAGTCTCAGAGATTGACTGTGGGACCCTGGACCCGCCTCAGTGTTCTGATGATAAAACTAAAGGGGTAACTAAAAACCATAGTGTTCTTCCAAATCATTGAATGAGGGAGGCTCACGGGCTTTACTTAACTAAAACTTGCTAATTCTTGACAACCTCAACAGCAAGCAGGGATGCATGAGAACATGTGCTCACCTGCAGGCAGGCCTCCTGCTCAGCTCCACCTTCTCCCCAGAAGGGGCCCCTTCCATGGACTCCTGCAGAGGCCAGAGTGTCCAGACGATGCTCAGTGGTGAGGAGGCTGAAGTCCAAGCCTGGCCCATGTTCCGCTGGGGCTGAGACACTGATGTCCATGCTGCGAGCGTAGACAGCTACCTGCTGTGCTCACACAGCTGCACACTCCCTGAAAACATCCTTCAGAACTGTTTCACTGAACACGTGATTAACCACATTACCCCCCAAACCCGTGGCTACCCTCTGGCTCGCCTGTGCTATTTCTTTCCCTACGTTAACCTGAGGTGCTTCCCTAATGAAAACACCACCGATTTGGCCAGTCATGACCATTTAATAACTTAGTTGTTGGTCTTCAGTATCAGACATGACTATTTAAGAATACTCATGACTCCAAAGCTAGGGAAAAGGTCTTTAAATACGTCCTTTTAACAAACAAGTAAATAAATCCACGTTGCATGACGTATCTGAAAGGCTTTCCACATTGCAACAGGCCAAGAAAGTGTTACAGCCAGAGAAATTTATTTTATTTTAAAATAGAAACATACATACATTAAGCTTTAAAATAGTCAAGTTTTAAACAAAAAGGAAAAAAGCCATTTGTTCCCAGAGTCTATACAGCACGGATTTAGAGGCATTTGAAATTTCACGTAAGGAGCACTTACAGACAACTGGAGATGGAGACCCGCACCTCCCAGCCTTCAGAGGCTGCTGGGTGAGGGGACACTGGTGACGGCGCAGCTGCTGCTGACACTGGACACTCCTGCGCAAAGAACCACCAACAGCAAAGGTTGACCACAAGCACACATCTCAGTGACTGACTGAGACAGATGTCTTCATGCTGGGGGCATCAGAAGTGAAGCCAGTTCCTCTCAAACACCACTCGAAGGGACTCAGGAGACGTATGAGAAACGTTCAGAGGTTTTGGCAATGTAGAAGGTGTAACATCCAGGGATCTCCAAAAATACTCAGGCAGCTGACCATCCGAGATGTGCTGTGTGCTGGTCCGCCGATGGCCCAGGCCAGTGCTTAATGTGTGTGGGGTTTCTGCTGGGGCCGCTCCTCGTAGGATTCCCCGAACTCATTCACTCTGCTCCTATCCACAGGGTACAGCCTGCAACGACACGACAGATGCGCTTCTGCTTTTGAAGGGAGGACACACCTGTCCTCAAGTTCCAATGATTAATAATCAAATTGTCAGATGTTTACCGCATGAGAGGAATTTTGGGGTTCACCTCGTGTTCTCCTGTTGATGTTTTTAAATGATTAGGCCAGAGCTCCGTGCTGCAGGCTGATCAGAGGACAGGGACACCGGTGCCAGAGCCTAAGCCCGGGCCAGAACACTGCCCCCAGGGAAGGCCTGCCCCAGGGGACCAATCCCAGTTCCTAAGAGCGGAGGAGCATGCGGCCTGGGGCAGTGACCTCCTTTATGTTACACCAAATTGGACTACGAGGGCGTGAGCCCACAGTGGTTGATTCCGTCATTCAGACAGAACAAGCACTTCTACATCAGGAAACAGAGTAATTTCTCCCATGGCTTACCATCAGCAACTGGAATGTTAGCTTGGGAAACACACAAAGACCACTGCAAATGGCTATCTTTCCCCACAGGACGGCCAGGTGCACATTAGCGGGAACTGCGTGACTCCGCCTGGGCAGTGCACCTCGGAGGCACCGCACTCACCATCGCTGGTACAGGTAGACGAGGAACACCACATCGTCCCTGAAACAGGCCAGGCGGTGGGAGGTGGGCATGGTGATGATGAAGGCGAAGACATCGTCAATGAAGGTGTTGAATGCCTGCGGGTTGCGTGGGAGAGGGGAGGGTGAGGAATGGGCTGCCAGGGACCACCCGGAGACCCCCTGCCAACTGCCTGGACCCTGTTCACTCATAGCCTGAGTCAGCAAATCACCTCACAGCAGACACACCATGGGTAACAGAGGCTCCTGCTGTGATGACAAAAACAGAAAATAAGCAGGTGGAGGCTCTGGACTGGCCACGGCAACCCAAACAGCTCTCAGGACAGACGGACCAGTGGGACAACAGGCTCCACCCTGATGCCAGCCACTGGGTCAGGGGTATCTGATTTTGAGACACGTTGTCAAGTCACATGCATGGCTTTTAGCTCAAGAAAACCTCCTGTCACTATGAGAGCCAGAGCCACTGTCTTTTAAAGCCACTGGTGTGACTCTTGTGTTTAAAGCAGACACCCCCACACTATGACAGGAATGTGGCCCTGAATGTGTGAAGCTCTGACCTTGTATGTGAAGGCCTTCCAGGGCAGGTGTGCCACCGACTTCATCTGGGGACAAGGAGACACGTGAAGGTCAGGGGCAGACCACACAGAGTGCACACGTGACCACTCAGCTGGGGCAGTGTCTTACCTTGTAGTTCACAAAGAGCTGGGGCAGCATGAAGAGGAAGCCGAAGGCGTACACCCCTGGGGAGACAGGACATGGCTGGAGAGTGTGCGTGGGCTCTGACACCCTGACAAGCCCTGGAGCCAGGCTTTACACCCTGTAGCTTGCTGGCTAGCAGAATGGCTTCAGAGAGCAACATCTTCTTCCTCAATCACTGTAAGACTCGCCTGCAGGGGGCTGAGTGCTGGGGCTGTGAGGACAGGATTCCCACTCCACACTGTCCCCTTTGGTGGCTGCAGCTAGGTTTGAGAACCATACCAGTGAACGTGGCATCCCGGGAGCCCACCCTGTCTGCTTGTGCCCTTAGCTGCCCACAGAGACCCAGTGCTGTGGTCAGGGCCAGCCCAGGGCTGGCAGTTCCCGTGTAGAGCTCCATGCTCATGGGCTGCTCCTTTAGTTTGCCCGAAGGAATCAGATGTAAGCACGGTGCTGTTCACTGATGACACAGAATGTTTTCATGCAAAGAAAACAGACTGCTCAGGGCTCTAGTCCCAGGAAGCCTATGTGGGACCCCCACAGGCAAACCAGGCGTCCGGGGGCCCTGCCCAGTGCACAGGGTAGGGCAGAGGGTTCACCAGGGTAACCTCACGTCACCGGAGCACCGAGAAGGTACTTGCTGTAAATGCTGTTACTCGAAGAGAAAAACACACAACTCACCGTTGACGAAACTGTTGATTAACCAGGAATACCAGCTGAAAAGGAAGAGAGCTGTCATTGTGGAAGGCCTGACTCTGTCATCAGTGTCTGTTAAACCACGACTCTTGTGGGAGCCCTCTGTCAACATCACATTCTCCCAGAAGCCCCAGAGGTCTGCCGTCCGCACACTGTACGCCTGGGGCCCTGGTCAGATCCCAGATGCTGCGACACCCGGTGAGGGTGGACCAGCATGCCAAATGCTTCCTGGGAGCCAGGGCTTGCCGCAGGGTGGGAGACTGTACTGACTAACACTGAACTTCAGATCTGCCAGTCAGATGGAAAAACTAACTCTCAGCGCTGTGTCCTCGCCCCAGCCCTTCCCCAGGCCCCTGCCGCTCCGAATGCAGCAGCCACACACCGTACCAGATTTTCCCTTGTCAAATGCATCCGACTTCACCCCAGACACCACTGCTGTGGGTGCGGACCTCACTATGCGCCTGCTGATCCAAAAAAAAAAGGGGGGCAACAGGACACCCCCACTCCAGCTATGTCTCCAGTTCTGAGGCTACTCCCACAAGCATTCCTGACCCCCTGCTTTCCACACTGAGGAGGAGACAGAGCCACAGACCAACCCGGTGCTGGCAGTGCAATCGTGGACAGAAGCAGACAGAGGCTGAAGGGGCACGGTCTGCATGGCTGTCAGTAATGAACTGGGCTCTCCAGGTGACAGCATGGCAGGGAGAGTCCTGGTGACACCCGTACCTCTTATACTTGATGTTCAGCAGTGAGTAGACAGCACCCCCAATGCACAGAGGGTACAGCAGGTAGGACAGGTACTTCATGGCCTGCAGGGAGCAGAGTACTTCCTGTTAGAGCCCAATCCTCAAACCTCTGTTAACGCACTTTGTGCAACTAATTCACAAGGATGGAAAATAAATAGGGCAAGAAACCGCCGACATGGGCAGCTGTGTGACGTGTGTGATGTTGTAATGGAGGACACGTCAGCGTGCATTTATCAAACCCAGAGAACGCACAGCACCCACAGTCCAGCTGATGTGGACTGTGATGTCGATAATAATGTTGGCTCACCCAAAATAAACTAGCCTATAACAGATCAGTGAACAAATGTGGTGAACAAAAACCTGAAGTCTCAGGACTGCATCAAGGCTACTGCCCAACCCAGCACGGCTGTATCCTTACGTTTATTTGCTTTGGACTTTACTGTAGCCCCAGTGAAGTTGAAATGCAGGCTGATGCTCATCAGCCATCAAATACACCCAGCCCTGCACAGGACATGCTGTGTGGCCACCCTGCAAATTCTTGCTCTACAGCAGCCTTAGCACACAGGCCTCCCAACGCAGTCGCCCAGGTGAGCGACAGTGAGCTTGCAGCAACCACAGCAAACTCCTAGAGGACAAATGTGCTTATGAAAAATAGAAATGTCCTGGGAGACATGGGCATGGGGACACCTTCAGAAACAGGGAGAAACCTCCTGGCCCCACTTTTCCAACTTGGAAAACCACTTGGGATCACAGCCATCCCTCCAAGGAGGTGGCCTTCCCATGGTAAATGTCAGGGTAAGATGCTCAGTTACTTGTTTGCCAGACACGCACACTCCCCCAGCTCCCCTGCTCCTCACCTGAGTGTCATACTCCTCAGTTTTCCGCTCCGACTCACTGTAGGTGCCAAACTGTTATAAAAATCCAACACAGTCATGTTAGCTAAGTGACCTCAGGCAGTGTCTGAGCATGGCTTTGCTAGGAATGAAGAAGTGACAGGGCTGTGTGCTGACTGGCAGACGCCCAGCCTGCCCACACGCAGTGAGGCATGACCCCTTCAAGGCCATGACACCATGACCACAAATCTCCCTCCACCTGGAGGACCAGCGGGCAGCATTTCCGCATTTCTGCTCCACTCCAGCCTGGACCCTGAGCTACTTCGTGTCAGTGTGGCAAAAACAGCCCCACCCACTGCGTCTCACTCACTGGGCTGCTTCCTGTTCTTACCCCTGGTGGTTTTTTCAATGAAGACACTTGCTCTGTATGGATACACTGTAACACTGCTCTTTGATAAGTAACAGTGGGTCCACCTGTCCCATTTGAAAACAAACTGCATTCTATCTGCCAAGTTTCTTGTCCTTAGGATCTGGACTTGGGAGGGTCATACAGCCCTCAAACAAGGCCCATCACAGAGGACAGTGACCTTCTTACCTGTAAAACTCAAATGCCACTCAACCCCCAGCTCTGATCTGTGCGGGAAGCTCCTGAACACCCAGTAGCTGGGACAAGCCCTGGGTTGTAGCTATCTGGGAAGCAATCCCGAACTGCCCGTGGGAGCAGACCAGCGTCCCACCTCGGTGTGGAGACGGCCCCGCCTTTCAGTGCTGACACTGCTAGGTCTGCGGTGGGGCGTCTCTGTGTGGACCCAGAATTAGTGGTGATGAAGGAGCCAGTGTTAGCCCTGCCAGGGGAGCTGTTCCATGTGCCATGACCACAGTCACGTCAGCGAAGGACAGCTGCCTGCTTGTGGGGCCTGCACCTCATCGGTGCAGCTACGGCATGCATCGGCACACAAACTGGTGCATGGGAACGATGGGTGGTATAGAGGGAAGTAGATGAGGTCAACCAAAAGGAAGGAACACAAACCCCCCAGAGAGTAAAGCAGAAACACTCACCTGAAACTTGGGCCTGAGGCCTCTCCAAACAACAGTCATTTTCAGAGCCTTTTTTACTTTCCACAGCTGAGGAAAAATAAGAAACCAACGATTCTAAGAGTAAGGAGATGCCAAAGATTACCCCTCAAGTTACAGATGTGATGAGCTGGGGCCTTTTCCTGTGCACCAGGCTCCTGCCTGCTGGGTTAGCTCACTGGCACAGGCTGGGGGACCTGGCCCATGGCCTGCATGCCAGCCCAGGAGCTATAATCCACGTGAATGCTGTTATCTGCCTCTCAGCACCAGCAAACTGGCTCTCACCTGCTGTCCTCCTCTAGGCTGAGTCCTGTACTCAGCTCACATGCACTCAGCTGGCTCATCCTACCTTGACTGCTTCTAAATTCACCCCGGCACCAGAAAGCCCAGCCTCTGTCCAAGCCCTGCTATTGCTGGGTCTCTCCGGGACCCACACCCCCTTGCTGCCTTGAAACAAGGAGGACATCACTGCCTTAGAAAGCAGTCACCACACTGTGGCTGTGGCTCCAGAAAGGTCTTTGGGTGGCGATCTTCCTCCATGGGCATGGACAGTGCAGTCCCTGACCTGACAACCATGTGCAAGGAGGGCTGGGACTTGCAGAGCAAGGATGTGCAGGCCACCACCTCCCTCCACTGTTCCTGCACACCAACCCCACAGGGCTCCCTTTCCTGAGCCACACACAGCAGGGCCACCACAGGGCACCAAGCTTCTGGAGGCCATGCCATATACTTCTGCTTCCAGTGGATCCAGCACAGCAGGAGCCACATGGCACTGTAAACACGTCAGAACACACTCTGCAACAGATGTGATGAGCTGGGGCCTTTCAGCAGTGAGAACTGTATGGCCACCACTCAAAGGCACATTCTGAGCTGTCACTTTTGTCAACCCACAGCAGTTGTGCCCTTGCCTGACTGGGGGTGGCCACATGTCAATCTTTGGCAGTTATGCAGGTTCTGACTGCACTGAGCACTTGGGCCCACGGACCACGGCACATGGCAACTCAGACAACAGCTCACCTCAATGGCAGCTCCGACACCTGCGGGGACCAGCACCAGCAGGCTTGTCTGCTCATCCAGCAGGAACAGGAAGATGACCACAGTGCTGAAGCAGCGCCAGAGCACTGGGGACAAGAGAGGAGTGCTGAGGGGGGCCACCATCCCACTCACTCGTACTTGTGCAGCCCGCCCCACTCCCCTGCCTGGCTCACAACACCTGCCTTTGTATACCACACACGCACCACCTCCACCTGGTTCACACACCCCTGCCCAGCAGATTCACATTTGCACATGTAAAACCCACACGCTCACCCCTGTGCCACTCACACATACCTGCATATGTACAACCCCCACACTCACCCAGCCCTACTTACACACCCCTGTATGTACACAGCCCACACATGCCACCTCCATGTACAGCCTGTGCATGTAAACTCCTGCCTCTGCTCCTGACACACACACATACATGGATGAGCCTACAATATTTCCCCCTTCGTTAACAGTGAACATTGAACTACATGCACTAAGGAAAGTGGTTTAAAATGATTAGAAGCAGCTCCAAAACCCAGAAGGCAACCTCAGCTCTGTAAGCATGTTTAAGTTACACGTGCAAACACACAGGAAACACGTTGAGAAAATGGGTGCTTGACTGGAATTGCAATGACTTGCTAGTCAAGTCACTTTCCTGTTTTTTAACAGTTTCATGATAAACATATCTTTTAGACACTGTACCCCTCCCCACCTCTTAAGTTGTGCTTTAGAAACACTTGAGCTGACCAAAAATGTCCTATTCCCTCAAGTGCTTCTCCAGGCAGCAGCACAGCCAGCTCTGCATGGTGCTCACCAGTAGCACAGGCCCGGGGGGAAGACACCCACTGCCTTCCACAGGCACAGCCCCAGGGACCCCTCCCCCCCCCCGGAAAGGCTGGGAGGGGCAGGAAGATTCAGCAGTGTGGAGCGTCCTCTCTGAGAAAACCAGGGGGCAGGAAAGTACCCGGGACGTGAACGACATGGGCAGCGGGCCAGGGGAGTGGGGGCAGCGGGGCACCCAAGCACCCCAGACCAGCCATGGGGGCGTGTCATTCCCACGGCAGGAGACACTGCCGGGCTGGCTGACACAGGTAGGCACTAAGAACCAGCATCATGTCTTCACTGAGGCAGGCCCTAGCCACATGGCCTCTGTCCTCTGTGGACACAGGCTTACACAACACTCACCAAGACCGTATAGACGATCACGGCTTTAGGTTTCAAAATGAACTTTATAACCCATCTTTATCGATCGCACAATACATTTTGGGAATGGGTAAAAAATCCTGAGGGTATCTACCTGCTTTGGTGGACATCCCAATCATGCTCTTCTTTTTCTTCCAGAAACTGATGTCGTTTTTAAATGCCAGGAAATCAAACAGAAGCTGAAAAGGGGAGGGGACAGCAGTGTGCATCTGTCTCCCGTGTGAGTCTGCAGGTGGGCACAGGATGCAGAAGGTGGATCCCATGTGTCTCATTGGATCACTACAACCGGTGTCTCTGCCTGTAGTGGCAGGGAGGCCGCAGGACACCTGGAAGGTGTCCCCCTCCCCTCTCATAGCAATGGCACGTGGTATGTCCGCCTGAGAAGTGCCCAGACTCACTCTGACATGAGTTTAGATAAAAAGTGCTATTTTCCAGCCCACTTTTGGAAGGTTCTAGCTGGACTGGTGGCCGAGTCCCAGCTACTCAGAGCTGGCTGCGGCTTGGCTCCCCGGGCCTGAGTCTTCTCACCTCCCCACCGAACCTGAGTCCAGTACAGCCACCACGCAGTGATGGCTTTCCTCCACCAGCCTGGAGAACCCATGCTCAAACAAACGAGAGCCCCACCCAGAGGACCTTCTTGCTCTGATCACCACACCAGGATTTATACAATGAAATACTCATTTCACAGTCATAATTCACCTCAGTGATTTTGGAATTCTTTTCAAAACAGTCTCCAAAACCACCCAAGTCCCAAGTCCTTAAGATGGCCAGCACCCCAAGGTCAAGACACCCTCTTCTGAACTGGGAGAAAGGCCCTAGCATGCTGGCCTGCAGAGTCTCAGGTGTGTTTGGGACCAAGGGGCTGCCAGGTGGGACACCACCACACCAAACGCCTCGACTAAGGAGGGCTGGCACCCTCAGAGCTGCCCACGCCTGCCACTGTCATCGCCGACGAGGACCCACTCACGTGAAATGCTGCGACAAAGAAGGTCAACGCTAAGATGTACAAGTTGGTGTCAACGAAAATTCCTTTCACTTCATCAGCATCTTTCTCTGAAAACCCTGGGAAAAAAAACCAACATAGGCAATGTCAACCTTACTTAACATTACAAAGGGTTTTGAAAGTTGTTGGCAGTGAGAGTTCACCTGTGGCATTTTAAATACTGTGTTCTAAATAAAGTAAACTTACAAGAAATCAGCAAGGACTTTTTAAAGACAGGAACTAGAAACACAATACTAGTGACCCTCTGATTAAAAAATTAAATGAAAGAACCTGAACCGCAAGGTTCAAAGGCTCAGGAGTTTGTGTGAACTGTCTGGACTTGCACCTGTAGGACACTGCCACCTACAGGTATGGAATGGCATATGTGGCCTCACCGAACTGCTGCAGGGAGTACACTGCGTCCTGCATGTGGATCCAGAAGCGGAGCTTTCCCAGTGAGATCTTGTCGTAGGACACAGTGAGGGGCAGCTCAGTGGTGGAGCGGTTGATGACCTAACGGAGGGACAGCACGGTCAGAACCTGCGGCCAGGGCGAAGCCAGCTGTTGGCCTGCATCCAGCATCCGGCCTTCCTTGGTCAGACCACTGTGCACCCTGGGCTGCACCCCACACCTGGGACACTGCACCTCTTTCTCTGAGTCCCACACCCACTATAGCCTGGCATAGCAGAGGCCAAGGCTTCAGACCCAGGGCCACGTGGCTGGAAGCTAGATATTCCTATATCCTGGGCATTATGGCCATGCCCGAGGCTGAGCTTCCCCTCCTGCCTCCTCTGGGGCTCCAGCACCCACTTGCTACCCTCTCAGAACTGGGCAGGGGTCCTCCTCCATACAACGTACACAGCTCTTTCTGAGGAAACCCTGAACATCTCTGGTGATCGCATCCCCTCTGCTCATCCTTCCCAGCATGAATGGCACCCCCACCACATGTTAGGGACTAAGGACATATGTGCCACTGAGCCAAACACAGGCCCCTCTCCTGGAAGGCTGTAGACCAAGTGGCTCTGCCCACACCCACAGGCTGAGTGTCCTGGAGTGCAGGACAGTGGCAGTCATTCTGCCTGGGGCAGGTGGGGAGCTCCAGGAAGAGGCAGTATTCAGGCTCATGAGGACGCACACGACTGGGGGTGGAGACCGCCTTGGGAAGGAAAGCGCAGACCCGTGTGCTGTGCTCGGCAGCACACGTGACCACAGTGGTCAGGTCCCAGGAAAGAGGCACCCCTGAGCACATGGAAGAGTGACACCTTCCATGTCCCTGAGGGTCCTGGGCATACCCACCCATGTCACATTTCATGCTCGCTGTGACCCTTCGCAGTGAGTACTGCTGATACTGTAAGCCCAGCAACCAGACACCAGGCCCAGGTACTGGGCCACCCCATGCAGGGCACCAGCCTGAGGCCAGGCAGGCAGCAAGACAGGCCCACCCCACAAGGGAGCCTCTGTCTAGGCTCTCATGGTGGGGAGCACCCCATCACTCCAGTGGGCTTGGTTGTTCTCCAAATACAGCACTGAAAAGTGACTCCAAGTGAGACAAACTGCCAGTGACAGTAGGTGACGTGGGAAAAAGCTCGCTGCCTATACATACATCTGTTTCTGTGAATAATGGCACTCTTGAACACTAGGCCTTTTACCAACCCACGTGGCAACCAGAATAACACAGGTGCTCTGTGGATGCTGCCCAGATGTTCCAGTGGCCCAGCCACAGACTTGTTTTTCCTCACTGCTTCCCAAATATTTACCCAGGGTGACCATGGGAGCCCCCAGGGCTACAAAGCACCATCTGGGGCAGCTCTGCCAAATCTAGTTTTTATGCAGCTGAGGTCTGCATACAGAACCGCCACATACTCCAATAAATGCCAGGAAGGGACTATGAGTACACACCCCAGCATGCAGGCCACAAAGGACTACACTCATTCTCTGGAGCAGTAGCAAAGCACAGTTCATCCAGCTCTGCTCAGAGATGACCTCAAGTTGAGGTCACCTTTGACCTGAAAAAAGCCCCTGTCAAAAACAGACCATAGTGATTTGCCTCCACAGTACTGGGACCTTTAAATGTCTGCAACGTATTCAGCATAGCACCTGGCATGCAGTCAATTAAATGGTAACCACTGTTACTGACCAAAGGCTGGCCACAGTTCCTTTACCCTCTAATCCACCCCGGGAGAGCAGGTGCTGTAGCTGTCTTGTGATGTCAGAGGCACTGGAGCTCCTGTCCACTCATACAACTCCCCCCGCCCCCTGGCCCTTGGCTGCCTGGGGAGCATAGGCTCCAGGGTGGTGGTGACATGCAGGGCCAGCCCTAGAGGAAGAGTTTGCTCAGGGCATTTTCTGAATCAGTGTGCACCTGCATAGCAGAAACTCAGGGTTCAGAGGAACAACATTCCTACACTGCTTCAAAAGACAGACGGCTCTTCCATGAGCTGTCTCTCTATTTAATGAAGGACCTTTCAAGCCCTTTCCAGCAGAGGTACAGGAGCCTGAGGCCAAAGGGGTTTGGAAGGACCCCACTGCTGGCCAGCAGCAAACCCAGAGCACACCCATGCTAAGTGAGAAACATATGAGCCATCACTGCAGACGTGAGGAGGCAGTCACACTCCAGGCTGCTCAAGTCCAGAGGGGAGAGATGCTTACCATGAGGTCCTTCACCCGATTGCTGAGCTGGTCAATAAAAAGAATGGGGAGGTAGTGCACGGTCTTCCCGAGTTGGATCCTGGGGGTGAGGGACAGTTTTCAAAGTCACTCTGAAGTTCTGTCACCTTAGACAAATTGAATGCAGCCCCAAACACCTGAGAAATCCCACCCAGCACTTCAGTTGCTTCTGGTCAAGACAGTCCCAGGACACATCTACCCAACAGAAGCAGAGGGATCTTACAAGCTGTGCTCATCCCTGCCACAGGAGACACTAGGAGGAGGTGGGTAAACAAACAAGGACCCAGCCATACCATGGAATATCACGCAGAGTGTAAAAAAGAGCAAGGTGCCCATCTGTGCACTCACATGAGAGGTCCAACAATGTAATAAGACAAAATAAAAACCTATCTGCTTTTTATACCTGGTGGGAGGGATGGGGGGGCTGATAGGAGTGGGGGGGCTTTTTACTGAGTGACACTTTCTATACTTTTCACATTTTTAACTATAAATGTATCATGTATTCAAAAATAAGATTTAAATTTATAAAAGGAAAACCCTTCTTGACGATACCACAGGAACCACTGAGAGCAAAGAAGAACAATTACTGTCACCACTCATTATTACTACCTGATACTAGGTCTTAAGCTAACAATGGGCTCCCCAAAGCCTGAAGACACAGACTAATCTAAGCTGGTCAATCCATGTTAATAGTTATGCTTAGCTAACAATGGTGACAGCGACATGATACGAAGTTAACTGTAAATACATGCAACTTAGTCATGTTAAAACCGGCCATGGCATTCCCTAACAAAGGTAGTCAGGATGCAAAAAGGACCAAACTCAAGTGACATGGTCTCAGCAATGCTCCTACTCTCTCTGCAAGGGAAGCCTTTGCCGAGAACAAATGGCAACATGACTCCCTTCCAGTTTCATTCATTCTGGTGCTCTGGTGGCAATCTTGGTCAGCAAGATCGCCCAGAGAAAAGGGACAGGGTTTGAGGGAGCACCTCAGGCCCATCTGGGCCTCTAGTTCCAGGGATGCTCAAAGATGGAGGTGTGACCAATCCACTTTTGGATTCTGGTGGGCCACCACCCCAAGGGGCTTCCTCCACTCCCACAACATTGGAGTCACACCCTCTGCTGTCAGATCAGGGCAGATGGGAGATGCTTAAAGCCAGACAAGTGAGTATATCCTGGCCAGACAAGCGCACTTACATCTTCATGTATCGATGCACATCGGCAGGTAGGGAGGACCCATCAAAGACGAAGTCGTCCACCATCACATTTAGTGTCAGTCTGGATCTCCAGTGAGAAATAGGCTCATCCAGGGCACTCACTGGCTTCTTCTCAGCTTCGATCTTCTGCTAAATGAAAAGGAATGACTTAGCAGGAAAAGGGGCCAATGCTGGGTGGGAAACTGGACTGAAAATGGGTGAGGCGGCAGGGCGGGTGGAACCTTCGCCTGGGAACAACCCACATGCCAAGAAGGCACAACTGGGAAGCAGAGGCTGGCACAGCTTTGGGGGCCATGACTGCCAGTTTCCCAGACTCCCACATCCCTCACTCCCCTCTCTCCACAGAAACGACATGCGGTCTTGGATCTGACTGCTGTTTTGGGTCTTCCGCCTAAGCAGCCTTGCTCCTCAGGGATCCTGAGGGGGAGTCCCCAAAATAATTCCAAGTGCGGGTGGAGCTAATGGCCCCATGTATGCAATGGGACAGGAAAGAAGACTGCTTCTCACCAGGGACATTGGGTTGCCTGGAATGAGCTGTGTCAATGACTAGACATCCATCCCAATTAACCAGATTCAGAAGGAAAACTGATTGGCAGGAAAACCTTTATTTCAGATCTAACTAATAAATTCCAGAAAACAGTGTCATTTCATTTCTCTCCCAAATAATGGTAACAGCTAACATTTGCCATTTGCATGTTCTAAAGACCCTTTCATACTCTTTACACCTACCACCTCCTTTATTTCCCAAGAAGGCCCCATGAAGCAGGGCCGTACTGTGCCCAAGGAAAGGGAGGTGAGGGGATCTTCTCAAGGACACAGAGCAGGGAGTGCAAACTGGAAGAGGTCAGAGCAGGCTAGCAGGGTTTCCCAAACCTGCCCGAACCACGAATAGCCCTGCCCCTGTGACGGAGGCAGCATCACGGAAACTTCCTAAAAAGCCACTGTCCTTGTTTGTAAATAATTTCATCTTCCATTCAACACAGCCCCAAACACCAGGATTCCTTTATCCAAGGCTTTGCTAATGGAATCATTAACAAAGTGTTTCCTGGTACACGTAGTTTTCTACAGATATATACAACAATCAGTACATATGCCTTTTTAATAATTTTGAATTACACTCTGAATAAACATTGATGAGCTGTGTGTCCTACACAGTGCGGCAAGTCTCCCAACTCTAAGCAATGACTGCAGCTGATCTCCACAGAACGGGCCACCCCATACCCACACTCCCTGAGGAAAAAATCATTATAAAAAATGTCACTGGATTAAAGTGCATGTCACTGATTAGACATAAAATGTATCTCAAGCCCTGGCTGATACAGCTCAGTGGATTGAACACAGGCCTACGAACCAAAGGATCACGGTTCAATTCCCAGTCAGGGCACATGCCTGGGTTGCAGGCCAATTCTCAGCAGCAGGGGACATGTGACAGGCAACCATACACTGATATTTCTCTCCCTCTCCTTCCCTTCCCCTCTAAAGATAAATAAATAAAATCTAAAAAAAAAAAAAGTATCTCAAACCATGGGAAATCACTGAGCTGGAAGACAGACACGTTTGCCAAAAACATCATACCTTTGTACTTTGCCGTGCAGGGACACAGGTGTGAATTCCATGTGGGAAAACATAGGCTCTGTTTGGCCAATAATCTGATGAAGACTCACCTGATTATCAGATTCACCAGTGAGCAGGTTGATCTCTTCTGGCTTGGGGACCATGTAGGTGGTCAGAGGGCTCACCAGATGCACCTCCTTCCCATCATGCCATGGGAGAATGCCGGCATGATGAAGGAAGATATAGGCATACAGCGTCCCATTATTTCTTGTTTTCTTTGGTACTGAAACATTAACTGTCCTAAAACAAGACAAATTACAATTTCAGACGTGTACATTTACATTCTGTATATATACACACGACAGAGATTACTCAAATATCTTTTTAAATTACATTGTTTCACACCAACTAATTTTAGTTTATAAGTATGAAAAACGAAACCCACCTGTTTGTGACTGCGAGTCTAGGTACAGAGGTTTACGGAACAATCTCTAGAAGCTTGGGCAGCTATGCCTGAAAGCTGAAAAGCCTCCATTTCCTGGCGCTCAGAAAGGCCAGCCACTCACCTGGGTCACAGGCAGGCAGTGGCTAACCCCATGAGTGCACATCCCTGGTGTGCTGCACTGCCCCTGCAGCTCTCTGCTGGGTCAGGCTGGCTAGAGGACGTTCATTCCAGCACACGTTCCCTTCACTCTTATCTGACACCTCCCAGCCAGTGTAAAGGAAAAGATAGACTTTTGGCAAACACATCATTTTTCAAGTTACACTTGTTGAAATCTTAGTCACTAAAGCCAGAGTTAATGTTAACCCTATCACTGGCACTTTGTCCCATAAACACACCTTTCAAATTTGGACTCCACGTCAAAGTCTTCCACGTTCAATACAAGATCCACATTGTTCTCAGCACCGAGGTTGGACCGTGTGGTGGTATACACACTCAGCTGAAAACAATGTCAAGAAAATTAGGTTGGCAATGCCCCTGCCACAAAACACACACACAGCAGACAGCTACACTGAAGACGAGCGTATCTGGTGCTACTGAATGAGGAAAGGTTTCATTTTAACTCGCAAAGGGACAGAACTGTGAAAAAAAAACGGCTGTATCTAAAGTGCTGCAAAAAAACCCCAACTTGCAAAAACAAAAAATCCAACTTGCTAAAATGTGTAGCTGACTGGATCAACAGAGCGGGAGTACAACCGACTCTGAGGACTTGTAATGGGGTGACAAGGGACAATGTCTTGAGCCTGCCTGCAGCCACCATGCAGGCAGGGTCTCTAGGATATGGGCGTTCGGAGGTCAGGGATCAGTGTACCAGAGCCCCCAGCCCAGCCACCGCCTGGCTCAGGTGAGAAGAGCCCAAACTCCTGGGTTTTTCTGATGAAGAGAGCTCCCGACCTCACTAGATTCTGGCTATCTCAGGTGAGAATAGCCCCCGGCCCCGTTCGGTCGGGGAGACCCTCCCACCCCTAGCCGGGAGCTCACCTGCAGCTTGGGCCTCCGCGCCAGGTAGGGCTGGATGCAGTTACCGTCGCCGGCGCACGGGCGGGTGTAAACGATGCCGTACATGACCCAACAGGTGTGCACCACGTACACCACAAACACGCCCACCACCAGGCTGGTGAACGAGCTGCGGCCGCTCCACATGGCGCCGCCGCTCCCGGGGCAGAGCTAGGCGCCCACCAGCTCCGGTCAGTCTCGCTGCCGCGGCCCCGCGGGCCTGCTGCCCGGCGCCCTGCCGGACACTCCGGCCGCCACCGCTCACCGGAGAGCCGCTGCGCGCCGCCGCCGCCACCGGGGAACTAACGCGCCGAGCGCCGCTAGCGGCCGGCTGCCCGGCATACTCTTGCCGCCACCTCCGTCGTTGCCTACCTGTCGCCGCAGGATTCGCCGGCCCTACGGTAGCTTCCGGGTCTTCCACCACCCGCCGGAAGTGGACCGCCCGCGCGGCCACTTGGGAAGCGTAGTCCAGCCGCCGAGCGGGCACACGCACACATACGTGCTCGCGTCAGTGACGAGACGAGGACGTCATATTTTCTGCGCCATTGTGTGTTTGTGTGTGTGTGTGTGTGTGTGTGTGTGTGTGTGTGTGTGTGTGTGTGTGTGTGTGTGTGTGTGTGTGTGTGTGTGTGTGTGTGTGTGTGTGTTCCCTTTGGCTGCATGGTAGGCCATGAGGAGGTACTACATGGCTTTGGAGTAATCAGATGGTGCCAGCAGCCTGAAACACAGATGTGTGCTTCTTTTCCTGAGTTATGATACCCCAAATTAGGGCAGGGGGAGAAGGAAGCACTGTGGGCATCCAAAAGGACTTTGTTATTTTAATGGGGACATTGGGTCACTACTTTAAATCTCTAGCTTTAAATAAACCTTTCCTTTTCACAACTTTCTGGCATTGAGAGACATCTTTCTTCTGGCGGCGGACATAACGAACTTTGGCGCCTGCTTGTTCTGTAAAAGTTTTTGGTGCCCCTGGGTGGGCTAAATATTGCCCCCCCACCTCTGTTCTGTAACAAGACATAGGTTCTGTTAAAGTACAGATTGACCTTTGTTAAGGAAGCTACCCAATCCCTGCCATGATTTTTAGTTAGGAATATGTATGTTTGGACCATTCTGTGTGGTTACTTTCTGTCCCACCATGCAGGCCCCTCTGAGTTTGTCAGGTTTAGTATGTGGCCCCGTTTTTGTTCATATTACTCAATGTCAAAATGTAGCACAGAATTTTTCAGACCAGCTATAAACAGAATAAGCTTGATAGAAACAAGCAGATAAGTAGCCTACTGCAAAGAAGAAATCAATATGTAATTGACCCAATAACAACAGCTTTGGTTGGGAATCCCATCTTTTTTACTTGCTGCAAGTAAATAAAATTATCTGGTAACAACTAAGTCTCCTTCCTGAATAGAACACCCTGCGGGGTGAACTTCTTGAGTTTGCTAACAGTTTTTGTTGTTTTTCCAATATAAACTCTATGGAGTGTGCTATTGAAAAAAATAAGGAATTCCTGGAATAAAATGGCTAAGGCCCCTCTCAGGCCCTCAGAAGGAGCATACTCATTTAGGATTATGTCCTCTTGTTAAGTCGACCTTTTTGTAATTCTGAACTGTCCTTTATCCCTGATGATATTCTTTTCAAGTGCACTTTCAGTAACAGAACTGTAATGGTGCACAGTGAGGGGTCTCCAAAGTCCCCATAGCACACAAATGGGCAAAGGGGGGGGTGAATGATACAGTTTTAAGTTACTCTGCATAACAAAATACAAGATAATAGCTGTTCTATGGGACCCAGGCAAAAGGTGTATGTGACTTAGGCAGGGGAACTTACACCACGCCTGCCTGAGAGGCTGGGGTGAAGGCTCCTGAGTCACAGGAGCCCTGACTAAAGATGGCAGGTAAATGAAGGTAAAGATACCGGGCAACTGGCAAATGTAGCACATTGTGGGAGGAGCCAGAGATGAAGTCACGGGGGAAGCTCCGGGTCAGCATTTAAAATAAGGGTGGTCTGAAAGAGAAGCAGTGTTGTTGTCCGCCTTGAGGGCTGGTAGAGTAGAAGTAGCAGCAGGTATGTGGTCTGAAAGGGTGTAAGGAGGAAGCTGATGGAGCCTGAAGACCCAACAAACCTGATGTGTTGGGAATTGCAGAGCTGCTGAACCAAGCGCGGATTAGGGGGAGGTGCCAGGAATGCTGAACTGTGACAGGGAGTGCTGACTTTCACTTCTCTGGAGGACAAACAGAGAAGCCACTCTCTCGGGATGTGTGTTTTCCTGGGCTTCACCATGATCCAGTGCGACACAGCACAGGTTTTCCTGGACTATCACAGGGAGGCTGATGACAATGCAGCCCAGATCCTGAAGGAGAGAGCTGCTGGGAGGGGATGGCGACTTTAAAATCCATGAGTTTACTTTCCAGAGGAGGTGGAGGACCGTTTGTGCAGCTGGTTTAAGAACAGATAAGGATAAGGAGAACTACTGGTCATGGTTTTGGCTTACAGCCTGGGGGAGCCAGGGAAGTGCTGGATCTCATGGGAGAACAGGGTCCCATGAGAGCCCTGTCCTCTGCATGAGGACAGACCAATCGGGGACCAGGGATAGGGACTTTTGTCCATATAAACCAGCTCCTCTCTGGCTTGGAGCACACTTTCCTTTCCAAAGGTTGGAAACCTGTGTTTCCCTGGGTGAAACACAGAACTTGTCTCACTAGAGTAGAGTGGAGCTGACCAGTGCAGCATGAAGCAGACCAGCACAGAGCGGAGCAGACCGCAGAGGAGTCTAGGTCCTCTGTGTTGTGTATGTACCACAGTGTATCCAGCTACCTCCATATTGATAGACATTAGGGTTGTTTCTAGTATTTGCTTTAAAATTGGACCATAATGGATAAGCTTGAACGTGCATGCTACCATATTTTTTGGCAGTGTGTCTCGGAGATAGATCCTTTTTAAAGAAAAGATGTTATTTATTTATTTTGAGAGAGAGGGGAAGGGAGAAAGAGGGAGGGAAACACCTACGTGTGAGGGCACATCAGCTGGTTGCCTCTAGCGCAGCCTCAGCTGGGGACCTGGCCACACAACCCAGGCATGTGCCCTGACCGGGAATCAAACTGGCAACCCTTCGGTTCACAGGCTGGTGCTCAATCCACTGAGCCACATCAGACAGGGTTGAGACAGTTTGTTAGAAGTGGTGTTGTGACAGGATAGAAAAAAGCTGGGAACATTCTTAGGCGAGTGGAATGGGGAAACTGAGACAAGAAAATTGGACAAGACCAACTCTGAGCAACTTAGAGCCGGCTGGGGAGTTGCAAGACCTTATTTCCCCTGACCAAGGACACTTGAAAGCAAAGGGTTTATACCTCTCTTCCCTAACCAAAGAATACATAGCTTACATCTCCCTGGTTTGGGAAAGAGAGACCCAATTAATGTCATTTGTGCCAGCTAAACCCAAGGACAGATAAAGTCAGGGGAAAAAATAAAAACTTCATGAAAAGCCAGAGAGACCCAAGATAAAAGTAAAATAATGTAAGATCAAAGAATATTCCCAGACCTCCCATGCACCCAGTTTAACATATCAGCATATTAAAAATGCACCGTGAGAGCTGATGAATAGTCTGCTGAAACCCTCCCCTAAGATTCTCACCCTCAGGAAAAAGAGAAAAGCCCCTCAGAACAAAGACTGGGGGTGGGACTGCTCTACAATGCGCCAGGCTCCTTCCCCAGCATGAACCTTTCTGTTTCCTCCTAAACCCTAAGGGTCCCAAGGAGAGTTACAGACAGGGGAGCAGCAGGCAGGGGCAGCACAAGCTGGGCTTATCCCTCGATCCTGTGCCAGGCCTCCCTCTTCCTGTGACTTCCCGGTGAGCTGACAGCAGGGCATCTCCTTGACTCACTCCTTTCCTATAACGTTTCCAGGGAGCCAAAGCAGGGCACAGCCTTGGCTCTCTCCTGTTGCTTCTTTTATTCTAAGTCCTTCCTGTGTTTCACCATACCCACCTTTAAAAAATGTACTCTCAAAATCACTTGGACTCATGAAACCGTTTTTACATGAAGTCAAGAAGTCATACACTGCAGATGAGCCTGAGGCAGACCCACTCTGGGCTGGTTCCTGTCCAGTACTGCTGATTCAAATGAAAAAAAGAAGTTGTACTTTTATCAGATATTGCTGAATTCCTTCCCTGAGGGGTCATTCTGCTATCTTCCTACCAGCAAAATGTGAGAACGCAGTTTCCTACAACGTGGCCATAAGAACAAGTATCAAACTTCTGGGGTTTTGCCAATCTGAGAGATGAACTATTGTAACTCAGTGTAGGCCTCATTTATGTTTCTCTCATTATAGAAAATAAGTGGCCCCCTCTGGAGCCAGAACTGTGGTTCTGTGGACCACCCTGCACTCACTGGCCATTTTCTGAGCTCACGGGATAACCACCATAATCCATTCATGTTAGTATGTTGGACATAAACTCTGCAGGTTCATTCAGCAAAATTAAAATCCTATTACATGAATTTGTGGGTTTGGGAAACTCGGGGGTTGGGTTGGGGGATGAGGAGCAATTTAGGCACCACCTACTCACAAGTGTGAGAAGCAGCAGGAGCAGTTACCTGAGGGAATTCAGGGTGAGCACAACCTCTGAGCACCTTCTCCTCTGGCGTCGAGTAGGCTTTGTGTTTCCAGAATTCCAGATGAATGCATAACCTCTCCTACTGTTCGCGCGCGCGTGCGTGTGTGTGTGTGAAACCGGTAACTCACTGCTTTGTTAATGGGTCAGGAAGAGTGAGTAGGACCCACCACCAGTGCCCATCACACAGAGGATCAGCCACATGGTATGAGCTGTCACATCATCCCTCAGGACGATGGTGTGTATGAGGTGTCGAGGGCTGGGGGTGAGCGAGGAAGACCCGAGTGAGCGTCCCGTGGCCTCTGTAGTGAAGTCCCGCAGACCAGGTGGCCTGCACATCAGAAATGTCTCGTCTCGGTCCTGGAGGCCGGCAGTCCGAGTCGAGGTGCTGGCAGAGCTGATTCCTTCAGAAGGTCTCTTCTCCCTCCGTCCTTACGTGGTCAGCCTCTGTCCAAGTCTGTGTTCTGGTGTCCTCTACGGGGACACAGTCAGATAGGATCCGGGTCCACCCTAGTGATGGTGTTTAGTCTGATTACCTCTTTAAAGACTGTATGTCCAGATTCATTCCGAGTGACATTGCGAGGTCCTGGTGGTTAGGACTTTACCTATGAATTTGGAGAAACATAATTCATCCCATAACAGCCCCCCACCACCCATTCCATTGTGAATCCTTCCCGAAGTATTTCCATAACGTATGACCTTTGGAGGGTTGGAGGAGAGGGAGCGAGGGAGGTTGGACGGAGCCTGGCGCTCCTCAGCCTCTCCACCAGCTGGCTCTGCACTGGGCCCAGGACATGTTCCCCACGTGTTGCGGGGGTGTGGGGGGGGGCAGCTTACTCTGTCCTTTCCTGAACTGGGGGCTGGTATGGGGGTGGCGGGCACCCAGAGAGGTTTTGTCATGAAGGGGCTCAGAGGTGGGGGCTCGCAACTGCACAGATGTGGCCTCTGTCAGTGTACAGAGGGGCTGTTGCTTCCAGTGCCTTCCGCGAGGTGCTGACAGTTCACCAGGCTTCACCCTCATCAACTGCCTATTTCCCAGGGAGAGAATCGATGACATTACAGGTTTTAGCCTTACAACACACGAGCTGTGTTATTATCTTACAAAAGCCTGGGCTGCCCTTCCCACAGAGCTTTCAGTATGACTTTGTATCAGTATTGGGGTTTGTAACGACCTCAGGAAACCTATTTTTGAACCCGTAATAAATTATATTCTCTGGCAAACTTGGGGAGCCAAACTACTTTGAAAATCAACAGTGTATGGAAACAGCTCTTTAAATGGCATGGAGACATCAGTTTGAGGTGGTCGTGTCGGATGCTTCATTGAGCGTCCCTCATCCATGCTGATATTTGACCTGAGTCGCAGCCTGGTCTCTAATTGTTACTATAAATGCCCCCTGAGTGAGCACAGTCATGACAGCTCTGATTCAACCACGTAGAAACCCGAGTGCGAGAGCACAGAGCCCTCTCAGGATCAAGGAAATGGGCCAGTGGGGCATCTGCGGACCCCTAAAACAGGCTGGAAATTCAGACATCACCCACCCTCACCGGCTGCAGGCAGAGGAGGCCCGAGTCCCAGGGATGCTGCTCCAACTGCAATACGGCCTCAGGCCCACCTGACAAGGCAGTCTCAGGCGATCTGAAGAGAACAAGCTCCCCCTGCTGGCTGTCCTCAGACCATCACCCTCTTTCTCTTTCTATCTCAGTGTCACAGGCCAATACTGGATCTGCAAGTTAGGTTCCTGTAGAAAGTGACACTGAACTTCAGCTCAACGGGAGAATGACAGATGTGGAAAAAAGCAACTTGTGCGTGCCACAGAGGGCTTCATGGGCTGGCCAGGTTCCCACAGGTGGATCCAGTGGCCTCATTAAATCTACTGCTCCTTTTGCTTCATCTTCTCTCTGGTCACCAGGCCTCGTCTACCGGGTGGGACCAGGAAAGTCGGTTTTAAACATTTATAGGTCTTTGGCAGGTTGCCCTGATGATGGACAGGTCTTTTAGGGTGTGTTGGATGCCAGACGCCCTGAAATTCAAACAAAGAAGGACTCCTTACTCACCCAATGCACATTTGCAAGATCCTGTCATACACACAGTAAAAAACTGGAACCTAGACTCCAACTTATTTACATTTAAACTCACATAATTCTTGCATGATTTTAACACACTCTGACTTTTGTAAGAATTTGTGACAAGGTATTCAGGGGCGTATGCTACTTAGCTTTGTTGAGAACATCTGGTCATTGTTCTGAATGGCAGTTTCACATGTGTTGGCCAAGCTTGCTGCCCTTGCCGCCTGGAGCTTCTGCACACTGGTCCCCATGCCACGTGTCCCAGTGAAGATGTGCCGCATGCTGAGATATGGAGGTTTATGGTGTGCACTAGCACACCTAATCATCCCGGCGCATCTCCTTTTATGACAGGGCATTAACTGATTTTTTGAAAAAAAATATGTACAACTAGGCAATATTGTCCCTGAATTTCATTTCAGCAGAGCAAGAGGGCACTCCTATAAAATGTTTGTCATACAGAGAAAGACAAATATCATATGGTGGCACTTTTATGTGAAATCCAAAAAATGCAAATGAATAAATAAACGTAACAAAACAGCCACAGACACATACATACTGAGAACGAGCTGATGGTTGCCAGAGAGGAGGGGGTGGGGCACAGAGTTAGATGGACTGAGAATCACTGACACCCAGTGAATGGTTTCTGATACCCAGCTGGAAGAATGGCTGGGATCACTCTATTGAGAACAAGCATGTGCCGTGCCAAGAAGTGACAGCAGACCCTGATGCCCTAAAGGCCACCTTGGCTCCTTCTCACCACATAGTTTTTTTAAATCCTTTTTAAAAAAAGATTTTTATTTATTTATCCTTAGAGGGGAAGGGAAGGAGAAAAGGAGAGAAATATCAATGTATGGTTGCCTCTTGTGCGTCCCCTGCTGGGAACTGGCCTGCAACCCAGGCATGTGCCCTGACTGGGAATTGAACTGTGATCCTTTGGTTCACAGGCCTGCGCTCAGTCCACTGAGCTACACCGGCCAGGGCATTTTAAAAAATCTTTTTAAAAATTGATTTTAGAGAGAAAGGAGAGGGGGGAGAGAGAGAGAAAAACATCAATGTGAGAGAGAAACATCAATCAGTTGCCTCCTGTATGCACGGTGACTGGGGATTGAACCCCCCCCCAGTCTAAGTGTGTGCCCTGACCAGGAATCAAACCCACAACCATTTGGTGTCTGGGATGATGCTCCAACCCACTGAGCTGCATCAGCCAGGGCACACCACATTCTTTAATTTAGGGAAACTGGAAGGAACAGACATCTGAACACTTGTTGAAGCTGGGCACAGGAATTGAAAATAAGACAGTGACATTAGAATTCTTCTCTCTTGCACAGATCTGGTTACGAATCATCCCTAGAATTAAAGATGGGGGGGTTATGTGTTGATTCTAAACTTCTGTTAGATGGTGAATAAATCCTAGTGAAATGGGGTTGGTGGGCCGCATGGACAATCTGCTTGGAGAAGACAAGTGTTGCCCTTATCACACTTTCCCTAAGTGACAAATCTGAAATAATGACTTAAAAGAGAAGCTGGATTCTGGTTAATGTCAGTTCCATGTAAAATAAGTGCCCAGTCGATTCATTGATGAATTTTGCTGGGTGGGCTTGGGAAGTAATGGATTTCCCATTTTTTAAATGGTTTGCAGGATTTGGGACATATTTCTCATAGCAGGAGGACCTGCTTGTCTCTGCGTTTGCTGTCTGCTGGAGAACAAAGTATGCATCACAGGGTTTTAGTGCACAACTGAATGAAAAGGGAGAAGAATGGATATGAAAGTTTTCTTCATTAATTCTTTTGAAAATTTGTCTATTGGTCTAAGTATTCACATTTATTTGTTAGACCAATGGAATAGAATAGAAAGTCCAGAAATAGAATCAAATACATACTGAGATTTGGCATATGGTAAAGATGGCAAAAACGGACTTCTGATAATAATATTCTTGGGGTGATTGGGTAGCTATTTGGAAAATGATAAAACTGAACCCTTAAGTCCTACTACAGGATAACCCCAAAGGACTGGAGATCTAAATGTAAGAAAGGAAACACACAGACTCCAGAGGAAAATGCGAGAGATGAGCCTTTCTAACCACAATGTACAATTCAGGAGAAAAAATAGAAGACTAATAAATCCAACCACTTAAAATAAAATATACTCAGTCAAAATCCTAACAAGTTATTTTGCGGATACTGACAAACTGATACTGAAGTTTATATGGAGACAGAAGATCCAGAACAGCCCACATGGTAGTGAAGCAAAAGCACAAAGTCGAGGGACTGCTGCCACCCAACTTCGGGACACCACGAAGCAGCAGTAATTAACGCCGTGCCACTAGCGAAGGAACACACACACAGATCCGTGCCACAGGACAGAGCCGAAACAGGCCCCCTTCCATATGGCCACTCATGGTTCACAGAGGAGCCAAGACGACGGGATGGAGCAGAGGCAGTCTCTCCAACAAGTGGACACGCCCCATGCAAAATGGTGTATCAAGACACACACTCTACGTCCTTCACCCCATTGACTGAGAATGGATCAAAGGCCTCCATATAAAAGGCAACACTATAAAACTCCTGGAAGATGATGTGGGAGAAAATCTAGATAAACTTAGATTTGGTGATGACTTTTTAGAGATGACACCAGAGGCATGCTCTGTGAAGAAAATAAGCTGTACTTCATTAAAATTAAAACTTCTGCTCTGTGAAAGGCAATGTCAGGGGAATAAGACAAGCCCCATATTGGGAAAAATACAATACTCTTCCCCTTAGCCCTGGGGGTTATGTTCCAAGACTCCCAGTGGATGCCCGAAACGATGTATAGCACCAAATCCTGTATAAACTCCTGTACCTACACGCCTTTTCACTTCAAGGAAGCACTTTATGGTTTCTCTTTGCCATATCAGAATTTCCAGCATCATTCTTGTGCTTTGGGACAGTTGTTAAGTCAAATAAAGGTGACTTGAACACAAGCATGTGACACTGTGACAATTGATCTGACAACTGAGACAGCTACTGAGCCATGTACACAGGTGGGTAACACATGCAGTGTGGACGTGCCAGACAAAGGATGATCCATGTCCCAGGCAGGACAGAGTGAGATGGCATGAGATTTAATCATGCTGCTCAGAACAGCTCACAATGTACAACTTACAAATGATCTATTTCTGAAAACCTTCATTTAATATTTAATATTTGCAGCCCTGAAACTGTGAAAAGTGAAACCATAGATAAAGGGGGACTAGTTTATTTGCAAAAGAGTCTTTTGATTAAGGACTATTATTAAAAAATAGACAAAGAACTCTTAAAACTCAGTGATTTAAAAAATGGGCCAAAGAACTTGACAGACACTTCACCAGAGAAGATACACAGACAGCAAATAAGCATATGAAAAAAGGCTGCATACCCTATGTTACCAGGGCCATGAAAGTGAAAAACAGTCAGATGCTACCACACACCTCTTAGAATGGCCAAAACTCAGGACACTGACAACAGATGCCCTCCAGAACGTGGAGCAAGAGGAACATCCATTCACTTCCAGTGGGAATGCGGCCACTTGGGAGAACAGCTGGGTGGTTCCTTACCAGCTAAGTGAACTGTTATTGTGTGTGATCCAGCAGTTATGCTCCTTGGAATTTGCCCAAATGATCTAAAAACTTATGTCCACACAAAAACCTGCATGTTAATGTTTATAGCAGTTCTATTCATAATTGCTGAAACTTGGAAGCAAACAAGATAACTTTCAGCAGGTGAATGGACAAGCTGTGGTACATCCAGACAGTGGAATATTATACAGCTAAAATACATGAACTGTGAAGCCCTGGAAAGACACAGGGAACTAAAATGCATGTTACTAAGTGAGAGAAGCCAATCTGAAAAGGCGACACACGGCATGATTCCAACTCTGTGACATTCTGGAAAAGACAAAACTGGAAAAAGATCATGGTTATCAGAGCTTGGGGCTGGGAGGAATTAATGAGATCACAGAGGGTTTTTAGGGCAGTGAAACCAATCTGTATGACCCTCACAATGATGGATATGTGTCGTTACACACTTGTCCAGACCCACAGAATGCACGGCACCAAGAATGACCCTAACGTGAACTGTGGACTCTGGGTGGTGATGACACATCAGCACACACTCATCAGTTGTAACACATGTCCCACCTGGTGGGGGTGCTGACAATGGGGGAGGCTGTGCCAGTGTAGGAGCAGAGCGTATATGGGAAACTTCTGTACCTTTGCTCAGTTTTGCTGTGAAACTACAACTCCTTTAAAAATTAAAGTTTATTAGAAAATAGAATACAAACTTTGCACAAACAAAAGCACCACAAATAAAACCTAAGACGAGCAGCACACTGGGGGGAAGTGTTTGCCTGTAAACTATAATAAATGGTAATGTGCTTCTACCCTCAAGTGCGCAGAGAGCAAAGGGCTCCTGTGGCCCACGGGCAAAGGTGCCAGCCTCCCTGACAGAGGTCTGGAGGTTTGACAACGTGCCTGAGGCGTCTTGTGAGGAAGCAGGTTGTCCTGTGACAAACTGCAGCCTTGGGGGAGGGGAGAGGGGCTGCAGCCCCAGAACTGTATCCACATGTACCTGACAATGGCGATGCTGGTGCTCACAGTAGTGCGAGATTGGGAACAGCCCAGAAACCGAAGCGTCGATTCATTCATTTAAAAGTGCATTTGAAGGACAGCTGCAAATGCACTTTTAAATGAATAAAGAGCTATCTCTACGCTAACAGCAGCTGTCTCCCTGATGCACTAGTAAGTAAAACCAGAAAGAGGTCAAAGCATCATCATGATCTGTTACAGGATAGCCAGGGGCGGGGGGGGGGGGTTGTGGGCTGAGGGAGTAGGGGGAATAGAAAGTTAATGGGTGGTTCCGTGGAAGGCGAGAGGGGGAGGGGGCGCCCTTCCCTGTGAATCTGCTGTGTCTTCTCACTTCAGCACTGAGAGTCTTCCTCATGTGCAGAATAAGGTAATTATACCAGAAAGAACAGGGGCCACTGAGGTAGGAACAAATAAATGTAACTGCTGGGTCAGCTCCCAGGGGCTGCATAGCAGATATGCAAACTGTGGGCTCAAACAATGGAAACTGACTCTTGCAGTTCTGGAGGCCAGAGGTCGATGGTGATTTCTATCAATCAGCAGACATCAATGATTTCAGTTAAGGCACTGGCAGGGCTGTGCCTTCTGGGGCTTAGACTCAGGACCATCCAGGCCTCTCCAGCTCGGTGGTTTCCAGCAGCGCTTGGAATCTCTGGGCTGTGGGCGCGTCACTCAGTCTGTCCTTACGTGGTGGCTCCTCTGTCTGTGTCTGTCCTCGTCCTACACTAGCCCATCTCACTATAGTAGGACATCATCTTGACTAATCACACCTACAAAGGTCTTATTTCCAAATAAAGCCATGTTCTGAGGTTCTGGGAGGACATGCATTTGGGGAGCACTATTCACCCCAGTACAACTGTATGTCCAAGTGGTAGCAACGTAACTACACGGATGAAGCAATTACTCCAAAGACTTTGGAACACGGCACATGTGATGGATGTCTTAGTGGGATGTACGTAAATGACAAAAGAGAACCTTTTAATGTTGTTATGCTCTCGTCTTTCATTTTGAAGTGACTTCAGACTTACAAAACAAGGTACACAAGCGCTACGGAGAATTCCGGCCTATCCCGTAGCAGCTTCCTCCAAGTTCCCAGCTCACCTGGCCTTGGCTGTGGCACACAGCTCTCTCTGAGGACTAACACCAGCAGCACTACTGACCAGCCCGCAGCCCGACCTCAACATCCTATCCTGGGCCAGAACCCGCATTGTGTTTAGTTGTCACATCTCCTGGGTCTCCTTCAAGGGGTCAGTCCCTCAGTCTTGACACAGCACTAGCCATGACGGTGCACACAGTCTCCCAGCATGCACTCCTCTGCTGTCAGGACATGTCCTTGGGCCAGGAGCCCATGGACGGTGCTGGGCCTTCTCAGGGCCCCTTACCCAGAGGTGGCACTGTCGGTGTGTCCACTATCAGCTACGTTTTGCTGGGTTGCTTGGCGACGGGTATCTGCCAGTTCTCTCCACCGCAGAAGTTATCCTGTGGGGAGAACAAGCAAACACTGACCTTCTCATCGTTATTCTCTCTGTGGTTGTTAACACCCCTCTGATGGGCTTGCCTGGGACAGTGACGACTGTGATGTTGCCAAATGACCGTTCTGCTTCCATCATTCCTTCTACATTCCTTTCACTCCTGCCAGCAGGATATGAGTTCCAGTTCTCCACATTCTCACAGGCACTTTGTGATAACAGGACTTCAGATTTTATTATTGCTTATTTTAAATTTCAACAACTTTATTTTCTTTTAGTTTTACTGAGATATAATTGACATGTAAGATGAACAGCATGATGACTTGACTTGCAGAAATTGAGAAATGATGACCACAGTAAGTTTAGTTAACATCTACCACCTCATATAAACAGAAAAAGGGGGGAAACCACTTTTTCCCCTGTGATGAGAACTCTCATGATCTGCTGTCTTAGCGACTTTCTGTATTCCACATGGCATTGTCAACAGCAGTCACTGTACCGTACCCGCCACTCCCTGGCTTATTGACCTTACAATGGGAAGTCTGTACCTTTGACCCCCTTCCTCCAACTCCCTCCGCCTCACCCCACACCTCCAATAAATACAAATCTCTCTTTTTCTATGAGTTCAGAGTTTTTAAAAAGAGATTACACATGTAAGTGACATCACACAGTGTTTGCGTTTCTCTGTCTGACAGTCCTGCATTTGTGGCCAGAATTTTGCTGAGGGCCTTGAGACTCATTATCCACAGGGCCTCCCACCCAGAAGGGCTTGGCTTAATGCTCTGTTGTCGCTGTCCTGAACTTGTTAATGTGTTCTGAACAAGGGCCCTGCATTCTCATTTTGTATAGGGCCTGGAAATTATGCAAAATTATGTATCCAGTCTGATTATCCAAAACATGTTTGCTCGCTTGTTCAATTCTAGAAAACAAAATAATTCCCAGATTGCTAACTCGCAGGTCTGTGCAAAACAAATTTCCTAACTGGGGCACAGTGTCTGTGTACGGTTGGTTCTATTTGTCTTACCACAGGCAGTCAAAATACTGTCATTTAGGGAGCAGGGCTGGGCTGGGGTCAGGTGTCCCTGTCTCATCCTGGCTGAGCTGACATACTCCTGGGTCCATGGACAGTGGGTCAGCTTGGCAAGGTGGGGGTAGGCAACACAGGTGGGGGGGGTGAGTGCAGGGGCAGAAGGGCAGGTGTGTGCCAGAGGCTTGAGCCAGGGGTTGGGAGCTCAGGCGTCAGCAGGTGGCTGTGCTGGTACCCAGTGGGGATCTGCCTAGACAGGAGCAAGAGCCAGGCTGCTGGCAGTTGGCTGTGCTTGGTGTGTGTTGTACCTGTCAACTGATGATTGTTGGCACCAATTCAAAACCCCCAGTTTGGGATGCAGTGAAGGAAACTTTATACAGTGCAAACAGTAAGACAGCATGGCTGCGAAAACAGCACTGCTGGGGAACAGCTTAATAGTGCTGCAGTACAGCTGTGAAAAGAGCATGGCTGTGACCCGCTCTGGGCCCCTCTGCTCTGGTGAGACACATCTTCCTTGTTGCAGCTATAGCCAGGAAAACCCAGCCTCCAGTTTTTGGTGGAAAGTATATTAAGAAAGAGGGGAGCTGGCTTATATGGCCAGAAATCCCACCCCTGGTCCCTGATTGGTTTGTCCTCATGCAAATGAGAACACCAAATTTTTATAGTTTGATTGGTCCAAAAGGCACTGTCCAGATTGGTCAGAGCTGTGCAGCTCTGCCGGCTGGGGAAAGCCTCAATCCAATTGGTTGAAAGAGGATTCCAGAAAACCTTTAAAGGGGCTGGTTCGGCAGGTTGAAGCTCAGTTCAGGGAGACAGTTCAGTACAGAGGCAGGCACATCAGAGCAGGGGCAGGCAGTTCGGTGGGCCCTTTAGCATGGAGGCTTCTCTGTGAAGTGCAGTTTGTGTGAGAGGTCCCTGTGCAGAAATGTCTGTTAGGCTCTGGGCGGTGTGGGGGGTGGTAGTGGTTATGTGTGTTTTTGTTTTTGTTTTGTTTTGTTTTGTTTGAGCCCAATTAGCCACCCAGGTTCTCACACCATAGCTGTACTTGACCTTGTCACTCAGGTCATCTGGCTTTAACTTAACTAATGTCACAGAAGGCAGTGGCCTAGCATCTTTGTCAAACCGCACCCATCAGAAAAAACCCCCAAGGTGGAAGAAGTGGGAATGGTGTGGGCATGGGTTCCCCAGCACCAAAGGTAGAGTGGCCCCTCCTCGCCCTGGAGCATGTGACACCCCTTGCATGGTGCACGAGAACACACAGCTGCACCACTCACTTGGCCACGTAACGGGGCCTCCCAGCCGTGACACCAGTGACTGTAGTGGATAATTCTCTTTATTGTCGCCCCATGCACAAACCCCAGAGGTGGAGGGCTGGTCTGAGGGTCCCGTGAGGATTAGATGGGACCACCAGCACAGTAAGCACTCCCTCAGTGCAGGGATTTGGAATTCGGGTCTCCCCACCTGCAGTTCTGGTGGGCGACTGCTCAGGAAGAGAATGAGGGGCACGGGCTCCTGAATCCTGGACATGGCTGCTGGTGAAAGGCTGTGAGGCCACCAGGGGGCCCAGGTACAGCAGTGGTCCTAGGTAGCAGGTTATCGATGGTGCAGATCAATCACATGGCTCTGGCTCCTGGAAGGGGCACTGGATTACCCTTGACTGGAAGCCCCAGACAGGACACACAGTTCACTTCTCTGGCCAGAGTAAGTACGCCCAGCTAGTATCAAGTGTGTAACTAAACAAAAAAAGTCTCTGATAACAAATCTTACCCTTGAGACATGCAACTCATGGTGGTGGTTCTAACTTACATAACCAAAAAAGGGTTCATCACTACTCACTGTGCTGACTCTCAGTCCACAGCGGGTCACCTGCAGCGTGGAGAACACAGCCCTGCGTTTTACGGGGAGACTGCAGTGTGGATTGATGAGGTCTACTTCTCACTTCGGCCTCACTGCCCATCCAGGCCTCTGTTGCTGGGCCTGAGCCTGTGCTGGCCCATTGCCTCTTTTCTCCCACTTTCCCCATGAACTCCTCCCACCGCTGCAACCCCAGGGAAGCATCTCTTCTACAGCCTACCTGTTGCACTGAGACACAAGTCTCTGGGGCTCTTTGCACAGCTGTACCCGTGCATTTGCTGGGACAGTGACTTGAGTCAAGCGTCTTGCTGGGTGGGCTGTGAAGTTCTCAGGACATGGCCAGGTCTGTCAGGGGTCCGTCGTTTCTCCAGCACCGCACAGGTGCCTGGCCCCTGGCAGGATGCCATGTGTTCCCTGAGTAGACAGTGAGGGAGGAGGGGTGTAGGAGGGTCCTGAGACTGCCACCGCCACGGGCCTGGGTGGTTCCTTCTGGGAAGGTGAGGAGACTGCTCTGGGCCTCTCCCAGCTTCTGGTGTTGCTGCCATTGGCCGCCATTGGTGTTCCGTGGCTTGTTAGAGCATCCCGTCATCTCTGCCTTCGTGTTCATGTGAAGTCTCCTTGGGTGGGCATTGGCACCAAAACTCCCATTTTTATAAGGACACTAGTCCTTTTAAATCAGGGCCACCAACTCTGGCATAGCCTCCTCTTAACCAATTACCTCTGCTAAGACCCTGTTTCCAAATAAGGTTACGGTCACAGGTACTAGGGGTCAGGATGGCAACATATGAGTTTGGGGAGCAAATGCAGCCCTGATAGGTGGTGGGATCCTGGGAACCACAAGGGTGCTGCTCGGGCTGCCTGCCCCTTCTCTCCTCTGGGCCTCCCGGCTGTGCTCTTTTTTCAGCCCCAGCTCAGTACAGCAACACTGGGTCCCCTGACCAAGGGCTCATGGGACTCAGCTGGCTTTTGGACCCAAACATAGGAAGGGCAGTGGTCACTGCAGGGCCCCTCAAAAGCTTGGCCTCCTGCCATGGGGCCACTCTTCTGGGGGAAATGGAGCCCTCTGACCTGTACTGAATTGTGGGGGCTGGAAGAATAGCACCCATTCTTGTGCCCCAGCCTGCTTGGCCATGGGCTCCTAGTCTGTCCACTGCTGTGACGACAGTCACTGGAACCTACTGTGCACTGTAACCCTCTAGGAAGGCTGGGGGTACGAGCGCCAGGGGAGGCCTGGGCTCAGCCTGGAGTCTGAGGAGGGGCCGATCAATGGACCTCCAACCCAGGGAGGGCTGGGCAGCATTTTGACTCCAGTCGGAAGCAGCCAGTGGAATCTGGTCTGCATTGGAATTGGGGGTTATGTCTGGGGCGCAGGGCCAATCACTCTCTGGGTGTGGGGCATTGGCACTAACGTGTGTGCCCCTGGGCCCAGCCAGTCACCCTGCTGAGACGCCACAGCTGCAGCAGGCCCAGCCTCTCCTGGAGCTTTCTCCCCCGACCCCCTTGCACAGGCAGGTGAGGGGGATGCTGACGGTGTGGCAGGCATGTGCACTCCCATGGAAGGGTACCTGGTCACTGCTGTGGACAGTTCCGTGACAGAGGCAACGGTTCTTCCCCGCAAAGCCCTGGCCCGTAGTGTTCCCCCTCTCAGCGCAGTAAAACTTGTGGGAACACGGGCACCTCTGAGGAGCCAGCAGGAAGTGCGTCAGAGTGACCGTCGTCTCGGGACCCTGCCCATAAAGCCACCGCGGGGCTGGGGCCAGAAACTGAAACCCAGCTTGTTGGTTCAGATAAACTTGCCTTTCTAGTTAGAAATGACAGAGGACCCATAAAAAACAATTCCCTGGGTTTGAAACTACTTTGTGCTGGCAACACTCAGTAAGTACGACGGAGTAAGTACGACGGAGAACGTGACTTGTTAGCTAGTCACTGGGGACAGCCAATGAAAGTGAGTGGTGCTGCATCAGCCGTCCCATTGTCTGGGCGCCTGTTCGGAGCACATCCCATACTTAACTTATTTAATAGTTTCAAAACCTCCAGCTGGGCCCAGCAAGCACCTGTTTACAGTTGAGTAAACTGAGGCACAGGCAGTCAGGAAACTTGCCCACTAACTGGGCAGTGGGCCCTCAGCACCCCCCCCCCCCCAATTTCACCTTTCTCCTCTAACAACTTCGGGGCGGACAGAGTGCAGGGCAGACATGGGGTCTCAGCACCGACACACAAAAGACAAAACCCTGTGTCCCAACAGCACAGAGGCGTATTCAAAGTGCCAACATTTACTTTGCTGCCATGGGGAATGGAGCTACAGGTGACTTTTCCTCTTTTTCTCCCAAGCTTTTAAATTGATAATTTTGTGGTACAGTAGAATGTTTAAAATTTTAGATTTACTACCTCTGTGAGAAAAAGGCTTAAAGGATATATCAGAATGTTACATAGCTGATGGTTCGTAATACTACCTTCAAATATGTTTATGGAAAAACTACTCATATATTAACCTTTGATCCAGACCAAGACTAGCTCCCGGCGGGGCCCACAGGGCATTGCCGGCAGGACCCTGAGGCGAGGCTGGGCGCACAGTTTAAAATGAGATAGCGCGTGAATACATTTGCCATTCAAATTTTAACCCAGTAAATGTTCTGCCTGACACAACTCTTCATCTACACAACAAATAACTTTAAAGCAAGAGGAACTTAGCTCCTGGAATAAGTAAAATTATTTAAACTCTAGATAAATAGATTCAGTGCATGAGTGGCTTGACTTTTAAAGTTCAGTTATATAAATGGAAGCTTTTCGCATTAATTTGGAAGAGTGAGTATTCCAAGCAAATAGGGTTTGTGGTATTTTCTCCAATGCCACCCATTTGCTGGGTACACTCGAGGACCAGTGTCCCCAAGGGGCAGCCTCCCCGGCACACATGACCCTGACTGAGGAAGGGAAAGGGCTCTGCGCAGGGCAGAACTTCCTGGAGTCTGCACTCATTTCTGTTACCTGTCCACACCTGGCTGGTTGATGCGGACACCGGCCTGCAGTGTCCATGTCATTGTGGATGAAATGAGACATTCACACGAGCTACCAAGTCCGGTGGAGGAAAGGGGACAGCGTGGCTTTTCTCTCAAGGGGAGCAAGAGCCACGGCCCTTGCCATGACCAGCCTTTATTGGGTTTCTCAGCACATGAACTGATGGTCCTCATTTACTATGCACAGGTTGCTTTAGGTGATTACCTTTTACAGAAAACAAAGGAGCCAATGCCACTAATCACATCACAGGAGAGGGATATTTGCAAATGAAAGGGCAAAAGTGGTTGGACCAGTTACACTGGTCTTTGGAAGGTTTAGCATGGATTTTAGGAAGTTACTTTGCAGTAAATGTTTGTCGCTGGGGGCTGGGCCCACGCCACACAGAATGGTCTCCTACAGTGGTCTACAGTGGTGTCGGGGACCCGAGCTCTGACCCCTGCTGGAGCCCTGGGTCCCCACTTCAGACAGCAGGGCACGTTAGCACAGTAAGGACTGTGATGCGTCCTAAACAGGAAAATCTGGGTCACTTAGCACCTCCAGTTCCCTGAACACGATTCTCTTCTATTGTGACACCCCTTCTGTAGCTGCCCTGGGGACACAGTGGGACAAGCGAGGTCTGCTGCCCTCAAATACCCCTCTGCCACCTTCCTCCTGGGGACCCAGTGGCCCCTTCTCAGGCTTACCTGCCCCGGGTCTCACTCCTCCAGAACTCAGGACTCCACCCACCCATCTGCACAGAGGGTCGGAGCGGGGGATGCAGGGGCTGTGCATTCCACTGCCAGGCAGATGAAGGGGGCCGCTCACCCTGCCCAGTTAAGGGCCCCAAATCTTTGACCCTGCCCCGGGAAGGCCTGTTTTCTTCCCTCTTCCTCTCTCACACCTGAAAAACGTGTTTCATGAAATGGAACTTGCCCTTCTCAGGTGCACTAACTTTGATATTTTCTATTTTGTTAAATTTTTTAAAGCATTAAGCTAGACACACAAATTGAAATACTCTGACATTTTTCATTTTGTGTGATGACACCGAAAACTGCAGGTCCCGGTCCAGCACAGAGGTTCTTTTACTAGGGAGCACGGATCACCTGGGAAGCAGGCAGGAGGCCTCTCCCTGTACGCCACCCCCTCTACCAAGTTACCTGGCAGGCAGGGGTCGGGGGCTGGAGGGGTGGAAGCCGGTGTGTGGCTGTCTGTTCAGGTTTGTCTTCTCAGCTCCGCGGGAGCCTTTCCTGCAGCCGGTTAGCCCAGGTGCACTGGGGTTGGTCTGAAGGACCCTGGTCCCTGGAGAGGGCGCGGTGCCTCAGCCTCCTCCATTGGAATTATGGCCATGGAGGTGGTGTTTGTGACCTTTGAGGCTCCTTGGAAGGAGGAGGGAAGCAGGTAAATCAGGGTGTGGCAGCATCGTCCATTGGGACAACTGAACATAGGACTTGCTAATTAACTGTCTCAAAAAAGATGACCTTTTTTCTCTGCTGCCAATAATCAGGATTCTGTGAACTCTGGGCTGGTCAGATGCATCTCTAAAGATTAAAGGATTGGAGAGTGAAAAAGCAAAAAAGCCAAACGCAGAGGAATCTATTTACCCTTTAAATCACGATTTCACTGTTGCCGAAACTTTATTAAAACGCTTCTCTCAAAGGAAAATCGCACGGCTTTTCTGGGGTTTAACTCACAGACTTCGTGTCTAAAGGTCACTTGGCAAATAGCATAAATGTGACGGTAAAGTGCAGGGTGGACAGAGGGCTGAGACCTCCACCTCAACAGGACCCGGGGCACAGGCAGGCTCTCCCTCCTTGGGACCTTGGTCTCTGAACATGTTGGTGTGAGAGGAAAACACTTTTTCCAGTGTTCTGAAATAGCCTGTGTTAAAGAACTTGGCATCTCCTTGGAGAGCAAATGGCAAATACAGCATCCTATGTCTAGCCCCATAGGGAGATCTGATACTGGGCCAGAATAACAGGCTTTTAGATGTAATACAGGACTTTCCACCCATCCACCTACCCATCCACCATCTACACTTCCATCCATCCACCTACCTGTTCATTCATCCAACTACCCCTCTCTGTCTACCCCTCCACCCACCCACACATTATCTGTCCTTCTACCATTTATCCATCCCTCCATCCATCTATTCATCCATCATCCATCCATCAACTCAACCACCTTCCTGCTCATCAACCATCCATCCACATATCTACCCACCCCTCCATCAATCCCTCCATCATCTATCCATTCATAATCCATCATCCACCCAACATCCATTCTTCTACCCTTTCCTTTCTTCCTCCCTCCTTTCTCTCTTTCCTCTTTCTATGTACCCACCTACATCCTTTTTTCATCTATTCACCCACCCACCCACCAAACATCCACTTATTCATTCATTCATTCACTCACTCATTCTTCTAAATACCCACCCATTAACTCATCCATCTACAAATATATAAGTGACATTGTCTACTGTGTAGTGGGACTATTAGAGACACTGGTCGAAGTGAATGGGAGCAACGCAGGCCCTCTCCAAGGGGAGCTCCCAGGAGAGAGGAGGAGCACTCTCCCTTTGGTGGGACACTTGGGGAGACTAGGCACTCGAGGAGCACTGAGCAGGGGCCAGTGTCCAGCAGTGGGGGGTTGGCTGATCCAGAGGTGATGTCCAAGAGAAGCTGGAAAGGTACGAGGAGTCAGTGGTTGGAAAGTGGGGGACGAGAGTAGAAAGGAGACTGTCCTGGGCAGGGACGGGTGGGAGGCTCAGGAATTTGGAGATGCGTCTGACTGGGCTGGAGCCTGGACTGTGGATTAGGGACTGAATTCCACTCAGGGTGGACCCGCTCTCTGATATCCCTGGCAGGCTCGCCTGAGTTAGTTTCCTGAGGCTGCGGCAACAAAGGACCACAACCTGGGTGAGGTGGGGGGCTTAACACAACAGAAACTTATTGTATTTACCTTTGAAAGTGCACTGTCTTTACTCCACAGTTCTGGGGTCTGAGTCTGAAATGAGGCTGCTGACAGGGCTGGTTCCTTCCGCGGGGCCTGGGCATCATGGACATGTGGTTGCCTCACCTTCATCTCTCCCTTGGCCTCACATGGCCTTCTCTCACTGAGTCTCTGTGTCTCTCTCCTCTTTTTTCATATTGATGAGAGAAAGAGAGATTTGTTGTTCCACTTATTTTCACTTTCACTGGTTGCTTCTTGTATGTGCTCTGACCAGGGGTTGAACCTGCAACCTTAGCAGTTCAGGTCAAGGCTCTAACCAACTGAGCTACCTGGCCAGGGCTCCTCTGTCCTTATAAGGTCACCAATCATATTGGATTAAGCCTTCTCCACTCCAGTATGACTGATACAGGGTGCAGCCAAAGGGGCCCCCCCCAAAAAAAAAAGATTTGGAATGGTGTCCAGAATTCAAAGTGTATGGGAATAATGGAGAGACATATAAGATGTCCTCACCCCACCCCCACAGGTGTGAGTTGGGGGGGGGAAGGGACAGTTTTGCACAGCCACAGCCTTGCAGCTAATCCATGGCATTGTCTTTTAACATATCTATAGCCTCTGGCGGTCACTTGGATATGTTAAATGGCTGTGGCCAGGCTTGGAGCTAGGGAGATGAAGTGACTTCCCCCCAAGATGTAACTGGGGGCAGGTCCCCCCAAGTTACAGCGCCTGCGTAGGGGCTTGGAGAGGATTGGCTCGAGGACATGGGATGATTACTGCCCAGACTAACGATGGCAGCCCAGTAAACTTGTATTAATACAGAATACTGGCAGGTGTAACTGATCTTGGGAGGAGTCGGAAATAGGGGTACAGAGGAAGATGGGTGCTGGGATTTAAGAGCCAGGCACGGCAGCCATTGAGAGAGAGCCACGCGGTTTCAGCAGAGTGAGGACCCCCTGTTGGTGGGGTGAAAGAGGGAGCCACGTGGTTTTGGCGGAGTGTGGACCCCCTCTTTCCCAGGTGAAAGGGAAAAACCACGCAGTTTGGCCAGAATGGAGATCCCTGCAGCCAGGTGAAGAAGACAGCCACATGCTTTTGGTGGAGTGCGGACCCCTGCAGCTTTGGTAGAAGAGGCCCACTCGGCTTTGGGGTGCCCCCTTTGGCCGCGGGGCCTGAAAAGCAACAGAGACTTTGACTGGAACTGGATACAAAGGACTCTTGCCAGTGGACCATGAGAGGGTACCACAGTACTTTGGATTAACTCGAGATCCTGCACAGTGACACAGCTGACGGTGCCAGCGGCCTGCAACACAGACGTGTGCTCTTTTCCTGATTTACGGTACCCGGAGTTGGGACAAGAGGGAAGGGAACGCTGTGTGGGTGTAGGTGTATAACCTAAAGGACTTTGATATTTTAGTGGTGGCATTAGGCCTGAATAGCATTAAATAAACATTTTGTTTCCTTTTCACAAATCTCTGGCATTAAGAGTTGTGTTTCCAATTGGCGGCGGACAGAAGGGCCCAGTAGATTTTAGTATTTTGGTTTTTGGGAGGGGCCCCTGTTGTACAGCAGTTTTGGGCATCCCTAGGTGGGCCAAATATTGTATTGCCCCTCCCTTGGACCTCCTCCTGTTGTTCGGTAACATGACCTCATCTTAGCTAATTACATTCCATTAAATATATTTCCTGCGTGAGACTACCACTGCATACCCACAAAGCTGACATTTCAAAGATGACAACTCCTTGTGTCAGTGAATTTGGGGAGCAACTAGAACTCTAATCCCATCTACCCCCTCATTCTCTCATGTCTCCTGTAATGCTATACTCTAATGCTCTCATATACGCTCTGATATTGCACTAACGTAATAGTAATGATACATTTCCAATGAGGTGCCAGGGGTTAGGACTTTCCTGTCTCTTTCTGGGGTGCAGAAGTCAACGCCATCTGCTAATAGGTCCTCCCTTACCAGCTGAAACGTACTCACCCCATGTTCACCAGCGACTTGTAGTTTCCATTCATGAACTCTCACAAGTGTGTGGGGGCAGACACACATGTGTGAGTGTTCTGCTGGGCACGTGGTTGGAGGTGGAATTGTCCTGTTTGTGGATGCTCTTCTCCTTAGGCTGAAAGCCCTGAGAAGCAGAGCCTGAAATGAGGATTCCCCTGATTCAGTGGGGGGGGGGGCTCTCAGGAGAAAATGGGAAAGAAATGGGATGAGGGGAAGAGGGGCTAAAAATGGACATGATTTCAGCGGTAGTCAAGCCCAGCCTGCCCCCAGGGTGCTCTGGGGCACAGAGCAGGGCGGGGCTTCTGCACATGGTCAGTGATGGGCAATTGCTGCCCCCATCCCTGGGCAGGCCTAGGCCCGGGCCCCAGGAGTCTGTGGGTGAGGGGCCCAGTCACCCAGGCAGCCCCTGCGGTGGTTCCAGATGTGAGCTGTGCGTACCTGCAGCAGGTTCCACACCTGATCGTGAAAGAAATCCCATTTGCTGAACAGGGACCTTGCAGTGTTTGCTACTGTGGTTCAACCTCACAAACACACACTCAGCCCTTTTCAGGTGGCATGTAATTTACTCTTGTGCCTGAAATGTGTTTGAGTTCCCATCATGCAGCCTGCTCATCGGTGTGGGGAGTGTCTGACCTCTTGAGTCTTCCTGGTGTAGCAGGCTGAGGTGGACTCATACTGTAGGTTGCCCTGCTTGACCTGCATGTCCTAGATTACTGGTGATGTTGAGCATCTTTTCATGGGGCCGCTGGCCATTTGGACCTGTCTCCTTTTGTGTGTCTGTTCAGATTCCTGCTCATTTTCTCATGGGGTCGTCTCTCTTTTCCTTACAGATTTGTAGGAGTCCTTAATATATTCAGGGTGTACACCCTTTGTCACTTCCATTTGTGGCACAGCTCTGGACAGCATGTGGCTATCTGGCTGGCTGCCCAGGAGGAACCGCAGCCCAGAAGCTTGGGATCAGGACACCAAGCACACTCCCATTGTAACAGTAGCTGCTGAGACAACCCGCAGCAGGTCTGGGGTGGCTGGCTCCACAAAACTGCTCCCTGGGACTGTCCAGAGAGCCATGGAGCCCCCAGGCTGGGTCCAGCTCACCAGAAAGGTCTATGCTGGTTGTGGTGGACCCCGTGTGAGAGTGCATATGTGTGCATATACATGCTCATGTGTGACATGAGCAGTGTGTGGGCTTGTAGGCATGTGTACATGCAGGTGTTCACATGTGTGGGTGTGGTATGTGTATGGCATATGCAGTATATGAGCATGTGTAGTCATGTGACACGGGTGGCATGCATGCTGTGTGAGCATGTGCATGTGTCCCTGTGTGGGAGGATATGCAAGAAAGGACAACTTGGCTTCCGGGAGTTCTCCTCACCTGGAATGTGACATCTGGAAGCCTCCATGTGGGGGCTTCAGAACTTTGTTGCATGAACTTCTCCCACAGACCTGCAGGTACTCACACTGCAACTGGCGTGAGGGCACAGCTGGAATAGAACAGGCCAGAGTCTTGTGAGGAATAGATCAGGCCACAGAGTTAGTCAGAGCAGACCACACCTATTTCTGGGGCACCCTGAGACCAGGGGACGGAGGGATCATAATAGTGCTGAGGTCAGCTCACTACGTCCCCTTAGAGGGGGCTCTGTGTCTAGCCCAGGGTCTGTTGTGATAGCTGACAGAGGTGGAGGCACTGCAGAGGCAAGAGGAGGAGGGGCGGGTCACAGCCTCAGGGCAGGCAGCACCCCAGGAAAGCAACAGCAGCAAGCACTGGACAGTTGAGGCGTAGCTCATGGCATGTGGCCAGATTGGTGATGCAGCCAAACAGGCAGACTCCATGTGGGTCGCGTGGTCCCTGGGAAAATGAGATCCAAAGGAAGTGAGGATGTTCTCTGGGGACCTGGGGCAAGCACGATCATGTAGGCATAGGGGTAAGAAGGCCCTGATGTGGGTGTGTCTGCTGGATACCCTGGCTGGGGGCAGGGCTAAAAGGTCTGGCAGAGTGATCAGTGTCCTAGCACGTAGGCCACAGCCTGGCAGGAGTGCCTGGCTGCCTGGCCATGTGGATCACAGAATTCGAGTTTATTCTAAGTATGACAAACCACAGGGATCTCTAGGCTGTGGCCTGAGCAGAGTGGTATCTGGAAAGAACTCTGGTTACAAAGTAGATTAAAGACTGTGAGGGACTGAGGATAGGGAGCCACTTAAGACTCTGGTGGCATGTCTCTGGAAGAGGCCTTTGGCCCAGGCACGGGCGGTAGCTGGAGTCTGGCCACATAGGAGCCTGCAGGGGAGCTGACAGAGCAGATGAGGGCTCGAGAGAGGCAGGCAGGACAGTGTTAGGCCTGAGCCAGCGGGTACCAGGAAAACAGCAGGCACAGCCTTCGGTGGGGTCCAGGGTAAGCCCAGCAGACCTTCAGGGTCCAGGCTGTGCTCTCTCTGAGCTATGAGGTGCCATGTGAAGACCTCATGAGGGAGTGAAGCTGTGAGCCCAAGGCAGCTGGCCCAGAAAAACAAGAAGATGGAGCAAAAAATGTGGCCACACAACCATGGTTGTCTTTCCCGCATACATTTTTATTGTTGGTGATGCTGAGTATGGACACAGACAGACATTGATGACACCGGTGTTATACACAGAGGTTTCCATACTCCCCAAAAGGAGACAGCAGACCTGATTCCTCTGGGCTACATGGATGACAACCTCCAGTGACAGGCCAACATTTCCCCTCCCCCCAGGTGTAAGTTCCACACCCCTGGGACCACAGTCCACTGCAGGGGATGCTGAGAGGGCTCTGCATGGCCGGCACACACAGTGGGATTTCTCTGCAGGGTACAGAGCTGAGCGGAGAATGCAGTCCACAGCCCAGTGTGTTGCGATGACCCACGGCGCCTTCCATCCAGGCGGGCGACTCTTGGCCAATGGTCTTCTCTCGCTTTTGCTAATATTCTCACAGACAACAACTGGAACAGGAAACAGGTTTTTAGAAACCAACCCTGTATTCTGAGAATTGGTTTTGATTCACAGGTAAATACGACTTTAAAAAGCCATTCCCTAACTTAAAAAGTGTTGTTATTGATGTGATATACGCCTGAGAGAAATAAAATTCTGGCGGGGTCTTGTTTCTAAGGTCACAGCTCAAGGCTGCGCCTGGTGAGGTCTTCAAGTCGCCTGCCTTCACGTCCCTGCACAGTCAGGGCCCAGCAGCCGGGTATGCATCCCTGCTCACTGGGAGCACGCTTTCTCCTAGGGCCGGGTCCACAGTGAGGTGACCATGAGCTGATCCGGGCCCGCATCAGACAAGAACTGTGGCAGCCACACAGATTCCACCGAGTTTGTTTTTCTCTGCTACAAGGAAATAAACAACATTCTCATCACACATGGGACCCTCACCCTCTGTGGCTTTGAACAGAGCGCGTGTGTCACGGGAAGACACAAGCCCTCCCTGCCCCCCACCGTTTGATCACCCTTTGCACGGTCTCTTCCATTTCACCTTCTGCATGATTAGGCAAAATATGATGTTTGGCTTTTTAAATACGAACAAAACGAATGACTCGGGAAGCTGTTGTGAACGCTGGCGCTCTTGCAGAGTGCGCCTCTAATTACTGTATTTCTTTCTGGCACACAGTTGGAGCGAGCCCTGTGCTCTGGACGGCGGCAGAGGGTTGGGGGAGCTGCATGACATGAATAGAACACAATGTTTTCTACCTGCGGGAATGGGCACAGATCTACCAAGTTACACAGTGACACAGGACGGACGGCAGGTCCTCTCCCCGTGGCACGAGGGTGTAAACAGTCAGAAGATAAAGCTCTTGTGTGTTTCCAGGAAAGCAGAAGTTAAATAGTAGAGCAGCCCTCCTTTCCATCCAAGCTCAGGTTTTCCATTTTGGCTGGTGTCTCTCCTGCAGTGGGGCAGCTGCCCAGGGTCTTCCTTCTCCACTGCCCTCTATACCATGAGCCAGTGGCGCAGCTGTGAAGGAAACAGGCTTTATTTAGATGTGAATTGAGAAGCTGGTGACTGGCTGGTAGCTGTGAGAGGTCTCAGCAGAGAGGATGGTGTGGACACAGCCTGGGAGGCTCATGGGGGCTGGGCCAGTGTTGTGCCTGGGGCAACCTAGACCCAATGCTTATTGAACCTCCTCCAGATCAGTCATCATCACTTGACAAAGGGAAGTTGGGGAGCACAGGCCCCCAACAGGTAGGGCCTTCAGCGACAGGCCACACACGGATCCACTGGCCATGGTGGGCCTCAACACTGTGCACTCAGTTGCTGGCCAAACACTGCACACCAGCAAATCTAGGGCTGGTCTCAGATGTCACCCCGCACCAGCATGCATGTCACCTATGACCCCACCCCCACCCCAGGCTCCCTTGGCTACATCTGGGTGCCTCTGGTCCATCACAGTGCAGGCTGCACCCTGCAGTTCCATGTCCTTACTTGACCCCAACAGGTGCAGGAGCAGGCCTCATGACTGCTCAGGACAGATGAAATCGACAGGATGGCTATTTAGTCTTCTTGTAAATGTCATTGCCTATTATGCAGCTGGGAGTTCAGCCTATTTTTGAGCCCAAGCCATTCTATCACTAAATGGTAAGAAGCACACTTTTTAAACATTTTCAAAACAAGAGCATGCAGAGCTTCTTTCTGACCCAGCCCGATCTGCCGCTGGTCCTGCTGCAGGGCTCCTCCCTCACCCACAATGAGGCGGGGGCTCCAGAGGGTCTGCAGCGGCCAGCAGGCGACGCCGGCACTGGCAGAGCCCAGGTGCTCTGTGAGGGGAGCTGGAGGGCAAGGGAGGCCATGCCTGGGGCCCCGGCTCCAAGCCCCAAGCCTCTGTCCTGGCCACAATCATCAGCGGAAGGCAACTTTCTCTGGAGGAAGATGTGCTGAGGGGCATCTCAGAGCTTCCACGGATTAAGATCAAGCCATGTGTCCATGAATAAGGAGACTAGGAACATGGCTGCAGCCCACCCTGAGTGAGAACAATCAGAGACCATGGACCCCAGAGAGGGTGCAACTGTCAGGTAACAGGGCAGCGATGTAAGACATGTTTTAAAGGTGACATATGCAACTTACAATGATGCACATTTCACAAGAAATAGGTGGACATAATGCGTCGTCCTGGGATGAAGTGAAGGGAAACTGTCAGTCAGGTGGACACAGCTGGGCAGCCACAAGGTGGAGGACAGGCGGCACAGTGGTGGCTCCCAGACTGTGCCCACGAAAACTCTTTCCAGAGTGAGTGCAAAAGAAGGCCATGTACAGACTTGCAAAAGTGTGGAAGTTTATCAGGAGACCTATTTTTAAGGGGATGTCTGAAGGATGTGTTTTTGAAAATCGAGTAAATGATCCTCAAAAAAAAGATGCAAGTGCCAAAAAGTATAATGAACAAATGAACACTAGACATGTGCCTTAACACAAGATGCTATTTCTGTACAAAATAGCAACAGTGATAATAACAACAATAATAATTATGTCTAATTTATAGGTTAAAGAGACAGAAATAAGCTATTGGACACTAATAGCATATCAATCAGCAGAAGGAAGATTTAAATCCTTATAATATTCAAAATGGGGGTTGAAAATTGTTTAACTTTATACTTGAGCTGAAATATGCATGGCATAATTTTAAGTACTACTATGAAAAGAATAGAATAAAGCCCTAAACCTATAGAAAGAAAAAAGTAGAATAAGAAAAAAATTCCCTAAAATTAATCCATAAAAGGTAATAAAGGAGAAAAGTAAACAATGAAAATGGGACAAACAGAGTGGAAAAGACCAAACAAATCAATACTTACAACAAGTGTAAATGGATTAATCTGACTGATAGAGTAAAACATTCCAGGTATATGCAAGTTTTGAAAAAAAACGAAACAGAAAACCGCACATTCTAAGCTCATTGCAAAGCTGAAAATTAAAAGTTTGCAGAAGACATTTCAGGCAAACTCGGAAGAAACCTGGTGCAGCTGTATTTGTTTCAGAGGAAGAGTACTCTAAGAGCCAAAGCATCACACGGGAGAGAAGGTGGCGCAGGCTGCCAGGAAGATGCGATAGCTCTAAACATGTATCTACCCCGGAGAACAGAACGTGTAAACAAAACCGGTGCCACTGCCGTGGAAATTGGACAAGTGCGCTATCAGGGCAGGATATTACAGAAACATCTCTTTATTACTTGTGGTCAAGCAGAGTTAAGTTAGCAAGGTTGTGGAAGGTTTGAAGAACAGCATATAGAAGCCTAATCTAATGAACAGAAGGAGAATGTTGTACCAACAATTAGAAACACACATAGATAAAAATTTAAGTAATGTTGATAAATATTAAAATTTGAATAAGTAATGTTGATAAATGGATCAGATACTCACCCACAGAGAAATCCCAACACGCTTCAAAGAACAGGGAGCATAGGTGTCTGAACACAATGCACAGTTAATTTAGAAATTGATGACAAAAAGATACATGAAACATTCCCATATATTTGGAAATTTAAAAGCAGACTTGAAGAAATCAGAATAAATATTAATATATGCTTAGAACTGAATAATAAGAAAAATGCTGTTAAAAGTTGTAGAATACAGCATGCGGGGCATTTTGAGGGAAATTTCATAGCTTTGAAGGCTTATATCAGAAAACTGAAAGGTTGAAAAGCAGTGATCCAAAGTCTAAATTAAGATGTTGACAAAAGTATAACAGAGTAAACCCAAAGAAAGAAGAATGAAGAAATAATAGACAGGAGTGGAAATAAATGAAGAGTAAGCAAAGCAAGAATAGGACCCTGCACCAAGGCATCTGCCCTTCAAACTGTGTATGAGAAAGTTCTCTGTCCCCACACACCTCCCTTGTCCACACCTGCCTGAAATCATGCCCCTTAGATGGTTTCTGAGTCAATGCGGCATCCAAGTTCTGGAAGGATTGGCTGTCCAGCATTCACAGCTGACATTCATGCCCCAACTCGGCCCTCGCCCGGTCTGGGGCTGTCTCAGGAGGTGATGGAAGTGGGAATGCCTACCAGCTCACTTCCCCCTGACCAGCTATGTGACTGTGTGCTGGTCCTTAGCCTCTCTGTGCTTTAGGGGTCCCCTCATAGGGTGTGGGAGTTAAAATGTGTCACGAGTTTGCTCTGTCAACAGTGTCAGGGCCCTTTCTGCAGCTGCTCCATGGCATGTGATAAATGCAGGTGGAAGCTCCCCTGTGAGCAGATGTCTCCCAGCTGTAGGGTGGGGAGAAAGAATGAACACTGCCGTGGGCCTGGTATGGCCCCTACTGTCTCCTACCTGAGCCTCCCCTTGTCGCCCCCAGACACTCTGCAGACCCACCCTGATAGAGGGGTCCGAGTGATCCTGTCAACTGTCATCTGATCTGGGCTCCATCAGATCCCAGCTCTAGACCTTCTGGAGCCTCTCGCCTCCTGCAGGTGACCTGGGCTGCTCCAGGTTTTTCTCCCTAGCTCATCCCCCAGTGGGGCACGCATGCTTTACTGATCCTACAGTTGCCCTGCCCACCGCTCAGGGCCTTTCTCCCTGCTGTGTCCCCACTTGGAATGTAGGCCCCTTGGAATGTGTAGCATGTAAGATGAATCTTACATGCCACACAGACGTCTGCTCAGATGCCGCCTCCTTGGTAGGCCCCAAGTCACACTCTGCCCCTCTCTTGCTTTCTCTTTCTCCACATTCCCATCTACATCAGATATACTTCATCTGCTGCCTGGTCCTCCTCAGGTCAGGGGTCCGCAGAAGGTGGTGTCAGGGAGCATTTGCTGAATGAATAAATGAGCCTCCCAGCTTTCTGAGAGCTGTGGTTCAGGAATAAGCCTTGCTCTCCAGACCCGTCTGCATCAGCCAAGGGGACGGCGCGGGGGAGCAGCACATACTCACCGTGAACTGGCGCACCTGCCCTCTGTCCACCAGCTGGCGCTCCTTCTCTGGAGTAATGGCATAGGCCACTTTCTAGGAGAGATGGAGAGACCGCGGGCACTGGCACATGCTCAGAGAGGTGACTCGGCTCCCCAGTCAGCCTGTGGTCAGCTGCAGGAGCTGACATCTGGGTCCCCTTAGACCTTGGAGCAGAGTGTGGCACAAGCTGAAAAGGCAGATGCTGGAGAATTCCTGTCCCCACATCAGCTCATGGTGGGCTCCGAGTGGAAGTAAACAGCACTCACTCCCACTGGCTCGAGTTGGGCCCCAGGGCACCTGAATCTTACATGCCACACAGGAGGAGAGGCATCTGCTTTCTGTCCCATTCAGCTCCAGGAAGCCGGCCTTCCTTCTACCTCCTGCCCAAATGGCCCAGGCCCCAGGGCCTAGACAGAGAGCAGCTGTGCTCCTTGGTGGTCCTCTGGGGCCCACCTCTCAGCAGCTGCCATCTCTGACTCACTGAGGCCAGGTTTTCCTCCAGTGTCGCAGCCCTAGGGGACCCTCCCACAGCCTCTGCTGCCTTGGGTACTGAGATTTGATGCAGTTTATGTGCAGAGTTTGGCCAGCAGGAAGTGAGACGCCACTTGATGTAGTCAGTGGCCTCATGATCAGGTGCCTGGGAGGGGTAAGAAGTCCTGTCCACATACACACCTCCCGCAGGGACCCGGGCAAACTGTAGAACTTGTAGGCCGCATAGATGGGCACCATGGACATGGAGGATGCTGCGATGGTCCACCCCAGCGCATTGGCCCACTCGGGGAAAACGTAGTCTCCATAGTGCGGGGGCCTGAAGGTCACGATGCTGACCACGACCACAAACTGAAAGCAAAGGCAGAGGTCAGGTAGTGACATTTGGCTGGCAGGTGGCAGGGGGTGGGCACAGAGGTGGAATGGAGCCATTGAGTTGGGGTGGAGGGTCTCCCAGCCACCACAGCTATAGGGACCCCAGCCCTGCAAACCAGGGAACCCAGGCGATGGGCCCGCTTCTGCAGCTGCCCAGTGACTCCCGAGTTGCTGTCACAAGACAGCGTTCATGAGACGCACATCTTCTCACTTCTTTCTGAGTTTGACTAGTGGGAATGCCCTCAGCTGGCCTTTGACAACCTCACACCTTGTTCCATCTGGGGGACTTGAGCAAGTAGAGCAGCCCAAGAACAGCTTGCCTGTCTCGAGGTCACACACCCACAGCTTTCACTCTCTGGACTCTGGGGAGATGGACATACTGGAGACCGGCCTCACGCTGCCAGGAGGGGGAGACAGGCAGCTCCCAAATGTGCAGGCGTGGCTCTGGGAGAAGCACCGTTCAGATCGCTGAACTTCTGATGCCTCTCTCTCTCTTTCACTCACTAGCATTTGGGCTGGTCTGTGACTGGGTCTGCCTGAGCTGCCTGTCCACCCCAGGCCTCCCTGAGGTGACCACTGGGCTGGCTGAGGTGAGAGGAGAGCCAGGGCCAGGGGGTGCTGACCTCTCTGCACAGCTCCTGGGCTTTCCACTCAGACCTGGACTTGGCCTTGAATGGCCATCTGGAGCTACCTGTTCAGATCTGCCAGGAGGGTTTAGGTGTCGAGAGCCATCAGGTCTCAGTCACAACCACTCAGCCCTGCTGCTGCAGTGTGGAAGGAGCCATGGGCTGCCTGGAACGAATGCCGTGCCTGTGCTCTGCTAAACCAGGCACGTGTGGATTTGGCCCAGATGCTAAAAGCCAGGCAGCTAGTAGACATGAGTGGTGCCTGGGCCTGGGGAGGGTCCCTGGGGGCAGAGCTGTAACAGAGTCCACATTACTCTGCCCTCTGGACTGAGGACTTGTCTCCCCTGGTGGTCTGAATTCTATCTTGGTCCTCCAGGCAGGAAGTCAATAATCTCACTCATCTTAGGCCTCCCCTCTAACGCAGAGGGGTGGCCAAATGCAGGACACATGAGGGCCTTAGTTATGGGAAGATCACCCTGGGTGTGAGGTTTCTCAGTGGGTCTAGTGGGAGTGGAGCACACCTTCAGGAGACCAGAGAGGATTTCTGGGACCAGCCTGCCCTTCTGGTCTCCAGGAAGCATGGAGCCCCCTCCGCAGCCTCAAGCACGTTCACTTACCCAAGTGAAAACCTGCCTGCGGCCACCACCGCTGACTCTGGGTTAGGCCTGAGAGCTGGGGCAGAGCAGCAACCTTTGCATGGCCTTTGGCCCCTTACCAGGAGGAAGCAGGGGCTGACGAACTTCCAGCACAGCCGCCAGTAGAGGCTGGGCCGCTGACCGGTCATCTGCTTGATGTCATCACTAAACTGCCGCACACCTGGGAGAGCCAAGTGGTGAGGTCAGCACAGCACTTTCCCCAAGACCCAGGTCACTGAGGGCCTTGGTCCCCAGTGACCCCTGGCCCCCCCAGGGGACTTCAAGCTCAGGCTGCCTCCTGTAGCAACCAGCCTCACTCCAGACTACCCAGTGGTCTTGCTGACCAGGAATCCCCACACATGTCCCCCATGGTGACACTGGGTGACATTTACTCCTCAATCCTAAGGGTCCTTCAGGGAGACCTGTGGGAAAGCAGCCACTCTGCCTGACCACTCTCCCCCCTCCGCTCACCTCAGGTCCTCCTCCCCATGTCCCGCAGCTGTCCCTGCCCGCCTGCTGCAATCATTTTTTCACTTAAAAATCTGTGGCAAATACTTAACCATCTTAACCATCTGTAAGTGAACAGTTCTGTGGCCTTAAGAGCAGTCACCTCATTGTGCAGCCATCATCTCCACTGATCTCTAGAATTTTTCCATCTTCCCAAACTGAGGCTCTGAACTCACTGAAGAGGAGCCCCCTCGCCCTCTCCCCCGGCCCGGGGAGCCACCCCTCAGCTGCCTGTCTCTGCGCATGTGACAGCTGCAGGAACCTCTGAGAGAATGCACACAGGATTTTCCCTTTGGGGACTGATTTATCTCACTCAGCATAGACCATCCCCATGGTAGCATGTGTCAGGATTTTCCTTTTTTAAAGGATGAATGGCATTTCATTACTGTATGTGTAAGCATCATTGTTAAAGGAAAGCTATTACCAGATGACCAGTATTTTCTCCAGGGGATCCTAAAAGAGGGGTTTGCTGCCCCCGAATTTAGCCTGGGCTCTGGTCATACTGTCATGGCTGGTTTGCTGAGCTTGTTGGGTACGTCTTGTAGGTGCCACGTGTGGGAACATATCAGGAAGGACCTCCATTCAGAATTCCCTCTCACACTGCAGTCCCACCATCAAAACCCTGGATGTGAAAATGGACCTGGGGGCAAAGAAGAATGGAGAAGGGCAAACCCAAAGGCCAGCAAAGAGGGGAGTGTCCACCTGGGGCCCCACGGCCCCTCTGGACTCAGGCCCAGGAGCAGGTCCAGGGCTACCCTGCCTGGCACTGGGCCCTCAGCACTGAGACCCACAGGGCTCCTTGGCACACCAGTAGGTCAGTGTGTTCTGATGCAGACTCTGTTTTATTATATTTAAGTTAGAGGGATATGAATTGCTTTTGGGGGAAATAATGCAGATCTCTGTCTTCTGAGGGCTTGGGGAACACCCTTGGGGGTAGGCAACCATCGTCCAGCCAGGTTCCCTCCAGCCTCCACCAGCAGTGGGTTTATGGCTGTGGGCGAAGCTCGAAGCTTCTCTTGCTCCATGAGATGTTATTTTGGGGGTAGGGGAGAGATACAAGGTATTGATTCAAGGTGCCAATGAAAATACAATATTTCCTTCAATATTTCTCTATTGAATGAGAGTTCAATGTTTCCTCTTTCTGTAGAACAAATATAATTGAAAAAAATGTTCTCAAGATGCAACTGTCAGGTAAGCCTCTCAAAACCAGGGCATGTTAATAAATTATAGTTTCCATGGCTCCGTGGCAGAGAATATGACCCCCTCTGTGAGATGAGGGGTCACATGAAGTTGGAGTTTGTGCAACATCAGGCCTTTAGCCTCAGTTCAGAGCCATGTGCCTATTTTCCTTAAAGACACCTGGTCAGGTGAGCTGAGTTGGTACCATGGTGCATTTTATGGGAGAGAAAACTGAGGGAAGAGAAGTGGGTGGCCTGCCCAGGCCAGCCCTGGGAAAAGGGCAAAGCCTCCTCTAGGTTCTTCTGCTGCTGTTAAATGACACTTGGTCTCCATGCCAGGATGGATGGAAGGCCATGGATGCAGGCTGGGGCTGTGCCTTGTCTGGGGGCTGTCTGCTGACCAGCAGGCCTCCAGCCTGTGGGACTCACAGTTCTAACTTATGAAGCAGCACCTGGATCTGGAAGAGCCTGAAGTCAGGTGAGCAGTGATGTCTCTGGTAGGTAAGGAGTTCTGTGCTATAGGAGCCTGATACATGAGCAGCGGCACCTTGAAACACAATGACTGATGAAGAGCATTTGTTAATCATGTTCTCTGACGAGGAATAGCCTCAGCTTGTTTCTCTGATGTCTTGGGGGCTAGTGACCTTCTGGTTAGCTGGACACAGACCTTACGTCCACCAATGACAGTGTTCCAACATCCCAGGAAACCGTTCTTTCTTAAGAGTCAATTATGGCATCTTCATAATATAATTAAGTGGCCACACTAAATGCCTCTGACCAAGGTAAGGATTTTTGGGTAGCATCCATACTGTCTTCATTGAGCCGTTGGAATGATGGTTGCCAAGCATCTCATCTCTGTATTGCTGTGGTCACCACAATTTAGTTTCCTAGAGCTAATATTCATCCCTTTTCAAGGCAGCTTTACCAGAAAGGAAGCAGCATAGTAACAAAGAGGCAGCCAGCTCTGCCAGTCACAGAGATGGCACGGAGGCTAGCTCTCCCACTGGTGAAGCACGCCAGGCCCCCAGGAAAGGTTTCATCCTTACCGTAGAACCAGGCTACCCCAATGGCCTCAATGAGCACGCCAAAGAGGATGGATGTGCCAGCTGCAAAATGGTCCAGGAGTGTGAAGACATAGATGCCACCCTGGAAGAGAGGAGAGTGCCTACTGGACTCTGCATGTCCTGGCATGGCACACCTGGCTGGTGAAAGCCTCACCCTCGCAAGTGCTTTTCCCAAAACATAAACCTGGCCTGTGGGTTCAGTTTACAGACAGATTCTGTTTTACTCCCTATAAAGTCTGATCGGAGTCACTGAAATTCAATCCACCCACAACTTCTTGGGAACACGTCTATTACAAAAAAAACAGACGACCTCTTCTCCTTTCTCAGGGCTTCAGGTGCCATTAGAAATGAAAGCAACCAAATGCCAAACTTGGCAGAGCTTCTATGGGGAAAGGAGGTGACCTGTGTGCCCTGCCCTGTGTAGACTGGCCTCCCTCAAATCCAACAGGAGGGAGGCTGCAAGGGCACCTCCCAGGGAGCTGTCCAGGTGCTGAAGTAACACTAGACCAAGTTCCACTTGTGCCGTAGCTACTCCACGTGACCATAGCTATTCTTGTGACCACAGCTACTCCATGTGACCACAGCTACCATGCATGTGACCATGGCTACCCTGAGGGTTACCACAGCTACCTGAATATAAGTTGAGGGTTGTTTTTTCTGTGGAGATTTAGCTCTTAGAAAAACTGTGGCTCCATCTGGCCTGACAGCACAAGCCCTGCCACCCAGTGCCAAGTGCTAATGAGACATCGTCAGGTGAACCTGAGTCTGTACGTACATTGGTGACGCAGAAGAGGGAGAGGAGGAAGGTGGCCAGGACGATGAAGAGAGTGAAGAGCTCCCGGTGCCTGTGCAGAAGCTGGAACTCATCAATGAGCCCGGTGATCACTGACTCCATCCCGCCCATCTGCAGCCAACACAGAGCAGGGGATGTACTGGGGGGGGGGTCACTTAACATCACGTCCTGGTGCAATTTACGTGTAATTCAGTGGATGTTCTCCTGGGAATGTACATGAATTGGGAACTGCCTGGTGTCCAGGGTACAGAATGCCTTAAAGGACAAGACAGCCCTTGTGTGGGCTTCTCTCAAGGCACAGCCACTGGGGAGAGAAGACTGGGGGTGGCCACCCCATCCACTGGTGGTGGCCTTCCGCCACTAGGAAGTCCTGGTGTGGGGAGAAAGGTGCTTCATGGCTAACACGCAAACCCTTCCTGACTCTGAATATCATGATGCAGTGTTGTTCACGTCACCCTGACTACTTGGGGACCCTGGTTGTCCTACTCTGTTGAGACCATCTCCCCCAGGAAATGCTGTCATGACTGCATCCCCACCAGACATGCTGCCCAAGGGTGTGGTCCACCCTGAGGGGCTAGTGACTGGACTGGTGGGAGAGGACGTGGAGAGCTATGGAGTGTGACCAGTTCTTGTGGGGAAGGTCTCTGTGCATTGCAGAAAGCTCAGGTGAACAAGGCCAGTCATGAGGACCTTGAGGTCTCAGCTGTTGGCTATGAGCAGGCAGTGGGGATGGAGACTGAGGGAATCTACGAGGGCCAGAGATGAACAAGGGCCTAATGTCTGCCCCGTAGCATACATCACACACACAAACACACGCACACACATATGAAGAGACACATATAAGACGTTACGTGGTCAGGCCTGGCCGGCGGCTGGAGACTGCTTTTGCCCTACCCTGCAAATGCAGCCATCCCTCCTGGAGGTTTAGGGGTCACAAAAAGTGATGAGTCATGAGGAACCTGCTTTAAGTGTGCAGCCCTCTTGCATCATGTGTGTTTAGGGTCCATGGAGGCTCAGGCAGAGGGTGCACTGGTGCCTCCAAATGAAAAAAGAAGGGGTAAGTTGGTCCAAACACCCTATCCCAGGAAAGAGCTCAAATAATCATGGGACCCCCTCCCTGCCACCCATGTGGGGCTCTGTGTGAGAACAGAAACTTTAGGGGACCCCCAGGGAGCATCTGAGGCTGCAGATGAGCCTGGCTGTCATGGTCAGAGTCCTGGGCACAGAAAATACTGATGTCACTCACAGCGCTGTCGATCCCCAGGGTGAGCAGCATGATGAAGAAAACCACAGCCCAGGCCGAGGACAGCGGGAGCGTGGCGAGCGCCTCAGGGTAGATGATGAAAATCAGGCCTGGTCCTGAAAGCAGAACCTCTGGTTGCCACCGAGTGTCACCTCACATGTTACGTCATGTCTACACCTCCTCCCCTGCCCCTGAAAGGCCAGCTCAGCCCTTTTCAAGTGCCTTCAGATTTAGTAGCACAAAATCTTTCCCATCACCACCTCTCCTGTCCTTCCTCCTGTGAACTTGGCGGACACCTGGCTCTAAACTCTAGAGAATGGAAACCCAAAACCAAGGGGAGACTGATGCACTTGTCCCACCATCCCCAGAGGCTCTGCTGCTCTCCAAATCACTCCTGTTCCCTGGCTGTGGGGGCTCTGGGGGAGGAGGGGGAGGAGCTATGGGGTCCTGCCTGCCTGTGTTCCTGAGCGTGCAGTGACCCCCTGGGGTTGGCCTTCCTATGCAGGTTGCAGACGCACACACATACGCATGCTCACACACTTGCACTCACTGCAGTTCATGAGTGATATGCAGTAAATATTTTCTGTGCTGTGAAGTATTCTAAATGTGCTCTTTAAAACCACAGACTGAATGCAGAGATCACATTCATGAATGCTGTGAGTTGTGTTGCCAGGAAGGGGTGTGCTCCTGTGCACATGCCAGTGCTCCTTGTATCGGCCTGTTGTTTTTTTTTACAGCATTCTGGGACTGGTATTGCTGGGTCAGGACAGGTGCCGTGGGCAGCCACACCTGCTCCTCATCCCCAGCGGGTAGGATCCGGGTAGAGGTGAATGAACACTGTGGGCTTGGACAGAGAGGGAGATGGGAACAGCAGGACCCACCTAAGATGAAATGCAGCTTGGCCTCAGATGAGTCAAAGTAAAAAATATTCCCAAGGAAGTTGGCAACTGACCATTTTCATGGTCAACTTTAGAATACACTCATACTTAGCTGACTAGCACTGTCCACTGAGCCTCTGCTTACAGGGGCACTTTATGGCTTTTCTGATTCTCCCAGTCCTCAGTTGGCCTGTGTTGGCACCAGCCATGAACGGGGCACTTATGGTCCTTCTAAAGGGTGGGACAAAGGCTGGAGATGGGCCACACTTTCAGGGGCTCTATGAGCTCTGGGGTTGAGCTGGGCTCTCTGATTCCCAAAGACCCATGTTAGGGTGATTTTTTCCAATGCAGGGCCAGGGAGTGGCTCTTTGAGTCCAAAAGCCACAAATCTAGGAACCCAGAAACATATCCGTTAGCTGGGATGAACTAATGTCAATACCCTCACCTTGCATTTACGTACCTAAGTTAACATTTCACACTGTGTTTTTGAGAATTAGAGCCCTAAATGACATTTACTTTTCTTGTCATGCAAATACATAGAAAACATTCAGCTTTATTTTCAGGGGTTAATAGAGATTTTTGTAAGTTATTGCTATTTATCATAATAAAGGGCAAAAAGAACGGTGAAGGTGCATAAATGCAAGTGAGTAAATTTCACTGCTCCATACTTATTTGCATTATGCTCCCTCCCATTCTCCTGCCTTTATTAAATTTTTTTCCTAGAGGATAGAATATGGACTTGAAAACTTGGGGAGGTTTTGTTCCAGCCCCCTGCTTTCTCTGCATTTTCAGAGGGGTCCTTTTGATCTGGGAGTCTTTGCATCCTGCTTTCAAAGTGGGGGCTTAATGTTCAACTCTCCAGGAACTGGATGGGATGATGAAGCTGCCCAGCTGAGAGCTCAGGGCACAGGTGAGGTGCGTCCTCTGCTTCCTCCCTCCTGAAAGATCACTGAGTCGAGTAAAATGACCCAGGAAGCTTAGTCAGTGGCACTCACGGGGCTTTTCTGAGTCTAAGGAGCAGCCCCAGCTGAAGAGGGGACTTCCCAGACATCAGGATAAGGGGGAATCCTTTAAACTTGGGGCAAACTCGGAGAGACCCCTCACCACTCACCTGCAGAACAGTCTGAAGGCAGGGGATGGGGTGCAGCAATCTCAAAAGGCCTGGAGCCTGTACTGACCTGATTCAAGGCTGCCTATGTCATGGTTTCTAACATGAATTAGAACTAAGCGGACCCCTGAGAGCCCAAGAGGCTGCAGCAATCAGAGTCTCCTCTCAGCACCCACATCTGTGCCCAGCCTCCCAGCTTTCCCCACCCGGTGATCATTTAGGTCAGCAACCCTTATGGTACCAAGGCCTGTGCATCTCCCTCTCATTTTGCAGGAAAACACTTTTCCGAGAACTGACCTAGAGCAGGTGGAGGTGTGGGGGTCCCAGCCTGCCCCTGGGGGACTCACCATCCTTGGCCACATCCCCAATGGGTACATTGTGTTTCTGGGCCATGTACCCCAAGAAGGAGAAGACCACGAAGCCGGAGGAGAAGCTTGTCAGTGAGTTGACTGAGGTGGTGATGATGGCATCTCTGTGAGGACAAGACACCCCATCCCAGCACTGCAGCCCCTTCAATTTCCAGTCATCAATCTCAATTGACTATGCCTGGTTCTCAATGCGCATGGCCATTCCCTCCTGCAGCCACAGAGCCTGTCCTCCAGCTGCCCTGCCAGTGGGGATGGACCCTCCCATCCAGGACCTCCTGGCTGTAGGCTCTGGGCTCTGGGAATGTCCCTTGGGTGACTAACCATCATGTTTGCCTGGGACTGAAAGGTTCCTAGGACAGAAGACACAGAGCTGAAGGCAAGAGAGTTCCCACCAGCAATGCTGGGGCTCAGGGTGGATAGAACAGATAGCTACAGGGGTCCCCACCTGTGCTGAGGGGGCTGTCAGGGAGGGGGCACTTTGTGCAATGCAGGCTCTGACAGGGTGTGTCTGGTGGGCCCCAGATGACGTGATTTCCTGCTGCTCCTGGCAGGTTGGTGCTATTGGTCTGGAGACCCCACTCTGAGGGCCCGAGAAGAGCAGGGGCGGATGGGGTGGGTCAGCCCTTCTGGGAGCCCTAGGAGAAGGACATCACAGAGTGCCCCAGCCTGGGGGGCACACGTGGGTTCAGGCAGGGCTCTCTCAGGGACTGCCATCCAGAGTTCAGTCTTTGTGGGACCCTGGCAGTGGTCTGTCTGGTCATTTTGCTCTGCACACTGTCTATGTATCTTTACCACATTTTATCCTCAGGATATGAAAGAATATAAATAAGAGCCTGTAAAGGTCAAAGAACTCAGGTCCCAGATAAATTCTGTTTCTGTTTTTAGAAGGATTTTGGGTCCAGTGTGTGGCTACAGGTAAGTCAGGTCATTCCAGCCTAGGAGACCCAGCCAAGGTGGGTACACGGAACTGCCTCTTTCCCACCTGTCCTGATGCTGGTTCTCCTGGGTGCCTCTGCATGGGGTCCAGGACACCCTCCAGCACCCAGACTGCCAGGTGCAGACGAGGGACAAAGTGCAGGTGCTTCACTGTGGGGAAGTCTGGGGAGAAGCCTGACCCTGGGCTTTGGGAGGAGGAGCAAGGCAGGGGTGGGTAAGGGACAGGGGAGGGTGAGTGGCAGGGGTGGGGCCTCAGGGGGAATCTGTGGCTCCTGGAACCTAGGAGCTTTCTCACAGGAAAGTGATACATACACACCTTCATGTGTTTTAATACTTCCCTTAAAACAAGAATCAACATTTTGCCTGTAGTTATGCCATTTTAATTTCCACTTAAAAAGTCATTTGGTGTGAACCAAAGGGTCACCAGTTGGAGTCCCAGTCAGGGCACATGCCTGGGTTGCAGGCCAGGTCCCCAGTACAGGGTTCTCAAGAGGCAACCACACATTGATATTTTTCTTTCTTTCTTTCTCTCTCCTTCTTTTCCTCTCTAAAAATGAATAAATAAAATCTTTTAAAAAGCCATTTGGCTCAGAGGTTTTGCATGCACAGCCTATTTTCCCCCTTTCCCTTCTTTCAACCAGGGACATATCATGACACCCCGCCCCCATATCAGCGATGCCCCCTTGATTTTGCAGACTGTCTTATGGGAGGGGATGGGACGGGAGCTCATACCCTACCTGTAGCAGTTGTTGGTGAATTTATTGTAACTGGAGAAGGCAATTAGCACCCCAAACCCAACGCCCAGTGAGAAGCATATCTGGGTGGCAGCGTCGATCCACACCTGCAGCCAGAGGGGAGATGAGCGGCTGTTAGAGATAATTGCCGGAAGCGAACGCCAGCTGCCACGGGCAATTGTGTAAAGACCGAGGCCTCAGCTCCCTGTCCTCCCCGCCAGTGTCTCCGGCTGAGAGACCTCCAACTCCATGGAACAGAGTGGAATTTAAACTTAACATCATTATCAACAAGCAACTCGCATCAACAACATGATCGGAGGCAAATGCATCTCAGAATAAACCTTCCTGTGTCACTGGCCTGAGGAGCGGGAAGAAAAGCAGGCTGCATCTTTGTGCGTTATTTGCAATTTCCCTTGGGATATCAGTATCATTTCCCCATTCAACCACAGTCAATCTAGTATGAACTAGTGCCAGCATCCATTTCGCTCCCTCCTGCTTGCTGCCTGGAGCTGTGGTCCCGGGCCTCTGCTGCATTTCCTCTCTCTTTGGTTGTCCAGCTCCCTCTTCCTTCACACTCGTGGAACATGTGTCTGCTCTCATGGCCTCATCTCCTGTCTTTGCATGGCTCCTAGTCAATGCCACACCACTGTCCCTCACTGCTGTCCTCACCTTATGGTCTTCAGGTGTTGTGTTCAAGGAGACTTCCTCCTGTGGCTCCTGCAGCAGCTTTCCCTCCTTGGGCTTCCTGGGGGCCTGGAGCCACGATGGCCCTCCCTGCTCACCCACTACTTCCCATTTCTGCCTCTGGGCCGCTTCTTCCTGAGTCCTGTTGAGCCCCATACCTCGCATTGCCACCAAGCAGCATAAGGTAGCCACCTTCCAAAGGGCCCCTTGCCTCCAGCCTGGAGCTTTCTCTTCTGTCCACATGCTCCCTCCACAGCTAGTTGAGCTTCCCTGGGTGGCTGTTGGAGCTCCACCCTCTGCCTCAATCTAGTCCACCTCGATTTGCAACAAGCCCCTTTCTAAAGCTGCCACTCTCATCACCCCTACATCCACCAGCCACTGGTCCTGCCATTTCTGGGCTGTTTCCCTGCAATGCCACCCCTTCTCTCTCTTGGGAGCCCCTCTCCCATGGCCTGGCCAAGCCTCCTTTCCTCAGAAAGCTGTCTCCAAGTATTTATTCCTTTGCTGAAGAAATCTATAGCCCAGCTCTGGACTTAGTTTTTGATATGATGTGACCTAGATCAGGCTCTTGTACTCTGGGCACCTGGAGTGTTCCACCAATGAGGTTTGGTTTTCTGAGGAGGGAGTCTGGGTTCCTGAGATGCTGGCAGGTCTCAGCCTTGCTGGGCTGATGAACAGGGAGCTGGAGCTCAGGGCTGCATTCCAGGCAAGTGGCAAATCTCTCTGGCCCAGACTGGGCAGCCCCATTGCTGCTTATCCAGGGAACCCAAGAACGTCTCTCCAGGAGGTGGGCTGGCTAGGGGGAAGTGCAGCCTTCCCCCTAGAAGTGGAGGGCCTTGAGCAGTGGGCATACTCACGGACGCCTCACAGAGCCGATGGAAGTCCACGCTCAGGTATGCTCTGATGCCATCCATGGCTCCGGGAAGAGTAATTCCTCGGAGGAGCAAGGCGAAAAGGACCATGTATGGCATGGTGGCCGTGATCCACACAACCTGGGGAGAGGACAGCATCACCAGGCTGCACAGGCCACCTGCTGGCAGGGAGCGGGCACAAGGTCATCCTGATGGTTTGTATTAAGAGAGAAGTGGCCTCTGATTGGGAAGCTCAACATCCCAAACATTCACAGGACACCAGCTCAGCAAATGATCACTGGGGCGAGACTATAAATGCCTTCTATCCTGTGCATCTTTCCCAGGGATTAAAAGAGGACAAACAACTTGGCAAGGAAGGGACATTCCTGTTCCGTATTTGGTCTGTCACAGTATGAGTAAGCAGGAGTGGCTGAATTTTTGATGCGTGAGATGTGAGCACATTTTACTGATTGTGCAAATGTGTGCCCGGATTCCGTGTGCAGGATGGGTTCCAGCTGCAGGGAGGGGAAGAAAAGTGCTGTCGTGAACAAATAATTCCGTGTGTTGGTGCTTCACTACATGTGTTATTACAAGTGATGAACACATTTTGGTCAAAGTCGCTTTGGATGTCCAGATAACAACCAAAATATTTTCATCAGCCAAAAACCAACTTATGTTGTGCTTGTCTTAATGCTGGAAACACTCTGCTGTGGGTGCTTTCCCTGTGACGTCATTCCTCAACCATAGTCATGTGCTGGCTCCACAACCCAACCACGGCCCCCTGTCCACTTCCTGGCCCAACCGTAGCCACCCCTCTCCTTCACAGCTCAACCCTGGTCACTGTCCACTCCTTCAGCCCAATCATAGCCACTTCTGCACTTCCCAATCCAACCTCAGTCCACCTGTTCACTCCCCAACCCAATCATGGTCATTGTCCACTTTGCAACACAACCACACCCCCTGTCCACCTTATAACCCAACCACGGCCTTCTGTTCACTTTCCAAACCAAACATGGTCACCTGTCCACTCTCCAACATAATCACAGCCACCTCTGTCCCCTCACCAACCTAACCTTGGTCCACCTGTCCACTCCCCAACCCAACCACTGCCACCTGTCCACTCCCCAACCCAACCACTGCCACCTGTCCTCTCCCCAACCCAAATATGGCCTCTTTGTCTACTCCCCAAACAAACACAGGCTCCCTATCCACTCCCCAGCCCACCACAGCCACTCCTACACTCTACAACCCAAACATAGCCCCCCTGTCCACTACCCAACCACAGCCAGGTGTCTATATCCCAGTTGGTGAGGCTGCAGCCTCACCTTCCCAGAAGTCTTCACTCCCTTCCACAAGCTGAAGTAGAGCAAGACGATGACCAGCACGAGGCAGGATGTGAGCTGCCAGCGGGGAGGGCCCAGGTCATTGATGCCGTGGCTCTCATGGAGGTGCAGCACGCCACGCCTGGAGGCAGAAAGTACATGTTTCTCCTTGGGGACTTACTCATAAAGCTGCTTCTAGGACACTGCACATGTGCGTACCTTAAACATTCCAAGTTGCTTTGAGAATTAGCACCTCATCTGCACTGGTCAATTTCCTTCCCCAAGACTAAAAATTCCTCTTGTTTGAAGTTGTGTGAAACCCACAGACACTTCAGAGGACAGGGCACTGCAGATGCTGTCAGCTGGGGAGAAGAGCCAGCAGGTACCGGTGTTGCATAGGATAGCCACACTAGTCATGCCAGGATGCTGCAGGGCACGGGGAAGGGTAGGTGCTTCCTAAGAGCAGGCACATGGCGGGATGATGAAAGTATGTCTGGGTAAGGTGGTTTGGGGCTGAAATGCAGAAATTTCTGGAACACAAGTAGCCTGGAGGACCAAATAGTGATGGCCTGGGATGTTACCAGTCTTAGCAGGGCTGTACCACTTCCACTTCCTGCTGCATTCCTTCTTCAGGTGTGTTTGTTGTCATGGTTCTTGGATCTGGGTACCGGAGAATTTGGGGTGTGCCAGTCATGCTGTAGGCTTTACCTGCACTGCACGTTGGGTGCCCGCTGCAGCTGTCCTGCCCTTTTACAGACAAGGAACCCAGGAACTGAGGGTTGAATGCTCTCCAACCCGAAGTCAGCCAGCAACACAGCCGGGACCTGGACCCAGTCAGCCTGATTCTGAACCCGTGCCCTGCTGGGGGGAGGGAAGCTGGCTGCCAGGGCAAGGGGGCGAAGAGCCTCCATTCTGGCCATGAGAGACTGACACCATACCAATTAGAAAGCTGGACAAAGAACACCAAATGAGTGTTTGCAGATGTGGGACTGGCACAGGGCTGAGACTCCTGGGAGAAGGGAAGTGATGAGGTGAGCCCTGCAAGACCTCACTTCCCCTGTGGAGGCACCTTTCAAATGGCAGACAGGGGTCCGGAGCTCAGCATGGGGTCTTGCTGTGTGAAGGATACAGTGATGAAGTCTGAGGTGCTGGAAAGGCTCTCCACAGGGGCCGACGAACTCAGCCACAGGGTGAGACTCTGTAGGTCTCAGAGCTCACACAGGGTTGAGGACCACTGAGCTCCCACCAGTCAGAGCAGGGGGCTTGCTGATCACATGGAGAGTTCAGTGGACTCTGGAAGGGCCACTTCAGTAGAGGAGATAAAAATTCCTGAAACAAAGGCTGCCCCAGAAGCATTTCAGCAAGGTGCAGAAGGAGAAAACCGTACCACAAGCAAATTAACTCCCTATCGGAGCAAATCCAACACACGTGAAAGGAAGATCGCAAAATGTAAATAGCACAAATGTTAAAATCACCAAGTCCAGCGCCCGATATAAAAGTTTATAGATATAACGAGAAGCAAGAAAATGTGACCTACAGCCAGGAGAAAAATCAATCCATAGCTCCCTCACACCAGTACAAAACTCCACTCAAACGGGTAAAAGATAAAATGTAAGAGCTGAAATTACGAAACTATTGGAAGAACACATAGGCATAAATCTTCAAGACCTTGGATTTATCAATGGATTTTTAATTAAAATATTCAATTTATTTAAACAAACAAAAAACCAGTTCACCCAGTTTTTCTAACCCATTAGCCCCTTATCTCTGGCAATCATCAATCAGTTCTCTATGTCTATGAGCTTAGTTGGATTTTGTATTTTTTTTATTTTTTGGCTATGGATTTTTTTATATGACACCAAAAGCACAAACAATAAAAGAAAAAGATAGATAACTGACTTCATCAAAATGAAAAACTTTTGTGCGTTAAGATGTACTATCAACTGAGTAAAAAGACAATCCACAGAATGAAAGAAAATATTTGCAAATCACACATCTGATAAAAAATTAATATCAGAATATATAAAGAGCCCCTAATAGTGAATAACAAAAAAAAAAACCCTTCAAACAACTCAATTCAACAGTGAGCAAATGACTTGAGTAGATATTTCTCCAAAGAAGGTATACAGATGACAAATGAACTCATTAATTCATGCTCAATGTCACTAATCATTAGAGCAATGCAAATCAAAACCACAATGAGATACCACTGCATAGTCATTAGAATGGCTACTATCAAAACAAGAAGGAAAAAAACCAAAACAGAAAATTAGCATCATCAAGAATGTAGACAAATTGGAACTTGTATGTATTTTTGGTGAGAATGCAAAATGGTGCAGCTGTTGTGGAAAACAGTATGGTAGTTTCTTAAAATATTAAACAGAATTTTGATATAATCCAGCAATTCTACTTCTGGGTATACACCCAAAAGAATTGAAAGCAGGAACTCAAACAGATATCTTTACACCATTGTTCATAGCAGCATTATTTCCAGTAGCCAGAAGATAGAAGCAACCCAAGTGTCCATTGATAAACCAAATATGGCCCATCCACACAATGGAATATTATTCAGCATTAAACAAGAAAGGGGACTCTGACATACTACAACATGAATGAACCTTGAGGACATTATACTAAGTGAAATAAACCAGACACAAAGGACAAAACTGTATGATTCCTCTGATATGAGGTCTCTAGGGGTGTCAAATGCAGAGACAGAAAGTAAATGGTGGGTCCTGGGGTTGGGGAGGGAATGGGGAGTTAGTGGGTCATGGGGACAAAGGTTCAGTTTGGGAGATGGAAAGTTTTGGGGATGATGGAGGTGAAGGCTGTACAACAATGTGAAATTACTTAATGCCACTGAATTGTGAACTTAAAATCAGTAGTAATAGCAAATTGTCTGTAATGTATAGTTTACCACCATAGGAAAAATCCCCCCCCCAAAAAAAGCGAAATTATTTTTAGAAAAACAAGCTGAGAAAATCCATTGGTTGCAGGTCTTCTCTACAGGAAGTGCTCAGTGGGATTCTTCAGATGAAATGGAAACCTACCTCTCCATTAAGGTAGGAGAGCACCCAAAGTGTTGAATAAATAGGTAAATAGAAAGGTTTACTTAAAAATGTAATTTACTGTTTAGATAAAAAACAGTAACATGTATCGTGGGGTTTATAACATAATAGAAACAAAATTTATGACAATTATTCCATAAACAATATGAAGAAAAATGGAGATATAGTGTGAATGGCTCTCACATTATATGTGAAGTGGTATAATGTTATTTGAAGGTAGTCTACAGTATGCTAAATGTATATACTGTAAACTCTGTAATATCCACTAAAAATTAAAACAAAGAGCTATGGTTTATTAGCCGACAGTGCAGATAAAAGAAAAGCCTGAAATTGATTAGTTTGGAAGAAGGAATAAACACAGGAAACAAGAAACAAAGAAGAGATGGGAGAGGAAGAAATATCTAGATGAAAGTCTTAAACACAACCATACTCATAATTACTGATTGGAAACTGAATAAAAGACAAAGATTGTAAATAAAAAAAGCTGAGATGCTGAATAAAAAAGCAAGAACCATCTCTATGCTGTCTACAAGAAACCCACTTTAAATCTGACACATATAGGTTAAAAGGACAAAGGTGGAAAAGAAAGCTGAGCGAATTCATTGCCTGCATGTCTGTCCTATAAAAAATGTCCAGTGAAATTCTTCAGATGAAATGGAAGCTTGCTGTACATAAGGGTAGGAGAGCCCACGAAATGTTGAATAAGTAGAAAACATCACTCATAGAAAAGCTTGGGTGATCATACATACTATTAGACAAAGTCAACTTTGGAATGGGAAATGTTACCCAGAGGGACATTTCATAATAAGGACATGGTCAGTTCAAAGAGTTGATATTCATAAATATACATGCATTTCATGACAGTCAAAATACACAAATGAAGCAAAGTGTAATAGAGCTGGGAAGAGAAATAGGCATATATATATAATTATGGTTGAGACTCAACACCCTTTCTCACTAACAATAGAACAAATAGACAGAAATAAGTAAGGAGACCTGCATAGCACCAGGAGCTAACAAGAAGTGGCCAACAACACAACTCTCAGCCCAACAACAGCAGGACATTCTTTCTTTTTCTTTAAAGATTTTATTTATTTATTTTTAGAGAAAGGGGAAGAGAAAGAGAAAAAGGAGAGAAATATCAACATGAGAGAGAAACATTGATAGATTGCCTCTCATATGTGCCCTGATAGGGGATTGAACCTGCAACCCAGGCATGTGTCCTGACTGGGAATCGAACTATGGCCTTTCACTTTGTGGGATGATGCACAAGCAACTGAGCCACACCAGTGAGGGCAGGACACACATTCTTTTTAGGTGCCTGTGGAACACTTACCAGTTTCAACCATATACTAAGCCATAAAACAATTCACTGTATATTTTGAAATAATGCGGTTTTACAAGTATGTCATCTCACCAAATCAGAATTAAATTAGAAGTCAATAACAGAAACATATCTAGAAAATCTCCAAAGGTTTCAAAGTTAAACAATGAAACTCCAAAAATATCTCATGAGTCAAAGGAGAAATCACAAGGGCAGATCAAGGAACACTTTGAACTGAATAAAAATGAAAATACAATATATGAAACTTTATAGGAGGCAGCTAAAGCAGTCTTTTAGAGGCAAATTTATAGCTCTAAATTTGTAGCTTTCTAATTTATATTAAAAAGTAGCTGAAGATGGTACTGGTGAGTGTTTACGAGACTGAGGGACATTTTAAATTGGTGGGAGTTGCATGGGCCTATTTTGGGGTTTCTAGAGCCCTTTCCAAGCTCAGATTTCATATTTGTCAAGTGTGTTCACTGCATTGTTTCATGATTCTGGAGTCACAGCCATGAACTTCTGGTTTCTGCTCTGAGCCTATAGCATTTTCTCATGCACACCCACTAGGGACTGCAGGTGGGGGGTTAGCAAGCACAGGGACTAATGAGGAAAGAGGTTCTGGGTGACAAATGGGGACCCCATAAAATGGGCAAATTGGGGGTGACTACTAAAGGGTTTCTTTCTCTCAGGTAAGAAGGATGAAAATAAAGAAAACTTCATGGGCTAGTGATTTTTCATTACCTAGTCCCCAGGCTGAGCCGTCACATGAGTGGAGCCATCACCACTGTGACTGCTTCCTTTCACTTGTCTGTACAGAAAACTGCAGCAGAAAGGCTTCTGGAACCCTTGGAGCTGGGGACACATCAACTCCTGCAGGACTCTCACCTGCTGGGGAGAGTTCTACAGAGTCTGTGGAGCATGAAAAAGCCACTCTGAGTCTGCACTGCTCAGCCCAGGAAGGTATGAGTGCTTTCCATTGACCAGTGAGTGATTAGCCATCTCATCAAGCCTGAGAGTTACTGTACCCTCTGAGGACCTGGGGTTAAAATGCATGGTGAAGACCTTTCAGATCCACCCTGCTAACATTCCAGTTGTCAGATGCACGATAGTTCATAACTTTATATATTGCACAGGGGACTGGAGTCCCATGATGGTTAGTGACAGAGCTACATGTGCCCACAATGGAAGACTTAGAGCTTTACTAATTTACAATGGCAGTATCTTGGCCTGGCACTTCATGGTGAGCCCCCTAATTATATGTGCCTGCAGGAACATGCGATCCTTTTTATTACGGTGCACTTTATAGAGTAGATTTAAATTCTGGAAAATGCTCTGACATGGTCACAGGGACCTGACTCAGGGAAATCCAGTTGCCACTCCAGGGAGGAGCACCAGGGCCTCAGTATCATCACCAATCCATGACTTTGCTGTAAACTTTCTTCAAATGCCTCCCTCTTGTCCCACCATCACCTCCAGTGATGGTGCAGCACCTGCTCATGCTAACCTGTCCTTTATGAAGTGGGGGCCTGGGCACCTTCTGCCTCAGTGTCTCTCTCCAAGACTGGAGATTTTCACTTGCACTTTATTTATTTGTTTGTTTGTCTATAATGGAATAATTGAGGTGACATTGGTTAATAAAATTAAATAGGTTTCAGGGGTATAATTCTATAACACATCATCCATATATTGTATTGTGTATTCGCCACCCCAAGTCAAGTTTCCTTTCATCACTATTTATTCCCCTTCTACCTCCTCACCCCCTTTCTCTCTGATAATCACCATAATGTTCTCTAGGAGGTTTTTTTTTTTTTTTTTGCTTTCTTTCACCTTTTTAACCCAGTCCCCCTACCCTCTTACCCCCTAGGCTATAGATTTTCAATTAGATTTCACTAGTCTGATTTTTAAAAGTCACGTATCACGTATATTCTTTCCCTCTAGAATTCTTAGTTATAAATCACTAGAGTAACGACTTTTTTCCCTCTAATTTTCTTATCTGAAAATCACTTGGATAAATGAACTCTTTCCACACCTGCCAAACAAAAGATAAGCAGTTCTAAAATGGTGTCACTCGGCACCTTTCAACACTGCAGCAAGCTTTCCAGATGTTCTAAGTTGCACTGAGATCGATCTTGAAGTTGTAAAAGACATGCTAGCTTGACCACTGAGCCACCGTTTTGTTGGCAAAATGACAAATTAAACCCATCTCCAGCACGAGCTACCTGTGAATGTCCTCATGTGTGGTAGGACCTGACTAGGACATGCCCAGGCTCTCACCGCAACCGCCTCTGCATGGCTACTTTGAGTGCAGAGGTCCCCTGCCCCTTCTCTGCATTACATGCTAGCCCCAAGAGTGGGGCCACATGGGCAAAAGCACATGTACCCCTGGTCTCAGCGTCTTAATGAGATATTGTGACATTTAGGAAATGAAGTAATGAAGCACCGTTTTTTTCCTCATAAGAACAGACAAAATCACTTTATTGAATGCTTGGCTTTCCTGTATTTGGACAATTCTACAATTTCTTGGTTGCTTGTCTCACTGAGTCCTATGCACATACTCAGGTAACCTGCCTGTGTCTCCATTTCTCCAGGATACGCCCATCCCCACATCTTCCAGACAAATCAAATGGGGCAGATTCCAGGCTGATTCTCTGAAGCCAGTTCACCCTTCTTGTGAGTTCCATGAGAAGAAAGCCCTCAGCCTCCCAGGCTCAGAGTTACCCTCCTCCTGGATTGGGGAGGGTGTTCTTTCTTGGCAGTCACCTCTCTTTCCCACTATGGGAAAAAGAGCCTCCTCAGACACCTTTCACTATGTCGAATCCCAAACCACCCAAAAGGGTGTCTTCCTAAAATCAGCCCATCACACAACCCCCATGCCCAAACCACAGTCTTCCCAATGATACTTTAAGAAAACACCTAACTCCTCTAGCAGTCCATGCAGACCTTCCAAAGCCTGCCTCTTGCCATGAGGGAGGAGGGGAAGCCAAGATCTGACTCAGTGTCAGAAAGGATTCAGAGAATACATTTGAGAGGAGGGATAGGCCTCTAGGTGGTGGGGGACACTTAGTGTGCAATGCAGAAGGCCAGGCTTGACAAAAGGGGGTGAGGAGTGGGACACATGGAAGGCTGCTGCACATGGGGACTGAGGATAGACCATGAAAAGACCAGCATTGTAAGAGGAAAAGAGCATATCATGAGAAGCACACAGTCAGTGCACCTGCAGACCTGGTCTGTTTAGTGAGGCTGCAGCTTAGCCTGCCCAGGAAGGCATCTTTCCTGGAGAAAGCTGAACCTGGCCTACTTGTAGAGGGAGGGCCGGTGAATGAGAACCTCAGACCCAGCCCACTCTGGAGGTGACTGGAGGTGACATTGCAGCCCCCAGGGCCCAGGGCCCAGTGCCTTTCATACACAGTGTGTGTAATACCTCTGGCTGGCCCCCTCCTACCTCAAACAGGGAGCAGGGCAGAGAAGCCATGGGCCTACTCAGCCTTCCACCTCTACTGAGGACTCATGCTAGTGTTGTCCCAGAAGAATCCAAGGGAAGAAAACATGAGCACAGGACAAGGATAGGGTCCTCTCACACCCTTTTAAGGCACCAAGGGTGGGTAGCTGACCCCTGAGCTGCAATAGAGTGCTCGGCTCTGTGTCCTTCCCTTCCTAAGGCAGACACAGCAAGTGAAGAGTCATTGAACCCAGAGGAGTGGACCCCCCACTTACTCAAAATACTCGGCAGCGGGCGTGGTCCTGAAGCTGTCGTTGAGGCCCAAGGCGTCACTGGCATTGCCAGAGTGGGCATCTGTGCAGTTGGGGCTGTTCCAGGTGTTGTTGCAGTGGATCCAGGGCAGCTCCATGGTGAAGGAGGAAAAGAAGTAATGCAGTGCCCAGGCAATGATGACATTGTAGAAGAAGCCAACGTAGAGCGAGATCAGGATGACTGTGAAACCCACACCTAGGGCAGTGAGAGCACAGAGCCACCATCAACAGAACGCCTCCTCCCACCTTCCCTTACAGAAGGCATTGCCACCCTCCATCAGCTGTTTGCCACCATTCTAATGCAGGCAACATCTTTAAATACACAGGGGAAGAGAAGTGAAAGGGCATTTGCTAGATTTTATGCTGCGATCACAGAGAGGGGCTTCCCCCTTCCAAAATCATCTACGGTCTTCACTGTCCACACAGAGACATTCAGAATATCTCTGAGGGGCATTCAAAACCTAAAGACCATTTAGCGTCATTGGAGGGTATCCTGGACCACCCTGGTAAGGCCAGCGTTATGTAGAGTCATCCAGGAACATATAGGATCATCTAGGGCCACCGTGGTAGAACCAGGTCACTCACAGACATACAGGGTAACCAAGAGCCATTCGTGGCTACCCACAGCCACTCAAGATCAAACAGGATCATCCAGGCTCACCCAAGGTCATCTAGAGCCACTCTGGGTCACCCTGGGCAATCATACTCAGAGTTACTCAGCAGCACCAGGCCATGCAAAACCATCAGAACCACCCACTGTCATCCACGGCCATCCATGGCCACCCTGGGTCATCTAGGGATACTCAGAGATACAAAAATCACCAAATGTCAACACATGCTATTCCAAACCATTCAGGGTCACCCAGAAACATTCAGGGCCATCCATGACTATAGGGTCATCAAAGGCCATTGAGGGTCACCCAGGAATGCTCAGTGATTCCCAGAGCCATCCAGGGACACCTAGAGCCATCCACAGTGACTGATAGTCACTAAGGTCCTCCATAGCTATCACAGCTACCCAGGCTCATCTAGGACCACCAAGGACATCCAAGACCATCCAGGCCCACTATGGCTAATTCAGGGCCACCCAGAAACAACCAGAGTCATTTGTGGTTACCCATAGCTACTCAAGACTACTCAGGGCAAACAGAGTCATCAAGGTTCATTCATAGCTACCTAGGGCTACCCAAGTTTACCCAGGACCATGCATGACAATCTAGGGTCTGCCAGGGGCATACATGACTATCCAGAGTCTCCTAGGGCCACCTGAGTCTTTTAGAGCATCCTTTCCAGGATCACGAAATCTGGAATTTGGGATTGGTTATGAGGCACAAGAGAATGGTGAGCAGCTTTTAGAGTTGTGTCATCCTGACTGGTGGGCAGACGGGCCTGGTGGTTAGAAGGCTTCCTCCTGTTGGTTGGGGAAGCCATGTGCTCAGAAAGCCACATTGTCATGAAGCACATCACAGGAGGTTTTTCCTGGCAGTGGGCTGCTGTGAAATTCATTTAAGATTAAAACGTTGCATACCAAATCCTCAGCTTGAAATTTGGGGAACTCAAAGGAGCTTTGCTCGAACACTAGAGCAGATCAAGATCCAGTATCCGAAGGAAGAGCTGACTTTGCTTTTGGTATTGCACCCACCGCTGTGTGGGTAGCTCTTCATCTGGGCAGGCGGGTTTCTCAACCTTCACAACAGAGTGAGAAGGTCACCAGAGGAGCACGTGGGCTTGCCCCGTCAGTGACACAGCACCCCAGCACTGGAGCTCGGCCTCACCTGAGAGCACCATTGTCTCTTGGGTTGCTGTCCAGGTGCCAAAAGTGCTGGAGTGATGGAAACAATTCCCTGGGAAGGTGGTTGCTGGTGTCAGCTATTTGCTCAGTCACCACAGGTTCTGTCTTCCAGGACAGCAGAGCCTTAGAGAGCCACAGGCCCGGGGCACTGAAGCGTAGCCTCTCACCACCCCGACTTTCACCAAGTTCCTCTTCAGGGTCACTTAAGACCCGGCCACACAAAATCCACATTTTGTTGATTGTTGTTCATTACATCATCACATCATCTGAATGAAGCCACAATGGATACACTTTTTTTTTTTTTTTATCATTTCTTGCCACGAGAAACTGTCTCTGCTAAGGAGGTGGCAGGTTCAGTTCCCTCTCATACCTCCAATGAAAATGTGTTCCTCCACTGTCTGACTCCCAGGAAGCTCAGGGCTAAGTGTGAATTTCAATCACAGTTCTTTCTGTCAATTTTCTTAAATTTCTCTTTTTCTTAATATTTTTATATTAACCCTGAGTGCATTCTGTTTTATTTCAAGCTACCTTAAATTTTTTTCCAGAAAGAGGAAGAGTTTGCTACATCACACTAAAATATTACTGACCACAAAATATCATAAACCGTTTTATATTCAATAGGTTGGCAGGGTTTCTAGAGCATATGTAAAATGAGGGTGTCTTTAGCAATTAGCCAAACAACCTCTCTCCTTAGGTCTTGAGAGAGCATGACAGTTACCCTTCTCTACCATCTGCCAAAGCCAGCTCACTCCAAAGTATCCACAAAAGCTGGCTTCGATGAGAGTGTCATAAACAAATACTAATTCCAAGAAGAGCAGCTGGAGAAAAGCCTCCCTGGTAGAGCAGCTTTCCACTTCTTGAGACTTACTAGCAGGATTTTTGTTTTGCAGTCAACTAGAGAGAATTCCTCCTCTGTCAATTTGGGTGTCTTTATTATCTACTTGGTGTGTGTGCATGTGCGCTCATATGACAGAGAGGGGGACAGAGAGGAAGTGGGGAGAGTAGGGTAGTTCTGAGACTCCTCCCTCCAGGATGCTGGGATGACACATTTGTGTGCTGAGGGTCACCTGCAGCCTCTCCAGCTGCATGCCCACCCTGAGGGACTCTGGACAGATAATACAGGGGACTGAGGATGAGGCACAGCTGCCTAAGCAGCTCATCCTGTCTGTGGACTTACCATCTGACTTCCTTGGGTGCAGCTCTGTGCCGATCACGTGCAGGGAGCAGCTCCCAGGTAAGGGAGGGAAGGCGGGGGGAGCAGGCTGTCCGAGAGCTCAGCTCCAGACACAAATGAAAGCTTTCACTGGGCCTGGATGTGCTGACGGTCCTCTGAAAGACTAGATAACCTTTTAGCTCTGTAATGATTATTTGGGGCATTTCAACTGATGTTATTTACCATGTGTTACTCATATGTAATGAATGACACATGAAAATACAGGCAATTTTGTTAATTGATTTTTTTAAAGACAAAGGAAAAAGAAGGCATGCATGTCAAGGTATCCAGGAAAGCATCATTTGCCTCACCTAATTTAAGGAGAGATGACCACCTCCTATCAAATGGGGACCATATAGATAAGATAGAGCCTGGACAAAGAGAAAAGCATCTGTTGGGGGTCACAGCTAGGTTGGCATTAAACAGTTCAAGGGTCTCTTCTGTAAGCAGGAAAGTCTAGTGTTCTTGTGCTGATTCATTTATATCCTTGACGAGCACAGCCCTGTGTTAGCCACACAGATTCCCAGCTCAATAGCTGACCTTCTGTGGTTTGGGATTCCCTCGACCCCAGGTTATGAGGTGAGTGACCAGGCTCCCACTAAGGTTCTGCCTGTGGGGTCACACAGCGCTTCTTGCTGTGCACTTGGCCCAAACTCAGCCTTCCACATGGAAAAGTTTCCAAAACTGGACAAAAGCTGATGTGAGCTGCCAGAACGTGACTATGAGGCTGGGACTCGGAGTCAGTTACGGAGGTGTGTGACATCTGCTACTTCTCCACCAGGTTCTGGTATTGATGACATGTGGCAATATCTGTGGTCTGAGCTTCTGTAGAATGGGGTGCCAACAGTCATATTTCCTGTACTGGCTCCAGTTCATTAGTATTAAGTAGCATTGAAATCCTTAGAAAGCATTTGACATGTTATAAGCTGCAGCATAATGACTCACTTTGGCAGCTTTGCTGTAGAAAACTGTGTGGCAGGAAACAGCTGGAAATCAGTGTCCACCTGCTGGTCTCCAGCCCCGTGGGGCCACCATCCACTTCCTCTTCTGCAGTCCCTCACCCTGCCGTGGGGTGCTCAGGAGGGTGCTCAGGAAAGAGGCCGGTTTACTTTGATTCGGGGTTAGACTCCCTGGTGGGAGGTGGGGGCACAGAGTCATGCCACGTAAAAAAACTTCTGGCAGACATACTTTGGACTGGAAAGACGTGCCTCTTGGAAATCCAGAGATGCAAACGTACATTACCACAGGCCGCACCACAGCTGGAGCCATCCTTCCTCAATGCTTCCCCAGATTGTTACTTGAGGATAGATGCGCTTAATTTCCGACTTGGTGCTTTAATGTTCTGTAAATACTGACCACAGCGAAAGCTTATTGCAGTGCATGACCACATGACATGCTAGCGGCTGCCCAGCAGAGCCTGGGAGAACACGATTAACTCGTTTGTGTCTTGTCTGTTAGCTTGGGTTTACTGCCCTCGATGGCACCAACGTTGTGCCAGTACACAGATGCCGAAATGTCCAGGTCAGTACCTGCACCTGTCCTGTCACTAACAGGTGCCTGGTATCTTTGGTACCTGCATATTTCTCCACTGGGGAATTAATGATGGAGCCAGGGGCGAGTCTCAGGCAGTTCCTCTGAGCTTTGACTTCTGTGTGCAAATTGCACAAAGGAACACTGCGCGCCTGGTGCCTGAACCCAGAGGTGTCTGAGTCTTGCTCTGTAGTTCTACTTTAGGGTGGCTCTATGAATTATTTAGCCTCAGAAGAAATTGCTAACATCTCCAGATTCACCCAGCAGACCATTAGGCAGGAATAACACACAGTGCGTGTAGGAGGTGCCACAGCCAGGCCGTCTCAGCATTTCTGCTGCGACTGTAACTTCCATGGAGACCACCGACCCCAGCAGCCGTGCGAGGGCCTCACCCCCGAGGCTGGATCAGCTTCTGTCTGAGCACACCCCCCTGCCCCCCACACAACAGCCTTGGAGACACCCTGAGGCTTCTGCTCTCCTCAAACACCAACTTGTCAAGAACTTCTGAGAGAATCCAGAGCCTGAGCTTTAAAGAGCCATTTTCTTAATGAAACCAGCTGTTTGAACCACGCACCTTCTGTGGTCTTGTTGAGAAAATAACCCTGAATCCTCCTGACCCATCGCCTCTTACTGGTTCAATGGGGGTCAGACAAGTCTGGGATTGAATCCCACACTGTCCCTAACAAGCTGACAAGGGCCAGTGACTCAAGCCCTCCATTTCAGTGCCTGCTTCCCCAAGATGGAAACAAGACAGTGTGTTCCCCCCTTGGGGCTCTCAGGAGGATTCAGCTGGGTGACCTTGGGGAGATTGGTCACCTGCGCTCACCACGAGGTGTGTTTGCTTCACGGTGTTGTGGCATCTCGGAGGCAGCCTAGAAGGCCAAAAGTAACTAGACAGTTAGGTAGACTATAGATAATAGGTAGTTCTGATAGATAGATAGATAGATAGATAGATAGATAGATAGATAAGTAAATGATAGATATAGATAGGTAGGTAGATTGTTGAACTGCTAAATTAGTAAAGTCAAGTAGGTTGAGGCATGAGGAAACAATTCTGTTCTTGTTTTAAGTAGCCTGGGAACTTAAACCTTTGAAGTTTCTCATCTCAAATCAATGCCCAGACATCAAACCTCCTAATAACTCTGACTGCCCCCTGAAGGACTGGGGGAAGGTGTCCAGACCACCTGTCATCCAGTATCCAGACCACTGGTCATCTAGTGGGTTGCCATCCTGGACCAATCTAGAAGCTAAGAATGCAGGACTGATTCTTCTCCAGTATAACTTTCTATAACAACCCTCAACTTTTCTTCCTTCTTTGGAACACTCTGGGTATTGCCTAGTTGTGTTTCTAATATGTAAACCTTAAGACCCTTGAATAAATCTTTATTGTTTATTTCTAGCCAGAGCCTCCTGATTTTATTTCTGCTCAGTTGACATTTAATAGATGATAGATATACATACATGATAAATAAGTAGGTGGGTAGGTAGATGATAGATGGTTGATAGATGACGGTTGATAGATAGATAGATGATATGCACATGACAGATAGGTAGATGATGGCTAGATAGATTGATGGATAGATATGTAGATGATAGACAAATAGATGATAGGTACCTGACCAATGGATAGAGGTTTTGTCTTTTTTATCATTTTAACACTGGACAAAATAACACCACTAATGAATTTAATTACAGGTGGCTTCATCTGGAAGGAAGGAAATACACTCTCAAATCTTGGTCATCACAGATCTTTAGAGTAGGACCAAAATTGGAATGGTGTGTTCATGTGTGAAGACACCTAGCAGAGCAGGATGGAGTGCACCCGACTCGGGCGGGCTTGCTTCAACAGCTCTGGAGCCGCAGCCTTGGTCTGTGCCACGCGAGGTGTGAGGAGGTGTCCCTACTGTTACCTTTGAGTATGGGACAGATCTTCCAGACACCAGCAGCGCCCTCCCTGTTGAACTGCCCAAGGGCCAGCTCCATGTAGAAAAGTGGCATCCCCGCAATGACCATGAAGAGCAGGTAGGGGACCAGGAAGGCACCTGTGGGGCATGACAACATGATCACTGAGGGCCTCAAAGGCTCACCTACCTCCCTTGACCACATGCGTTTTGGCTCGGACCCCAATCCCTGCCCTTGTTTCTCCTGAAGCTCCCTGCCTGGCCCCTGTCCACAGGCTGGAAGCCTCAGGCTGGGTTGGGTGGGTCTCCTCCCTCCATGCCTAGCCCCACCGTCATCAGTGCTCCGAACCCTTCTAAAGCTTTCGAAGCAAGCCCATCCCTACTGAACTGCCAATGTTCCAGCCCCAGGTTATGGGGTCAGCCCCCGAGAGGACAGCAGACACAACCCAGCATGCACTGCGGCTCCTTCCCTGCCTGTGCCTCCCCGTGCTCCTGTATGGAATGTCTGTCTCTCTTGAGTTGCGATTCTTGTGGGATCTACGGGCCACCTCTGACCTTGTGTGGGTTCTGTCATCAATTCCAGATTCCAGCATTTGAAACCTGCCTGGATCGGGGGCTGTGGTCCCTCCAGGGAAGTGCCTTGCTCCTCTTGTAACTGCACCCTGTCCCGAGCACAAAGTTCAGGACCCCAGGGCTCTGCTTGCTAAAGTTCTGCCTTGAATGAGAGGGAGCTTCACCGTGGCTCTCTTCCTGGAATGAGGAGGGAGGCAGGGAGGCCCCGGGATCGTCTGTCCTACTGCCCACGGAGGCCTCAGTCTTCTCCCCTAGATCTGGGCAGAGTGACGCCAACCTACCCACAGGCATGCTGGGAGGCCTCCTCAGGACTGTCTTCCCACACCCGCCTTTTGTATGTTGTGGTGTGGCCAGCGATTCTGGGATGCTGTCAGGGAGATGGAGGCACCGGGAGGGTGGGCGTGAGCACCAACTTACCTGGATTCTCAACTCTAATTTTTGAGGTGATTTCCCCCTTTATCTCACTTAAGTTCTCTGCCTGAGTCCTGAGATAGTCGTGGTTTCAGGACTGGCTGAGTGCAGGGAATAGTAGGAGCAGGGGGTAGGAGAACGACACCTTTACAGGGCATCTTCGATCAAGGGACCCCCTTTGTAAAGACTGTTTTTAGTCAGCCGAAGCTACCCTTCTGTGTGGGTCTTTTCTTTCCAAAGTGAAAAACACCTTTGGAAACAGAAGACAGAGCCATGGCGCCTCCAACTGCTAACTTCTGCTCCCTGCTCTCCTGTGACGTCCTGGCCCAGGGTGAGAGTGGTCCGAACTCTCCCTCCATGGTTCTGTGACACACACATGGGGAACCTGTGCCCGGCTAGTGCTGAGTTACAAAGCCATGCCATGTTGCCGGAGAATGCCCATTTCTCAAAAGCCTGCCTCCATCGCCCTGCCTCTAGCCCAGCAGAGGGAGGGCATGCGGGGACTCACCCCCGCCGTTTTTGTAGCACAGGTAAGGAAATCGCCAGACATTGGCCAGGTCTACGGCGAAGCCAATCACCGAGAGAAGGAAGTCTATCTTCTTGCTCCATGTCTCCCGTTCCTGGGTCTCCACGGGGGTCTGTGGGGAGCTGACGAGGGTGGAGTTCGTGAGCTGCACCCCATTCTGCTCCTTGACCAAAACAAGTTCCACTGCCTTTGGGCATGTGGCATTGGGCTCCTTAGCCGGGGCCACCACGGAAGGCATCAGTCCCACTGGGCATTTGCTTCTACTCATGGGCAGACTGGATGGAATCTAGGATCCTGCACTTCTTCCCTCTTGGTCTTCAGCCAGCATGAAAAATAAACATACACAGGAATGCAGTGAGTTAGTAGCCAGAACTACAGATGCACCCAGTGGCAAGAGCAAAGATCCAAGGCATTTATAATCCTTTCTTTGGGGCCAAACAAATCCATTCCAAACAGCTGAGATGGCGTGGCAGGACTGAGGGCGGCGTAAGAGTTATTTTTCCCAAAGGCTACGGCACACTGTGGAAGCCCCAGACAGACATCTGCTTTGCCCCCTGCCCCTGGCTCTCCTCTCTAGTCCAATGAAAGTGCAGTGATGGTGTGTAATCTCTAATTTTGCTTTTAACAATAATGCAAACGGTTACTGCTGCCATACCCCACACAGAAGGGAGTAATTTACTGTCTTCAAATAGCACCCGACAATAAGTCTTTACAAGAGTGCGCACCTATTCATTCCACTATCAACAAAGTCAGCCACAGCAATGAAAAGTTTACAAAACAATGATAATGGTTTCTTCAAGAAACGTATACATGATCCGCATACAGCCATGGCCCCGTGGCTCACCAGCGTCACCTGGCAGAGTGGGCACAGGTGAGAGCATTGTGTCAGGATTCACCAGAGGGACCACCAGCTCCTATACTTCACACCGGTGCCAGGGAGCTCATTTCCAGATCACTGCCATAAACCCTGGGCAGTGTCCTCAGGGGGAACAGAAGAAATTCCACAGTAAAGGCCATGAGCAAGCCGGGCCCTCGGGTCCAAGAGCAGTTTCAAATTTGACTTTCGGCATTTGACGCCCCCCCCCCCCCCCACATTCACACGCGGCTCACACACGGGCTTGTGCACAGGTGCTCATGCATACATGCTCACGCACACACACCCATAGAGGTTGAAGAAGAAGCATAACAGGATGGCAGCTTAGTGGGCAAATTTTGCACTGTGTCCAAGTTTGAATGAAAACTCACAACTTAAGTTATTTTATGTACCAACTCTGGGTGGCTCCTTCACCTCTGCTGACCCAACTGCACCTTCCTGAGAGGTATGAAAAACAAGCCGAGGGGCTGCGTGCTCCGAGGAGCAGGTGAACCGGCCAGCCGCGGGGTGCCTCCAGACGGGGTGGAGATGCAGAGGCAGCAAATTCCAGCTTTTTTGTTCTAACCAGGGCCCTTGCAGCCCCCTCTGGCCACCTGCGGGGAAGCCCATGCCCAGCATTTGGGGTGAGCTGACACACTCCTGAAGCAGTGGCCTCAGAGGCCAGGTTTGGATAAAGAAAGCAAATTGCGGTCTCTTAGAAAAACACAGCCGGCCCATCAGCAGCGGTTCGCTCCTCTGGCCCGTTTGTCCCGGAAGCACAGAGTCCGCAACTCCATGCGCCCGCTCTCAGCCGTGGAGTCAGAGAAGAAACCCTGCTCCAGGGACCATTTGCGGAGAAAGCCACCTGGATCGGATGGGGGTGGGGGGCGTCTCTGCCCACGTCCCCTTCATCTAGCATCGCGTCTGGTCCAACACGCAGAATCAGTCACCACAGCTGTGCTCCCCAGTGCTGGCGCCGCAGGGAAGCCACCCCTTCGCGGGACCCCTGGAGCCGAGCGCGGCCGTAGGACGGGCGCTCCTCCAGCGGGGCCCGGACTAGGGGCCAGGGGGGCGCGCATCAACCCTGTATCCCCCATGGTGCACACATCTCTCAGCCACCGATCGCCTTAAGGTCTCCAATGACACTGTCTGTCGGGGAGCGCTGTGCATCCCGGGCTGTGAATGACTTTTGGAGACCTTGTCGTCCGAGGGACGCGATACCTCCTCACGGCTCCCGTCCCAGCTCTGTGCCCCTCGGCTGCAGCCTTCGGGCTCCACGGCGCGAACGGCAAGCCCCGAAAATACGCGGGACGCCTGACTGTGCAGGAAGTTGCCCACGGAATGCACCGGCCTCCTTACCTGCCTTCCCCAGCCTCAGCTCCGCTCTGGGGTCCTACGCCTAGCGTCCTGGAAAGCTCCGGCTCCGTCCCGCTGCAGTGGGCGGTCTCGGCCTCCTGGCTCTTATCACGTCGCCTGGCCCGCCCCGCCCCGGCGCCGTCGGGGGCTCAAGCCTGTCTTGCTCCGCTTCCGCGCCGCCCTAGGGGGGCGGGGGAATGAGGCCCGCCGCGCCCTGCACCCGCCACCCGGGACCCAGACAGAGGGCAGAAGCCGGTGGCCAGGGCCGGTAGAACCCTCTGCCCCAGGTCTTGCGCGACCGGGAGCCTCCGATGCTCAAGAGCGGGAACACTTGTGCGTCCGAGGCGTGGCATAATCGGGATGAGCTGTTTTCCTGCGGGACCAGTCTAGGTCTCCCTCTCACACTCGCCTGCATCCCCCTGGAGCTGCCCTGCGCACCGACTTCTGCTTGCGGGGCTCCCTGCCTCCCACCAACTGCCGCCCACCCAATCGCCGCGTAGGAGAGGCACTCGCAGGCGGGAGGGAGCAGGGAACCCACCGGGCTGAGCCTGGCCAAGATTGTGTCCTGCCTCTTCCGCCCCCACCCCCGCAGCTGCTTCGAGACCCATGCCCTGACGTTACACTGACCCTTCTCTCCAACCGCCCAGCTCCACTAACTCCTCCAAGTGCGTCTGTCCCTCTACAGGTCAAGTGCCCTGGGGACCTCTCCCACTGAGTCCCGTGCAGGTGGTGTCCAGTCTGTGTCCCCAGGCCCGCTGTGGCGACCTCTGTCCTGCACTGACCCCTGACAGGGGAGTGGGGGCTGAGCACCTGGGCCTCCTGGCTGGAGGTACAGAATAGAACAGTCATTTGGTCTGGCTGGGGAAATGCGGGTGCTTCTGTGGCCCGCACTCTCCTGGACCTCCAGTGAGCAGGGGGCCGTCTTGGCTGTTGGCCCACAGGCAATGCCTCAACTGGCACCAAGGAGCTCAAATTAAGCTCCCCTCCCAAACCGATCTCCCCAGATGGCCAGACGGTCAGTACTGGCTCTGCCTCTGGGGACCAAATAGAATCAGAATCTTCTTGGCAAGATTGCACATCCTGGTGTGGAGGAATGGAGACCTCGGGCCACCAAGCAAGGTCCATGTCCCTGGGGTGCGGAATGGCTGCAGGGTGAGCCATGGCTTCTGGCATGGCTCTGGGTGGGTGACCCAAGTCCCTGGGATTAACCATCCTGGCATGTGGCCTTCAATTTTCCCACTGTGCACTTGCTGTAGGGGACGTCCACACGAGTCCTAGGCTCTCCATCCTGTCTGGACTGCATGCAAGTTGCTGCTCAGAAGTGTCATGGAAGCAGTGTCCTTTTGTCACACCCTGTCACATTCTCAGTAGCATTTCCCCTACTTGCTCCTGCTTCCACCTGGAGATCAGCGTCACTACCTTAGCCACAGCTTCCTGACCACCTGGCTGGTGCCCAAACCAGGGCTGGTACCCAGCTGTGGTGCCAAGAAACTGCCCTGCCAGGCTGATTAGAATAAAGCAGTAAGAGCCCAGGACTTGGTGTATCAGTCTGCTCCAGCTGCTAAAACAAAAGTGCCACTGACAGGGGAACAGAATCAACAGACATTTCTTTGTCACAGTTCTGGGGACTGGAAGTCTAAATTAAGGCAGGGGCATGTTCTCTTTCTGGTGAGGACCCACTTCCTGGCTCCCAGACATCTTCTCCCTGCTGTGACCTCCCATGGCGGAGGCTGGTGGGTGGTGGGGCTCTCTGGGGCTTCTTTTAACGAGGACACCAGTTTCATCACTGCAGGTTCCGCCTTCATGACCCAACCGCTTCCCAAAGGCTCCTCTCCCAGCACCATTGTGCTGGGTGTTAGGGTTCAACACGTGGACTTGGGGAAGTCAGTGCAGTCCATGGCACTCTGGGAGGTGACAGGGATTTTGGGAGATGGTGATGTGCCACCTGGACTGTACAGGCCAGTGACCATCAATCACCCCGGCTGTCTCTCCTCACACGTGCTCAACAGCACAGGTTTCTGGAAACAGGAGAAATCGGTGGTGGGGCTCCACCCCTGCCATACCCTTCACTTGGAACCACAGGAATGAAGACAAATGACAAACCACCTGGGGAGCAGGTGCTCTTAGAGCAGAACAAGCTGGGACCAGGGCTGCAGCCTAGCACGTGGGTGACGGAGAGAATTTGGAGCTGCAGATCCAGTGTGTCATCGTCCTCTGGGCCTGCACAGTTAGAGGGTAGAACTGGTGTGGCTAAGAGCTGATTAAACAGTGACCTTCAAATGCTTGGAACTTTGCTCAAAGTTCATTATCTGCGCGGCCGCTGCTGTTCACACACAGCAACAGATGGATGCAGGCGGAGCAGGAGCGTTGTCCTGTCCATCCACCGGGCAGTCTCTCACCGTCTTCTGTGGGCCAGCTATAGCCGCAGAGTACGTGGGAGGGACTGTGAGAGGGGCCTTGGGATTTTAAGATGACCAGTTTGCTTGGCCCACATGACCAAGTGCCAGGGAGGGGCTGCAGAAATGCAGAGCAGTTCCCTCTCGGTTCTGTGGCCGGAAGTCCGAGATCACGGTGTGGGCAGGGCTGGTTACTTCCAAGGCCACAAGGCGGAGTCTGCGCCAGGCCTCTCCCACTTGTGACATGTGCCAGAGGTCCTCGGTGGTCCTTGGCCTGTGGAAGAATCACCTGTCTGCCTTCATGTTCACATGGTGTTCTACGTGGTGTGTGTCTTCAAGTGCCCCTAGTCCTGCTGGGTCCGGGCCCACCCTGGTGCCCTCATTTCAACTTCATCACCTCTGTAAAGATTTCTAAATAAGGTCACATTGGAGGGCCTGGGCTTAAGATTTCAACATATGAATTCGTGGGGCACAAGGCAACCCATTCCAGAGTGGGACATTAACAGGCTTGTTCCGGAGGGAGCAAAGCAGAACATGGCAGTGCCATGTTCTCTGCTGCTTAGCAGTCCCTCATCAGGGGGGACTGAGCAAGAGGACCTCTGTGAGGGACAGCCACCAGCAAACCAGGCATACCTGCCGGTGCTCCTCTGTGAGAGAGAGGTCAATCGCTGTCCTCAAGCCACAGGCTCCTTGGGGCCCAGCACCCCATCCCTGTGCATCTTAGGCTGGGCTCTTCAACACGGCACTCCCTACAGCATGGCAGCCGGAGGCTGGGAGCTGTATTTCCCCAATGTCCTGGCCAGCAGGGCTCAGGTCAGGGTGTGCCAGGCCTGGCCACACCTGCGGAGTCTGAGGGGGAAGAGGCCCAGGCAGCAGGGGTGGGTTCCCTGCAGCTCCTCAACACTGGATACTGCCACCCCTCCCAACCATCCAGCAATGTTTAACCTGATTCTCTGTGTGAGACCCCTGTTTATCATTCGTGTGGTGGCTGGTGTTCCTGAGTCAGCTTGGCTGCTGTTAACAGAATGTCCTTGGCTGAGCAGCTCAAACAGCAGCCCTTTATTTCTCTCAGTCTGGAGGCTGGAAGTCCATGATCAGGGTGCTGTCATGGTGGGACTCTGGTGAGGACCTTTGGGCTGTGTCCTCATGTGGGGGGAGGAGAAAAGTGGGGGGTGCGGGGGAGGAGAAGGAGCCAGCCCACACTCTGATCTCTCCTTGTAAGGGCACTGATCCCATCATGGTCCCCCTGTCTCATGGCCCCATTTAAACAGAGTCACCTCCCCAAACCACACCTCCTAATACATGTGCCCCCTGCACCAGCTGCAGAGTTGGGGCTTCGACATGGGAAGTTGGAGGAAGCACACTCAGTGCAGAGCAGTCCCAGAGAGTAATGTTTCTTCTTTGAAATCATTTTTTATTGTTATTCTATTACAGTTGTCCCAGTTTTTCCCCCTTTGCCCTCCTCCACCCAGTCCTACCCCAACTCCCACAGTCAACCCCCGCCCGGCTGTCCATGTCCATGGGTCATTCATACGTGTTCCTTGAGTAGTCCCTTCTTCTTCCTTCCTCCATTATCCCCTTCCCCCTCCCCTCTGGTCACTGTCAGTCTATGTTTCCATGCCTGTGGTTCTAGCTTGTTCATTAGATTATTTCGTTCATTAGATTCCTCTTATAGATGAGATCATATAGTATTTGTCTTTCACCAACTGGCTTACTCACTTAGCATAATATTCTCCAGTTCCATCCATGCTGCCTCAAAAGGTGGAAGTTCTTTCTGTCTGCTGCATAGTATTCCATCATGTAAATGTAGCACAGTTTTTTGATCCACTCATGCACTGATGGGCACTCAGGCTGTTTCCAGCACTTGGCTATTGTATATAGTGCCGCTGTGAACATGGTGCAGCCACTCTAGAAAACAGTATGGAATTTCCTCAAAAAACTAAAGATGGAACTGCCTTTCAACCCAGTGATTCCACTACTGGGACTGTACCCTAAGAGTCCTGAAACGCCAATTCCAAAGAACCCATGCACCCGAGTGTTCATAGCAGTGTGATGTTTCTATCCTTCAAACAGAGCTGTAGTGTCCTAGGGTTTCATTCCCTTGCTTGGAAATTTTTGGTTTTCCTTTGAGTTAATGTTGCCTATTTTCCCACTGGTTAATTTCCCAGGGTCCACACTCTCCAACAGAGGTACACATTTCCCCCAGATGTACTGCAACCCGGGTGGCACTCTGTTCGCTTTTATTGTTGTTATTTGAGCCTCTGCCCCCTCTCTCCAACTAGAGCGGATCACCCTCCGGTCTTGCTGCCCAGATGGTGTCCTTGTGTCTCCCATCACTGCACCTCGGGGAGTCACTCGTCACTCAAACGCTCTCCTTTGTCACGGTGGTTTCTGTGGTCCCTGTGGGCTGCGTTATATTCTGTCGCCTTGGCAGCACCACCACTCTCTTCTCAGGTCTCTGCACCATGAGGGAGGGGCCCGGGGTTCTGTCTCCTAGAACCCCTTTCCTGTGTGGTTCTCCATTAGGGTTTGTACAGGATGGACAGTCACTTACGATTAGGAAGGTAGAAGAGGAGGGGAAGCCATTACTCTCCTGAGGTTGCCAGTCAGGTGTGTCGGTGACTGAAGTTTCTAGTGGCCTCTGGTGAACTCTTCAGACCCACCTGCTTTGCCTGAGGTGCTGGCTGGGCTGCCCTCAGCTCCTGAGGTAAATCAGCACAAACCCTGGTCTATGCTGCTGCCGATGCGGCCAACACCGCCCCCCTCCCCCCACACACACTTGTTTGGAAAGACCAGAAGATCCAGTTTCCTTTCACGTGACAGGGACAGCAGCACACCTTTGCCATCATCTAACCCGCTGCCATTTCTGCTCACAGAGACCTTTATCAGGCTGCCGTTCCCCAGCAGATCGCATTGGTCCACTACATTGACATCATGCTGAACCGAGCTGGCGAGCTAGAAATAAAAAATGTCATTGGTAAGACATGTGCTTGCTCAAGATTGAAAATAGGAAAGATAAAAATTCCAAGGCTTGCCACCATGGTGAGGTTTTGAGGGGTCCATTGATCTGTGACTGGCTGAGCTACACGTCCACATGGAGGGCAAGCTGCTGCACCTGGTGACCCCGCCCCCAGGAAAGGGCTCTCCCACCTGCATTTGAGAAGAATGTGTGCTCTGCTATTGTTGGGTGAACAACTGCAGGAGGCAAATTTTGTCTCCTGTGTCCCTACACAGTTTTCGTACTTGTTCTTAGTTACTGGGAGAGAGGTGTTGGTATCTCCCAGTAGCTGTGTGAGGCCTGGTTCTCCCCGTGGTTCTATCCTCCTTGCTTCGCCCCATTGAAGCTCTGTCGCCAGGGGCACAGCACTTAGGATTGCATGTCCTTCTGGGGACTGGAATCCTTTTCTTTTTCCTGTTGGCTGATACATGTCCTTATATGCAAATTGTGTTTCTTATATGCATCATAAAGTTGGGTCTTGCATTTATGTCTGAGATGACAGTTTCTGCTGTTTGTTGGTGGCTATTTAGACCATTTACATTTAACGTGATAATGACGCGGCTGCATTCAAATCTGCCATCCTGTTTTCTATTTTTTCAAAGTGTTCTTTGTTCCCTTTTTGTCCTTTTCTGCTGTCTTTTGGGTTGAGTTTTTAAAATTCTATTTCCTTCCTCTTTTGTGGGATTACTAGCCAAACTCTTTGCTGTGTCATTTCAGTGGCTGCTTTGCGCTGGAGTATGCACCTGCCTCTGTCACAGTCCTCATTCAGGTGACGTCACACCGCTGCACACAGACTGCGGGGACTTTACCCCAGGACTCCCACTCACCTCTCCTGGCCTTCGCACTGTTGTTAAACATTTTACTTCTATGCACCGTGAACCCAAGAATGACTAGCAACTTTGACTCAGGCATTCAATCTTCTATTAAAGTGATTTAAATAATCAGAAAAAGTGCTTCTGTTTGCCCATCTGCTTACCATTTCTGGTCCTCCTCATTTCTGTGTAGATCCAAGTTTCAACCCACTATCATTTTCCCTCTGCTTTAAGGATGTATTTCAACATTCCTTGCAGTCAGGGTCTGCTGGTGATGAATTCTCTCTGCTTTCACATGTCCAATCATGTGTCCAAAATGGCTTTCCTTCTCTGTTTAGAAGGCATGTTTGCTGAGTAAAGAATGCTAGGTGGGCAATTGTCTTTTTCTTTTCCAGTTTTGTAGATGCTGCTTCACTGTATTGCAGGTGGTTTTATTTCTGACGAGAAACCTGCTTTCCTGTGTATTTTTGTTCCTCATGCGCAGTGTGTCTTTCTTCCCTGGCTGACTTTCTGTTTGTTGCTTGTTTAAGCTTTGATGACAGGACAATGTGCCTGATGTGGTTTCCAACGTGGACCCTGTGTTTGGAGCTCACTGAGCTCCTTGGATCTGTGGGCTCACAGTTCACATCAAGTGTGGAAAAGTGCTCCTCTAAGCATTTTTTCCATCTGCCCCTTTCCTTGGGGAAAGTTCCGTGATTCACCGGTGGTCAGTGCAACTTTCTGTCTTCTTTGTGTTGTTCTGGATGGTTGGTTGGACTGGCGCGTCTTCTGTGATGGCGGACCCACCCCTGCTCTCGTGTGCTTTGCATTTCCAACACTGTAGTTTTCGTGCTAAATTCATAGTTATCTCATAAAAGATCTCTCACAACTCTACTGAACGTGGTCAATCTTGTCTGCCACTGGCTTTCTGAACTAAGTAATACAGTTATATTGTAAAGCAAATGAATCTCACCAACTAAATTCCAGTACCTAAGTCATTTCTGGGTCTGTTTTTTAAAAAAGATTTCATTTATTTAATTTTAGAGTGAAAAGGGAAGGAGAAAGAGAGGGAGGAAAAACATCAATGTGTGGATGCCTCTGGTGCACCCCCTACTGGGGACCTGACCCCAGGCATGTGCCTTGACTGGAAATCAAACCAGTGACCCTTTGGTTCGCAGGCCAGCATTCAATCCACTGAGACGCAGCAGCCAGGGCTCTGGACCTGGGTTTTTTTTTTTTTTTTTAAATCGATTATAGATCATCTTTCTTGCTTTTTTGCATTGAGGTGATTTCTGATTCGATGTCATACATTGTAACTTCTACTTTATGGGGTGCTGCATAATTCTGCATTACCGGGAATATTCTGGAGCTTTGTTTGGGGCTGCAGGTGACTACTTATAAACAGTCTGGCCATTCTTTCAGCTCTTGCTTTTAACTTTGTTCGACTGGACCAGAGAAGTGTTTTGTTTATTTCCTCACTACTGAGAAAAAAACCTGCCTGAGTTTTTCACCAAGAGCGAGTGTGGGTCCAGTCTCTCTTCCTCCATTTTGACCGGAAGCAAAATTTTGGACTCTTTTTTAAAATCCCATTTAAAAGAATTAATCAGAACCTCACCGGCTCCTGACAATGTTATGTGGCAGAGATCAGCCTCGCTGGCAGCACCAACACAGCTGCCTCCTCCCTTGCGGGCGTTAGTGGGGGGGCTGCGCAGCTCAGTTCCGCCCCTGGAACACGGGCAGACTCCATCATTTAGCTCCACTTTCATGAGGGAACATACTCCGTATGACTTAAACATTTTGAAATGTATTGAGATTTACTCTTTAACCAAACACGTAGTCTATTTTGTCAGCTGCTTCGTGTGCACTTGAAACGGCAATTAAGTCCGTTTGGTAAATGGCATTGTTCAAATGTTCCACGTAATTATGTTTCCCTGGTGGTTCTGTCGATTACTGAGAGGGCTGTGTTAAAATCTCCAACTAGGTTTGATTTGTTTCTCTCTGCTAAGCTCTGTCTTCTGTGCAGACACCTGCAGGGTCACTGTGTCTTGCAGCGGAACTGAACCCTTCACTGTCCCGCCACATTTGCCTTCAACTCAGGTGCTTCTCCCGAAAGGCCACTTAGGGGGATGTTCTTCTTGCTGCATCAACTGTTATGTTACGCTTGCATGTTACATATGTTTCCCAATTCTTTCGCTTTCACTTTGTGTTTGAACGGATGTTTTTTTCTGTTCATTTGGTCTAGCAATGGCTATGTTGGAGTTTTTAGTCTAAATTTAATGCTATTATTAGTGTGGTTGAATTTAAGTTTACCACTTGCTATTTGTTTTCTATTTGTGTTATCTGTATCTTGTTCTTTTTTCCCTAACTTTCCTGCTTAGTTTGGATAAAATAATTACTTGAAAATATCCCACCTTATGTGCCCTGTTGGCTTGTTAGTTACACCTCTGTGTTTTCTTTGGGGAACTTAGGACATGCGCCTTTAAATGATCTCCGTCCACCTTCAAACAGCCCTGACCCTCTGGGCAGAACCGATCACTGCATGCACGCCACCCTTACCTTGGTTCTGTGGTAAAGTTGCTTCTTCTCTGGCTGCTTTTAAGATTTTATCAGTGGCTTTGAGAATTTTATAGTGTGCCTTCTTGTATTTTTGTTATATTTATTCTGCTTGAGGCTTATTGAGCTCCTTGGATGTTTGAGCTTATAATTCTGGCCATTATTTATCAAGTCATTTTTTCCTAACCGGCCCCTCCAATCACATGTGATAAAACACCTTATTTTTTTTTGGTCAGCTTTTTTGGCCTGTGCTTCACTGGGACCTGCACGGGTCACTGACAGCTTCCTTCTCTGTGGTCCCGCCCGGGGCCAGGCACACATGACGGACAGCCTGCCGCTCTCCCAGCGTGCACTCCCTGGACCCCACAATAAGGGGCACTGGGGGGACTGAGATGACGCACGATCGACAAGAGATCAGCAAGAACAGCCTCAGCCAATGTGGCCGTCACTGGATTCCCACCTCGTCAGAAGATGGTCCGGGGCTGACCCCAGGTGGTACTGCATTCTGGGGGTCCTGCTCATTTCACACTAAACACTCCCGTTGTCAAGAGAACAAGCTTGTCCTCGTTTTAATGCTCTTATCCTGATAAGGATTTGTCTTTTTTGCCCTTGGAATTGCTTCCGCACCACCTGTGGGCTAAGTGCCTGACTCGCCATTGCCTGTCTTGTATTAAATTGCTAAGGAATTCATTTTACTGCAAAGGAAACATGGCCTCAGGCACACACTTGAACTTCGAGCTCCTCCCAAGTTCTCCCTACCCAGAACAGCTGGCCTGACAGAATGGAAGGTGATGTGTGTTATTTTGTGTTCACATTTTCCTTCCCTGCCTTGCAGCGCCCACCTCTACAGGAGCACATTTCCTGCGCATGGAGTTACACTGCAGCCATGTGATTCACTTGGGACATAGAAGACTTAGCACCCAGTGTGTGGTTTGCCACTTCTGTGCCCTGTGCTGTTCCCCCAGCTCAGTCCCAGGAGAGGGGTGGTGCTACCAGACTGGGACACAATGAAGGTGCTGCGCGGAGCTGCAAGCGGCCTGAGAAAAGGTGAGAGTGATGTACCTGCTGATCCTGAATCTCGAGCCCTTGTTATCACAGCAGACAAGTCACGCTGACTGGCCAGCCTGTTCACCTTTCTCTTCTTTTCTCTGCACATTTGGGCTCTTCTGCCTAAAAGGGATTTATTTCCGAGGACGGATGCTCCTGCTTGGGGACACAATGAACCCACTGCACTTGCAATTCAGATGCTCAGCAGCTACATGCCGCTACTCCAGTGACTGAACCGACAGGACGGCAGAGTGGCCCCGACACTAACCACATAGGGAGCGGGGTGTGGTTACTGCACCACTGGGCTCCTGCTCGTACTTTCACGACTCCCACAGTGACTAATAAATGCAAGACAGGCACTTTGGGATAAAAATTTGAATCCCTTCACCAGGTAAAGAATTCTAACCTTAGGTACTTAGGTACTGGTTGGACGCAGGTGAACACGGACCATGGACCAGGGGGGTGGGGTGGGGTAGAAGACTTAAGTACAACTGCTGCAACCTCTTCACTGGCTGCAGAAATGGTGACAATGCAGACTGTCTTCCTGGCCTGGTGTGTGTGCACGTGTGCCTGTGCGAGACCCTAGTTTAACTACTTACTCACTTCCCCCACTCCTTGGTGTCTACTACTATTTTATAGAGGGAATGCGGATGGTGATGAATGAACCTTTTTTTTCAGGGTTGAATGATGAACTCGGTTTTCATGTTAGAGCATATCCAGGCAGGCATGTGACTAGGCTGGAATTAACGTCTCCTGGAGGACTTGAAGAGTCATATTTTTGGGAGAAGGCCAAAGGATCAGTTTGGAGGCATGGTCATCGTATCACGTCAGGGGGAAACACAGTGGGTGTGCCACACACAGTGGGTGTACCTCGCATAGTGGGCAAGCCACAAACAGTGGGTGCGCCACACATAGTGGGTGTTCCTCACATAGTGGGCATACCACATACAGTGGGTGTCCCATACACAGTGGGTGCACCTCGCATAGTGGGCATGCCACACACAGTGGGTGCGCCACACATAGTGGGTGTTCCTCACATAGTGGGCATACCACATACAGTGGGTGTCCCATACACAGTGGGTGCACCTCGCATAGTGGGCATGCCACACACAGTGGGTGCACCACACATAGTGGGTGTATCTCACACATGAGAAGAAGGGTGAGAATGGAGGCTAGGCAGCTGTGGGATGGACAGTGCTGGTCATTCGTTAGCAGCTCCTAGTTGGGTCAGTAGATGTCGGGGAGGGACTGGGATATTGGTAGTGAAAACTGGCAGGGTGGCAGAGGAGAGGGCAGAGACTTTCTTGTTTTCTGGATTCTGATGGAACCTCCAGCAGCAGCCGTTCCAATCAGAATGCAGGGGAGCTGCACACACAGGAGAAGGCAGGTCTGAGGCAACTCCACGGCAGGCACACGCTGCATCACCACGTGCAGACACTGCCCTTTCTGCTCTACGGCTGCTGCAGTTTCTTTGACCGGAAACCTGAGTCCATCTTTGGATGTCAAATATCCAGATTCTGTCTTTGCTTTATCCCTTCCCTTTACTTAAAGAAGTCAAATAAATTGAACCCAAAAGGCAATACACATTTATGTTGAAGAGGGCCCACCAGCACAAAGTAACACGTAAAACGGACGGCCGCATGAACAATGGCCCGGGGGTGTGCGTCCTGCTGTCACGCCTGCCGGCGGCTCCTGACTTGTTTCTGTGAACAAACCACGTGTCTAAGGGTCACCTTGAAGCCAGGGAGGGACTCCACAACCTGGATGCTTTCGCACCCAGCATTCGGGATTGTAATACCACAGTTCTATTTGTTTTACTTCTATTTCTACATCCTTTACTGACTTAAGAGGAGGACTGGAAAGTGTATTTAAGGTGTGTGTGCTTAATATAGAGGAATTACTAAAATCAATCCACCTGGGCGGCAGCCATGTGAGCCTGAGTTCTGTGAAACGTCAGCTCTTGTCCACGAGACGCTGACACTCCGGGCCCTTCGCTGCTTCTGCAGAATTTCTGTTGTTTCCTAGAAATCTCGTCTTGACTGGTTCTCCCATCACAGCCTAAGGAATGTTTGTGTCGTCTAGTAAAAAAAAAGAAAACACACGTAACAAAGAGCATCTTCAAGTACATAGGACTTTGTTTTATTCACTCCACTGAAAATCCGAAGTTCTTTACATGGCACCCTTTGCAGCAGGGCCCCTGCGACCCAGCAGGGCCCCCACAGGCAGCGGGGCCGGGGGCGCACTCGCCGCTCCGTCCTTGTCTCACACCGAAGGGATTAGGTTCTGACACTATGTACACTCACAGTTCTGAATGCCATTCAATCACTATGGCAGAGAAAGGGGATCAGGAGGCGCAAACATCCATTCAAAGTCTGCTTCTCAGAGATTTTTTTCCTGAAAATGCCCAGAGGCATTTCATTCCAAAAACCCTTCATCCACAGACATGAAGGAAGGAGGCCGCAGGCTTGGGCCCCTTCCCTCAGAATATCTTAGTTTATTCACCTCCTTCATTGGTCACGGGTAGGTTTTCCTCTTTTAAAAATGAACCTTTATGCATTTTAGGATTAGAAAATCAATCACCATCAGCTACCAAGGCTGCGTCTGAGATGTCTGACAAGCCGAGCACCCAGAACGGGCCTCAGCCCACCCCGGCCCTGTGTGCGTCCTGGCTGGCAGTGAGCAGCTGAAACAAGGTGGAGGGGCCGCTGGCTGGAGGCCAGGGGTGTCCTGACGTCTAGCGGCAGACACGCACGTCGTGCCTCAGGAAGTTAGTAAACATTTTCCCTGTGCTTCTGGCCCTGGTGGTCACTTTCAGGCCCCTAATATAACATTCATTTTAGAAATTAAAACAAAAAATGATTTCCCCAAAGGAACCCAGAGGCTTTGCTTCAGGGCACAGACTGGAGTCTGTGGTCATGACTGTGCTTTAAGGACAGGTCCCAGTCGCGGCCTAAGGAGACGAACCACAGCGATTTCAGGAACAGCAGAGGCAACACCGCTGCATCCCCCTTCCTGCACCAGGAAGCACCTCTCCTCACCTGACCCAAGTTCTGAGGGACCTGAGCTCTTCTCTGTCAGAACCAATGCCACCCCTGTCACCCTGACAGGAGGGACATCTGCTGGCTGTCACCTGATCCCACTACTCTCCATACTGTTTCTGTCCACACAGTTCATTTGCCTGTAGGGCGGCTCCTTCATCCTGCTCACCATGGAGCCAGAGCAAAAGGGGAGATGGTCCCTAGGAGCAGGGCCCGCCCATCTGCCCCAGGGCTGCCGTCGGCTCCAGGTGCACGGCCCCACACACCACAAATGACGGGGACCAGTCCTCTGTCCTCACTTGCGCCACCCACGTTCAATGCTTCTGCTGCGGTGGACGCTACGATGAAGTAGATGACCTCGTATTACAACAGAAATTAACATTTGTAAAAAAAGATGGGGCCTAAAAAGGATTAAGGATTGGAAATAGCAGTTCTGGGCTGGTGCTTGCTCGTGGTGGCCCAAACAGGAGAGAAACCGACCTGGTCGAGAAAGGTCAGAGAGAAAGTGATGTCAAAGACACAAACAGCCTCAGATTCTATCAAAAAAAAAGGCCTATAAATAAATATCCTCTGACCCTCAAAAGAAAATGAAGTAGAAAAACAATTTTTCTTTAAAAAAATGCTAAGTGTCTCCTGAAGTATCTAAATGAAGTTTATAAAATACTCATGAACTCCCACAAATATAGAAATGTTTAAAAACCAGATGGCGGGTCGGCCACACTGTGACCCCAGAGGTCGGCAGAGGGTTTGTGCTGGAACCGAAACACGTGCCACGCGTCCCACCTTCCGAGTGTGCGCGGAGGCCGCCGGCCTGTGTGTGCGGCCTCCCGCTGACCACAGGGGGCAGTGTGGAAAGAGGGAGATGGAAACCCAAAACCGGGGCACCACGGGCGGAAACAGCCATGCCTGATTTCCACCCAGCCCCCCGAGGACCTGCCTGGCAGGGAGACCCCGGAGCCAGGCCGTGAGGCCCAGGGCACCCCCACGCAGTCTCGCTGTGAGGAGACCAGGCGCTGTGGGCATGAGGTTTTCCGTCCAGGTGCCCCACAGGCGCCCCACAGGCTAGTGCCTCACAGAGAAGCAGCATGAAAACAAACCCAGCCCCTGGAAGGCGGGCCTGCAGACAGTAAACGTGCAGCCTATGTGGAGAGTGGAACCCGGAGGTGGTCACAGCAGATGGGCTCGCAGCCGCGTGGAGGCAGGGCAGTGACCGCCAGGGAGCAGCCTCGTGTCTTCAGCACCTTCTGTCCTAGTCCAGTTTCTTATGCCCGGGCTTCTTCCCAGCATCCAAGTTCTCAGGGCTGAAGTCAGCACAGAAGCCGTTGGGGGTAGGAGCAGGGGGTGTCTGTGCACAGCTCTCGAAAGGCGGCTGGTTGGGGTACAGATACTCCTCTGCGAAGTCTGGGTCCATTTCCACAAACCTGTTGAAGTCGGCTGGAAAAACAAGGACACCAGGGTTGTCGGGGCCTTGGGGGTAGACATCTGGAGTGTGGAGCTCTTTCCTGGGCCTATGGCCTGCCTGCTGCTCCCACTGCAGGGCTGGGGTCTATGCTGATGGTCTTGGAGGTGAGGACAGGACAGGCTGCACTCAGTTTTTCTCTGCTGTGAACACAATCACAGCAGAAGCAAAGAGACAGCCACTGTGTCCTCTCAGCTACTCCTGCTTTGCGGAGACCTCAGACTATTGCATGCCCCTGAATTCAGGGGGTAGTCAGGCTACTGAGCATGTGTGACGGAGGTGCTGCTCACCACAGGGCTGGGTCAGGGATGGGACAGATCACCGCATTCAGGCACCCCGAGAGCAAGTGAAGCTCAGAGGCCTGCAGGCAGGAGCCTGCAGGGTCCAAGGACACACGTGTTGTCTCCTTGTGTGGGAAGCTCAGAGTGGCTTTTACTGGAAAGGTCTGCAGCGGGTCAGGCTCACTGCAAACCTCATCGGCAGCCCCAACCACCAGAAGCACGGCCTACTTTAACGCAGATGCATGACTGTGTGTGTGCACGCACAGCCAACAACCCCCCACCCGTGTCTGACATTTGGATGCAATTTTAAAACATGTCCAAACAAGACGTGCACGCTGACCTTTCCTGAGCAAATGTCTGCCTGTTTTCTAGCAAGAACACATGCCCGTTTCTAAATGCGCGTGCTGGCCGGTGTGCGGAGCAGGCTGCCTCCCAAGATCCTGTCGCCTGGCTGCCCTCCCCAGCCCACAGGAGGGTTTCAGATCCTGACACCCGAGGGTCTGGCCATCCTGCTTTGTGCAGCCACAGATAATGAAGCCAAACCTTCCCAGAGAGAAGCTGCCCAACAGTCGGTCCTCGCAGGCAGGTGGACTTGCTCCTGCACTGGGACTTTGACTGTGGCTGCCCTGCCCCACCCTGGCACACACGCCCACAGCCCCCAGAACAGCATCTGTCCTGGGTCCGAGCTCTATAGCCGAGCTTTTGGAATTTGATTCTGTTCATCACCTGAAGAAATCAGATTCGAAAGCTCCCACCCATCCTGGCCAGGTTTCAGGGAAGGACTGTCCTCTTGAGAATTTCCCAGTTATGGGAGACACAGGGTGCCTGGCGAGCACAGGTGGGCAGGGGCTCCAGGTGTGTCCCCCGCTTTCTGTACAAGTGGGCCATCCTCCCTGCTCCCAGTGCCTCTCACCAAATGTGATCCTCCCCTTCTCCTCCTGGTCGATTGCCCGAAAGAGGTCGGTCACAGTGAGCTCCGCCACCCCTAAGGCTGTCTTGAGGATGCTGGACAGGGCGTCCTCGTCTATGCTACCGTCCTCCTGAGACCCGTACATCTGCAAGGCAAGCCTGGCGTTACCCCGAGGTACCCCCCCTTCGTCCTCGGCCCTGCCAGCCCCAACTGCCTGTCCAGAGTGGCCCGGTTTTCCTCCCTCGGTGCTGCAGCTCTCCGGTAGGCCCCCATCCCGCCAGGCAGCATGGCCACAGCCAGTCTGTAAGCTTAGGGACTATAAAGATGCATCACAGATCTGACGTGACCCATGCCTCACTGTCCCCACAAATTAAACTCACAAATGCACCCTGCACTTGCCTTGAACGCCAGCTGCATGGTGTCCAGGGTTTGGGCCGGCCGGCAGACCACGGACAAGGCGACCACGTACTCCCTCGGGTCCATTGCGCCGCACCCACTCTGTGAAAGGAAGACACCCTCAGGGGCAGCTCAGCCACCTCCCTTGGGAGAGCTGGGGTTCAACAGGGGCTGCTGCGTTCAACTAAGGGCTAGCTCCACAAAAACTTGAGAGCATTTGTCTACATGAAAAGAGCATTTGGAAGGACGTTCATAACCACTGACTTCTCCAAGTCAGTGGTTATGAACGTTTTTAGGCCATTACAACCCACCTTTTTAGGCCATTACAACCAGTTTTCAGTATGTGAGGCATGATTCCTATTGCCTGCAAAACCTTTCCTTTTAGAAAAAAACCTGCCAATGACAGGGGTCACACTTGGGCCTTGAGAACCTCGCCTGTGGGAAGCACACAGTGCACATGCAGAATAAAGGCGAGTCCCCGCTGGGCGCAGACACATGGCACCCGGCAGCTACAGGTGCCACGCAGGCCCAGTTCACGCCAGGTGGCAAGCCGATGTGCGCCCGGCTCTGGGAAGGTGTTTAGCCTCCCATCTGAGGCTCTCTGAGGCTCTGACCTGTGAGACCACCGTGCCCTCAAAACACTCAACAGTGAAAATGAACAACCCACGTGCTGTGGTAAGGTGTCTGGGGCTCGACCAAGGCTCGCTGCTAATAACACGTCATCAGTGTCACCAGCTGGGACCACACTCACTCTCCTGTTTCAAACCTGACACTGTCATCAAAGTGCCAAGTGAAACGCAGCCACAGATGTGGCTCTGACGGTAATAGAAACCCACAGCCTCAACTCGTGGAAAGCCGTCTGTAGTTGGGGGACCCCCGGGTGGGCCCCCCTGCTGCCCACGGTGGTGCTTCACGACCTGCAGACCCACGAGGTCTCCTGTGCCCACATCGGCCACCCGACTGTCCTTGTTCTGCCATGCCAGAGCACGCTGGGCCTTGTGGCCACGAAGAGCATGCAACATTGTCACATGGAACGTGGCACATTTTACACACATGAAACTCTATGTGTTCATGCGGAACACACTCCATTGTTCACATGCAACATTCGTGGCTGAAGGAGCCCTTGGCACACACCGCATGACTGGAGGTCTGGCTGCGCTGGGTCAGCGGGGCCTCTGGGACAGGACGGCAGGGGCCACTGGCCTGCATCACCATGTGACCTGATTCAAGGAAACCTAAACTACGGACATGTTCGTCAGCAAACATGAATTTAAATGTCAATTTTTTGTGCATTTAAAACCATGGGAGAAAATACTCTGTATTTTCTCTGTGAGACAGGTGGGCTGTTAGGATGGGGCCCTTTAGGGGTGGTTTTCCCTTCTCTACTTCCAAAATCGAAGGTTTGGCAGCCCCTGCCCCTCACCGGGTGACAGGGCTACCTCATCAAACAGGGAAAACATGTCAGCCAGCGTGTCCGAGACGGGGACCTCCAGGTACGCGGCAAACTCGGAGACGTCGATCTTCCCTCCCCTCTTCATCCGGGCACTTTCTGCGTATCTGCCCAGATCTTTTTCAAGTTTTTCTGGTTTCAGGCTAAACAAAAAAGAGAAAAAGGTTCATTTCACTAAGATCACAGAATGCCCAAAACAGGAAGTTTACTGTTTTAAGACATATCACAATCTCAAAATTACATATCGGCTGAGCAGCTGGTTTTCAAGAAGAGGCTTCTAATAACTCGAAGGCATGCAGCGAGTTTTGTCTAAGCGTCTGCAGAAGTGCTCGTGCCCCCGGCGGGGAGCACACCAGGACGCCCCGGGGTGCGGGGTGCATCAACCACGAGGCGCTCGCTGCCACGTGGACTGAAGTAAAAAACAGTAACCAACCACCAGAATAAGCAGTCCGACTCTCTCCTGGACTCCCTGTCCCAACAGGGAGATGTTGGGCAGCGCTTGGGTGCCACTGGGACCTCCAGCTCGGGCACTGACACCTGCAGGGCGGAGGCCCCTGTGAGGTTCTGCCAGAAGTTTCCGGTCCAGTAAAAAGCTTTTCTCTCACTGTTACCGAGTGCAACATACCTGCCTTGTCACACGCCGCAGCCCCAATGCTTGTCACAGATTTCAAGCAAGCATCCTAACTGTTTAAGAGTAAAAACAAAACAAAACAAAACAAGGCACTCACCCCAGTCCCCTCACCAGCCTGGCAAATTCTAGAAGACAGGTGTCTGCAGGGAGACGGAGCTGCCCTTCTGCCAGGGCCAGCTGGCAGTCCTCGAAGGTGTAGTCGGTCACGGAGACGCCCAGGGCCCTACGGCAGAGGAGGGGCCCTATCATGAGCGCCCCCTGCAGGGCAGCCGCCCTGCTTCACAGGAGCTTCCCTGGGGTCTCTCCCGCGTCAGCTCTGCTGGCAGGAACCCTGGCAGTGGCAATGCCGGCACGCGCACCCTGCATCCTGCTCTGAGCCCCACGGTACCTTCACCACACGGTGATTTAAACATGAGGGGAAGACTCAGAATATGAAGCAGCACAGACGGGTGACGAGGAAAGTCCATGTTTAGCACTAAACATAACTGCCTGATGGCTGACCGTGAACTTCAATTCCTGGGGCTGCCCCAAGCTTTGCTGTTAACTCAGAATTATCTCGGTTTGCGCCCCATTAGATAACAAGCATGCATTTGGGCCTTAATGATAGCACTGTCCCAAGGGGGTGTTTGATGGGGAAGCTCCACTCTTCACAGGTCACCAGGGACCGCTTTAATCAGAGCTGGCACTGCTCTGAATTTGGGGAGAGAGTCGGAACTCAGCCCCTCTCAGAACTCTGTCAGAGTCCATGAAAAAACCTCTCCTGACTATTAAAGAAAACATTCAGGGTAGAAAATTTACCCAGGATAGAAAACTAAACAGCCCCTCACCCTAATAATGGAATGAGTTTCAAATCATTAGAATAAAAGTTCCTGCTGCCATGACGACAGTGTGCAGTGATGTGAGAAAGAAATAGTAGCCCTGATGCTCTCCTTGACAAGCTTGGGTGTAACCCTTCGGGGACAGAGGTCAGGTTCGTGTCAGCAGAGTCTTGGACTATTCCACAGGAAGGCAGGGGAAGGCCAGCTCAGGGGCGGCCCACAGAGCCCTCGGGGATCCTGGCCCTGCCCAGGTGCGTTCGCAGGTGAGACTAGAGACCAGAGAGGTGACAGCCCACTGAAATTCTGCTGTGACAAGAGGGTGCCCCATGGGTTATTTGTCCTTTTCCATGGAATGTATCACCATTCCCCACTGTTAATATAGATAGTTTCTTTAGGATACATATCTTTAAAATTGTTAATAGTTAATTTCAATGTGTATTAAGAATATTTATACCTAACCCGTTGAGCCTGCCATTCCATGGGTGAATGTTATTTTTTATCAAGAGGCCGAACAAGGATGTCACCGAGAGCCCTAACTTCCCAAAAGTTGAGGGTCAAGTGCATCCTGGTGGCCGGTGTGTACTTCAGAGACAGGGAGGAGGAGTTTCAGAGGATGGTGGGAGGGGCAGTGCACTCTGTCCCCAGCACCCAGCTTTCTGAGGAGCCTGTGGACAAAGACCGAACATGCTGCTGAGTTCTAATTCGTGCAGGTGGAGGTGACATGCACGATTTCGCCCAATAGAGTCTCCCAGAATGCAGTGAAGTGAGGGTGCAGTGTGTGCGCTGAGATGTTTTACTTTAGACAGCTGAGTCACACAGGTCAGCAAGAGCAACTGTTAACGCCCCTATGCAGCTGTGTGGACCCCATGCAAGTGCCACTCACTGTCAGAGCCACTGAGCTGCTGAGCAACCCCCAGGCACCGAGGGGGGCAAAGTGGGGGGCAGCTCCTGCTGCTCTGGAATAGGAGAGAGGAGATGGGGAGAGGACGGGACAGGAGGGACGAGGGCGGCTGGAGCAGGAGGGACGTGAGGTGACACTGCTGCTGCCTGGAACAAGCCGGGAACAGCAGGCAAGACGAGGTGGGCAAGGTCCTGACTGTGCCATGGATGCGCTACCAGTGGGACGAGTCACTGCCCAAGCCTAGGTGTGCAGCGACCACACGAGCCCGGTGCGATGGAGCAGGGGCGTTAATTCACACTCTGTGGGTAGAGGGGCAGCGAGGCTTCGAGGATGCTGCTGCCCAGACCCCGAAGTCTGCACAGATCAGCGCCCTCACCGCGGGCTCTGCTGCCGGTCACTATGGGGGCGCCCATGCACACAGCACCCGGGGGCATCGATGGATGTGGGCACATTCGATGTTGGTGAAATTAAGTGATGATTAAGCTTCTTCTGAAATGCTGAGCAACAGAATGTTATTGGACAAAAGCAGAGGCGTACAGTGTGCGCCCCAAAGGCACAGTCCGTGCTTGTTCACTGGGTTGTCAGGAGCCTGTTTTCCTGATGTTACTGGCTTCCTTATTTTTAGCAGTGCTAAGGAGGAAAACAGCAGGTGAATGAGAGTCCAGAGTGACCCTCAGGGAGTCACGGGGGGTCAGAGAGCCCGGGGGAGGGGGAAGGCACACTCACTCGGCCATGACGCGGCGCACGTTGCTGGCGTACAGGGCAGGGTCCTTCCTCTCCTCCTCCGAAGGGCTGTACACTGGGAGGAACTGAGCACACGGAGAAGACCGAGTCACTTCCACAGTGTCACAAGACACCCACCTTACCCACGCCAACCTTCAGTGACAATCGTGAGACTGACAAAATTGAGATCTGCCAAGGCACTTGCCATTAGTCATGTCCAAAGTGGTCGTGCGTGCACATACATAAATGTACACGTGTGTGGAAAGCTCCCAGCTCACCACTGCTCCCTAGGAGTGCCCACTCCCCCGACACCGAAGCTGTGGTCTGTGAACTGTATTTGTAACTTCACACAGGGGCTTGGTCTTTACATGCAAAAGAGTTATGTACGTGTGTGTTTTCATTTCTGAAGTTCTCAGTTTCGTGCTGAGGATAACACAACAAACTATTTCTATCTAAGAGACAGTGATTAGCTCTTTGACACTGTATTTGGAGATTACAGTAAGTTGTCCCATGAACGTGTCTTTGAGTGAGCAACACTTACAAGGCCCTTTAAATAAGTCCTACCATGCAGAAGAGGCAAACAAGCACGAGCCCTTTTTGTTTAATATGAATACTTAAGAATTCAGGAATATCCTGAAGTCCTATTAATTCTCACCATAGAACTCCATTCGCTTACAGCTACATGGAAAAGAACCACGTAACTGCAGCAGTTCCTCGAATTAGCACCAGTGTCCTGGAGGAGCGACACCAGGAGCAGATACATTTAGAGGAATTTCATGAGCCGCAGAGCTTCCCTCCGATGTTCACAATTAGAAGCCAGGTCTGAAATAGAGCTGTTTCCACCGGCAGGTGAGCCACATAAAATATCCTAAGCAGAGGCCTTGCTACACTTGAACTTGGGCCAAGGCCCGTTCGGCTCAGTCCTGAGTGTTAAGTGGCTTACATTCTACTGAAGGGAAAAACCTGGTGGAAAGCTGGCTCATCTATAGTCAGTATTACTCTGCAAAATTTATCAGAAGGTAGTAAACTGTTTCATTAAATATTTAAGTTGCTTATAACTCATATTTAATTTTCAGGTACAAGAGTAACCTGTTAATTCCCTTTAAAAAAATAAACTCTATTTCTGATTCACTCAGAAAACCTTTACAATTTATTTCAGCTGACAGGATGGGCATTGCGACTTTGTCTGAGACATTCAATGGGATGCAAACTGAAAGGCAGGCTACATGACCTAACCAAGTGTCAGAGAGAGGATGACAGACAGCATGACAAATTTAGCAGTATGAATTTAGCAGTATTAGTGTCAGGTAAAAATTAGAACATTATTCAATGCATATGTGTCAATTTTATATGTCCCTAAGCTGCACTAAGCATAATAAAAGAATGATGGATTTGTAGATTTAAAAAATCTTATCTGCATGTATTCAAAATCATTGAAGAGACACAAACTAACTGAGGCAAAATTACTAGGAAGCACCTCTGAGGAGCCAGTGAGAAATGAGAAGAGTTCAAAGAGACAGATGATATAACATTGTTTCTATACAGACCCCAACATAATACAATGTAACGCTGTACCTACGTAGATGCCTACATAGCATTGTATCTATACAGACAACATAACACTGTATAGCATTATGTTTGTACAGACACTGATATAATACTAAATCTATAAAAGACCTCGATAGAATGTGTCTATAACCCAAAGATAACATTGTGTAACACTATATCTATACAAACCTCAATTTCAATTCGATTGTGAAGCTGACACAGGGTAAGCCACAGGATTTCCAACCTTAAAAACAAGTAGATTTATAGCACCGGTTAAAAAAATTCCATCGAGTTAAACTATTCCAAATCTGGAGCACAACTCCAGATCCCTTGCCCTGCAGAGGGCAGCACTGGACAGTTAATTCTCCTTCAGGAAGGGGGTGCTGCGCCTTCCTCAGCCTAAATCTGAACCTTGAAACACAGCAGTGAGAGACAAGGCTTCGTTTATTAAATAGCAGTCTTCCCTATTCTTCTTAAATACACCTGTATCTGCAACTTTAGCTTGCACTGCAAGACACTATTTCCCAAGCTTGTCTTCCAGCTCAGGAAGCTCATTCACCTGTCCTGGCCCTGGAGATGTCCCGGCAGCCCAGGCTGGACAGGCCCTAGGCCATGCCATCCCCAAGCCTGGCTCCCAGAGTTCCTGACCTCAGAGTGAGTGTCACCACACTTTTATTTGCAGGAGTGGAGATGGGGAGCCATCCAGAATCCTGTCCCTGGGCCTTCACTCACTACCCCCTTGATACACAGTTCCCCTCTTAACTCTTACACACCCCACTTCTGCCTTATCACTGACAGCTCCAAGCCCAGTCCACCAGACCCCAAAGGAGCCCCTCCCCAACCTTTCTCCCAGCTTACACCTCGCTTCTCGCCACCCACTGTCCACATTCCAGACTCAGAAATGCAAAGGCCACCACTCAAGACATGCCGCGCCTCAGGGCGCCTCCCCGGAGTCCCAATCCAAACACCTCGGCAAGGCCTGGGGGCCCTGGGAGGGCTCTGGCCTGGCCTCAGCACCCACCCTCCTCTTCCAAACACCAGCTCGAACAGCAGCACCCTGGGGGCCAGAATTGCCTGGAACCCCTGTGCCTTTCCCCCCATAGCTGAGCAAGAGGAGGGCAGCCACCTGGAGGTCTGCCGCCTCTTCCAGGGACAGGCTGGTAATCGCTGAGCTGACAGACACAGGGCAAGAAAAGAAGACTTATGATTATTTTCTCATTGGGCTGAAGGCACAAATTAATTTAATTCCTGGAACCCAGGGTATGAAGATGGCCTGATTTTTACATTTAGTTTTCACAATGGGCTGAATCTCACTGCTATCAAATAGCAGCAGGTCCCGTATTCAGGTCTCACTTTGGCTAAAAGTAACTGGGGCATTTCCCGCAGAACAGGACAAACAAGACAGCACAATGTCTGACTTACGCTCCAGGGCCTTGCCACGTCCACGTGATGGTGTCCTGGGGGCAAGAAATGAGTGGGTGAAGCAGGGCTAGGAGTCAGGAGTTCCCGTGGAGGCCACATGGCTCCTCCCTCCGCAGACACGCCCGTCCCCATCTCTGCCCTCATCCTAGCCTCCCACCGACCCCAGCAATGCTGGTCTCCCCATCTTTCTAGTCCACTCTGTGGCAAAGGAGAAGCTGGGTGCTCACCACCTCTAGGTCCCCAGACCTCCCCCCAGATACACTCATCTCTCTTCCCACAAAACCAAGGTCACCACTGCCAACCTCCACCTAAGACCCGGCCCCAGCTCCCCTCTTCTGCCCTTCCCTTCTCAAGGTATCCCTGGCAACTCCAGGTGCAACGAGCAGTCCACTTTGTCCATCTGCTCTCTCAGGCTTGCTCACGCAGGCCTGGTTGCAGGGCCTGCAGTGCCTGCAGCACCTGCCGGCCTGTCCCCAGCACCCAGCCACATTCCATCCCAACACCCACCTGCACCCCCACTCCTGTGGGTCGGCCCCAGGCTCGGGAGGCGGTAGGACAAGCCGCTGTAGGGCAGTGTCTCCTGCACCCCCATGCCAGCCCAGGGCCCCACGGGGGCGTTTCACACCCTCTCCATCCTCAGCCTCGGCAGCCGCGCCAGGCACCTAGGTGGGGACACTGGATACCAGGTGCCTGTTTCTACCCTGACGCTGGTCACCCACGTGAGCTTTTGCCTTCCACAGTCCTGACACCTGCTGCACGCCACCTCAGAGGCCTGTGCGAACCCATGCACAGGGTTCCCTGTGCCCCACATTGCCCCCTCAGCATGGGTCTGTGCTCAGACCTGCCAGCAGCGGGGCTGCTCCTTTGGGGATGCAGCTGAGCGTGGGAGCCGGGCCCACAGCACAGGACGAAGCAGATGCTACGCTTCTCGGACTGCTGAGCTGAATGCTGCTAGAACCCAGTGAGGTCCCTGCTTAAAATACACTCATGGAACAAACTTAAAGAACAGAAAATCTAGAATTCTACACACCGATGTCAGATTCTCCAGGGAAGAGTGAATAAATACGCCTCTTCAGTTTCAGCTGCGCAGTGAGAATAATTTTATCTGTCTGTTTGAGTGGAGACCAGTTCTGACTGACATTTACTGGCTGCTCAGACAGCCTTGACTGTGCCTGCCCACACCTGCAGGCACAGGATCCGGCGTGCAGACCTCGGACCCCAAGGGCCCGGCCCAGAAGCCCCCTGTGTCCACAGATGCCGTGTGCAATCCTGCCAACATCTACACCAGGGACTCTAGAGCCCACTGTGCCCTGACCCGTGAGTCCCTTCCTTTGCTGTCACAAAGACACACTGTGGCGGAGAGAAAGCTCCATGTTATGAGCAGATGCACCTCACGCGTCCCCCCCTGGGGACCACGCTGGTGCCTCTAGCACCCGGAGAGCCCGGGACATGAGTGTGTGTGGACCTCTCTCCACTGCAAGAGGCTTTCAGCTCACGGAGGCAGGAGGATGTCCACCGAATGGGGTTACGGCACAGGTGAGACACAGCCGGCATGGAAAGAATGCCACCGGGCACCGAGGGAAGGGCTGACGTGACGGCTGCCCAGAGGCGGACACAGAGGCCAGTGGGGCCTCGGCCGGAGCCTGCTCTGAGGACTCGGGCAGGCTCTGCCCTTGAGCTGGGGGTCCCTCAAGACTGTTCAGGAGCTCGGAAGCCAAAACATCCCTTATGTTCTCTTAAACAAACCAAACCTCTACACCCAACCAAGGCAAGATAAAGGCACACAAACGACAAAGTCACCTGAATCCTGTCTCCCTTGCTGCCCCAGCCTTTCAGAACGTAACTACTCTCTGACACTGTCCTGGGGTGGGAACTGGGCAGTGAGAGCTGCTGACAACATGGGAGCAGGCTGTGTGTTTGACGTGCAATGTCGGGACCGACCCTGTGAGAGGAGGACCGCCTCCTCCTGGCCTACGGAGGCAGGACTCTGTGCGGAACGCTCGGGAATACCACGGCAAGTCAGATATCGGTGCATCCAAACACCTCCCAGTTCTCACGCCCAGGCCATTCACCTTAACTCGAATCCTCAGGAGAGCAGACTCACCAGTTGATTCGGGTACCGCAAAACCACGGGCTGGACAGGGACTCCCGGGATAAAGGCACCTGCAGGAAAAGGGACGAAGGCACACCTCCGTACTGCCGTGGCAGCGGGGCCTGCGCCTGCACGTCTCGTGCTGGCCTCGGGACGAACGGGGCTTCCCGCCAGGCCTTCCTGGTCAGCCGAGATCCAGCGCCTGCAAGGTTCCCCCCATATCTGTGCTGGTGGGAAATACTTGGAGAATTCTGGGGTCGCGGCCCTGCCGGCAGGAAGCAGAGGGGGGCGCCTGCAGGCTGAGCTGCCCTTTGGTGGGGCAGCTGAGAGGCCGGGTGGGAGCGAGGGTCTTCCCCACTTTCTCAAAAAGAAAACAACGTAATTAAGAAAACTACATACCAGGTTTGAAGGTAATTAGGCAGGTCCTGTTGGTACAAGTTCCCTCTGGAAAAATCATTATCTTGAAATGAAAAAAAAAAAAAAAGTTCAGCAATAAAGAGACATAATTCAGAGTTCACAGGTGCCAATTTTCACAATCTAATTCACTACTGCTGACATAATTTAGATACCTTAACCATTTTCAGTTGAACAAGTTGAAATGCATTATGGAAGCTTACGCCCATGTCCTAACTATGGGATTTATCAAAATCTGGATGCAATGCAAACAGACAACAGCAACCTTCTCAGACCAGGGGCCTGCAGATGGGTAACCATGGTCCCCGCCCCCCGGCTGCCGCAAGGACCAGGCACAACTGCACGGAGTGAATGTTAGTGTGGAGCAGGCGTCCCGCAGGCAGAGCAGGACATGGGCGCACAGACGACAGCCGGCCCTCGTCTAAAGGACCTGGGACTCAGGACGGCCCTGAGGGAGGTGGGGGTGCTGGCCCAGCAAGTGCAAACATGAACAGAATCTGCTGTTAAGCAGCACCTTCCCCACTGGACTTCCAGTCGCTGACTTGTACTGACTTCTAGCAAAGGCACGTGAACTTTCTCCACTGCTGAAAAGCAGAGCCCAGGTGGGTGCTTTCAATTCAGGCTCCTGAGGAGAAGACCGTCTCCAGATGGCACTGAGCCAGCCAGAGTCCAACCCCGCCGTGCCAAGGATCTGGCAAGCAAGCTGAAGGAGGAAGAGGAATGACCTGCACTTGTAGGGGTGGCAACCCAGGGGACCACTCGAGTAGCTGCCCGTGGGCACAGGTGCCGAGAGCCAGGCCCCCCAACCTCAGTGTTTTCTGTGAAGCCAGAACCCAGAGTCCTGTGGGGTTTCCAGCTTCTCAGTGTCGGCTCAGTTGAAAAAAGAAAAATACAGCATGGGCCAGACACACCCACAGCTACCACCAGCCGAGGCCCACGCCTCATGGCCTGGGTCGGGAAGCAGACACATGACAGGCAGCATGGTCTCGGCTGCCCAGAAGCAGTGCTTGCTTCTACTCAGCGGGTGAACACACCACTCGGACACGCGGCCACACTGACCGTGGGCAGGTTAGCAGCTCTTTCCAACTCAGAGCTTATACAAAGGTTTGTTGCTAATAAAGATGATTGGGGGAACTTGAGATGCAGATCTGAATGGTTTCTCCTTGTTTCTTTAAATTTTAAAATTCCAGAACCAAAAGCACCTATTTAGCAGATTCTTAGATTTGCACACTCATCAAGACTAAAAGGAAACTAAACACTTCTAGCCCTCAGGGAAGGCAACTTCTGGTCTTTTGGCTTCTCCCCGCCCCCCCCCCCCATCTTTAAGGAACCTTTTGGAATAAGCCTGCTCTCGTGTGAGCAGGGCTGCGTCACCTGCGGCCACTTGCCCTTCGACTGCACCCGCCTCCTGATCTCCTCCACGGTCCTCCTGCGGGAGTCCTGGTCAGACCGGGACACGAAGACCGGCCGTATGTACTTTATCAGAGCTGAAAGAGAGGGCGAGGCGTTGTGTCGGGAGCACTGCCTCCGCCCCAGCAGGCTGGACCACAGGCGGGACCCCCACGTGTCCCAAGGGCTACACTACAGGGTGTGCACCGCGGGAATGCACCGCGACCACAAGGCGTGGACTCCTGGCTGCGGGAAACCAGTGAGAGAGGGAGGGGAGGCGACACCGATCCCTGGGACCCACAGGAGGGGCCTCTCCAGTCCAGACCAGACCCTGGGCTCGAACGTCCAGCCTCCAGGACTGTGAGAAATGAATGCCTGTTGTTTAAGAGCCGCCCTGTTGTGACCCTTTGTGACCACGGCCTGGACAGATGCCCCCTGGCCCACATCTAATCAAGTCGACATTGGCAGCACCCATTTTGCCAACAGCAGCGATACGCTGGACCTTCCCTCAAAATGTCCAGCTTATCAAAATAAAATCCACACAGCAGCCTCCAGTATAACTGTCAAAGGAACACTAAAGTGTTAGGTGCCATGTGGGAACGCAGAGCAGGTGGACGAAGCGGGGACGTGGGGCCAGCGGATGCCCCTGTTCCCGCGGCCCTTGGCCCAGCATCGCCTGCCTCTGCCTGGACCGGCCCTGCTCCGGAACCCAAGTGAAGTGTAAAGGCAGGGAGGCCGGGGGGCGAGGACCAGAGCAGAGGCTGGGGTGGGGCGGCTGGAGGAAGACCCGGGCAGTCGAGACCTGGCACAGGCTGGCCAGCCCCCCGGGGCACCACGGACAGCGCTCTAGCTGGACCGGGCTGGGCCAGGCCCAGCATGTTTTCACCTGTGAAGTGAGCGGACCATGTCAACTGCCCCAGGTTACTTACAGTTCCCACAACGATGGTAACTGTGCTCAGTGGTGACCCCCAAAAGACGTGTCCACGTTCTAACCCCCAGAACATTTTAAAGAAAAGGTCTTTGCAAATGTAATTAGGTGAGGATCTTGAAGTGAGATCGTCCTGGATTATCCAATGACAAGTGTCTTTATAAGAGACAGAGACACAGACACAGGGAGGGGCCATGGGACAACAAAGAGAGACGCTGGTGTGACTCAGCCACAAGCCCAGGGATGCCTGGAGCCCGAGGAGCCGGGAGGGGCAGGAAGGACCCTCCCCATCCTGGTGTCCCCCAGGGAGCTCAGCCCTGAGACACCTTGATGAAGAGGCTTCTGGCTCCGGAGCGAGCCCACATTTCTGTTGTTTTAAAGCCACTGGTTTCCTAATCTGTCACGCAGCCTAAGGATGCTCACAAGCCTGGGCACAGTGACTAGGGCATGGGGCTGGAGCTACTGAGCTGTTCCCAGACTTCCAGATGGAGTCCTCTGCGATAGGACTTGAAGCAGTACTTCAGTGAGTTGTATCTGAGGGCAACAGTGTGCTGACAAAAAATAAAACCACAACAATGGAGGAGGAGGGGATCTCCTCCTTACAGAGGAGGTCACAAAGGAGGGGAAATGTGGACAGGAGACCCAGTGACTATTCCCTGTGGGAGTGGCCAGCTCTAACCAGCAGGTGGGGGGCTCCTCCCTCCAGTGGGTGGGGAGGGGTCTTACTCACTTCCCCATATGGGAATGTCTCTGCTCTCGGCCTTCATCACGATGGAGGACATGGTCATGGTGACGGGAATGGCGTCGAAGTAGGAGGAGTGTGGTGCCAGGGTGAGGATGGCCGCCTCGGTGGGCAGGGCCTGCTGTCCCTTCACGGCCACCCGGTGGAAGCCGCCGATGAACCACATGGTGCGCATGACGGCCTTGAGCAGGAAGTCCACGACTCTGCGAAAGAAGGTGCAAGTCAGAGGAGGCCAAGCGGTGGGTCCCAGCCCTGCCCACCTCGTTAGGCACACGCCAGTCACACGGGGCCAGTCACACGGAGACCAGCCCTGGGGTCTCAGTGCTGACCTGGCTTAGCCATCCAGGGCCAACTTATACTTGCAACAACTGTTACTGAAATGTCCTCTAAAGGGGGAAAGGTACTGTTCCCTTTATTTAAATGTGCAGTGGGAGGTCTTCTTCATTCATTTACTCAGGAAAATCGAGGGCCAGCTCTTCTGCAACTCGGCAACTTTAAGATGACACGTGACCCAGGAATATATAACAGGGGCCGAATTATAGATACCGATACCTTAAAGGCTAGAAAGATGTGTACTAGCATTCTAAGTGTACAAATACATTTGAAGTGATAAATCATTAACACACCCAGTGTACATATCACAGTGTGACCCGGAGCTGAGATTGGCAGCAGAGGCCTGCATGCAGACTCCCCACTCTCGTCTTCCAAGGTTGTCTGAGGGTCCCAGAATCAGATGTAGTGTTATTAAAATGAACCTTTTCTGGGTATAATTAGGTCAACAATAAATGTGGAAGATAAAATAAAACCAGCCTAGATCAAGTGAATTTATGTCCTATTTTAAAAAAATATATGAGGATTTTGGCGTTTAAGTCTGTACATTCCCTTTCATGGTAACCTCTGGCAGTGACAAACGAGATCAGTACTCAACATGTCACTGAAGCCGCACGTGGACGAGTGTCCTGGCAAGTGCGTCCCTGGGGCTGCACGCGCGCCAGCCCACAGGGAGAAGGAGTCGGCTTCACAGGGAGCCACGTCTCACTCGGCCGCCGGTTCACCTGGGTGGTCACCTGGGCAAAGTCGCTGCAGAAGCGCCAGAGCCTCAAGCTCCACCAGACTGACCTCCCGAGAGGCTTGAAAATTCCAGAAGATGAGGCCTGACTGCTCTGAGCAGTCGCCGGTCGCCAGAAGAGCGCAGGACCCTGAGAAGCCACTGGAAACACCTCTGTTTGAGGGTGAACAGTGACTGAGGCTGCAGGCGGGGATGCCGGGGACCGAGAGCTGGTGGGACTGTGCATGCCCACACTCGCCACTACGTGTCCTACTGCACATGTAATATGCACGTTATTGTTCACGGTAACAACGTGCACAGACACGAAAGTGGACAGACGCCCTGTGACGCATGAGGAGGAGGAAGTGAGGCTTCGAGGAGGAAGAATCGGGGCCGTGGAGGAAGCTGCCGTGGGAACAGAAACAAGCCTGGGAGGCAGGTTCGGGGGCAGAAGGGGGAGGAGAGCTGGTTTAAAGAGTGGGGACCAGATCTCAATCTCTCAATCTCTCAATTAAGGACACACCCACCACCTCAGATCAAAGCTCAGGTAGCCCACGGCAGAGACATGAGGTGGGGGGTGACCTGACAGTTCCCCAAAGGTCTTGGAGGAATCCCGTCCCCACTCAAAGTGCAGAAGGCTGCGTGGCCTTGGAGCATAGCCCTCTGGCTGCTGGAAGTCGCCGGGGCCCAGCACCACCCACACTAAGGCTCAGCCCGCAGTGACAGGCCCAAGGTGCTCGAGCTTCTCTAGGGAAACGCGAGTTGGGACACAGATCTACCTGTATGAGGGCAGGGACCTCCACCTTCTCCTCCACCCAGCACACACGTGGACAGCATCAAGGCTGAGATCTGGGCAGCCCCAGCCATGTGACAGACTGTGAGCCACAGAGATCCCCAGAGCTGGCTCAGAAGGGGGAGGGGGTTAAAAACTCACACTGTCATCAGCATTGCTACACATGGTCAAGAGCAAGGCCCTCTGGACAGTGCAGGGAACATGAAAACACTCTTGGAAATCAATGGTCTCGCTGAAGAAATGACCAATTCACAAGAAAGTCTGGAAAACGAGGAGCGGGAATCTCCCAGAACAAGCAGGAAAAAGGAGGGAAGCGGACAGAGTACAAGGCAAGAGGAGAAGAGTCTCTCTGAGCTGAAGGAAGACATAAATCTTCACTCCCTGTCGAGGTGCTGAATTTTTAAAAAAGTCTCACACTTTGAAACTTCCCTCAAGAATCGTTGAAGTAACAAAGGACAAAAAAGACCCTGAGACCTCCCAGTGAAGATCAGACAGGTGTTCTAGCAACAGTGTTGCAGGTGAAACAGGCAGCAGACCCACCTCTTCAGAGCTCTGAGGATGTAAGATTTGGAACCTTTAAAAAATTTTTTAAAGATTTTATTTATTTTTAGAGGGGAAGCGGTGAATAAAGAGAGGGAGAAAAACATCAATGTGTGGTTGCCTCTTGTGTGCCCACAATTGAAGCCCTGGACCACAACCCAGGCATGTGCCCTGACTGGGAATTGAACTGGTGATCCTTTGGTTTGTGGGCTGGTGCTCAATCCACTGAGCCATACCTGCCAGGGGAGGTTTGGAACCTTTAATTCTATTCCTAAACTATCCACCAATTGTGCAGGGAGAGGGAGATTGCAGATATTAGCAGACACGAAACATGTCTGAGTTCTTCTTGTATGTCCTCCTTCTAAGAAAAGAACCTGACACACCAGAAAGTCTTAGACAAAAACCCCAGAAAAAGCAACAGAAACAAGCCCAGGAAACAGCAGATGGTGCCCGAGAGAGCAGCAGACAGGAGCTGGGTGACGCACACTGGGAGGAGAACGGGGTCCCAGCAGCAGCGGTGACCACGAGGTCTATGCTCAGGGCTCACTATGCTTTGGTTAAGAGGCAAAACAAAAGGTCTAAATTCTGCAAAATAAAAAAAAGAAGTTCAAGGAAGGAAAGTTCAAACACAAAGCCAGCGAATGGGCACATAACTCAGAGAATCACAGGTGCGGAACGAGCGTCCAACACCATGACCACGACAGGAGCGTGTACTAAGTCACCACAAGGTGGCACTGCAATGTGAGACGGCGTATAAATGCACCTCGCTGCCTCCCGCCATGTAGTTGGGGGTTTGTCCTCAACAGACCAAGTAACAGGTCTTTCCTCGGGTCGCAGTGCCTACAGGAGACAAACTACAAGCAGGGGGCGGAGACCGCAGAGTGGGACCTGTAAGGGTGGGCCACAGACTTGCCTCCTACCACCCGTCCTCCTTCGCGACTCTACTCCCTCCGTTCTGCAATGTGTACTGAGCACCCACTCTCTGCCAGGCATGAGGGCACATCACGGTACCCAGGAAGAAACCTTTGCCCACCTGCAGTTCACTCGTTAGGGTGGCAAATGAGTTTAAAAAAAAATTAGTGAATCACGGAGTAAATCAAAATGAGGTATTGTCCGTGAAACAAGACAAATAAAAGGAAAGCAAAGTCGGGAGGGTCTGGAACAGCAGAGGGAAAACCACTGAGCACAGACATACAGTAATGAGCTAACCCTGCGCACATCTGGGTGAAGCACATCAAAGGGGGAGAGCAGCCTGTGCAAAGGTCCTGGGGTGGGAGTGCATTAGAGAGCTGAAAGGACAGGAGTGTGGTAGAAGACAGGGAGGGAGGGATGACAGATCACGAGGGCCTTGCAGGTGCTGACGGGAAGGAGAGTTTTACTCTGCGGTTCCTGGACACAGGCGCCTGCAGGGTGGAGGCAGTGGACAGCCGAGCTCTGACTCCATTTGCAGAGGAGCCTTGACTGCTGTCTTGACACAGAGAAGCAGTGGAGCAGCTGACAGGCCACACTGGCACTTGGGCCAGAGGCAGTGGGACCATGTGGAGGGGTCAAGTGCATTCTGGAGGTGGAGCCACTACATTTCCTGATGGTGGGAAAGATATGTGTGCAAGAGGGGAAGTCCCAGGAACTCCTGGGCCTGGCCTGGCCACAGACAATATGAAGTCCCATCGATGGAGGTGGGGCTGTGGCCAGAACAGGTGGGGAGATGAAAGCCTGGAAGCTCTGTTTGGGCGTGTTGAACTAAAGACCACCCACATACAGGTAAGCTCCAAGGTGGGCTGAGGAGAGGTCTGGGATGAAGGAAGGAGCCTGGGAGTCATTGGCTTGTGGAGAGCTGCAGACATCCTGAACTAGAGGAGCTCAGCAGGAGAGCACAGGGACTCACTGCAGCCCAGGTCGGCAGTAGGGGGACGCAGCCAGGAGGACATGACGGGCCCACAGCAGGGAAAGGGCCACGGAGGTGGGGGATGACTGGACACTGAGGAGGGAGATGGTGTGTCCGGGTGGAGGGAGTGTCCTGACTGCCCTGGGGTGACTGCTGGGGTGCTGGTCCCTGAATATGCAGGCATGTGAGGAGTGGAGCATGAACCCAGTCCACCTGGATCTTTAAGATCCATGTGGTCTTGGAGACTGATATGCACATTTCAAATGGTTTTGCTATAAAAGGGAGCACCCAGACCATGGGAGAGGGGACAGCTGGCCTGTGCACTGATGGGACCACCCCAGGGAGGGAAGCATCGGCAGTTGAGGAGGAAGAGCATGAGTCTTGGGCCACGTTCTGGAGCTGCACGGAGCTTCGAGCTCAGTGCTGGGCAGGGGCTGTGTGTGGTAGGGACGGTTCCTGGGCAGCAGGCGTGGAGGCAGTGCTGGGCTGCAGACGTGAAGGGCACGTGGGGGCTGCTGGGCTTCTCTGCGGCAATCCTAAACTGAGACCATGGGGGTGGGGGAGGCTTCTAGGAGAGCAGAGGAAAGCTAAAAGTAAGTTCAAGTCCAGCCTCCACCCTCCAATGGACACATGGCAGCAGGAGTTGTCATGAAGATGGACTCAGATCTGAGAGCGGAGTCCCCACATGAAGCACTCAGGACTGAATCATGTCACCCAAACTCCTATGTTGAAGCTTTAATCCCCAATATAACTGTGTTTAGAAATAAGATTAAATGTGGTCATAGGGAGGGGCTCTAATCTGATAGGACCAGTGTCCTTATAAGAAGAAAAAGAGAGACCAGAACTCTGTCCTGTGAGGACCCAGTGAGAAGGTGGCACCAGCAGCCAGGAAGAGGCCCTCACTAGGGACCTGACCAGGCTGGCCCCCTGACCTCTGACTTCTAGAATCCAGCCATGAGAGTCTGCTGTTGAGTCTCCCAGCTGGTGGTTCTAGGTTAAGACAGCCTGAGAGGACGAAGACACACTCCTTCCCCCACATGAGTGCAGAGGGTCGGCACGGAGACCAACCACTGCTGTGGGTCCGCCTGGCCCGGCCCGGCTCTGGCGTCAGTCAGTCTGCTGGTCAGGTTGTGCAAGATGATACAACAGTTTTCACAACACTGTGTGTTTGGAAAGTAACTCAGAGTGAGTGCCTTTTGCAAAAGTGTGTCCTTCCTCCTCTCATTAAAAAGCCTAAGATTTTTATTTTAGGAACTTCTGGATGACACTAACTTACATTCAGAAAAATGCTCCCTAATCGAACATCGGTCTGCTCAGAAGCGAACAGCTGTGCGCAGTAAGAAGGGACCTCCTCCCGCGCCGGATGCCCAATGGTACTCCACGGTGTGTCCAGAAGTGCATCTGCTCTGAACCCCATTATTGTAAAGTCTGTTTCCTCTTGACTCCCCGGGTCCCACACTTGGCCCCTCTCACTGTGTCTCCCTCTGAGGAGTTCCGTGTGCACAGAGCACCACCCCCAGCCCAGGACCCAGCATTAGCGAGTTTCCCGTAATATACTGCTGCACGGAGACCCTGAGGGCTGTGTCTCGGGAATTCAACCCAGGGCAATGTGTGCAGCCTAAGTATGTGCACACGTGTGCATGTATGCACTCATGAAACACACAGATACACCCATGCATGTAAGTATGCACATGCTTGTGGTACACATGGGCACACACGTGTGCGCACAACACATGCCTGCACCCACATGCAGCACATATGCACACACAGAAACACGCACATGTATATACATGTACACAGAGAGAATGATACACCGTCTCTGTGGACCTACACGCCCAGAGTGCACGTGAAACTGGAGACACCCTGTGTCTCCTTGTGTGGGGCTCTCCACTCACACGGGACGTTCGTGAGGCATCTGTGAGGCAGGGCTATGGGAACTGTTTGCTGTGGCCCATTTATCACTCGATGAGGCCAAGTGAATTATTCACAGACAAGAAAGGCCTCCTGGAGTTGGTCTGGGGAATGGAAAGCAGCCCAGAGGCATCTATCTGGAAAAGTCAGAGTCTGAAGCTGGGGGAGGAGGGTGGAGGCAGGGGGGCTCTGCCTGAGGACAGAGCAGAAGAAACAAGAATCCACACAGAAAGTGCTGCGAAATGTCATTTTCCTGTCACTACTAAAATACCAAACTTTTAATCAAATCATTTGTAATTTGTCGAAACTACAAAATCTCTGCTTTCTAGCGACAGTTCTCAACTTTCCAAAATGGACATCTTGATTCCTATTTGGTCTAGATTTATTTTGCTCCATTCTATATTTTACACCAAATTTATATTTTACGGTAATAACATTAAAAAAAAACACCACTCACAAAAAACGTGACCTTCAAAGGGAAATGACAACCCGGGAAGGAGAAATGCAGAGGCTCACGGTGCCGCCCCAGGGCCGAGGGGACCGCGGGGACGCCAGGCCCAGCAGCACGCGCTCGTTCGCTCGCCCTCCCCAGCTCTGGCTCCGTCATTCACTTACTCACCCGCTCCTCCCACGCACTCATCCACTTGGGAACCACCGTCCGGCACACGCAGGCCGTGCACCACACCTGGCACAGAGTGGGGAGACGGCCACAGCCTGCCTTCGGACCTCCTAGGGGGGAAGGGAGACTGCGGTCCCTTCGAAACCGAGAATGGTCTGAGAAATGAAATACCCTGAGGACGAGCGCATGAAGACCCCATGTGAAGGGTCCCCTGGACGCCCGAACCACCCCCAGGCCGAGCCACAGCACATTCAACAACAGCTCAGCACACCCTCGAACCTCTGCCCTGCGTGTAACTGCTGTCCGACCAGGGCACGTGGGTGTCAGGAGAACCCACACTCAGGACAGGGGCCAGTCCCCACGCCCTCCCTGGGCGTCAATGTGCCTGCGGCTCCGACTCTTTCCCGAGAACAGAGGATGAGCCCACCCACTCAGCCCGTACTGGCTGGAAAGCAAGTATGTTAGGCTTTGCGGCCGCGTGGCCTCTGTCACCGCTCCTCGGGTCTGCACGACCGCAGCCTGGACGGCACGTAAAACGAGTGGGCGTGGCTGTGTCCCAACTGACCTTTATTTACAAAAAACGAGCAGCAGCCAGCCTTGGCTTGTGGGTACTTTGCTGGACTCTGTCCACTGAACTAACAATGCTTCTACTTCTGAACCAACCACCAAGGATCCTTATGACTGAAGATGCCAAGACATGGACGGGTTGTCAGCACTTGAGTTCTCAGTATGAATGATACCTTTTAAGACACTAAAGATACCGAAATCCTTATGCTGTTCTGACATTGCAGCTTTAGGCGCTTTAGTCAACAGGAAAAGTGACTGATTAAACTTTTTGAGGTCCATGTTGGGTCTTCAGCTGAGACGTGTTCATGTGTCCACCTACAGAACACCGGGTTTCTAATATTCACTACGTACAAGCAAGGAAGCACTCAGGTGTCTCCAAAGCAAGGAGGGACACGCGACCCTGCAGAGACCAGACCAGGGGCGGCAGGTGGAACATGTGCCAGCTGGCACTTGGGGGGCTGGGAAACATGGAAAACGAGGGATCTCTGTGCTTGGGACATGGAAATAGCAGTCACACGGCTCGACAGGCCCTGTTAGAAGCTGGAGACCTTGGCAGGGGTGCGCCAGGGAGGGAGCTGCAGCCGGGACAGCAGTGTCCCCACGGGGAGAGTGCAGCCCTAGCGCACACTGCCTCAAGGAGGGGAGGATGGACTACACCACGCTGCGGGGTTGGGAGCTGTGAGAACAGAGAAATGGCCCTGTGACTCCCCACATCAGAGCGTCACAGGCAAGAACTTACTTCCGCCACAGGGCCAGGGGCTGCTCCGGGTCCCTCTCTGCGGGTCCCAGGGAAGCGATGAGCGCGAAGGGCCAGGCGAGCAGCATCATGAAGGCAGCAAGCAGCAGCCGGATGGGGAAGAGCGTCAGCGTCATGACTGCAATCTGGGGAGACAGACTGAGGTCATTCCAGGAGCAGTCACCAGGGAATCTCTCCCTTGACTCCTATGGAAGCTGTGCAGGAGCTGGGTGGGTATACGCCCCAGCCAGGGTGCTGCTCTCTCACAAATGGCTGGGAGAGGCAGGCAGCACCCTGGTCGTCGTACCCAGGGTGACCTGCCGCCCCACCTCCCCACTCCCTCCTTAAGTCATCCCTGAGAGTCGGCCGAGGAAGGGGATGGCGAGCTCTCTCCTGGAGTCGAAGCCCTCTGTCCCCACGCCCAGGCCCTCAGGCAGCCCCGAAGCTGTGCCTTCTGTGATATGAGGATGCTGCTGCGGCACTAAGCTGGCATCTGTGAAGTGGCAAGATAGCAGGTATGGAGCCGATGAGATTGGACTACAAGGAGGACCAGAGAATTTGGGTGGCTTTCCAGCCCAAGGGAGCCCAGCAGAGAATGTGCCACCATGGGTCTAGCTGGGGGACAGTGGGAAGGGAGGTGGGGGCTCCATGGAGAAGGGCAGGCCCCACAGGTGATGGGACAGTGCCAACATGGGGTGGAAGTGATGGACACATGGGTTCGGCAGAGTGGTCAAGTCGGAGAGAGTCCCGGGGGGACCAGCAGCTGTCACTGAAACACAAGTACGTCCATGCACGAGGTGATGCTCTGCTGCTGTACCAGCTGGCACTCAGCGGATCAGTCAGAGATGGACCAGGAGAGGATGAGAGACTTAAACACTCACAAAGGCTTTATGATGCCCAGATGCAGTGCTTATGTCCAATAATTTCAAACATGTAGGTTTGATGCAGAGACAGGTGAGGTCTCAACCCAACAAGACTGAGAAGCCCTCCGCGGCACCGCTGGGTCTCTGTCACCCGCAGCCGAGTGCACGCTGGCTGTTACTGTGGGCTTTGCCGAGTCCCTTGGGCTCCTGCACTGCTCCACATGATACAATGACAGCCGCGAGGGCAATTTTTAATTTTATAGCAGCCACATTTTTAAAAACTACAGGTGATGAAATTAATATAGTTTATTTAACCCAATATACCTGGACTATCGATCTTCAGTGTGTACTCAATACAAAAATTACGAGAGCACCCACACATTTTTCAGGTCTTGGAAATCCAGTGTGTGATGCTTACAGGGAGTCCCAACTTATACTCGCCATGTTTCAAGTGCTCAACAGCCACTTGTGGCTGAGGCTGCCTGCCGGACGGTGCAGATCTGATAACCACATTTTGCTAATGATGGCAATGTTTAATGGCCCTTCTCGTCTCCGGTTTCAGGGGCGGGGCACCCACAGCCCAGCCGGAGGCTCCTGTTTCAGTGGGAGGCTGAACGGAAGCAGCACCGGCAGACCTGCTGCCCTGCTGGCGTGGGTGCCGATGCTGATGCTTCTTCCTATAAAGTGGGCGCTGGTCCCAGGCTGTCAGTAAAAGTCCTGCACTGGTGAGAACATGCCCTTCCCATTCTTGGCTCTCTGAGAACTGTGTTTTGCTTTAAATCGTGACTGGGCGCTGGACTTCATCACAGGTCTTCCCTGCATCCACTGGGTAATCCTGTGCCTGTCCTCACTCACCATTAGTGATGTGTTCATAGCTTGTGTCATTGGAACTGTGGCTACAGTGCTGGGAAGGGACACGTGTGGTTTCTTTTTTAACAGGAATCCCTGGGTCTGCCTGTGACTGTGCCTCTGAGACTGAGTCATCACTGGATCCTAGGTGTTCTGACCCCAGGTCCCCTCCCGCGCTGCCTCCTCTGGGTGGATCCCAGGGGAAGGATGTTAGGATTCCAGCCAGCTGCTGGATAAAAGAGAAAAATAAAGATAAAGATAAAGATAAAAGAAATTTATCTCTAGATAAATTTCTACGGAGATTTCTGACTGCTGTCTCAAGGTTTCTAAGGCTAGTGTTTATCAAGATGTCTCTTTTTTAAGGATTTCATTTCAGTGCCTTTGTTAATGGGGAAATCTCTAAGTCCTCAGAGTTTTCCTCCCCGTGAGCCTGACTCCAGGACAACTGGAGTGATGCTGCCCATGACATTCACTGTGACTTTACAGCAGCCCCGATCTACAGTCTCGTTGTTAACACATCTGTGCCTTCCACAGCTCTTCAGCCCATGTTGACAGACGTTCTTCTGTTTTATTGATCTGCTTACAGACCCAGTCTGGTGTGTCCCTGGTCTCTATTGGGTCCTATTCAGTCACACGAATTCTGGCTCTTGCAAGAGTCTCTCCTCCTCTGAGTCTATGCTAACTGTCTATTTCGCATCTTGCAGTAAAAGCCTGGAACATTGATTTCAGAAATACTTTGTTTCCCAATATTCACAGTGAGAACACATAACTTTCTCTAAGTACCTCTTTAACTTTACAAATTTGTAGCCTTTCCTTTATTTTTAACAGTTTAAGATATGTCCTTTTCCATCCTTTGTGATTATAATTCTGTTGCAGAGGGAAAAGAGGATATAAGTCTGTAGGTAACACTTCTGTCCTGTTCCCAAGAGGTGACCCCCCCTTCCCACACCCTCTTCCCTGCCCCCACAGGCTGCCCTCGCTGTTGGGGGCCGGCTTGGAGCTCAGCATATCTGCTCTGCTGTTTAAGTTGACAGCTGGCCCTCCCTTCTCAATTTACAGAGAAATCAAGTTACTGGAGAGTTACTATTTGTTCCCACAAAGCACTGTTTGTCTGGTGCCTGCGCTGCAGACGGAGTGATGAGGCACAGAAACTGGAAATTGGAGAAAGTCCGCACACTCGGAGGCGTGACGTCTACACCGCGCCTGGCTCCGCAGGCCTGTTCTGCTTCCAGGATGGTTTCTACTAGGAATCGTGGACCACGACAAATGGATCTCATGCTGTAACCAAGCCGCAGGTCCCCTGCCTGCTGCTGCAAAAGCCGATGCTGGAGAGGCAGGTGTTGACGTAAAGGAGAGTGGTTTATTTTCAGGGGCCACCGCCTGGAAGATGGGGACTCACATCTCAAAGCCCATCTCCCATCTCAGTGGAGGCAGAGGTTTTTGTAAGGAAGGAAAGGGGATCAGAACAAAAAGATCAAGGAGCAGGTTGAAAAGCTCTCTACGTGCGGACGAGCAGAGTCCATTCCAATAAGGCAAGTGATGGTCCTGTGTGCGTCAGCCTGATTTAGTCTTCCTGGATCCACCTAGAGCTGGGATGCCTGAAGGTCAGAGTCTTTATCTCTTAAAGTTACTTTTCCCAGGAGTCTTAAACAAACACGCTGTTCATCTACGAGCTACATGTTAGTCTGAGTCCCCACTTACAGAAACAATGTCAAAAGAACGGTGGGGTGTGCTATAATTTCCCTCTGTGACAATCGGGTTCTGGAAAGAGCACATGGTTTCCAGCACCCACCCCATGCACCTGTGGACTGGGCCCGAGGCAGTGCCACATTCCTGCTGGACAAACAGGTGGAAGCTGGCCAACCTGGCCAGGGGACCTGAGCCCGCCCAGCACCCTGCTTCGGGGCTGGAGCAGTGCTCTCCAAGTTGTTTAGTTAATTAGCAATGCGGGTGCCTGTAGGCTGGTCAGTGGCCACAGGTTCACTCGGCCATTCCATGCAGGACACCGTGTGAACCTCAGACAGTGCGTTGTGCCCCCACTCCCATACACAACACAAAGGGCACAGTCCTGGTTTCCAAGTAAAAACAGGTTGACTTCAGCAAGCGGACAAGCCTCCAGTGAGATGAGGAGTGGGCGGTGGGGACACAGTGTAGACTCCGGGTGAACTGCCTCGCCTGGGGGGACGAGGAAGGAAGTGGTTCCACTGGGGGTGTGTGTGTGTGTGTGTTAAATAGATGTTTATAAATAAATATATGCACATATATATAGTGCTGTGTAAACTGCACTCCACAGGGTGCAGGGGACTCTGGCCTCACCTTGCGCAAGCACATGGCCTGTGCTCTCTGCCAGACTCAGCCCTGACACCAGGAGGCAGAAACCATCCCCAGGAAGGGCAGGACTTGAAAGGTAGCTCCTTTCGGAATCTTCTGTGGGCTCTGGTCCCTTGTTCTGAGAGTAGGTGGCCTCCGGATGCGTCCTCCTGTCCTCCCACACCCTCTGGCCGACCTTATAGGCTCTGTCATCTGTGCCCACCCTAGACCCAGCCACCAGCCCCCCTGCGTCCTCCCTCTTCCCCCGCCCTGATGCAAACTGGCCAAAGGCCTCAGCCTCCCCAGGCCGACCAGGTGCCAGAGCAGCCACGAGAGCCACGTGGACACACACAGCTCTGGTGGTGCTGAGAAAAGAGAGGGTAGCCCTAGAAAGGAATCCCCAGGAAATCCTGGCTGGACTGAAAACACACAGAACAAGAATCATCTGATGAAAACGGAGCCACTGTGCTGTTTCCAGGCAGCTCTGGCTGAACACCTGGCGTGCACTGGAATCAGTGACCAGGCTGGACGTGGTGACTGTCCCCTGAGGTGGCTGTGCTGCTTTCCTTGGCCGGCCCAGAGGGCGAGCCCATGGCTTGACTGAGTTCTAGTATTTGTTCTCCATCAGGAGGATGCAGGGTGAAGGGATGCCCCAGGGAGAAAGGTCAGCTGACGGCCCACACTCCAAACAAGTTCTGTGCTGGAGATGAACACAGACACCTTCACCCACGGAAGGTCCTCCTGGGCCTGTTCCCACCAGAGCCCCTCTCACAGGGGCCCTTCTCCCCAGGGAGGTGGGGCAGCATCTGGCAGGTGGCACTAGCACGGGATGACTGGGCATCCATCCTAGAGTGGGAGGGCCTTGCTCCCTAGTGACGAGTGGCTGGTGTTCCAGGCACTGGGGGCCAGTCTCAAAGGAGGCAGAAGCAGCGGTATGTTGGGGGAAGGCTGTGGGTGGGGAAGGAAAAGGCTAGTGGTGCAGGGATCTGCACCCCCCTCGAAATGCTGGTGACAGCTGCAGCCCTCCCATTATTAACAGAAGTCCCAGCCACTGTTCCAAGTGCCAGGCAGTCACCCTTCTCGTGAGCTCGAGAAGGGTTTGTAACAATCCTGTAAGGATCTATACTTACGAGTCCCTGGCTGAGTTACTTAACTACTGAAAACTGGCTGCGATAAACTGTCCCACGGAAAAGGGGCATGACATGAATAACACTGACATACACGTCCACCGCACATCTGTGTTACTGAGTGGCTGAGTTACGCTAGATCTGAGGGTGAATCACCCATCCCAACCCACGCACTTCATCCAGGGCCCCCAGCAGAGAACTCCGGGCGGTGAAATGCCCAGGTGCAGGGATAAGTGTGCGGGCTGCCCTCGGCCTCTAAAGACCCACAGGACCCAAGGCTCCCAGGCTCTGCTGATGCCAGGTTGGGGCAGAAAGTGTAGGAAATGAACCCGGCCACTGTAGTGCAGCCAGGATCAGGAGAGCCAGCAAGGGCCCCGGACATGGGAGCCCACGCCACAGAAGGAGCAGTCTGAGTGTTGCTCATAATCCGTGCTACAAATGGGCTTCATATATGCTTACCACATGGCCCATCATCACAGGCATATGTGCACATGCACACACATGCGTGCCAAGGTCCTCTGCATGCCAAGGACCTCACACACCCAGCTGCCAGGACTGGGAAAAGTAACTTCTGTCATTTAAGCTGCCATCCACGGTACTTTGCTAGGACAGCCCAAACTAATACATTTGGAAAACGACCGAGACTTCCCATGACAAGAAGTAGGAGAGTGACAGTTCTCGTCACCCGTTCCCAGTGAGTCCACCTGACTACCAGTCTGGCTCTCTGAGGCACCTGTGGCCACAATGCCTGGCTCAGATGCTCCCGGCACTGGCTCCCAGGCCACTGAAGCCACTGGCGTTGTCTACATGCACATTGGTCCAGGTGCCTCGTGCTTCACAACCAACAAGGAACCACTGAGATGCTGGTTAGGAGGCAAGGATCTCTACAGCATGTGGGTCCCCTTTGTCTCCTCCCACGCTGTCCCTGTGCCGGGCGGGGTCACTGCAGTGAAACACGCCCGGGCTAGGAGTGGGCAGGCCAGCCAGGGCACTGCGATGCTCTGTGCCCTCCAAGCATGCACGCTGGAGTGACCCCACACCCAGGGACTCCAGCCAGCCGTGGAAGATTCCAGCAACACCTGCAGCCAGGAAAGCACAAGGCGAGGAGGTGACTGCTCCAAGGGGAGAGGGTGCCGGCAGCTCCAAGAACCCAGCGGGCATCCGACCCCCATCACTAGTCAGCACGATGGCGGGCAGCTTACAGGAAAAACGCTCCTGAAGGTGCGTTCCCGCGCCAGTGCGCTCCACTGTGGGAGGAGCGAGGAACCACCGTTCCCATGGGCAGTGACAACACCCTCATGGCACACTGAAGACACGCATTCTCCACAGAACACGCAGGCACCTCCACGCACAACAGTGCCTGCTGGTCACAGAGAACCACGCACTGCAGACACATGCCACACCTTACCTCTTTCCTCAAAGTTTCTGAAACTCATGTCAACGGAAGTAGAGACTTTGTGCTCACACACGGTGGGGGCACAGTCTATCCTCAGTCACTGCAGATGTTCTCCAAGGTCAGGGGTGAGGAGGGAAAACTAATGCGACCGTCTGAAGCGTTGGCCCCCACGACATGTGGCCAGAGCTCTGCAGCACTGTGGTCCATGAGGAGACTGAACACAGCCTCCTGCAGTGTCTGGGGACAACCACTGCTCAGGGTGGGTCTCCCACCGAACTCTGTGACGGCAGCACTGCAGCCTGGGTGCTGCGGGTGAGAACTCGGGCAGGGCCTACGTGTGTGCACTTGCCAGCTGGCAGTTCCCCAGGAGCTGCTCACAAGGACAGGTGAGCTTAAGACCAGCTGCGGGACAGTCAGACACATGTCAGCCAAAGAGAAGAGCTGTGAGTTACAGGAGGCAAGGAGGACAGGTCCCGAGGTGGCGGTTAGTTTCTTATGCCTTAGTAAGGAACAAAACAACTTAGGTTAGTTTATATCTGAGTGAAGCATCTGTCAGAGACAGCAGACCTGGCTGAGCACACAGGAGGTAGACGAACCACTAACAGGCGTGCGGCCTGGGGGACAGGTGGAGCCTGGACTAATGGGGGCACCACAGCAAACATGAACACGAGACCCTGGAGCACAGAGGTGCTGGGGCTGACCTGCTATGCTACCAGAGGGCAAGCGCCAGAGGCCAGGAGCTCCCCTCCTGCTCCCAGCCCACCAGGTCCCCACATGCAGTCAGGAACTGAAGGAAACTGCTCACCAGCTCAAGGGCTGCATCTCAGAGCACAGGCCCTGTGAGGCCACAGAGAAGCAGTGCCAGGAACGACACAACAGAGGAATCAACTACCTTAAGTAGTTAACCTCCCCGAAGGGCAGCCGGTGCGCCAAGGGCAGAGCATGGCCAAGCGAGATGCGGACAGGCAGGGGTGGCTGCTGGGGGGGGGGGCAGGGACAATGCTGCCAGGGGAAGCAGGTGTGGTCCCTGTCCCAGAGAGGACACAGTGGGTGCACTTGAACAGGTAGGGAAACTGAGACCCGGTAAGGCAGCTTCCCAAGGTCCGCCAGGTGGTCAGAGCAGAAGCCAAGGTTCAAGGAAACAAGAAGAAGAAGGTGCCCAGAGGGGGAAGCTCCCCAGGCCCAGCACCTAGTCCCTCCTCCGTGCACCTCCCACCCTTGGACACTGACTGGCCTGACTCAGGGACCATGCCTCTGATGCAGCATCCCAGCCGGTCTGCTACCCGGGGCTCCAGACACGTACTGCCAACAGCATAAATGGCAACCCACAGCCATGCATGACCACCACCCGAACTGAGCCCGCCGGCCTGTTCATGCCTGGCCTTTCTTGCTGAGAGGGCGACTCTGTCCCTCCCTCAGGTCTGGTTTGGTCAGTAGACACACACGGAGTCATATTTGGCACCTTTCTTTCTTACCACTTCCTATTGGCTCCACCTCCAAAACAAGTCAGAACCCAAGACCCCCTCCTCCTTCAAGGTGCAACATGGCAGCTCCCACCTGGCCCTCTACAGGCTGCCAGACCCCACCCCTCGTGCTCGGAGCTCCGCATGGCTGCTGAGTCACCCTCTGACCCTGGGTCCCCCTGCCCGACCTCTGCTGGGAACTCTGGCCTCTCTCTGTTCTCTTACCACACCAGCCATCCCAGCACCTCTGCAGGGCTGGCTCCAGAACCTTGCTCATACACACACCCCCTGGCCATGCAGGAGGGCCCATGCTGGACTCCTACAGAGGTGAGGGGGAACTGAGCCAGACAGGTGCACTAACCCTTCACCAAAACTGGGAGGGGCACTCTGGCCAGATCAGTTGGAGTCTGGGTGTGGGAGGATAAGGGCTTATCTCTGGAATGAACCGTGCTTCAGGGTTCAGAAGTCATGGGAGCAGCGGTTCCTGGGGCTGGGTCTTGTGTGCTCCTCACACACGCTCTGGGAGGCTGGCCTTTATCACCTCAAGTTCATGCCACAAGGGGCAGATTGGAGATGCAGTACCTACATTCCGGAGAAAAATCTCCTGGGCAGTGTGAGATAAACAGAAAAACCTTGCTTAGGGAATTAACCTTATTTTTTCACTGTTACTTATTAAAAAAAAAAAAGCCGTTATTTTTGAGAATCCTGATTTAGCACAGACAGAACACTCTAAAATTGGGAAGCCAACATCTGATGCCGTAAGCTGTCTGGGCCCCCGCACCTCAGCCTGCCCGGCAGGAAGTGGTCTGCAGAGCCACGGAGTCACATTCAAGTCCACTGGGGCCACTTTCTCTGGATGCAGCGAGATAAAAGAAATGTCTAATTTTATTCTTCCTCTTAAAGAAAAAACAACTTAGAAAAAGCAGAGCAATCCTCACAGGAGTCCCATCAGCTGGCACGACCAAGCACTTTCCTTAGAAAACGCCACCACCAGCCACAGAAGCCTGGAGTGGAGCCTGGCAAGAGCGTCAGAGGCTCGCCTGGTCCCAACGTGGCAAGCCCAGCAACAGGCCCGAGAGGAGTTTTCCTTGGTGCTCGCCCCAGTCGCCACACACCTCTGTCAGGCACAGGATGCCGCGTTCAGCACGGAATAAACAGTAATCTCCACACTGACTCTATTAGAGTACTTCAAAGCAAAAGTGAAACACAGAGCCCATGTTCTGAATAGTCACGGTCAGTTTCATCTTGTCTCAGGCACCACTGCCCCTAAGAAAGAGCTTCCTCTTTACAAAAAGACAAACACAAAGGTGGCTAGAGGGCCAAGGTGCCAACATGCGGGCTGGGGTGGGAGTGACTGGTAGGGGGCCAGGGAGTGCAGGTCACGGCTGAGGGGCAGCTTCAGTGGGGACAACATGTCATGTGTATTGGGTATCTGGGCTTCTTTGGTGACTTGCCCGAACTCACATGGACTCATTTGCCTTTTTCTTACTAACATGTGAATGTTGACTGTCTTCCTGGCCCTACAGGTCAACTGCATTCCCCTCTGAGGCTTGGGTACACCTGTGCGACTTCGGATAACCTGTGCTTCCACTTGGGAAAGCTTCCTGAGCCCATGCTCACTGTGACATGTGTGCTATTTCTTCTTAGCTACCCAGCTCACATCTAAAATTAAATGTAGCTTTTCTACAACAGCTATTTTTGTCTTTCAAACCCTCAGCCAGCCCCAACATCCCCATCATTACCATTCAAGAGCTCTCGACTCAAATCTTAGCACTCACTGCCCAATCTGGAGGCTTCCGCACAATGAGTGCATTTCAGTAATTCCGTCTGAGTTTACAAGTCTGTCCCGCACTCCAGTGGCAAAGTGATCTTCCTAGACAGCCGTACTGACCATTCTCAATGCCCTGAGGACGACAGTGGGTCTTGTGAGGCAGCAACGGAGGTCCACTCAGTTCTTCATGGGTCAGCACCTCTGGGTCTAAGGAACCCTCAAGATGACACCCTAAACCCAGGACCCCCCCATGGAAACCCACCACTGGCAGACAGTTCTTGCCTGTCTGCCTGCCCTTTAGCCAGCACCCGTGGGTTCCAGCCAGAAGGCCAGAGCCTTCATGTTGGCTGAACTTGCCTAGCTCAGGCCCCTGCCTGGCTCCAACATCAGCACTGGTGGCTTCACAGGCCCAGCATGTGCACTCACTCCCCTAGTGCTGGGACCCGGGAGACACCACCTAGCTGGTGAACGAAGCATGAAATAAACCCCTCAGTAAGCGGTCAATGCAGTGGACAGCACGGGGTGCCTCCAGGTGAAGGGAGCAGAGATCGTGGCACTGGGGACCCTGGGGTGGCTGGGCAGAGCATGTGGTCCATGTTCAAGAGCCTTTGGCCCCAAGGACGTGAATCAGCAGATGAGCACAGAAGCCTCCACCTGAGGGCCAGGGAAGTAGACCTTCGGGGACATTAGTAGCCACCTGCCACATGGACTCAGGTCTCCAAGAAAAACTATGACCCAGACGCCAACCACAGTGGTCACTGGCCAGAGGCTGGGCTTCGAGACAGAGGCGGGTGGGGGGAATGCCACAAATGAGCAGACAACAGGTGTCTGGGTAAGGTGGGCACACCTGGGCTGAGCATCCAGGGCAGTTGAGAAAGGTCTCTATACCGACCAGTGGGATTCAGGCAAAGGCCGAGGAAGTGCAGGGGGAGCACGCGAAGGGTCCCACAGGGGGAAGGCCAGTGCAAAGGCTCTGGGGCCAGGCCTGTGGGAGGGTGGGGGGCAGGGGGCCAGGCAGGGATAAAGAGCACAGGCAGAACAGCCACGTGGGACACTGATGTCCCACCCCTGCTTCAGAACGGTGGCACCCCGGGTGTCCCCCTTTCCCCTGAATGCTCTTCCTGTCTTCTCACTTCTCCTCCTACTCCTCAGTTTCTGTAAAATCTCATCTCCCAGGGGGCACAGGGGAGAGTAAATGGGCGAAGATGTGAGACCCTCACCCCAAGAGTGGGCGTTCAGTGCCTGACCCACACTGGGCCCTCAGCCGGTGGTATTCCTGGCTGTCTTGGGCACCGAGGTCACTTCTGAGCAGCTCGGCCTCCCAGGCAGGCCATGGAGCAGCAGGCCCCACCGGTGTCCGGTGCTGGTCCTTGCCCTCCGGATCTTTGGGGCCCCGTGTGAGACCTGGCACGGAGAGGCTCAGCTCCATGTCGGCATCCTAGGGGTTTGAAACAGTAAAATTGTGAAATGTTTTTTAAAAAATGTGCATGTGGCAAATAATTTTTTAGGAAAAATTGTTCCTCTAGCTCCAAGATGGAAATATGACTCTTAAGCGGAAAACAGCTGCAGCCCCACAGGCACCTGCGGCAGGCCCCAACACAGGGGAGGCCGGCGGCTCCGGCCAGCACCGTCTGTGGCAGCTTGCGGCCTGCCACCAAAAGCAAGAGCCCGGCAAAGCGTGCCCGAAGGAAGGCGGGATGCCAACTGCCACACGGCCGTGTAACAGCAGCATTGAAGGGTTTCAGCTCTCAGAACACCTAAGCTCACAAGACTGCAACGTGAATAACATGCCAAGGAATAAGCCACTGGCTGTTTCAAAAAACTGAATTTACTGGGGAACATTGGTTCATAAAGTTATAGAGGGTTCAAGTGTACAATTCTATAATACATCATTTGTATATTGTATTGTATGTTCACCACCCAGAGTCAAGTCTCCTTCCATCCCCATTTATGCCCCCTTGCCCCCACCTTCCTTTCCCTCCGGTAATCAGCACTGCTGTGTCTACGGTTTCTTGTTTGCTTTTGTTTAATCCCTTCACCTTTTTCACCCAGCCCTCCAACTCCCCTCCTCTGGGACAGCGGTCAGTCTGTTCTCTGTTTCCATGAGTGGATGAAATAGCCGAGGTACATTCACACAGTGGAATTCTATGCAGCCGTAAAAAAGGAAATCTCACCTTATGTGACAAGACAGATGGACTAGGAGAGCATTGTGCCGAGTGAGATAAGTCAGCCAGAGAAAGACAAATGCCGTATATTTTCACTTGTAGGTGGAGTGTACTGGACGCAGCCCTGGGAGCTGCACAGCGACTTGGTCACACTCAACATGTTATTTCCAAACACATGCTTTCCTCTGGGCTCATTTTCAAAACATTGCACTTCACAGCTAGACTGCAGGCTTATGCAACCCCAGCAATGTTAGAAACACAGCTCAGGCCAGGCCCTCCTAACCCGCCCCACAAACCCACCCACAGGGGTTCTGGGGATCCCTGGAGGCTACTCCCATGCCTGCTCTGGGAATGGTGGCACCTCGCCCTGGGACTGTCAGCTGACACAGTCCCAGGGGCAGGGAGACAGGGGAGCAGGGCTGTCAGGAGCAGGTGGGCGGGGCAGGCATGGCGCTCTGGGGAACATGGTTTTGTGGGAGCCTCGCTACGACCCATCCGAGGAGGGGAGCCCAGGGCACCTCCTCGGATGGGTCTCCATCGTCAGGACGGGCCCTCCCGGAGCCCTGAGGCCCGTGGGCCTGGCAGAATGGGCAGGGTGCCCAGTTCCTGCGGCACACTTTTGAGTGACTATTGTTCTAGGGACGAAATCCTGATTTTTTAAAATGAGAAATAAGGCTGACTGTGCTTTTCTCAGTACTAAGAGATTAAAGAGGTTGTAAAACAAAACTGTGCAAGTACTTGTGTATATATAATGCATATATGTACAAATATACCTCTGTGTATGTATGTGTGCCTGTATATGCTTCTGTGTATATGTATGTACTGTGTATGAATGTGTATGTGTATGTCTGTGTTATTATGTAATGTGTGTGTATAAATACTCCAGTGTATGTGTGTATAAAGTGAGTGTAAATAAGCGTATACACTTCTGTGTGTACATGAGGTATGTGTGAGTGTATGCATATACACACATATATAAAACATACACGAATGTTGAAAACCCACACATCAGGTCAGAAGAGCATAAAAACTGAAAAGACAAGTTTTTTTCAACCCTGAACCTCCCTTTCCCCCCCCCAGCACTAGCCACAGCCCAGCTCTATGTGTGCGCCCCTCCATAAATCAGAATCGGTGAGTCAGAAGAGAAAGCCGGTTCCCTGACAGTCAGGTCAGACGCCTGCACTGAGGTAGCCCTCACTGCCCAGGACTCGGGACAGCACTGCCCTTGGGCCTGTCTCCTCACCTGGGACATGGGAACACAGCACCTGACCCTCCACTCACCGCCCTCCCACAGCTGCTCTGAGTGACCCTGCACTGAGTGACCAGCAAGAGGACACTGGAAATTCCCTGGATCCCACCGGGCCACAACTGTGCCAAAAGAGGCATCATCGTCAGACTCCCAGGTGGTTAGAGCCCTGGGGCCTGGTGTCCACTTGGAGCCTTAGCCTCCGGTGTCCAGGGAGGGCGAGGCCTTCTCTGTTCTCCCACAGGACACACACTGTCCCGGAAATCCTCCATCCCGTGTTTACCTGGGAACACCAGCTTTAGGCCAGGTCACCTCCCATTCATCTATCCCTCCACACCCCTGGGAGAGAGCTGGGGTCACAGGAGATGCTGGATAAAGAGCGGCTCCTCATTTTTGGAGTCTCAGGCATGGAGCAACCAGACACAAGGGGCAGCAGCGGGGCTGCAGTGGGCACGGCTGGCAGGGCCCAGGAGTCTGGCAGGTCAGGGGAGCCGGGCCTGGTCTGTGTGCATGGGGGTGGGGGCACTGAAGCCAAGACCATGAATGGCCGGGAGTGTACAAAGTGTGGGATTCCTTGCTCCAGAATGGCCACACCTAACTCAGGATCCAGGTGGAGACCAACCTAGGTGTCTGATGCTTTTCTTTCTTTTTTTTAAAAATCAAAACTCAGGCATTCTGCTAAGGGCTCAAAAGACTGCTCATTTCTGGGTAAATTCCATGCAGGGCCACCAACTGCAGGTCTGGCGGAGAGGAAGTCTCCCGGGACTCAGCCTTCCTGGTAATCCTCTCTGGGGATTGGGCTGGGGGAGGGGTGGGCTCCCAGGCTAGGCCCTCCCAGGACTCAGTTCCAAAGTGTACAGGAAGCCAGTCTGCTTTCCAGGAAGTAAGTGCTCACTGACACTGGTACAGGAGTTCAGAAAAGAGGAAACTTCAGAGCTGGAAGTGGGATGTGCTCACATCCACAGGCTCCAGCGGGAAGTACCCCAAAACCCGGGTGATATAAAAACCACTTCATGATTTCAGGAGTAATGAATCACCATGTGACTATCCAGTATGATAATTATTCATGGTTTTCAGAACTTACTGCATTGTTTTCTGTCCAAAGAGATGCTTAAGCTCTTTGCAAAATCTACAGTTAAATGACAGATAGACGGACTGGTCATTAATCTAGACTCATAGTGGCCCTTCCCCAGCAGCAAATGCTAGCAGGTAAGTGCAGGTCTCCATACTGGTTTATCTTAACCAGAATTTACATGATATCTGAGCACTCTCGGTGTCTCAGTCATCGCTGAATCCATTTATTTATTGATTTGGCAGGCAGGGTTTCTTTGCTTGGATAGGCCAATTCACTCTGTGGAAACTTTACCCCCAAATGCAATAGATAATGGTAAAATGTTTGGCCGACAGAACGCTGTTGGTGAAAAGCAAAACGTGTCTTCAGAGTGGGACCTGGAACGTGGAGAGCGATGAGGAACCACACACCCTCAGCCACATGTTGCTGACATCTGAGCAGCAGCAATAACTTTGGTACAAATACACATGATTATTCTGACAGCGGTCTCTGAAACGTTGTGATAAGGTGTACACAAAGTATCTTACCCACCTGTTCTTTTCCTGAATGTCACCTGGATGCTGCCTGACGTCTAAAACCGGGACCTCAAACTCATCTCAGTGAAGAACAGCCTGAACAGCCCACAGGCATTGCTCCAAACCTCCAACCTACGAGTCTATGAGCCCTGGTGGAGGGGATCTGGGGATTTCCTACTCTGCTCTGACATCCTCCCCTTTCGCTTCTTTATTCACTCAACCACTAGCTGAGTCTCTGCAGTGGACCCCATCCGCTGGAGCGGTGAGCACACAGTTTAGAACAGGACAGGTGAACTACTTTACACATTAAAAAATTCTCAATGTCCTGCCCAAAAGTTTATCACAGCTGGAAACATACTGCCCACCAACTAGACAACCACTTAAATCCCCAAACTGCACCTGCTTCTGTGTAGTTTTGGAGTCAAAAGAAAGGCCATACTGTGAGGTATGTTACAGAAATGCAAACACCACACACAACCCGAGTGCGGAGATTTGACGCAGCCCGACAGGCGTTCATTCCATCAGGTCGGAAACCACTCGAAGAAAAGGAAAAGGCCCTGGCCTGGCAGCTGGTGGCTTCAATCCCCACCCGGGGAACATACAAAAATCAACTAAAAAATGTATAAATGGGTGAGACAAGAAATCAATGTTTCTCTGTCTCTCTCTAAAATCAATCACTAAATTAAAAAGAAAGCACACAAAAAAGAAAAGAGTGAGGGAGGGAGACAGACAGGGGAGAGGGGAGGGGAGGGGGGAGGGGAGGGGAGGAGGAAGGGGAAAGGGTGTGGAAGCTCCACTACTTCCTGCAGCCAACCATCCCTCAGCCAGGACCAGATGATCCCAGAAATAACATCAGATGGAAGCAAATGGCACACTGTTCCCTCCCAGGCTGGAACCGAAGTTGTATACAATTGATTCTGGTTACGGACTAACCCCCAAGGGAGCGTCCCTGGCACACTCCCCAGAAAACAACTCGCAATCAGGCGCAAACGCTCCTGCTGTTCATCTTCAGGGGGCCCCACAGGGCTCGCACACCACTGCCTCTAGCACTGACTCAAGTAACCAACTAGGTCCTCGCATAGGAAGCTCATCAAGTGACAAAAATCACACGGGAGGGGGGTCCACTCCAGCACCGCATGGAGCCTGCACCCCACAGGAGTGGACTACGAGACCAGGGACCGAGGTGCGTGGACCGGGCGGGGGCTGCGGGTGTCAGGGGAAGTGATGCAGGGATCAGGAAAAGAGGTGCAGGGGACAGGGAAAGAGGGTGCAGGGGCCCGGGGAAAGAAGATGAGGAGCCAGGCTCCGGGCACGGGCGGCCGGAACATAGGTGAGGGGACCAAGGATGGAGCGAGGGCGGCGGGGACTCCGGATGCAGGATGCGGGCCGCAGAGGGGACTCCGGATGCAGGATGCGGGCCGCAGAGCAGTGTAGCGGCCGAGGGCCGCTGGCGCCTGAGGGGCGGCAGCCGGGTTGGGCCTGGCCGGAGGACCCCTCCGCGCACCCCTCCCTGCCGCGCATCCCCGCCCCTCGGCGCGGCCCAGGCAGCGGGCGCGCAGGGCAGCGGCGGGAACCCACCTGGGCCTTCTGCAGGGCGCCGAGGCGCAGCTCGTGCACGAAGGGGTTCCGCCCCGGGGGCGCCAGCCGCCGCGCGTCGACGGCCCCCGCGCTGGAGGCGGGGGCATCCCGGGGACCAGGTCCCCGCAGTCTCATGGCCGCGCCGCCCTCCGTAAGGGGAGCCGGGGAGCAGGGCGCGCCCGGCGCGGAGCGGAGCAGGGAGCGGAGCGGAGCAGAGAGCGGAGCGCAGTGCCGGGCGCGGGACAAGGATGCGCGGTGGCTGGAGCGGGCCGGTGTGTGGCCGCGCAGGCGCGGGAGGGGCGGCGGCGTGACGTGGGCGGGGGGCGGTAGTGGGGCGGGCCCGGGGCGGGGTTTTATCGCAAACCCCGCCTACCGCGGGCCTGAAGTAGCAGCCAGTCCCGATCTGCTGGCTGCAACCCGGGTTAGCTCTTAGGGGGCCGCGGGAAAAGCAGCGCGGGAGTTGAGGAGCGCCTGGGTCCTGGCCGGACCACAGAGAACCACCGGCCGGCCCGGTTCCGGGAGGATCCGGGGGGTCCGGTTGCCAGTTCGGTGAGGCTTGCCACGTCGCCCCCTTACGCCGCTCAGCACACGGCCGGGACGCGGCGTGTAGTTCCAGCACCGACCCACGCGGGGCAGGGTCAGTGGCTGGCACGCGAGCTACCCCATCTCCACTCCAGGTCTAGGTGTGAGGCTGCCTCACCTCCCCAAATCTTGAGGCCCAAGAGGAGCAGGGCCTGTCCAGGGCGCACGTGTAAGAAGTCACTGCATGCATACTCGGGTCCATTAGGACTGCTCTCCAGAACCAGCTCCTGCCGCTTTTCTTCCCTCTACCTTGTCCTCATTCAGACTGTTGCTGTACTGTAAGGCGGTTTGGGAGAAGGAGCTTCTCGCTGCATTCTCCTAGGTCTGTGCCAACTCTGACTATTAGGGTAGGCCTCACCCCAGACATGTGGAGTCCACTCAAACCACGGGACCCACCCAGACCCGGGGACCAGGCAGGGGGTCCACAGAGGGGAGTCCAGTGGTTTGAATCAAATTATTCTTATCCCCTAATTACTCTGGTTCATGGAATTACTCTCCGAACGAAGGGGAGATATTAGGGGATCCCTGATTTATAGCACAGTATTAACTAAAGGAAAAGTGAAATAGCTCCATGTTCAAAATTTGTAAATTAAAAAAAAAAATTTTCACTGTAAAGCTTTTGTAGGGAGAACAGCAACTTTCTTGGCATGCCTCTCATTGTGGTCCTGGCAGTCAGGCGTCAGCTGATGGGCCAGGGAAGTTGACAGGGACACAGTCCAGCAGCCCTTCTGTTTGCACGTGAGTGTCTGACATCATGGGAAGGAGCCCCAGCTTTCCCTGCATTGTTCTAGGGCTGCAGGGAGGTCAGACCTCACTGGGGCTTCTGTTATCTGTAAGGCCCTCCAGCCTCATCCCTTCCTGGGAAGTGGGTCAGGGAGTGACTTGGCTCTCTGATAACCCAGCTGAGACCCTTGCCTCTAACAGAGTGAAGTATCACCATGCTGAACCCCTTCTCTGTTTTAATGGAGGGAGAGAATTGGGACCAAAGGAGAGGCCATTGGTTCCCTATGGCATCCCACACAACGAAGCTAACAAGAAAGGGAAGAGCAGGGCTGGGTCCAACACTGATTCTGAGCCTTACGCTTGACCTGGGTAAGTGAGCTGTCCTGGAACCTCAGTTGGCACATCTGTGAGAAGCAGCCAGCGGCAGTGTTGCCTTCCACTCTGTGCCGTGATGACATAAAGGCCTGGGGGCCGTGGTGGATATTATTTGCTGGTGGACACCAGCAGGCACTGTCTCCCTTGCCTCTGTGGCCATCAGCACTCTGCTGACCTCCAGGGATTGGGTTGGTGATTGCTCTGATCTCAGATACCAGAGTCCAGCTGGGGAGGCTGGTGGGGCAGTGGGAAGGGCTGGGCAGAGTGAGGAAGAAGAGGGAGAGGAGAGATCAAAAGGAAGGGTGCTCCGCACATTCACGATAAACAGAGCCATGGTGGACCCCGGGAGGTGAACAAGGGCCACAGGCCACCAGGAGAGCAGCGTGGAGGTGTGGCGGGCTCAGGACTGTGAGTCCAGGAGTCGTTCGCCTTAGGAGGACTGGCCAGGGTAGAACTCAAGTGCTGTCCAGTTGGAGGAGGCAGCAATGGAGAGCGCCCTGCAGTGAGGCCCGTGGTGGATGGGAAATGGGAATTCCAAGGACTGTCTCTTTTAAAGCTGCCAGATGAAGGAGAAAGGGGGCAAGAGGGGAGGTGTGCAGATGGAGGTACAGGGAGTGGGGGGCGCAGATCCAGGATGGCTGCTCTAGGGAGGGCTACTCTCTGGGCCTCTTCCTAGGTGAGGGCAAACAGTGGGCCTGGAGGCACAATTGAATACCCACTAATGATCCTACCTCCCAGAAGATCCAGGCTCAGGGGAAGGAATGGGCTGGGACCAAAGCTTGGGACCCCTCCCTGGTGCAGCTGGAAAGGACAAGATAGCTAACAGACGACTAACCACTTCAGACAAAGATCCTTTGTGTGTGAGGAAGTCAACTATCTCTTGGATGCAGAGAGTGAGAGATAGGGGCTGGCGGGGGGGGGGGGGGGTTGTTGTGGGAAGAATGGTTCAGGCTGGGAGGTTGGTTGGCTGCAACTGATCATTCACTCTTAGGCTTCAAGTTTAATACTGTGACAGAATGTTCTGGAAGTTCTGGAGTGTTCTAGAAGCTTGATTAGGAAAAGTTGGTCTTGGGTGTGGAACTAGAAGCAGTTTCTTTCAGAAGAAGGGGATAAACTTCAGTTTATCTCTGGGGCTTGAGTTTCTCAGTTTTGGAAAAACCACCAGGTGGTCCTTTAGCTACAAAGGCAAGTTTCCCCTGGTTCCCCAGGAGCCTCTGGGATGGATGCACAGCCTGGGGCACAGGAGCTGCTGGCGAAGCCCAGCCCCTGTGGCCCCCTGCTCTTCTTCTCTTTGAAGCAAGTAGATGGAGAGGGAACTGTCTCCCATTCTCCAGATGAACTGAGGACACAGTGCCTGCTGGTCGCTGTGGGGCTGGGCATTCGCGGTGTGTTTATTTACTTAGTTTTAGAATTGTTTACAGGAAAGGAAGACATGTTCTCCTTCATTTTCTTCTAATATTTATTTTTAGTTCCACCTTATTCCTAAACATAACCACCTTATGGTTATTTTTAATCTGCCCGCAGACTTTTTTCTCTACATAGTGACCCAATATTCTCATCACCATTTATTGGTTTCCCACGTATGGTTCCACTTCGGACACAGACAGAGTATTTATAAAACTCTATTATAGGCGCTCTGTTTAATCCCACTGGTGTGTCGGTTCCTATGCTGGCACCACACTGTTCTCACGTCTGTACCTTCAGAGGAATGTGTCTGAGTAGCCAGCAGGGTGCATTCCTGTTGGAGCTTCTTTTCAAGACTTGTCTGTGATTCGCGGAACTTTTTATCCATCCAAATATTAGAATCAGTTTGTCCGGTTGCTAAAATTTCTTTACTGAAAGTTTTGAGTTGCGTTACATGTGTAGATCATTTCAGTAAGGATTCCTTGAAAGGTGCCTGGAGTTAGGTCTAATCAGGTGTGGCGAGACGCACAGATGGGGATGACTCTCAGGCATCGAAGAAGTTTCACTCACAGCTCCCCAGAAACAGGAGGCACAAAGGGACGCGGGGGAAGAACCAGGGTCAGACGGGATGGGGAGGGAGCCCAGGGCAAACCCTTTGTTATGGTTTCCGCAGGAGGGAAGAGGCCGGGAAGGGTAAACAGGTTTAGGATAGGCTAGTGTCAATAATTTCAGTGGGCCAAGGGGTCGGGGGCTGCCCCTGAATGGCCAGTGTCTGCCCGGAGGTGATTAGGGCAGAGCACAGCGCCCTTAAGTGTGAAGGCAAGATAGAGGAGAGGGAGGGGTGATGGGTCTCGATTGGTTAGTTTGCACTTGAAAAGCGTGCTCCCAAGCCTGTAGCCCTGGGAGAGGCTGTCAGTGAGGAGGAAGCAAGGCCTCCAGATGTCAAAGCGTTAGAAATATAGAAAATAAAAAAACCCAAACAAACATGTTTTATAGTTTGCAATTTTAAGCATTATTTGTCACCAACATAGGTTGCTTTTTTTTTTTCATTTATTTAGGCCTTCTTTTAAGTTCTTTGAGAGCATTTAAAATTTTTCTACATAATGATTCTACATTTTTATTAGACTAATTCCTGGATGTATTATAATTTTGCAGCAGTAAAATAAAGGAATCTTACTGTTTTTTAAAATTGTTCTAATTGTGCATGGCTCACATGGAGGAATGTGGATCTTGCTGAGGTCATGTAAAAGCAGACCGTGGGGGGCAAGAGGCCATGGTGGATGTCCCCGGCCCAGCTGCATGTCCCGGTCCAGGCAGCTGTCTCTGCCCCAGAGGATGCAGCCCCAGGTGCGTGTGTCTGAATGAGGGACCCCAGCATCTGCAATGGACGAACCTCCCAGGAAACCCGGAGTCATGAGGAACCATGAATCCTGTGCTTTTTGGTAGCTGAGCTTTGGCATATTTTGTTAAGCATCAATAGCATCTTCCAAAGGCAGGTATGTTAGGTTTTGATGAAATCCAGTTTATCAATATCTCTTCTTTATGAGTCACGCTTTTGACATCCTGTTTTAGAAGGACTTACCTATACCAAGGTCATTAATATTTTTAAATAAATAAAATGTGTTGAGAAAATTTTGAAAAAGATTTTCTTATTTCAGAAGTTTGATAGTTTTGGCTTTAATGTTAAGGCCCATATTCCATTCTGAGCTAACGTTTGGGTGTGGCATGAGTTGGTGGTCGGGGCAGAGATGAACATTTTCTTTTCTCGCTGGATAGCCAAGTGCATTTGTTGAAGAAAATATCTTGCCCCATAGAAATACCTTGTCAACATGGTCAAAAATCAAGGGACTGTGTCTGTGTGTGTGTTTCTGGGCTTTGGGTCGAGTTCCACCCACCTGCACACTGATGCCTGTGCCGATACCACAGCGTCTCCGTCGCTGAAGCTTTGCATTAAGTCTGAAATTAGACGATGCAAGTCCTCCAACTTTGATCCTCTTTGCCAAAGTTGTTTTGACTCTTCCAGATCCTTTCATTTTCCACATAAATTTTAGAATCAGTCTGTTAACATCCCCAAAAACATCTGCTGGGATTTTTAATGCAAGTGTGTTGATTCTGTGGGTCAGTTGGCACAATTGTTGAGTTAGTTGTGCTTGGGCATGGTGTATGTCTCACTTACTTAGGTTTTCTTTGATTTTTCTCAGCAGTTTTATAATTTTCACTTCTAATTTATAGGTCTTACCCTTGTCTTTCCAATCCTGTCCCTAAGTATTTTATAATTTGAGGTTGTAAATGGCAGTTTTAAATTTAAGCTTCCAGGAGTTTGTTGCCGTCTAGAAGCACAACCGTATCCCAGGTGTGTGTGCTGCAGCCTTGCTAAATTCACCCGTTAGTTCCAGTAGCTTGTCTGCAGATGTCCTAGAATTTTCTCTGTTCGCAATCATGCTATCTGTGCATAAAGATGGATTATTTTTCCATGCATGTGACTTTGGTTGTCTTTCTTCTCTCTCATTTTACTGAGACACTCTTTGTAGACTTGAGCAGAAGTGGTGAGAGGGCACCTTGGACTTGTGAACAACCTTGGGGGAAAGTGGGAAGTCAGGATGCGTTTCCTAGGTTTTCCACAGGTACCTCACTAAAGTTCAGGGAGTTTCTTTCCATTCCTTGTTTGCTGAGAGTTCTTGTCATTTTGTCAAAAATCTATCTTACAGCCCTGGCTGGTGTGACTCAGAAGACTGAGTGCTGGCCTGCGAATCAAAGGGTCAGAGGTTTGATTCCCAGTCAGGGCACATGCCTGGGTTATTGGCTGGGTCCCCAGTGGGGGGTACGTGAGAGGCAACCACACATTGATGTTTCTCCCTCTCCCTCCCTCCCTTCCCCTATATTTAAAAATAAATCAGTAAAATCTTTTTTAAAAATCTATCTTACATTGTTTCTTCTTAGTCCTGTTCATATGTTGAATGAAATTGGTTGACATTCTAATCTTAAACCAATCCCAATTTTCTGGATTAAGTGCCCATGTGCATGATATTTATTTACAGAGCATGACATTTATTTTAGTTCTGTCTTTAATCTATCATTTTTAAAATAAGTGTGTTTTCAATATTATATCTTCAAAGGCTTTGTTTAAATCAAGGTCACAAATGTGTTCTCCTGTTTTCTTTAGAAGTTTTATAATTTTCCACTTTACATTCAGGTCTATAACCCTTTGTGGCTGGTTTTTACATGATGTCGAACATCGCTATAAGGCTGTTTCATTTTTGCATAAGATATACCATTGTGCCTCCATTTGTTGTAAAGACTACTCTTTTTCCACATAATTGCCTTTGCACCTTAGTCCAAACTCAACTGACCACATGTACGTGTTTCTGCTTCTGGAGCCTCTGTCCTGTCTGGTTGGTTTATTTATCCATTTTGATGTCAATTCCACTCCATGTGGATCCGACTCTATAATGTGTCTTGAAATCAGGGGGCGTTACTCTAGTTTTTCAAATTAAACTCAGTGTTTCTTTTGGAAAGTCGTTCCAGCGAAGCCAGGTCCTTTCCATTTCCACTTGAATCTTAGAATCGGTTTGTGATTTTCCACAGAAAAATTCCTCTGCAATTTCGATTGGGGTTATGCTAGCTTCATACATTAATTTTTTTAAATATTTTATTTATTTATTTTTTGTGGGGGAAGGGAGGGAGACAGAGAAGGAGGGAAACACCTGTGTGAGAGAGAAGGGGCACCCCATCAGTTTGCCCCGTGCCACGTATTCGGCCTGCACCCCAACCTACAACCCAGGCAGGTGCCCTGAGTGGGACTCAAACCCGGCAACCTTTTAACTTTGTGGTACAAGGCCCAACCAACTGGGCCGCACCTGTCAGAGAAATAACGTCTTAACAATATTGAGTCTTTCGAGTAACGCTGCATATCTCTCAATTTATTTAGGTTTTCTTTAGTTCTGCAAGGTCTTGCAACTTTCAGTGTATAAATCTTCTGTCAGATTTATCACTACTTAATTTTTTGATGCAACTGTACATATACTTTTTTCAACATTCTTTTTTCATTGTTCATGGCTAGTATTTGACACATGATTCGTTATATATTGATTTTGTGTCTTGAAACCTTACTAGATTCCCTTCAAGTTATAGTAGCTTTCTCATAGATTCTGTATTTTCTTGGTAGGAAATTATGCTCTCTGCAAACAAAGAGAGTTTTACTTCTTCCTTTCTAATCTGATACCTTTTATTTATTTTGCTTGGTGATTTTACTGGTGAGAATCTAGAGGAAGATTTTGAATTGGAGTGCTGAGTGGACATCCCCATCTCCCTGCCTAGGTGTGATGTAGTATTGTTTCATTGTATTCACTTTGCGAACATTTTAAAGAATATTTGCATCTGTATTTGAGGGATAGTTCTTTTCTTGTGTCTACATCTGGTTTGGGTATCAGAGCACTGTTACCCTTAGAGAGTGATTTGGGGGTTATTCTCTTGTCCTGAAATTGCTGGAAGAGTTTTGGCACAATTGGCATTATTTCTTCTTTAAATGTTTGGTACAATTTCCCATGCAGCCATCTGGGTGTGCAGTGGCAGTCTTCTTTCTGAGAGTGTTTTTAACTTAAATTCAGTTTCTTTAATAGACTTACGTGATGTCTATGGGTCCCAGTCTCCCCCTCCCTTCTCTTACAAGGACGTCAGCCACTGGATACAAGGTCCACTGAGGATCCAGGCTCTTACCTCCAGGTCTTACCGTAATCAGCTCTGCAGACAAGGTCACCATAACAGGGAGCAGGGGTCAGGACTTGGACCTGATTCGGCCCAGAGGCAGCGACGCCCTTCTGGGAAGCTCAGCTGCTCAGGTCACTCCCTGTCCATCACCTTCAGAGGCTCTGAGGAGGGGGCACCTGGGCTGCAGTGTTCCCAGTGAGCTGTGGGGGCAGGGGCTGCCGCGCCTGTCACTTCCCCGACGTCCCCCTGCAGTTCAGGGAACAACTGCCCACACGGGCCACAGGGGGTCGTGTGGGCGACGTGTTTCTAAGGAAACGTGAAATTGAGGGGCCATGGATAGACCCCACTCTGCCTTCTCTTTAACTCAACACCGATGCGTCTTGGAGAAAAGAGAGAAAATATTACCTATTTGGGGACTTCAGGTCAAAACAGCATGTGGGAACATGTCAGCCAGGTGAAAAGTATTACCCAGAATCATGACAGCCAGCAGGTTTTATGTAGCTCCCAGCAAAGAGTGGTTTTTCTGTGCGCTCAGCTTAGCTTTAAGGTGAAACTGAAAGGAACATGAAGAATATACCTTTTTTACACACTGAGGAATTTATACTACACGGTTCCCGAAAATAAAGAAAATGTATCTCAGTGTTTATAAGGTGTCCTGGCTGGAGCACATGGCACCTGTGCACAGGCTCAGGCTGCACAGGAGCGCAGGTGCGGGTCAGCCTCTCCATCCAGGGGCCCTGGCCAGGCTGTGGAACACCTGGAGCCGCCCCACAGCGATCAGGGCCTTTTCTCCCTTCCACACCTGGTGGAGGTAAGGGGCTGCCTAGTAAAAGTCCCCATTACAGGCATCTGGTTCTGTGTAGTGTCCTGACACTTCACAACGATGCCCGCTGTCAACAGGCTATAGAGCGTCACACTGTTTGTTAACATCACAACCCCCCCATCACACTGTGCCCGGTCAGATGAGCTCTGCTGTATCAGCTGTCCTTTGGGACCCTGTGGCAGATCCAGAAGCACCTGGAGGCTGCGGTGCTGTGGTCACAGGCACAGAAAAAGACACCTTCCCACGTGTGAATGCAGGGACCACCTCGAGTTGGGAACATCTCCCAGTGGCTCTGAACCCACCACGCTCTGTCCTCCCTCATGAGGTCACTAGCTTGCCCTGCTCAGCGCCAGGGGCTTGGAGCCTTTCCCCCGGCCTCCCAGGTGCCACAGTAACCTTGCCCCCCTCCTCGTCACGCTCCCTGCCTTTGCCTGGGTGGTTCCTCCACACCTTGTCCACCCCTGAACGTGCCTTCTCCAGGGCTCTACAACATCCGACATCAAATAAGGCTCTAGATGCTTGGCATTATTTTATATTCTATTTGTAAATTTCAACTCTTATTTAAATGCTGACTCAGGTCAGCGTTTAAAACATGGAGGTAGTGATGTCCACGATGCAGGCAGCAATCTGAAGCCACCTTCATGGAAACAGGGTGGAAGGGCCCCGAGTGACTTAAAAATGCGTCATCTACACGGGGTCTCCCTCAGCTGTGTCATTTGTTTCATTTTCCTTGACATAAAAAAAGATCCTCTTTATCATGAGACTTTATGCAAACTAAAAATACTTTTGAAATTCAGAGGCATGGAAGCAATTTTTTGGTATTTGAGTACAACTTCCTTCACACTTTGGGTTTACAGAACAAATGTTTGCATGTCATTTTCCTCCTCAAATGTAAAAAAGCACGACTATGAAAACAATTATTCTCAAAGGAGTAATTTTTTATGAAAAAGTGCTTACAGTAATTCTTTCCCATTGGTTTTGAGAAATACTGTGTCAAATTATATTTGCACAGTTGCCAAGACAGAGATCTCGTTCTGTGGTGGGGGGGCGGTGATTCTTGAAGGTGAGATTCACTATGAGGAGGGGGTAGTGGCCTGGCCAGCAGTGAGCTTGTGGACTCTCCCTACACCTGTCTTCACTCCTTAGTGATGGAACCTCATTTTCAGCAGTAAGCATGGCCACCCAGGGTAAAAACCACATTCCCCAGACTGCCTGGCAGCTAACTGTGGTCACGTGATTATGTTCTGGCAGCAAATAGGCCACCAGCACAAGATTTGTGGAATTAATGGGAAGTGCCCTTAAGGGGAGGGTCCCTATCTGAGGGCTAGAAGGTAGGGACCTATGGAGTGGCTCCTAATGGCTGGAGCTACAGCATCTATTTCGGGCCATGAAACAACTTTGATAATGGAAGCCATGCCAGTGGAATAACCAGAGAGTAGGAGCCTGAGTCTGGGCCCCATGAAAGATGCTCCCAGCCCTGGACTGGCTACCTCTGGCCTTCAGTAATGTGAAGAATAAGTAAACTTCTACCTTGTTTAAATTGTTATTATGTTACATTTTTACTTACAAGTAAACTAAATCCTAATGAATATACACATGGCTGGTATGCTTGGACTGAAAAAGCAAAGCCTGAGGCGGTTTGATATTGGTTTTTGCATATCGAAATTAATTTGGAAAGCCCCTTTAAATCCTCCTTATTATGCCTGTCTGCCACTTCTTCAACCCTTCACCTCCATTTCTACAGGACATTCAGCCTGGCTCCCTTCACCTTTCCCCACATGACTTCACTCCCAAAACCAACCCTGCTCTCCCTTCAGGAGGACGTCCCACCACCTAAGATGTCCAACACTCCCCAGAGCCTTCTGATTTGTTTCCTCAGTGGTTCTGGAGCCTAGCAAAGCTGTGGAACTTTGTAGAAGACAAGGATCAAGGTGCTACCTTTGGCTGTAAACTGAGACAATTTGGTTGTATAATAATATTCATTGTCTGAAAAAAGAAAGAGAATCAACTTTTTGGAGAGCCAAAAATTTATTCTAGAAAGATGTGGTGGCTTAACCCTTAGTACGTCCTAGCACTTGGGGTGACTGGTGTGCTCTCCTCCCAGCTGGAGATCAGTGCTGACATGGCACAGGTGGGCCCCCAGGGATGTGTGGGAAAGGAGGTACTGGGAAAGGCGGAAGAGAGTTAAGAAGGTAGCTCCTACTTGGAAGATCAGGAAGGTCTCCGGAGGAGTGGGAATTTGAGAAGTTCTAGGAAGAAGCCGGGGAGGAAGTAGTGAGTAAGGAAGGAGGTAGAAACATACATTGTCAATGTCATTTTATAAGAGGCTTGTCTTCTGAAGTCACAGAGTTAGAGTCTCACCACGTGGCAATGGAATCATATGTATGATCCCACTCCATCCCCCTCCTTCCTCTTCTGGGGACACGACTGCTGTCCACTAGCTCCTTGGTGAGGCCTTCTGCACAACTGGGTGGTGTCATATCCCTCACTCGTTCCTAGAGGTGAGTGAGTGAGTGAGTGCCACAGGGGTGGATGGGGTTGGCAGTGGAGCCGTGGGAACCCGAGTGTGCCGCTCACGGACTGCACCTGTGTGCCCACCTGCCCCTGCACTCACACCTGCACACACAGCCACACCTGCTTACACACTTGTGCCTGCACACACACCTGCCCCTGCATGCACACATACACACAGCTACACCTGCACGCTCACCTATACCTGTGCACACATCTGCCCTCTTCACATAACCCCATATTGTGCACTGATGCCCCATGCAGCTGGGGTGGGGTTGCTTTGTGCCAGTTCTGGCTTTAGCAAACAGGAATCCATCCCGAGTGGAGGCACTTGGTCTCTGCTAACAGACGCCGAGAACCCCCTGATCCGGCCCCTCCACTTCAGGATGTTTGTCATGAGAGGGTTCTTGTACATATTTTCAGTACTTGAATTGACGAGGCCCGGAACTCTTACTGGATCGGAGGCCTTTTATAAGCCACTTAAGTTTAAAGACTCAATAAAGTGGGTGTGTCTCTTAAAACAAAGAGCCGGAAACCAGCATTTGTGTTTGAGAAAGGACTTTTTGAGCGCAACTGGGGGTGCGGTCCTGGGCTCCTAGAGTCTGTACAATCAGGACTGAAATGGCCAGTATTTCACTTCATCATGTTTTTAGAAGGATCCCCACTTAGGAAATGCACTGGCAACCCAAAATGAACCTACTTTCTTTCGCAGTGGTATTCTTCAAGCAGAAATGACACACGAGATCTGTCCAGAAGGTATCCAGCCATGTAATATGAAAAACAGAGACATTTATTGAAGAAGATACAAAATACAAGAAACATTGTACGTAAAACAATGACCTCTCAGTCTCCTTCAAAGTAGGCACCTTGGGACCTCACACAGTTCTTCCAATTTCCATCAGCTGCCCCATCATATTTTCCTGAATCTCAATGGTCTGAAATCTCTTCCCTTCCAAAGGTTATTTTAGTTTTGGGAAAGCCAGAAGTCACAAGGCGCCAAACCTGGTTCTGTAGGGGGAGCTGAGTCACCTGGGTGATTTTATGTTTGACCGAAAACTCTGCATGAGATATGATGCATGAGCTGGCACACTGTCATGATGAAGCTGCCGATCACCAGATGCCCATAGCTGCGACTTCTGAATCATCCAAATAGTTTCTGGGGAGGAATGTTCAAGCTTAATGCAAAATCTGATGCATATTTGTTGCTCTCTTCGCTCAGTCATTTTGAATGTGACAGCCACATAGTACACATGCTCACTCAATAGCGTCTACCACCCCCACTGACTAGTACAGTGAAGTCATCGTTGTTTACACATGCATATTCCAGTTCTCTGTCCTTGGCTGTCGGGTTACACTGATGTTGCATAAACTGTTCTTATTATATTAGCAATAGTTGGGCTTTTTCCAGGCAGGCCTTGTACATACTTACACACCATTCAGTTGTGCCAATGCCTTCTCAAATGGCAAACACTCTAGTTTCAGTCTGGCCAAGTTGTTCTTTTAGAAAAAACTTTATGTAGGCAACGCTGTTTTCCACTGTTCTCTTTTCCTTTGTGCCCAGAATTAAAGGATTATCCTAGAAATCCATTTGTAACAAACAATGATCCCACTGCTGGGATGAGTCGACACCAGTCACTGGCCTTTTTTATTTTATTTTATTTTTTAAAAATATTTTACTGTTTATACTGTGACTGTTGTGCCACTTCCCCCCCCCCCCACTTCTATAATCAGCCCCTCACCATTGTGCCTGTCCACGGGTCCTTCGTAGGTTCTTTGACCTCTTGCTTTCAGTCACTGGAGTCACACTTCATGACATGGAGAGGTGATGGAGAAGGGTTAGAGCGAGGGTCCTGCATGACCTTGGGGTGACTCAACTTGTCTCTGCCTCAAGCTCCTTCCTCAGCTGTGATGTAGGCACAAGAGAGAACCTGCCCTTGGGGAGAGTTTTTGTGAAGTTCAGGGCGAGTGCAGGGCAGCGGCAGAGCAGAGTGTAGCCCTCAGCTGGTGCTCACAAGCCGGCTGTCCCGTCAGGGGCTTGGTTGTCATCCTTCAGACATAACGGTCTTTTCATGAGCAAGGGGAGGTTGGGGTGGACAAGAACAGGTCCTGAATCCGAGGTGCGGTTGAGTCGATGTGGCCAGGTGAACGGGAAGCAAGGGCTCTTTTGTGAAGATCAGGGCCTCGGTGACCCTTCTTTGAGGGGCAGATCCTGTTTTGTGGAAAGCTGGGTGTCATTTCAGCCACTGACTAGACTACTGAGGAAATGACCACTGCCAACTCAGTTAATCTCAGTAACGCTCCACGTTTGACTGTTTCTAGTTCCCGGAGAAAGAGCTGGCATGTTCTGTGTCGGGCAGCTCACCACCTTCTCTTTGAACAAACAAATGGTTCCTTACGCATTCAAGATAGTCACGTGGGCTGAGCTATGCCACGGTGTTCTCCGCTCTTCATTACAACGGTGTGAGCTGGCTACCACTTTACACTCATCTTTCTCTGGATCTATGTCCCTAGTCCACGTGCACAGGGACATAATTTAAAACTGCACATACGCATGCAAAGGACAGGAGAGGCAGGACTGTCCCCACAGCCCCTCCCCCCAGGGCTGCCTGAGGTTGGTGGTGGGCGTGGGGCAGGCAGGAGGACTCAGCACCGTCATTTGCCATGATGGAAACTTTGTACAAGCTATTCCCACTTCTAAGCTTTGCTTTTCTCATCTATAAAAAGGGGTTCATGAGACAACCCATCTCTAGGGTTTGCAAATAGTGTCTTGCTGTTGAACCTTGGCACAGGCTGGCTCACAGAAAGCCCTTCCTAAACTGTCTGTACCCATCAGTGTTAGCATGAAAGGTGTGAGCCACTTTCTCTCACCTAAATATTAAATTCTGGTGTTTTTCACTCACTGCGCCACCTGGATGAATGGACTTTCTTCCATTAGGTGCAAAATCGTGGGAGTTTTTTTCTTGTTCTGGGATCTGCTGGGTGTCCATGGCTGGTGGTTCCACATCCTTACCTTACTTCTCAGGATCCAAGTCCACTGATGTCCTATGGTTTTTTAATATTATTATTATTATTCTAAGTCAGAGTATATTTGCACAGTTGGTTTCATGCCTTAAAGGTGATGTTTAATTTTATTAGAAAACAGAAACTCACACTTTCCATGGCCCCAGCAGTGCTGTGCTTGGTGGAAAGTGCGAGTGGACCGGGCACCGCAGGAAAGGCAGCTCCAGTCAGAATTGCACTTCTGGCCCCTGCTCAGCGGTGTCCTGTGGGAGTCCCGGGGGAGCGGCTGCCTCCAAATCGTGTTTGTGCTTTGATCATTGTCAGAAGGAGTTTTATGGGGAAAGTAACTAAGTAAACTGTCCAACCTCCAGGCTTGGCCTGCACCCCAAGGAAGTCAGCTGGGGTGGGCGGGTGCAGGAGCCTCAGATACACACCAGAGCGCCATGCGGCTCACCCGTAAAGAGCCAGGAATATTACCTAAAACTTCAAGAGGTAACCGATTTAAGCAAACACTATCTTTTCATTGTTAAAAAAGAAACCTGGGAGCCCTGGCTGGGCAGCCTCATTGGTTAGAGCACCATCCAGATACACTGAGCTTGTGGGCTTGATCCCCAGTCAGAGCACTTATAGAATCAATAAATGAGTGTGTAAATAAGTGGAAAAACAAATCAATGTTTCTCTCTCTCCCTCTCCCTTCTTCTTTCTCTCTAAAATCAATAAATTAAAAAAAGAAAAGAAAAAAAAGGAAGAGCCCCAGTTGGTGTGGCTCAGTTGGTTGAAAGATTATCCCATAGCAAAAAGGTTGTGGGTTCGATCCGTGGTCTGGGTGGGTACAGGAGGCAGCCAATTGATGCTTCTCTCTCTTCCTTCCTCTGTCTCTAAAAGGAATGGACAAAATGACCTCTGGTGAGGAAAAAAATTAAGAAAAAGAGAAAAAGAAAGAAAAGAATCCTGGGAAAATGCTGCACATAAGGAAACAATATACTTTGAGGGAAACTCATAAAGTCTTTATAGTGCTGCATTTTGTTCTATCAGGTTCCTGTGATTCATAAAGTGTGTTCAATAAACGGATGTGAGGACCATTTCCTCCTTCCAGGCACCCAGCACGATCTTCCCCGGGAGGCCCAAGGTGGCAGCTCCGCAGCCCTGCCTGGGTCCAGGACACACCTCTCACACCACTGGGCAGTCACAAAGAACTCCTGCAGGTCCCAACAGGTGCAGTGGTGCCCAGAGACCCAGTTTACTGAAATAACTATGGCTAAATAAGCAGGAACACTGTGTACCCCCTGAGTGTGCTCCCTCACAGTTATTTCTGCAGCCATGGTTGTACATAACCACAAGAACTATGCAAAATGGGATTCCTTGTATAGAGACCCACACTGGGAAATGAATGGATCCCCACAAAAGTGTTGAGTACATTTAAATTTCAATGATGTAAAGCAGGTATTTGCTTGTTCTGCTGTCTGGTCAATTACATTGTCAGTGTCGGGGCTCAGAGAGGAGAGGACCAGATGCCTGGGAACCCAGGGGGGCTTTCTGGAGGTGACGTGTCAGGAGGTGGAATCCTTAGTCAGATAGCTTTCCACAGGGCCAGGAGATGTGTTAAACAGAGTGTCATCTACTTTCTCCAAAGTCCAAGTGTAAGGACACGCTGTGCCAGGGTGGGAAGCAGGAAAGCACTTGCCAAAGGCTGCATCCAGAGATGGTTTCTTTCCTAGAATTGTATTCTACCTTAAGGTATGAAACTTGCAGGAAAATCTGGGCAAAATAGTCTTCAGTATTTATCCTTGTAACATTTTTATGATGACATCTTCTTTTCTTGTCAATTCCTCACACTGTAACAGGTTTCTTATGCTCTAACTTAAATCTTTGAAGGGGTGGGGGGTGAGGTACCCCACCCCACTGCAGGGGAGGGCAGGGAAGGGGCTCATTCCTCCCATGCTCTGCTTCTTGTCCTGCAGCTTTAAAACACTTGCAATTTGTAGCCATTTCTTTTCACATTCTAAATAAATATTCAATTTTATGCCCAATCTGTTATTTTAATTTTATAGTATTTTTCTTAAAGGAAGCACCCACAACTGTATGAAGGTTCCAGGCCCCATGAGACATGGAACCTTCTCTCCAGGCTCTTTGCTGCTTTGGCCCAGCAGTGGGTCTGCAGCAGGACACCCAAGGTGCATTCTGCAGGGGACCCAGGAGTCTCCAAAAGCTTTCTCCCAGGGTGTGAGCTCACCAAGTTCCTATAGGAACCCTCCTGCCTCAGCCACATGTTCTGATGGCTTTATCACCACAATCTGAGGTACCTAATCATGGGGAGAATGCACATTGAACATGGTGATGATGGGTGGCAGCCTGGAGTGACACAAGTCAGGACAGGGCTGAGTTTGGCCAAGGGGTCTGGAGTGAGACATGCAGAACAGGGAGGAGGCCGTGAGCCTGTCCCATCTTGGCTGAACCAGGCGTGGGCAAGGGCACTTCTGGTCCAGCCATGGGCTCTTCTCTGGCACCGTGAGTTAGCCCTGAGGCACCCATGGAGGGCTGTGGGGCGTGGCCCTCACCTGGGTGCTCTGTTCATCCACTCAGGGGCTAGTTCTGAGCCAGCGTTCCTCCACTGAACTGACAAACCTCAGGTGAGCCAGGGCTGCACCTGATCTTGTCACTTCTGGCTACACGTGTGACAAGGGGGCCAAGGAGCCCCCCTGCTGAAGACCCAGTGGCTGCTCATCTGCCCCGTAAGCCCTAGGATGGGGCTGTTCTTGGGCCACACCTCCTGCCATGCGACGGGCCAGGGCACCCCATTTATACTTCCAAAAGTGTGTCTCTGAAGAGCCTCCCTTCCAGAACCAGCACCATCGCCCTCAGTGGTCACCAAGAGCTCCTTGAAGTCTGAGTGATGGCCCAGCATATGGCTCCCTGGGACCCTTATTCTCAGCTTGAGCTGTGTCCTCTTCTCTGCACCTGGGAAGACAGAGACGCTCACATTGAACAGTTTACCTCCTGTATGCACAGATCCCTGATTACAACAACTGGGACTTTGCTTTTGCTTCCAGGGGCTCTGACCAACCTCTCTCAAGGAGACTCCTTGGAGAAGGAGCAGCATCCTGTTAGAACTGGGCCTAATGATGGTCAGGCGTGAAGGCTTCGCACGTCACCTCCAAGGTTGATGGTGGGTCATGACTGGAGAGGATGACTCTTGGTCCCCTTGAAGAGATGTTCCACCCTGGTTGGGTGACTCATTTGGTTGGGGCTTTATCCCATACACCAGAAGGTTGCAGGCTTGATTCCCGATCAGGCCACATACCCAGGCTGCAGTCCAGTCCCCAATCGGGGCTCATACAGGAGGCAACTGACCAATGGCTCTCTCTCACATTGATGTTTCTCTCTTACTCTCTTTCCCTTCCTCTCTGTCTAAAAATCAACTTAAATAAAAAAACCCATATCATCTGGTGAGGATTGAAAAAAAAAAGAAAGAAAAGACATCCTGGCACTCCTTGCTCAGGTCTGTTTTCTGATCATTTATTTGTCGTGCCATTGGGTACTCCGGCCTCCCTGCCCCCCGATGGCCAGCCCCTGAGGCCACGAAAGTTTATTGATTTTGCTCACTGACGTGTTCCTGGACCTCATACCTGGAGCCTAGGAGATGCTTGGTGGGGATCTGTTGTACAAGTGCATTAAAAAGTTAACCAGTCTGGGGTGACGAGAGAGCTTTGGAAATAGTGGTGAGGCTGCATAGTACTAAGAATGTAACTTGTGCCACTGGAGCGTCCACTTAACATGGTTAAAATGGCAACTTTTATATTACATGTATTTTACTACAAGAAAACTGCACAAATGAATGTGTGGTTAAACAGGAGAAGTGTAACCTTAAAGTTAAAAAAATATAAGATTATCTAAATGACTTTGAGATAGAGGAGGATTTAATAAGCTCGCCAAAAGCACAAGCCATACAGAGAAATAATGCTGCATTTAAACAAGGTAACCTTGTTTTTGGTCTCACCGTGAACCCATTGACAATATGAACCCCAAACGGAGCTGGAAAAAGACACAACAGACATCACTGGAGAAGGACTGGCGTCCATACAATGTAAAACACTTCTGCATAGCTTAAAGAAAGCAAGACAACAAAATGTGGGCAAAGCACAGGAGCACACAATTCCCAGAAGAGAAAACCCACATGGCAGGAAAGAAAAATAAAACAGGAAAACACGCTCCAGCTTGCTGGTGCCCAGGAAATGCAAGCATCATCCCCAGGAGACACACCTCATACTCCGCAGCCAGCAGCAGGAGCGGGTCTGATGAGGCTGCCTGCCCGAGACCCGCCGTGGCAGTGAGGAGGAGGACGAGAGCAGCCCCTGGGGAAGCCGTGTGCGAATATCCAATAAATGACATGCACACGGCTTGTGATCTGGGAGTTATAGTCCTTGGAACGTGTCCCAGAGAAGCGCCACATGTGAGAAGAATCTTTATTTTGGAATCGTGAGAAACTGGAAAAGTCCATTCAGGAGGCGAGTGACAGGGCCCGTCTGCACCGTCTGCATGGAGCTCTGAACAGAGCCCGGGAACCAAGCGCTCCAGGCGGCCCCCAGCATCAGCAGTCTCCAGGCACGGCCTCGGAGCCGCGGCTGAATGGGGTGTGTAAGGAGCACTGAAGTCACGACAACAGGGGACCCGAGTCGAGAGGCACAGCGGGCCAGGGGCATTCTGAGGCAGCACCACGGATGGCCACGGACGATCTTTCTATGGGACAGAGTAGGTTTTCACAAGTGAGATGGCCGGTGCTGAAACATCCTTAGGACAGTTGAAGCAGTGTGGCCAAGAGTGGGGACAAGTCAGCTGCAGAGGGGACAGGGTGTGGCTGGGGTCCAGTTGCGTCCGTTGGGCTGAGGGGCTGCTTAGGAAAGCAGCCTGGGGGTGGGGCTTGAAGGAGTGGGCATGAAACTAAGAAAATGTACAAATGTTTGTTTAATTGTGGACATAAAGTTAATTTTATTTGATAGTGAACCTATGGGTTTACATATTTTTAATTTTAATCTCAGTTTTTCTATTTTACTTCATGTTTGAAAGAAACACTGTTATCTGAAAGGTAAGTTCCCTCACGGCTAACAGCATTCACAGGCATCTGGTTTTATATGCGGCTCAGCAGCCAAGCCCTTTCACTTTCAGAATGAAATTAAAGGACCGAGTCTCGCTTGCCTGGCTGTGTGTCTGGTGGCGTCAGCGCCTCTGCTAGACGGGCTTTCATGGGCTTCTGCTGTCAGCAAAACAATTGTTTCTGGCTGACGCTTGGCACAGACGGTTCTCAGCCAAACGCGTTTCTGAAGGGTAGAGTCTGATCTCAGTAATCCCATTTAGCTTTGTTGAGGAGAGTAAGGAAAAAGAATGCACCCTAGCTTCTGATTCTGTCAGATTTTCATTTTAAATCTAAATGCCATACCCTTGGCTGGCAGTGAGTGTTCTGCACGCTGGCATCTTGGCTGCTTTGGAAAAGCAAACCCCATTCACACAAGTCAGAGTTTTATGAACAGCCGTCCCACTTCCCCGCCGTGGCTGTGCTGTGATGTTGACCCAACACGACACACAGGTCCCTCTGTCCCCCGCTGGACTCCGGCCAGGCATCTTTGGTCTGTGGAGCAAGATCACTCAGCCCTGGAAATCTCGGGGCAACAAAAAGCCTCTGTTCATTCAGGACGGACTTTGAACAGAAAGGGCCCCTGCCACACCATGGGGGCCGGAACCACAGATGGGCGCCAGGGAGACAGCTCTTCAATGAGGTCGGTCCATCAGGTGGGTGACGCAGTGGGCACTTGATCCTGGTTCAGTGGGTGACCTCAGAGGAAACCCGGTGCCACAAATTTCTCAGGCAACGTCAGAAGTTCACTGGACCCTCACAACCACCCTTTACTTCCTAAAGTGCACGGAGCCAACTCTTAGTTCTCAGGGAGTGGGCATCGGCCCATTCCACGCTCATTTGCGTCAGTGAGGGGGTACCCCGCAACTCAGAACCAAGGAGAAGACCTCTGTGAGTGCAGACCGTGTGGGACTGCTACATTCAGGCTCGACCCATAGGCTTGGAAACTTGAGTTATTTGGCTGCTGGAAGGAAGAGGAGTCTCCTGACCGCTGGTGCCCAAGGGGAAAGCCTGTCCAGGGAGACTCTCTGGTGGGTCCGGAAACTGGGCCGATGGAGCTGGAGGCCACTCCACTCACCTGTTCTTCACCCCCATGGGGAAAGAATCCTGCCCTGAGTGGGGACACATCTGGCGAGGTCAGGGGACTTGTGGTCAGGCCTGGGAGACACCGTGAGCCTCCAAGACATCAAGGTGGCACTTGGTGTTTCAGGCCTTTAAATACAAGGGTCTTGCCAGCCATGGTGAGACTTTTTAAAGTTGGCTTGATGTTCAAATAAAGGCACCTCAGTCCCTGTTAAGTGACAGGGCTAACTTCCAATGTCGGGAAGCTGCTGGTCCCCGTTCTCAGAAATCAGGGGAGCAGAAAGGGAAAAGGGCACGACTTCCTCCTTCCCTTCCCAGCACAACTCTCAAAGTCACACTTGGCCCAGACCCAGCAGAGCGGAAACCAGGCTGCAGGACCAGCTCAGAGTCAGCTCAGGAGCAGGGAACGGTGAGGGATCCGTCCCGTCTCAGGCAGACCTGCTGCAATCCAGAGGCTCCCGTGGCGGCCTGCACCTCGGCAGACCCCCCTTCCTCTCCTCTCTCCAGCCAAAGTCTCAGGGTGTTGCTTTACTTGTTCATGCCCAGGGGGCTGGTCCCCAGGGACGTGGTGTGCAGAAGGTGGTTGTAATGACCCCCCACTTTCCTATGTATTGGCTCCTTCACTCCCATCCCTGTCTCCTGATGAGCTGCCCTCCCGGACATGCAGAGAAGACACTACTGAAAAAAAAGGGTGCATGTGGGCAGCTGGGTGATGGGTGCCAAGGTGGGAAGAGGAGGCAATGTCCCAAAGGCCACCTCTCTCTAACGGGGGCTGAAGGGCGCACTGTGCCCCAGGAAGTGGCATGCCCTGAACCCAAAAGGCCTGGGTAGGCAAGGTGCCACTCTGGTTGCTTTTCAGACGTGTTTGCATGCGTACACATTTTGCTGGGTGTACAGGAGGAAGATGGGGTTTTGTTCTGAACTTAGCAATACAAGGCAGGGAAAGGGCGGGAGATTTTGGAGGCAGGTGACCGATCGGGGTGTGTGTGCTGAGCAGAAATTCTGCAGACTCAGCCATGCATGATGTGGGTGTGGAGCAGGTGGGGTCAGGAGGCCTGGCCTGGGTCTGGCCACTGCATGTCCTGGACCAAGACTGGGCGCTCAGCCCATCTGCTTTCTCCTCTGTGTCATGACGAGTTTGGTCCCTCCACCCCAATGCTTCTACGAATTGTTTGACCATGTTTTCCAAGGCTGCTGTAGAGACAGGTTTGTTCACTGCTCATCCTGAAGGCAGCACCTCAGAGTCTGTTGTAACTTAGCCCTGGGAGCGTCGTGGGGAAGCTGTGGTTGCGGTGAAGCCCACCCCTGCCGGTCCGCTTAGCACACTGCGGGCCGGCGGCCTGCTGTGGGCACATCTCACTCCCAGACACCTCACCATGGGAAGGTTTTCAATCTTCCTTGGAGATGTTAATTTGGAAAACAACTTTTCTGTTACAACAAGGGTTATTTAACCTTGCAGTAATGGTTCTTTATATTAAAGTTTCTCTTTTTTTAAGTGACAGCTGCGCATATGTACCTAATGATGCCTTGCTGGCAGGGTGTCCTCCATGGTGCACAGGAAGCAGGTACGCCCGATGTCTGTCTCTCTGAACAACTTCTAATGGTTCCAAAGACTCATGACAGGCGGGCGGGGGGTGGGCAGTGCCTTGGGTTCTCGGTAGACCTGATATCGCACCCCTCAACTCGCCAGAGATGGAACAGGACTCAGAGCCTGCAGTGTGGCCAGTGGGCCTCTCTTCGGCTGGGCAAAACGGGGAGGGCGGGGCCAGCACTGGCCGGGTGGGCTGTGCCCTTGAGCAGAGAGGGTGTGAAGCGCTGCTGGGAATGGTTCCAACGGCAGGTGCCCTCCCCCACCACCGGGGCGCCCTCCCCCACCACTGGGGCGCGCTGACTTTGGCAGGACTCGTCCCCATGAAAGCTCCTTGTGCATCTCCGATCCAGCTCTGCTAATATTTACTTAGCCATTGAATCTCAGCTTCCGTCCTGTAAACCTCTCCGAGGTGCTCACCACATGAGAGCAGGTCAGCATCTCTCCTCACCTCCCACGTCCCTTGAGCTGTCAATACCACCGAGATTCCCATAAGAAAGCCCTTTGGTTGTCCACAAAATAACACCTGTGCTGCCTAGTGTGCGATTGCCCAATCTGCGATTCTGCGTGTGGAGAACAGTGGGGCAGCAGGGGCCCGTAAGAGGTGGGAGGAGGCTAGCCTAGAGCTGCAGGAATGAACCCCACGGCGTCTACAGTGTATGAAAATAGCTGGTACGGAAAAGTGTAGTGTTAGTCAGTCAGCCAATAGTTTACAGTGAACCATGCAAGCCAACGACCTTGCCTGTGTTTTCTTATTGGGATGAAGCAAATTACTTGAGGGTCAGGTCACTGCGAAGAGATGGTCAGGGTTTGGGTGATTTAGGACCCTTGAGGGGTTCCCATAGAGGAAGATGTCTGGACAGATCATTTTAGTTCCAAATTCTAACCCAGGCATGGCCCCAGCTGAGCAAGCTGCCATCTATAGGGTGGTCCTGGGAACAGGTGCCTGACAGTGGCATCCATCACCAGCTTCTGGTTTCAGGAGAAGAGGAGAGGATGTGAGAGCACCTTCTTGCTACATTGTTTCCCATGAAACAATTACAGTGCCCACTGTTTCCACTGCTCAGAAAGAGCGTAGCATCTCCAGAAACCCTCCGGAGGCTATCTCAGGGGTGACCTATGGTCATCGGGACTTTGATGAAGGACCAGCACCCCTGCAGCAACCGTCCGGACAACCTTGACCATTACACAGCCAGATTGCAGGCTACTCAGTGGTCCCCCAGAGTAGCTGTTTTTAGTGATGGTTCAACATGGGACGTTTCATGGAAAACAGAAGGAAAGTGGGGGTGCTGCCTGAGGATGGGGGGGCAGTATCTACATTTAAAAATGCAATTCCAAGTGGCTAAACAAAGGCACACTTCTACCCACCCACAGAGAAGGAGAGTTGTTAGCAGGAAGGACTCCCTTCAACTGCAGTAGGCAGAAAACCAGAAAGAACAGTGTCTTTGATTGAAAACAAAGCCCCGGTGGGTGGTCCTGGCATGGCTGCTGTGGTGGCTCAGTGGGGCAGAAGCTGGCCCCTGCACTTGGTGGCTCTGCCGTGCTCTACCAGTGGTCCCTTCTGCGTTCAAGCTCCAGCCCTCATTTTCCTGTGGAATCCAGCCAACAAAGAGGAAGGAGGTGTGTCCCTACCCTTTAAGGTCACTCACCTGGAGGCGTGCAGTCTTCCTTCCACTCAGGAGCCTGGGACTGGGTCATGTGGCCACATAGATGCAGAAGGAGACACGTGGCTGGACTGCTGGGGGGTCTGCCACAGACTGGCTCCCCTCCTTCCCTGGGAAAAGACCCAGCCTTAGTGATTGCAGTCTGAGCGGCAGAAAGTGCTTATTTCAGTTTGCATTTTGTTGTTCAATAGAGCTTATTTTCTCAGCTGCTTTTGGCCTTCGGAATTCCCTCCTCTGAGAAGAGCCTGCTCGTGACTAGTTTCCCTACGGAGTGTCTGTTTTGCTCGCTGCATTTTCTGAGTTCGTCATGCTAGCTCACAATTCTTTTTTTTTTCAGGGAATACTTTTTAAAAATATATTTTATTGATTATGCCATTACAGTTGTTCTATTTCCCCCTCTTCATTCCCCTCCACCCTGCACACCCCTCCCCCACCATTCCCCCCCCCTTTAGTTTATGACCATGTGTCTCAAGTTCTTTAGATTCTATATTTCCCCTACTATTCTTGCCCTCCCCCTATCTATTTTCTACCTACCATCTATGCTACTTATTTTCTGTACCTTCTCCCCCCTTCTCCTTCTCCCACTCCCCTGTTGCTAACCCTCCATATGATCTTCATTTCTATGGTTCGCTCCTGATCTAGCTGTCCTCTTAGTTTGCTTTTGTTTTAGGTGTGGTTGTTAATAACTGTGAATTTGCTGTCTTTTCGCTGTTCATCTTTTTTATCTTCTTTTTCTTAGGTAAGTCCCTTTAACATTTCATATAATAAGGGCTTGGTGATGATGAACTCCTTGAATTTGATCTTATCTGAGAAGCACTTTATTTGCCCTTCCATTCTAAATGAAAGCTTTGCTGGATAGAGAGCAATCTTGGTTGTAGGTCTTTGGATTTCATGACTTGGAATACTTCTTTCCAGCCCCTTCTTGCCTGTAAGGTCTCTTTTGAGAAATCCGCTGACAGTCTGATGGGAACTCCCTTGTAGGTGACTGTCCCCTTATCTCTTGCTGCTTCTAGGATTCTCTCCTTCATTTTAATCTTGGCTAATGTAATGATGATGTGCCTTGGTGTGTTCCTTCTTGGGTCCAACTTCTTTGGGACTCACTCTCTGAGCTTCCTGGATTTCCTGGAAGTCTATTTCCTTTGCCAGATTGGGGAAGTTCTCCTTTATTATTTGTTCAAATAAGTTTTCCACTGGTGGCTGTTCCTCTTCCCCTTCTGGTACCCCTATAATTTGGATGTTGGAGCGTTTAAAGATGTCCTGGAGGTTCCTAAGCCTCTCCTGATTTTTTTGAATTCTTGTTTCTTCATATTTTTCTGTTTGGTGATTTTTTTTCCTCTTTCTGGTCTACTCCTTTGATTTGAGTCCCAGTTTCCTTTCCATTACTATTGGTTTCCTGTGCATTTCCATTCATTTCGATTAGTTTAGCCTTCATATGTTTCTCTAATTTGTGACTAAAATCAACCAGTTCTGTGAGCATCCTGATCACCAGTGGTTTGAACTATGCATCAGAAAATTTGGCTATTTCTTCATTGCTTAGATTTATTGGGTCTGGGGCTCTGAGTTGTTCTTGAGCCATGTTTTGATCTGTTTGTGCCCGTTATGTATGAGGAGAGGTGCCTTAGGTGTTTACCAGGGCAGGGCCACGCAGGTCACTGGTTTGTGATGCTGTATGTGGGGGCGGGGTCAGAGAGGGACACTGGCGGGCCCCTCTGCTGCTTCCTGCTGCTGGGGCCTTCATGGTCCGTGTCACTGCTCGCTTCTTCACCGGTTTATCTGCGCGCGAACGTGTGACCCCGGTCAGCCCTCAGTGGGTCCGCCCGCTTCTCCACACCTGGGATCCACCCACGGCTGCCGGCGAGCCTGGGTTGAGCACCCTAGTCGGTCCAGTGGATCTTTCCTGCCCGACCCCACTCTTCTGCTGGCTCTGCCCCTCTTACCAGTTTGGCTGAAGAGTTCGTTGTTGTCAGACTTCCATATAGTTCAATTTTCTGTGGTTTGGCTGCATTTTTGTTGCTAAAACTTTGTTGTTTTTAAACTTGGTTGTGTGAGAAGGCACAGTGTGTCCACCTACGCCTCCATCTTGGCGGAAGTCCTCTAGTTCACAATTCTGATCGCTCCACAAGCAGCAGTCCTCCTGCTGTGACCACTGTCTTCCAACTTGGAAGTCTCAGATTTTGATGAGGTCAGCTTTCTCAGCCATTGTGTTTGTTGGGTCTGGTTTAAGAAGGTCTAATTTCCTAAGATCATAAATGCTTCATTTATCATTGGCTTCTAATAGATTTGCAGTTGTTCAATGTTCAGATCTTAACATACTTGGAGTTCATCTTTGGAATATAATTTTATAGATTTATCCCCCCAAATGGACAGTCCCAACATAACATACTAAATAACTCGTCTTTTCTCCGTGGGTTCGGAGGCCGTGTACGTCACGGGACCACTCCCTGCATCGCACCAGTCACTCCTGGCCGTGGAGTGGCTCAACTGTTTTCTTTGTTAGTTTCCCAACATCCCTTGATTCGAGGTGGGGAACACCCCCGAATACCTACTCTTTTTCTCTTTTGTTAAATGTTTCTGGTTACTTTGGTAGGTTATCCTTCTATGTGCATTTTAGAGGCTGGATTCTCTTGGAATTTTGATTAAGATTGCAGTGAACTTAGAGAATTGACATTTTTACAAAACTGAGGATTTCCATTCCGAAACATGGTCTATCTCTCCACTGGTCGAAGCATTTCTGCTGCCTTGGAGCTGAATGTTCCTGTTGTGTTTCACTAATGCACAGAAACAACCCCAGAAGTGAAATTAAAGGGCGATTCATGTTCTGTGAGTGAAGGGTGGCAGTGAGCACAGCAAAAGGAACACACCACCGCAGCTGCTTCCTCTGAGAAAACGACAGTCACACATCAGTGCTCGTCTTTGTGGTTTGGGGCTGGCTGGGGTCTTGGGCTCCTGGCTCACACTGGCTGCTTTCTCACTTCCAAGGCCTCAGGGTGGCTGTTCTGCCAGGGTCCAGAGACACAAAGAGGAGGGGACGAGCATTTTAAGAAATCGCGATGAAATAAACACAAACACTGGAAACAGATGACATAGAAGCAGAGGCGAGCACGGTTTTGGGAGGCCGGCTGTTTCTGTCCGAGGGTGGCCTCCTGTCTCCAGGGCAGCCCAGCAGCAGAACCTCAGCATTTGCAGAGGATGGATTTGTCATTTTGGGTTTCTTGCCACTGTCCCCTTCCTGCATTCAGGGCACAGGTGTGCCCCTGGGAACCAGGCCAGCAGATGCACGTCCCCGTGGGGTTCCTGGACCCCACCACCCGGGGCCCCATTGTTCAGGCTGCTGGGGGTCAGGGGTCGGCATCACTGAGACACGGACAGACATTCTGGTAAAGGAGGAAGCCTGGCCAACTGGGGACAGGACCCAGAACTAGTGGGACAGCTCCCCAGACACCCCTCTCCCTCACCAGTTGCTCTTCAGCTGTGGGGCTTGGGTCTTGCAGGTGGGGGGCTCTCAAGTCCTCATATCCTGGGGTCTTCATTTCTTATAGTTGAGGGATGCTGCATCATCCACAGCTTGCCCCCAACCTGTGCTCTGTCCTGTTACCTGAGAACTGGGCTCCACAGACATTTGGGCAGGGAAGTCCTGCCTGGGGGTCCCATCATGAAAGGTCCTACATGGCCTGGGACTTCACAGGCATGTGGGCCCTCAGCCCACCACCACACAGGTGCAAGGCAGAGTCCACTCCAGGGAGAGTGTCCAGGTCACTGGGAGGTCCCAGAGTCCTGTGGCCAAGGCAGGACCTCTACCCAAGCTGTTTCTGGACCTTGGCTGGTTTCCGGCCTCCGGCCTCCCCTTGGTGCAACTTTCTGACCCTCTGTCTCCAGCCTCCCTGAGAATCTGGAGACTCCTGGTGTCCTTCCGAAGGTTCCTGAGCTTCTGATCTGGGCCAGGTTGTCTCTGCTGTTCACAGCCGGGAACGCACTGGCATAGCTGTTCTGCCACCGAACACACCCTCCCTGTGGTGGGTGCCACGTCCACATCCTGCGTCCCGAAGCCTGTGAATGTGACCTTTCTCTAAATAGGAGGAATGTGATTCAGCAGATGTGATTTAGTTAAAGATCTGAGACGAGCTTATCCTGGATTAACTGGTTGGCCCTGAATGCATCACCAGTGTCCCTACAAGAGAGAAGGGGGAGAGATTAGAGGCATGCACAGGGAAAAGCCACGTGAAGACAAGCAGAGGCTGGAGTGACTCGGCCACAAGCCCGGGGCGCCTGAGCACCAGCAGCTGGGAGAGGCGGGCAGGCCCATGGGAGCCTCGGAGGGAGCAGGGTCTCCGAGTCAAGCTTCTGGCCCCCAGAAATGGGAGCGAATACGTTACCGTTGCTGTGTGCGGTAATTTGTCACAGTGGCCTGGGGATACTCAGACGCTCACCCTTCGGAGACCCTGCCTATCATTTAGGAGGGCGACCGCTCAGGGAAGCCGGCTGCCCCCTGCAGGCCAGACAAGCACCCATGGGTCTGCTCCGTAGCCTGCCGGTGGCTGTTCAATGGCAGCTACACATGGACACATGGGGTGGACATGCTGGGGTTCTCAGAACCACAAAGCAAAATTCAGGTGTTGGCCACACCTGTCCACAGGCCTCCTCTGGCCCTGCTGTTCCAGTCTCAGAGTCCCCACAGCTGACTGGTTACTTTCTCACTACGCCCCCCCCCCCCACCCCCATCATGTCCCCTTCCTCTGTGTGAGCTCAGAGCCATGCCTGCATCCCACCCCTCAGGGTCCTGGTTCACAGCCAAAGACCAGGGACTGCTTTTCGATCTCGGATGAAACAGGCAAAGGAAATGAGGCTTGCAGAGCCTCGTTTCCAGCCGGCGCCCGCTGCCTCAGTCAGGTTTGTCGGGCGGCCAGACGCCTTTTGTTTCTTCCTCGAGGTCTCTGGTTTCTCGGATGAGATAGTTATCTGTGACAACAGCGATTCGGTCATCACAGCCTGGCCTTCTGACAGGCGCAGAACCTGTTCTTCTCATTCTGAGCACTTTCAGGTGTCATCGCTGGCTGGCGATGCCTTTATATTGATTTCAAAACAGTCAAATCATGTTTTCTCTCCCAACAGAAAGTGCCGTGAACGTACTTAGGTTCCAGTGTGCCTGGCAGAGGAGGGTAAGGGTCCAGCTTCAGAGAGCTCCCCAAACCTGGTGGCTCCTAAAAACCACGTCACATCCCTCACAGACGTATGGGTCTAGAGTTCTGGGAGGTTCTGCGTGGCTCGGTCTCAGGGCCGGACATGGGCTGAGCTGGAAGCCCAGGGCCGGGGCACGTGGAGCAGCTGTGGGCTGGCTGGCGTCGCTCACTTTAGGCCTCCTCAGGAATTCCCCACGTAGCCTCCCTGAGTGCCATCTGCCAGGAGGGTCATGGAGCTCACGGCCCAGGGCCCAGTCTCTCCACGGACGCAGGCAAACCTTCCTCGCTCTCCCTGTGCCCTGAAGCCTCAGCCGTTCTCCACGGCCGCCGACTCTGCCTCTGCTCCTGCCGTCTGGCTTTCCACGGGGGCTGCATGCAGCCTCGTCACACTGCTCACCACACTGTGCACTTTAATTTTTATGTTTTAAGCAAAGCGTAACTGACTTACAGACAGCCAAGGGCACAGATGATGAGTGTTCAGCTCAGTTCACCTGTGCAGTCCCCACCCTGTTCCAGATACAGACGCAACCCCTGTCTCGGCCCCCTGCCCCAGCAAACACCACCCTCAGGAGTGGGAGCCCCTACTGCGGACTCTGGCCTGTGGGTGAGTTTCACCAGAACTTGAGCTCCCAAAACTGGAAGCATGTGATATGTAGCTGTGGCTGGTCTCCATGGTGGGCACCAGTGACCTCACCTCCTGGTCATTTTATAATTATAGCCCTCGCAGTCCCTCCTCCACTGAGAGGTCTGCCCGTGTAGCCAGTTTGGAAACAAATGTAAGCCTCAGGGAGAAGTTTCCGTGTTGAAAACCCAGGTCCCTGCCCCCAGCCTGTGGGCATTACCGCAGGCCAGCCCTCCAGCTCAGTCAGCCCTCAGACATCTGGCCAACAGCAGTTCTGCAGCCTCCTGAGGGGCATGGAACTAGAACCAGCAAGTTAGGCCACTTTGGAATTCCTGACCCACAGAAACGGTGTGAGATAAGTGTTCAGTGTTGCTTTAAGCCACTGAGTTTTGGGGTGAAGGGTTCCACAGCAGTCGATAACCAGCGGGGCAATTAGCGTAGCGTCTGGGCGCTGCCACTCTTCCTGCCACACAGCCTCCCATCGAGCGCGCGAGCTGCAGTCTGTTCACTCATCCTGCTGTGGAGGGACACGGGAGTGGTTTCCAGTTTGGGGCCTCCGTGGATGAAGCTCCGGGAACACTGTTCCACTGCTGCTGTGTGGACAGGCTTTCCTCCTCCTGGGTGAGCATGTAGGTGGGGGTGGCCGGATGGGTCCCCGGGCAGCTAAGCCTTCTATTCTGTAAGAAGCCTTCTGTAAGAAGAGGCACCATCTTACATGCCCATCGTTCATGTGTGGTGTGAGAGCTCTAGCTGGTCGCCCTAATGGACCCACGGTGTCATCGGCCTTCTGACATCAGTCACGTGTGGGATGTGCGTGGCTGGCAGCGCCTGGGAGGAGGCTGGCTGAACATCTCTCAGCTGGCCGCAGATGCTTGGCTAGCTCTGCAGAAGGGCTCCGCTTGGGCCTCAGATGCCCTGTCGGGCCAGTCTGGTCAGCGCCTCAGGGAGGATGCGGGACACTGAAGCAGTGGTAGGGGCAGTGGTAGGGGCAGTGGCCCGGGGTCGTGATGGGTTGGACAGTCACCAGCAGGGGTGCCCTGGGTGAAAGAGCTGAGAAGGCCCTTGTGGGGTGGGGGGAGGACGCAGGCCCTTCTGTCCCGGGTGATCAGTGCGGCCAGGTGTCGTGACTTGAGAGCATGCCTGCGGCCTCGGATCTCTTCAGGGGCGGAGCGGAGTGGGGGCGGGGCACAATGGGGACTTGGTCCTGAGGGTCTTGTAGGGGACAGTGAGAAAGAGCTTCTAACAGCATTGCTCCTCCTCTGCACAGCCGTTTGTGGGGGACAGCACAAGGCAAGGGGTGCGTGGAGAACAGAACCTGGCCTGGGCTTCCCTGCACCCGAGTACTCAGCAGTCCCCGAGAGCACTTCACGGCATTGTAATCAGCCCTGCTGGGCCAATTGAAGAGAATTGTCTCAAGAGGCAGGAGGAGAAGAAACATTGCCTTTTAGTGAGAGTTAATAAAATAGCAAAGAAATTATTTTTAAATTATCTGCCTATTTTCCTGATTACTCACTTAACTAATCCCTTACATAGAAACAAAAAGTTCTACATAAATTGTTTATGAAGCATTTAAGATGTTCGTGATTTAATAAGTGTTAACTATAGCTACATAATATTTTGCTGTATATGCATTTTATTATAATGTTGCAGTAAGGCACTTAGACTATTTACAAGTTTTCTTTATTATAATTAATTCTGAAACAAACATCTTCCTAGATAAACACCTAGTGAGCACCTCTGATGATCTCTAAAATAAATCAGGAGGGGTGATAGTGAATTAGAGGGTATAAACATCTTGGGCTTTTTAAACAGATGATTTTTATAAATTACAGACTGTTTTTTAATAGAGGGGGAGACTGCTGGGTCTCAGAACCTCCACAGTGAAGTTTTTGCTGATGGTACTTCTAGTCGCCCTCAGCCAGTGGGTGAGGGGCCGCGAAGGTGCTGGCCTGGGGACATTTCTCTGGCAGATGAACAGCAAGGAGCTTCTTCCTTGCAGGGGACATCGTGTGGGTTCACCAGGGGCACTTTCAGGAGCCAGAGAACAACAGGCTTCTGCAGCACGATGGCACTGACGCCACTGCTTGAAATCTTTCCTCCTCTTGCACACCGGACACCTCCAAGAGGCTGGTTTAATGCACAGGCACACCGTGCAGCTGGTCAGACCCTCCAGCACTTCTGGCTAGAATCATGCAAGATGTCGGAACATCGCAACAATCTTTAATGTAAATTTAAAAATTGCAGGCATTCCTTTGCAAGAGATGCTCTGACCCCCAACCTCCCCTCCCTTCCACCTGCTTGCTCTTCATGCATTTCTGATTTTTCTAAGTTTCTTAACTACTTGGAGCCGTTGGGAGCCTTATGGTAGCTTTTTGAGCTATTTGTCAGCAGACCTGACCCAGTGTGCTGTGATACTCTGCCACAGATAAATTTCTAAAGGGGAGACACCACGGGAGAATTCTATTCTGAGAGTCCTTGGGATGAACAACACACTGGTCATGAGTCAAAAGGCAGGTGACAGATGACAGAGAGCAGATGGAATGAGATGTGGAATCTGCAGCTGCCTGGCACGCCTGGGGGGTTGAGACCCAAGCCAGAAGCCTGGTGATGACCCCACGGGCCCCACATGTTCTTCAGAGATGAGGGTGGCCCTTCCTGCCTGCGGCTGCCTTGGTTTCAGCAGGGAAGTCCGGAGTTCCAGAAGCCTCCCAGTCCCTGCATTTGGGATGGTTGGTCCCACCAACTCTGAACCGGACCTGGCGTCGGGGTAAGAAGGCACAGCTTCCCCTGGTGGTGGGTCCTCCCCTGACGCCCACCAGCCTCGAGGTGGCGAGGCTGAGATGACAGAGAGGACGATGTCCAGACCCAGAGCTGAGAGGCTTTTAATCATGCTGAAACCCGCAGGGGATCACTCACTCCCAGATTCCCAGGAACATGAGTGGCCTCGTTGGGGAGTGGTCCCCATTTCCTCCGAGTGAAGGACACACTTCCAATCCTAGAGAAAGCGGCTGGCTACATGATGGGCCCTCTCTTTGGGCAGGACACCCACCCCCAGATGTCCCCAGGAGGTGAAGAAAGAGGAGAAACACAGGCTTCCCTGATTTCACCTGGTGTGCGAATGCCCACCGTCCCTTAGGCTACTCTGTCCACAGGGAAGTGGCCCCAAGCACCTGTGGCCCAAGGCACCAGTATCAAATGTCTGTAAACTGTCCCACAGGTCAGCAGGTCCGAACACGACTTTTCCACCAATGCTCTGCATCACAGAGACGGGCTGTCGATCCGACGTCTGCGTTTCAGTAGCGACTGTGCGATGTTAACCTGTCAAGAGCCTGCACTCCCCTCGGACTCGCACCCGCAGTGCTGTCCTCGGTGAGTGAGAGAAGTGCAGAGAAGAGCCCTGTCAGGTACCCCGGTGGACTGCGCCGTCCTCGGAGGCTGCTGCGCATTTTCTCTGGGGAAGCATCCTGTCATTCTGGCCCCAGATTTTCCTTCCAAAACACTGCGGGTGGCACGTTGGGCAGACACCGGTCATTACCCAGAGGGCAGGCCTCTCTGCACTCAGTCGGCTTCCTGCAGCCGAGGACTTGCACAGTGGCTCCGATGCAATGGATGGTGCCGATGACCGGACCTGAAGTTAGACGGGGCGCCCGCCATCGGGGTTGTACTTCTTCAAATTCTTTCATGACTTTTCCTGACACGTTATTTATTTATTCAGTCTTCCCCACCTCGGTTAGGTCAGAGCTGGAAGGGCTGTGGGTGGTTGGGGGTTTGTGGTTGATGAACCTACAGTTCGGGAATAGAAATATGAGTCTCTACTCTGCTGATGTCCTCATCCCTGGCCCCCAAGTCACCCCCGCCTCTGCTCTCTCCTTGCTCCCCACCTTAGGGCTCAGCCAAGCCTCGTTCCCATGAGTTAGTTTTCTTCTCTTTTGTACCCACTCCCCGCTCTTTCTGGTGCCCACACCCCACGCCCCTACATTCCTGGACCTCAGGGCACGTTCTGGATGGGTGGGCTCTTCCGTCCTGCTGTCTCTTCTTCATCAACAGACTCTACAGGACACTCATGCCTTCCTGGGGAGACCTTCCCTCCCCAGATGGTCCCCATGTATCTGTGAGGTACAGTCTTTCACACGAGGATGTCTTTAAAGGATTCCAAGCATTCTAGACACCTTTCGGTATGCAAATCCAAGACATTGGTCCTCATCTCCCGTAGGGTATGGCAGAAATTTCTGAACAAGGCTGTTCCCCGGTCTTTCAGCTGGAGTAGACTCTGCTGGTGTTTACTGACTCTGGCTGTGCCCACGTGGGGCAGCGGACCACCAGGGAACCGGGGGGCCAGCCGGGGAGGCGGACACCCAAAGTGAAGGTGTCATAAGATGTCAGAAGGGCCGGCAAGGGTGGGAACTGACTGCCAGATCCAGAGGAAAACCCGTTGAACTTTTATTAATAATTCTGCTCACAGAACACGAGTTCCTGACCGACGCTCAGTGGTTGCTCATACACGCATTTCGGTTTAAATGCATCCACCATTGTCAGCAATTTTTCCAAGTACTGAAATTCCGTTTGGTTTGTTACCTAGATTCTTTAGAACTGAGGCGCTCGCTCCAGGATGAGATGCCCCCTCTTTCATGCGCGTCTTTCTCCTCTCGCCTCTTCTTTTCACTCCCTGTGCTCCCTTCGGCCTTCTTCCTGCTGGACATCCTGCCTGGACACGCAGGCCGCTCCCCTCACATGAACTGGCTGCACCCCCAGATTCCGGCCCCGGCTCTGTCAAGACAAGTGACAGTGGATCCTGAGGGAACTGTGGCTGGGAGGCCTGAGTCACGAGCTGCTGCAGGGTGGCCGCTGTCTGGGTGGTAATTTGGGGAAAATCACGGTGCCTGGCCCGGCGGATGAGCACACTCTCCTGACCCGGGGTAAATGCAGCGAGCGCACAGGCCTGCTCCACCCCTGCCTGCAGCCCGCACAGGGTGGCTGGCACACCTTCCACCGCACGAATCACGTATGTTCACTGTGGAGCGGGACAGAAGTGGAGAGGGAGGGAAGGCCACTCCAGGGGCGCAGCGAGCCCTGCCTGGGGTCTGTGTCTCCACTGGCTCACTACCCTCACCCCCTCTTGGCCTTGGGAGGCGCCTGCAGCCCTACGTTGGGGTGTCGCTGAGTCTGTAGTGTGGGACCTCGGGACTACGCTTCTGTCTGGCTGTCTCACTGTGAAGTTGGAGCCCTAGTAATACGCAGCCCGCAGGCTGTCCTGGGGCTCCCTGGGGCTCCCACTCCTGGCAGACGCCCAACTCCCCTCTGGCTTCTGTGATCTCAGGAAGTTTGGGCTCTGTGTCATCCTGACTCCGGCCCCTGCCTCTCCTCTTGCTCCATTCTGCTCTGTGCGGGCCTGGACCCCACACCCGGCCCCCACACCCTCTCACACCCAGAAGCTCACGCACACGCTGTTTGGTGAGTCTCTATGACTCCGCTAGAGGTGGGGGCCTGTTTACACAGCAGACGAGCAAGACAACACAGCTGCCTGAAGGACACACTTGTCCTTGCCTACCTGTACCTGCTGTTTCAGGGCTGGGCTGCTACAGAAAGACACTGCCTCTAACCAGAAGGCCCAAACCCTGTATAGCCTGAAAAATGCAGGTAACTAAATGCAGTTGTTAGAAGTTCTGCTGTCCCCTCTGTCCCCCGCTGCCCCCAAACTCTCTTTAGAGAAAAGCCCACCTCAGGAGACCTCCTTGGGACATTGCTTGTCCCACACAGTCCAGGATCCCTGGGCGTGGGGGGCTGCTCTCAGGGGTTCAGAGAGGCCATACCAGGCCTCAGAGACAGGCAGTGACCCAGGTGCATAGACTGGCAGTTTCCTGGTGGAGCTGAGGCACGCACTCACCTGCAAGAGGGGGCGCGTGCCTGCCCCTGGTCCCCGTGTCTCTGGAGGTGGTCACTCCATGTGAGCACAGCACAGACTGACTGCACTTCCTTGCAGCTGGAGTCAAGCACTTTTCCATGCCTGCTGTACATTTCCTTCCTCCGAATCATTTTTTTATCTTGTCTACGGAGTTCTTGTCCTTGATTGATTTTGCAAAATATGTTGCAATAACCTATTATGGTCACTACTCCCAACACCCTGTAAATATTTTCCCCATTCTTTCCACTGTGTTTAATTCTAATTTTCTTTTTTTTTTTTGGTGGTGTCAAATTTTTGATTACTCAGATGTAGTTGAATTTAGTCATCTTTTATGGACATTTTCTTATTTTCACAGTTCTCGGGTAGAACACAATCCTGGTCTCTGCCTGGAGAGATTCCTGACCTTAACCTTAGAAAACTGCCGCAGTCCGGCCGCAGCAGGGTCCAGGGGCTCCTGAAAGGTGGGTTAGGCCTCAGTGATGGGTTACAGACGACAACATGACTCAGAGGACGGTGAAGCTCTGTTCCATGTATTGCAAGTCCAAGCAGGTTTTTATATTTTCATTTTAGGTAGTGATTAACATTTGCAGGATAGCATGATCAGTTAAGCAGAAAAAAATCAATACAAAGGTAACCAGGAAAAGTATGAAAGTTCCCATAGATTCAGTTATATAAAACAAAGATTATTTTGACCAGGAGAGCCATAAATCAGACAATTAGAAGTAGCTGCATGTACAGAGTTTGAATGTCTTAATGTTTATGGAAGTTTCTCAGAATTTGTCATGGGGCAAGAGGATACACTAGATTGAGTAGAGGTAATAGGAAATTTATTATAAGACCTTTGTGATGTCTAACTTAGCTATCTGTCTTTTTCTGTCTAAAATGTTTCTCTGTGTACTCTGACCCCCTAGTAACTCTGACCCCCTAGTAACTTTATTCATGCTTAATAGCTAACCAGCTTCTCTTATTTGTTTGCCTGCCTAATTGATATACATTCCTATTCGAGGTAAAGGAGGGGTGTTACTCCAACAACTTTTAGACATACAGGGACTTTGTTCTCTGGTCCAGAAATTATTTTGTACCACTTCATTGGAATTATGCGAATCAATGAACCTGAAATACAGGTGTCTAATAATCCTACCACCTTTTGATCACCCAAACAAACATGTAAGGAGAGATAGACAGGAAATCCAGCCACAGTTGCCTCTGCCTTGCAGATGCATCTCAACAGTCCTGACCGTATCCCTGGGCTGTGGGTAGGGGGTCTGTATAGTTTTTACTTGTCTTCTTGGAAGAACCTTTGTATCTGTGGGTAAGGAACAGTCATGGGAAAGTCTTTCTAATCTGTTCTTCCATTCCCTCAACTGTTGGCAGCACAACCTGTGTTTGCAACAACAACCTGGTTCTTTATTAACTGGCCTTAACTGTTGATTTAAGAGATCTAACTTATTTTTCTTATTTCTGGTACACCATGGTGCTCCTGATCACTTTAAGTTGCTCAAACCAGGGTAATTTATACAACTTGACATGTTTTCCCTTATGGTTAACAATTATATCACCCTGGCTGTCGTACCCCCCTGTATAAGGGAGAGGGGAATCTCTGGGGATTTTTCCGTCCTTTCAGGGAGTTCCGTGGGGAATACTAATGTTTCCCCCTGAACTGTCCCTTCCTCTTGGGTGATTTTCACAGGAATAAGTATGTACAGTACAATGCCTATATTCAGTAGCAAGAGTAAAATAATTAAAATAAAACAACCAATTGTTAACCCATTTTGGATGCCACGTTCTCTTCTGGGGAGACGAATTCCTTGCACTCGAGTCCTCCGTGCCCAGACCTTGTCAGACAACATGGTTGGAAGAGGATGTGGCAGAAAACCATCTGGTAAAACCCAAGAGGAGGCGATAGGTCACCAACCAGGAAGTTCACGTCAAGGCCGGAGCCTCCTTCTGCTGGTGCCAGGGACTGACACGGGGACAGGGGAGAGCTTTGTGACTCGGCCCCAGGCCTGTGGAGAGTCGAACACACCTGCCCGGGAGGAGGTCCTGCCTCCAGGTCGGCCGCACTCTGTGGGGCTTGTCCAGTGCCTGTGGGTCTCCGAGGGAGGGGTGTGAGCTCCTCCTGAAGGGAGGGTCTCCACAGTGACCACAGGCCAGGAGGAGCCTGGGGGAGGGTCTGCTGGCCCCCTGGAAGCCCACATGTGATTGTGGCCCACTCTGCTTCCCAGAACCACAGGATTCCTGTAGATCCTTTGAACATGCCCCACCTGGATCCCAGGGGCCCAGCGATGCTGCACCACCACCTTCAGGTGTCCCTGGCTCCCCGAAGGCTGCTGCACGCCTCCCGAGAGGGTGCAGAGGAAGTCTGGGTAGCCCAGAGGCAACCCCGTGACTTTATGCTGCCCCAGAAGTGCTGAGAATGCAGTCAGCCTGGGGCCTGGGGACGGGCTTCCCAACACACTGTGTAGGTCCATCAGCTCGATGGGGAGGAAATGGGGTGCTGCCTGGGAGCAGCCCTGTTCGGGGCCCCACATGGCATGACCAGAGAGACAGCGCAGAAGGCTTGGGAGATGTCTCACCTGGGAGCAGACCAAGTCTCCTCATCGGCTCCTTGACCACTGTGAAACAGCTTCTGCTGGAAGTGAAGGCGACCGATGGCAGCCTGACAGAGGTCCTGCGAACACAGGGCCCAGACCTGTTTGGTTATTGTCTCTAAGTTGTCAAGATCCCCCAGCCAGGGGTCCCAGCTATTAGGCAGAGTTGCTCCTGGGACCCTCAGACACTGCGGGCAGCTGGGACCTTTGCAGGAGGCAGCAGCGGGTGTGCCTGCGAATCCCGTCCACCCTGGGAAGCCCGGAGCAGCAGCTGGGGGCCGTCCGAGAGGCTCATTGCTCCCCAGCTTTGCTCTGGTCATTGAAGCTCTGTCCCCAGCACCAGCATTTTTTGTCCATCTGGCCCTTTCTGAACATTATGGCCATTTTGTCACCTGGCTCTTCTGCCCCCAGAGCTTTAGGGCAGGAAGCCAGTGTCTCACACCCATGGCCACCTCTTCTCACCCTGCGAGTTGGCAGAAGCTGCGCTGTAAGGGCTCTGGGGTGCTTCAGTTGTGCCCCAAGCCTTTGCCCTTCCCTGGGTGAATGAGAAGGTGACCTCAGTTCCTTGAAGGGACCCTTGAAGGGGCCACATGGTGGTAAGAACCTTGCTAAGGTGCTCAAGTCGTGTCAGAGAGTGGGGAGGTTCTTATGTGCATGGCTGGCTGTGCTTTGCTGGTTGGACACAGGCTCTCCCAGCCAGGGGGAGGGTAGCCCAGGATGGTGCCCAGGCCTCAGCAACAGGCCCGATGTGACTCGGAATGAACCTGGTGGTGCCAAGAGTTAAGCCACACTGGCTCGTGGTGAGGGCAGCCCCTTGAGGGGATGCTTGTGCATCAGGTGGGGGTCATTGGAACTGCAGACCAGCCATGCTGTGCAGAAGTGTGCTCCCTGTGTACATGGGAGCTGATCTGGAGGCGTGTTCCCTGGGCCACTGGCCTTGGGTGGGGGGTGGGTCACTGAAGTCTGGTTGGAATAAGCAGGTTCCTGTGCACGGTGGAGGTGGGGATGTGTTCAAGACCAGCTGCAAAGCAGCTTGTGGGGAGGCGGGCCAGCTCCTGCCATGCTCTGCCAGCACCTTCTGCTTTACCTCCATGAACACGCTGGGCCCAGGCCTGGGGTCAGCTGGCTCCATCTCCCTGGGTTCTGACTCCTAGTGGGCGGACATGGGCAGGTTGTAACCGCTCCTTGCACTGGTTTCCTCTTTTGTAAGACAGATGCCCTGTGGCCTTGCTCATCCTGGCTGTGGGAGTATTTGCAAGGGGCCTGTGGTCAAGTGCAGAGGAAGAGGGTAGGCCTATGGAAATGCACAGGGGAAGTGGTGCTGGGCCCACGTGAGTTCCAGCTGGGCTTGGGGAGGCCCACAGGGCCGGGGGAGGCTGCTGCAACGCTGACCGGTCGAACCCTGGGGGGGGGGTCCTGGGGAAGGAGAGGCCAAGGCTGGGAGAGGAGGAGGAGGGAGAGCGTGCCACCTTTTGAACTGTCCATGGCACCTACGGTTGTCTCAAATATCCACAGAGCAGGTTCTCTTTCTCGTCCTGAGAACCAGCCCCACTTTCTAGGTAACTGTTTCTCAGGACAGCACCCCTGCTCCAAGTGTGGGCCAGTGTCTCACAGCCTGAGGGAGACCCCATGGTGGGAGGGGACATCCACAAGGTTTGTCAGGTCGGGTGTTAACCGTGCCTACTAGGCAGGTGCCATGTTCACAGCTCTGTGGGTTAAGGAGCCAGCTCCCAGGAGCCCTTCAGGACCTGCCAGCCCCTGACTGAGTGTGCCTGGTGCAGGTGGCCTCTGTGCAGGCCAGCAAGGCATCCTGAGGCCCACGGCCCTGGTCCTCAGTGCAGCCGACAACCCAGACACAAGACTGGGCCGCAAACCACACTCGTGTCTCGGCGAGCCAGGGATGCTGTTCCCTCACTTCCTGTCAATAACCTGAACAGGACTCGAGAGGTGCCAGCACCTTCTGCTTTAACTGTAAACATGAACCCAGGGAGCCTGGATGGGCACAGCGTGGTCCCTGTCCTCAGGGAGTGCAGGCCTAGCAGGGCAGAACACTAAATCTCTGTCCCAGGGTCCTGCCATCTGAGGGTCTGCATCAGAGGCCAAGGGCATTGCTGCGTCGGAGCTGCCATCGCAAAACACCTCACGAAGGGGGTACCTTACACATCAGGCATCTATTGACTCCCAGATCTGGGGTCTGGAAGTCCATGATCAAGGCGTTGGCAGGGCTGGCTCCCTCTGCAGACAGTGAGGGAGAACCTGTTCCAGGGCCCCGGCCACCTTCTCCCTTTGTCTTCACACGGCATTCTTTTTGTAAGGACACCAGTCCTGTTGGAATAGGGCCCACCACAGTGACCTCATTTCCCTTGATTACCCCTGTAGTGTCAACTCTAGATACTGGGAGTTAGGACTTTAGAATGTGAACTTCAGTTTGTGCGTGGCAAGCACAATTCTGCCTGTAACGCAGGCTGCGAGAACATGGAGAAGAGGCTCTCGGGTGAGCGCATGGGAAGCAGGTCTGAGGAATGGTGGTCAGCGGCTGACAGACCTGGGAAGCCAGCCTCCAGGCGGCCCAGGTGTTCTGTGTCTCTTGGAGGGGCTACTGAGGTCGGCACCAGTCCTTAGCTCTGAGGCCCTTGGCGGGTGAGGACTGCCCCCCACTCCCGCCACCGCCGTCAGCATCCCCACAGGTCACTTTCCCCAGGCCCTGCCAGGAACACATTCTTCCCAGCCCTTCATGCAGGCTGGGTCACATTCCGTCCAAGGACACATGAAGGGCCCTCAGAGAAGCAAACCTGATAGGACGAGTTCTCCAAGCCCCTCCTAATGTCCCCAGCAGCCCCTGAGGCCTGGGACCTGAGGAAGGTAGGCAGGTAGCCCTGGGTAGACAGTTCAAGAAAGGGGGAGCCAGACCTTCCTGGTCCCTGGCTGGGTCTTGCCGGCTGATGGCTGGGAACTCACACCTCTCTCGGATACTTAGGGGGGCAGCTGACTGGTGGGGCACGAGGTCCCTGTCACGGAACTGCCCAGTCAAGACAGCACCACCGTCTGAGCTCACAGGGAAGGGGATGTGTCACTTGGACCCGGGTGGAGGGCTCCGTGCCAGCGTCCTCGGGACCCTGAGTCAGCAGGGGTCACGTTGGCATGTGGGTTCTGACTCAGCAGCTGTGGGGTAGGCCCGCATTTGCGTTTCTCCAGGCTCCTGGCAGCAAAGCTGACTGACGTGCTGGCAGAGTAGGAGCTGGGTCACGTGACCATCAGAGCACCCCTGGGTGATGAGGGCGTGGGAGGGTGGAGTCTGCGCAGCCCAGGCACCTGGCACAGCCCAGTGCAGAAGGAGCACACGCTGTCTTTAATAAGACCCCTGGGGTGGGAACCTCTGGGGGCCCCAATCCCCACCCCTCCAAAAGGGTCACTTTGGGGCACTCTTCCTTGGCAACGGACAACTTCTCTGAGGACATTCGAGATTTAAAGGGCAGTGGTTCGTTAAACTTACTCATTGTAAAGAGCCTGGAGGGTATATGCGCAAAGATCAGAAAAGAAATTCACTCAGATCCTCCTCCCAGAGAACACTACAGACGCCAATTTCGCTGTTTTTTAAAAGAATTTATTTATTTATCTTTAGATAGAGGGGAAGGAAAAGAGAAAGGGAGAGAGAAACATCAATGTGTGTTTGCCTCTCACACCCCCCCCACCAGGGACCTGGCCCGCAACCCAGGCATGTGCCCTGACTGGGAATTGAACCAGTGACCCTTTGGTTTGCAAGCCGGCACTCAACCACTGAGCCATAGCCAGGGCTACAATTTTACTATTAAAAATGTTTCAAAAATAAAATATTTAAATGGGATCATGATAATTTTATCTAGTAACTTGCAATTTCCACATTTTAGAGGGTCTTTCTGAGCCGTGAAAAACATGTCTCACACATTGTTTTTATCGTTTTACAATGAAATGCTGGGAATAAAGTTCAAGGTTTAAAACAGAATTTAAAGTGTTATTACTGGCTCTCATTCTTCGATTTTTTATTTTTTCCTCTGTTCCAATGTGAGTTGGTTTCAACTTGAAACCACAGGGGAGGGTTTGGGAAAACCCTGCTCACAGCGCCCCCGTGTGGCAAAGTGGGAAGCAGCTGGGGTCCGGCCGCAGCCTGGCAAGGAAGGGGCCGTCCTGTGATCACTCCAAGCTTGCACCCTTCCTGAGGTCCTCATGCGTTATTCTGTCTGGGGGCTTGCTTTTCAATATTCTGGTTGCCTCCAGCTTGTTCCTCTGGGCAGGTCTGGGGCGCCGCCGACCTTCCCGGTGCCTCTGGGAGAGCAACAGCAAGGCCAGGGTTGTCTGGCTGGGTGTGAAAGTACCAGACTGGTGCTCTTGAGGCCTGCGGGCCGTGACCAGAGCCCTCCCACTCCTTAGGAACGGCCAACGACAGGAAGTGGCCACGAAAGAGGAAGATGTGATTGTAAACAAAACTGCTTGCTGTCACAGTTCAGGACATAGAGAGGGAAGCAGAAGCGACCTACCGGACAGGCGGCATCCAGTCCAGCGATGGGGCTGGATGGATCAAGAGGACCTCACACCTGGTGCATTCCAGGTCCCATCTCCTGAGCAGCTGAGGTAGAGTTTGTAAGAGATCGTGTTAAACAAACAAGCCACCGTCTAAGCCTGCAGATAAGGAGCTGTGGCTGTTAATAGTTGTGTGAGATTTAAATCAGTTTTTCCGTTTACTCCCACAGCCAGAATGCTTGCACCTCTGTGAGTCTCATCACACCTGCAGCCTGCTCTTCAGGTGACATCCGGACCCCTGTTATCCCAGCCTGATGTCCTGCTGGCCTGCCCCTAGCCCCTCAGCCATCCTCGCTCCTCTGGTCTCTGGGTCATAGGAGTTAGGGTGGCTTGGTGGCTGACGGGGCCTGCATCCCAAGGCACCCCAAGGCTTGCAGGCAGAGCCCAAAGGAAGTGTGTGTATATGTGCACGTGGGTGTGTCAATGTGCATGAAAGCAGGTGTGAGTGTGTACATATGTTATTTGTGCACATGCATATGTATGCACGTGTATGTTTCTAGGCATGCTATGTGTGTATGTATACATGTGTGTGTACGTGTTTGTGTCTATGAGTATGTTTTGTGTGTGCACATCCATGTGTGTAAGGGTTAAATGCAGAAAAATGCAGTCGTAACAAATGGGCAAACATGAGGAAGATGAGGATGTTTTTTGTTTTCATTTGCCTTTCACCGTGAAACTCTCTTCCTCACAGAACAGATACAAATTCTGTTCTCTCTGGAGCATCAGTGGGGCGCCCCGCTCCCCACCCCCCAAAATCCAGCCCCAAAGACGTGTTTCTTCTGGAGGTTTTGGGGTGCAGCTTTGAAAACCAGTCCTTGGATCACAAAGTTAAAACCTTTGACAACTCAAAACACCACAACAAAATGAAGGCCGACACAAACTGAAAACACACATGGGAGGTGTGTTACAGAGGGGCGGATACCTGCCGCACGTAGGGAGACGCACAAAGCCGTAAGTTACATGTGCGAACAGACTTGCAAGCATCCAGAAAGATATAAGATACAGCTGATTTTTTGCCTATAAAATTAGCAACTCATTTAAAAACAGTAGTGGTCAACATTGGCAAGTATTCAGGGGACTACCTTTCTGGTGAAAGTGCAAATCAACGTAATTTTTCTGGAGAGGAATTTGCAAAATGTATCGAAAGCCTTAAAACTGTGGACCTTTGGGCCCACATTGATTCTGCCTCTCTTGTGTGGGTGATGTTGGGGTGGCTGGGTGGGACCAACTATTGTCAGGGGGTCAAAAGGCAGCCTGTGGCCCGTGTGTGGCGAGAATGGCTTTGACATTTTTCAAGGGTGGTAAATACAATCAAACAAAGACGACAAGACGACCATGTGACAGAGGCAGCTCCAGAGCCACAACGAGCACACACTCAGAGTCTCTGTTCTCCTGGCCCCCGATGGCCTGCAGAGCTCCAGGTCTGCAAAGACAGGTTCCCAGGAAAAAAGACTTACACGTTTATTCGATTTTAGTTTTACATGGCTGGGGGAGGGGAGTTCATGCAAAGAAGAGAAACCCTGAGAAAAACAGCCGGGTGTGGAGAATGTTATGCCATTTGGACAAAGGAGGATGCACTTCAAGAGAAGTGACAAGACAAAGGAGAGGGACAGGAAGTTGCGGGGACAATCGGGATCGAGGGCAGTGGTTGGTGTGTCTGGTGGACCCCTCATCTGTGTGATGGGGCTGGTGGACTCCCCTGTCTGGTACCGGGAGTGGGTGACCTTCATAAGGAGACTGACGATCTGCCACCAGGCAGAGGAGAGCTCAGCGGTGACACCACCTGAGTCGGCTTTCCCCCAAATGCCTTCCGATCGGCAGCTGTGACCTGTGCTGGCTGCTGTCTGCACAACTGTGGGCAGGCCTGCTGCTTCCCAACCACGTACTGGGTGGGGTTGGTGCGCTTTAACTGCTTATTCGCATGGGCTCTTAGGGATGATGGCAAGACACCAGCTTTTCCTACAGGAGAAGAGGAAAGTCCCTGGCCCTCCCAAACCCCTCACAGGCCACAGCCTAGCCTGGAGGGTACCAGGACAGGAGTAAGGGGGAGAGCACGCTTAGAGATGCTGACCAAGGGACCCTTTCCTTCCTCCATGACTGGAGACTCTGCGATCGGAGGTCAGACCACCTGTTGTCTGGATGAGGAGCCCTGCAGGTGGGGTTTGGGCATTGAGACAAGGAAAGTAGTCATTGGGCATTGGGACAAGGAAAGTAGCCCCTGTACCAGGGGGGCCTCTGACCTTCATCCAGACTACTTGTGGTCAATGCAGGGTTCTAGACCTGTCCCTAGAAGTCCTATTTGGTCAGCAGGGGCCCAGGAAGCTGAGTTTTAACAAGGACCAGTGCCCTTGCTGGGATGTACGGGGACCACCCTTCAAATAACAGCACATTAGAAAGTTATAGGGACAGGACCTGGTTCACGAGGGAGGATCAGTGTGAACTTAGGGCTCCCCAGCCTTTCCAAGCACAATGGCAGGTGACCTGCCACAAAAGGCAGGTTTTGTTTCTATAGTTAGGACAGTGGTGGCACAGGCACAGGACACTGAGCTGACTTGAAGCCTGTCCTTGGACCCAGGACCCAGCATGGCAGCTGACACCCCCTCTAGTGGACAGTACACAAACTCCAGCATCTGGGCTCTGTCAGGAAGGAGGGAGGTGGGAGCACTGGGTGGGGGGCACACCAGCTTCATGTGTGCACGGTAATCCACAGGAGCTGGACCTGGCACAGAGGAGTGCAGGCATCTTTTGTCATCCTCTCTTGGTTCAGGAAAAGGCTGTCCTAGAGCAGATGCCAAAGGTACAAGGAGTGGCAGGCAGTGGGGAGTTGCCTATTCTGGCCTTTCTGACTCAGCCTCCATCCCCCAACCAGAGCCCCGTCCTCCTGGAAGGGGGCATCTGCACATGTAGTGCGCGTGAGAGAATAGGCAAGAGTGTGAGTGTGCCTGTGTGTGCATGTGCGAGCACGAGCATGTGTCAGGTGTGACTTCATGCACCTGAGTGTGCTCACACAGGTGTGTGCACGTGTTCAAGCACATGTGTGTCTATGGTCATGTATGGCTACCCACATGGTTCAGAGCACACACATGCTCATATATACATGTGCGCATGTGTATGTATACACATGCAAGACACGTACACATTTCTGGTCATGTGTGCCCTTATCTGTACATGTGCGTGTTTGCAGGTGCATGTGTCTGCAGCAATGTGCTGGAGGGGTAGCATACAGAAGGTGACAAGGAAATGAATGCCTGCCCCTCCCTACCTTTTGGGGCAGGACTTGGGGATCAGCTCTGAGGTAGGGGAGGGGAGAAGGGAGGCTGTGAACAAATGGGACCCTGTCTATATGGGGCAGATGACTGAAGCAGGCCCTGTGTTCAGCTGAGGCTCTTGCTGAACCCCAGGATTGTGTGTCCTTCAAAGTGGGTCTCCAAAAAGTGAGCAGTGTTGGTCCCGAGGGGGTCCCTTGCAGTCCAGAGGCTGCTTTGAAAACACCAAAAACACTGGCCTCGGCCACTGTGGCTCCTGGAGTTCTGACAGCTCAGCTCTAAGGCTTCAGCTCTCCATCAGCGCAGGTCGTGACTGAGCCCACAGCGCCCCCTGGTGCTGCTTCACTTCTGTGCACTTCTGCACACTTTGCCTTCTTGGTCTCAGAGGCCAGCCAGGCTGCTGGAGCTGGAAAAGCAGCTGATTTGTATCTCCCTTTGGAGATGGGGGAGAGAAGGCCAGGTCTTGCCTAACCAGTGCATGTGCCTGGATGGGTCCACAGAGAGACAAGAACAATCGATCAATGGATGCAGCAACAGGCAGATCCATAGCTGCATCTTTAGCAAATAAGTTCCTTTGGGGCCTAAGAGACTTCCTGCTGGGTTTTTCTCAGCTTTGCCCACATTGGGCCTGTGGGGAAGCAGAGAACTCACCTAGGGGGACTGGCCAGAGGCTGGCTGGGACCAGAGAGTCCCAAGGGAGCAGAGCCTCAGGACAGGCTGCCCAGCTCCAAATGCTTACCCATGAGACCTGCCTTGAGTAAACAGCCAGGATGTACAAAAGCCATGTGCACCATCACTCAGTCCTCCCTTCCCTCCTGCACCCTCTGAAGGGGGGTGCAGGAGAGGCCGAACCCAGAGGAAGGCTGACACTTGGGTGTGCACACACACACACTCTGAGGGCCCTGCCAAGGCTGCAGGTAGCCATACGGTGAGTCCATTTTCTGCACAGCAGATAACGGGGTCCTAAAAAGAGAACAAAGCCTTTCACACAATTCCCAATGCATTTTGGACGGAATAATCTGTCACTTCTCACCTGGACTGCAGACCCAAGGTGCTCAAATGCCTGTCCTCCTCTCAAAACCCTCCGTACATCCCTGAGCCCACCATGGGGGAAGGTCACCTGTCCTTTCCCAAGCATGCCAGCCCCTTTGAATGCTACTTAGACACCAAGGGACCAGAGCTTGGCCCCACGATACCTTTAGAGGCCCCACTAAAGACTTTAATTTCTTTTAGAATTAGAAAAAATGAGAACTGTAGAGCAATATTTTAATATGTAATACTAATGTGTCTATCTTTATATTAAAGCAATCATAAAATAAAAGCCCAGTGTGCTTCTTATTCGCGACGGGACCAGGAAAGTCCTGTCAGCCTTTGGTGTGTGCTGCCCCAGTGCTGTGTCCAGGGGTCCCCCTTTGCCCAGAGCCCCCAGTCGCTCTCATGTTTCAGCTGCAACAGTGTGTCCTGGGAGAGGCCTTCTCTGTTGAACCCCCAAACCTAAATCAAGTCTTTGTTAAATTAAGTCTCTCTCCTGTGACTGTAACAAAGTACCCCAGACCGAGTGGCTTAAACAACAGGACATTTTTGTCTTTCAGTCTGGAGCCAGAAATCAGGGATCAAGGTCTGGGCAGGTCTGGTCCCTTCTGAGGCTCCAGCCTTTTCCTTAGCTTCTGGAGGCACCTGACCGGCTCAGCGTCCCTGCCCGTGGCCTCGTCACTCCGGTTTGCACGTGGCTCTCTTCAGCGTGTCTCCCTGCACACGTCCGTGTCTCTGTGTCTCAGTTCTCATGTCACAAGCACCGGTCGTGCGATCTGCTGGGGCTGCCATGAGAACCACGGGCTGGGTGGCTCACACCAGGATTGTACTCTCTCTCAGTTCTGGAGCCAGAAATCCAAAATTAAGTGTCACAGGGCCACACTCCCTCCAGAGGCTGACGGAGAGGGTCCTCCCCACCTCCCCCAGAGCCTTGGCCTTTCCTTTCTTGTAGGTGCAGTGATCCCACCTCTTCTCTGCCATCACACGGCCTTCCCACAAGGACATTGGTCGCGCAGGTTTAGGGGCCACCCTACTTTGGTATGTCCATGTCCTAGCCTGATCACACTTGCAAAGACCCTCTTTCCAGAGGAGGTCACATGCACAGGTGCCAAGGGCACAGGTGCACAGGTGCTTGGGGGACTCTGCTGAGCCCAGCACGGTCTCCCACTGCAGCCTTTCCTTGGGCAACACCTGTCACAGCGGGGAGGTGAGTGTGGGACCACCCTGTCTAAGTGCCCCCAGGACTCCATGTGGAGCTGGGTGTCCACTGTCTGTTTGCCAAGGGAGTTGGTTCCGGCTCCTTCACACGGAGTCCAGCAGAGTTGGGCCCTCAGTCCATTGTTGTTTGAACAAAGAAATGAAGCTAGACCCTCCCCCCCGCCAGCAAACTCCCCCCCACCCTGTGAGCTGGAGCCCCTGGGAGATGCCTCCTCGTAGGCTACTGGTTTGGGGGTGCTCAGCCACCTCTGCTTTGGGGTGATGGTGAGTCTGCTCCTGTCCGCCAGGTATCCGATTGAAGTTTGCCCTCTCACTTGGTAATGACTCATCCCACGGCCTTCGCTGTCCCTTGGTGTGTCAGATACGAGAATGTCTGTTAACGTCCGTGTCCTCATGTACTCGTACAAAGGCTTAAACGGTTAAACATCTGAAACAAATACACCCAGCGAGTGGAAATCGAACCTTTTTTTTTTTTTTAATTTCAGAGTTGTCTGTGGAGAGCTGACTTGAAAGACATTGAAATTGGATAGGTAATTAATTCACATGCACCTACAAGAGAGGAAAGAATGCACAAATTATTGTTAGCATTTTGTAAGCACTGAAATTAATGTAGTGTGAATTTGTCATTTCTCCCCAAAGTTACAGATTTTCTATATTATAATTTAATCTTTTTAATGTAAAAAGAATAGGAATTTTGCCCTTTCTAGCCTCTTGGGAAGCAAGAACCAGTGTATCTAATTATCTGAACACATAAGAACATAAAGGAATAGCAAGTGGTGAAATTATAAGTCGGCCGGAACAAGTCCGTGTTCTCTGATTAAACTCTCTTTCTGGAGCCCTTAGCAATCATGTTGGCCTTGTGTTCATCGTAATTGCATGTGTCAAAGCCGAGGCTTTGTGTAAATGGGACCGAACGCGTTACAATTTTAATTTAGAAGGAGATAACGTGCGTGGCTCCTGCGGGCGGCCGGCCTGGGGACTGAGGCAGGAGCCGAGAGGGCAGAGGCCCCTGGCGGCAGGTTAATGGCGCGCGGGGCCTCATCAGGCCACATCACGACGGTGGAATTTCTAAAACAGAGAAATGCAATTTAGCAACCCGAAGCCAACCACCTGCTCTCTCCCTGATCACTCATGTAAAGGAGGCTGTCTAATTTTTTCATAGCTCCGGGGCGAGGAATTTCAACGATGGATACTGTGTTGATCATCAGGACAGTGACACACTTACATGAGATCTTTTGACACACTTGAATCTTAGGAACAAAACAAAAATTTTCTTTTTAACTTTTAAAATGTTCCCCACAGCCAGGGGGAATAGCCACTTCTCTCTCTTTGTTTTCCCCCCTCAAGGAATCCCAGCGTTCTTTCTCTTTCTTTCTTTTTCTCTCCCAGCACCTCACTGACTTTGGCCTTTGAGGTGTCATTTTACTGAAGGCTGTGCTTGATTACTTCCAAGCAGGATGTGCTGACTTAGTCGTCAGAAAGAAAAGTCTGACAAGAAACCCCTTTGCTTGGGAAATCCTCTCTGAGGGTGGAAGGGATTTAAAGCCATGCTCCTATCAGAAAGGGACAGACTGCACAGACAAACTCGGGGCCGGCCTCTGTCACCTGCTCTGCATGGAGCTCCACAGCATCGTGTCCCGTTCCTCGAGGTCCGAAGGGGCCTTCACATCCACTGGAGAAGGCCCACGCGACCCAGACGCTCCACGAGACCTCTCAGTGCTGAGCCGCGCCCCGTCCTTCTTCCAACCTGGGTTTTCTTGCTGGACTCTTGTTTCGGGCAAGAAAAAGCCAGCGTTGAAGAAATCCTCCAGTTCACACAAAGGAAGCAGAGCAGGGGCTGGATTCACAGGGTTTCAGACTTGATGCTGCCTCAGTCAGCCCAGGCTGCCACAGCAAAGCACCACAGATGGGGCGGCTTAAGCCACACATGTTTACTTCTCGCAGTTCTGGAGGCTGGAAGCCTGAGCTCAGGGTGACAGGGTGCTTTGTTTCTGGTTGCTGGTGAAGGTTCTTCTGGCCCCCAGACAGCTGCCTGCCTCAGACCGAGAGGACGGGTCCCTTCCCACGCCACCCTGTGACTGCATCCCCCTCTACCCCCAGCAGCGAGGACTCATCCTCCATCCCCTCCCCCGTCCCCCCCCCCTTCCTGTTCCTGCAGCATTGGGCCTTCCTGGGAGGAGAGTCCTCTCAGTGTGGTTGTGTTGGGTATCTCCACCCTGGCACGACCTAACTTTCAACGATTCCACGTGTGTTGAGGCCCTCTGCCAGAGACTGGTGCCCACAGTGAAGGAGACGGAGGTGGCTCAGACCTGCTATGCCTGGGGGCCGGATGGCTGTAGGGAGTGAATGAAAATGGAAGTGACTGCCAGAGCCTGGTGGGGAGAGAAGGAATTCAGATTTGTCAGCCTTTCTCAATCCAGCCACCATTTAAATTGTAGCGGATTCTCCCCACTCCTTCACTCAGTCCTTTCCAAATAGCTCATAGTGCTCAGGAAGGACTCCGGGTAGGTGGATAGGGGTCACCTCCCGCACAAGAAATGCACCTTCACGGACCAGGAATGACTGTCTAAGACATTGCTCCAGGTCACCAGACTCTCACCTCTGCAGGTAGAAACACTCGGGCAGGACCGGCCATGGGACTGTAGGTTTTGACAGAGACCAGAATGCAGGTGAGGACTCAGGGGTCCTCCACGTCCAAGGACACAGATGAGGAACTAGGACACAGAGATGGAAAGTCAGGGGCTGCTCCCAGACTGAACGCTCGGAACGCCAGCATTCCAGGCAGCAGGTGTCAGCAGAGGGGCTGCCGGTGGCCCCCAGGCTGAAGCTTTGGAATGTGGCCTGTCTTCTATTATTACATTGTGTTATACCCAGTGCATCTTGTTACATCACGGCATGTTATGTTAAAGATAATTACATTGTATCACATGTATTAGACGGTGTTACACTCTGTTATGTTTCTCTTGCATTGTGTTATATTACTACTTTGTTGATAGGATACCATATATATCCTGCCCAGATCTCGGAGGGGCCATGAGAGAAAGGGCCATTCCCTTCCTTGAATTTCTCATTTTTAAGACGTTAGGAGACACCCTCCGCCCCCAAGCCCTGCCCTCCAGGGTCGCGTTGCCACCCCGGCCTTCCCCTGCGTTCCCCGGACCCCGCCCTTACCTGCTGGTTCCTCACCTTTTGTGGTTCTGCCCCAGGTATCCTCCCCCTGGGCTGAGACCCTCTCCCCAGCGGGGTTCTTCCACCGCTCCCACCTGGAGGTGGCGCTGTTGCCCTTGGAACGCAGAGATCCCGCGGGGGCTGCCTGCTTTGGGGGGCCTCCTTTCCAGCAAGAACAGGACCCCGGGGTGCGGCGGATACCAGAGATGCCAGAGTCTCCGGGGGAGGAGCCTTTGGGGGCCGGAGAGGCGGAGCAGGTACGGGCCCAGCAGACCCGTTGACCCCGCTCCGCAGACAGCAGCTGGGGTGTCCTGGGGGGCGGGGCTGCTGCTCCTTCCTCCTGGGCGGCCAAGGTGGGGCCCCCTCTCCTCTCCGGCAGGTTTTCACGCTGGTCCACTGCAGACTATGCGGGACGGTGGCTTTGGCCGGTCCCCTGCTCTGCCCTCTCTGGGCACCCAGACCTCCAGTGAGAGCCTGGTCAAACACCGGCTCGTGAATTCTAGTGCCCCCCGACTGTCCCCTCGGACCCTGCAGGCGCCGCAGCTGGCCGGCTGCCTGAGACTGGTGCCACACCTGCTCCAGGAGAGTCCACATTTAGCTGAAAGTAGAGGCAAGCAAAGGGGACCCGGGGAGCACCGGGCTGTGAGAACGAGGGTCCGCAGAAGCCCACAGCGAGGCTGCGCACCATTGCCCGCGGCCCCTTCACCGAGACCGCAGGTGGGGCGCCAGGGGAAGGACGGAGCTCAGACGCCGACCCCGGTCGGCGACCTTCCGAGGCTCGCTGGGTCTCCCACAGACCCTGGGAACTCTCTTGACCAAATTCTTGTATACTGAGGACTGGTTACCTGTGACCATCGTACCTGCGAGTCAGATATGCCAAACAGAAAATAGGATGTTTGGCTCAACTTTCTTTCTTTGAGAATCTTAAATGTTACTTCCTTTTCCTGGCATTTACAGCATTGCCATTGAAACTCTAATTATAATCCAAGGTTCTTTTCTTTACAAGTCCCTCACTATGCTTCCCTGATGCCCAATCGTTGTTTCTTTCTTTTTTTTTAAAAAGTCATTTACATTTAAAAGAATATGTCCTCACGACGGTCATTCAGGGTTGCTAGTCTCAATTGCACAGTGTAATCTTCCTAAGTGATGTTTCCAATCTTTTAACAAATCACTTGGGGAACTGTTGAGTTACAGTCGTTGGTATTTATTCTGCTCTTTCCATTTGCCCCCCTCCCCAACCCCAGCTTGACTGAGATATAATTCACACACAGTACTCTGTAGGTTAAGGTGTAGAGTGTGAGGATTCCACACATGCAGGTGGTGTGAGATGAACTAGGTTAGTTGGCACATCTGTCCCCTCACACAGGAATAGCGTGTGTGTGTGTGAGTGTGAGATAAAAGCTTTTAAATTTGCTCTCTTGGCAACTTTGAAGCACACAACAGAGTGTCGTTAGCTACAGCCCACGCACTGGCGTGGTGCCCTTGGACTTGCTCATCTCGTAGCTGGAGGTGTGCGCCTTTCGCCACCATCTCCCATGGCCCTGTCTCCTCCCCGCATTCGGTTTTCCACGCCTGGGATCCAAATGTTCAGGCATTATTTTTTTTCCTATCGTCAATGTTTGCCATGTTCTTTTGAGTTTTTTCGACCTCTTTCTTCACGTAGTTTTATTACTAGAATGTTCTCTACTTTTCCATTTCTAATTCCTTTAAGTCATTACCAATTTTGTTCATTCATTCTTGTGTTCCTTGTTATTTTTGTGTTCTGGCTCATTCTGTGTCTCTTAAATGACATTTCCCTCTTATTTTTAACTATATCCTAGGTACAAGCTCATTTCTGAGTTTTCTCATTGTTAAGGATTTTGTCATCATGCTTTACAACATTTATGTGTTGCAACCAGCTCACCTGGAAGCCCGCTCTCTGGCCGGCTCCAGAGGGCCCGGGCCCTGCTTCCAGCCTCCTCCCTGAGCTGCCCTCCCCCGCTGGACTGGCGCCTCCTTCCCTCCACATTGCGTCTCCACCGGGCCCTCTCTGTTCAGCCGCCTCCTGTTCTGTCGGCTGCAGGCCCTGCGCCTGTTCGCCTGCCCGTCAGTCCAGTCCTCGCTCTCACACAGGGGCAGTGCGTTAAGAATATGATCTGGACAGAGTTAGTAACTTCCTCAAACCGGAGTCAGTATACTTGGCAAATTCCTGGGCAGCATGTCCTGGTTATTTTACCTGTTGGATTTTTCCTAGTTTGTGTGTTTTTTAATGTTCTGTTTTCACTTAATATATGGTTGTGATTAAGTTCCTGTGTTCAAGTAACCAATTAGCCAAGAGGTTTTTTGAAGCACATGCTGTATAATTGTGTTAATGAAATTCGCACACATGTTCGTGGAGCTCGTAGAGGGGGTGTAGCCGTGCACTCAGGGACCCTCCCGTGGCAACATGGTGATAGCTGTTTATTGAAATAAGCCACCAAGCAATTCTACTTAGCTTTCATGTTGCCCTTTTTAAAAAGTAACTTTTTTATTTTGGAATAGTTTTAGATGTGTTAGAGGCTCAGAGCGTGCTCACACGCCCCTTGCCCACATCCCTCCACTGTGATGCGAGCCTGTGATGCGTTTGCTATGATGCAGGGACCAGCCTCGCGCGTCACTCCCGACTAACCTGCAGAGCTAATGCTGATTTCACCAGGTTTTCCACGACAGCTCTTTTAAATCTACTCCAGAATGCCACACTGTGAGTAGAATTTTAATTATATTCGCGTGGTGCATTGGGAAAGCATGGTGACCAGTCAGCAATGATTCTGAGGAGGAAGGAGAGAGAAAACAGGCCAGTGCAGGGCGCTTGCTGCCCACCTGCCGTCCAGCCCTTTGAGAACAGAGCAACCCTGCTGGTCCCCTTGTGAGGCCGAGCTCCGTGCGTGAGATGGCGATTCTCCTTCTTAGGAGAAGAGTGAATATTCGTACTGCAAACACTAATCCTATGGAGGAAATACGTGACAGCACAGCTGCTTCTAGGTTTGTGTGGAGGCAGATGAGTCACAGAGGTCATCCGCCTCATTGCAGTGTGTTTGGGTGACCTCTGCACTTCTTAGGGACTGCATGCCCTCCTCATCCAGGCAGGGAAGACTGGCCCCTTTTTTCAAGCCATTACGTGGCCTTTGCTTGGCCTTCAGGATTAAGGTTAAGGATGGAGTCCTGTGGAGGCTTTGGCCATCGCTACTGTCACCCGAGAAAGGTGGTGAGATGGAGTTTACCCTCCCTTTATCCCCCAGCCCCAGTGCCCGCCTTTGACCTGAGTAAGCAGAGCCAGCCCAGGCGGAAGCCAAGAACACTGCAGGCTCGTTCAGTACAGTACTCACTGCCCTGAGTGGGGAGGAGACCTAAAAATAAAGATGGCCTGTGACTCAGGACACACAGTCACTTGGAAAACTCACTAGGTAAGAAGGTAAGTGCCAACCCCCAAATTTGATTATCTCAAGAGATTTCTAACAGCAAGAAAGAAGGCTTACAGCAGGCTCTGGGCATGAGTGGGAAGTGAGGCTTGTGAAAGAGAGCAGGAGAGTTGGAATGATGACATATTGCAATCAACTTTTAATGCCTTTAATATCATAGTAAGTGAAATAAGCCTGTTGGTGAAAGACAAATACCATATGATCTCACCTGTAAGAGGAATCTAATGAACAAAATAAACTAACAACAAACTAGAGCCACAGGCATGGAAACATGGACTGACAGTGACCGGAGGGGAGGGGAAGGAGATAATGGTGGGGAGGAGGGCCAGGGACTTGTCAAAGAACACACGTGAATGACCCATGGACATGGACAACAGTGTGGGGACTGAGTAGGGGAGGGCAATGGGGAAAAATCGGGACAAGTGCAATAGAATAACAATAAAAATGATTTAATGGAGAAAGGTGGAAAGAAAAAGGAAATAAACGCAGACAATAAATAACGCCAAATGCAGCTAGTCAGGTAAGCATGTGGCTCCCACACCAAGCGCCCCATCCACTGGCCCACCTGTGTGTCCATCCTGTGTGTCCAGCCCATCCTTGGAGGCTTGTTTATAAGAGGAAGGGGTCCTGGCAATAATGGTTGATCTACTCAGATGTGATGAAGTCTTGACTGCATGGTAGTTAAAATATTCATGACATATGTTTCCATATTTCCGAGTCTACTGTCAGTTGCATAATTAATTGTGACGTTGCTAACTCTGAAAGAAGAGTTTGCATGATTTGTTTATGAAACAAGCATTCTGTGTGGAGGTCCTTGATGTGCTGTGCTGAAGGGCTGTCTTTGAAACATCATCTGTGTTTCCCAAATTTTGGAGAACAAAGCACCATCATTTCCAACGTGGAAACAAAATAGGACTTACTCCTAGGCAAACATGGTCTTCCTCCCTGAGATGAGTGGAACGACCCAGGAAGCAACCATAAGGGTTTCCTGGGGGTAAGTAGACCTCTCTGATCCCTGAGAGATGGAGGGCAGGCGGGAGTAGGGGTGGGTAGGGGGGCACATGTGGGGTGGATAGCTGGCTCTTCTGTAACCTGGGGCTTTCCCTTTGGGCAAGATTTGGCTTCAGTCCTGTAATGGTGGCAGGAGAGAGTTCTGCGTTTGGTATGGAGAGATAGAGGCCGAGGCAGAAGAATTTCGTCACCATTATTCAATGAATTGCTCAAGTGTGGACTGTATGGTGAGGCAAGATAGGGAAGCTCCAAATTTTTCTGTAATGTTGACCAATAGTGTCATGGACCTGAACTAAAGACTTTCTTGATTTCATGCGTGAGGTGGCAGGCGCAACCTTTGGCACCAGCACTCAAACCATTGGCTGCTGCCTGAACAGCTCAAATGCATCGTAGGTTGAACTGGAGGAAATTTCTGCTGTTAGGTGCCAAAAACAAGCTGGAAAAATCTAGGACAGCAGATAAAGTTCTTTTTTTTTTTTCCAGCTTTTAAGACATGAGCTCAAAAGACTTGTCGATGTTGGACACCTGTCTTTCTTGTTAAAGGATGCAATTCCAAGTGTCCCAGGTTAGTGGCTTGGGTGACCCTGTTAGAGAAATTTCAATCCCAACATTAAAGCATTAAAAAGCGCTGTAAGAATGAGGGCATATTGTTGGCATGACAAAATAATGTTATAATTCAATTTTAGTTTACATTAGTTTTATTTTCACACTTGCACTTGTCAACCTTTATCAAATGTTTTCCCTCTGGTTGTTTATTTTACTTTATTATTTTATTATTATTATTATTTTTGCATAAAGAGGGCCCTGTGCACTCACACCATATTTTTCTCAGTTTACTCCAGTGGTGTGCTTGTAAATAGTCAGCAACTGGATTTCTAGGGAAAATAGCCCTGATCTGCAGGGCTTGCTAATTGCTATGGTGTAAATGCTCCCACCACTGATGATTTCAGGATATCAACAGGATGTTGCTGAGCCAGCCCTTGAGAGGAGGAGTGTGCTCCTATCAGAAGCCTGAGGGGCAGGCTGTGTGCTCCACCCTCACCACAGAGAGCAGCTTAGACTGTAAACTAAGCCTAAGCCCATCGAGCCCTGAGGGACATGCTACCTTTATTTTTCATGGGCTTTGTTTTTCCAAGAGGGGGCTGATCCTAAAAAATATGGCTGGATCAGCACAAGTCAACCTCATCCTGGGGCCTAGGGCGTGGCCCCACGGAGGTGAGTGAGGAGTCGTGTGCCAAGAAATATTATAAGTGTACTTAGTTCATCCACCGTCACTGAAACACATTTAAAAAACAAACAAACAGCAGAATGGTCTGTAAAGAGCCTGGTGTTAGGAGTATACTCACCAGTATTAAAATCCTAGCTGTACCTGACCTTGAGAACATTACATAAAGTCTCCGGCCTAAAAAAGTTTACCTCTGATGGTTTTGTGAAGATTAACTAAGGTCCTGTATGCAAAGCTTCTAGCCTGAGCCTGATACCCACTCCACACTCAATGAGCTAGTTTGTGTCTATAATCTGCTTTTTCCTCAAGGGAGCTGGTGAATGAAATCATTCAGAGAAGCTACAAAGGAATGTGAATTCACCCTCCAGCTGCTAACAGTGCAACAGGGACATGATGGTTATTGGGGTGTCCAGGGTGACCACTCCCTGTCACAGGCTGGGTGGTTCAGCCAGCGGATGCAGAGCTTGTGACTGCTCAGAGGGCATTGATGGTCCAGGGCAGCTGGAGTCGCAGCCTCTGAGCAGATGATGTGTGCAGTGAATCGTGACGAACCGGTGACACTTGTCAGATGGCCAGGAGCTCCATGACGTGATAAAGAGTTCGAGGCTAATTTTTCAGAGAAATGTTTGGGGTTCATGGTATATTTTGTAAATGTCCACATAAAAATCTGCTGTTTCCATTTCTTTAACATTTAAGTAGTCAATGATAAGAAGTTAGGTATTAATTTTTCAATTCCAAATGAAAAGATATTGAGATGAAAAAGTGGTGTTTCATTTTTCTAGGTGCACTTTTCATCACTGCAGCATCTTGTGATGTAAGGTCAATGGCAGGTGGCTGCCCAGTCTGGACACTGTAAAGGAAACAGTGGCCCAGTGAGCTCCAGATCCTGTCTCACCTTGCCCGGGGACACCCCAATCCCTCTCTTGGCTTGTGCTTATGCATGGGTGTTCATGTCACCTCTCTGTAAGGAATCACAGGCTCAGGTATTTTCACTCATTTGTTTCCATCTGTTGTCTATAGGCCGGCCAATCACAACTGAATTTTAAGGTCATGGTTTCATGCACCTCCATCAGTCCCCTTAACGTCACCAGACACAGCCTTTGTAGTCAGATTGGCTGGACTGAGTTCTGGCTTTGTCATGTTCCCCTGCAATAATCTAGCAAGACGTCATCTGATGCAAATCTCAGTTTCTTCCTCCATGAGAGAGAAGGAGTAGAATCTTTAACTCAGGAAGTTTTTATGGAAATTAATACAAAAATGGATCTACACATTTAAAAGTGTAAATTACTACTGATACTGTCATTTTAGACCATAAAAACATATCCATGAATCTGGCTCCCCCTTTTTAATGAAACTTTCTGAACTAACTAGGGGGAAAAAGCAAGCTTTATGAAAAAAGGTCTACAAAGAATTTGGAAACTAGAATCATTGAATATGGATTATGAAATAATAAATTAAGAACAAGCTTGGAAATATTTGTGGGGGTCAGGAACTAAATAAAATAGGTTTTCAATTTCTCGGTGTTCTTCTTCTCCTTCTGGCACCTCTGTGATTCAGATGTTGGAATGTTTAAAGTTGTCCCAGAAGTTCCTAAGCCTCTCCTTATTTTTTTGAATTCCTGTTTCTTCATTCTGTTCTGGTTGAATGTTTACTTCTTCCTTCTTATCCAAATCATTGATTCGAGTCCCAATTTTCTTCCTGTTACTGTTGGCTCCCTGTACATTTTTCTTTATTTCACGTTGCATAGCCTTCAATTCTTCTTCTATTTTGTGGCCATACTCAGTCACTTCTGTGAACATCCTGATTATCAATATTTTGAACTCTGCATCTGATAGGTTGGCTATCTCTTCAGCGCCTAGTTGTATTTTTGGAGCTTTGATAGGTTCTTTTATTTGGGCCATATTTTTTTTCTCTTGGCACTCCTGTTACATAGTAAGGAGGTAACCCTTAGGTATTGCCAGGATGGGGCACCCAGAGTTGCTGTGTTGTGGTGTTATGTGTGGAGGAGGGATCTGAGAGAGAACAATGCCACTCCCTTGGCTCTCGGCTGGAGTTCAGTCACTTCCCCCACTACCCACAAGCAAATTGGGCCCTTCTGGTGCTAATTCTCAGGTGTGTAGGCTTGTGTACATTCTAGGAACCTGTGGGTCTCTCCAATGAACTCTCCTATGAGGCTGCGAGTTTCTTCTGCTGCCGCAACCCCCACAGGTTTTTACAGTCAGAGGTGTTGAGGTTTTCTTTTCCTGCACTGGAACCCTGGGTTGTGAGATCTGTCTTGCTCCCCAGTTGTTCCTCCCAGTTTATCTGCACACAAAGGTGGGACTGCCTGGTCCTCCAGCCGCTGCCTTGCTATGAGTCCTCTCAGCCCTGGCTGTTTTTTCTGCTGCTCCTACTCATCTGGATGAATGTTTCTTTTTTAACTCCTTGGTTGTCAGACTTCCATGAAGTTCAATTTTCTAGCAGCTCTGGTTATTGTTTGTTTTTAAATTTGTTGTTGTCCTTCTTATGGTTGTGTGAGGAGGCACAGTGTGTCTACCTACACCTCCATCTTGCTACAATATTACTGACTATGTTCCCTATGCTGTACTTTATATCCTTGTAACTGCCAGTTTGTACGTCTTAATCTCTTTACCTCTTTATCCTAGCCTCCCAGACCCTCTCCTCTCTGGAAACTACCAGTCCACTCTCTGTGTCTATGAGTCTGCTTTAATTTTGTTTGTTTTGTTCTTTAGATTCCACATATAACTGAGATCATATGGTATTTGTATTACTCTGACTGACATATCACCAGGCATAATACCCTCTGGGTCCATCCATGCTGTTGCAAATGGTAAGATTTCATTCTTTTTAAAGGGCCATACATTTAAAAGTTGAAAGGGTACAGTGTATGTTCTCTGACAATGAAATAATTGATTTAGAAGTCAACAACAAGAAAACACTGGAAAATCTCCAAATGTTTGAAAATTCAATAACACACTTCTAAGTAACAATTGTTTCAACTAGAAAATATTTTGAATTGAGTGATGATGAGAAGGAACGATATCAATACTCATAACAAAGCAGTGCTTAGAGGGAAGCATAACATACTTACATTAGGAAAAAAAGTTTAAAATCAGTGATCCAAGTTGCCACCTGAAGAATGAAATAAAACATGAAGAAATAAAGAAAATGTATTTTCAAATTGGAAATAATTAGCAAGAAGGAAATAATAAAGGTAAAACCAGAAATCAATAGCATAGAAAACATAGAAAATCGACGAAAATAAGTTCTTTGAAAATGTCAACAAATGATAAAGCTCTAGATAAACTGATTTTAAAAAGATGAAAAACATAAATAACCAACCTCAGGAATGAAAGAGGGGTCATCACTACAGATCATATACAAATTATATTGATAATGAAGAAACATTATGAAAAATTATGTCAATAAATTTAACAACTTAGTTGAATTGGGCAAATTCATTGTAAGGCACAAATTACCAAAACTGACACAAGCAGAAGTAGAGACTCTAAATACCCCTGCAGTTATTTGTTTTTATTTTTCAGGTTTTAAAACATTTTATTTGAATATTTAAAAATTGTGCATTCCAATACTTAAAATTATTTGAACAGAAAAAATGGCGCTCTGACTAAACTGCATTTGACAGCCTGTGGGCCCCCGTGAACTGGCTTGGTTTTCACTCTAGGTTTTACTCTCGTCCCACCCAGCTTCTTCCTTCACCAACATGCAAGTTCTTTTTCTTCTCTGCCAGCCAGACAGGCAGATGGGAGAGGAAGGTGCAGCCTTCATTGTCAGTAGTTGTGATGTGAAAAGGGGCAGCACAGTCATTTAAACTGATCCAACCTCTTTACTTCTTACAAAGTTAAAGAGCTAAAAGAAGTAAAGTAAGAAGGCAATGCTTGTGGAGTGTACAGTGCATATTGATGGTGCGGGCCTCATCGCCATCTGCTTGCTTGCTTCTCCTGTTCAATCGTTTCTGTTGAAGGCAGTGGATTTTCTTTCGCATTTCTGTCTTCTTCAGTTTCAACTTGTTGAATTTCTTTATCTCAGCCATAGCGGGTTTATCAGACACGGTTGCCAAGGAAGCAGAGTGAGGCTCATGAGTGAGAGGAATTCGATCTGCTCAGTGACTACCGCTGTGCCCAGCAGCTATTTGGAAAAAAAAAGAAAGATGTATGTGTATGTATTTTCCAGCAGTTTTTATTGTTATCTATAATTTTAATCTTCTCCTATTTCTCACTATCAGAATAATAATCTTGGCCAAGATACTTTTGTGCATATGCTTAACACCGTGCCCAGCCTGACTTGTTTCAGATTTTCTTATTTGGATGAATCTTGACTTAAATTTAAGCCCAAGTTTATTAGACCTATAGGGAAACCTAATGAAAATTTATGCAATGTCAGATTGAGACCCTCCCATTTGGATTAAACAAAAATTTTGTCTTCTCAATGAATTTTCAGTGACATCCAGGTAAACTATACAGAACCAGTGTATCTCCCCACAGTCTGTATGAACAGTTGGGAGGATTACAGAGCACCCAACACTCCCCTGACCCATTTATCTCAAGTGTTAAAACCTGTCAAAGACTGAAGTGCAGAGCAGGTGCATCAGATGAGCATCCTTTGTTGACAACATGGAACTGAAAAGATAAAGTTCCCCTCCGCCTGTTGGAAACCAGGTGTAAATGCAACACCACAGCCCCCTGAGCCTCTTGCTGAGAGAATTCCTTTCATGCTGAGCTTCACAAAATTTACAGGTGGGAGCCTAGGGATATACCCATTCTGTCCTAATAGCTGACTTCACTGTTTTTTTTTCTATACTATTTGCAGAGGTGTTTTCAGTTGGTTTTATGAATCTCTGAAGAGCAGAAGGGAACTGTATGCTGCTGCTTTATGGAGGACAGTGACTTTGCAGAGCTTTTCTTGGGGGAATACCTGGGCATCCATGGGAAGGTTGACCTGTCAGACTGAATCAGCAAGCTTTTCTTGGGGGGATACCCTGGGCATCCATGGGAAGGCTGACCTGTCAGACTGAATCAGCAGTGTCTCTTGTAAACTCTGAGTGCTTCCTGGCCTCTTAGGACAAGCTTTGTTGAAGCAGGTGCTCTGCTGTGATGCTTCGCACCCCGATCATTCTGTTTTCCTTACACACTGAAGACAAATGACTAAGATTAAAAGAATGTCATGTACAAAGAAGTTATGGGCTGACATAAAGAGAATATTGTCACAAATATGCAGACCTAGACTCTTAGTGCTTGTGAGTGCATGTGCATGCATGATCCTGTGGGATATGCATATGTGTACGTCTCAATGCACAATTAAAAACAAGCAATTCAATTAAGTCAGTTACTTCCTCCATCAGAAAAAGGTGTGTTGAGATACACACCATCATCAGATGCCACAACGCTTATACTGTGTCACCCCCACACCTGTGCAGTCACACAGAGTCTACATGGAGCCACTCCAGTGCCATCCCTGAGCATGCCCAGCTTCCAGAGACCACCCGTGTTTGCACATGACCTGCACAGCTAAGCCACTTCCCCAGTCTCTAAACTGAGGTGGGAGCAGGTAATGACATGGACTGGAGAGGTTCGGGACAGCTCCGCCACTGATCTGGACAGTTCACCTGAGCACTGGGCAGGCAGAGAGCAACCAAGCGCCGGGGCAGCTGCCTGAGAAGTAGAAAGGAATTGGGCAGCTGCTTCTGACTCTCTAGGGACCAATGAGAAGTGTGATAGAGGCCAGAGGGCTGAGCCTCCCTGAAGAAGCAGGGTCTGGAGGAAGAGAGTTCTGTGGCATTCCCACACTGGCAGCAAGGCTATGGAGTATGTCCACTGTGCAGGCAATCACCAAGGGCATGAGAGGCTGTTTTCACTGCCCTCTGGGTGGAAGGGGTAGGCTTCCCTGCACATGAGCCGACTTCAGAAGAGCTTCCTGGTGACACCGACTGTGAGACCCTGAGACTGATCTGAGAATGCTCTCATTCGGAAATGAGGTACAGAACTGTTCTGCTGGGACAGGGTGGCCAGTGCAGCAGGGCATGTGAATCCCAGAGGGCTGGGCCAGGGTGGGGGACACCTGTGAGGGTCCTTGGTTGGAGCTGCATCTGGTTGTGCTACCCTCACCAAGGTGGGGTGGGGTGAGGCCACACTGGCCCTGACTCCCAGGTCTCTGTTCTGACCCTACACTCCATATTCAGGGTAGAAACCAGCTCCCTGCTGGCTTTTGTTCCTCCTTTAGACCTGAGGCACTCTAACCAGTCAATACAGGCAGAGGGGAGGGAAGCTAGTCTGAGTCTGAGAGGCTGGCACGCTGGCTATCTGGGGAGCCTGGCTCTGGGATGGCTTTCTTCAAGGCAGTCTTGAGGTGAAGCTGATGTCTTATAAATAATCCACCAACCATCTCTTCTGCTTCATCACTCCAGCCACAGTCAGAGAGGTATAGTTTCTGATAGGACAGGAGTTAATCAGACATAAGCAACTTTATCACAATTTAGGGGATCAGGGACAGCCCTTGAATGTGAATAACCAGGGTGCCCTCACCCTGAAAGTTTATAAGACTTACTCTCCAGAGAAGCCAAAACGTGGGTCTTGGAAGGTTTGGGATCTTAACACAAGTTTGCATGTCATTCCCTTGTTCTGATTACACAGGGCCTTGGAGATGAGCCTGGGCCCGTATGTCCTGCCCAGCCTCTCTGCATTTAGGGCCGACTAAAGGAGAGCAGAGGACTGTTAGGGCGCCACAGGCAAAGCTCTTTAGGTCCTGATTGCCTCTGGCTATATTTTTCAGAATTTTGGGCCTTTCTGTCCTGACTCTCTGGAAAGTCTCTCAGAACAAAGCCAACAGTGCCTTTTCTCTGTAGGATGAACCTTTCTCCTGGCCTGGAAGTTCATCCAATTTGGGGTGTGGATCTATTCCCCCAACACCTCACACAAGCCATGTCAACATCACAGAACCTAAAAGCCACAGTGACAGTGGTGTTACATAGGCCAGTATCCTGGAGGCTGACCATTCCGGCAACTTTCTGAGTCATCACTGAGGCTGGTCCTTAGGCTCCCTCCTGTCGATGGCCCCTCTCACCATCTCCCCGCATGCACACCCACTCAGGCCTGCCAGGCACACACTTTACAGGAGTCGCCCCTCGAGGATGTCCCAAGGCCTCGTCACTCCCTTTCTTTCCTCCTGGGGGAAGCACTGTCGGACTTTAGGAGACTGAGCCAGCCCCTCCCACAGCTCCAGGGGTGTGTTTATCTCTCCTTCACATATCCCTCTCCCTCTTGACTTTTACCAAAAATTAGAGGGGCAGTTATCCAACTTGTCTAGGACCCCACTATGGGAATTTAAGTGAGTGAGTGAACATGTGGGTCCCAGTGGGTCAGCTCTTCCTAAAGATGTGGGCACCCTCCATACATATTTTATGTAAAGTCTCAAGACCTTACAAAGAATGCAGATGTCCTTAGATTGGGATATTATTGAAATACTGCTTTTCACGGTGCAGTGACACCAGCTTTCCTTCAACATGGACTGGGTGTGACCTTTTGTCACCATGCCTGTGTGAAGTGTCTGTGTGTGTCTAAGTTTGCACAGTGGCAAGGGGAAGGTGGGAGAGGGAACTGCTTTGCTGTCACTGGGTGAATTCACCCTGAAGACCCCAGAATTCAAGCTTTGGGACTCTCACTGGCCCCCTTTTGAGGCCAGTCCCCAATGATCTATTTATAATTTCAGTGCTTTATCTTAATGATGGCCCTGAAATGTATACACTCAGGCTCTGGGTCTGGACCCATTCCTGGGTTCAAGTCAGAGATTCTCAAGGCCAAGAGTTTGTGGTCACGGCATCACACCTGGCATGTCACCTGGAGCCATGCTCTGTTAAGCTTTCCACCATGTGCTTCACAGATGCCAGGGATGCTCTCCAGGTCCTCCCTCTGCCTGTGGTGAGGTGGTCATTCTCTCTTCTGTCACAAAACACTGGCAGCATGTCACAGTCCCTCTGTTCTACATGATATCCTGCTGTCTCACAGATGACTCACAAGGGTCCATCTCCAGTTTATGTTGTTATAATGAGTCCTTGGATGTATAGTTGACTGCTAATTTAATTCCTTAAGAACACCTAAAAATTGCCATGTTCTAAACCTACCTATAAAAGTGCTTACTAGTCAAGATAGGACCCTCAGTTTCTCTCTTGGAAACTTGGGGTGCCTAGAAAAGAGATCACTAATTTTTATCAATTCAATATCCAATTCATAGGTCAGTACCCTGTCCACCCACTGAGATAACTGGTGAAAAGAGCACTGGTCCAGACCTATTGTAAGAAAAATGGAGAAGACACAGATGACCAATACCAGGAAAGAGAAAGATGGCATCACTACAGCACCTACAGATATTAGCAGCACAATAAGGGAATACTATGAACAAGCCTATTTCCACACTCTCCAGTATTCCTTGCCATCATGAACATTACCCATCCCCATGCCAATACCACACTGAATTAATTATTGTAGCTTTTAGTAAGTCTCCAAATCAAGTAGTTTAAGACTCCAACTTTATTTATCTTAAGATGGCCTTGGTTTTCTAGGTGGTTTGCATTTCCATATAAATTGTGGAATCAGCTTGTCAATTTCTACTGTTGGGATTTTGATTGAAATTTCATTAAACCTATAGAGAAATTTAAGGAAAATTAACATCTTAAGGAAAATTAACATCTTAACTTTTTTTTTTAGTTTTCTAATCCATATAAGTGTTATATTGTTCTGTGTGTTTAGGTCTTCTTTACTGTTCCTCAGCAATGTTTTGTTATTTTAGATATATATGAGTTTTGCACATAAATTGATTTATAGTCAGTTTATTATAAATTTTGGTATATTTTAAAGTAAGTTGATATCAGTACACTTGCTTCTTAAACATCTCAGCATCTACAACATCACTGTCTGTGATGAGTTCAAGATCTAGTTCTATCTAAGAGTTCATCTAGTTTTGTCCTGAATGAAGTGCACAAGCCTTGAGTGCACCATTGAGTCAGTTTAAACAAATGCATATGCCTGTGTAATACAAACCTGTATCAAGAGGCAGGATTCTAGTACTACCCCCTAAATTTCTCTCATGTTCCTTTCTGGTCAATATTCAACCTCTCCTTGCAGGTGACTAGTGTTCAGATTTGTTTCCTCATAAAATAGTATTGTTTGTTCTAAAACTTTACTTCCATAACATCATATAGCATGTGCTTTTTCTGTTTGGCTGTTCTCACTTGAGGTAATATTTCTGAGATTTGCCCATGTAGCTGTGTCTATTGATGATTCCATCTTTTTTGTTGCTGAATAGTATTCCTTGACCAAATATGTTAATTTATTTATCCATCCTCTGATTAACAGGCACCAAGGCTGTTTCCAATTTTTTGCTGTTATGAGTGAAGCTCCTGTGAGTGTTTTGGGACACCTCTTTCTGTGAATCTACACTGTCACAGTTCTGTGGCGAGTACACAGGAGTATATTCCTGGGTCACCAAGTGATTGGGTGTTTTGTTTTTTTAAGATGTGGTCTGACACTTTCAATATGGTTGTATCACTTTGAATTTCTACCAATTCCCTTTGTTTCCATCCTCACGAACATTTGGCATTGCCATTTATTTTTGTTGTAGCTATTCTGAAGGGTGACTAGTTGTGGCTTGAATTTACACATCTTTGGTGAGTAGTGATATTGAGAATGATTTCATGTGCTTATCATTCATTCACATGTTCTTCAGTGAAATATATTTTCAACTATTTGCCCATTTTTATTGGGGGTCTTAGTCTTTATATTATTGACTTGCATAAGTTTATGCTTTATACATTCTGAATATCAATTTTTGCCATATATATACTTTGTGAATATTTCTGCCAAAATATAGTTTGGCTCTCAACTGACAGTTTAAATGCAGATGATATCCAATTATCAGTTTTAAATGGACAGAGCTTCCTGTGCCTTGTCTCAAGAAACATTGTTTATCCCCAGTGGTGACGGGAGTCTATGCTTTCTTCCACAAGCTTTCGTTTTCACATTTAGGTCTATGGTCCATCTTGAGATCTTGAGTTAACTTTTTTTCCTCACCCAAGAATATGTTTTTATTGATGAGAGAGAAAGAAAGGGGTGAGAGAGAGAGAAGAAACATTGATCAATTGCCTTCATTACATACTCCAACTAAGGATTGAACCCACAACCTTTTGGTGTATGGGATAACATTCCAACCAACTTGGCAACCCAGCCAAGGCTTGAGTTAATTTTTGTGTGTGAGGTGAGATTAGGCTGAGGTTCATTTGGTTTGTGTGTGGATACCCACTTGTTCTAGAACTATGTCATAAAGAGGTCTACTTCTTCGCTGGGTTGCATTAGGCCTGGGTTGAAAATCCAGTGTACTTGGGAAGTGTGTGTATTGTTGTGTTACCTCCTCCGAGTCAGCACCACACTCCAGATTACTATGGGCGGTAGTGAGGCTTAAAGTTGGGGACTGTTGTCCCTGGACTTTGTTCTTCTTTTGTATTTTTAGCTATTCTAGCTACTTTGCTTTTTAAAATATGCATTTTGTAATTAGCCTGTCAATTTCTACAAAAGAATTCTGTTGGAATTTTGAAAGGATTGTACTTAAAATATAGACCTATTTGGGTAGAATAGACATCTTAACTATGTAGAATACTCTTTTTGCCCATTGACTTATGCCTTCCTGACTTTGTCTCAGATGTGTTCTATAGTTATATCTTGCACATTAAAAATTCGAATTTCTAGAATTTTGTGTTTTTTTATGGCTATTATAAGTAAAAATATTTAAATTTTATTTTCCAGTTGTTTGCCCCTGGCATATGAAAACATAGATGATTGTATATTTATTTGGTAGCCTTCAAACTTAATACATTCACCTATAATTTCGAATCATTTGAAAAATTATGAAAGTTGAATAGAAATGATAACCCCAGGTGAACATTCTTGCATTGTTTCTGAACTTGGGAGAATTTTGTTAAATGCCTTTTTACTACTGAAACAATAATATTAATTTTTTTCCTAGTGTGTATATATGGTGAATTGAGTTGATTGAATTTTGAGTGTTAAACACCTTGCGTTTCTGGTATAAAACCTTTTGATTATGATGTGTTATCTTTAAATGTTGCTGTTAAATGAACCTTACTTGGTTCATCCTTTATTCTTTGCTGGTTTTGATTTGCTAATAACTTGCTCATGAAAGCTGCTAGTCTTTGTTTTTTCTTTCTCGTAGTGTTCTTGTAAGATTAAGGTGCTTGGTTATCCTGGCTTCATAAAGGAATGGGACATGTTTTATTTTTCTATATCCTTGAAGGGAGTTTGTACATTGTGGTCATTACTATTGTCTTTTTGCCTGGAAGAATTTACCAGTAAAGGTACCTGGATTAGAAGTAATTTTGTTGAAAACTTAAGTATTTAATACCTTATACAGATATAAGCCTATTCACAGATTCTATTTTTTTTGTGTGTGTCTCATTTGGTAAGTAGTTTAAGAAGTAAGTTTACTTCTAAGTTGCATAGTTAATGGCATCAACTTGAACATAATATCTTTTTACTAAGTTTTAAGATTTTGTAGGGACTATAGTAATATATGTTTTTTTTCTTGTCAAGCTTTCTAATTTGTAATTTATCTTTTCTTATCTGTTTTCAATGAGCTTTCTGAATTTTATGAATCTGTATAGGACCAATTTTTAAAAGTTACAAAAGCTTTCAATTAGAGTTGACTCACAGTGTTATGTATGTTAGTTTCAGGTGTACAGCATAGTGAGTAGACATGCCTTACGATGTGACCACTCCAATTAGTTAATTGCTCATTTGCCACATACATAGTTATTACAGTAGTATTGACTGTATACTTATGACCAGTTTTTGACTTTTTATTTGTTCTCTTGTTTATCTGTTTTCCATATCCTTTATTTATACTACTAATGTTATTATTTACTTTCTTCTGTTATTTTCTTGATGTTTATTTATTTTATCCAGTTTTCCAGTTTTATCATGGAGAAGCTTAGATAATTGAATCGTATTCTTTCTTATTTTTAAATACACACATTTGGAAAAAAGGAAAATATAAATATGTATAAACCTTTCATGTAGTATGTTAGCTATATGTCACAAGCATCAATATGTCTTATTTTGACTATATTTCAACTGATAATTTTCATCATGCTTTCTTCTTTGACCCATACATTTCTATTTTTTTTCCTGGTTTACTTACACCAAGCAAAGAAATACTCTGTATTAATTCAATTCTTAGAACTATCTCGAGACTTACTTTATGGCTAGAGTGCGGTCAGACCAAACAATCATTCATTTGCACTTAAAACACATTATTCTGCAGTCATACACTGGAATGTTCAGTGTATGTCCATTCTGTTGTCAGCTAGTTGTGTGGTTATAATCTGTACCTTTACTGAATTTTGGTCTTTTCTTCAATCAGTTACTAAGGGGAGTTTGTTAAAATGTAGATTGGTCTAATTTTTTATTTACATATTTTTCTTTTTATAGTTTATGCTATACACACAAATTAAAGTTTTTTAGATCTTCCTTTTATATGCTTCATTTATTATTATGAAATGTTTCTTTTTACTCCTAACAATAACTTTTACCTTAGATTATACTTTGTTTTATGTTAAGATAGCTTTACTGCCTTTCTTTTGGCAAGTATTTGCTTGTTTCTCATATTTTTACTTCAACCTGTCTATGCATTTTATTTAAAGTATGTTTCTTATAAGAAGCCCATTGTAGTATTTTTCTTTTTAAAAACCAGTCCAACAAGCTTTGTCATAGTTAAAGTGTTCAGTCCATCAACATTTAATTTAATTACATTCACGGTTGGGTGGTTAGTCTAGTAGTTTATTATTCATTTTCTGTTCATCTTAAATATCTTTTATTCTTTCTCTCCATTATTTGGAATAAATAAGTATTTTCATTAATTTACTCCCTTTCTCCTCTATTGGCATCATAGTTATATGTCTTTAATTTCCATGTAGCTTTAATTGATAAAAATCCATCTTAAGTTGGTACTCTTGCTACTTCCTGAACAATTGATGATCCCCCATAATTGTTTTGTTGTGTACCACCTCTCGCTCTTTGTGCCGGTGATACTATATTTTACTTCTATCTTTGTTTTAAATACTACAAGATGTCATACTCTGATTTTTCTTCAGAACACACAAATTTTACTAAATAACTGCAAGATGTCTTTATTGTTATTGCTTTAAAGACTCAATTCTTATCCTGAAATTTATCCTTTCTGGTTTTCTTCAATGCTTCCTGCATTTCCATGCTTCTTTCCTTCCTTCAGCCAAAAATTTTGCTTTTCTGTCTTGTAATGCAAGTATGTTGGAAATTAACCTTCTTAAAAGTTTTTTTGTGTTCATATATAATTCAAGGAATATTTTGTTGGGTATGGAATTCTAGGTTGGCAGGTTTTTTCCATTTCTTTTATTACCTAAAGATAGTATTCCAATGTCCTGTGACTTCCATAGTTTCTGGTGAAACGTCATTCATTAGCCTTTTTTTTTTTTCTAGTTTGAAAGTACCATGTCTTTTTCTTCTGGCAAAGTTTTAGATTTTTTTCTTTATATTTGTTTTTTAACAGTTTGATTGTAATATGTCCAGGTGTGGCTTTCTTTATATTTGTCTTATTTGTGTTTATGATGTTTCTTCAATTAATTTCTTTGATTTTGAAAAACAACTTCAGCCATTATATCTTCAAATATAATTCCACCCCCTCCCTTTCTCCATATGGAATGGAACTACTTGATAATTCACCTTTCAGAATGGGATTGAGATGTCCATTATTCTCTGTTCTATTCTTTTTATTCTTTTTTCCCTCTGGGTATCAGTTAGGGTATTTTTAATTGACCTGTCTTTCAGTTAGTTACTCCAGTTTTCAACAATATCCAGTCTACTGTTGAATATTCCTGACACACTTTTAAATACAAATGTTGTATTTTTATTTGTAGAATGTTAACTCAATTTTTTGGTATAGATTCCTATTCTCTATCCTATATTTAATCCATTTTATCTTTTTGGTTATTTTCTTTATTATATTTATAAGAGTTATTTAAAATTCTTCTTTGATAACTCTCAAATCTGAAGTATAAATTTTTTTTTAATTTATGCTATGTTTTTATTAACTACTTTTTTTGCTGACTTACACTTCTCACAAAGTTTGAGGCAATTCAAAAGCTGAATGATATGGTTAAAAGAACTACCAAATCCAATGATGTTATTTTTCTTTGGAGGCAGTTTGTTTGCTCTTCAACCAGACAGACAGGGTAAGGGAAGATCACATCAGCCCAAACATAAATTAAACTGCGTGAGTTTGGGCTGTCCTTCTTGCTAGATTAAATCCACTTTGAGTTGTTCATATTCCTTGGATTTTCAAGTCTGACAAACATGTTGATAGCAAAAGCTGGTATCTTTGTTGCCGTCCCCTCATGTTTGGAACTTTGTCTTGTAACTACTGTGAGAACACAGGGCATTTCACTTTGTTGTCCTTCTGGCCCAGCACTGATGCTTTGGTTCATCTGCTCTCATTGCTTTCACTGCTCTAAAAAGTCTTTAGAATGATGATTTGTGTAATTTACTTCATTTTTCTAGATTTTACAGTGATGTATACCCTGCTGATATCTTCTACCTCTTATTTGAAAGGAAATGTTCCAGTAGTTTTGAAAAAATACACCTTATTACATATATTGACTTCTATTTATGAAGAAAGCTATTTGAAGCTGACTAGTGGAATAACTTGATAAGTAAAACCCTGGTGTTCATGGAGAGACACTGAAATTTCATGAAGGCTACATAGAAAAGTCTAATGTGGGAGAAGTAGAAAATGGAGATCTATTCAGCCTTCCTTCAAGCCACTTCGACATGTCTCAGTCCTGATTGCGTTTTTGACTCCCTTTATTTATGTTCAGCTGTGGGTGCAGAGAAAGTGTGGGAGGATAGATGGAAGGAAATGCTAAATAGGGAAAGAAAGGAAAATTCACAAGGGAGAGACAAAGAAAGATGATGGAAAGGCTGCTCTGGAGTGTTTCACTCCTAGAACTAGACTCATAATCAGAGTTTACAAAGAGAATTTAGGATGGTTCTTTGGCCTCTCCCTTCGTCTGAGGTCCTGAGCCAGCCCCCTAAAGCAGCAACTTTGGTTACCTTCTTTGTTCCACAGCCCTGCATGCCCCTCCTGTGCACAGGGGCTTGCTCTGAAAAGGGAGTCCACCACTCATCTACACAATCTGCCTCCTGTGCTTCAGGAGATGCAAAGACATGATTCTGGCACATGCCGTGTGTGTCTACTTGCTAAGCTGGGGCAGAGTGGGAGGTCCCTGCCTGGCACTTGTTAACTGACTGCACCTCAGGAAAGACAAAGGGAAAGCTCAGTGCAGAGGCATCTGTTTGCCTGTGAACTGTGACAGAGACACGGAGAAGCATTTCCCTGTAATCATCAGCCCAGGGAGAGCCATCCATCTCCCTGTGCACGCAGCGCCTCTGTTTAACAGCTGATAGAGCCTCTCCAAAGGGCTTTCTTTGCTCTTTGTTTAAAATGACATATGATGGGCCTGGACTTATCAGTGTCTCTGAATGCATTTTCTGTGCTCTGTTCTCACCAGGGAACTCAGTCCATTCTAATGGATATGCACAGGATTGATTTTGAGCTTCGTATAATTTAATCCATCAATTTAACATTAAATGAATATGCAAAGGGAGTCTCCTTGTGGATGAAAAACAGAAGGGGGACATTTTTATTAATTTGAAGTGAACTTGAGAAATGAAAATAGTCTGCTGCTATTAGTATCTGCCACAGGGTCTCATGATTGGGCCATTTGGGAGGCTGCATGACTCCTGAACAGCTAAAACCAGCCCACAAGCATTAGGAGATTCCTGCAGCTAGGCAGATGCAAATCTCTTGGGAATGGAGAGATGTAGCCATTGCCCTGCGGGTGGTGAGGGCCTCCTGTGGCTTAGAGCTCCTAGGAGGAAGCCTGAACCCAGAGTGCTGTTGCATCATTTAAAATCAGATCAGATGCCCAGGACTGGACAAGAGGGTTAATTAATTTCAGATCTTTGATCCTAAAGGTACGTCAGAGGTTTTGGAGAGTGAAACATTAAACAGCCTGGGTGAAAACAAAGGCCCAGGAGACATCTGGGGAGAAGCAGAGGCCCTGGCTGCACACTGGTACCTGGAGGCCAGGGGAAGCTGGAGTGCAGAGGCTGTGTCTGCAGTGTGGAACTGGCAAGGTGCTTAGAAAGCTGGCTCCCTGCCCCTGCAGGTGGTTAAAGACAGAGCGGCCATCTGAGCAGTCCTGCTGGGCCATCTCAGTTGTGTCTAGCATGTTGTAATCCCCTGGCTAGGGCAGCAGGTCTCCCCATTTCTGTGGCTTTTTACTTTTCATACGCCAGACTCCTTGAATGCTTTTCACTTGCTTGCTGCAAGTTCACGAGACAAACAGTGGTGGTTTTATCCACTGGAAGCTGGCAAGTGGTACTGCTTGAGTTATCCTCCAACCAGACCTTGTTCCGTTTTGTCACGTGTACCCGGGCCTGGCTGGGGTTCTCCCCAGCAGTGTGTAGCTTTGCCATAGAAACCAAGCCTCCTCCAAGGGTCTTAATTAGCATTATCCATGACAACACTATGCATGGACTACATTCTGAACTAGCAACAGTAAATCATCCCGAGTAATCGTAGGCAGTTCAAGCCCATGATTAGAGGAACCTCTGTTACACAGATCTATATAAAGTCTAAATAAACTTAAATCTCCCCAGAGGAACAAACTAATACAGAGCAGGTAGTGCATCACTTGGTGCAAAATACCATCTACTAAAGATCAGCCCGATCATTGTTTTGACAACTCCCTGCTCTGTACCAGCTGATATAGATAGACGTCATGTTAGACATTTGCTTTCTACTGTACTTCCGAGTATAATATGAGACAACCCTGGGAGGAAATGAGGATTTCAGGCAAAGGTATATTTTTTTACAACTAGAGACTCAGTCTAAACCATGGAAGGAGATTTTGGGGGGCAGGTGACCTCCTCAGAGTCTGAAGATTCATATTCTAATGACAGTTACATGCTACCTGTAAGGGGGTTGGGGAAGTGCTATAAAGGTGTCCAGGTTTATGATTGCCCTCTGCAAAATTACTTGCTAAGTGACATTCCTGAATGTTTTCACTTCAGCTAAAAAGCCTCGCCTCCTATGGCTACTAACAGAAATGATGTGAACCCCCTTCTTTGAAACCACATTGTCACTGGCCCCAATCTCTTCTGTTGTCTTGTCATCTCTGCGATCAAACCTCTCTCTAATCCTCATGGAACAATTTCATGCAGGCTGTGGAAGCCACTTGGGGCAGCAACAGGACCGAGCATGCATGCCTCCCTCTTGTTGGGGCCTGCAGGGCCCTGGACTCACAGGTCTCTGAGCTCTGTGAGCCCCTGGGATGCCCTCTCTTCAGGTCTTAGCCTGGTACTAATTCAGGCTTTCCACAGTTTGGGAGACAAAATGCCCCGAGTGTGGCTGGCTCCATGGCAGGTGGGCTGGACATGTGCTGCCTTGAATATCTTGTCTGGACAAATGGACAGCAGCAGGAAGTGCAGGTGGCCAGGGGGATTTCCCATCCAAGCCACTGTCAGGCCAGACTGCCACAGTGCCTGGGACCTTCGTGTTTAGTCTGTTCAGAAGTAATGACACTGATGGGCTCAAATGCCCTCAACAGCAGTAAACCCTGACCTTTGTGATCACTGGGTAGTGCCTGGTCTGAATACAACAGAGGGGGACAGCGTGATCCAGGCCTGCCTCACCACTCAGTTCAGGACCTGGGACAGCTGCCTGGAAGCCAGTCCCCTCAGTCCATCTGAACTGTGTCTTTGGAAAACTGGGCCCATTGCTTTCTACAAAATGAGTGAGCTGGAGCTGTGACCAGATGACCCAACATGAACACTTAGATGAAACAACAACAGTTACTATTGTTAGAGAGTACACTTGTTTTATTTGTGCTGATACCGCTGGGAAGAGAAGGGAGAGGAATGCTCTCTCATTTCCATGGATCCGCCTTACCTGGCTGGCACCAGGGAGAACATGGGAAGGGGAGCCCTCTTAGGATGAGGTGTAGCAGGGTGCAAGGGGGGCCTGCTGACCTTCGAGGTTCTCTCTCCCAGTAGCTGTGCCCCTGGGCAGATCTGGCCCAAGCTCCACTCGGATCCAGCACCACAGGGAAGAGGCCAAATTTGTGCCTGGGAACAGCATTTAGCTTGTGCAGGTGCTGTCTCTGGGCTGACGTGTATTCTGCAAGGAACTCCATGGAGAAACAGGGAGGGAAGGGAAAGTCCTCTGTTGATGGTTTCCTATTGTCATCTGGCCATTCGCTCCCACTGAGAGGGCAGGCTTCTGGCCAGCACAGCCTTCGGAAAACTCTTTCCCACAACTGGCCCACACCCCGCTCCTCTCATGTATTTCCAGGTACTGGGCGTGAATGATGTGAAGGAGTGAGCTTCAGGAAAATTTCTGGTCCTGCACCTGCCACCCCCTACCCTGGTCTTCAAAAACCCCCTCAACTCCTGGGCTGTTGCAGGTCATACCACCACTGTCCTTCAGAACACTTTGGTCAGTTCCTGGGGTGGACAGACCCCGGTGGTCAGTGTTCTTCTCTGGGCTTCTCCAAGGCTGCATCACTCTGGCTGTGCACAGCTGGATGCATGCTTGCTACTCAGTGCTTCCACATTAAGTGATGTGTTTTTAGAGTTATGTGCACAGATGGTAAGACTGTAGATAAAAGATTTCCCAAGGTAATGTTGATTTTCTATTTTTTTAGCTTAGGTAGTGGGTATAGGGGTGTTTTTTGACATATACATTTCACAGAGAGAATTGTGTATGATACCTGCACAACAGAAAACCCCAAATACCAACCTCCAATCTGCAGAAATAAAGTGAACCAGTAAAAGTCCCCTTAATGGCTGGGGCGAAGCTAGGCCAAGCTGCTAAAAGAGGCCAGCCAGCTCTAGAGGATTGGGGAATCCAGCCAGATTCATCCTGATACCCCTCCCTTAGTCTGTGTGGATGGACGCCCCTCCCCTGCATATGTGATGGGTGTCCCTCGTGGGTTCCAGCATTGTCATTGTCACTCAGTTTGACTTGTTCATGCTGATAAAATGGCCAATACTAAAGTTTCCTATAGATCTTTCCAGTGTTTCTCAGGGAAATAAAGTTTATCAGTGGTGAGTAAACTTAACTGATGGTTTGGGATACAGATTCTATTCCCTCATACCTGCCTCATTCCAAGAACAGTTTTAGTGGGTTTTCATCACATATTCCTGACCATTGATTGAAAAGAATGCACAGTTGCCCCCATTCACACCCCTGTAGTGTGCAATGTAGAGCTCATGATTTCAATCTTAGTATGATGGTTAGTATCACCTAGTTGTTGTCAGTGAAACCACCTGGGGATGGGGATGGGGCAGGAACATATTCACTGCTCATGGACTGATTTTCTGATGCTGAACTGTCCAGGGAATTACTCACTCTCACCCTTGAAGCCATGAGCTCACAAAACTGAATGTTGTTCCATTACAGGCACCTAGTTGAAGACATTGGCAAAGCAAGGTGCTCTGGGAGGTTTAGAACACAAGTGTTGAGAACACTGGTTTTTACTGTGGAGCCTCATGGAACAAGGGGACACAAGAAGAGCTACCTGGGTCCCAGCGGTGGAGGGACCAAGGCGTGAAGAAGCCAGTGGAGCAGGGCCTCAGTGAGGGTTAGCCATACAGAAGGGGAACCTTGGGTCTCAGCCCTCTGTAAACTGATGTTAGGAAAGAGGAAGCCAAGGAGGCATCTTCCACAGAGGGTGCCACCCTATAAGCTCCCAGAAGCCCCCTCCCATGTCTATTTTGCAGGTACATGGTGTCCTGTGTACGCATGTAGCCCCTGCCAGCTTTTCACCCGAATGCCCCTGGCCTGACTGTGCTGTGTCTTTGCAGGTTTGGCTGTGTAAGGGCTAAAGAGACATTTGCAAAACCTTTGATTTACTGCTTGTGTTGTGCAAATGACTCTTCCTGCTGCACACTGTGCCCAAGCAATCAGTGAAAACACTTCCTTGTTTGCCCATCCTGGAGAATGTTCAGAGTCAGGAATGGAGAGCTGCTCCTTCAATGAGCTCAACACCCCAGAGACCTCAGGCCCTCTATTTATAAAGGTGGGGCTATCACAGGCACAGGATGAGGGAAGGAAGCTTCAGGCAGGCATGAGGGACCCGGGAGGTGTGATGAGCAGGGAACGAGGCCTTTCCAGTGTTGGGTCCAAGGGACCCCAGAAGGAACCTTCCCAGCCTGTGACAATGGCTGCTGGCCTGGGTGCATTGGGCGGCAGAGCAGGATGTGTGCTGTGGGTGCCAGTACCTGCTGTCCCCACATGGGGAGGGCACGGAGCATGCTCACTGATTTCAGCACCCTTTCTCCCACCTCGGAAGGAGCCCCTAGCTCCTTGTAAAGTTATTTTCTCCTCTTCACCAAGAAAAATATGTTCCCATTGAGAGAACTCATGAGAAATGCTTTTGGAAAACAGATATATTTGAGGGCTAATATTGGTAGCTAAGTCACTCAAAAACAAGGTTCACTCATTTATTATCATCTTTCCATGTTCTGCCTCTATATGATGGGGCATGTGTGTGGTATGTTCTTTTGTGTGATATGTGTGTGTTGTGTGTCCATATGTGACTGTGTGGTTTGTCACTGTGCATGTTGGGTGTGTGCATGCACAGTTGAGCAGAGACGGAAGGAGTCAAGCTAATCTGGCACTGTCCATCATAAAATGACAACCAGAATTTGTAGCCACAAGGAGAAGATGAACTTGTCAATGCCTGGCTGGATTTTGCCTGGGTCTCACCCACCTGCAGCACAGAAGCGGGTGTGCTGATTGATGGAAAGGCTGAGTGTGGCTTCTGCTGAGTATTTCAGGCATGAAATTCAACCTCAGCCAATGCTTGCCCCTTTGTAAGTTGCCCTCCCGTTGTTCCAACCTAATCACTTGTCCCGGTTCTCAGAAATGGTAGTATGCACTTGGGCAGCTTATCTGAATGGGCTGATTTTCATCTGCAAGAAGCACAAGGCTGAGTCAGGTGGACTTTCTGTCATCCATCTGCACACATCACATCCAGCCCTCCTCTTCTGAGTCCTGTCCAGGTAGCTTTTTCTCAGTCAGGCAGAGGGACCAGGGTGTTCAAGGATGGCCAGTGAACAGGGAGGCAGAGTGACGACTGTGCATCTGGCTGGAAATGCCCCTGCCAAAAGCCCGATGAGGATCCTCCAGTTGCAGCCCCTCTCTCCTCCACAGTATGTGCTGGTGGTGTCCACGGATGGGGAGGAGGAGAGGGGCTTCTGCCACAGCACCCCTCACACTTAGGATCCACACAGATGTGGGCTCACCCATGTACGGAAAATACCTCTTAATGTATCATTCTCCATTACCCATGGGACACTCATATGTCATAATCTCTCTCTCTCAAGGATGTAACAGAAGCAGCAATGTTGTCCTCCAAGATTTACCCTTGGCGCTCCAATTGAAGGGGACTTTCTGGCCCCTTGGTGAGGCTGTGAGACCTCAAGGATGTCTGTAGCATGGAAGTCACCTATACTGGGGAGACAGCCTCCCCACCCTGGAACTAATATCCCTTTCCTCTAATACCACTTAACCCCAGTCCCCTACCACTTTCAGGGAGCAGTTCATCTACTAGAGGCTATCTATTTTTCTTCTTTCATTTCACAACCTGGCCATACTTGCCATGTCTGTGTCATTACCAGATAAACTGGAGACAGAATTTCTTGTCACTGATCTAGGTAAAATGACAGAGTTCCAAAGATAATAACGAAGACTGGTCCCAAATCTCACACCCAGAGTCAAAAGGCATGGTACAGGACATCAGTGAAGTTGTGCCTTGCTGGGGTCATGGGCCTCTAGCTACTTTTATCTACTTATCCTATTTACTGCTGGACAGTATTTGAAAAGTAATTTTGGCAGTAGAACAAATGCAGTAATGACTCCACATATCAGGCAGTGAAGGGCAGCAGTCCATGAGAAACAAGAAGCAAATGAGCTGAGCCCTGAAATCCCTCCAGCTTCTGGAGACTGTTTCTGAGCTGCGTGTAGGGCGAGGGAACCCGGGCACAGCCTGGGCAGCGGGGAGGCAGAGCTGCCCCTGCCCCCATTCGTATGTCCAAGCCCTATGGCTCCTCTCCTTTATTAATATGAATTACTTTGGTAGATTTTTAATGTGGAACCAATCTTGCCATATTGGTATGAACTTGGTAATGATGTGTTGTCCTTTTCAATATATTATTGGATTTAACTTGTTTAAATTATGCTAGAATGTTTGCCTCTATATTAATGAGAGATTTTTTTTTCTGTAGTTTTCTCTTCTTGTAGGACTTTGTATGGTTTTGGCATCAGGGTAATGCTGACCTTATGAAATGAATTTGGCAAAAATATTTCTTCCTCAATTTTATGGAGCAGTTTGTATAGAAGTGGTATTTTTTCCTTAAGATTTGGTAGGACTCACCAGAAGCCGCTCCAGAAGATGGTGGGGAAGTTTATTAAAAAGTTAATATATAACTACCAGACTTCTGCTAAGATTGAGGCACAGGTGGAAACACTTTGCTTCCTCGAACAACCAAATCTAAAAACAATAAAGTTTTAACAATAATAAATGCAACCAAACCACAGAAAACCAAACAATATGGAGCCCCAAAATAACAAACCGCTCAGCTAAACTGGTGAGAGGGGCAAAGCCAGCAGTGGAGCGGGTAGGGCAAAAAAGGACCCCCACTCCCACCTGGGCGGCACGCCAGCAGCTGAGGGCTTGGATCCCAGGTGCGGGGTAGCTACAGGAAGGTGTGGCAAGGCTGGCTGGCTGTGGTGGAGCATTTGCATGCAGATAAACCAGTGAAGAGATGTGCATTGAGACAGACTGCGCAGGCCTTGGTGCAGGGTGGTGGGCTGGCACATTTGCGCTCAGATAAACAGGCAGGGGCAAGTGGGGAGGTGGACCAGGTGAGCAGAGAGGACCGCCATTGCTCCCTCTCTGACCCCGCCTCCACATACAGCATCACAAACCAGTGACCTGGGTGGCCCTGCCCTGGTAAACACCTAAGGCGCCTCTCCTCATATGTAACAGGCACAAACAGATCAAAACATGGCTCAAGAACAACTCAGAGCCCCAGACCCAAAAAATCTAAGCAATGAAGAAATAGCCAAACTTTCAGATGCACAGTTCAAAACACTGGTGATCAGGATGCTCACAGAACTGGTTGATTTTAGTCACAAATTAGAGAAACATATGAAGGCTGAACTAATCGAAATGAATGGAAACGCACAGGAAACCAATAGTAATGGAAAGGAAACTAGGACTCAAATCAAGGGAGCAGATCAAAAGGAAGGAAAAAAATGACCAAACAGAAAAATATGAAGAAACAAGAATTCGAAAAAATGAGGAGAGGCTTAGGAACCTCCAGGACATCTTTAAACGCTCCAACATCCGAATTCTAGGGGTACCAGAAGGGGAAGAGGAACAGTCACGAGTGGAAGCCTTATTTGAACAAATAATAAGAGAACTTCCCCAATCTGGCAAAGGAAATAGACTTCCAGGGAATCCAGGGAGCTCAGAGAGTCCCAAAGAAGTTGGACCCAAGAAGAAACACACCAAGGCACATCATCATTACATTAGCCAAGATTAAAATGAAGGAGAGAATCCTAGAAGCAGCAAGAGCTAAGGGGACAGTCGCCTGCAAAGGAGTTCCCATCAGACTGTCAGTGGATTTCTCAAAAGAGACCTTACAGGCAAGAAGGGGCTGGAAAGAAGTATTCCAACTCATGAAAACCAAAGACCTACAACCAAGATTGCTCTCTATCCAGCAAAGCTTTCATTTAAAATGGAAGGACAGTTAAAGTGCTTCTCAGATAAGATCAAATTCAAGGAGTTCATAATCACTAAGCCCTTATTATATGAAATGTTAAAGGGAATTACCTAAGAAAAAGAAGATAAAAAAAGATGAACAGTGAAAGGACAGCAAACTCACAGTTATCAACAACCACACCTAAAACAAAAGCAAATTAAGAGGACAGCTAGATCGGGAGTGAACCATAGAAATGAAGATCACATGGAGGGTTAGCAACAGGGGAGTGGGAGAAGGAGAAGGAGAAGGGGGGAGAAGGTACAGAGAATAAGTAGCATAGACAGTAGATAGACAATAGATAGGGGGAGGGTAAGAATAGTAGGGGAAATACATAATCTAAAGAACTTGAGACACATGTTCATGAACTAAAGGGGGGGAATGGTGGGGGAGGGGTATGCAGGGTGGAGGGGAATGAAGGGGGAATAGAACAAATGTAATAGCATAATCAATAAAATTAAAAAAATAAAAATAAAAATATATATAACTACCAAATGATTCAACCATTTCACTCCAAGGTATTTCTCAAAGAAAAATAAGTGAGTAGGTTCACACAGAAACTTGTATACACATGCTTGGAGCAACTTTATTTGTAACAGCTCAGACTGAAAATGAGCCAAATGCCCATCAGCAAGTGAACACGCAAACCGTTCATTATCTTGTTCGTGATGATGTTTTCATGAATGGATGCGTCTGTCACAATGAGTCACATTGTACACTTCAATATGCAGTTTACTGTATGTCAACTATATCTCAATAAAGTGGTTACAAAACAAAACACTATGATATGAAGCTTATTTTACAGATGAAAGAGAAAACAATCCTATATACTGGAAACAAAATAATCATATACACATCTCTAGATGGAAAAATACAACAGTAGAAATACAACCTCGGTGGATGAGTTAGAAATCAGAGACAACACAGATGAAGAGAGGAGGGGACTAGAGGACGAATCTGAAAGAATGACCTCAAGTTTGACACAGAGTTAAATAAATAAAAACTGAACAGAGATTGACAGATATTAAAGACAGAGTAAGAAGGCCTAACATGTTACCTGGTTGGAGTTCACCAAGGGGCTAATTAAGAGGATGGGAGCGAATCAACATACCGAGAGTTAATAGCTGAGAATTGTCTAAAATTGAGGGAACACATGAACCATTAGAAACAGAAGCACAAATCCAAAGCAAGTTATGTGAAAGGAAATCTGTACATAAATGTAACGTAGTGAATTTTAAAGACTAATAGAAGATCCTAAAAGTGTCTGAAAAAGATTATAAACCTATGGATGGCCACAGTTAGACCTATGTCTGACTTCTAGACAATAAAGGGGACAATGTAATTATGTCTTCAAAGTGCCAAGACTAAGTAACTGTCAACCTCTACTTGTATACTCCAGAAAACATCTTGCAGGAAGTTTTTAAGTTTCATCTTAAGAGTGAAACATTTTACAGATGAATATAAATAATGGGATAAAAGGCAAAGTTACTTTCTTTGAAATAATTTTCTCAGTCTCTCAAAATTCACCATTGCTATACTATTCTTTAGTCTACCAGTGCTGATCAAAATATCTTTTTTCTTCTTTCCTGATACAATGTATCCCAGAGACCTTATCATTTTAACTCACTGATGTATCTCACTTGCATGATTTGTGGGTGAGGAATAAAGAGAATTATTTAGAGAATATGCTAATGTAATTTGAGTGCTCTTTCTGAACCCTGTACCTCACTTCTCTCTCTGAGGAAAAAATGTTTCCCAGAGGAAAACAAGGATACGAAAAGGGAACCCCCTCAATCCCACCAAATATGCAAGACACACCCGAATTGCTTTCCATCTCCGCCTCCTACCCTTCCTTTCTTTCAAGATCAGAGAAAGAATTGCAACATGAAAGGCTGGTGACCCCTTTCCTCTGGGCATTGTTACTCCTTGTCTCCAGTATTTCTCACCTCTCCTGATAGAGAACTCCCCTTCTTCCCTCTGTTGGGAAAGACTTTCCAGCTCCTGTTTTTCAGGGCAAGCACTGCACATCTGTCAAGACCATGTCTAAGGCTCCTCTTACCTTTTAAGACTTTGAGAACCTCTCTCCTCATGGTGGACTGGTATTTCCATCGAGGGCCCCCTGCTCCTTGCAGACCTGGTCCTGGTTCTTTTTCCTTGCAGGCCTATTTTCACTGGTCCTTTTCCCTTCATTCAGCTGAGGCTCCTTTGGGTGAGAACCACTGGTTTTCCCTTGTACCCTCAGTGTCCCCTGCAACATCTGGCATTGGTCAGCTGCTAGATAGAGGTCTGGGAAGGTGGGAATATGTTAATGATACATCTAAAGTTTCTGGACTGGTGTGTGATGAAGCACCTGGAACAGGTGTGGCAAGATATGGAAGGACTGGGATGACAAGATGCTGGGGCTCTTTCAGCTGAAGAAGGCTTGAAGTGGCCAGCCCTGCTCAGATGCTGGGGTGAAGCCGCTGTGATGGGGCACTTATGCAGCCCCATGGCAGGAGTCTCACAGGAGGGGCTAGCCTGTGCAGTGGTGGATTAGATGGCTTCCAAGGTTTCCATTCAATATGAGAGTAAATAACTCTTCCTAAAAATGTTTCCAACATCATTCCATTCCATTGCTCATAAACCTCCAAAAAGCCTCCATTACCTTTTTAATCAAGCTGTGGTTTTACCAATGCCCTTGATTGGGTCAACTGTCTTCCCATTTTTTGAAATGCATGCCATGGGCTCCTCTTATCTCATGTCCACAGGCCCTGGCTATTCTGATTGAGCCCAGGATGTACACTTATTACAAATCTTCTCTTGGAAGTCAACCAGACATTTCCAGGTTGAAATGTCCAAATGGAAGACATGATTCTCAGGTTGTTCAGCTGGAAGAAGACTTCAATCTGTGTCCACAAATGAAAGGAGGTATTTCACAAAGTGGCAATGTCTCCACTACTGGGAGTGCTCACATAAAGAATAGACGACCATTTTCTAAAAGTGCTTGAGAGAGGGTTGAATTTCACTTCACGGAGACCCCTCCTGATGCCAAGATTGTCAATTCCTGTCAACCTTAACAGCTGGTGGCTTAGATTAATTAATCAGGTCCCCATCTCCTCTGTGTGTCCTTGAATGTTCTTGCTTCTTCTCTGTTGCTCAAAGAATACCCCACATGTGTCTTCATTACTGCCCCACCCCCACTGTCTGCCCACCTGGCACCTGGCCCTCCAATAGACCCTGTGTGGTTTGAGAGAAAGGCGGCATCTTACACAGCTGCCTACCTCAGAGTGATGCACAGCACAGACTCTCCCGCAACACTGAGGGCAGGTTGGAATGGAGGGTAGGTGAAGGGGGGAGAAGGAAGTAAGCCTCAGGGTCCGATGTAGGTAAGAAGTAGCTGCTTCTGGCACATCCTTTGCCATCGCTTCCTGGAAGAATGGGCTTTTGGGGACAATTATATGAAACCTTACTTCCTTCTGTATTACTCTCCTGCCATTTCTAATAAGCTATATTTTAATTTAAAGCAGCAATTTACAGTGCAATTCATTTACAAGAACACAATCCATTGTGATCACAATGTCATAAATTTATGTTTTAAGTAATTTTTAATGCTTGCAGCAGCTGGGTCTCTGAAGTGTGGAAATAGCGAACATTTTTCACCTTGTGCAGCCAAGGGAAAAAAAGTCTTTGCTCTTTAATTACATAACTACCAAAGACAGCATGTGGCGAGCAGTGCAGACATAATTGCGAAACAAGAAGTGATGGGCCTAAGAATGTAGCCAAGACTGTAAAAGTAAATATGGACCAGCCAGGATGGAGCAGGCAGAACCTGAAGCAGAACCTCACATTCTCCAAACTCACAAGCAGCTGCAACTGTAAGTCACACTGATTTTTTAAAAGCACTATTAGGAAGATGGAATTATAGAAAGAGTAGAAATAGAACCTTCTAACCAAACAGACTGCATCTGAAGGGCAACAGGGAGTCGATTCGTTTGTGAATGAAGGAAGTGCTCACACCTCCTGTGCTCAGCCTCACATGAGTGTCCCTGATGCAGTGACAGGGAGGGCCACTTGTGCCCTCCACCTGCCCAAAGGCCTCTCAAGAGAATTATGCTAAGATCAGTTTACAGACGCCTGCATGCTGCAACCCGGTCCCCCACCCCTGCGACTGGCACACTCCTCCAGAGGCATCAGAACTTGAGGAAGGAACAAAGGATCTTGACAAAGCCCCACTGATGACTCTGGCCAGCTTTGCTCAACCTCTCAGTCTGTGTCTCATTTCTCTCTCTCTCTCTTCCTCCCTCTCAGTTTGGGTACATTTTGGAAAACATGCAACTGGTCTCATTTGTCCACTGAATCCCAGGCTAGGTTCCAGGCAGCGGTGCCCATAGGGTGCCTGGGGTCCAGCTCTCCTCACTGAATGGAAGACAGCCCTCTTTCCTGGGATTTATAGACCCTGCTGTCCAGCAGCAACATGACATGAGCTACGTGTGCTATTTTAGTGAGAAAAAACAGGTAAAATACAGTATATTCAGAATAAGATCGTTCAACATTTACTTAATACCTATTTTACATCTTTTTTTTCTGCACAAGGCCTTTGGGCCCTGGCACCTCTTGGTTCAGGCAAGGCGCAGGGGGCTTGTGCCACCCTATCTTGATGGCACACTTATAGGTGCTGGGGCACAGATGCTTCACACTAAAGCAAACCCTCCCTGGCTTGACAAACGTGCACTCACACGAGTCATCCATAGCAAGTTCCCAGCGATGCCGACAGGCTGTCAGAAGCACAGTTTGGGGGCCGCTGCTCAGGAGAGGTTGAGGAGGATCTCTGTGGGTGGTCTGTTCCCACTGACCCTGGTGGAGACACCCTGTCCTCATGCTGTGCACCCTGATCCACCTGGGCTTTTTTCTGATCATACATCATCTGACATTGAAGCCATCAAGGGTCTTCATGTGATGATAACTGCGTTGCAGGCCCCTTGGAGGAGTGACTTTCAAGCAAGGCCCTGAAGGGGAGGGTGGGAGATTCAGGTTAACGGTGTGAGAGGGGATGAGGGAAGCACTTCCAAGAAGATGGGCCAGGGCTTGCAAACCCTCACTTCTCCATGAATCCATGGTGTGAACTCTGAGTGATGCTTCCATCTCTCACTTACTCTTGGCCTCCTATCTGTCCCCTGTCAGGTGTGGGGCACCTCAGTGTTCAGACTTTTCTTTGGCTAATCTCTAAGCTTGGCTGCTGCTCTCTCTTGCTCAGTTTTGCCTTGGCCCCTAGCGGTTCACTCAGGAGGTCTCCCTCCTGGGGTCTCCTCTCTGCCCCACTCAGACCCTGCTCTGGAGCCAGGATCCCTTCAGGGGAAGGCTGGGATGCAAATTCTCCTGCTTAAGTATCAGCAACTGAAGGTCTGAAAAGTTAGGGAGAGGGAGTACCCATAGGAAAGGGTAACTTGCTCTTCAAGCATCACTTCTCTGTTTTAAAAATTATATTTTATTGCTTATGTTATTACAGTTGCACCAATTTTTCCCCCTTTCTACCTCCACCCAGCACCGCCCACTCCTTCAGGCAATCCCCACACTGTTGTCTGTGTCCATGGGTCATGTGTATATGTTCTTTGGCTACTCTATTTCCTATGCTGTACGTTACATCCCCATGGCTATTCTGTAACTACCTATTTGTACTTCTTAATTCCTTCACCTTTTCTGCCCACCCTTCTGGCCCCTCTCCCATGTGGCAACCATCAAAAGGTCTCTGTGTCTATGATTCTATTCCTGTTCTGCTTGTTAATTTTTTAAAAGATTAAATTATTGATAGATATGTATTTATTGCCATTTATTGTTCTTTTTTAAACCTTCTTCTTAAAGATGACCCTTTAACATTTCATATAATACTGGTTGTGTGGTGATGAACTCCTTTAGATTTTTCTTGTCTGGGAAGCTCTGTATCTGTCCTTTGATTCTAAATGACAGCTTTGCTGGATACAGTTATCTTGGCTGTAGATCCTTGCTTTTCATCGCTTTGAATATTTCTTGCCAATCCCTTCTAGGATGCAAAGTTTCTTTTGAGAAATCATCTAACAATCTTATGGGAGCTCCCTTGTAGGTAATTAACTGCTTTCTTCTTGCTGCTTTTAAGATTCTTTTTGTCTTTAACCTTTGGTATTTTAATTATGATGTGCTTTGGTGCCAGCCTCTTCAGGTTCATCTTGTTTGGGACTCTCTGCACTTCCTGGACTTGCATGTTTACTTCCTTCACCAAGTTGGGGAAGTTTTCTGTCATTATTTTTTAAATAGGTTACCAGTTTCTCTCTCTTATTTCCTTCCAGCGCACCCATGATGTGAATGTTGGTATGCTCGAAGTTGTCCCAGAGGCTCCTCCCACTGTCCTCATTTTTTAAAATTCTTTTTTCTTGTTGCTATTCTGCTTGATTGTTTTTTTGCTTCCTTATATTTTAAATCACTAATTTGATTCTTGGCTTCATCCACTCTAGCGCTGATTCTCTGTAAGTTGTTCTTTATTTCAGTTAGTGTATACTTTGTTTCTGAGTGGATCTTTTTTATGCCATTGAGGTTCTCAGTAAGTTCATTGAGCATTCTTATAACTAGTGTTTTGAACTCTGCAGCTAGTAGCTTGGTTGTCTCCACTTTGTTTAGTTCTTTTTCTGGAGTTTTGTTCTGTTCTTTCATTTGGAGCATGTTTCTTGGTTTGTTCATTTTGACAGCCTCCCTGTGTTTGTTTCTATGTGTTAGGTACAGTTGCTACATCTCCGAGGCTTGGTAGAGTGGTCTAATGCAGTAGGTGTCCTGTGGAGTCTAGTGGCACAGCCTCCCCTATTACCCAAGCTGAGTATTCTAGGTATGCTCTTCATGTGGGTTGTGTACACCCTCCTGTTGTAGTTGAGCCTTGACTACTCTTGGCATGTCCAAGGTCAACCACTGTCTTTTTTCTGTCTGGGGTCACACAGCATAAGCTACAGAGAAATATGCAGATGGCTGCTACTTGTGCTGGGCTTGGAGGTACCCAGGCAAGGCCAAGCTGTGAACCAAGGCTGGCTGCTGCTAGTTAGGCACCTGGGGCAACCTAGCAAGAGGTATGGGGCTCACTGATGCCAGATGCTTCTTGTTTGAGAGAATTTAGGAAAATCTGAAGCATAGGCCAAGATAAGCCATTTATATGAAAAAGCCACTGGGAACAGCTTGGATGGGCCTGAATGTTGGGTGTCAAATGGCCTCAGGAAATCACGATGGTGGAGCAAACAGTGTGAGCCAGGTTGATGGAGTCTCAGACATGGAGCCCACCTGCTAATTCTCTGTCTCTGTCTAGGGAGGGCTCAGGAGAGGAACAGTGTCCTCTGCCAGCACTTCTGTTTAGGAGAAAGCTGCCCCTGGCTCTCTCCCTGACCCTGAACAATTCATTTCCTCCCCATATGTCTCTGATGCCTTTCAGTCTGCTGCCTCCTAGCTGGAGCTCAGAGGGAATGAGTTTTAAGAAAGTCTGTGTGCAGGCCCTTTAAGAGGAATTGCTAGGGAGTCCAACAATTTCTGTCTTCAATAGCCTTAGTCCCTGCTGGTTTTTACAGCCAGAAGTTATGGTGACATCTCTTCTAGACACTGGAACTTTGGGCTAGGGTACCTGGTGTGGGACTGGGACCCTTTACTCCTGGGATATCCCTCCAGACTTTTATCTGCTATATGTGGGTATGAGACCAACCCATTCCATGTCTTCTTCCCTCCTATGAGTCTCAATGTAGTTTCTTAATTCCATAGTTGTAGAACTTTCATTCAGCTCAATTTCTGAAGGTTCTGAATGATGGCTGTTTTATAGTTTAGTTGTAATTTTAATGTGGTTGTGCAGAGAGGCAAGCTGTGTTTACCTATGATGCCATCTTGACCAGAAGTCCTCACTTTCCTTTCTTAAATTAAAAAAAACTAAATGTTAAGTGTTTGTTTAATGGATGATGGAGAGAGAAATGGGCTATTAGGAATCACTCTTGTGATTGGAGCCACAGAGCTGAAGAGCTGGCCTGGGACTCAGAGAGAAAACCAGCCTGAAATCAAGCATAACAGTTCAGAAATGATTGGCACATGACACCTCAGTCCCATAGCCTCTTCTTAGGTTGGGTGGGTGGGTAGGTGGGTGTGGGAGTCTGAGGTTTCACACAATGATGTTTGAGCCTGACTGCTGCATCCTCTGACACAGAGCTGGATCTTGACATCCTGAACTTGGATGTCTATCCTTCAGATCCAAGAGAGATATACATTTCTGTTGCTGAGTGCCTGTCTGTGGTGTTCTTTTTCAGCAGTGGAGCTGACCAATGCAGTGATGAAGTGACTAGTGAGCCAAGAGCTACAATGTACATATTAATCTCTGTGTAGGATGGAGCTGGGAAGGGTATAGCATTCACATCAAGGGAAGAAAGATGAAAGTCTCTGGACCCATAGGGCAGTTTTATCTTCAAAACCAAACACTTGCCAGGAGAAGAGCGATTTCTATTAGGACAAAAACAGCACCTGCATCGCCTGTGCTTTGCTCCCAATCAGCTTGTGGAATGAGGACTTACACGCTTGACAAGCTAGTGAAAGGAGCTGCCACACTCAACATTTAGGGGGTCCTGGCTGAGACTCTGGTCTTGGGGTTCTGGGTCCAAAACCCCCACCCTGCTCTGCAGGGTCTAAAGAACCCCCACCCTCTCTTAGGGTCTAAAGAAGCTCTCCTTTGAGGCAGATAGGATGCAGGAAGCCCAGACACCCAGTAACAACAGGGTGGTAAGGGACAGCCTGTTGTTCAGAGCTTGGCCTTAAGGACGTCCAGGGAGATTTGGTCTCTGACATTCAGTGAGAGCTCGTCGCCTGTCCTGGGTCTCAGCCGCTGGCAATCACTCCATGTCAAGGGACTTCACAGTGGAAGAAAATACCTATGGGAGATAGTTTGAATTTTTATGGAGCAAAAAACTACTAATATGGGGTAAAAAATGAAAATGACTGCTAAACATGCATTGTAAACTCTGGACTGTGTGCATAACAACTTAACATTTTGGTTCTAGGGTCTTCATGTGGGTGATTTACAACCTGAGCACCCACCAATTGTCCAAAGGACCAGCCACTCCCCAAGGTGGAGTTCCCCACAGCCCAGGCTAGCAAACCAGGGAGCCTGTGTGCCTCATACCAGGGTGGGGAGCCCGTGCGTCACCACCGCTCATCCACAGCCAACGCTGGCCATCTTTTGGGGCTTGGGGTTAGCCCACTGCTCTGAGTTGCTGAAGTTGCTCACCCCAAACCTCCACACTTGGGGGCCGAGTGGGAAGGGCTCTGATCATATCAGCCTTTCAGTCCTGGAAACATGTGTTTTCCTGTAGAAGTCTCAGCATGGTGTGAAGGCTGTACCCAGAATTTGCTGTCGCCTTTCATATCTGCGTGAAGGACAGAGAAAGAGGTGCTCATACTGTTCCATCCATGACCATGCGGCAACTTGGGCCAGAACTGCCTCTTGCGGTATGTGAGTCAGAGAAGGACTGAAACCTCTGGCTACGTTATCTGGAATACAGACCTCCAGTCTGGACTACCTGGAATTCGGACCTCATTGGACCTCAAGCCTGGACCATGCGAATAGGAACCTCATACCTGGACCACCAGGAATACTTTCCGCCTGGTAAATGTTGCAGCAACCACATTTTCTGTCCTTTCGTCTCCATTTAGGAAATGGTTGAGAACACGGAGGAGGGGGGAAAATCAAATAAACCCAACATTCTGTTCTCAATTGTCCTTTCTCAGGCATTATTCAATAAAGAATGAGTCTTTTCTATGGTTCGGTTCATCCTCTCGGCGCTCCCAGAGCAGCGCCCTCCTCGGCGTGTGACCGCACAGGCCATGCTCAGGTTCGGTGCAACCCCTGCACATGGTGCCCGGAAGCGAGGTCCCTCCACGCGCTTGCGGTCCGGCCCGCAGTGACCACAGAGGAAATGCTGCGAACACGGTGAGAGGTCACAGCACGGGCGGTGGGTGCTGGTTTTCCGTCTCCTGCCTAGTGCGGGGCATGCAAATCCCTCCAGGAGCACAGAATGTCCAAGGTAAGCACACACCACAGTCGTAATGTGCTTTTCTATGTAGTAACACAGAATAGACCAGTCTTGCGGGTTTCCCTAGAACGACCTTTACTTTAGTGGAAATGGAATAATAAATGATTTTTGAAGAATCCTTTCTTTTAATGAAGACCACTGGATCCCGCACCTGCGGAAGGAAGACCAAGGGCCCTGCTCAGTGTTATTACTGGCCGTTCAGTTCTTATGCTTGTCATTGATGTATGTAGCATGGAAATAAAGAACGCATGCATAACATAAAGGCGGCGTAAATAACATTAAGGAGAGCCAGCGGGCCGCAGTGCCCCCTTATCTGCATTTGCAGGTCCCGATCCATCAACGCAGGCGCAGCCGGACCCAGGGATCCATCCGCCGGAGGCCGCGGGCGGACAGACGCCACGCATTGTGTATCTAATGTGGAGGGTTCCATTTAGAAATTCCTTTCGTGGGACAGGGCCAAAGTATCTATAATAATTTTAAGGACATTTCCCAAATGTTTATTTAGATAAAAGATGGATAACAGTAAAACTCCCGAACCTGCAGCCCGATAACTAGGTTTTATTAATGACCTGCCACGCGCTGGGGCTGGATAATTAAAGTTTTTCCCCCCAATGGAAGAGAGTGGACAAATTTATTTGATGGTTTGATAACCAGGGACACTGGTTGAAAACTATTGATATAATCGGAGCTCATTCGATTTGCTCAAGACAGCCACTCCTATCAGCTGATTTCACCTGTGAATAGTTAATTATCCTCGGGATGCATATGGGTGAGCCATTAATAAAATTTGACTATGTCATAGTTTCTTTGTCACCCACATGTGCCTTTTATCTCCTGCATCTCCTTCTTAGTCTTTCCTTCCTTTTTTTTATTCCTTTCCATTCTCTCTTTTAAAAAAACAAAGCTAAGGAAGACGGATGTGGCTGCGCGGTGTTGCAGGCTGCGTTACAGATGGGGCACGGCGGGGCAGGCCTGAGCTAGCAGGAGCCCCAGGAAGGCCGGGGCTGGGGTCGGAGCGTTGAAGCTTCTCTGTCAAGCCTGGGAGGAGGTGGCTTCTGTCCAGACCAAGGCTGCTCGGAGCCGGGCTGGCAGAGGGCTGACTCCAGGCTCCTGGGCCCCCACGCCCAGCTCGTACTGGTGGGGGCTGGGGCGGCCCGCTCACTGCCCGGCTAGCAGGCAGGCTGGTTTCCACGACCCCGGAGCTGCGGGGAGTGCACCGGGACATTGCTGCCCTGAATGTGCCTTAACATGTTTGGACTTAGTTGTGTCTTCATTGCATGTAAGTCCTGGACTACGACCTTGAGCAACTCAACTAATTTCTTTTTTTCCTCACTTTCTCAGATGTAAAATGGGGTTGTTAACATCTTCCAGTGAATGTATGGGCTTTGAAAATGACAGAGTGACAGCCAGGTGAGTGCAGGCCCGCCGTCTGCTGCTCCCTCAGGTGCTCACTACAGGCCGAGACAATGTCCTCAACCCACTTGGGGCTGTTAATTGTAGCCCCATAGGGAAGAGGGCTTGAAGATTGGAACTCATAAGCACTTCATTTCTTCTCGTTTCTCAGTCTGCCAGGGCCTCTTCCAAGCCCCAAGTTCAAATACGGTCATAGGGTGGCCCTGATTCCTTAACACTAATCCCAGTAGTGTGGAAGTCATGTCAGGGTTTGGTGAGTCGCCACCCCTGGGCCCTCCGCGTCAGGAGATGGGGAGGCACAGGGCACAGCCTCCATCCCACAACTGCAATAAGCCTCTGTCACTGGCGGCACAGTCAGGCACCTGCTCTCTAGCCAGGCAGGGCACTGGGCCCTCGGGGAAGTGCCCATGCTCCCAGCACCCCGTGTGCCTGCCACTGGGCTGCCCCCAGCACTGGCCAGCCTGGTCCTTCCATCTGCCATCTGTCAGATAATGACTTGGGGGTACAATACCACATCTGGCCTCCTGGTTTCTGGCCTGATGCTGGGAGGCGGGTTCGGTATGTGTCCTCCCAGAAGCCAGTCCTGGGAGTCAGTCCCCACACAGCCCCAGGCCTGAGCTGCTGGGGACTTTTGTCCTGCAGACCACCCTGATCTGGTGAGCTGGTTCTTCTGGGCTTATGACAACTTGTTTCTGAAATCAAAATGTCTACTGTTTTCAGAAAGTTTCTAAGTTTCTGTTCACATGCTCACTGTGTCCACATTGAGCTGGAATCTTATTCTGATCATCAATGAAAGATATGGCAAAACAGCCACAGACTTAATGACTGGCTGTCTCCTTCATCAGAAATACTCCCTTCCTGGTGCTGATGAGGGCTGGTCTACCTGCAGTGAAGCGGTGAGGGCAGGGCCAGTGAACGAGGCTCCCCCAGGGGCTAACAACCTGGGTTTGTCCAAGGGAGAGGGGGCCCGGCCACAGGAACAGTGAACTCAGCTCTTCTTAGAGGACCCTGGGCTACACAATTGTTCCTGGGTGCCCAGGGGTGCCCAAAATGTCCCTGGCACACAGCAGAGGAAGCTGTGGTAGCAGATACAAGATGAAAGTAGAAATAGCCTAGGCAATGGGTCACAATCTGCCACTCGGAGCAGTGGGGGCTGAGACCTACCACCTGCAAGAAAGCTGCCGGCTATAGTTTTTAAACATAACCAGTGTTTGGGGCTGAACTGTGTCCCCTAAAACACAAATGTTGGACTCCACCCCTCAGGACCTCAGAGTGTGACCTTATTTGAAAACAGGGCATAATTGTTTGCAGGAGTAATTAGGGAAGATGAGGTCATCCTGGAGTTGGTGGCCCTCACCCAATAAGACTGATGGCCTTATAAGAAGGACAACTTTGGACACAGGTATGGACACAGACATGCACACAGGTAGACACCATGTGAAGACAGAGGCAGGGATGGGATGATGGGGCTACGAGCCCAGGAATGCCCGGGATGGGCAGAGACCCTGCTGCAAAGGCCTGGGACCCTCGTAGCCTCAGAAGGAGCAAGCCTGGCCTGACCTCAGACTTCCGGCTCCTGAACTGGGAGAGGCTGAAGATCTGTGTTTAAGTCCCCGACTGTGGTGGTTATTTGGCAGCTCCAGCAAACTGATATCATCAGAGTCCAAGAAAAGGAGATAATAACACACCGAGGGTCCCCATAGACCAGCTGAGGACGAGTCGGATGGGACGTTTGAATGCTCATTACTGAAATTCCAGTGAGCAAGTCGATTTCTCTTTGCCATTCTTTTGGAAACAGCTGCCAGTGGAGCCAGGAGTCCCTGGCAAGCTCTTGCCTGGTGCTGTGGTTGTGGGCCCAGTCCAGAGGTGACACCTGACTTGTGACTTCTGTGTGAAGTCTCACCAATGCTGTGCTTCATGGGCCCTGGTGAGGCAAAGCCCCAGGAACTGCTACTCCAAGTTTGCTGAACCTGGAAACACAGTCCCCAGCCGCTGACGCATCGGATCCCTCTGCGCACCAGGCCCCCGAGCCCAGGCGGCAGCATGGCCAACCCCACCACTCCGCACAGCAGTCCCTGCTGCTTCTTGCAGGAACCTGCCTCCAGGGTAGGATGTGACAGGTCAGAAAATGTATTTCCACAGTTCAAGAGCCAGGGCGGTGTGTGGGGCCCCAGGGCTGTTGATCTGATGGCACCACAGGTCCCGGTATCATGGGAGAAGTCAGCCGGCTCAGGGGGCACCTGAGACCCAGAGGGAACTGTCTGTGCCATCTCCCACCTAAACAGAGTCCATGTGCAAAGCAACCAGCCAGATCTGCCCAGGCTTTTTTGCAATAATAGCCGAGGGAGAGAAATTTTTAGCAAATTTGGGGAAAAGAGGGTTTTTATTGCCTGCCTCTCTCATCCCCCTCCTGGATCACCACCACCTTGGGGTGCTGTTGGGAACAAGACCTAAAAGACCCCCATAAACAGGCCTCCCGGGAAGAAACCCCACTGGACCACAGATGGTGCCCCTCGGACCCAGGCTCTGGGCCCTTTCCCAGAAGGCCAGGCTGGCCCACCTGCAGGCAGCAGCCCAGCAGCTCTCAGGGCCCCTGCACCCTGTACCCCATAAAGCAGCCCTCTGCCATGGATCCACCAGGCCTCCAAGCTTGGTGCTCCTCTGTTCTGGGGTCGGGGGGTGGGGCAGCGGAAAGATGGATGTGTATGAGCAGCTGGCCCAGAGATTAGGATCTGAACTCCTCATAGGACATATGAGACCATTTCGCTCCTGGCAGAGGCACGACTCTTCTTCTGACCCATTAGCTGAGTGTCCATCATGGGAGCTGATACTCTGTAGAGTCAGGAGCATCCACCCTGGCCCTGGCTCTTGGCGTTGTCATGTGGTACAATCCACCCCAGAACATCGGACAATAGTGTAAACAGTGGGCTCGCCAGTGCCACATTGTTCGGGACAAGCTGATTATCACCCTAACCCTGTACCCAGCTAGTCGCAAGCTCCTGGGCTCACTCCTGGGGTCAGAGGAAGAGACTGGGTGTCCAGGGAGTTGGGGGTAAAAGCCTTGGGAAGGGAAGTGTGGCCCAGTGACCCACCATGGGGAAAACAGTTCTTCCAGGGCCCCAGGTCGCTTTGGGAACTGTGGCCTGGGACCACGTGAGAGGTTTCTCTCCGTGGTGAATTAAGGGGCAGCCTCCAGCATCCCCAAGCTGGGCATAGGCAGCCAGCTGGATCAGACCGCTGGACAGACAGAGCCTGCAGCATCCGGAGACGGCGACGGTCAGCTCACAGGGTCCTGAGGGCAAATCTGAGTCCTTTCCATTGGTGCCTCGGACACCTTCCCAGGTTCTGCTCCTGGGATCTCTAGCTGCCCTGACCCGGATCTCAGTGCCAGGACATTGACCACACATGACTTTGACAGGTAGACCTCATTTTGTGTCCAGTGAAAAACAACACCAGAGATCATTAGAGTAACTTTGTCAGGTTAAATGTATTTCTGTGGACTGGAGTCTGGCCCCTTTAGGAATGCACGCAATTTGCTTTGTCTTGCTGCAAACAATGTTTTCCCCAAAGACCTGCACACGAAGGCCATTACAAAACGTAATTCATATTGCATGAGCTCTGAAGTGTTCCGCACAAATGACAAATGGAGGCTTTAGTGAAGTACTTATGCTCTGCTGTGAGCCAGGCATCGGATGCCCAGCTTCACGGTTGAAGCCAGAGAGAGTCGCCCCCAGCACAGGACGTCACCGTGCGGTGATGCCGCGGAGAGGCCAAGGCTGGGCCAGCCCTGGGTTTCAGGCCAGCACCTCCATGTCCGTACACACACTCGCCGTTTATTTATGCAGGTCTTACACAAAGTAAGAGAACAAACGCTGCATGGGTGACTTGAACAGACAATAAAGGCCTGGGGTTTAGAACACACAAGGAAATATGGACGACCCGACAGAAGAACACGAGGACTCACAGGGTTTGTATAAATACTGAATCATTATGCTGAGTGCCTGAAACTAACAACTTTGTGTCACTTACACCTCAATCATAACAACATGAAAGTAGCTGACGAGGCACCTAGCAGAGGAGGACACTCAAAGGAAAACCAACACACTCGAAGGCTAGAGCCCCTGAAAGACCAGGGAATAAAAATCAGTGTTACAGTGAAATCCCAGGCCTGCCCACAGGCAAAATCAAATGGCACCCCTTTCCTGCCTGGGGCTGCCCCTTGAACCCCGTTTTAAAGTTATGTTGGGGGAGTTCCACGTGATCCTGTTGAGCTAATCGCTGGCAAATTGAAGGGTGTGAAACCACAGTGAGGATGCGAAGATGTGCTGACGGGGGCTGCCTCTGGTTTGCGTGGTGCAGGAAGAGAGCACCTCCGTAACACAGCGGGCACTCCTCCTGATGGCAGGGCCCTGGGCTCTGTTCCCACCCCGACCTCTGGCCAGGTCCCTGATGGGGGAGGGGGGCAGGGAGTGACATTGGGAGGAAGTGACTTCCCAAAGCTAGGTCACCAGAGGTCATCCACCTTGGGACCCAGGCCAACAAGCCACACGAAGAGACGGTGGGTAGGGGCTCTGGTCCCAGCTTTCAGCACGGGGACCCAGCCGCCCTCCTGCTTTCTGCTTCGTGCTGACCAGCAGGGCCGGCGTGGTCTCCCAGCCCCAGTGCTCTGGCAGTGGGAGACTGAGTAATAACTGTGATGTGGAACGCATGCATTCATTCACGTGCCTGCTGCAGAAGGAACACTGGGAGACTGGGGAAGGGTCAGAGGCAGTCTCCTGGGGGGCGGGGAGGGAGGCGGCTCCCGATACATCCTGGTGTATGGCCGGCTCTGGAGTCATTTGTGCTTTGTACCAATAAAGGAAAAATTTGAGCAAGAAGAAGAAGATGCAATTCAGAAAATTGAAAACAAGCTAAAACAAAAGAACCTAATTATGTATCAAGTTGGTGACAAGACCCCGGGGAGAAAAGCATTATTTCCAGTGACTTGACAACACAGCGTTTTGACTGTTTATCTTCCCTGGGAAATAGTGTAAGGACTTATCCTGAAGGGAGGAGCCAGGGAGACCCCCCAGACCTTCAGAAATTGGGAGAGAGAAGCCGGAGGAGAAAGGAGAGGCAGATGGAGAGAGAGGAGATGGGAGGACTGTGAGCAGGACCACTGGGGGCCTGTGCTGACACAGCCAGGGAGGCCGCAGCCTTGGGAGCCCCTTCCTCAGGTGCCTCACCCAGCAGAGAAGGCCAAGGGTACTGCAGCACGCCCCCACCTGCCTGCAGGCCTCAAGTGGGCTTCCAGGTCTCTGCACCAGGTCTGCCCTGTTTGGAGCCCTGCTGGGTCCAGGGGGCACCACCCCCTTCCCAGCAGCCCAGCGAAGGCCCCTCCCCTAGGGTTCTGCCTTCTGCCGGGTCCCTGAGGTTCATTCCCATCTCAGCACCCAGGAGGATCTCTGAAGAACCTCTGCAAGCCCTGTTCCTTTCCTGTGCAAGAATTTAGAGCACAATCTCCAGCACACAGCAACTGCCCCTCTGCCCGCACTGTCCCAGCCCCCTCTGCCTTTGGGCCTCCTCCTCTGGACCTCTGCCCTCTGGACCTCTGCCCTCAGTCCCAGCTTTGCCTTTGCTGCTGCTTCTGCCCAGACTCTCTGCCCAGGTGTCTGCAGCTCGCCTCTCCCTGCAGGTCTCCGTCACAGGGCACCTTCTCAGGAGCCCTTCCCGACTGCCGGGTGGACAGTGGGAAGTGCCCCGATCTTCTCCCTGTCCTTCCTGGCCCTTGTCATGGTTAGTCTATTTTATAATACCCCCCATCTACCACCCCTGGGAGGACCAACTGTGTGGGCCCAGGCTCTCTGGTGTCCCAGCGCGGAGAACTGGCCCTGAAGGGACATGGAGGACACACCAGGAGGGGTCAAAGAGATGTGCGCCTCCCTCCTGGTGGGAGAGGGGGCAGTGTTGCCACAGTGGTCCCTTGCCCCTCCTGGCCCTTCATGCTGCGCTGTCCCCATACTTCTCTAGCAGCATGGCTTCCTGGTCTCTCTTGAACACACACCCCCATTTTCTGTCCTTTGCTGCTGACTCTCCTCTGGGCGCCACACGGTCCTCCTCCCTCCGGAGGTGGCAGCTCTCATTGCTGGAAGGTTTGGCCCCAAGTCAAACCAATACCCCAGGGAGGGATGTCTTTGCTTTGAGACCCCATGTTCGGACCTAGCAATCTAAATCATTATGAAGGTTTCTCACTCCACTTAATTTCTTTTTGTGTTAGTTGATGTCTTAATTACTAGAGCAGAGTACGTTCCTTGTAGCAAGTGAAACAATGTGATGAAGAAGTTACCGTCTCCCTCCCAGTCCCCAGCTCACCTCTCTGAGTGCACCGTTAGAATCTTGTTATCGTGCCCCGAACGTTTCTCTGTGTGTGTGCAAACACACACACAACTTACAAGCCCCAGTGGCTTTTTTTCTGTCTGGTTATTTTAAAACAAAACCAGGACCCACAGCCCATTTGTGTTCAGCTCTTTTTTTTTTTCTCTCAGTGCCCATCTTGGCTGCTTCCGAGTCAATGCCTCTCACCAAAAGCTTACCTGTCAGCAAAACCTGTTGAAAATGCCTGTCTGCCCATCAACACTACGAAGACAGTATTTTCACCTGGTCGAACCTGCTGTCTGGAGTGCTGACTCTGCTGGCTCTGCTTTAACACTGTACAGGAATGGAAGTTACTTCAAGAGCTACTTCCAGTTTTTGCCAAATACAAACACTGATCTGAGAGACACCCCGACACGTGTCTCATCCCACCCCAGTGCCCTCATTTCTGTACGACAATCCCCCAAACACGACACCTGGGTAAACCACGCCCACTTCCCATTTAGGACCCACAGCCTGATAACCTTCTCAAAGGGCTGTGGCCAGGAACACACACCAGCCGGATGTGCCTGGGGCCTGCTCAGTGGGTGCAGTTCTGCGAGTGCCACCCTCCCTGGAGAACGTGCACTGCAGTTCTTGGGGCTGCACCTCCCTCACCTGGGCGAGACTGCACATCTTCTCAGTCCTTGTTCTCGGCTGTTTTCCCATCGAATTGCTTGTCTTTTTCTAAATAGGAAGAGGGTTTTGCATGGTAAGGAGATTCACCCTTTGCCTGCCATATGATCTGCAAACATTTTTCTCAGGCTTAGTACTCTGGATTTCTGTAATGTGTCCTTGGTGTACAAAAATACACAACTTTACAAAGTAAAATGTGTCTGATTTTCCTTTAAGGTTCTAGGTTACAAAATATTACTGTAAATGTCCCTTCGGTGATGTCCTTTTTTTTTGTCTGCAGTCTGTGTAATAATCTTTCGGCCGCTGCGTGTTACTCTGTAGACGGAGGTTCAGTCCAGTGTTTGTCTCAGACTGAAATCACCTCCCGCATCTCTCCTGCTGTTTCTCTGATCTGACCCTCAGCCTCACTGTACAGGCACGTCAGGGACTTCAACACCAACTCTCCTCACCCTCATTTGTCCTTGATCCAAATCAGGCCAGAAGACTGCATGTGTGCCCACGGTCCTTCCCACTTTGCAATCTTCCAAATGCAGGACAATATACTCAGAAACTAATAAATCCTTAGCCACACTGGAAAGCAGAGCAGCATATTCTGCTCAAGAGTTGTGACTCCTTCCCAAACCACGAGGAGAAACAGAATTAGACTGAGCTGAAAAACAATGCGCAGCCCAGAGTGAGGCGGCAGGAGAACCCACTGGACGGTTGGAGCCGGTGGGTTGAAAGTAGCCTCGCGTGAGCCCCTAAGACAATGCCCTGAATGGGGGACGTTGCAGCAGGCACACGGAGGTGTCCCCCTTCTACAAGGGCTGCTGGTGGGAGCAGAGGGCACTCAGGGAGCAAAAAGCTACATGGGGTCCTTCTGACCTTTGACTTTCCCTGGAGCCCCAGCCACTGTAGTCTGTCCGCACAGGAAAGATGGAGGCCCCTGGGAGGAGGAATGAGGACTCCTTACAGAGCTCATTTGAGTCACCCCTGAGACGGACCCTGTAGGTGCTTGCCTTGTCCACACTCAGCTGCCCTTCAGATAGAGCAGCTAATATCCTGTCCTGTCTACCTGCCCAGGCGCCTGAGTCTTCAAGTGACAGAGACATCCATCCTTGTAAAGCAGCAGAAGCCAGATGGGCTGCTGCAGTTAATGGACTTAGTGCACACGGCAGTGTCTCCAGGTTCTCCTCACACCTGAAGGGCAAAGGGCAGGGATGAGTTAACTGGCAGAGCGTATGATTCTGGGGCACCAATAATTCAGGGATCTAAAAATCATTACAAATATTATAATTAATATCTATAGCAGTATCAGAAAGACTAATGCATTCACAGAATTTTTTGAAGGCCCCACCAAAAAGAAACAAAGAACAATGAAAACCTATTATAAATTTAAAATATGATTCCCTCCCATCCCAATGAAAAGTTCAAGAATAATGCAGATCAGTATATGGACATGGCTCAAGTGGAGTTAGTGAGCTGGAAGGTGCCAACAAAGGGATCCCGCAGGCCACACAGGTGTGAGTGAGAGGACGTGGTCGCAGCCTGTGGTGTCAGCATGTCTCCAGGATTTCCAGGAGAGAAAGAGGGAAGTAGACAGAAGATGGCTGAATAAATCATAAAAGTTTTCCAAGCTGAAGAGATACAAACTATCAGCTTTGACTCAACAAAGACTCAGAACACTGAAGACGAAGAGAAAAACCCCAGTATCTTCCAGAGAAGCTAAGCAGCTTACCACCGATAGGAGGAAAACCAAATATGCATCTGACTTATCAGTGACCTGGACACCAGAAAAATAGAAAGACTTTTGAGGGGCAAGCCTAGCATGAATTATAGTCAGCTCAATCTCATCTTTGACCTAAGCATTTTATTTCTAGGTACCTTAGAAACATACTCAAACACAGCACAAAAAGACGTGTGTAAGGGTGCTCTTGGAAGTACCGTGTATATGAGTGAAACACTAGAACACGAATGTCTGTGCTAGGGAGAGAAGTAAGTTTTGCTGAAGCTCTGCGATGGGGTACTGGTTAGGCATTTACAAGAATGTATATGGCTGATGTGAGGGATTGCAAGACAGTAAATAAGCGATTATAGAATGGTGAGACCCCGTTTGTACTGGGTGATATTTTGACACACACATGCACCCCACACAAGAAGGGCCAGAAAAATAAACACGCAGCTGTCACTAGACATCACCTCTGAGGCCCGCGGGATTTGCTAGGGGTGTAAAGATGTGCTCTCACTTCTTTTTTAATCCTCGCCTGAGGACCTACGCATTGATTTTTAGAGAGAGGAGGGGAGGGAGAGAGATGGAGAGAGAAACATATATTGGTCCCCTCTCACATGCAATCCCGACTGGGGACCAAACCCGCAACCTGGGTATGTGCCACCGAGAATCGAACTCATGATCTGCCAGTTTACAGGACGATGCTCCAAGCAACTGAGCCACACTGGTCAGGGAGTGACCTCACTTTTTATTCGCTAAATTATATCTTTCAGCTTTTATGCTGTGGAAAGAAACAAACTATTACTAATTTTTTAAATTCTAATAAACTTTACTCCCACTCTGCTGAGGCTGAGACTGGAAAGCATGTGCACCACCTCTGAAATCAGAGGTGGCTGGAAAAGCAGTTCCTGGCCGTGTGGCGGGGCCCTCATGGCGCGGCTCACCCCCTAGCTCTGCACGGCTGGGAGGCTGGTTCCTCTCCAGGACCCCCAAAGCTGGGTTGCCGTTGTGACTTCACATGCCTCCTGTATGAGAAGTTTGAGGTGCTTGTTTTCCACATGTGGTCTGAGACCACACATTCCCAAACACGTGAACAGTTTTCGTTTCCCCAGTTCCCGTGTGACTGACGAAGGGCCTTCCTGGGATGCTGGCTGCACATTCAGCCTGCAGGACTCCAAGCTCTGCTCCCTCTGGGCCTGGAGAGCCGCGTGCATTTCATCGTCCTAATGGTCCAAGTGGATGTCAGCTCTTCCAGAGTCTCACAGGAAGGGTGATCACAGAAAACACTCTTTTCCTGATTTGGATGTTTGGGAATTATGCTGTGTCTGCTACAGTAAGGAGTAAGTGTATCCACACACATGTTTGAGTGTCTGTGTGTGTGCATGTCTGTATGCATGTGTGTTGGTGTATATGTGCTAGTGCATCTGTGTGTGGCGCATATGTGCCTGCTTGTGCACGTTGCATGCACATAGGTGCTAGTGAGCACACACAAGGCATCATGCGCTTGTGTGTTGTGTCGGTACACATGTATGACTGCGTGTGCAGATGTGTCACGTGCTATTCCTCTCACCTGGAGTCTTTAGATGTATTCTCATTAAAATCCCCTGGGGAGGTTTTGGGAAACGCCCAGCGGCCCACACTCTGAGCACACTGCCTGGAATCCAGGGAACTTGGTCAGTCAAGGCCTGTGACTCCCAGTGTGTGCTGGCTATAGACTGACCTGGCTTTGGCCTCATGGCCTCATGGGGGAGTCAGGTGGGACGCAGGTTCCAGGAAGAGGCAGGGCCCATGTCTCAGGGGTCTGAACCCTGCCTGTTTTTGCAAATAACATTTTATTGTCACTCGGCCCCTCTAATCCAACCACAAATTGTCTGTGGCTGTTTTTGAGCTACACAGTGAGTGGAGTGGCTGCAATAGAGGCTGTGAGGCCACGAAGCCGGTATGTGCCCTCCGGCCCTATAAGAACGCATTTGCTGCCCTCTCCCTGCGCCCCTGTCCTGCCTGCTGCCCTCGGCCGGGCCCTGGCACCGGAGGCTGCAGGGCCCGGTGGGGTGTGTGTGGAGGGGCCCCGGGAGGAGCCTGCAGCTCTGCAGGAGGAGAGAGTCCTGCGGAGAAAGTGACTTTATGCTGTGTTATGGAGGAGGGCTCTGCAATGTACGTTTGATTATCCTAAGAAGGTGGTAAAGCCCACATTCTTTACACATTCTGACAGCGCTGCCTGTCCATTCTAACGACAGTGGGCTTATTGTGAGAAGTGCAAAGTCTTAATGAAAAGTATTAAAATTAGTATTAAGTTCAAATCTGAAAGACACTGTTCCTCATGCTCAGTAAACTCCACATTATTAAACTCATGAGAGTCTTCTTTACTCCCAAATACGTCTTTCATCCAGAAAATGAACAGGGTACAAACTCTTTACAAAATGTTGGGTTTTTTTTTTTTTTTTTTTTTTTTTTTAGTTCAGAAGTCCCTTTTTGTACCAGGTTTGGCAACAGGACAAAATGAGACCCCATCCAAATGACACATTTTACTGTGTTCAGCTCCCCAAGAAGCTGACAGAGCAAAGTGGACGGGGCGCAGGGAGCAAAAGCCACGTTCGGTCTAATCTCTAAGGACAGAAATCCAATCCCATGTGTTTTCGAATTTATGAACTCCTGATATGTAGATGTGAATGCCAGCTCCCTGTTGACTTCATAGCCCATAATACGCCTCTGACTTAGTATCTGGACAACACACACAACTGAAGTGGCTTGGGAAAAGTAATACTAATTAGTAAAAATCAGTACAGGAATGTGTCAAACTAAAAAGAGAGGGTCAAAAATGGGCATCCGGCCAGGTGCCCGTGACAGGTCTGCTGGCCGTGGGGCAGGGCCTTGGGGACCAAGTGCCGGAGCAGTCGTCTGATGTGGCCGGGGACCCGCGGGTGCCTGGTAACGGGTGCTCTTCATTGTCTGCTCCCTGTGTCTGTCTGTTAGCGGAGCTCAAAGAAGACTCCTGGCTTCCTCTTTGGGTAAACATTAGGATGACACAAGGTCATTGTCAACTTTCTCCTGGCTGCTCAGACTTTTGATAAATCAGGCATATCTAGCTTTTTCCAGTAGAGGCTGACCTTGCTCCTGCAACTGGGATTTGGGGAGGGGCAAGACCTGTCCAGCTTAGCCCAGACCCAGGGTAGGGTAGGGGGCTCATCATGTTACCACTTGGGTGGTTTGACTTGGCTCTCCAGGGCAGCGGGAGCCCTGTCCCGGGCTCTGCGAGTCACAGACACTCTGGGGAAGCCTTAAGCCCTCTGCCACTCAAAGGCCATGTCCAGAGAGTCTTGAGGTGCAGAAATGTTCATAATGGCCTAGGGTGCCCCTCATCGTCCCAAGTGTAAATGCAGTGGCCCAGTGCCAGAGACCTCATCTGGGCGGTAGCTCACCAGGACCGCCCACTAGGACCCCCAGGCAGGCAGTCCAAGGCCATGCTGCTCCAGGTGTGTCATGGGGACAGATTGGTATTACCTGGGACACCTGTGGAGTCAGTTTGTGGGTGACAACAAGGTCTGCTCCCCTGGCACAGAGCGCAGCTGGGCACGCTTTGGGGCTGTGTGGGTCACACTCCTGGACTGTTAAGTGGGGGCAGAGACAGGAGAGGCCCAGCCAATTCGGACCCCCCATCAAGGAGAGTTGTGCCAGAAGCTTCTCCCCTGGGGGCACAGAGCCTACCTAGGGCCTGCGCTCCTAAGCCTGTGCCTCTGGGTGACGAGGCTGTGTGTTGGGCTCACATCCTCTCCTGAGGTATGTTCCAATAGGACAGTGTTTCCCAGTCGCTCCCCACCCAGTGTGGCCACCAAGCAAAGTGTTTATTACTGTTACAGCATTAACGGCATGTGAAACTGGCCACTGAGAACCTGCACTAAGATAACAACCTGGCTTTCGCTTTCAACAAGAGGGACTTTGATTTCTAGACTCCTCTGCCACCGAGATTAATGGGCATTTCCTCCTCTCCCATTGTGGGCCCTCCTTTCCATTGCCCGTTTAAGCCGACACGGGGGACTGGTGTCGGCTCCTGTTGTATGATATCACCCCTTCAGAAAGGAGAACTCCTGCTTTAAGAGCTTGGGGACAGCGGGAGTCAGCTGGGGGCAAGCCCCGAGTGTTGGCGCTGGCGGCTAGTCACTGCGGAGATGTGGGCCACGCACCCCCGGGGCCCACTGGGGCATGTCTCCTGTACTGTCTTGTGTGGGGGTCAGATCTGCAGGAAGCCCCAGAGTGGGGGAAGGGGTGTCCCCATGGCTGGGAGGTCGCTCTGGCAGCTGGGAACTCACTGAGCCAGCCCTGCTCCGATTTAAAGTCTTGTCCCTTGAAGGGTTACGAAGAGAAACAAACAGCAGGCCTCAAGTGTTCCTTTCTTGCACAGTTATTGATTAGGAAAGTGTTCACCAGGACCTTTCTCTATCGAGGAAATCTGAGTCCAATTCCCTGTTTCCTCATCAGATCACCAAGCTGCCCCTCTCCATGAGGCTGGTGGTGGGCGAGGCTGACCACGAGTCCACAGTTAGCTGGCCGCACACGGCATTGGTGGGTAGGGTTGCTGCAGACTTCCACTGACCAGCTGAGACTATTTGGGAAATAGGCCTTGCTCAGGAATTAGGTGGTCCGAGAGACAGAGAGGTGAGCTGGCAGGTTAAGGCTCCTGCCCCTGACCCAACAGGGTCATGTCTATAACGATGGGGCATGTTTGTGACCACCGAGCATTTATTTGTGACTCAGGTGTGAGCTTGAGAGTCAGAATCGCAGTACTAGTTGCAGCTCTAATTCTGTCTTCCTGGAGAGCCTTCTGTCGGGCACGTGAAGAGCGTGCTGAGCACCCTGGGGGAGGCAGGGAGCTGGGCTTGACCTCTGTGCAGCAAACTCCCACCCTGTATTTTGAAAGGCAGCAGCCCGTCACTGGTGTCTCAGACCTGTGCTGTGGTAGCCACTTCCTGCCCACGGTTCCTGGTGAGTTTGCAGATGTGCAGGAAGAGCTGCTTTTCTGGCCCATTTCATTGTGTAAGGGTAGGGCACCATCCACCTGTGCATCTTGGCCTGGCCTCGTACCTCATTAAATGGCAGCCCCTCAGCAACTCTGAAAAGCTGCTGCTGTGGCCCAGCTGCCTCCTGCCTTCGCGTAGGGTGCCCTTGACTGAAGAGGTCTCCATCTGACCGAGGTGGAGGAGGCCAGCTTTTCTCGGCACTTAGGGACAGTTCATGAGTACCTCTTTCTCTCTGCAGCAGTTGGCATTTCCAAGTTCTGCTGCTTTTTAAGAATCTGTCATCCCTTTGCCCTGGGAATTTCCATGGAATCCTGAGAGGTAGTTTTGGAGCCCAGCTCTGATGGAAATGGATGGAGGACTCATGCCACCCAGAGCCGCTGGGAGGCGGGAGACAGGAAGGAGCATCGCCTCCACTGAGGAGTGGAGGGCTGGTGAGTCTGCGAAGTGGCCCTGGTCCCGCAGGTGCCCGAGCCGCTGGAGGGCGGGCCAGGTCCTCGGGAAGGCCCGTGTGTCCATAGAGGGCAGTCTTGGTTTACAGACGAATGCTCAAGCCTGGACGTGTTCATTCTCACTTAGCAGGAAAATATGCTATAAATTTGCCATTACAACAAAATCAACATGTCTTTTTTTATTAAGACTGTTGTGGAGCCAATTATTTGTGTTTATGTCACAGCTGGGAACGTCGTTCCTTCAGGAACAAACAACGGCCCCTGCTTTGCTGCAGCAGGAGCATGGGTTGGTTTGAAATGAAACCGAGGAGCTAAAAAAATCAAACATTTCCAGGCAGTGAGCACATGTACAGTGTAGCCGATTCTGAACAGAAGGAAACGAATAAACAGGTGTGTCTTCCTCCTCTGGCTTCCCTGCAGGAGAAGCGAGTCCCCGTGTGCAGACTCGGGGACAGCAGGAGGGCTCCGTGTTCCCACGGACAGCCAGAGGCCTGGGGGAGCAGGGCCTGTCCTTTCTTCTCTCAGACGTGGGCTGAGAGTTTGCTCCCCACTTCCACTGAGACCACTGCCACCACCACGCTGTGCCGGGGCCACTGGGCTAAGGACAGGCTGGCTGCAGGACCACTTCCTGGAGTCGGGGTTTGCCTGACCACCAGTGTGAGTCCTGTGAGCACAGACCCTCTGCTGCTACAGTGAGGCTGCCCGTTGACCGAACAACCATATTAGACCTACCTCGTGAACCTAGTCAATCAGAGGAAGTTCACGTGCAAAGAAAAGGGGAAGAATATACTTGCTGCTGGAAGTCTGTACGATGCCTGGGTTGCCTTCTGTGGGACAGTGTCATCTGAGTCATCACCAATATTAGAGGAGACAGTCCCCTGGCAACACCAGGGCTGTAAGTTCAGGTGTCATACATGAGGTTTATGATTCTTTGCACAGTGTGGTCCCCTCAGTTCCCTGATACAGGTGCCAAATGTGTCCAAGCGAGGTAGAAAGGTGCTCTCTGGCTTTGAACAGTCCCTGGGATAGCTCAGTGGGTTCTGCCAGCTTCTGGATAGCTCATCAGGCCAGCGCCTGGACAAGGAGGACCAGCTGTCAGCACCAAACCTCGTCCCAGAGCCCTTGCCACAGCCTGATCCTTCCATCATCTCAACATCATTAGGAAGGTCAGTGCTTTCATTATCTTTTGCTCGCTTTAGTAGTTGAAAGGCTTCCAGTGATTAATCAAGCAGAGCAACTGGACACGGTGCAGTCTGCTTCCTTTCTACCTGCAGGCTGGAGGCAGGTCACTGCAGATGTTGGTTCACGTGCTCAGTGACTTAAAGGCTACTGCTCTCTGTCTCTCAGCCTTTCCCTCATCTTTGGTTCTTCATGGTTGCAAAGTGGCTGCTGGGGCTCCAGATGTGGGCTACATCTCTGTGATATCGGAGCTTGTGATGATTAATTTTCTGAGTCAACTTGGTTGGCTCATGGTGCCCTGTTGTTATGTGAAACATCGGTCTATATGTTGCTGTAAAGGTATTTTTTAGATGTGATTAACACTGAAACCAGTAGACATACTGTCCATGATGTGGGGGGTGGGTCTCATCCAATCAATTGAAGATCTTAAGAGCAAAGACAGATTTTTCCTCAAGACTGTAACACAGAAGCCCCACTGGCGTTCCTGTCCTGCTAACCTGCCCTGCGGACTTAGGACTCAAGAGTGCAAGGTCACCTCACCCTTGAATTTCCAGCCTGCCAGCCTGCTGTACAGATTTAAAATCGGCCCAGTATCTGCATAAGACATTTCCTTAAACTCTCTGACTCTCTGTATAAGAATCAATATGTGCACTATTGGCCCTGGCCTCTGGAGATGTCTGGCTCAAACAGCTGTGACCACACTTCTGTTCTCACCCAGTGGGCTGTGCCCTGTGGCCACTCCTGGCTGAACGGCAGGCGGGGCAAGCTGACGTGCCACCTGTGCTGCTTCCGAGACGGAGGGGGAAAGGGAGAAGGGGCCAGAGGGACCTTCTGAGTTCTTGGCCGTGCTCTAAAACCCAGGGGAATCACAGAGGACCAAAGAGTCCAAACTGTCCCCACCCTCTCTTATGACAGGCATCTGGAGATGGCCCCGCACAATGGGTGGCCCCGAGAAATCTAAGGTGACTCTCGGAGCCCAACGTGCTGACTTGGCAGTTTTCCCCCAAGCTGTTTCGTGTTGGATTGTTTTCAAAGTGCTCAGATAACTGGGGGGAAAAACTAGCTTTCTCACTATTTATTAATCCCTGAAATGCAATTTCTGTTCCATTCCACATGGTCTCGCGAGGAACGAGGTTGACACGGTTCTAAGACGGCTTTGTTCTCACAGTCAGCCCTTTCTGCCTTACACAGCCGGGTTAGAAGAAGCAAGAGAGCAATTAAAAAAAAAACACACAACAGAACAATTCCTGACTGGACTGGAGACTAATTCCTAGTTAAATCTGTTATGTTTCTAGACACATAAATAATTTACTCATATAAATGAAATATAATGTACTTGTAAATAGAATATGCAGGGTTAATTTAGCGTAGTATTGCCGATAAACAGAAAATCTTAGAGCTCAAAAGAAATAGAAAATGTGGTCTTTTTTCAGAATAGGCTCCATGTTATACATACAGAATTTGTTAATTAAGATTCTGAGAAATCACATGGCTTAAAAGTGCAGATTTATTTATTTTTCTTCTGAAGCAGAAAATAGGTATCTCAGTTTGGCTACAGTGTTATTTTGGTTGGGAGTGAGAGAAAGAGATGAAAAAATCTTTATTAAAAAGGAGCAAAACCAATGGAAATGAAACCCTGTAAAAACAGAAGCCACAGCTGGACTAACAGCTTGAGAGCCAAGTGGATAATCTCCGCCTACAGATGTGTCAGAAGCTGTTCCTACACTTGGTGTTGTGCAAATTTAAAAGGGTCCGTTGTGCACCACCCAGAACCCAGCGGTTCTTAGGCCATCGGGGCAGGGAGGACTGGCATTCTTGTGAGGGCCTCGGGTGAGGTGGCAGGAGAAACAAGAAGGACCAAGGAAGATTCCTAAGGACCTGTGAGACACGTTGCAGTTTCTGCTTGTGTCCGGGCATCTCCTGTGTCACAGGTGGTGGCAGAGGGGCTGCTCCCTGACTAGCGGGGGAGGGTGGCGACAGACTCTGAGACTGGTGGCAGTATGGGTTCCCTTGGCCCAGCCAGGGAGAAGTAGGACCCTGCTGTGGGTACTTCTGAAGGGAGACCCATCAGTCCTGGATGAGGATACAGGTAGGAAGCCAGATGAAGTGACAGGAGCCCAGGAGTGGGGGAACCCGTAGAGATGGAGAAGGATCTGTGCCCACGTGCGGGCTTAGGGAGTCAGGATAAATCCTGCTCCTGCAGTTGCTTGTCCAGGATCAGCTCAGACACATGGAGGGCTGGCTGGGAAGCTGAAGGTCCCAGAAAGCCCTGTGTGTCTAGAGAGGACAGGACCCAAAGCTTGCACCACCCCACCATCCCAGCAGCAGCACAGGGTCCAGGTGAAAGGAGACCTGTAGTCCTTGACGGCTCACCTGCCAGGATGGGAAAGTCTGCTGGAGTGGAACTGGCAAGGAAACGAGGCAAAGGTGCTGAGTGGGTGGGCCAAGGCCAGCTCAGGGCATGGTGAAAAGCGGCAGCTGCCTGGGTCCTGATGTGTGGGGTGAGGGTGGCTCTGCTGTCCCTTTGCTGCACCCAGGCTCTGGTGATCACCTCTCAGCAAGGACGCCTGACTCCCTCCGAGAATCCTGAGGTATCCTGCAGGGAGAGGGAACCATGGGACCCCACTGCCATGATCGTAACAAGCTGGTTCTGAGCAGGTATCACATGCAGGCAAACAATCACCTCCTGGAGTTCCTCTGTAAATCCATGTCACAAGTAGGGCATGAAGCTCAAGTCCATTGCCACCATAGGGCTCCATGACCACGCATGGCTGAGGACTTCACTGGGGCAATTTATTCCAACAAGGGCATGATTCTGTTCTAGCTCTCACAGCTGAGCCAGCAGCTGATGCAGAGGGGGAAGCAGAGACCTCACATCCGTGGGGGCTGAACCCAATGGGGGGGCCTCCCTGAGGCCTCAGTCTTCTATCCCTGCCTCCCTGCCTCCCTGCCTGGCACAGCCAGCTCAAAGCAACAAGAACCCTGCCGAGGATGTGGAGAAAGGGGAGCCCTTGAGCAGAGCAGATGGGGACGTAAAAGGGGGCCTCTACTGCAGAAACCAGTCTGGTGGGTCCTCAAGAAGCGAAGCAGGCGAGAGAGTGGGCAAGGGAAAGCGCAGGCCACCGGAGCTGAGCGAGAGACTCAGAGGACAGAGTAAGTAGACCTCCCTCTTCGCCCAAGTGAAAACCGAAACAAATGAGACAAAAAGTGAGAAAACAATGGGTATGTCATGGAGGACACAGCATATGTATAACGGCGTATCCGAAGGGCGAACTAATGTGATCGGACGGAGCTCATATTGAAATCTGTATTTTAAGAAGTGTAAGGAAGTCCAACTCTCCAGACATAACTGAGAGATGTCATCATGCTCCCAGGAAAAGGGACTTGGAAGACTAAAAATCGAGTCGAACACAAAATTGTTGTGATGCGATAAGGCAGCTCTGACAGGGGAATCTGCACGTGTCACGCCAAAGTCAGACATGAAGTGTGACGTCAGTTACCTTTGCTTCCTCCCTGAGAAGCCTGTGAAAGAAGACTATTAAGGGCAAAGTAAGTGGGGAAAATTATAAAAATAGGGGGGGACGTGAATGAAATATGAAGCAAACAACAGAGAAAAGTCTACAAAAAATTGACAAACCCAGACTTTGTTCTTTGTAAAGATTAATAAAATTTATAAGCCTTTAACAAGACAGATGAAGGGCGGGGGAGACATAAATCACCAAGAGCAGGAACAGAAGAAGGGGACAGGGGACATCATAGCAGACGCAGACGTTGTGAGGGAAATGACAATGGCAGATGTTATGAACAGCTTTCTACTAACACATTTGACAACTTAGATAAAACGGAAGCACCACTTGAAAGATACAAATAAACAGACTCAAGAAAAAATAGAAAAATTTACATGGCCCTCTATTTGTTATAGACATTGAATTAACAAACAACATTTTACAGAGAAAATAATTAAGTATTTCCTTACAAAAGAAAATTCCAGGTCCAAATTACTTCACTGGTGAATTCTATTAAGCATGTGAAAGAGAAATAATATTAACATTAATCTCGCACAAACTCTTTCAGAAATGAGAGGAGGAGATATCATTTCTCAAAGTATTTTATGAGGCCACTATAACCAGAATTTCAAAACCAATGATATTTTAAGAAAAAAATGTATAGAATAATATTCTTCATGAATATAGATGCAAAATAGTTAATAAATATGAGTACATCAAATTCAGCAATATGTACCGAGAATAATACACCTTGATCAAGTTGGGTGTATCCTAAGAATGGAAAATTAGCTAACCAAAAAATATCAATCAACGTAATTCACCACATTAAAAGATTAAGAAATAACAATTATACGGTGAATTTAAAAAAATGCAAGTAAACCATTTGACAAACTACAACACCAATCTATAACTTAAAAAAACTAACAAATGAGAAAAAGCAGTAGAATTTTCAACCTGCTAAAGGGCTCCTATGCTTTCCACTCACGACTGTACGAGAGCCCCCAGCCAGTGCAAGAAGAGAGGAATAAGAAAAAGGAATTCCGAGGGGTTCGAAATAAAGGAGCAAACATGTAGAATGAAAGAAGCTGAATCCCAACCCATTCGCACTGAATAATTTGTTCATGAGATCCTTGGACGGGTCCAGCTGAGCTCTGTTGGTGAAATCGGGCACTCGGTGCCCGGTGTAAGGACTGAGAGGGGCTGACGGAAGGGCCCGAGTGACCGTGTGCCCTCATCACAGCGGTCTGACCGGTCTGCCTAAAACTCTAGTATGTCACTGTGTGAAGATCGCCCCCACTTCCAGCATGTCCACATCAGTTTCCTCAGAAGGGTGAGATTATGTATAATTTTACTCTCTTTTTAACCATCTGTGAGGTTTCTGAAATGACTATGAATTGTGTATATGATACAAAACATTAAATAATGCAATGAAGTTCAAACAGTAAAAATATGACCTAAAATTATCTCAAGTTGCAAATGCTTCTGAAGGAGTAGTTTAAAGACTCTCTCCTGAACTCTTAGAGAGCTCTTTTCCAGAAGAGTGATGTCCTTAACATGAACTTGGGTGAGAGAGGGTTGAGGGGTGACAGGATGCAGGGTGAGAGAGAATCAGATGGCCACGGCGTTAGTAAGAAGTTGGACCTAAATCTTGAATCAGTGCTGGTACGGTGCTGGTCAGGGACCCCTCCCCAGATCGGATCTTGGGGGCAGGTGGCCTGCAAGTTAGTGCTGTCATGTTGGGGTGACTTTCCTCACAAGTCCCCCCGAGTGCCACGGATGGAGAGTAAATATGACTGAGACATGAAGTGATCTGCTTAGGGAGGAGAAGTGGCCATTTTCCCAGAGGGTAAAGGCTGTGGGCAGTGGCCAGTTCTCAGGGGAAAAAGGCCTTGAGCCCCCTCATCCAGGGCTTTTATTGGGTTCTAATACACAGCAATACAGGGAGGCAAGGATCAAACAGTAGATAACATTTCAAAGATATCTGAGGGCTTACTAGGAGTCCAAGTCTGTCAGGAACAGAGTTTTAGGGTTTCCTGCTTGAATCCTTAACATATGAATGAAAGCACTCTTAGCAGAGCAGATTTCACAGGTTTATCAGGAAGTGTTTGTGATGCCAGATTTTTCCCCAGGATACGCTCTAGCAAGGCAAGGAGCTGCACCTCTCCCCATCAGGTATTCAGGCTTAAGGGGATTAGAGCCAGGAAGCACTTCTCCCAGAGAACATGGGGACGGGGACTCTTTGTTGCAGCCACCCCCCCACCCCCACCCCCAAGTCCTTCCATGAAGGCCTCCCATGTGATTGAGTCTGGCTTAGGTTTCCTCCCACTGTGAGGGGTCTTACCCGTCACTGACTTCTGACCAAGCTTTGGGGGCAGGGAGAGGAAACTGAGGCAGTGTTCGCTACCAGAGACAAGCTTTGTCTCCTGTGGCTGGCACTCCAGAGGTCGTCCCTTGCCCCTAGCCACAAGAGGTAGAGATACAATTCCTAGAACCAGGCGGAGCCGTCTACAACACTCTCATGTGTCACTCTTCATCTCCTCGTTGTTTCAGGTCACAATACATACTGATACTTCCTTTCTTCTATGTCTCACAAAATCCTCACGGGGTCTTTCTAGAATTAAGTCCTCACATTTGTTCTGGGCTTGGACCACACTGGCTTGCCCTGTGTTTAGCACATCAGGTGTCCAGAATCTAGTAGTTGCTCCCCTTCCAGGAGCTGCCACTCCCACGGTGCTGCTGGTTTTCCCCTGTGGCCCACCCACACAGGCCTAGCTGGGGGGGGGCTTCAGCTCATGGGTCCCCACTGCTGAGACCCTGAGGGAGACCTTCTTTTCCTGGGATTTATTGTCAACTGCTGTGGCATACAGACAATTGTCACTCCTCATTCACCTCCCTGTTCCGTTCCATCTCTCTCCTGCCTTCACTCTGGACACATGCTTGTGGGACAAGGTGGGCAATGGCATGTACAAGGACCTTCCCCCAGAGCCTCTGAGCACACAGAACCATCTCTTCCAGGTCTCCCCTAGAAGTGATGGACATGGAGCTCAACGTGAACACAGGCCTTGCCAAGCGGGAGGCAGGAAGACAGCTTCCACTGCACTGAAGACCATCTGTCCACTGCTGTCTGCCCCAAGGGAGCCCTTTGTCCCTGAGAGGGCAAGGTGCACGTGTGTATACATACATAGTTGTGCACACACGCACGCGTATGCATGCAGGTGTACATGATGTGTGCCTGCCTGCATACATGCACACAGGCATGTGAAGGTACATGTGCACGTGTGCATGCATGGATGTGTGTATGATATGTGCATGGGTGTGTATATGACATGCATGTGTGGGTGTGCGCAAATGTGCATATGCATGGATATGTGTGTGTTGGTGTGTATGCACTGAATTCTGTGTGCATTTTCCCAGTAGGGAGCATGGACCAACTCTTGTCCCCCATTCTGAGAGACCAGCCTCTGGGGTCTAGGAGGGTTCTCTGAGCTGCAGGGGCGCCAGTTTTCCTGGACACAGATGCAAACGAGGCTGACTGCACTGGGGTAACCAATTCCCCACCTCCACTTGTTTGGTTCTAATGAGTGGCTTTTCCTAAAGAGAAACGGCAGTACCAGCAGGAACATGAGTGGGTTCTGTAAACTTGTAATCACATGTGTCAAACACTGTGCGGCGTTTTCCCTGTAAAATGGAGGCAGGGCAGTCACACTGAGGGGACACGGGAGACGCCGTTGCCTCTGACAGAAGTTAATTGTAAACTCAGTGTCCCTGAAAGGAAAGCAGGGACCATTTTCACATGTCTGTCATTTATCCTTGGAGGACACAAAACAAATATGTTTTCTAACATGTGACACCAGCATTACTCCTGCTGGTGGCCTCAGGCTATGTGCTGTTTCCAGTTGAGAACTGGAGGAGGGGAAGCTGGTTTGCATGAGGGGGAACTTGCAGTGCAGGCTGATCACAACTGCCTGGAGCCAGGTGCTGCTGGGAAAGTGTGCTGGATGCTGGGCGCTGGGGAGGCCAAGGCTGGGGCAGTGAGCCATGGCCGTGCCTGAGATGGCAGGTGACCGTCACTCACCTGCACACGTGCAAATCCACTGTCGGCCAGAAGCTTGTTTCAGTGCTTCCTGACCAGGAGGTGTCATCACAGGTCTCCCAGAGATGTGGGAGTGTTGGAGGGAAGCTCCTTAGAAAGACAGGAGGGAAGTTATCAGTGGTCCACCTCCCTGAAAGACCCACCCCAGCCCATTTTGTGCAAAAGCTGACAGGGTCATCAAAGCAGCCACCCCATTAGGGCTGGGGGACCTGACACTGGGTGACAGCCCTTCCTGCAAATCTGGGGAAAACTACAAGCCTCCTCCACAATGTGAGCATGGAGAGCAAATGTATCAAGTTCAGGGTGACAGGGCTTGAGTTCCAGAAGACACAGAGCTGTTGATCCTGGGGGCAGCTGGGGGGCCCCCTCCTGGCTCCTGTGTCATGCTTGCCAGCTCCCCTCAAAGGCTGAACCTCTCTAGTGCTGTTACCTCCTCTCCGACTCTGCCTCTAGCGTTTTCACTTCGGCAGTTCTGGCTTGCAGGCACGCCCTCCTCTGCACTTTTCGGAAGCTGGGTGCCCAAGGGGGGCCACGGTGTGGAACTGTTGCCTTGGTGTGAGGCAGCTTTGATTGAGATTTATACTTGAAGGTTTCCTCTTTTCCCTAGAAAGGCATCTCTGTTTGCTGGCCTTGGGGCCAAACACCAAAATCTCCAAAGTCAGAGTACTCTCCATACTCATTGTTGGGGGCACTCTGGGGGCCTTCCTGACAGGAGTCCAGCAAGAAGCCCCCCGACCCTAGTCCTCACTGGCCTCAAGCCCCTCTTCCCCACTCACCTCTACCCAATCTAGAGAGGAAGGCGGCCTGGAGCCTATCCTTTCAGGCACTGAGGCCCAGCTCACACTGCACCCTGGACCCTGGCATGGGGGAGCATCCACTGCATGCACCAACTCTGCAGTGGGCATCAGAGGCTGCGAGGGCCCCAGGCCAGGCACCCTACCCCTCCTTACCCTCTGCCAGTGGGGCTGGAGTGTAGGCTTCCAAGGCCTCTTGAATTTTCTGCTGAGGCTACGGGTGAGGCGGCCATGGCTGGGAGGGAGTCAGGAGCTGGAATCTAAACTACATCCACTGCCTGCTCAGCATGAGCTGGAAATGTGGCCCAGGGCTTTCCCACAAGAACATTCTAGATCTCTGCCCTCCCACTTCTTCTTTCCCAGGAAGTGGACTTTTCAACCAGCCCCTACCCGACCCCTGCCAAGAAACTACAATGTTCCTCATGCACACTGGTTCCCAGAGGGCTGGTGTCTCTCCCTTTCTCTCACACACATGTACATACACACACACACACACCACACATGCAGGCCAGGTACCACTCACACATGGAATGTATGCAGACATATCACACATGTACCACACAGTGCATACCCACATGTGTATACACAGACATACCACACACACGTACACATAGCACACTGGCCATGCAAACATTATATGCACACACATACCACAAACATATGCCACATGTTTGCACAAACTTGCCACACACACAGGAATGCATATAGCACACAGGGCATGCAGACATCATACAGACACACATGTACACACATGCGCACACCACATGTGTACACACAGCACACAGATAATCTTTACTCTCCTGAAGGAGACCCAGTAGGTCTCCACCAGCTTGATCTCTTTATTGAGGGTTGGTCCTCCTCTTGGGGTGACCCTGTCCCTGAAGTCCCCAAGGGACCATATGTGCAGTTAATCTGCACCTGGGGCTCCAAAAGGTTCCTAGAGAGGCCGCAGGGGCTCCCAGCTTCTCTGCGTATAAGAACATATGCTTTATGATGGAGTTTTTAAAGAGTCGTCCTGTTTGTAGGCTGAGACGACCAGTCTCTTTGTGCCACCCTCATCCAGCATGAGAAAGGAGAGTTCACGAGGCCAGGTGACTCATTAACATGGCTTTTGTGAGTCTGGGGCTCCGAGTTCGGCCAGGTGTGCCTGCTCTATGGGTTAATGTGTTCACCTATAAATAACAGCGGTGACAGGTCCCCTGTCAGCACCCGCTGATGGACGGTCCCCTCTCCCACCATTACAGCCTTGTGACTGTGGGAAAATTAATTTAAGTGGTAGTTAATTTCTAATGAATTCCACCCAAGCGGTTAATACGGTCCCTTCGTGTTATGGTAACCTTCACGGATCATTGCATTATGTAAATAAATCCTACTTTATGCTGGTTTATTAGAAAAGAGTGCAACTGGGGAGTCTGGCTAAACCTCACCTGCACACGCACACAGCAAACTCTGGACAGGAAAACCTTCGAGGGGACAGAAACACAGGCCCCATCAGGGTATTTTCGGTAAGGCTGAGCTCCTCACTGCCATCTGGTTGAGTAAACAGCCCACTCTCGCTGCTCTGGATGAGTATCTCCAAACTCGTCTTGCTGTATTTTAAAGAGAAAGAGGAGGATTTTTACTCTAAAACCCATGTGAATTTCAAAACCAACTTCAAAGGGGGTCTTCTCTGAAACCTGATTCTGAGGACAAGGCCTGGGTGGCTTTCGCTGGGGCCCTGGTGAGGAGGGTGAGGCTGGGTGGATGGGGTGAACAGGGGGGAGAAAACCACTCGGTAGGTGGGTCTGGTGGCCCAGGTGTGAGGCCCCACAGGGAGGGTAGGGCGTGGGTGCTTCCTCAACATCAAGTGAGTGGAGACGGACTCATTCGCTGACCACCCAGGCCTGGCCTGTGTACAGAAGTGGCATGAGGCTTGAAGCAGAATCTGATGAGGCTGGTACCCATTGACTATACCCCAAGTGCATTCTGAATTTACTGACAGCTCAGCATGGCCTGTCTGTGCTGCTTAGCACATACAGCTATATCAAAACACCATGGAGAGGGCTTAAACAGTACACACTTATTTTTCACAGATCTGGAGGCTGGATGTCCTCCAGATCAAAGTGCAGTAGATTTGGTTTCTAGGGAGGCCTCTTCTGGGCTGGCAGAGGGCCACCTTCTGGCTGTGTCCTCACAGAGGAGAGAGGAGACATGCTCGGGTGTCTCTCTAGATCGGGGCCCTGATCACACCAGACAGGGCCCACTTTCATCACCTCAAGGAAACTGAGTCACTTCCCAAAGGCCCCACCTCCAAATGCCATCACACTGAGGGTTATGGCTTCAACATGGGAATTTGGAGGACACACACATTCAGTCCCATAGCATGGTGCATGCCATGAATCTATCCAAGCTCTTAACTCTCTCGTTTCATGCATCTGGGGTTGGCTGGGCTCAGCAGGGTGGTTCTTGTGGGGGTCTTTCCACACAGTGGCCATCAGAGGGTGGCTGAGGCCAGGTTACCTCACAGGCCCTTTCATCTCACACCTGCCATCTGACAGGAAAACCCACACCTGGGCTCTCTGGGACTTTCTCCCTCGAAATGCCTTTTCCTTGTGGTGGCCTCAGGGTCACCGAACTTTTTACATGGCCACTGAAAGATACCAGGACAAGGGCTCCAAGAGAAACCTGCAGGTGTGTTGTTGTTTGAATGCAAGGAAGATGCTCCGACCAGAACCTGTAGCGCTGGACCCTGATCTTGGACATCCAGCCTTCAGGGCTGTGAGCAGTAAATACCTGTTGTTGATAAGCCACTAATCTCTGGTATTTGTGACAGCAGCCAGGACAGACTATGACAGGCTTCTCCAGGGAGGCAAAACCAACAAGATATATTTTAAGCAGTTGGCTCATGTGATTTTGGAAAGTGACAGGTTTGAAATCTGGAGGCTGGGAACTTGGGCTGGTGTCAATGTTGTCATCTATTTCCAGAAAACTTTCCTCAGTACACATGTTCCTCAGGCTAGAATGGCCACCATTCTTCCCCATGAAAATCAGGCGAAGCCCGCACGCTGCACACCTTGCTCCTGGGCCCAGCTGTTGGTGTCTCTGGTTCTCCAAACCCCAGTGGGTCTCGGGGGGCCACAGCTGAGGTGTACCCTGGACTTTGCGGAGTAATCCCAGAGTGGAAAAAGAAATGCACAACAAGGCCAGAGGTTTGAAGCAACTGGGCATTGTTTACTAGTAACTGAGTCAGAAAGACAATGGCGTAGGATGGAGCCCTGTAAATCAGAACCGGCACGCTGGCAGCTGTCTTCCCACATGGAATTGGCGGACATCCACTTTCTCTGCGGCGGTCTTCCACTCTCCTCCCAGGGGGTCTGTTTCCAGCTAATGCATCTTGACAGGTCTGCTGGGGCTACGACAGCACTTAAAATGAGACATTCCATGGAAGGCTCCGGGAAGTTTCTGTGGCCGTGGCGGAGTGGGTAACTCCAGCTTGGAGCTCTCAGTTAACGCCCTCATCATGGTGGGTAGTGGGCAGAACCTGGAGGGCCCTGGCCACTCTCTCCTTCCTATGACAGAGTGGCCCTGCTCCGTCTCCACAGGGAATTCCTGGACCTGCCTGCAGGTCTCGCCTCTGCCCATGCTTCTTACAACATGGGGCCAGGGTTTCAGGTGGAGCCTCAGCTCTGTCCACTCAGGATTTAGGGGTCAGATGAATCTGTTCAATGCTGGTACTAAAGAAAAGCCAGGTAGGCCTGCCAGGAAAGGGAACCTTGGCTGCTGCCCAACTTGACCTCAGGTACGTCTAGGTGGCAGGCTCTGTCTTGGGTCACAGTAGGCTGTTGAGGGCCTAAGCTGATCTTTTCCCCTCTGAACCCAAAAGCAGCTTCAGCTTTCCTGGGAGGCCTTGGAAGGAAGTCACCAGGAAACCCGCATATACAGAGTGGCCTCCATGTGGAAGTCTGCCTCCCAGGAACAGGCTCCTCTAAGACCTAAAGTCAGTTCAAAGCCTTGTCACTGGCCACGGTCCCTTTACGTGCCTGCAGGGACACTTCCGGCGAATCTGCAGAGTGAGTTTTTGCCCTGTGTGATAGCCGCCAGTCCTGGAGCCTGTGCTATGAGCACCACCCACTGCCGCCCTCCTCCACCACACTCCCAGCACACTCCCCCGGCCTGTCTCATCAAGCGGTTTTCTCCCTTTGGGTTCCAAAGGCCGTCTCCTAGCCTCTGTGACCTTTCTTCTTGGAGAAACCTCCCACACACCCTTCTAAGTGGCTCTCCACTGCCACTAATGCAGCCCAGTGGGCTCCAGCCCCACTCCGGGTGAATGAAGGCCTGAGGGTGTGGCATCTCCTTGAATCCTCCCAATCCCTCCACAGCTATTACTACCCCCAGCTTACAGGTGAGCTCAGCCCTCCGCAGTCTGAGCAAATGACTGTTCAGAGAATAGAGGAAGCCAGATGACCCACAGCCGGGAAATAACTTACATATGCAGGTAGAGAAGAACCCCTGATACCAAGTTCAGGCATTTCAGGGGCAGAGGATGGAGGAAAGGGGGGGAGAGAGGGAGAAAGGGAGAGAGAGGTTAATTGATTCAGGTTTCCTCCAGAGACCCTGGTCCTCATGCGATGGAGCTGTGTAAGTCTAGAACTTCAGACGCATCATTAAAAAAGAAAAAAAAGTCCAGATACTTCCTGGGGCTGAGACCTGTGAGAAATTAAATGATACCCAGACACCCTTCCTACCCTCCTCTATAACAATGCCTCCAGACAGCTGTAGTGCTGTCAGCATCTGGCAGTGACAATGAGCTAATTTATCAGCAGAGCTGAGCCAGAGCTCAAACATGTTAGAAAACAACAAAAAAGCCTACTTTAGATGAGCCAGAGTAATAGCCCTGAACTTGGCCCATAACTATACTAAATACTGAGGCAAACAGCATAATTTGTATCTTAAGATAGTATTTACATGAAGCCATATCAAATTTTGAAATACTGAGACTGAAAAACCACATGAAACTCTTCCAATAAAAAGTATTAGAACATCACACCAAATTACTAAAAATTCTTGGAGAAGGCATGAAAGTGTATGGAAATGAGGCACAACCAAGCAGCAACCCCGAGGTGGGCGGATGCAAGAACAGCGAGGCCACCACGTGCCTGCGCTCACCTGAGCGGGCCACCAGTGGACAGTCCTGCTCAGCCGGCACTGGGGACTGTGCACTCACTGTCCAACACTCACAGCCTTTGACCATTTGCCCACTGGGCCCTCTGTCCTTTATCACTTGGGAGGCATGGAAGGTTCCAGATGCAGATGTGAGGACTGTGAGCCACTGTAAGTTGGTTATCAGTTTCTTGTCTCTTTGCACCTGACGTGCAGAGCACTATCCAGCCCTGCACACAGCTGAGTGTTTCTCCTCCTTCCTTCTTAGCTAGGGGCAGCCTCTGCCAAGAAAATGAAATCCCAGGGGAGAGGTGCTTGAAAAGGATAAGAGGGACAAGGGGCATCTGGTATTTGATTTGTCCTCTGGCTCTTTTCTGTCTGACTGCCTGGAATGCTGAATGTAATAGCTGGGGCTCCAGCCACCATTTTGTGCCATGAGACTGGAAACCAAGCACCAAGAATTACCAGTGACAGAGAAGACAGATACTGGGAAACTGAAACACCAAGAGTACCTGCTAATGTCCTTTCTTGATGTGAGACAAACCACTGCATGTTTTATTTAAAGCACTGCTATTTCCAGTCCCATCTCATGTAGTGGACACAAAATGAGGCATGTCATCAGGTGACCAGAGGACTATCTTCATACATGAATCCATATACATATCATGTGTTTAGCACAGACATGATACAACACAGAAGCTTAATAACTATTGTGGCAAATGGATAAATAAATGAAAAATTACAGAATGTGGCTGACTTGCTAGAAAAGACTCCTTTATCCTAGATCAAAAAACATATTCAGTGATTAAACTGATAGAAATTGTAAGTGCAAAACTATGGGTTCATTTTAGAATACACGACTACATGTTATTAACATGGAAAGAACAATTAAACCTTTAGACAGAAATCTTACGAGAAAGCCTCACTCAGAGGATGAAGTGCTAAAATTTCTGCACAGTAATTCATGTTCTGTTTAGTATAATGGCATCACTATGTAAGGAAAAACATGCATCACTTTCTGAAGAAAAGACAATGAATCTTTCATGGTGGGGCCAGAGGACGCAATCTGTTTGCACCCTGCACGTGGGAGCTGCTTGGCTGAACCCCGGAGGCTCACAAGAGCTAGCTTCCTGAAGGCTTTGTTCTGAATATCGATGCAGCCAAAGTCAATTTCTCATGCAATGCAAAACGGCTCTCTTTGTTCTGTAAATTTCTCATTTTCTCCATGATTTTTAAACAGAAAAATGACAAGTAGGAACCTGGAGAACAAAAATAACTGGCTTCTAATTGGGAATCTCAGTCACTAAGTACAAAATAGAACAAAATGCTTTATAAACAAAAAAAGGAACAAGAATATAAAAAAATCATATAGATGCAGAAGTCAAAAATGACGCTTACAATATCTTATACCAACTTGTTGGAGAAATCAAGGCAGAGTGACCTGGAAAAAGAAAGAGGACGCTCCATGGTTGCTAGTGTGAGACACCTCCCAGGTGCATCCCCAGTGTGGGACAGCTGTGCAAGTGGGGACAGGAATGAATGGAGTCAGGGACTTGCCTGAAGAGCCACAGGGTACGACTGAATGGGTGTTTTGGGGGCCGAGGATCCTGCTTGCTTCTGGGGAGAGAAACTGGATCTGGGGTTCAGGAGGAAGGCTTCCACTACATTTCGAACAAAGTGAATACCTTATTAACAATAATTTAAATTACCATTATTTTAAAAAATATTCTATACCACTTCTAGTGGACTGAATAGCATCCCACCTCCCTCCACACCCCTTAAACTTATGTCTCAGAATGTGACCTTGTTTGGAAGGAGGGTCTTTGCAGATGTCACTAAATTGAGAGACGAGATCATCCTGGATTAAGTAGAATACAATTCTGTTGCTTTAAGCCACAAGTCTGATAATTTGTTGCAGCAGCCACAGGAAAATAATAAACCACTTTTTTTCTTTCCTGAATCATCTTGGTCTCTAGTAAAGAAGTACACTTGAAATACAATTAAATAAAATCAGTTAACTTCTTCCTAATTTTCTATCTTAAATTTACACCCAACTAGTAAATACTTTAGATTTCTCAGGCTATGTGATCATTGTTGCAACTACTCACACCAGGCTGCTGTGGAGGCAGACAATACGCTAATGAATAATAGGATGGCTGTCTTTCAATAAAACTTGGCTTACAAAAATGGGTGGCAGACTGGATCTGGCCTATGCAACGTAATTTGCTGCCTTTTGACCTAAACACATTTTTTTGTTATGCCACGACTGTGGGGCTGTAAATGCTGGTCCGTCAGGTATGGGGAAGATGAGTTTAACAGGGCTTGGTCGGCACAACTGCTCTGACCTTAGATCACAGATGAGTAATCTCAGGAGAAAGCAATGATTTAGAGCTCCAGGATGCTAGTAGTAAGCACAGGTTCACGTGCACACAGGCCTCATTGCTTCACCAGAAGCAGGACTTGCCTGCCCCTCAGTCTCTCAACAGATTCACTCACGTGGACATATGTCACCAGTACTGTGTGGCCTGCAGAGCCAGATGCTCACAAGGCAAGCACACCTCACACTCACCTGTCAAGGAGAAAATAATTGAAAGGTGTGTGGTGTACATGAACACACATGTGTACATGTGTGCAGACATACATGAAATAGCTAGAGCCCTAGACATATTCAGTATGACTCCACGATCCACACTCTAGTGCTGGAGATATTTGGTCCATTGGACGGGACATCAGCCACGTCTTCAGAAAGTCATGGGCTTGGCTTTTCAGGATGAACCATTCATAGGGAAAGCGGACAACAGGCTGCCTGCCTGCTTACAAGGAGGCACGATCATTCGAGTCTACATTCACTTGCTGAGTGCCTACAGTATGCCAGGCTCTGTGGCAGACTCTAAGGGCAAAAGTGTTATTGAAAAACAGGCTCTCAGAACCCTGCAGGGAGGAGTGAGTAGTATCAGACCCCTTTGCAAACTTGAGGCTTCAGTAGAAGCTTCTAGTCCAAGGCCCAACACCAAGGAAAGAGCAGAGCCAAGACCAAGCCCAGGGCCAGTGGCCCCCTGCCTTCCCCTGGGTTGCTCCTCAATCAGTCAGCACTCACCTGCCATGCTGCTGTAACCACTGAGCTCTCCTGTCTTCACACCACAGGAGGGACCTCCTGCTCACACAGTGGGTACAAAGTGCCCACATTCATGCACACATTCCACTCCTGTATACATGAACACATGCATACTCGTGTCTCAGACCAGGGGTGATAAACTATTTGATATCCTGAATACCTTTGTATGTAAACAGTCAAATTGTCCTTGACTGAAGGACTGCTATCAAGGTCTTCCATCCTCATCCTGGAGACAGGAATGTTGAAAGGAATTTGAACCCTGGGAAAGAAGCAGTGTATGCCTGAATGCAGACACGGGGCCGAGAGCGACTCCACAGGTGGACATGAGAAGAAATCTAGTTCTTTCTGAAGAACTTGCATTCTGATATTTGGGGGTGGGGAGGCGGGTAAGCCCGTCTTCCCTGCTCCCTGCCTTCTGTCCTCCTGCCAGCTTTCCAGCTGGGGCTCTGGCCAGACTAGATCTGGATAAAGAGTGAGGTGCCTGGAAAGTGGAGTCAACAAAACCGGCAGATCAACACTCTTAGAAACCAGAACATTTACATTTAATTCTTTTTTGGTAAGTTAACACCATCTCTCTAGGAAATGGTACAATCTTGCATGTTATTTTCACAGCCAAAGGAGCTACATCTGTCTCTGCTTGTGCTTTGGGTTCGTTTTGCAGTAGATGTACCACCGCCCACGCCTCTTCACCCGGTAACAGTCCCGGCAACGCTTCTTCAGGACGCCCTTGGTCTTGAACCCCAGAGCAGGCTGCAGGAAAGGCAAGGGGCAGCAGGAGAGGGGTGAGGCCACCACTTTGCTGGGCTGCGCCCCTGCTGGGACTGCAACGCGCAGGGGACCCAGCAGGAGTGTGGAGAGCGCACGGGATGTCGTCGTGCAAGGACTCAGACGTAGGAGAGGGTTTACAGCAGAAACCACCATTTTCTTTATAAAAACAGCCATGTTGTGGCTGACTCTATGCAAAAAAAAAAAAAAAAAAGGTGGTTACAGTGTCTTCCATGCTTCCTACTATTACAACTTTGTTTTGTTTACCTCACTGTCGGGTAGGCATAGAAGCTGAGGGTTAAGGGGTGCTACAATTCTCCAGTGCAGCAAAAACCCTAACAGCTCTGCAGGAGACAGGGGCCCCAGGTGGAGCACTTGACCTACCTACCGGGAGCCTGGGAGAGGCTGATCAGACCTTAAGCGTAGGCCACGCCCTGCACTTTGAAATAATTTAGCCAGGTGGAGGGATAAGTGACTTGTGACTTGCCCTGCCCTGTTAAGACACCGCAGCAATGAAGCCTGACCCCCCACCCAGGGGCTCCGGGCCGGGCCACTAGGGCCTAAACAAGGCCAGTGTCTACGCCTCACCAGTTTCAGCGAGGCGGGCGCCCACGTGTAGGATGGGTCTACATCCTCATACAAGTGGGGTAACCGCTTCTCCGTGAACTCCGACCCCGCTCAGGTTTAGCATGGGGCAGAGCTGGCCTGGTTTCCTGGGCATGAAGCACCCGGCTCCCGGGCCGGCGCCCCACCAGCCGACTGCAAGGAACTCCGGCGGGGTCGCTTGTCAGGTGCGGACTGCTCGGGGTTTCTCGGAGGCGGCGCACTGGCTGGCGTCGCGGGACTCGGCCCCAACACTGGCGCGTGTCGCTCGCAGTTCGCACACCGCGCCGCGAGGCTCGGGCGTCTAAGGGATGGGATCCGGCCCCACGCACCGCCCCCCCCCCCACCGTAGCCAACAGGGGGAGACTGAGGCCGCAGGGCCGACGTCTTCCGGCCGATCCCGTCCCCAGCCTCTCGACCTGGCAGCCGGCTGCAGAGGAGACCGAACCCCGGCATCACGCCGCCTTCCTAGTTCCCACCTGCTCGGGACCCGCAGGGACCCCTGACCTGTGAAGAACGGGCCCTGGCCCTGCCTTGCCTGCCTTGTTCCTCAGCCAGCGCCAGCGTCCCAGCCCGCGCCTGCGCAACGGGGCGGAGACGCCAACCCAGAGTTTCTTCCAGAAAGGAAACCGGCGCCGGGGTCACGTGGCAGCACCGGTCCCGTGGGACGCTAAGACCGAGCCCTTGCGCGCGTAGCAGACTTGGAGGGAGCCGGGTTCCTCCCTTCCCCGCCTTCCAGTCCCGGTCCATAGAGCACCCAGCAGGATGCCCCCTGCAACCTGTCACCCACAATTGGTTGTGATGGTGGCGGGGAGGAATGCAGAAATGGGAACTAAAAAAATATATATGTCTAGAATGAGAAAGTTACAACGAAGTAGACTTGAAAAACCGACAATACTAATGTAAAACAAAAATCTAGGAAAACCATGTGCTGGTACTACGTGAACACCCTAGGAAAACTGGCGAGTCCAAGGCAAACGGACAATGGTTCTAACTGGTTGCAATTAAATACCTTCTTCCCCTCCTACATTTTATTATGAAACATTTCAAAGAGATAAAAGTTGAAAGACTCTTATGATGAGCACCATGTACACCCAGGTACCACTAAGAGCGATGAACCTGCCTTTCAGGGGGCGTGTCTGCGAACCCACCCGTCTACTTTCTGGGCACGCGAAGGCGACCCGCAGACGTGGTGCACCTGCCCAGATGCTCTTTGGTTCTGCTCGAGCACCCGACAGTAAGCACCATTCCTTTCAGAGAGGTTTTCAGAGCATCACGTTTCTCGTCACCTGCTGGGCTCTCCTCCACAGCCGGGACGGCTGTGGGTGTACTCAGCTCCTGGGGTGTGGCGATTGCACGACTCTGCCCTGAGCTAAGTCTGCCCCCCTCCCTTCTGTTTTCGCCCATGCCCCTGGGTCTATGCACAGGCAGTTTAGAGGAGGCAGGAGAAGCACAAAAGTGAAGCGCTGGGACGCCAGCCCGGTCCTGCCCAGGTGCCCTCTGGGGTAGTGGACCTGTCCGGTGCTGATCACGTTGGGACCGGTGGCGGGAGGGGCGACAACGGTTGTGCTTTAATGGTAGCTTCACTGGCACTGTGCTTCGGGAATCCTCAAACAGGCGGTCCATCACCACCGCTCCCCACCCCCAGCCCCCGGCAACAAAGAAATGCGCACCGCGCAACGGGAACGCACTTCCAATTTCCTCTCTAGGCAGGAATCCTTCACCAATAAAAACATATCATATGTATCCCCCTGATTATCGATTGCCACTGAGTGCAAACAATGCATCTCCACTTTTTACCCACCTCTGCCTTTCCCCTGGTAAGAATAACAGCTACGGTTGTGCTCAAGGTTTCCCTCCTTATCGCAGCTGCGACCTGGCCTGCAGCTGCACCCGCCAAGACACTTCAGACCCGAACACAGCACGCATGCGCACCTATCCAGGGGGAGCGTAGTCTTGCTCGCTCGGGCCCAGCTTGGCTGTGCGCAAGCGTCAACGCTGGCGCGTGGACGCGCCGGGTCAAGGGTCAACCCACAAGATGGCGGCAGCGTTGACCTTCTGCCGGCTTCTGGGCCGGGGCGGCGCGGTGGCTCTTACCCTGCCTCGGGGCGCCAGATGTTTCGGGGCGCACATCTCGCCGACCGGGGAGAAGGTCACGCACACCGGCCAGGTAACCGGTGCGGCGCGGAGGACGCTTGAGTGGGCGGAGTCCAGGTCAGACTCCCGGTTTTTCCGCTGTCCCCGGTGCCCCGGTCCTCCCGGTGTCCTCCGATTCCTGGTTCGTGGGGAGGGATCACGGAGGACCGGCGACTGAGTACAGTGCGGGTCCCTGGTGCTGTCGCACGCAATAACCTGGGTGGATTTAAACGGCCGCTGCGGTGCTGGTCTTAGCGGCGTGTTTGCAGATTCTGTGGTCTGAGAGTGTCCCCGAACTCTAAAATGAGATTGTTACCCCAAAAGTAGCTGTGGGGAGGCTTTCCATTCTACTCAAAACGACAGATTCTGTGGCTCGAATCTTGTAATGTTTGTGTGATATTAAATAGTACACTTAACATAATTTGAGAGTCAGCTGTAGTCCAAAACTACAGGCTATAATTGTAAGCCAAAGATGAGAGTAAGTACCTATATTATTAACGTATCACCCGGAAGATTTAGAAGGGACAGAACCACGGGCCGTTTGTGGAGAAGGGGGGGTGCACCTTCCCTGCCTGAATTTGCCTCCTTTGCAGTCCCACTTCACCTGGCAGCCTTCCAGTTCAGATTATTGCCCATTGTCATCTTAGGGGTCCTGCTGAAAAATGCCCCTAGTTGCACAGCTATACTTGGCCCCTCATGTGTTTGATCCTGAATGACGTGAACATTAAGAAGACCACTTTTCTGTAATGTTTATGATTGATATGAAGTGACCTCTTTCTGAATGAAGCTGTAAAAATCACATATGGTCTTTTTCTTTTCAGGCTTATGATGATAAAGACTACAGGAAAGTTCGATTTGTAGGTCGTCAGAAAGAGGTAAGTATGAGAGATAAGCTGTCATAAAACCTTTATGTAACCAACAAGAAATAAAAATAATATGTAAGATTTAAACATTTTCCCTAATTTGTGAGCACTCTAGATTTGTAGTTCTGCATTTTTCCCCCTCCATGTTCCATGTGGCTATTTTGGTTTTGTTTCCCTTCTGCCCCCGCAATGTCACAGTATATAACAACATCTTGTAAGTGTAGTTCTGATTTACAGATAAATGAGAGTGGTCTTTTTCTTTATTTCTGTGCCTTGTACTCCAGAGACCCTCAGATTAGAGTAAGTTTTTTTTCCATAGTCATTTTGAGTCACTCCTTCCACTCAGTCAGCCTGTTGATTCTTCTTGGTAAGCTTCAGCTTTCCCTAAATCTTGTGTCCCCTTTCCTTTGATGTCGGTTACATTGTCCATTCCCAAAGTCTGGTTTTCTGCTTCCATTCCTCCTTTGTGGGTGTCATGAGGGCAGAAGCCGTGTGGTGGAGATGGAGTTCAAAGCACTGGATAGAGCAGTTTGGAGCAAATCGGTCTTGGGGTTGGTCCTGCAGCTCTGTCCCCAGCTTCCTATCTGAGCTCTTCTGGTGCTTTAGCAAGCATCTGGGTCTGTCACAGATTCCTCTCTGCTGGAAATTCTCCAGTAGCCCCGGTTTCTGATCGCCATAGCAGAGGGCAACCTGGAGCAACTTAAAAACAAAGCTATTAAAGACAGTCAGGCGCTGACCGTGTTGCCCCTCCATCAGCCTCTCCCTGTCAGCTCTCCTGAACTGGCTCTCCTTAATGGTTGTCCTAGGTCTGGTCTCTGGCGCCTTTCCTCTTTGGAATCATGCGTGTCCAGGGCACATCCTCAAGTTGTGACGGTGCCCAGCACGTCTGTAAATGATGAGCTGGCATTCTGCTCTGGCCGTTATTCTTACGACAAAAATTTGGCATTGAGTGGCATTTTAAAATTCATTTCCAAGAGATATTACTGTTTTAGAAAACTTTACACATACTGGAAAATCACACAGAAAGCACAGTTTCCGTATGCCCCTCACACTATTCCCCTGTCATCAATATCTGGCATCAGTGTGCTACATTTTTTACAAGTGATTGATTTAGACGTTGAATGAGTATTAATACATTAGTTTCAACTCGAGTCCATAGATTTCATGAGGGTTTACTCTTTGCTGTACATTCTGTGGGTCTTGACAAAGGTATAGTGTCGTGTATCCACCATTACAGTATCATACAGAGTAGTTTTGTTGTCCAGAAAACCCTCTGTCTTCTACCTATTCATCCCTGCTTTTTAGCATTTTCTCCAAACTTACTTAGTTTAAAAATTAATTTGGATGAAAACTTCAGCTTTTACTGTGATTTAAAAATTATATGTGTATGTAACACATGTATGTGTAGCTAATATAATTATTGATACTAGTGCTAAAAACACCCAATGTTTTAAATCATTGAACTGGGCTTTTAGTTTATTTTAAACTTGTAAATTTCCATTAATTACAGTAGAGAATTATAATTAAGGTCAAAATTTTACAGAATATTGATTATCGAACTGGGTTATTATTTCCTTTTTTATTAGTTTCAGTATTGTTTTGTAGAATTTATGTTTCATCTCTTTAATCTCAGTTTGATGTAAGGCAGTAAATTTTCCATAGGAACAGTCACTTCCAAAAACATGAGTTTAAAAAAACTCAGCTAACTGACAAGTGAATAGTTTAAACCTAAGTATATTTAGGCCCAGATGAATTGATCAAGAAGTAAATATTAAGAGAGGTTCATATATATATATTTTTTATGTTAGTGACCTGGAAGACTAATTTTTACAGTGGCTGGGCAGTTTAGGGTATGTGATACAGTGTGTACTTAAGAAAACACTACATTTACCGATAATGTGAACTGTACAAGGTGCCATGACATGTCTTGTAAGGTCCAATAGTGCTTTTTCCTTCCCGTGTCCCGTCCTGGGGCAGGGCACACGCTGCAGCCCTGAGTTTCAGCAGACTCTGAAGCTGGGCCGTGGCTGTGTGCGGTGGCTGGGCATTGACTCCCGGGCTCTTTGTCTTCCTGCAGTTGAGCGGAGTCCCAGAATGTTAATCATGGGAGGTCGGGGTCGCCCTGGAGCTGCAGTTCTGAGTGACAGGGGCAGTCCTGTGTCAGTCTCAGGCGTCAGGCATCAGCTGCCCTTCCCACAGGAGACAGCTGGTCTCTTGGACTGCGTGATGGGAGTTTGTTAGTGTGGCCTTTGTGACACATTTGTCACTGAGGTAGACACTATATTATTTACACCCGGAGGCTTCATTTGTATGGCGCATGGCTTCATCTGCAGCGGCAGTGAGTGGGCTATCACTCAGCACTGGCCCGGTAGAAGGTGTGGTGTACGGGGAGCCCAAGACCTTGGTGGAGGCTCTGTGTTTAAAGGAGCTTGTAAAACAACGAGACAGCAGCACCGATGCTTGTGGTGTTTGTTTTAATGTCGACATGTTTCCCACTGACTTTCTGCTGTGTTTTCGGAAGTAGAACTTGAAGGAAAAGCTTTACAAAATCATAATCTGTAACTGACAAAGCTTTTGAAAAATAACCAAACCTCTTCACAATGTCTGCATTGTGTGGGGTCAGGGTGTTTGGCACCGTTTGTGTTGGTGGCAGACGGGGCCTTCTCTGTGTGTGAGGGGCGTGAGGGATGCTGTCCCAGGTTGTGCGTCCTCTGGACAGTTGGCTGGCTTTGGAAGAAGTTAACTGAGCTTGATTGTGTTCTTATTTTCAAGTTTTATGAAATTAGGTATGCTGTCACCCTGCCTTATTTGTGAGGATTTGTTTATGCCTAGTCTTGGTTTTCGTGTCTCCCCCGGAACAGTAGGCCCCTGGTATAGAATGACCCAGCATGGGATGCTGGGCGTGCGCGGCTGGAAGCTGCACGGCCCTGGGTGGCCCGGACTGACCAGGTGCAGCGGTCCTCACCTGTAATGGTAGACAAGTACTGAGATTATTCCCAAGCCAAATGGCAGAGTAACCTTGAGCAACATTTATTAGTCTTATGCTCAACCTCACACTGCCCTGTGGTCTTGTCTTTATTAAGCCGTCTCTTCCTGTAAACTTTTGATGGCTTTTAGGAAACCTGGAGGGGGAAGGACGGTGCTGTCCCTCTGACACTTGGCCCTCGGTGTGGCGGGTTCCAGTTGAGTGACTCTCTGGCCTCCAGAAGAGGGTGACTTTCAGAGCGTGCTGTTGCTGTTGCCATCCACCCTGGAGTGGCCAGCGATGCGGAAAAGATGCTGGGTTCCACAGGCACCACCAGACAAACTAATCCTCAGGAGCCAAGTGTTGGCTATAGAGGTTGCCTGTGATCGCTGTACATGGCTCCAAAAAGGAGCAGGTTTGGAGAAGGTGCTGCTGGGTTTCTTCACAGGCTGTGCGGCACTTGGAGTACGGGAGCCTCAGCCCTCGGTGTGGGGCTGGTGGTCACAGGGCGTGAGTTGTGGGGCTCTCAGTCCCGGGAGGGACTGTGAGGGCCCAGGTTCGGCTCTTCCCCTGTACACCCGGGCACTGATGCTGCACTAATGCAGTTTCCCAGCATGGTGTGCCTTGTCTTTTTGACAGGTCCTGAGGACTAGAGCTTTTTTGACTTTTTGACTAGAACTGAGGACAGCTCTAATTGAGGCAGATCCAACCAAGACATACCTCCCACCTAGCGTCCCAAGTTTGCCACAGTAGGGCGTGGACAGACAGATTATTTGCCCAGCCAGGAAGTCTGAATTGCTGTAGTAACTATGCCGTGGAGGGGCTGGTTCAATGATGCCCTGCTCCCATGCGCCTGGCCACTCAGTGTCAACAGTTACCCTGGACACTGACCAGCGCGGCCACGCCTGTTTCTGCCATGTTCCTCGCCGTCTCTGTTGTGTCACCAGGTCTGGAATTGATTGTGCACAGCTCCGTAAGGGGTTGACAGTGGCAGGATCATCTCACCCGAAACTACAGAGGCTCTTTCAGTCCATTACTCTAGGTGGCCTAGATATTCTGGACTGCGTTGTGTTCTTCATTGTACAGCTTGTTTGACTCCGAATGCAAGTGAGTTGCATGTATTGCAGTGGTGGCAGGTTTCTCTGACCCGTAGGTTCCCATTCCCCTGTCCACACATGCAGTCTCTTTTTGCATTTGTGACGTGTGTGTATACCCCCCTTCCCCTCACATACACACAGCCCTTTTTCTGCCTCGGACTCACCTGTCACAGGACTCGGGCATTTCTTCTGTGAAGCTGCCGGCTCTGACCGATGGCACTGCTGTCGTGCTCCTCGGAGCCTCTGGTCCTCTCGAGTGTGCGTACTCGGATCAGACCCGGGTTCTTGGTCTGCGTGACCCTACGGGGCAGGTGACGTGCGTGCTTTAGGTCATTAACTCATACAGGTTGTAAGGCATGGTGTTCTCTTCTCAGTAGTTTGAGGACTTACATTTAGGGAAAAAAACAAAACACCTATGGTTACTCTGAGGAAAGAAGAAATGCTTGATTCTTTCCCTTTATTTACCAGTTTTAAAAATAATGAGCTGATTTTCTTGTAGTAAGGAAATTAAAGAAGTTTGAAAATATCAGTGTGGAATCAAGGGTTTTAGTGATTTGTTTTCAGTCCTTTGCGGTTATAATCTCATTGTTCCTCAGATTTCCCATGTCCAGTTTATTCCAAATCGGCAGTGCCCCCAAGTCGGCTACCCTTTTGACCCATCTGTAGTTGTCTCTGCTGACCTCTGGTCTCTCTGTCACAAACGCACGGCTCCAGTTCATCTGCAGCATCTCTGCACGGGCCCTGGAACCAGCTGTTTTCAGTGCCCTGGTTTCTTTAGTGTGAAATGGTGGCTGTGGACTCATTGCCACTCACTGGGTGTCCCTATTCCCAGTGGGCAGAGCTGTGGGACCATGTGTGTGTAGAGAGAGGGATGGCAGAGAGGAGGGAGGAGGTGATGAGTGGGGCAGAATGTTAACGGCCCGAGGCCAGGCAAGGACAGAATGGGAGTTCTTTGCACTGTTTTAATTCTTGCAACATTTCCGTAAATTTGAAATTATATCCAGTGAAAAATTAAGTGGGCTGTATATACATATATTAATTATGTATTTTGAAGATCTGTAATGATATTTTCAGTGAAAATGTACAGAATATAATTCTGCCTGTGCTGACAGGATGTAAATGTCTGTGGGGCAGGTTTCTACGTAAATTTAAATGAAATTGAATTTTTGTGCTCGTCTGTACAAGGTTTTTTTTCCTTGTGCAGGTGAACGAGAACTTTGCCATTGACTTAATAGCTGAACAGCCCGTGAGTGAAGCGGAGAGTCGCATCATATCGTGTGACGGCGGTGGGGGGGCTCTGGGCCACCCGAGAGTCTACATAAACTTGGTAACGTGGCCCGTCCACCTTCCTGTCCTGCCTGCTCCTGCTCCAGGGGGGCCCTCGCAGTGTTCCTCTGACCACGCACTGTCTCACCGACCTTGCCTACAAAACCAAACCGCAGGGCCGAGCACCGAGGCATCTTTTCAGATGTGACGTGCCCTGCAGGGTCCTACTTAGCGTTAGTAGCACCGACTTACCAGCTTCCTCTCAGACACGTAGGAGTCCGTCTTTCTCGCTGAGCCTTCCTTTGCAGCCCATTCTGTTGATACAGACACACTTGGGGCCTAGAGAAGAGGACTTGGGATATTAGGGCCAAGAATAAGCCACAGGCTAAAGCTCAGATGCACATGTGGTGTGAAGGAGAGGGGAGGGAGCTGGCAGGACCCACCACCGCCCCTTCTGCTGGTGGTGTGAGCGAGCTTGGACCCTGAACCCCAGCCCTGTGGGGACGCCCCCCTAGTCCGAGTCAGTGAGACTCCGGCTGTTCTGGAGGGGTCAAGCCAAGGGCAAGAAGTGGCTGCTGTGCTGACATTCTGTCCTTGCAGTGGCCCTTTGAGATGCCCTCGTGTTCCTGGGCGGGGCCCGAGGCCGGGGAAGGAGCCAGAGCTGGACCTAGGCTTCTTGGGCACTGTGGCAGTTCTTAGCTCAGTGGTGATTTGGGTTTGCAGGTGGTTCGGGCCGACAGGGCATTCAGGTGTTGTGTGTGCTTTCAGTGTCTAATCGCTAACTGTATTAGATTTGAAGCAGAATGTGGAACTATGAGGTCTTCCCTCTTGAATTTTTTCAGGACAAAGAAACAAAAACTGGGACGTGCGGTTACTGTGGCCTCCAGTTCAGACAGCACCGTCACTAGAGCCGACCGTGCACCTGGGTCTTAGGAGGCTATGCACCTGAGAGCTTCCGTGTACGAGTGAGCGGGGAGGTTCCCGTGCTGTACGTGGGGCTTACCTACTTCGAATAAAGGGTGTTGTCCCGGATGGCTGTTCGCAAGTGTGTTTCTGTCACGAAGGGACTTTTGGAAAACAGTGTCACTTAGAAGTGTGGGCTGGATCGGGGTCCCCTCCCACCAGATGTTTTTGGACAGGGTCTTTAATCCATGTGACCACACCAGGCTGCTGAGAGAAATGAAAGAAAACTGTATTCTCCCTTCAGCTACAGTTTCCGCTTCAGCCGCTGTGATCACACATGGTGTCCCCAGTCTGCCATTCCAACCTCCAGCCTTAGATCTCTTGTACAAACAGCATGTCCAGAGAGTGTCTAAAGGAACTGCATAGGCAGCAGCAGCCTGTGACCGTGGCTGGGTTTCCACAGCGCAGCTGAAGCCCAGTCTCCTCACCCGGAGCATCTCCACGCAGGCGACATGAGGTCCACAGAGACACTGTCCAAATGGAGTGAGCCCCGGGCTTCCCTGCCCTGAGCATCACTAGTCTGTTAGAATCAAATGTCCTTCCCCACAGAAATAGGGTTCCGTCCCTTACCATCCCCTTCACTCCCACTTCGTGCTCAGGCAGCAGGAGTCCTGGGGGCTGGCGCGGGCTCTGGCGGGGCAAGGTGGATGCCTGAGGTCAGGGAGCCACTCACGATGTCGTCAGCCACCTTGCCTGACTTTTGTCATTGATCCACCCCACATCGAAGAGCAGTCCCCTCCCTCATCCCCCCCCCCCCCAGGTCACAGCCCTGCAGCTGTCTGCCCTCTCCCTATGGAAGAGGGCAGACAGATAGTGGTGAGAGTCCCATGAGCCAGGGCCTCACTAAGGGTGCTGATGTCTCTGGGGCATCACAGGGCCCATGTTCAGTGCTGTCCCAAAGGGCACTCCAATGCCCAGGTGGGCTGTCCCAAGCCTCCTCTGCCCGGCCATGTGAGGGGTCACACTGGTCTGGACGCATAGGCAAGGGGCCTGAGCTGTGACTGTGTGTGTGCACCAGTGACCTGGTGTGATGGCAGAAGGTGTTGCATGCATTTTTCTGTCCTAGAGAGGTTGGTGACTACAGCAGCCCTTCACTGGGTCCCGCAGACACCTGGTAGTGCGGGGAGACGTGCCCTTTCCTGGGGTGGTTCTCAGAAATTACTGCCACGGCGGCCAGAAGTCTTAAGTCAGGGTGTCCCCAGGCCTCGTGCTTTGCTCCCTCTGAAGACACTGAGGAAGGCTCTTCCAGGCGTCTCGAGCTCCTGGTGGCTGCTGGCTTCCCTTGTAGACACATCACTCCAGTCTCTGCCTCCATCGTCACATGGCCTGTCTCTGGGTCCCTGGTCCACACCAGTCATTGGATTTGGAGCCCACCCACATCCAGTGTGACCTTACCTTGTTACACCTGCAGAGACCTGATTTTCAGATAACGTCCCATTCTGGGGTTCTGGGTGACGTGTTTAGGGGACACCATCTCCTAGAACAGGGTGACGGTGCACTCCCGTCTTTTGACTTGTCCTGTCACCACTTGCCCTTGGTCAGGTCTGACATAAGGTGGGGTGTCCTCGCCTACCACCTCTGCAAGGACTCAGCCAAGAACGCACAGTGGGACAGCTTCCTTTGGTGAGGGAGAGGTAATTGGGGACCCCTCTTAATGAAAAAAAAAAAAAAACTGGAATAAAAACTTGAGTACTTTGTACAAGAAAGTAAGAAAGTTACTCCTACCAGTTAGTGTTATGACATAAAAAGCCAAGTGGAAGCAGATGGAAACCCATTGGAACGGGAGCATTCAGTGCAGTGTCTGGTCAGCTGGACCGGACGCACCCGAGGAGAGGTGGTGGTCCCAGGTCCCACCCTGGCTCTGATGAGAGCCCCTGGCTCTTGGTGTGTTGGTGCTCGTGTAATCCCGCAGCCATGAGGGGTCCGTGTGTGCGAGTCTAGGGAAGGGCTCCGACCTGCTGACCGTGCAGCAGGCACTTCGTGTCCATCCCACTGTCCGTCTCCCCCAGAGCCTTCCAGGTCACGTTATTTCCTGGTTTACAGGTGAGCAAATGGAGGAGCACTGGCCAGGTGTGGCTCTGGGCCTCTGTTAGGGCCCAGCCTTGTCCTGGCCCCTCTGAGACCTTGTCAGGGTTGGTCTTAGCACAGACCTGTGGCCCTGCCGTCCCCGGCCACACGGACTCACTTTCCTCTGTGGGTTCACTGAAAACAAAGGGAAAAATTGTATAACCATGTGGCTTTTATGAAGAGAAAATGTGTTAGAATAACCAGTTTTGCACAGACAAGTCTGCATGTGCTCTGCATGGGAGCTGTCCCAGCTGTGGGGTGACACCAGGGAACTTGCCTGCACCCAGAAGTGGCATTATCAGTGGACTCCCTGGTGTGGGTCCAGCACCCTCCTCACCTCTGTCCCCTGTGCCTGGCACCTGTGCCCCCAGCTCCTCCCAGGGAAGGACAAGCAGGCTACAAATTCTACCACAGGTTCCAGGGACTCTTCGTGCAGATGTGGCCCTAAGTCAAATGCCTATTTTCCAATTACAGATGCTGCTACGAAAGTCAAGTGACAGGATGAAGAGAGTGACTGTGCTGGAAGGACCAGTTGTAGTTTGGGCCTGGCCTCATCACTGTGATCCCCCCAAGAAGTGGCGGTGCTGGGTGGGGTTGCGTGTCTCTGCACTGTCCAGTGGCCGCTGTGTTTTCACAAAACGTGCACAGAACGCACGAGAATGTTCCTAACCCAGTGGATCCTGCCGAAGGGTCACTTTCACAGCAAGTTCTGTTGGCAGAGGCAATCTCCAGGGACTTGACAATACGTGCTGCCGAGGAGAGAGGGGAAGTGCCGTCATTCAGGAGTGAACTAATGGGCCACCGGTGCGCATTCTCCACGAACGTCCAGATGCAGGTGCTCGTGGTTTTCAGGCCTTTGGCCTGTGTGGAGAGGAGCAGTGTGCTCTCAGTTGCCTGCCCCTGACTGGGGAAGGTGTCATCAGAGACAGGTGGTGTCTGGGGGAAACAAGCACCTAACATCACCCCCGCAGAAGTCACGGTTCAGAATGAAAGTTCTTGTCAGGGTGGCTGGCCCTGGGCACGTGTCTGGTCTCACCTGCAGCAGCATGTGGGGAGCAGGGCAGAGCCCCCGGGGACCCTGTACCCCTCTCAACCTGGCTCCCTGGCTCCAGGTCTCTATAGGCTGCTCGGGCCATCCCCCATTGCCTCAGAGTCTTCACCAGATATCAGTACTGGGGCGGCCAGCCTTGGCCAGGGAGCCTGTCTTTGGGGGTTGCACTGCATCTCATTTCCCCTTAGGGCATTGAGTACAGGCAGCGTTAAGGCTCACAAATGGACAGGTTTAGGTGGCCAAATGCCTGTGACAGGTGAGAGTGGACGAGAGATCTGGGTGTGCAGGGGAGGCTGGCCTGTGAGGTCACACCTGTCCCCGTCAGGACCTCTGCACCTGGTGGAGTGCGAAGGGCCTTTGCACTGGAGCCTCCCTTGAGTCCAGGAGAAAGGAACTAAAGTCATTACAGTTGTTTCAGTGACAGACACAGAGGAGAAGTCACCGAGTGGGAAAAGGCATTGGAGCGAAGGGGAAGGACGGCTCCTTTGAGGAGGAATCTTTGAAGTCACTGAGGTGCATGGTCATTAAGTGGTGAGAAGGCCTGCGGGAGCTGGATCCTGGGGCTCCCCCTTCCCGGCCAACCCCAGAGGGATGTGGCGGCAGGGACACAGAAGCAATGGGCCTAGTACCCACCCCAGACGTTTCTCTGTTGGGGGTGGGCTGGTGAAACCCTCACTGCGTGGCTGGACCTCACCCTGTGTGGGCCCACCTCCCCACCCCCATCACCCTAGGGAGTCCCTGCTTCTTTATGTCCTCTCATGTCAGGATCCTGAAGTGAGGAAGACCAGAAAAAGAAAATCTACATTTTCTTGGGACTTTGTAGTTGGACAGACTCTTTAATTTCAGGTTTTGACCTGGATCCACGTTGCACAGCCCTTTCGCTTTTATCCCCTGAGAGTCTGCAACACTGGGAATGATCTGACTTGTGACATGATCCCTTAGAGCTTTATTGGAAAAGGACATAACTTCATAGTAATAACTCGATAAAACGGAAGCCATTTGCAGCTTGGCAGAGGATGCAGAGAGACTTGGAGGCCCCTGGAGGATCACTCATAAACAGTGTGGTGCAGTGTTCACAGCCATGCTTACAACCCCCCGGAAGATGTAGGAGGAGCAATGCAAACCGGCCCTGCCCTGAAAGGCAAGTGCAGGGAGGCCCCAGTGTGTGTGGACACCAGCCCCATAACCCAGGCCTGTGGGCCAGTACATGCTCCTTGGGCCTCAGTCCTGGTGTGGGCCCAGTGAGCCCCTACCCGAATGTCGTGAGCCCTGACCAGTCCACCAGAGGGCAGTGGTGCATAACCATGTCTGCTGGGTCCCAGCAAGTTGCCCCGGGCTGCGGTTGCCCTTTGAGTGGTGACACCCTGATGCGTCCGTGGCAGGGAGGCTATGACCATATGGAAACAGTGGTGCTGCTCAAACCTGCCCCAGGGAAGGGAGGGGTGTTTGGAGACTCTGGAGTCATGGCTCCATCACAAGATTGGACAATGGGGCCTAAGTGGGAGGCTGGCCCTGGCCTTGACCCCAGGCAGGCCTGGAACCCCCAGGAGCCTTCTTTGTGTGTCCCTCTGGACACCCTGCTAGGTGCTGTCTGGTGGGGCCTGCTGACCCCCTACTTCCGGGGGGGGGTTCCTCTGGCCAACCTGGTCCCGGCATGGAGGTCTCTGAGGAGGAAGTGGCTGCAGTAAGACCCCTGCTGCTCCCCGTGAGGCCTGTGTGGCCCTGTGAACCCAGCAGTGCTGGGTTCCACGGGGACTTGGCCTCTGGGAGACTCTCAGGAGGCACCTCCTTACCTGGAAGAAGGTTGGCTTGGCCTAGAAATGACCTTGCCAGGCCAGGAGCCTCAAAATGAGGTGGACCCTCCTGTCTGGGTGAGGAAGCAGGGGGGCTTGCTCGTGCCTGACTTTCATGGCTCTTCAGCATTTTCTTTTGGCATTCCTCATACAATGGAGCTACCGACGCTCTGATTCATCGGACTGCCTGGCGGTGAGTGGGAGCGGGGTGCTCCAGTGGAAGGGGCCTCACGCTGCTGAGTCCCCGGGCGGGTGACTGATGGCAGCCCCTGCTGCTGGCAGCCCCTCTTTATTCAGGCCGAACTGTGCTTGGTTCCTCCGAAGCTAATACCACTGTTACGGTCCCGATTTATTAGACATGGGGAGATTTTAAATTTCATTTTTGTGCAGTCATTTAAAGTTTAAAATGATAACATCTAACTCAATGAAATTTCAGTTGCTCATTCTCCAAATGCACAAAACCTTATAAGGTATGAATTAAGAGTCTTAAGAACCCTTATAACAACTTAATCTGCATATGGATGATCTGCTTTTGGGGCAGTCACATCAGAGTGACGCCCTTAGGGACAGAAAAGGGAAGACGGAGCCAGGCAGATCCAGTTTTGAACATCATCTCCACTCAAGCTCTGGGACCATTTCATGCACATTGAATTCCTTCTCCTGTTTTGTAATGATTATGTTTTTCCTATCTGACTTCTCCCTTTGGGGATTCTATGCATTTTTATAATTTGGTGACTCCAGCGGGGAGAGCCTATTTTTGGCCTTGAAAGATGTGCCATGTCACGAGGGGACTTTGGGGGTGTGGAGCCCGCAGCCTGGCGTAGTCTTGCCCACCACTGTTGTCACACCCATTTTTAGTGCTCACCAACAACTGGCCAACAGGTGACAACATGCCTCCTTTTCCAGCAACACTCACAGCACACGTGGTCCCCTCTCGGACCATACAGTCAGGCAGGGAGGTCAGCCTGGGAGCGCAGCTCTAACTCCTGACAGGCCCCTGGGCCAGGTGCCACACCAAGGCAGAGCTGGGCCCTTGCAGACGGTCCCAGCAGAACTCAGAACCCCGCCTGCTGGCGGCCAATGCGAGAGTCCCCGTTTCATTTTTGGTAATGTACAGATCAAAGCACGTCCTCTGAGGGTGGCTGTGGGCGCGACATTGTCCTGTGAGCTCAGAGCCCAGTGCGGTGAGTGTGGGCAAGGGGGTCCCAGCCTTGCAGTATGAAGGGCAGGGCCTCAGATCCTTTGCTCATCACGTCTGCAGCAGGACCTGGGGAAGGCCAATGAGTCTGGGTCAGCTGGTGGGCAATAGGAATCATGTCAACTACAAAGTCAGAAACAGCAGTTAGAAGTAGTTGGCCCACTCTGGATGGTGATTTGGTCAAAACACTCAAGGGGATTTCTGCAGTCGGTGAAAGGTTGGGAAGTGAGTCACAGGCCAGGAGAAAGCCAGGGGCAGGCCACGAACGAGCTCAGTCACCTTGCCTGAGTTCCCAGACCATGCCAGTTCTCTACTGCTTCTGATCTTTTACCGTGGGGCTCATTTGGAGAATCAGATGGAGATAACAGTTGACATTTAATTGACATTTTAGTTAACTGTGATGTTATTGTGTTCCTCCACTTTTACAGGCGGGTCGCAGGAAGCAGTGGTCTGCGTCTGGCTGGAGCAGAGCTGCCGGGATCAGAGGGCAGAGTGCCCGGAGTGGCGTCCTGAGAGCTGGCGTGTGATAGCTCTGCTTTTGAACAACACCCGTCAGCCCAAGGTCACCTTCCAGGTGTGGCAGCGGTATCCACAGGGAAGTGTAGTTGCCTACCTTACACTGGGGTCCCACGCTGCCACCTCCACCTGCCCAGCAGTCTGGAGCAGTCCTGGCCATACTTCTTTCTGTCCTGGTGTCCCAGCACCCCGTGGTCCCTCACTCTCTGAGCTACTCGGGGAGGGGGGTCTAGGCACCATACCCCACTGGGGCTGGAGCCCTTGTCTTCTCAGACACTGAATCCTCAGAAAGATCCAGTCTGATGAAACAGCTTCTCTGCTGGAAGGCAGCTGGAAGCTGTGTTCTCCATTTCATTTTGCCTTGATTATTTATAAAGCAAAACAAGAAATTGTTGACACTAGTGATCGTTAGTGTGTCAATCTTGAATTCAACTTTGTGCTGAACGAGGTGACTACGCCAAGCCGGACGGGGGGCGTTACCCTCAGCCAGTCTCCATGGGCACATGTTGGTCTGAACAACATGGAGTCACAAATGAACTCATTTGCCAAATATCTAGAAAGCACTGCCTGTGGTATTAGTTCCTGGAACATGATGGGAGGCGTCTCCTCCCAATGGAGGGTGAAGTCAGCGAGGTGAGCAGAGATGGGACAAGTCACCACACAAACATCTAAGAAAATTGGGCCACCTGGCACCTGAATTTGGGGTGACATATTTTGATTTGAAGGCAGAGGCAGCCTCTTCTCCTGCTCCCCGGAGACCCTGATAGACTGGGACTGTGTCTTCCACCCTGCCCTGTGAGGGGAGCACTCCTGTGTGATTCGGAGGAAGTTCCCCACACGGAGCGGAGAGAGCGTGCTTGTGGGCTGAACCTGCGACTCAGAGGAGCGGGCCGGGCCAGGGCACGGTGCCGCGGTGCCTCTGGGGCCTCGCACTGGGCAGCATTGCTCTCTGATCCCAGTGTGGTTTTCTCATTCACAAAATGCTCAGCTGTGGTGTTCAGCAGATCTGAGGGGATTGCTAATTAATAACTTTATTTTAGTTGAATTCCACAAAAAAAAAAAACACAAAAGAAATCAATACTTTCCATCATATCCACTGGTCTTAAAAAACTCAAATGATGTCTCTGGTCATTTTTATTACCTGTATTTTTCTCAGGTTCCTAAGCAAGCATAGCTTTTTTAAAGGTCTTGTATGACTGGAGAGATTGCTTAGTTATTTTCATTTTACAAAGAGGGCTACAGCGCTGAAAGAGCCACTGAGGTGTCCAGAGTACAGGGTGTCCCGTGAGCTGCCAGTGGGAGGCATCTCTGGTCTCGAGAGGGGTCGCCCTGTGGCTGACATCCCCTTGCTGGCCCCGAACAGCCAGCTGTGGGTTCGGGCCTCTTCTGCCTGAGTGTGTGTGAGGTTCATGCAGGATTAGCCCTATTGTAAATACAGTAAATATTTTATTTAGAGCAGGTCTTGCCAGCTTCAGGGCTGACTTAGAATTTCTCTCTCTCATTCCCTGTCTCCCCCTGCCTCACACACACCTGGAGTCACACACACAGGTGTGCACACAGGTGTGCACACACGACCACAGTGGTCTGCAAGCCAGGGTTTCCTGCTTTGTGTCGCCTTCCTCAGCTGACGCTGAAAATGCCTTTACAACCTGAGCTGACACCCTGTGAGAACAAGCCGCTTCCCGAAACCTGGAAGGCCCTCTGGAAGTTGTGCCTTCTGGCTGACCTCACTGACCTCTGGGCCAGTAGCTAAGGGGCAGCCCTGACTGAGGGTTCCAGGGATGGTGGGGCCTGGCCCCAGTGGTCAGTAGAGTTGGTGATGCACCATGGAAGATTCCAGAAGATGTGTGGGCCAACAGTGAGTCGCTGGGAGCTAGGGGGGCCTCAGCGGTGCCCAGCATTTGCTGTTACTTGGGGTTGACTTCACTGGTACCTGAGGTACTATTCTGCCCAAATTCTCCCCAAAAAGCTCACGATGGATGGGTGATTGTTTCCATACTTTAGGGGGATCCGGCCTCATGAAAACCTGGTGAGTCGGTCCAGCCAACATGCACTCACTCATATGGTGGCTGCCCAGTAAGGCTGCTGCTTCATGTGCTTACGTTTCATTGGTGTGGCTTAGAAAGTGAGGCCCAATCTTGAACCTCACTGTGATGTGGCTGTTAGACCAGGATGAAATAACACAAACTCCTCAAGACCTGAAGAAAAACATCTTGTAGAGATGACTTCATCAGTTTAAGTTGCCATTAAAACCCTAAATAAACAAAAACAAGCAAAACTCTCACTCCTGAATGTCCTTCCCGTTCACCTTTCTTCTCCAGCCACCTGTCCATGTGCGGCTTGGTTCTTTGTGCCCTTAGACCTGACAACCCAGCACAGCCTCCAAACAATGCCCCTCTTTTCATGGTTTTTCTTGAAAAGGAAATTTAATAAAACATGGTATTGATGATACCGAGGAACGAACTTGTGTTTGTTTTAAAATAAATTAATAAATATAATTAAGTGGTTTGTCTTAGCTTCCAGTGTGTGAATAGCAATAGACAGAGCCCACAGAAATCAAAGATCTCTGGGGTCCTCAATAATATTTAAGACTATTGGGGTCCTGAGGCCAAAATCTTTGAGAGCAGCAGCTGCAGAATCTGCTTGTCCTCTCAAGGACTTCTTGTTTTGTTCATTTACGAACAGTGCCCCTTCTCAAAAGTTGCTTTGAGGAGCTCCTGACCGTAGGGAGCAAAACAGTGGAAACCAAACACACTGACAGCAAGCATGCAGTAGCGGCCAGGCACGCCCTGACGTCCTCCAACAAAGAATGTCCGTCTGTCCTCTGAACTCAGGGCAGTGGTGGGACTTCGCTGTGTTCGGTAGCAATCGCCCTTTTAGTCCATGAAGTTCTTTAAAAATAGACCCATGAAGCACATTGATAAGGCCATCCTGTGCGACAGGAACAAAGAGGGCATCTCTACTCGCTGTCCAGCTACAAAACCAGAGGAGAGCCATTGTGCTACCAGTCAGTGCCTACTATTAAGTTTTCATTCCTACCAACATGGTGGTTATTTGGTTAACACTTAGCAATGCATTATTGTAACAAAGCTTGCTGTTTGTTTCCCCATAAGCATTTTAGCTGTGATTTCTTGTGTCTGGTACAAGGTTTGAAGTTATCCTGCTTAATGTGGGAACTCTATACTTATTGTGGCCAATATTCAGATTTGCATAACAATACCTATACAAAATTTAATAAAGGAAGAGCAGTTGAAATGCAAGGTAAGACTTACCTGGTGCAAACTTCTGCGTGGGGCCTGGTGTCAGCGTCAAGGCCTGCAGCTTTTTGCCGCTGTGTGCTGCTGTTCTGTGCCTTGCTCAGCCTGAGCAGCCTCCTTCTGTGCTGCAGCATGAACCGAGCCAGCATCTCCTCCTGCTGAGGACAGAATCCTCTGAAATGGTGTGCCAGTTATCAGTTCCCACCATCACGCTTCATAACACACGCCCACCTCAGTGTCTTGGGAGGTGTGAGTCTAATTTGCTTATTAGTGTTCAGGTAGCAATTGGCTGGGCTCAGTGGGCAGTCCTCCCTGCCACGGTGGGTCTGGGGTGCCCAGCTCTCTGTTGGGTAATCCAGGGTGGTCTCAGTCTCCTGGTTAAAGTTCCCCTCCTGCATCGGCAGCTTAGCCAGGTGGTTGGCTGCAGGAGGCCATGACTCAAGTGCTGTATTTTTAAAGGGTTCCCTCGTGAGGGTCCAGTGAAAACCCACCCACCCTGAGATTCCAAAGGGAGAAAGTCAAGGTGAGGAACTGACCACACAGGTGACAGGAGGACTAAGAAGCAAGACAGGGAGGAGGGGCCAGGCCCATCTATCAGCCTGAGCCTGTCTGGGGGAAGCTGTAGCCTGGGAGGAAGCAATGCCCCAGGCAGGGAGTGTGGGAAACAGCCAATTCTCCCTCCCCACCCTCCAGTAGGAAAGCACTGGCCAGGGTGGCCCCACCTTATCAGGTGCAGGATGGGGGAGGGGCTGGGATCTGATTGGACGCAGCTGCTCCCTGATCCCAATACCTGGCCTGGCCTGGCCTGGAACCTGGGTGGGTGGGACTCTCCCTAGGACAGCATAAGGGATTCAGGTGAGCAGGTGGGAGTTCCTGCCCCCCATTTCCACCCAGTGCTGGTGGCATTCAAAGTCCAGTCCCATCTCTTGGTGGGCAGACACCTACACTGCTTTCCCCTCCTGAGGCCCCTCTGAAAGCTTGTGGCCAGAGCTGAGAGACCTGGCAGCACCCCCTGAGAGACGGGGTGGGCCATGTAAAGCAAAGGCAGGACCATGGCGTTCGATTAAAGCAGTGTGGGCCATCTCTCCGCAGCCCTCTCCTGCTCATGACTCTCAGTTGCCAGGATGCCGCCCTTCTTTGTTCCAGGGGACAGCTTCCAACTGTCACCCTCAAGGGCTACTTTTTCACATCCTCTTTGCCTCAGAAACAGTTAACTTTGCAACACAGTCATCATGCAAACACAGCGCTCCTGTCTCCCTGTCTTCATCTTCCCCTGAAGCTCTTTATTTCAGTGTGAATGGCAGGCTATGGGCCATGGTGCTGCATTTCCATCATTCCCCACCTCTCCCCCAGACTGCGGGAGGCGTGGGTTCGCGGCAGTGATGGTGCTGATGCTCCTTTAATTTAGTTGTGTTATAAACTGTCGGCAGGATGCGTTCCTTTGCACGCCCTCTGCATGCTCCGTATGAATTATGGCAGCTTGTTAATGAACGGAGCTTGTTTGGCCGTTGGAATGGCCATCATGTGCCCTGATGGCTCCCTGACCACGAGTGGGATGATTCCCAAACTTTGTCTGCCGAGTCAGCAGGTGCCTCCCCTGTGTTTTTTATAGGAGACGATGCTGCTGAGGTCTGAGCCCTGAAAGTCCAGGGACTCCACAGGAAGCTTCCGTGGAGAGGGTGTTCTGGGTAAAACTCATTGCCAGTCCTGCTGAAAATTCCGGAAATGCATCTCTCTGTAATCTCGCCATGGCCATGGTCCTCAAGGCTCCCTCAGGAGGGTGAAGAGGGCCCTGGCAGGGGTGTGAGGCCAGCAGGTATGGAGTTGGGGTACTGGGTAGGGTCAGCTATTCAGCTGTTCTGAAACACAGAGAGAGGCGTGTGGTGCTAGAAAGGGCTGCAGAGGGGAGACTCTCTTCAGGGTTCGTTTCGTGCTCCTTTCTCTCTGCTGCCCTCCAGCCTAGTCCTCGGTCCTGGGGCTCCTGAGACCTGTCTGTGCTCGCCCTTCACCTCCTCTCCCAGGAAGCCCCTGGGCCTGCAGCTGGAGCCCTGCCGTCTCCTATCACAATACTCTCCCGAGGTAGGTAGCCTTGAACTTCCTTAGGAAACAGCCTGAGGGTTAAATAGGGGCTCACAGCCCCCACACGTGGGCCTTGCCTTTTCTTCTGCTGACTTGGAGACTGACTACACCTAAGTCACGTTCTCCTGGCACTGACAGTCCCTCTCTTGGTCACTTGGGCCTCCTGGGTCTCCTGGCCAATGGAGTCACTTCCTCTTAAGGGCTTGTGTCTCCATCAGCAGGAGTTAGGGACCAGCTGCCAGCCTGGTGTCCCCACCCTGCTGTCCTGACAGTGTATTCCTGCCAAGGGTCTCTAGGAGGAGTCGTGCCACGGAGCTGACCGCAGTATTCCAGTCCTGGAACCCGCAGGAACTCCGTCTGGGTGAGACCTTGCCAGCCTGTCTCCTCTGAAGGAGGCACTTTGGGCTTCATGCATCCTGAGCAGGTGCGACTCTGGGACAAGGAAGTTTGTCTCTGCTTTCTCCAGGGCTTCCCCTTACAAGGCACCTGTTGCTCTGGGAGGCTTGTCTGTAACTACACTGCTGTCTGAATCACAAAATCAGTCATTTCTGTTACAGAAAACACTATCCTGAAAAAACCTCTGATTGCAAATGCTTACAATATGTAAGAGCTAAACTGAGCTCCATTTGTGACTCTTGTTCTGGTGACATTAAGTGGCCCAAGTGCTCCCTAACGTGGATCGGCTCCACTTCCCATGAATTTTCCTGTCGTCCTGCTCATGCTGGAGCCACAGGCTTGGAAGGCATCTCAGGGCCGAGCCAGGAGGCTCCCCCAAGTCTGCCTTCAGATCAGAGCTTGAGAAAGTGCCACCACCTGGGCCATCTAACATGGGGCAGTCCACGCATTGCGAAGGGCCTGGGGCCCTGGGCCCGTCGGGACTCCTGGCACACAGCCGAGGCTCCCTTCAGACACAAGGAGTCCACTGCTCCTCCCCTGTCCTCTGACCGCTCCAGGAAGCTGGTGGAAGAGGCAGCCCGCAGCCCTGGCCTTTCCCTTCAACCTGGGGAGGTGACTACACAGAGAGCCCCAGCAGCTACAGCCTGCTCATCCCAGCCTCCTGAGAGTCAGGAGTCCCCATTGGCCCCCGGCCCAAGGTCAGAGTCTGGGTTCCAGTCGGGTCACCTCTACCCATTTTCTGCTCAGCCATCTGAGGACACTGTGGAAACAGGGGGCTCCCTAAGTAGCAACAGGCAGGCTGGTCCAGGACTGCAGGTTGCGATGACCACTCCCTTGGCTTGGAGTCACTGCCCTCTGCCTCTTGAAGGCCTTGCCCACCACCCCGCCCCGAGGCTGGCCTATCCATCCTCGCTTGTTTGGCGGATCTTGCGCTGGACCAGGCTGTGGTTGTTCGGAATCTGAAAGCATGGCTCAGTGAGCCCTGCTGTCCCTCCTGGTCTTCAAGGTCCCAGTATTCTCTTTGAGGAGCTGCCCTCACCCCGGGGTGCCCCTAAGCCCTCTTCTCATGACTTCCCCGATGAGCCCCTGCCCCAGCCATAGGCACTGGGGAGTAAGAGAGGTGGGTGCGAGCAGCTAGGACGGCCCATGAACCTGGGGGTGGAAACCCAGGAGCCTTGGCAGGCTGAGGAAATGGCTCCGGGCAGGAAGCTGACACACCACATGCCCTTTTTGGGATCCTCATTCCTGGGCTGGCCCAGCCCCGCCGTCTCCATCCAGGCTCCTGTGTCTCAGGCACCGACAGCTGGGAGCCTCTCAGGCAGCCGCCCCTGCCCCACAGGCTCCGTGTCTCTTCCTTCCATCATCCACAGCGCTTGCCCCGGCCCCAGCCCCAGCTTTACAGTTGCGATGGACTCGCACCCCACGCAGAACGCCGTCTCGCTCTCCTCCAGGCAGACGATTTTCTCCCGTCCGTGCTGTGGATGTTGGTTCTGCCACTGGAAGGGCCACACAGCCCTGGTTCCTCTCATTATGGCGCCAGGTCCCAGACACGTCCTTGTCCTCCAGCCATCAGAGGGAATTAAAATGAACAGCCGTCCTGACATGAGGGGAGCCTGCCTGAGAGGCCGATGGTTACCCACTCACAGCAGGAAACTCGCAATCAAATTCTAACAAAAGGTCACATTTGCAATAAGTAAAAAGGAAATGTAGGTAATTGGTTCTGGAGCCCGTTAATACCTCTGCAGGCCCTGAGAGGCAATCTGATGGACTTGAAACCTTTTTGTTCAGGTAATTAAAAATGAGATTTCATTATATCATTAAAAATGAGGGCATATGAGCTGTTTTCTCAGATTCTATAATGTTATCAAGAGAGGAAAGTAAATCCAGCTGGGCAGGTGCTTGTGTGCGTGAATAAATGTAAGGTACCCAGGCTCCAGCCCCTTCTGGCTGGGATGGAGGCAGCTTAACCGGGTGGTGGGAATAGGACAGGGTCAGGTGAGGCTGCAGAGTGAGACCCTACAGTGGACTCTGGGGGGAAATTGGCAGATGAGACTTAAAACCACTCGTGAGCTTCCACTTTAGCCAACATGAGAGATTCTTCGCAGATCCGCTTATAGGAGAAAAGGGGAGGGAAATGGGGGGTCCGCCTCCTTCTACCTCATCCAGCCTTCCCCGGACAGGAGCGAGCCTGGCTGCAGACCAACCGGCTGTGATGTTCGCAGCTGGTTCTGCCCGGGGAATGGCGTGGCTGAGTCCAAGGCCTGACACAGACGATGCTGCTTGCTCTCCAGTGTCACAGCAGGTCCCCCGTGTGTCATGAAATCTCATCATCTATAAAAACCAAGGTGAAATGTCACATCTTAAAAATGCAGACATTCTTTGAATCACATTTTTGTGTGTAATTATTTTTTCTTTTTTCAAACCCTGATGTGCCTGCTCTGTGGAAGGCAGGCGGGAGGTCAATTGTGTTTGAATTAGTGTGGCCAATTCAGCACTGCTTTAATGTTCCCGGAACTGCGAATAAAGGTCCCAGTGCTGCTTGGCTACTGTGAGGGATGCTCGTACTGGCGGTGTTTTGTGGTTCCCACTTGCTCTGGTGGCCTCGGTCGCATCTGAATGGCAGCCACCCACATGAGGTCCTTCCTGCCTGCATCCTGAAGGCCAGGAATGTGTCTTCCAAGTAAATGACCCTCCCACAGAGTCAGGAGGTACATACTCAACTATCATCTTTCATATGAAATACTTTCTCTCTCTTTTTTTTGCTTGAAAGAAGAAAAACCATGTTATACCAGGTCTTTATCGTTCACAGCACATTTTCTTGGTAAATGTAGTTTTTCATGAGACCAATTAATTTGTAAATAGGTCAATTAGTTTTCACTTGGATTTTAGGGTTAAAAATATGAATACCGAAGTATATATTTTTGGCTTTAACAAAAATACTTATCAACTAAATCCCAACTGCATGTAAATAAAATACTAGGCTAGAGAAATTGTGAAGTTTTTCATTTTATTTATAAGTTTTTTTTTCTTTAACCAGTGGGTGAAATTAGCTTCCAAGTTTGAAGATGGCAAACTCTGCAGAGTATTTTTTGTCATTGAAAACCACACACAAATGAATCACAATTTCCCATTTTTTTCCTTTGCCCTAGAGGGGGTTGCTGGTTCTGCTGAACCTTGGAGCGTGCACTAATAACACTGATTTGCCGAAGTCACTGGCTACCAAAACTCCATCCCACCAAACCTCGGTGACCACCCCTCTCTCGCCTGGCCACTCTGTCCTGCACTTTCTACTTTCACACAGTCACCTGGAGCTGTGTTTTGTGGACCCATGTCTCTTGCTCATTGTCCTGCTGTATCAGAGGGCCGGACACTCAGGGGCAGCAGGGACTGCCCCCTGCAGCCTGGCTCACAGCCCGCATATGGCTTTTCCACAGAGAGACTGGGGCCCAGGTCGCAGGTTCACAGAGACTCAGGAGGGGTCAAGGTATTTGCTTGTGCTCTTTGCTCTGGCTCATGGGATTCTGGCGTGGTAGGGGCTCTCTGCCCACCAGTACATGGGCCTGGGGGCTCCGGCCCCTGGAACCAAGGCATGCCCTTTCAAATTCATCCACAGGACCCAGATGAGCAGGCAGCCACCCTGGCCCCCAGTGCACAGAGATCTGGGAGGCAGCTGTCTTCTCCCTGCCTGCCTAGCTTCTCACAGACCCTGTTCAGATGGTCCTGGGTAGGCTGCAAGGAGAAGGGGGAAGAAGAGTGCCTGAGGGAGCTCAGGGTCCCAGTGGCCCCAGGCCCCTGCATTTTAGCCCCTGTCTGACCTCCCCTGCAGCCCTGAACTGCCCTGCTCTCCCAGACACCGGGGTTCTGGCAAAGACTGACTCAACCCGGAGACCTGCTTCCCATCACCCTTCACCTCTCCCGACCTGGCCAGAGGTTTGCCTACTGCCCCCCGAGAACTCCCCTGCCCCACGTGCTGCACAGTCGCTCACGTTTCTGTGGGCTGATCTGACATACCAAGGGCTTGGCCATGGTCTTACAATGCTCTGCAATAAATACATTGAAATCGTTTTATAGGAAAATGTTTCTCTTAACATAATCTTAACTTTTGAAGTACAAATAAAAGAGAAGATAAACTCAACGAACAGGCACATCTACTTGGCAAGTTATGCCCACAGGTACATACTTTAAAACAATTATTTAAGATCAGTCACCACTGGAACTCTGTTAGTTTGAAGGACAACCAAATAAATATAGTATAAAAATTAATTCACCTTCCCTAAGAATATGATATGATCACTTCAGAATGGGGAATAGTCTCTCTGTTAACAAGACTCAGGATCAAGGCAGTTCGCTACTTACATGAATGTAATACCCAGTGTGTAGTGACCACCACGCAGCCCTGCACTGGCCTGGCACTTCCCAGCCTCCATGAGTCTGACGTGAGCTTTGGACTGTGCTAAGCCAACCACTCACGTCCAGGTGAGTTTCCCTATAACATGGCTGTAGAGTTTCTACACTAGGTCAGCTGTTGTCACTCCTAAGATCTAAAGAAAATTCACATTTTTTTAATATTAGGGAAATTGTTTTTATTTTGCCATGAATCCAAAAGCCTATTAAAATCAGATCTTGCCATTTTTACCAGGAAAACTGTGGGGACAAGCTACGTGGAAACTGAACACCCCTCCATCAACTCTGAGCCCTGAGACCCAGGACTCGGAACTTGTAAAATCAACACGTGCAAATACTCAGTGACATGAGTAGGCCCTGAAACCGGGGCCTGCAGCCCACCAGGCCCCAGAGTTCGTCTTAAACTGGAACTGTCAACGTCCACCTTCAAGATTTGGAAACAAAATTTGTCTGAATCTAAGCCAGTTTGGTTTGGATTCTCTCCCATGAAACCTGGGGCAACGGCCCGATCCTGAATGTGGCTTCCTCGAAGAAAATGTTGGATTTTCACTCCAGGAGGGCTCTTCCTCTGGGTTCCTAAGAAGTAATTCACCTAAATAATTTCTCAGGTGAAGAAGACATCATCAGATCCTTGTGGTAACTCCAGCTTTGCTTGCAAAGGCATGGATCTCACACGTGACCCTGGCGTGTGTGAGAGCAGCTGGCTTTCCTGGAACCACACGGTCCACTTGTAGGAAGGTTGGCACAGCAGCGATGGCCACTATCTCGGATGGGTGATTCATTTTTCACGGCGACGGGGTTCTCCAGCATCTGATTAGAGGAGAAGCTCGTTCTTCCTATTTTCCAGTAGGCTGGATTTTGAGGAAGATTTCAGCTCACCTGGGGGTTTGGATCAGAAAAAATTCTGCGGCTTATAAAGTCATTTGTTCTTTTTGTTGTGATTGTATTCACAGTGGAAGGGTGAGAGAAAGGTCAGCAATAACTCTGCTGTTGCATTTTAGCTTGGAAAAAATGTAATATTGATCCATAGGAAAATGGAGAAGCTCAACTGTGAGGCCTCGCTTGATCTTCTGCGACCTTTCCCCCGCCATGTTGATTTTATGCTTAAATGTTATGTCTCCTGTTCAAAATGTTTGTCCTGTTTAGTCTCCTATTTAATTAGTACATGGTTGTCTTCACTCTCTCTAATGTGGCAACAAGATGTCTTCTTGGGTTTCTTGGTGGGCCATTGTCCTTGCTTGATATTTTCTCTGCCACCGAAACTGACTCACACAGAACCCCACCAATAGGCACTTTATACCCCTGTCTTCTTGCAGGTCACTGGCCCCGTGTAGGTGAGGGCCTGTGGAGAGGCTGGCCACATGTGCCAGGGACAAAAGTCTCATGGGAGAGCCTGAGTAGCTTCCTCTGTGGGGCCAATAAGGCAGGAATGTTTTCCTCGATGGGAAATCAGAGCACAGGGCTGGCCCATGACAGACCACACTGTCCCGAGCTGAGACACAGACCTGGTGCCAGTCCTGCTGCAGGGTGTGCTGAACACTTTCGGGGGCTCCTGGAATGTGGTACATAAACCCCGAGAGGGTATCCAGTGTCGGGCCCCCATTGCACAGCGGCTTCGGATTATGTTCCCACAAAAGCCTGAGGGCCACCCCACTCCACATGTCAGGTGTTTACGGGCATACACCCTTGCTGAGGTCCAGGGAGAGGGCAGGAATGGTGCCTGTGATGGGGTTCGAGTGGAGAGTCTGAGACCTGAAGGTGGGCAGCGGTCAGGATGTCAGGGGCTTATCAGGACTTTGGGCAAGTTGGTTGGGGCCCGGACTGGGTTAAATAGTGGTCCTCCAAATTCATGTCCATGTGGATGGAGCCTGTGAATTTGACCTTATTTGGAAGTGGAGTCTTTGCAGATGTAATCAAGTTAGAATGAGGCCTTAGTGGATTAGGGTGGGCTCTAAAACCAATGTGACCACTGTCCTTATGGAAGGAAGTTTGGATATAGGGACACACAGGGAGAAGCCATGTGAAGACATAGGGAGAAGACACATGAAGACAGAGACAGAGATTGGAGTGTGTGGGTCACAAACCAGAATCACCGAAGATGCTGGGAGCCACGGGGCGTGGGGAGAGGCCTGGGTGAGGTCCTCCCTTAGAGCCTCCAGAAGAAACCAACCCTGCTTGCGCCTTGATCTTAGACTCCCAGTCCCCGGAACTGTGAGAGGACATAGTTCAGTAGCTTGAAGCCCCCTGGGTTGTGAAATCTAATACAGGGTCCTCTTCATGAGCAGAGGGATCACTGAGGCTGTCTCCGTGGTAATGAGGGTAAAGGCAGCTCCTGCCCTCTGTGTCCCCCAAGCTCCCCATACATACCACTGTGAGTTCTCCTGGAGGTCATAGGTCATACACAAGAATTGGGGGTCCTGTCAGGCACCCAGTGAACTATTACTAGGTGGGCACATGCTCCAGGCTCTGTCAGGAATTCAAGGCCCTGACACTGCCTGCTGCCCTGGGATGGTCCCTGTCTCCAGGCAAAGCAGTGGAGGGTCAGCGTCCTGCATAGGCACAGCCTGGGAGCCTCGCAGGCCGTGGGGGCTGGGTGGGGCGGCTGCTCCCTCTGGAATCTCCTCATCCCTGTGGGAGGCTGAGGCCCCTTGAACAGTTCATTTGCCATTTCCAGGAAAATCACACCCAGTGCTTGTCATCCTGCCATATCCAAGGCCAGTGTGAAGTGAGAGTTCAAGATATGATGGCCCAGTTTGGGAAGGAGGAAGAAAGGCCACAAGCCCAGTGGGTACCCAGGATCCATGGACACTGGCCTGAGGCTGCTGGCACCCTGGCTCCTGCACAGGCCCCTCCTGGCCCCAGCTCTCTGGGCTCTCCTCTCTGGGCCCTCTGGGATCTGTCCCTTCTCAGGGGACAGCAGGGGAGGAAGGGCAAAGATAAGCCCTCTTGCTGCAGGTTATCTGGCTGACCCTTGAAGAGGCTGAAATGGGAGTGTTGTCATCCTGAGGGCACAAAGGGGTTGCTGGGCGGGAAGCCGGCAGGGTCCCAAAAAGACAGCCCAGTGGGGCCTGACCGCTGTCAGCACACTGTCAGCGCGGAGGCTCCCAGACACCCAGACACGCTGCAGGGCATGCATGAGCGCCTGCATGAATTTGCCTTTGAAAGGAGCTCCGCAGACACAGCCACACACTGAGCAGGCCTGGGGCAGGCAGTGGCTTGGGGGGGGGGTCCAACGGAACAGAAGCAAGGCGGTTGTTTTTGTGGATGCACGTCCCAAATAATAACAGAGAGAGGGAGCCACGTTACAGGGCGTCCACGAATGGGCTTCTCCTTGGCTTTAATCAAATCTGGCAACACCAAGATTACACATGGCCCAGTGTGGGAAGGAGGAGGCCAGGCCAGATGCAGCTTCAGTATTTAAAAATAGAGACATGACTCACATTCTGTGAGTTCTGCATTCATTTGTAAGTAAACAGGCTCCTGCCCCGCAAAGACTTCAGAATAATCTCCTTCTATTCCTGCCACGTGCAGCCTGAACACGTCCCAGTCCTCCAAACATCAGGTGCTGGTTTCATTTGATGGGTCCAGGAGAGTCAGAAGGCAAGTTTTTCTCAGCTGTTGCTTTCTAAGTTCCTGTAACTGATTTCACAGCAGAGAGAGGACAATTCAGTGCAACGGGACAGCTTTAAATAGTGGTTTTCGAAAGTGGCTTCTGTGCACATGTTTCCACATGGTCACGTTCACACTTACTGTGCACTCGGGGCTGTCAGGTCGGGTGGGAAAGCTTCCTTCTCTCTAGAATTTAAGGTATTTTGGAAGCACCCTAAAATACATTGTATTTTGTTGAGCAACTTATTCACAGTTGTATGGCATAATTAATTCTTGAGTACCACTTAATAAAAATGTCTTAGGTTCACTGGGATTCAATAAATGACTTTATTCATTGGGATTAGAACTGGTTCTCATATCATTCTAAAGGCGCCTTGGCAATGTTTTATAAGGTACATTTTATTATGCATATCTTGCATATGCTTTCCCCAAGTGAAAACAGTACTTCAGGGTTGAAGAGTTGTGATGTACAATCTTTTAAAGAGAAGTTTTCTAGATTATAAATTCCACTCTAGCTTAAAAACTTACCAAACTAATAAAAAATGTAATACCCAGATAGGCAACTGAGGGGAGAAATGTTTTTATCTAACTTAAATCTTTAAATTATATCCTATAAACTCTGCTAAAAAAATGACAGAACAAGAAATGTGTTTGTGAAATGTGCGGGAGCAGTTGAGTCAGCCAAGCCCTGGAATAGTGTGGACCATGGGACAAATCCTTACTGAGGGTAAGCACATTGATAAATTAAAAAAGATAAAAACTGTAGTTTCTGTTATGATGTGGAGGAAGTGAATGAGTGAGAAAAGTAGACCCCCACACTGACCAGTCAGACAGACGTAGGCAGGTGCGGCCGGCTGTGGACGCCCCAAAAGGAGCGAGTGTGCCGTTCCAACTGAGATGCTTTACTTCTGTCCCCTGAAGGCCACAGGTGACAATTCAGTGCTGTGTGCCCTGATAGTGGCATTTTGTATTTACCCCTTTCCCCCTGTGAATCCTTGCTTTTGTAATGATGTCTCAGTAGACAAACAAGGCATTAGGACAGCTGAATGGAAACGTTAGGCCTCTGGGAACTTTCTCTGGCCTCTCCGGTGACTTTCTCTTGCTCCTTCTCCCCAGACAAAGTGTCTTTTGGGTTCCCATTTACGGACACAGGAAGACGGCACTGCCTCTTGCAGGAGGAGTCAAAGCTCATGATATTCCGTTGGCAGCTGCAGGTGCAGGTGCACGGACACCCCACGTCTCATGCTGGAGCCCACGCAAAGCCGTGGTCAGAACGCTGAAAGATGCTGGCACCTGCACTCCTTCACCCACTCAGTGCCTCCATCATTGCCAAGGGGCTATGCCGGTTCTGAACGGGTTCTGGAAATGCAAGAAACACATAAGCAACGGGGAATGCCCCCCTCCTTTCTGGGGTGCCATTTGCTTACTGTCACTGTTCCCTGAAAAGCAGTAGGATGGTTTTCTACGTTCAAAGAAGACAACAACCCTGGTAAAAGGGTCCTTGGCAGAATGGTGGCATTGCTCTAGGTTATTAATAATTAGCCTGCTTTCCATGCATATGAAATCTCTCTTTCACAACCTAGCTGTTTGCAGTCAGTTCTAAAGCACACAGCTCCAAGGTCATTGACTGAAGCAATGGAACCAGGTGATTGAGGAGTGCAGACCCGGCCTGCTCCGGTCTGTGATGATGGGAGTCTCCTTTGTGGGGTCTGTTCCCTGACAGGGAGCTGAGTGATGGACGCAAGTGTAAGGTTGAAGGTCATCCCCAAACTTAACGTCTTCAGGAAGATGGAGAGCAAAACTCCTCCAGTGTTTCCCAGGGTTTTCCTGCTCTTTAGCTGCCCCCACCCCTGCTCTTCACTGTGCTGATGAAGGCCTCTTTCTGATTAATTTGGCCCAAGGTGGGATAGGCGTGTGACTCAAGGTCCTGGCCGTACCCTGTGTAAGGGGGAAGTGGGCATTGTCCCTAAGTGTGAGAAGCGCGGTTGTGTGCATGAATATTCCCAGCTCAGGCAGGTTCACTTACTGCTCTGTGCACTGGCTAATGCCATTCAGATGGGTCTTGTCATTCTCAGGGACTTGGAGGACAAGTGACTCAGCTGGTGGTCCATGCTATGAGGCCAGAGCCCACACTGCAGTCTGGGGATTGGTCAGGAAGGGGAGTCTCCAATCCTCCACTGAGGCAAGAGCTGCTTCTGAGCCATCTTTGCCCAGTTTCCTTTTGAATAAACATTTCATTGGCTTAACCGCTGTCTGTTCAAATCCACATATGAAACATGGGGCTGCAGCTGATACGGAGGGGTAGCATTTCCAGTGCCGCTCACCGACTGGTTGATTTCTTGGGTTTCAGTCACAGGGAGGGCCTGTCTGTTAAAACACCCTGAGCTGAGGCCTGAGGGGCTGTGGGTTGAGGAGCCAACACTGTGGGGGACAACCCCTGTATATAGCAGAGCGGTCTGTGCTGCGGACGCTCTGCTCCACAGGGGCACACGCAGACTGTTCCGCAGCAGGGCGCTCTGTGGTCTCAGGGATTCAGAGCTGTGCCAGTGTCCCCGGGGCTCAGGGGACCCTGAGTGCAGCCATCTGGGCTTGGTCACATGTTCAAAAATAAAAGGTACCTTCTGGTGAGTTTGAGGATTTTTCCTTTCGTTTGCTTTCTGTTGATTTATTATACGTGGTGTGGTGTACTGACCTGAGTGGGTTGCAGGGACGCTAAGGCGACCCCGTGACCCTTCCCATGTTCTTGCCTTGTTTGACCCCTCTCCCCTCAGTGTGTGTGGGAGCTAGGACTCCTGTGTGCCACACAAAATAGAGCAAAGTGGTATGTGTGCCGTACTCATGATTCCGTGTGTATAATTACATTGCATGATCACTAGCACATGACCACAAGCACATGCATCCATGGCTGCTCATGGTAACCCATGCAGTTGTGTATATGCATTTATATGGAGCAGCCATGTACACATGATACTACATGTACCATGACATACATGCTGCTACATATGCACAGCCATGTGAACATGGTCACATCACCGAGGATCTACATTACAACACATGTAAATTACATGAAAATGATTCTTTGCATAAGGTAGCATGTGCGTGACTACATATATGTCATCTTGTGAGGACACTGTCCCTGCTGGCTCTGAGGAAATTCCAGCAGGCAAGAGCTGAGGGCCCAGCACTCATCCCCCACAGTATGCATGCATGTGTGTGCACACAGTCACCCTTACACATGTGCACACATGGTGTGGACTCTGTGCTCCATAGGGATGGGTACACACAGACTCACACAAACGCACACACATATGCATACTGTCTCTTACACACAGACACTCTCCCACACTCACTGACTCACACACTCACGTCCAGGACTGCTCTGCTCTGAAGGTCAGACGCTGCTGACCCTTGTCTGCAGACAGAGTGCTCCATCCTGCACCCTGCAGGGTGGGGTCAGAGGGCCGGTTTCCAGCCAGTTCCAGAACATGGGACTCAAGGGCAAAAGGGGCAGGTCTGTGAAAAGCAGACAGTGTTCTTGTCAGTTTATGAGCAAACAATTGTTTTTATAAAGGAGATGGTTTTCTCAGGAAGGCAAAGGGTCTGAGATGGGATGTCCTGCTCAGCAGGTGTCGGCCAGCACTGACTCCAGTGGTGTCTGGACAGGGAGAGTCTGTAGCACTTCAGTCACCGACTCCTCTCATTGTCCCGGCTGGACTGTGGGATGTGTGCGTGTGAGTGCATGTATGGTGTGTGTGCTATGAGTGTGTCTGTGAGCCTGAGTGTGCCTACATGTGACTGTGCCCATGAGTGCATGCATATGAGTGTATGTCTTGTGATTGTGTGCATATATGTGGGAATAGGAAGGTGTGGCATGTGTGAGCGTGTACATGTGAATGTGCATGTGTGCATATACTCTGGGTGTCACGGCTGGCCAGGTGTTTGATTCTTGGGTCCACTTAGAGGTGGCAGACTAAAGGCCAGATCGGATTTGAAGTCTGGATACACTAGATGTGCTAGAATATTCTGCTGCTTCTCTTGTGCTAGTCTCCCATGTCCTGGGAACCAGTAGGGCCCTGAGGAGCCCAGGCAGCTCCTGAGTGATGCTGACTCTACCTTTCATCACTGTCCACTGCCACTGTTGATACCAGCTTGGGTTTTCCAGGGTTGCCTGGCCTCCAGGTCCCTTCTGCCCCATCCCAGCCTCTCAGGGAGCCCAACCCCCAAGGGACCTGGATGGAAGGAATATCTGTCATCAGCCTGGGAGCATACCTGGACAGGGCCACAGCCTGGGGTTCAGCCACACCCGAGACTCAAGGCCACTTTGCTGAGCTACCAAAGCAGGAAGGGGGTGAGAAGAGGTGGCCAAAACATCAGGAGCTAGTGGTTCTTTCCTTCTCTCCCCTCCCCCCCTCCTCTCCCCTCCCCTCCCCTCCCTCCTCTCCTCTTCTTCTTTCCCTTCCCCTGGTCCTGGCCCTGCTGCTTAATGACACTTGGGCCTCAGATTCCTCCCAAAGTGAAGAGGATTTGAGTCCTGAGTCTGTGTGGTGCTGGGGGTCACCACGTTGCCCACGAAGCACATACACCCACATTATTTTGAACGTGGGCCACAGTGCCATGAGAGCCTGGACACCACACTTTGCGTTGGTGAAGTGGATGGATGGGGGGGGTCACCCACATCACAAGGTATTTCATGCATTTACAAAGACTTACCTTATGGCACCTTAGAGAGCTGCCTCCCACCGTGTACTCACACCTGCACACACAGCACCCACCCATGCACACACACACACTTGCACCACATACATTTTATGTGGCCTGGTTTTGTAACACCATGGTTTTCCTGGGACTTACTGGAGCTGTGTGTGGGGTATGACGTGACAGTCCCTGGAAGGTCTGAGTTGCACAGGGAAGCTGGGTCCGTCTGGACCTGCATTTCTTCCCTGGGTGACCCTGGGACACAGACGTGCTGGCAGTGACAGCTGGGAGGCCAGGGAGGTGTCAGCGCAGTAACCTTTCCTCACCTCTCCCTGTCGCGTCTGACCTCTGCCACTGTGGTATTTGGAGGCCCCCACCCCCCACCATGGGCCCTGCTTCAGGATGTGAGCCAGCGGCTGCCAGATGACACGCGTCAGCTGGCCAGAGCGGTGCTCCACCTCGTAGGCATGCGCGGGGGGTGGGGTCCGCAAGTGGACAGTGGGGTGTGCGTCACTCAGCGGCCATCTGGCACATTCCAGAGGCTTTGGTGACTTGGAGGGGGGTGACAGGTGACACCTCGCCTCATCCGAAGGCCATGCCTCCCTCCAAGGAGAACCAGGCCCGAGCAGGGCCCTGGACATTCATTCACCAGCCACCAGTTGGCCAGGCCTGAATGCGGAAAAGGCTGACACCTCCCTCAACTGGGGGGCTGGAATGAGTGTCTCCCTGCTGAAGGAGGGGGACCACAGGGCCTGTCAGGGCCTGTCCAAGCCTGCTGGCCTCTCCCCTCCTTTGCACCTGGCTCAGGTGCCTCCTGGCACTTCTTAGGTCCGTTCCGTGTGCTGCGTGTCACGCATCACTGACCAGCCAAAATAGAGGGCCTGAGATCACACCCAGAACTTTAACTCTTCACAGCCTACCCCATTAGTGCAGGCCCTGAAGCTCCCCACTCGGTGGGGCGAGCGTAGGCGACAGCTCTGGTTGTGGGGAGAGGTTGCAGGAAGGGGCCTGGAGGGTCAGCAGGGCTCCTCGGGACCAGGGACATGGCCAGGAGTCTCACTGCCCACGTCCCCATTCCTGCATTGTTTCCGTTTGTATTTGACACGCACACTGTTTCATAATGTTGAAAGGACAATAAAATTCCTAAAAATTAAAAAGAAATAATTATATGTGAAGACATTAGTTAGCAGTTGCATACTTTTTAAGTAAATAAATTTTACTTTCTGTTATTAGATGCACAATCTAATGTTTTTATTAAATTAATTTACTAGACAGAGTTCCCCAGTGATTTTCAATTTGTTGGTGGGTAGGAGTAGGAGGCAGGGAACATATTGTTATGAAGGTATTTTCTCACGTAGCGGATGGTTTAATGCGGTCACTGTGTGTGTGTGTGCTCTCCTCGCTGTGTAGGGTGTGGAGGGACCCTGGGTCAGTCATAACAATGTTGCTCCGTCACAGGGAGCATTGTTCATAGGCCTTTAGTTAAAATTATACTTCAGCTGCGAATTTGTTCCTAATTCAAGTTTTTCTCTTTCATGTGTCTTGGGATGGATGGCTTTGAGTTCACCCCAGTTGGAATTTGTTGAGCTTCTTGAATATTAATATTCATGCCTTCCATCAGATTTGTGGGATTTCAAGCTATGGTCTTCAAATCGTATGTCTCGAACTCCTCTGGCCTGGGCAGGGTGTAACCCAGGTGTCGTGAGGGGATCTCTTGATGCCCCCTTGCTTGCTGGCCCCCTTTTATCTGGAGTGGGAAGCGCAACTTCCTCCCAGCCAGGCTCGTTTACTTAATTGGCATGAGGATATTTTCACATATGGATTCATATATGGGTGCATGTCTGTAGTCATCACTGGATGCATGAAAATATCTTCATGATTGGAGAGAGGGTAGAACTTGCAGTAGCTCTCAGACTTTCTGGTTGTACTTGCTCATGTTCCATTGGCTAAAGCACAACACATGGCCAAACCCGCAGTCTGGTCCCCCATAGGTGACATCACAGGGGATGGGCTTTTTCCAGGAAGGGTCTTAATGAACCCTCAGAATTGGTACAAGGGCTCGTCACTGTGAGGGAAGTGTTTGCATGTCACGCCTGTTGGTGTGTAGCATTGGAAAGGTGGCCACATAAATACAGCTTCGGGTGGCATCTCTGTGCAGTGAAGAGGCTCGCTCATATCATGCTTTTCTTTAATAATATAACAAATATGGAATAGACATCACACTAGTTCACTAGAACTAATATCGAGGCCTTTTACAGATACTTTGCACGTGAATAGCTTGCAGTAAGTTTAAATGGGTTGATTAAAAGAAACAATTGGTATACATTTAGTTTTCATCACATATTTAAAGTTGAATTATTGGCTGCAATCTGATTTTAGAACTCAGACAGTGGGAGCTGTGGGGATAGAGGTGGTTCCCACAGCCTCCCAGCGAATGAGTCCTGCAGTCAGACCTTAGGCTGGGATAGGGGGATCCCTGCCCACAGAGGGGAGCAGTGGGAAGGTCTGAGGCTGGTCCTTCTCCTGCAGTGCTTGCAGTGGGTGGGCAGTGTCTCAAGCAGGTCTGGGTGCTGCACACCCACCCATTCTCCTGTGGGCCTGGACAACGAGCCAGAACTATCCATACAGTGGTGTGTGCAGAGGCAGGTGCTGTTCTGACCTTGCCCTCCACAGGTCTGCTCCCCAAAACAGCCTTGTTAAACACACTTGATTGCTCTCAAGTGCAAATGATTAGAAATCTCTTAAAGAGACCTGGTGGGACCTGGAGACATTTGCTGGTGGTCCCATTATAATGTTCTCCTTGAAATTCTTAGTTGTCTTTCTTTTTACCCGTGAAAGGAAATGCTCAAGGACTACAGAACGAGCAGAAGAAATGGGGGGAAATCCTAGCAGCAGAATGCTGGGCCCTCTGGGCTGACCTGACCCCGTGGCTGTGCTCCTTTGCCATGTCTCTGGTCTGTTATGACTTTGCAGAAATAGATGTGGACCCAAGCACAGCAGAGGGCCACCGAATGGGTGCCAGTTGTGTCCAGTGGAATGCGACTGGCGTTGCCCTGTGCACGGACTGGGCTTTTCAAAGTTCTTCACCATTCCTGTGCCGCATGGAAGTCTGTGGTTCTGTGGCTTCTTGTCCAGGTCTCTTATCACATAATTGGTTAGAGTGGTGATTCATTCCCTTTGTATTTGCCTGAGAGTCCCCAATTCACCTGATTGGAATTTCACCTCTTTGCACTGCCCCTCCTATTTTCCACTCATGCTGCTCTGATTTGCCTTCACCTCTGGTCATTGCTCCTCACAGGCACTGACCCCCAGTGATGACCCTCAGGGAGAGGACAAGGCTCGTGAGATGGGCCCAGGAGGTGACTGGGCAGGGAGAGGGGCCAGGGCCTTTGTTGAGCTATCAGGACATGTTCATTCTCTGTGCCCAAGAGACGTCTTCAGAGAGACAAAGGGGAGGATGGGGCATTTGTTAGCAGAGCATGGCCCCCACTTTCCTCCTTAGGACACTCTGCTGATAGTCTCCTGATGATGCTTCTTGAGTTGAGGACAAGTCCTTCCTTCAGAGGCTGGCACTCCAACAGGGCTGAAGGGGCATTTTCCCAGGAAGTAGGAGCCAACAGCTGGAACAGCCACTTGCTGATGATCCATGACTTTGGGGTCTTTCTGGAGAGAATAAAGGTAGCTGCCTCTCCTTGAGTCACACTGCTACCTGGGGACTCTCTGGGGTCACTGTGTGGTCACTGCACGGTATGCCCAGCCTGAGGGTGAGATAATGTGCTGCCAGCACCCTTTCTGAGGGTCCTATAGATCACTCCCACGGGGGCCCTGCCACCCAGGACTTACGGCCGTGATAGAGCTAATGGCACTGACTATTATTGCAGAGGAAATGAATGGCGATTTCACTTTGCAGTTACATGTAATTGTGCTCGGACTGTGTCAGCTTCAGGTTTAATTGGTGTGTAGGCTGCGAGGCATGCATTTTGGCATGTGTAATTTATTTAGGCAATAAAATTTACTGTTAACTGAGAGAGGAAAATAAAGAGAAAAATAATATGTTTCACACTGTAATTACATAATAAAGTTTGAATTAGAAATTTTGCTTGGCTCACGAGCTTTCTCCACACTGGGAAAACTTGCAAGCCAAGCCATCTCAGGGGGGTGTGGTTCTGACACTACGCACCGGGTGGATAGATGGGGTGGGTTTGAGAATGGAGCCGCCTGGAAGGATGGGGCCCCTGGGAACCGACCTGCACTGAGATGAGGAGAGGTGGCCAGACCCGGTGGGCTGGAGAGAGATGGTACCGCTGGGGCTGATGAAGGTGAAGTTAACTTTCTTCTGACGTAAAAATGAATCTTTGTGAAGACCGCTCATTGGACAGCAAGGTTTCTTACTTGGGAAGGGAAAACAACAACATGAACCAGTGCAGCTGAGCCATCCGTTTTTATTCTGAAGATCAGCTGTGACACCAGTGTTGACAAGTATCCTCAAACTAAAACGCAAGCAGCAGAGGCCTGGCTTCCACGGGACAGTTCCAGCAAAGAGGAGCCTGGAGTTCTTACTCCTGATGAGCATGGTTCTCTAAAGGATTAACACGTCTCCACCCAGGTCGTGAGTTCTGTGGCTGCAGTGCTCCAGGCTTAGGAATGAGAGGAGACTAGAACATCTGGGCCAGTCAGAGTCCCCAGCCCTTCTGGGTCTGCCTGACTCTCCTCCTGTGGGCCGCAGGGGCAGGGCTCAATGTGGGTGTTTCTCCTTAATTACACAGCTGACCCCTCATTCAGGGAGAGGGGCACAGAGCCAAGCAGGGCCCCCAGGATGTAAAAATCAAGGGACATAATCCATGTGTGCCATGAGGGGTTGATGGTCAGGGCTGCAGCCACGGGTTCCTGCTAGGGACGCGGGGGCGGGAAAAGGTCCTGGAGACAAGGTCCCAGCACAGTCCCAGGACCCAAGGGCTGGCCAGGGGGCAAAAATGTCACCGACAGGGATGGGCTCGCTGGTCTACATACAGCTCAGGTCAGGGCCTCTCAGCACTACTGGCAGGACACCTTCCTCCTCTGCACTGAGGCTGCCTCGTGGGATGGGGGGTTCAGGACAGCAGGGCCCTGGCCCTGTGAAGGACAGGCCTGGGACCCCGAGGCCAAGCCCAACAGTCCTGTGCCTGGGAGATTTGGGAGGAGTAGAGCAGCCAGCCCTGGCTGGGGTTTGTTCTGAGCACCTCGGAGGGTGGTTAGGTCTAATTTTTTGTGTGAAGTGACCTGGACATGCTAAGAACCTCCTCCCTCCTGGGGGTAACCTTGATCTTCCAGGGCTGTACCAGCTTCCCTGAGTAGACATGACCATGGCATTTCAGCTTATACAGATGTGTTTGTTCTCAGTGCCCACCACTGTCTGGATGGCGTCTCCTCCCCTGCAGCACTCCATCCTGTTCTGCCATCTGACAAGCACATTTTAACAGGTAGGATGCACAGTGTTGGGGGTCTTAGCAAAGCACGGGGTCTCCAGTCTGATGTTCCAACACAGGTCAGTAGACACCGACACCACCTGGCCTTCAGCAGGACAGGAGGGAAAGCAGAGTTTGGTGTTCAGGTTGGAATATGGATTTGCCTTATTTTGTTGTGTAAGGAACAAAATAAGCCCCTGCTGAAGAGAGTATCCACAGAGGGAGACAGCCAACCTCAGCTTCCTGCCCAGTTTGCTCCATTGGCACAGTCAGGGCAGGACAGAGAGCAGTGATTCCCTGATGGGAGCTGGAGCTGGTGCCCCATCAACCACAGACCTCAGTGCCTATGGGAGAGGCTGGGGGGTGGGCAGCGCAGGGGCCCACTTGTTGGTGGGACCGTGTTCACAAACGTTGGTGAGCTCAACCCTCGCTCAGCAGCCCCGTGAGGTGCAAGTGATGCTGCCTATTTGACACAAGAGGAAACTGAGGCACAAGGAGGTCAAGGGGGAGACAGAGGCCTCCTGGGTCCCACACAACCCTCGAAGCCTGCCCTCTTGCTCCACTTGCAGGGGTGGTGAGTAGTGCGTGCTGTGTGGACCAGTGTCCCTGGGGACACTGGAGCCTCTTCTCCTCTTTGACCAGTGGCTTGATGAGGCAGGGACACCCTCGGGAGCCCTTGCATCTTGAAATCTCAAGGGACAACCTGGGAGGCAGTGTACACTTATGACACCTGAAAAGAGTCTAGGGAGGTGGGAAGCCTCCTGGCAGCTTGAAAGGCAACCTGAGAGACAAGCAGTTGGCTAGCCGAGCCCACTCCCCTTGTTGTTGCTCCTTCAGGTGGTTGTCTGGCCACTGAGGCCCCTGGTGTGGAGCGGCTCCCACCTCATCCTCTCGCCACCATAGTGCTAACAATTCCTAGCATTGAGGAATGCCTGAAACAGTTTGGAATCTGGAAACAGCCAGAGGGCCTGGGAATTGGGTCCCTCGTGGCACTCAGCCACCCAGGTTCCAGGATGAGAGTGGGTGGAGAGAGGCCAGCAGGGACCACCACCTCCACAGTCTCCACCCAGACCTCACAGGGATTCTCACAGTTCTAACCCAGAGCCCCAAGGCATCTCGGGTTTGGTGCTCCCAGAAAACCCTCCACTGCCAGACGTTTTCCTGGAGCCAATCTTCTCGTAAAGGCTTGTCAGTGTCACGCAAGAAGTAATGGCAAAGAGGTAAAGAGAACAATTGGGGAAAATTCATCAAGATTATGCTCCAAGTGAGGGTCTCAAACATGATTTTTATTTTTTCTTAAATTCCTTTGTATTTCCAAATTCTCTGTGGAAGGATCTGAAGGAAGGAGAGGGATTGCAGTGACCCCAAGGACACAGTCTGCAGTGATTGCTGGGCACGAGTCACACAACATCAGCTGCGTAGGTCCCTCCCTCATTAGCTGGTGATGGGGAAGAACATGGGGTGGGGGTGTCGAGGAGGAATTCATTTGCTCCTTTTGGACACAAAAGAGCATTGGGGTGGTCCTGTGGGCAAGGTAAAAGAACAATTTGACTTGTGTAGAATGACCTGGGCAGCCATCAGTTCCTGGTGGAGTTGATGAACTGTCAGTGTGAATTGAAGGAAGAAGGGGGCTGCCTTACTGGTAAGAGCCCCTCGCCTCCCAGACCAGGGGCATCACACAGGCTGGCTCAGTGCGCAGCTAGCATGGCCAGAGGCGGGGGTGGCCCGGACAGCATAAGAGGGGCTTGCTTAGGGTGGGGCCGTGAGTGCACCCAGCAGGGGACCAGCCTCAGAGGATGATTCACTGCTGCTCCCTGTGGAGCCCTAGATGCAGAACCGCATACTTGCTTCTCTCATGAGGAGCAACTTTTGCTAAGACTTCCCTTCCAAGGTCATGTCTTTAGGACCTTTGATCTTGGTTATACCACCTGAGTCCTATGATCTCTGAGCTCTACTTTGCTCTGGGGGGGACAGTTTTGTGCTCTGGAAGAGAGCCTGAGGGTCTGCTGACCCTGACTCAAGGACTCTGCATGACTTGTCTTATGTTCACCAATCACAGGAACCTGTGTCTCATCCCCTTTGGTCCCAGGGTCACTTCCTACTATAATAACTAGACAACTCATGGCTGCTGCTTCACTCAACAGTGTCACTTGTCTGGTGACATTTCCCTAGTGTCTCTGGGCAAGATGCAAAATTAGCCAGTCCCTCTGGGCTTGGTCTTAGTAACTGTGTGTGCAGGCACCCTGTCCCCTGTGGGGAGGGCCCTCGGATAGGCATTGTGATGCCGCCTCTGGTGAGGCAATGCCATCTAACAGGACACCTCTGAGCAAGGTGAGCAGGGGGATGCACAACTGCCAGGCTTTGTCATCCAATCAGATTTGTGAACACGAGATCATGGTGTCAGTTTCCAGCCTTGCGTGTATGTGGAGAACATGCCCAGGAATTGTCTGGGTTATTCTCTGCCTGGACTAATCTAGAAAGAAGGTCCTCTGCCAACCCGCACTTCCATTGTTTGCTGAAAGGACACTGAGCCATGCTTGTGTCAAAATGCTTGGAAAAGGGACAGACTGATGTGCCCCTGAACTTGACAGCTGGAGAGTGAAGTTACTACCAGATCTACACTGTGTCACAATGGCACAGTTCCCTTATGTGCTCCTCTGTGCTGGGTTCTCAGGAACACAAGTGGTGAAGATAGGATTCAGAGAGTAGGATGGATGCAGGCAATGCTGCTCCGCACTGAACCCCACAGTCAGGCCCATATGAATGCAACAGGAAGAACAAGCATCTCAGGGAGCATGGGTTCAAATTGTCCAAATCTTTCCACATGGAGTTGCAAACATTGACAAATGCCTCACACCTGTGCAGAGACCTTGTCCCCATGGTGAACCCCACGATTAGAGAATGGTCTGTGGTGCACTTGTGGAGAGACCTCTTGACCTGGTCACATTTCAGTGAAGCAGTGACGTAGTTTGCTTGGAGGTGGTTCTGGGGCATCTTCTAGGTGTGAGGAGGCAATGCTGCAGTGGGAGGTATTGACGGGTCCCAGTTACCTGCTCACGCCACTTACCTAAGACTTCTCGACCTGACTGTACCTCCTGGCCTCACTGTACCTCTAAGCCTGCCTGAGCTCTCTCTCCTTACCACTTGCACTTGTTTGCAGTTTTCAGCTCTACTCACTGGGGTGCGTGTGAAGGTGCTTTGGCACAGGCAGCTCATGTGTCAGGTCAGCTGATGCCCTATGTTCCGACACTCAGCCTGTTTCTGTTAGAGATCAGTAGGAGCCAAAGGACGCTTCCCCAAAGGGGTGTAAGTTTCTGCCGGTGGATTTGTTTCTGTCCTGACCGCACGCAGAAATGCTGCTGTGCCCCTTTTCCCCCAGATATGGGTGGGGAGGCTTCTCTGGGTCTTCTGGGCTGACAGCCAGTGTTGGGGGCTGGCAATCTGGTACCCTGAGGGCCTTCTGGCTCTGCTGGCTGCTCAGTGCCAGTTATGTGGGTCAGAAGGTCAGAGGGTCAGGGCTTCTTGAGAGACCACCATGGTCAAGACACCAAAAGGAGCATGTAATTGGGACCCTGGTGGCCCCATTCACACCATGGTTCCTGGAGCAACCTGGTCCTAGAGCGGCTCCACTGATTCCCACTCTGATGTCACAGGATGATGCGGGAGCACTGGCTCTCCGAGGCGTGTAAAGTTCAGTTTAGGCTATTGTTACAAGGGCTGAATCGTTGGCCCTGAAATTAATACTAAAACAAAGAAGTAGCCTTTCACTATCATCTTCTGAAATGCGGCGTCTTTGCCAATTTCACCCAGTGCTTTCTGCTTTTCGTAAGTGCATCCAAGGAGGCACATGAGCCAACCAAACTTCCCAAATGGGACCATCTGTAGTGTTCACAGGGAGTTCCCACTCAGTGGAATTCTAGGACAAATCCTGTTGTAAAATGAAACACCTTCCCACAAAACTTCTAACGGCTTCTTAATGCGACACGTTTGTGAGCTTCAACTTGTTGGTTTGCTTGAACCAGGCTGCTTCTGCCTCAGCACTGTTGGCACCTGGGGCCCTGCCACTCTCTGTGGTGGGGCCCACAAGGTTCTGTTGAACGCCCTTACTATCAGTCTCCTAAAGCTGCCGTAATAAAGCTCTACACTCTGGGTGTCTTGAAACACCAGACATCTATTTTCTCACTGACCAGGAAGTCTGAGCTCAAGATGTCAGCAGGGCTGGTACTTTCTGAGGCCTCTCTCCTTGGCTTGCAGATGGCAGCCTTTCCCCTGGGTCCTCCTACAGTCATCTCTCTGTGCATCTGGCCTACTCTCCCCTGGTTATAAGGACACTGATCATGTGAGGTTAGGGCCCATCCTTATGGCCTCATTTTAACTTAGTCACCTCATTAAAGACCCTGTCTCCAAATAAGATCACTCCCCATTTGGGTTCTATAACTTTTCTTCAGCCATAGGACAGCAGAGTCCTGGATTTCAGGCTTATTCTCTGGCCCATGCATGGTAGCAATCTACTTCCCCCTTTGTAATTAAGACTGGTCATTCAGTCCCTGAGTCATCAAGTGAGGAGTCTGAGTGTCCAGGGCCCTCACAGGCTGACTAGGTTACACCCAAGGGCTGGTGAGTGGCTATGACCGTCAGGTGACCAGTGGGGCTTTGTCAGTGTTGTTCCTCCCAGTGAAACAACCTGTGGACTGTCTCCGATAACCAGTGTAGGGACAATCTGCTCCCAGGTCATTGGTATATATCAGTAACAAGGAATGTATTGGTTTTGCACTGAAGAAACTACAGCTGGAACATCAGCCAAGGAGCATTCATTACCCTTGTGCATTTGTGATAATTCACTGTCCTTCCTCAAGACCCAACTGTCCTCTGCACAGATGACAGGGGAGGGTGCCAGTGCTGGGCAGTGATCACTGTCCCTGCAACTCTCAGGATTTTGATGATGGCTAGTCCTTGTGGTTCTTCTAAAATAGAACTACCTCGAGTACCATTTTGTGAGAAGAGCAGTTCTAATTCTCCCACGTGGCAGGAAAGCCTTCAAGGCCCTCATCCCAGAGTCCGTGCCTCCCTCCCTACATCCTGGAGGAGATAACTGAGGCTGGTCCAGGGACACACAGGACCACTGGGAGAGGGCCCCATAGTCCAGCTGCCTCTCTGTCTGCCTCCATGAGTTCCTGTCCTGGCTGTGGCATTTAGGGTTTCTAGGAATTAGTGTCAATTCTGAGCCACTGCTTAGGCCTGGGCATATCCCCCTACGGTGCATAGTTCCCCTGTTGGATAAGCCCCTGGTCATCCCGGGGAAAGAGGTTTGTGGTGTAAATTTCTGGTAGTGCCCTGTGTCTTCACTCAGCGGGTCTGGCCCCCTGAACTGCTCAGGCTGGTGCCGGGGAAGAGGCTCTGATTCAAGTCCAACCTGTTTATCAGACCTGTAGGTGGTTTTGTGTTGTTTTTAACCTGTTTTGGGTTTTTTGTTTATTTTTTCCTTTTTATTACACAAATTAGAATTTGAACTGCTTGTCTACCTGAGTGCTGGAAAGGTCATGATTGGCAGGTAACCTGAAGATCTCTGTAGGCCCAGCCATGCTTGGGTAGTCCTGCTACCTTCTGGGCCCAACACCTTGCCTCTGATGGTCAAGACCTACCCCTTGGCCCTGCCATTCTGGCTTTCTGGTCCCATTAGATTGAGGTCACGCTGAGAGGGAACATCTCCTGTGGTCACAGCTGTGGCAGAGTCTTTGAGAACGGAGCTTCTTTCTTCACCCATCAGTTCTCCATCCTGGGGAAATGGGTGCGCTCTGCACGGGAAAAGACATAGGCACCGTGGAACAGGCTGTGCACCGTGGAACAGGCTGTGCACCGTGAACCTAGTCACCACAGCAATCCTAGGTCCCCATGCCGGTGTCCTTTCCCACTGCCATTCTGACTTCATGCCATGCAGGCAACGATCGAGTCCATGTTTCAATCTACCAATAAAAACCAAGAGCTGCTCTTCCTGCCCGCCAATGCTGAGAAGCCAGGATACAGCACCATGGCAACCAAAGCCATACACTTGCCTTGGACTAATGCAGATACCTTTCAGCCTGGCCTGTTGCCCTTAGGGTCACTGCTGTACAGTTTCTCAAGGTTTGTGTCAATAAAACTCGTAAAATCTTGTGGCTCCTTTTGTGTGCATGGCTGTCCTCCTGGGACATAGTCTGTGCCTGACCCCTGGGGCCCTGGGACTGGTTCTGGGTTTCACAGCCATGAGAGGTGACAGGCTACAGGTTCTTTCTGATGAGAAGCAGGCGGATGAGAAGAACGGTGGTGGGAATGTAGAGTAATCAGAAGGTCCAATGTTCCCAACCCCATAGGCAGTAAACTGACTTGCCTTAGCTTGCAGCACATTCAACTTGAGAATCTGGTTTCCAGATACAGTGACCCTCCAGCTAGTGGGGATAAGGGCTTCCTTCAGGCCAGCACAGAGGTCTCTGGTCCTGTGAGATAAGCTGGGAATTCAGTGCCTGGGGTTGTCAGGGCCCTTAGTGCGCAGCAAGCACATGGTCAGCAGAACCTTGCCCTAAATAGGGGCCAGCTCTGGATGACCACAGGTGACGGTGAGTAAGTATTTTGTTATGTGAGCTATAGACCACCCTGCTCCAGTTACCATGGTGACCGGGTCATTAAGGCCTTCCAAAATCAGATGAGGAAGCTCCTTCCACATTCTTATCCTAGAGGACCTATTACCTGGGCTGAGCAGTTGTGATGACTGTTACATGGTTACAGGACACAACAGAGAAATTGCACGTACACAGAAGTGGGAGAAGCTGCGGTCAGGAAAGCTGTGGTCATAGGGCGAGGGAAACAGCCTGAGGTCCTGGAGCAGAGGGGGAAAGCTCCTGAGCACGGATGTGTGCGGGCCACTGTAGCTTTGATTTCCCCAGGTGTGCTGCAGCCTGCTGGCTCTCTCCCTTACCTTCTAAGAGAGGCTTCCTCTCTTCTGACTTTCCCAACTTCTCGGAGCCCCTGTGATGACACGCCAACCTGGGGCCCTTCGGGGTAGTAGGGAGAGTTGCGTGGAGGTGCACCCGGCAACATTCCATGTAATGGGTGCGTGGCGGACCCCCCAAAACTAACCACAGCACTGTCTGGTCTGCATGAAGCATTGTCTGGACAAGGACCTTTTTCCTAAATGTTCTAACACATGACCAGGTCCTAAAGTCTTTAACACCCAGGGAGGCCCTGCTCCCAAGCCCTGCCTGAGTAACGCGGAGAAGGTGCTTGGTGCTCCACCGTGAACACAGGGCGGCCCTAACAGGCCCCGTGCAGTCACAACACGTGGGGCTGGACCCCTCATCATGGTCTGACTGCCCGTGTTCCTGTCTTCATGCACTTGTCTCATTAAACCTAAGAACTAGGGAGGGTGATATCTGATGCTGTAGACTATTGGTGTCACTGTACAGTAAGGACATTAATTATGTCCCTTTTCAGAGCACTCTTGATGAAGGGGAGACACTGGAAACTCAAGAGGAAAGAGGAGAAAATGCAGGTTCATGAACCAGTCCTGAGTGTTGGAGCTTCAGCAGTGGGGCATCAGGAGGGACCAAGGAGGGCAGCAGGGATCCAGGTGGCCAGCGAGGGTAGCAGGGGACCTGGGGGGACAGTGAGAGATGCTCTCCACGCTTCTCCCTTATCTGCCCGTGTTCCCTATGTTTAAACGACACAATGCTTTTATTTTTAAGTATCTATATATTTGTATCTCATGCCTTCACAAAGGAACATGATCTCACCATCCTGTAATCATCCTGCTCACCAAGGTCCACCAAAGCCAGGAGTAGGTTAGGGTCCTGGTGGGTGCGAGGGCTATGAACAGCTGTGTTTGTCCAGCGATGGATAATGACTGAGTGCAAGATGCAGATGCACGCCCACAGCTGGGGGTTTCTCGTGGTTCAGGCTTTGGGGAAGCCAAATCTACTTTAAGTACAAGAATAGCATTCTGAAGTGAACTTAACGGCAAATAGGATGCGTCGGGCAACAACAGACTTTGCTTCTTTTTCAGTCTCCTTATTTCATAGATTTCTCCAAGTAGATATGTCTATAGCGAAGATATTCAAAACAGGGGTGTTACCTCAAATGAGGGAAGAAAATGTTAAATATCAAGGATAATAACTTATTTTATACTCAAACCCAGAAGAATAAAATGAATGGTCTCTGATTTCCAGAAGCAGGGGAAGGAAAACTCAACATGGTTTATATGGTGAGGGAGAGGAGGCGGGCGACCTTTGGAACAAAGGGCGTGAGTCAGAAGGCTGCCCTCCTGGCCTCTACCCTGTGACTGCTGTCTCCCTAGCAGCTCGATGTCTGAACCACAGAAACAGGTGAAAAGTTACTAATGCCCAGATAACCCCCAACCAGCCTCCTGTGCCTGCAGCAGTGGGTGGAGGAGCGGTTTTGGAATGAAACCAGATAAGGAATGAAAACTGGACAGGGGGTGGGGGTGGCTGGCCTCTGCTTGGGGCAGCACCGGTGCCTGAGCCAGGGGCTGTGGTCCCTTGCCCTGGAGTGCAACCTTGCTGGGAGGCATCCTCAAACCACGCAGCCCCTGTCTCCCTGGCACATGTCTGGAGTCGTGCGGTGCTTCCAGGAGGGCTCAGCTCCCACGTCCTCCTGCAGCAAACATGCTAGGCTAGAACACTATTGAGAATACAAAGGAGGCCAGAGCAGGCATATGAGTACTTAACACATGGTCTCCACCTTCCACTCCTCACCCTCTCAGAGCCTGAGCAGGATGACGCTGGAGCTGCCCTCAGGTTTCCAAACCCTGCAGGCCCAGTCTCACCAGGTCTCCGCAGTGCACCTTGGTGTGGCCACACTTGCTCCTTTACTCCCCTCTGATCTTCAACTGCCTGCACTGTGCCCCAGGCAGCCAGCTCTGCAGATGGCTGGTGAGCTGTCCTGAGGGCAAGAGGGAAGGAGAAAATGCTTGTCCAGGCCTTCCCTTTCCACCAGGGCTGTGGTTGCTTTCCTGGGTCCTGTGGGCCCAGGGTGGGTGCATGTGCAGCACCTCTTCCCTGCCAAGCTACTGACTATGCAGAGCTTTCCCTCCCGCCCCCAAAAGCTGGTTCTCTCTGGTGGCCTGACATCTGTCTCTGGAACAGTTTCCCAGGTGCTTCCCCATGACCAGCCACACACACAACTGATTTTTACTAGACAAATCCCAGGCAGAAGGGGCCAGGTGTGAACCCTGAATTTTGATGTTTTCCCCATCTTTGGTGTCCCACCTCCCACTTTGTGGCCACATATTCACAGAGTTGGGGCCATAGCAGAAAGGAAGCAGCCACTAGAGGCCCACAGACCCTTGGAAGCAGAGGACAGCCTGCTGCCACTTGCAGTGGACTCTCATGACCCATCGGTGCAGATGACAACATGTGCCTGCACTGGAGCCGACCACCCTAATGCTGGGACAGCCCTTTGCCCAGAGGCCCTGTGAGCCACCATGACGTGTGTGGTGTACCCACCTGCTTGTACGATGTAAATTATGCTCCTGCCCCAGGCCAGTGCTCTTGCAATTCTGGAGTTGGTGTTTAGGCTGATTATCGTGAACTTGCACTAATGTTCCATGAAGAGAGTCTTTATCATTAACACATCAATTAATGTTCCATTTGCATCAGGATTGTGAATGGGAGTCACTTGTGCGAGGGGCAGGCCTTGCTCCCTGCTGGTGATGCTGCTACAAACACTCAAAGGCACAGGGTGGAACGGAGCGGGAAAATTGTCACCTGTTCTCTGATTCCAGGTCAGGTGAAGTCGCAGGGGTTGCACTTAGACACTCTTAGGCTGGACAGTTCAGGGCAAGGCAGGCCAGGAGGGCGTCTCTCTGCTCACAGGCCTGTGCGTTCAGTGCATTGCTGCCAGGTGCACGAGAGGACTCACTTGGGCACGGCCCAGCCCACAGATCCTCAGGGGCTCGGGCTGCCTCCCGGGTCATCTCCCTGCACACCAGGAACTGCTCCACTGCCTCTTCTTCCCTTCCATCCCATCTCAGTCACCCCACTCCACTTGGTGAAATCCTACTCTAGGGGGGCCAGTGAGGGCACCCTGACTCCACAAGATCTCTCCTGCATCCTCTGCACAAAACCCTCTTTCGGCACCTGCATGCCCTGGTCCCTGCGAGGCTGCTCTGTGCCGAGGGGGGCCCTGCGAGCCCCTTCCTTCCTTGCCTCTGCCTCACCTGCCCTGTTGCCCGTGCTCCAGAGGGAGAAGTGGTACAACCTGGCCCGTTTTGTAGCAGCACAAGCTCTCCTCTCCACAGTATGTGTGTGAGTATGTTCAAGTGTGCATGTGTGCTTCTGTCTTAGTGAGCACACATGCTTGTGTGTTGTTCCTATATGTGAGCATGCACGTACACGTGGGGACATGTGTGCCTGTGTGTATAGTGAGAGCTGCACGTGCACGTGTGGACTTGTGTGCAAGTGTGAGTATATGCATGTTCATGTACAGTGGGAGGTCCCTTCCTCAGAAGATTTCCCAGGACAACAAGTCACAGGGACCTAACCCTTCCCCAGGGACCACTCCTCCCAGTGGCAGCTCCTCAGACTAAGTCTCTGGGACCTTCCGTTCTCCTCTTCTCACTTTCCACCTCTGCCCATCCTGCCGCCTGTGAGAAGAGAAGCTCTGTGCCTGTGGGCCTTCGGGGAAGGCTCGCTGCCTGGTACAGAGGAGACCGCAGGCTGTGTCACGCATTCTGCTGAATCAGCAGCAAAGCAAGATCTGCCCTGTGGCACTCACATGTCCTTGTGCACCTGGTTCCCTGCATTTCTGTCCCCCCAAATGTCCTGATTTAATCAGCTTATCCTAGTCTTCCTGACACAAGATCGCTTCCTGCCATGTCCAGTTAGGTCACTAATATGTTAAATCATCACATGAAAATCACCCTCCCTCTTGTCCTGTGGTTTGTGCCTGCTGCCTTCATTCTGGTGGGTTATTGGGTATTTTGTTTCTGTCCCTGGCCACCCCAAAGCCAAATTCAGGACAGCAGCCCCCAGCTTGATGCACCTGGCCACCATGGACTTCCCTCCCCAAGGCAGCTGCAGCAAATGACTTGAGGTTACGCCCCTGCTCACTGTCCCCCAGGCTTTTCCCAGTCCAGCCCCGTGGGAGGCTCCCTTGGTGTTGCTGTCCCTGACTCAACCCTCCTACCCTGCCCCATGCGTCTCCCGTTAAAATGAACACTGTCCTTCTAGTTGGTGCCCTGGCATCTAACAACTCCTCTTGTCCCATCTGTCACAGTGTGACCTGCTCACTGAGACCCCAGCTGGGCCAGCTGTGGGCCCTTCCTGCTCACCACAGGGTATGTTTGGGGGGGTGGGAGCTCATTCCACAGAGAACTAGTGAAGCAGGGAAAGGGACAAAGACAGAGAACGTGCTAAACCTGCTGGGAAGGCTTCCAGAATCTCACACAGACCTCTCTTGCCCCCCACCCCCCGCCAAGCCTGGCCTAACCAGTGGTGCCATCGGTGGGGGCCTGGAGCGGACAGTCACTCGGCACCTCGTGTGCCCAGCACAGGCAGCCACGAGCCCTGGAAGAGTGCAACCTGGGATTTCACACAGTGTTGTGCACACGACTCTGTCGGTGTGTCCCTTACTGGTTGGATGAGACATGGACACACTGATTGGGCACCTAAAATAACACGATGCCTTGAGAAGGGGAGGGGTAAACCCTTGGCTGGTGCCCTTCCTGCCAGTTTGTTCCTCCCCTTGCACGGACCCAACTCTCTATTATTATTATTTCTCCATTGGATTGGGGGTCCCTAATCACATGGGCCACTCTGCTCAGTCGAGTCTACACAAGAACATCTACACAAGAACAGCAGTGGGAAGTAGATGATCATGCAGAAATTCATCTTCTCTGGGAGGCCCCCAAATCACCGACCAAGTCTCTGTAACAAAAGCAGAATCACCGTGGGTGCTGGGAATAACTGTGTTAGCCACCTGCTGTGGGCGAGGCTTCCAGCAAAGCCAAGAAAAGCTGTCTTGGTCTAATTCTCACTTTGGGCACCGGGCATTTTCCTGCATCTGGGGTTCAGTTTGAGCCTGCCAGCCTCTTGTCCCAGTTAGGGAGGGGACCCTCTGCTCCCTGCGTTCTGCCCTTGGAGTGGGCCTTCTAGAAGGGGATCCTGGAGCCTTCTCTGCCCAGGACAGGACTCCCACTTCTTAAAGCCCTCAGTGGGCTTTGGCTGATGTGGGAGACCCTGACGAGATGCCTATTCCTTTTCCCCAACGGAAAATGGAGAGACCTGGAGCATAGGGCTTAGTCAGGCACAGTGTGCAGGGGCCGGTCTGTCCACGGACTTCAGGTCAACCTCATGCCTCACTCCACGAGTCAGAGTCCTTCTGGGAAAAGCCACGCTTTTTCCTCCACAAGTACCAGTATTTCTCGTACAGTTGATGCAGGACAAGTTGGAAGGTGGTCTTCTCACCCTCCACTAGGTTTCCCCTCCCTCCTGCTCCCTGCTCGCCTCCCGGCTGCTACCTCCTCTCCCCTGCCATCCTCTGCCTCTCCCTCCCTCCTGTCTCCTCTTCTCCCAGCCCCCCTCCGTCTCCAGAGCCCCATGGCTCCTGTGCCTTCCAGTGGGGTCTGGGACTGGGGTAAAATTGAAGTCCCTGCTTTTCCTCCCCTGAGCTTTGCTACCGTCCTATAACCTGACCCTGGTTAAAGGACTTTCTGGATTCTTCAAATCAGTGACACCCATGGGAACAAATGCTGTGGTCAGCATCACCTTAAGAGAGGGGACAGAGTGAAAGGTCACCTTAACTGACTGGAGGTGAAGGGCTTCCATAGAGCTGCAGGAGGGAGAAGGCATCTTCCTGGAATGTTGGTAGGGAAGACAGGACTGGGTGGGGAACAGTGGAAAGGTGGGGTACACCGCTGCCTCCATCGTACCAGTCCCTGCCGTCTGGGCCTCCTGCCCCCACTGGAGAGCCTGTTCCTCAGATCCCAGGCACACAGGGCACCACACGGTCGGCTAGACATTTGTCCGGGCTTTATGTTCCTTATCTTGCTATCTTGTCCTTCCTGGGAGGCAGTTTGCCCATTCCAACAGGTGACCAGGGGGAAGGGCACGGGCGCAGAGAGAACTTGCCGCCTTTCACCTTCTGTTGTTCTCTTTATTGGGGGTGGGGAAGGGGAGAGAAATGGAGAGGGAGCTGGAGAGAGGAACGGATGAGCAGGAAGGAGAGGGAGAGAAGGAGAGGGAGAGAGACACCGGGCTGTTTGCAGGGGCACCGGCAGGAGCGTCGGGGGAAAGTAGGTGGCATGAATCGCCTGCACAGTCTCTCTAGACGACCACTTTAAATCTTAATTGGTTGCCTTTTAAATATCATTTAAGGGCCTGCTTCCCCGCCTCTCTCTCTCTAGTTAAGAAGGTGTTGTGTCAAACTCTATTACCTTGCTGGACGTCTCTTCCTTAAGTTAAAAAAAGAGGGGCGGGGTGAGGAAAGGAAAGAAGAAGAAAAAAATGGAGCCATCAGCAGCGGTTGGAGGGTCGATAAAGCTTTTAGATTTTGAGACGGTTTCCGGGAGCCCATTTCCTGCGGCTAAGAGTTGTTAATGGAGCTTAAGGAATTATCTTAGATGCGCGCCCCTGCCGTATATTTCCCGCGCCTGTTCCCCTGTCGGCTCTGGATCTGCTGCTGTCAGACTCGCTTAATGAAAAGTAACGCGCCGCTGATTGCAGTTTTATTTGGGCTCTATGTAAAGAGCGCCGTTAATTTAGCACCCTCCTCGGCGTGTTTGAATTCGCCACGCCTGAGTGGCTGGGCGTCGGTCCCCAGCTCCTTCTCTGACAGCCGCCCTGGGAGCGAAGCGGGGCCCCGCCCAGGGACCACGACCTTTCTCCGCAGCATCCCCTTCCCATCCACCGCCCGCCCCCGCCCCACTTCGGGGCCTTCCTCGCCTGTCCCCCAGCCCTCAGCCCCGCGAAAATCGGCCCTGTGGGCCGGTAAGGCGCACAAGTGAAACCGTCCACAATGCTCCCCCAAACGTCGGGGTGTGGGGCGAAGTGACAGTCGCAGCTTCGGGCGTCCTTTCGGGTTAGCCGCCCTGGGGCGTGGCCGAATCCCACCTCCCTTTCTGATGTCTTTATTTCACAGAATTTTCCAGTTTAATCAAGTAAACCTCTTTTAGTCAGTCAGCCAGTTCCACGGAGAACTGGGTGCCCCTGCAGTGCGGGATCGCCCTGGCCTGGGTCTCGGGGACAGGCGGGGTCCCCAGGCACCAAGGTACTGGAGCTCCAGGTCCTAGGGCCATAGGCCTGGGCCACAGCGCCCACCGACCTGCCCCCCAGGCCAGCCCTGGAAGTCCCGCGCCCCCCGCAGCCCGTAGTCCACAGGCCGGGGCCAGGCGTGTCCAGCCGGCTACATCCGCGTCCTCATCCGCAGCCGCGGTCCTCCTCACCGAGCCGCCCGCGTCCTCGAAGCCTTGTTTCCGCGGAAAACGCCTGGCTTTGTCTCCGGCTGGAGTGGGGGCGCTCGGGCAACCACATTAAAATTCCTGGCGCCCCAGCCTCGGCCGCAGCGTCTCCCCTGAGACTCCACTTTCGCTATTACTGTCAAGTACCCTTGACTCTTTATTTTTGCCCTTTTATCTATTACAACTAATTCGAGTTCTTTTGCCCTTTTCAGTCTAAGACGTGGCTTTCTGCAAAGCCTCCCCCTGCCAGCGGGCTCTCGGAGCGCCGAGCCTTTAGAAATTGAGGGGTTTACTGTCAAAATGAAAATTTCACTTCAAATTATCTTGGCTGATGCTCGCTCGCCAGGCCGGGGGCTCTCGCCGCAGCCTTTTGACAGGCACATCAGCGGCGAGCTTCCGAATCTGGATAATATCATCCAAGAGAGCGAAAGTCAATACGGTGACAGCGCTCGGGCGGATACAATCCAATTACTGCGCGCGGCCGGGGCAGCCTCAGCGCGCAGTGAGTCCCCACGCCGGGTACCGGGACTGCTCCCTCTGCTCAAGGACTGAACTTCCAGATCCCTCCATTCAGAGTTGGGGGTCTGGCTGAGGCCCAGCCATCAAGGTCTCACCACTCAGGGTGCCCCGGCAGTCTGAGTGACCAGCATCTGGCCGCGAGGTTTCTCTCCCTCGGGTGCGTAAATTCTCCCCATGGCCAGGTCCTATCCGCCAGTCAGGACAGCTTTCCAGCTCCCCTGGCCCCTACCGCACAGGGCCCTGGGCCAGTCCCACCCAGCCCCTCGTAGAAAAAAAGCCCAGGCCTGGCTTGTCCTTCAAAAGCTGCCTGCGGCCCCCGGAGAGGACCCGCTTCTCCAGCTGGTGTCTCCGTGGTGGCCAAACTATCGGCATCCCGGGCAGGGGCCGCCATCGACTCACAGCTGCACCTAGGAACCTCTCCACCTTTGAAGGCTCGCTGGCTTGCGGATCCGTCAGTCCTAGGCACTTGTGGAATGAGGCACAGTAGGGCCTTAAGCAGAGCGCTTGCAGGCCAGGGGCCAGCCCGACTCCAGTGTTCACTGCGCTCTAACGACGCCCTCCCAGGCGTGAAGCTAGACGGGGGTGGGGTGGGGGGACCCGGTTTCTGAAGGAAGCCAGGGGTCTGCATTTCCCAGGACCCTTGCAGAGGTGGGGCAACACCAGTGCCCTCCCACCCTGAATTACTTTTGGGTTCTGCCCCTAATTCCTACCTAGCCCAGAGTCGGGTCTGCTGCCCAGCTAGCAGTGGGAGATCTTTGCTGGCAAGGCCCCAGGCCCCAGGAGGAAGGGGAGGCTGGATTAGGAGCCTGGTGGGGCCGGAAAGGCCACACTCCCTCAGAGCACAGTGCAGAGAGTTCTTAGGGCTGTGAAGTCCTGGCTCCTCCCCCACCAAAGCACAGTCCCCAGGGAGTTTGGAAAGTTTAAATGTCATTAAAATTAATCTCGCCAGAGAAACTCCCATTGACTCAAAGTTCTGGAGTCTGGTAATAGGGGACAGTTTAAAAGGTTTGGGAGTGCACTGGTGCACTCATCCACTTCTGTTAGGGAGTTCAACAGAATACTGAAAGTTTACTGCCCCACCCCCCTTTTTTCATTTTTCCTTTTCTTTCTTTCTTTTTTTTTTTTTAAACAGCCTTACTAAATCCTGTCTTAGGCTCTGCAGGCAAATTCTCGGGGACTCCTGGGTCAGTGCCCTTCCCTGCTCCTCCCTGTGGTGATCAGCACCTTTTCTCCAACAATTTCTCAAGTGTCTACCTCAGCGATGTGTTCACTTTGCAATGCAAACATCACTCGGTTTTATTGGTTTTGTTATATCAGCCTCTGAAGCAGGCAATTACTGGTGTGAACATACATTTAAAAAACATAACTTTGTCGAGTCCAGAGTGTGCAATAGTGTGAATTCAGGGGAGTGTTTCAGGTGAGATGTGCCGAGGATGAAATCAGAAGGTCAACAGGCTGAGGGGTCCTCAGAAGGAAACCGGGCATGCCTCGCACCCAGAAGACAGCTGCACAAATAAAGCCTGGAACCAAAATGTCTTCTCCTTGTAAACTTTTGGATGTAAACTTTATGTTTCAGGGCGGCTGCCTTCTGCTTTGGGCGCAGCCTAATCCCACGGGTTCCTGAATTTGGGAATGACCAGGGTGGTCGGTGGACCTGGCGTGGGACATATCCAGGGGTTTGTCCATGGTTCCGGGAGACCGAGTTCAGACCCTCCCTCTAGGGTGGGTGGGTGGCCTGAGCTTCGCCTCGCTTTCGCCTGGCTTTGGAAACTCGTTAGAAAAAGAGTCTTCGACCTTCGAGCTGCAGCCTGAGCACCGTTTGTTTTCTCCCGGGCCCAGGGATCCGGCCCAGTTAAGCACAGAAGGGCTTCCCGCTGGCCTTGGGCATAGCCAGCAGCTCCTTCGCAGTGCCGGTGGCAGGGGCGTCGTGGGGCGCGGCGGGCGGGAAGGTGCGAGCCAGGGGCGACGTCAGCACGTTGGCGCCCGCCCCTAGCGAGCGGCCCAGGGTCCCGGGGTCCAGGAGGGCACCCTTGGCGGTGGCCCAGGCCTGGTTCAAAGTGCTGTGCCTGAGGACGGGGTCGTGGAAGACTCCATCCACCCAGTTTCTGAGACTGGTTACCGGGGAGTCCTGGTGCCTGTCTAGGGCACCAGCGGCAGCCGGGGCCGCAGGCGAGGAGGAGGGGGGCGCCAAGGAGACGGCTGCAGAGGCAGAGGGCCCTTGGCGCTTGAGCATGCACGAAGGAAACTCAGTCTGGCTCAGGTTAGTGGCAGCGGCTGCGGTAGCTGTGTGTGCCAAGGACCAGATGCGCGGCTTGACCTCGAGGCCCGCAGTCGTCCCAGCCTGCACAAAGCCCAGCTTGGCCTCGCAGGCCTGCGGGCCGCCCCCCGCACCCGGCTGCTGCTCTGGCCCAGCTACCACGCTTCGGAGGCAGCTCCGGGCCCTCTCCAGGTCCTGGTCCAGGGCAGCCCGGCCATCGGCAGCCAGGGACATCCGGTGGGCGCTCGAGGCCTCTTTGCCAGGGGCACTGGGGCCATCAGGAGCAGTGGGGATGCGTTCCAGGCCACCATCCAGGGGCTGGAAGGAAGGTTTCAGCTCACAGTCTGGGGGCTCGGCCTCCAGTGGGTCGAAGTCCTCCAAGTCGCTGAGCTCAAGATCCTTCTCCTCTTTGCCTGTGGGCTCTGCCCAGGAGAGAAAAAGTAGCCAGTGGAGGGAGAGGGGGTGGTGGGCTAACCAGACCCCTACCTCTTTCTCCTTCCTGTCTCTGAGTCCATGGTTATCGGGCCTGACACTGGAGCTAGAGAAAGCAGCCGTGCCTTTCTTCCTACCTCTCATCTTTAGAGGCATCCAGTCCCCAAACTGGCAACACCTGTGAGTGGATTTCAACCTCAGATCCGTGGTGGAGGGTGTGTCTAATGTTTTAAACATAATGTTGGATTTCTTTAAACATGATCTTGGTTTACCACAGTCCCCCCCCCCCCAGGCCCTTCCCAGCCCTGCTTGGGTTAGTTCATTCGTTTGCTGCCCAGGGCCCCAAGGGTTCAATGCCTTCAGCAATTCTAGAATCAACAGAGAAGGCTCAGGGAATCCTGACCTTGAACTTCAGCCCCAGCATCACCAGCCTCTACCCACCTTCAGTCTTGTTGCTCTTGTCAGGCTCTTCTCGGGCATCCTCCTCGGCCCCCTCTTCCTCCTCACCCTCCCCGTAAGGCCGCTTCTCATCAGCACACTTGTTCCTGGGTGGCCACGTCATCTTGTTCTCCTTCTTGAGGCGCCGGCGTGCGTTGGCGAACCACGTGGAGACCTGCGTGAGGGTCATCTTGGTGATGATGGCCAACATGATCTTCTCCCCTTTGGTGGGGTAGGGGTTCTTGCGGTGCTCCTGCAGCCAGGCCTTGAGCGTGCTGGTGGTCTCGCGAGTGGCGTTCTTGCGCCGCGTGCCGCTGTCCATGGTACCGTATCTGGAGACAGGTGGCAGTGGGGCACCAGGACAAGGCACAAGTAAGCTTCCGGTCCCGGTCGTGGGGGTGTGTTTATGGTTAAGACCTGAGCTGCAGCCAGGTCTTGGCTCAGGCTGCTGCCCATGGGGGCAGCTGTTTTTGGCCCAAGGGCAAAGAGAATGTTTATATTTGGTATAAGAAGCCTGGGCTCCTTCCTCAGCCAGAGAGGTCAGAGGTGGTGCACGGGTACAAGGCCCAGCCAGGTGTCTGTCACTCTGTACAGACTGGTATGTCTTCGGGCCGGTCCCTTTGCCTCGCCTCTCTTCTACCCCTCTGATTCTGAAACCCGACAAGCATGTGTCAGAGCTGTGGTGAGCCAGACTGCGGGGCACCCAGGGGCAGAGTGGTCGTCACAGAAAAGCGCCCGCAGGGTGTACACGGCCCTTCTGTGGCAACAAACGGAATTGTTGCCCCTTGGAAGATGGGGCATGCTCTCTACGAGTGCACCAGGGCCTCCCTGATCTCGTTCCCCCTGCACGGGCGGTAGGCGGGGCCCAGACACACCCCCCACGCTGCACTACTCTGGTGGAGGGAGGCATCCGATGCCTGGGCACCGAGGCCACACTCCCTCAAACCGCAGCACAGCGAGCACTTTGGGAGTCCAGACAGCTGGGAGTCAGCGGTCCTGCGGAGACTGGAGGCACTTTTAACCCTGGCTGCGCGGGCTCGCCAGGTGGCAGGCTGGGACCGAGGCCTGGTCAGCTCAGCAGGACCCGAGGAGAGGAACGCCCCGTGCCCTGCCCCCCAGTCTTCCAGAGGGCGTTGTGGGGCTGCGAGGGGGTGGGGGTGGCTGAGCAGAGTGCAAGGGCCCCGGCGGCAGTGAGGAGGTCGGTTCCTCACCTGTCGTAGGCGTACTGGCCCAGCGCCGGCTCGTACGGGTAGTAGGCGGCGGCGGCGGCGGGCGCGAGGCCCGCATGCGCAGATCCAGGGGCGTCCTTGGAGTCGAAGCTGTTCTGTGGGAACAGCAGCCTGGGGTCGCGGCTTCCAGGACACCGCCCCGCTCAAGCTCCTCCCCTAGGCCCCGGGTCCTACGCGCTTCGCTCCCTTTCCCAGACTGTCCCTAGTGCCTAGGCAGCGAAGGAGCCCAAAGACTTGGATGAGCAGACCGCTGGGGCTCGTTGCGGGAATGGGAAGTGAGTGTAGAGGACCCGTGGACCGGAGGGTGAGATTGGAGGAGGGGAGGGGGCGGAGGCTGGGGGACAACAGAAAAGCCGAGGGGTGAGGAGGGACGGGAAATGATGGGGGGGGGGAAGCAGAGAAATGGGGAGGAGCCAAGGGGACTTGCAGAGAGAGGGGCGAGGGAGGGAGGTGAAAAGGAGGGGTCAGGGGGGTGCTGGGAGGAGAGAACAGTGGTAGAAGGAGTCCAGGAGGAGGGAGTGGGCCGGCTCCGACAGACCCGGAAATCTGATTAGAAATTAATAGCCATCTGAGAGCAATCGATGCATTAAATACTGCAGCGCACCTGCCAGGTGGTCCCAACGCGGGCAGGGTGGGGGTGGGGTGGGGGCGGAGCTGGTGGTGCTCCCAGCGACCAGGCCTGGAGGTGCAAAGTTGAAGGAAGCTTTTCCCACCCCCTACAGTCCTGAGTCCAGGGGCCTCAGGCCTCTTCCTCGGGAGTTAGGGAAAGTGAAGTTGGCAAATCGAGGGGTAGGGGCGTGGCGTGGCGTGGCAGGGAAGGTTGGAGGCACACCCTCTCCACCCTTACCAGCGAGTAGAAGGCGGAGGCCTCGGAGCCGTAGGTCACGTAGTTGCCGTACCCCTGCGAGCCACCATAGGGGCCCCCATAGACACCCAGCGCCGCAGCCGAGTTGAGCTCGTGTCGCGCAGTGGCCAGCAGCCGGCTCTCGTAGACCGGGCAGTAAACTGGCGCTTGGGCCGAGGCGGCGGGCCCGGAGTCCGCAAGCGTGCGGCCACCTGATTCGCAGCACGTGCTCAGAGAGTTGGTGGTCATCAGAAACTGGGGGAGAGAGGGGCCGCGAGGTAGGGCGGGCCACCAGCGCAAGGCTGGGGCCCTACTCCTCCACCCGCCCCTCCCTGCCTAGGAGGCCGTACCCCTTGTCCCCTGGGTCTACCGTCCACGCCCGATTGCGCGCTCCTTCCCGTGGGAAGCCTGCGCCCAGGCCCCTCTCCAGCCACGTGGGTTCCAGCCAGACCTGCCCAGGAGTGTTCACACCCTCCCCGAGGAATTTCCAAAGCCACGCACTCCCGCACGTGCCACATCTGTCCTGGGTCCTTTGGGGAACCCTGAGGCGCAGCCTCAGAGCCCAGGGGCGAAGGTCAAATAAGCGGGAACTGGGGTCCCCGCCCGTCGGCATTTCTCGGCATTCCTGCCCTCCCGGGGCCTGGGCACAAGGGGCACGTGGCACAAGCTCTGCTCGCTGGGAAGTGACATCGGATCGCTGATTGCCCGCCAGCCAGTGTTTCCAGCCTCGCGTGGCCTCCTTACCTGTGGTGCCGAAGAGTAGGGGTATCCAAACTGCGGGTAGGACATGGCGAGCGCGGCCCGGGGCCGGCAGGCGGGCTGGTGGGGTCCTGTGCGCGGGGGCCGGCGTGGCGCGGCCACTGCTCCGGGGCCGCCCGCTCCTAGGCGCTGGGGGGAGCGAAGCAGGGTATCCGGTTAATTCACCCACACGCTCAGAAAACTTTTCCAACCGGGCAGGAGAGTAAGCCGCGGCAGCCGCCGCGATCCTTTTAGCTTCGCAATCCAGAGCCTCGAGGGGGCTTTGGGACTGACCGGCCTCACAGCGGCGACACAAATACATATTTTGCAAAAAAGGAAAAAAAAAAAAACCGGTCTCGCGAACTCGTCAAGTGAGATGTGCGCGGCTTTAAGCGTCGAAGGCTCTGACGTCAGCCCCCGCCTCTGCCTGGCCTGGCCGCGAGGGCGCGGGTCACTCGGCCGAGGTCCGGCCGGGCGGGGCGCGCGGAGGATCCAATGCGCTTTAACGGAGGAATTTCATCCGAGGAGTTAAGATCGTCCCAATGAACAGCGTTTCTCCTTAGTCACTGAGGACGGGAGGCACTTTTAATTAGAATTTAATTAATGAGCAGCTGCTCCTCCCCGCGCCACTATAATCATTAGTCTCAATTACAAATAAGACGTATGAGGGACACACGAGTGAGTCTTCATGAAGATGTAATCAACAGTTAAAATTAGACCCGCGCGGGCGCAGGCGGCCTCGCGGCCTCGGCTCCCGGTGGCTCTCCAGGTGGAGGGAGAGCCGCTCAGCGCGCCGGGCGTGTGGCGGCGCCCGCCCGACTATTGTTTAATTGGGAGTCGGCGACGCCTCCCGAATCCCACTCCGGGATGGGGTTCCAGGTCCAGAGGCGGCAACAGCAGTGTCTGCACCTGGAGGTCAAAATGCCCTCAGATGCAGGGCATTTCGTGTGGGTCCTGGGTCTTCCCCAGAGCCCGCCACTGCAGGGCTGGTGGCCCAAGGGCTGCCGGGCCTGCCCCACTCGGCCGCCGTGTCCCCGGGGAACGCACCCCCCCAACCCGCGCCCCCTTCTCCTGAGAGCTGCGGCTCAGCGCCTAGCCCTGCTTTTCCTCCTCCTCCTCCTCCTCCTCCTCCTCCTCCTCCTCCTCCTGCCGCGGGGGCAGTCCCTCAGCCGCCCCCCCCCCCCAGCCCCTCGCGGCTAAACCCGGGACTGCCAAAAATCCTGTGCGCTCCGAGGAGCCGGTTTGGAGACTCAGCTTTGGGGCGCCTCCCGCTGCCCTCCCTCCTCCCGGCGACCTTCGGGGGTAGGCACGAGGGAGGGGCTTTGGGCGTCAGACAGAGGCATCCTTCCCAGCCCGTTCTGCATAGCTCCAAGACCCGGGCGCACTGATCGGTCAGGGAGGGGGCCGACTGCCCACCCCAGGACTTCCGCCTCCAGGCCGGGCCACGGGACCTTGCCCAAGCCCAAAGCGGAGGCCCGCAAGCAATGGCAAGGAGCGTCCGGGCCGCTCCGAACTCGCTCTGGGACTTGTGTGCCCGCCACCCTCCGGGGCCCGGGCTTGCCCCCCGCTGCTCTCGCCCCTCTAGGCCTCCAGCGCTCGGAGGGAGCCGCGCTCGGCGGCGCTGTGCAGACTTGCTGGGAGAGATTCCTGGGTTCAGACCTGTGAATTGCCCCAGGGTCACCCACTAATTAATGATGACGTTCTCACTCTCTCCCCAGCTGCAAGCCTGGCTCCCAGAAACGAAATCTGCCCACTCTGACAGCTCAGTTGAAGGTGATTGATGACTATCTGGAGACCACAGTACGCATCATATAATATCTGCTGCGTAATTGCTTTAATTTACAGATGAAAATACGAGTTCTCGGATCGCATTGGACCGCAGCCGGCCACGTCCGAGCTGCTTGCACGGGAAAGCCATCGGAAATAATGAATAGCCGCTCCATGCAAATTATTCAGACAGTTTAGCGTCTGTAGCCGGGAGAGATATATAAAGAACACGAGTCAAATGACATTAATAATTTTTTTTTTGAATTCTGTATTGATTTCGCGGCGGCCGTGTTTATTTCTTCCTCACCTGAATTGCTAATATCACATTCCTGTAAATAATAAGAAACTAGCCACCGGGGTTTCTTGGCAGAAATGAATCTCTCAATCTCTCTCCGTCTTCCTCCTCCACACCTCCCTTCCCCCATCGTCCCTCCTCCCAACTCCTTCCAGTTTTCTGGCTTCCGCTCAGGCTTTTCCAGAACGTCCTCCTACTTTCCATTATTTATTGTTTACAAACAACTCGTTCTCTCCCAGTAATGAGGCCTGGTTGGCCGAGGGAGGGGTGTCAGGCCGGAGTGGCTGAGGGCTCAGGGAGCAGGAATCCCGATGCAAGGCTGGCGCTCGGCATCCTTTCCTCACCCCACTCCCGTGGCCCCAGCCTGGCGATTGTGACAGCTCATTGGACTGCGGAGTCAGCCACCAAGTCTGGCAGCGTCGTATCCAGGCCTGACAGCCACGGTTCCTTCCCCCAGACTCCTCCGCCACCGCTCTCTGGAAACCGCGGCGCCCCAGAACCCTGGACCATTCGTCTTCTGAGCTGCGTGCTCACCCCGGCAGCATGGCAGGCACAGACCCCCCTTGGGCATCTGGGGGAGGCTTCCAGGAGCCCCCTTTGGCCGTCACTGCCCTGTTCTGACTTCCTTTCCAGAATGAGCGTGTAAACAGACACTCCTAGCCCCACCGGCCTGCCCTTTTTCTGCGGGGCGACCAGCTGAAACCCAGCTTCCTGGCTCTACTTTCTCAGGCGGCTGACCACTGATTCTCTGTGTCCTGCCGGGCGCGGGCCCCCGCCGCCCTGTTTGGGTTCGCACCCAGGTCCGGCGAACCAATCTCGGAGGCTGGGTCAGCGCAGTCTGTCCCCAGACCAACGCTGCACCACAACATCCCGCTGACAGCCTGCTGCTCGATGAGGCCCGCCTGTCCAAACTGTGCTGTTTCCCGTGCCATCTTTGTCCCATAGATAAAGCCGCAGTAACTACCAAGTGCCCTTCTCTAAAAGGCCAAGCCTGGAGGTGAGGCACCTCGGTTTTCCTCCAAGAGCGGCCTAAACAGGAGCCTCAGCACTTCCGGTGTCACCTGCCAAACGCACCCGTGGAGACGAGAGTGCTAAACCCATGTTCCTCAAGGGACCCCCGGTTCTAAATACACCCCTGGGCAGGACCCGCTGGAATCGCGCCGTTCCCCGTGGGCAGGATGAGGTGCCCCCTGGCCTGCTGTATTCCGAAGCAGCCAAGGATGAGGTTGCCTGTAGACCGTTAGTCCCGAATGTTAGAGGCCTGTGGGTCGCTCTTGCCCGGGGATGTTGCAGGCTTCGGAACATTGCAGCGCCTCCGGGGAGCTAGGCCCCGCCCTGACCTTCTTCCGCTCGGGTGGGATTTTCGACTCTGTCATCAGCTGAGCCCAGGCACTCCCTGTTCCCGGAGTCGTCTCTGAGACCCCCCAGTCCCTCATGCACCGAGAGCGAGGGGGGGGGGTTGGCGGGGGACTCTATCCAGTCCAGCGAAGTTGACCCCAGGAAGAGGACTGAGGCGGGAGCACGCAACACTAGGCAAAGGCCTTCTTTTCTGAGGCTTAGGGCCGAGGCTTGGGGCTCCAGTGCCCGCTCACTGTTCTCGGACACCGGGCAGGGTGAGGGGCTAAGTGGCCTTCTGGTTGTCGGTGGCACCACACTCTTGAACCCTGAGGTTGGCGGGTCACTCCTTCGCAGCCCGTCTTCTGGGGTCTCCCGCAAAGCCAGTGGGGCGAGCTGCAGGCACACGCGTTGAATCATCCCCGAAACGCCCTCCATCCCAGCCGGCTCCCTCCAGCTCTCCTGCCGCGCCCCCACCGCGCCCCCGCTGGGCCCGCCGAAGCGAGGAAGGCGCGCAGTCCGGGTGCCTGGCGCAGGCCCCGCTGGCTCCCCAGCCCCGCGCCGTCCCCCCGCACCCCGTTTTTTGCAACTTGCAGCGAACGCGGCGGCCTCCAGAGACCCACACCGGCAGGCAGCAAACTTTGTGCTCTCCAGCCCAGGAGCGATCCTCGCAAAGTTTGTGCGGACGAGCCCACTCCCTACCTGCGCCGAGGACGCGCCCGCCAGCGCCGCTCAGGCGCTGGGCCCACGGGGAGCAGCGCTCAGCCCGGGACGCACCGGGGAGTCGCCACCGTCGCAGCCGCCCGCGCCCCTCGGCTGCCGCGCGGAGCCTCCGCCTCTCCGTTAGGGGGGAGGGGTCTCCAAGCCCCGGAGCGGGGGCGGGCGCCAGGACCTCGCCTACCTGCGCTGGCGCCCGGACACTACCGCCGGCCGGAGAGAGCTCTGCGCAGCCACTAGCCGCGCGCGCTCCGGCGGGGAGCAGGCGACAACTAATGGAGACATTTCCAGGCGGAGCACCTGGCGAGCAGAGCGCGCCGGCGTCCCCAGGCGCCGCGGTCGTCAGTCGAGCCCGCACCGGCGTGACGTGGGCGAGCGAGCGAGCTGCTCCCACCCGGCCTCCCATTAACGCTTTCCCCCGCGGGCGCCGCGCACTTGCCAACTTTCCCTTCCGCGGCCTGCGCTCAGGGTACTCGAGGTGTAGGCGCTGGGATGGACTGCCCTGGGGGTTGGGGTGGCAGGGACGCCCAGCCCAGAGAGGACACGGAGCATAACAGCACAGCGGGAAGGCGCGCCGCCTCGATTTAGCCGAACGCTCTGCCAGCTGTACCGCTCCACGGGGCCTTGGGCTACTCCGGGGCCCTCAGGAGGTTCTTTCCTGTACCCTGGTTGTCAGGTCAGGGCTGTTGGGTCGGAGCGACCGCACTGCAGCAGAGCCTCTCTCCTTCTTGGCCCCAGTTCCCCAGAGTCCCCCCTTGACTCTGGCATCCCCGCCCTGGAGGTCAGGTTCAGGGCTCATGAGGCCTGCTTCTCCTCCGAATAGGCTGGGGTGTCCCGCCCTGGCTGTTAGGCCCTTCCCTTTCTTTCCTGCTCCCCTTCACTTCCCTCTCTCCCCTCAATATCATCCTATGAAGGGACCCCTCATGGTGGTATCCCCACTGGACTCCACCCACTGGGCTCTTGGAGGCAGCAGGCAGATCAATTGTGGAAAACCTTGGTGTGGGTGCTACCAACGCAACAGAAACTACTGGGGACCGAGGGGTGGGGCTGAGGGCTCAGGCCTGCTCAAGATCAGGACACCTAACATGGAAACTTTCCAGGGCTGTCCAGAGCCCTACTGGGCTGGACCTCTGGCCCAGAAACACACCTCCACATGGAGACAGCCTGTGGCAGTGTCCAGGAGGGAAGGTAGTGTTCTGAGTCCCAGGTCCATGCTTCCCTGACCCTCAGTCCTCCAGAACTCCTCGCCCTGGTCGCTCCCTCTCTCCGGTCACTCCCTCTCCCCCATCCTGCACTTTGGTCATTCGCATTCAGAGAACTACAAAGTTTCTCCTTGTGATCTGTAATGGTGCAATGACATGAGGTCTGTTGTTATGGATAATGTCTGAAGAAAAGTCATTTGCTTGTTTTTTCCCCCCTTTCTTTCCTCAAAGCTACCTCCAGTCACTGGAAAGGCAATGCAGGTCTGCTTACATCCCCAGCCAATGGCAGGCCAGGAAGGTGTTGCCCCTGGGCCTCACACAGCCCTCTGGTTTTTCCATGGAGCAGGGCAGGGGGGAGAAGAGCGCCACCTGCCCAGAAGTTCTGGTGTCTGGAAACACAAATGCGGGCACTGTCTGGGCTACAGATCTATCGGCATCCTCCCAGAGGTGCATACCAGTGTAGCCCATGGGTCAACTCCCTGGGCTGCCAGAAGGGGTTCTGGGAGGGGGTACCTTGGGGGGTGGGGCTGGGGTGGGGGGCTCATTTGATTCTGCTTGGAAGGCAGTGGAGGAAAGGCCCCTTGGCACCCACACCTGGGATGGGAGGGCCTTGCTTGAGCCCAGATCCTGCTGCTTAGCTCTGCTTCCTCACCTTTGTCTCTTCCTTCAGGCCACGCAGGATGTTCTTAGCAGGGCCCTGGGGCCAAGGGGACAAGCTGGACCCTCCTTCCCTGCAGAGCTCACCTGGGATTTAGATTCTTTTCATAGTTGAAGATAAGCAAGGCAGTTTGTGCTTTCAACCTTGATTTGGAGATAAACTGCAATTTCACCCACAAGAACAGCAAACCACAGGCCGGCTGAGAAAGGAGCCCAGGGCAGCCAGAAGTGCCATAGTCTCCCAGTCCTCCAGGATATCCACAGCCCAACAACACCAGGTGTCGCGGGCGCTCTCTTGCCCTTTCTTGGGAGGGAGGCCTCTCTTTCACTGATACCCCCAAAGATCTGGCCTTGCCCTGAACCCCTGCTCATGTGACTGGAAGCATCAGCGGCCATCCTCTGCCCTGTGCCCTGGACTTCTGGGGCAGGGAACTGCCCCGTGCTTCCCACCACCTCACAGGCCCCCCCAAGCTGCTGCTCTGAGGCAATGATGGAAATACCCTCGGTCTTGGCGAGGGGGCCTGGCAGGGAAAGTCCCACTTTGGCATCAGTGAGTGATTAATCCAGAAAACAAGACTGCGGCTGCTGACACCTCCGAAGGACAGCAGTCCCCTCAGGCAGGGGCCCTGTGCTGTCACAGGCCAACAGCACCCCCGCCCCCCATCCTGGCCATGCCCCCACTTCTGGTCAGTACTTGCTCCCTGGTGGATCCATCTTCTCTGAGTCCCTCCTTTGTTTCTCCTGCTGGCAGAGCTGCAGAGTGCAATCTGAAACAAGAGTCTCCATGCCCCAGGGCCTGGCCATGCTGCTGCACCTCCCCCTGGCCTGGATGTTGCTGCAACATGTAGAGGCATCTGCTGGTTGAGACTGCTGTGCTGAAGCTGACTGGGCTGGCTCTGACACTGCCCGGCGCCTGCTGTGGCCAAGGGGCCCCCAGCCTCAGTCTTCCCACTCCTGGGTCCCAGGAGGGGAGAGAGGCTCTTACCTGGGTCAAAGTGAAGGATCCAGGAACTGGTCTTGAGTGAAGGCAGCTTCAGGGAACACACAGGCACTGGTGTTCTAAAGATGCCCTTTAGGCCTCCCAAAGGGAGGGTCTGCCTTCGGAAAGGACTCCTTCCCCTGACTTAGCAGCAGAGCAGTGTTTCAGAGCCAGGATCCGAGGGGTCTAGAGTGGGGAGGGGCACCTTTCCCTGAAGCCCCTGGCTTTTGTGCGGTGCCCAGTCTGTTGGTCCAGCTGGCCCTCGGTGTGCAGGGAGGGGCTTTCACCCTTTGTAGTGCAATGCCAAACACGGAATTCGCTAAAGGAGGAAGTCCTAGGGGTTTCTTTTTTGAAAGCAGAGATGTGTCCTGGGTAGAGACAGCAATGTGTGGCCTGGCCACAGGTCAGAGGTGCTTGTGGTCACTGCACAGGGTGACCTGGAGTGGACCGAGGGGCAGGGAGCCTCACGCTTCTGGTCTCATTTTCATTTCTTGCTGTTTGGTCCCTGTGAGGTTGGAAGGAGGCCGAACGAACAAGGGTTAGACAGTGTTTTCCTTCTCCTCAGTTCAGGAATGAATACAGCGTTGTGTCTATAGTGCCAAAATATGCCAGTGGATGTTAGGCAGGCTTTTATTATTAAGAGTGAAAGGTTGTTAATTTAGATAATGTCTGTCTTCTGTATGTTTAAATTTAAAATGTTTACCCAGCACAGGCTCAGGTCACAAATGTCCTGGCTAGAAAAGCTGTCCACATGAGAGGGAGTCATTTTAAAACGCAGAGGGAGGTAACAGTATGTTCCGTCGCCCGGTAGTTTGAATGTCCCTTTGAATTCTCCGACAGTTTCAGAAAGGGAACTCTTCAGTAGGGAGGGAAGACATGAAAACATGTATCCTACATGCACGAGCTGGCATTTCCGTAAGGTACCTCAACAATATGAAACAGCTGATATTGGAGGTCCTCAACCTAGGAGCTTCACTGAGTGTCTGGCGTGGAGTTGGCGCAAACAGCGTAGTCACGATGGTGAAAAGGAGCCCAGGTCCTACTTCCTGACCCCTCTCCCATGTGTTCTTCTGCAACTGTGTGCAAAAAATAGTCGTGTGAGGAGAGGCGGCATGCTACCAGCTGGCATCTTCGCAGGCCAGCAAGTAAATGAGAGGGCTTGGGGGTGAGAGTGGCCAGTGCTCGCCCGCTGGTTTGAACCCTGGCCTGCCCACTGGGCACCTGCTCTCAGCTGAGCGGTCTCGGGGAGCTGCCGTTGAGAAGGGCTGGGCTTCCGAAGACTGTGGGAAACTGTGCAGCAGGGGCCCCAGAAGGAGTGAGGAATCTGGGGGACATTGACCAGCAGGGCTGCTTACCGTTCCATCGTCTGCGGCTGAGACACTCACCGTGCTTGTGTTTCATTGTCCTGGGGATACTGGCGTGTCCCCCTGAAGGGGTGATTCAGGAGGGTGTGAGGCAATGCAAAGCAGCTCTGAAAATGAAAATACGCCTCCTGTCTTCGGATGTCTGTGGAAGGTCCCACGTTCCACGTTAAGCCCAGTGTAGCTGGAGGCGGTGGCGCCCCGGCACTGACCGGCATAACCACCAGCTTTTAATTACTGTGGCAGCAAATCACACAGGAATGTCCCCCAGGAGTTAGATGATTTTTTTTAATATAAAAAAAGCCATTTCAGAGTATTTTTGAAATTCAATTAATTGAAGGCTCCAGATAAAAGGAACACATTCTTAATGGCTTTAAAATAGCCCTGGGGGGGAGAGGGAACTCAGAGCCAACTTCAAAGTGTGAAGGAATACTCGCTGTTTTACTTTAAAAGTATCCAGATCAATGACTCAGTCAAAATTACTTATACGTTTAGCAGCCTTTCCATTTTCTGTTTGAAAATGACAGAAAGAGATGCTCTCCCCGCCGCGATCTCCGCGATCTAACAGCATCTGGAAAGGAACTGCGGTTCCCACACTCACTGGAGTCTCCTCTGTCTTTGGTTGGGACCTGACTCTGGCATGGGGCTCAGGGAAGCAGGTGGCATCTCTTTTCAATAGAGGAGAGTGCAGAAGTGTCCAGGGGCTGTGTGCTTGGCTTAAACCACGATAGGCTATTCTTTTCCCAGGTCCGGAAGTGAGGAGTCCAGGATCAGGGTGTGGGCAGGCTGGCCCCTCTGAGGCTGTGCAGGACAATGTGCTCCAGGCCTCTTCCCGCTTCTGGTGGTCCTGACCATCCCTGGCATCCCATGGGGACACACCACCCTGACCTCTGCCTCCATCTGCATGCAGTGTCTCCTGTGCGTGTCTGTCTCTGTGCCCAAACCTCCCCTTGTTATAAGGACACTAGTCATATTAGATTGGGAAGCATCCTTATGATCTCATCTTAACCAATTGCATCTGCAATGGCCCTGTTTCCAAATAAGAGTTTCAACATATGAATTTGGGGAGAGCACACAATTCAACCCATAACAGAGGGGTACCCTGAAAATGCCACATCTTGGCCTTGGTTTCTTTCTTTAGATTGACTGTTCCTCTCCCCTCTGCCTCATCACCACTGTTGGGGGAGGGTGCCTCCTACGACATAATGGAATCACCACAGACTCAGTCACATCAGCCTGCCTCCTGCCAGAACATTCTGGGGGCTCAACAGTCTTCTTTCATTTTGGTTCTCATTCTGTCACTCTGGTTTGCACTGCCATCATTATTGCTGGAACACCTTTTTCAGGAACTTTGGGGCCCGCTGTGGGTTTCACTGGGATTTACTCTGTTGGATTGCCTTCCAGATAATTCTTCTCATTCCTGGCCTCCAACTGAGATGGCCGAGAACCAGCAGACCCTTGGCAATTGAGTTCTGTGACCTTGGATCTTTCTGAGGTTTTCACACAAGGTTGTACATGCAGCCACGGTGGCCAGGCTGGACTCTCCCTGGTCATGATTTCTCTAGATTTTTCTTGTTCCGAGGCTGCTCCATTCTGATGCTCTCTGGTCAGGGAATGGTGGTGAGTTGGTGACAAGCTGATGGGAGTTCGTGCTGCTGGCTGGTGCTGGAGGCCCCTTCTTGGTGCCCTCTGGGTGGATTGCACTTTCCTGCCGTCTTGACTTTGGCCAGTGAGATGTAAGCAGAAGCCTTCAGAGCCAGTGAGCACTCCACTGCTCTATTCCCCTTGCTACAGCAAACAGCGGCATGTCAGATGGTGGAGGCTCTTTGACTGTGATGTGTCTGGTGAACAGACCAGGGGAGCAGGAACCGACCACTGCTTTAATCCACTGAGATGTTGGGATTGTGTGTTATAGCAGCACAACATGTCCTACCTGACTGATACAGTATGATTCTTTTGCAAGTCAGATTAATAATGTTACAATATAACTGAATATTATTATGTGATTATATAATAACTGTAAGTTATATAATTATAATAGTATATTATTATGTAATTATATGTTATAATAAGAATTTCAATAGAGAGAAAGCAACCAGACCAAAACACTCTCTTAAATGATGAAGGTTAAATCTATGTTCTCTTTCATTACTTCCATGGTCAGGAACAAACAAATTTTTTCAAGAAAATCTCTCAACTTAGAAATTAACGTCTTCTACTTATGAACATTTCTAGCACCCTGTGTCCTTGCACCAGGAGATATACCCTCTTGTCCAGTGGGCCTCTTCACTGGGCTGCTTAAACATCCAGTGTGGCAGCTGGTAGCTTGGACTGTGGCATCTATTGGAGACAGGATTCTAGGAGACAAACTGGCTATCACACTGGTTACTAGTTACAAGAATTACAAACACTGTGGGGGGGGGAGGACTGATCTGACAGCTCTGAAGAGCTAATGGAAAACTAAGGATGAGACTAAGTCCTTTCAACTAGCAGTCCGAATACACAAAGAATGAGCGAAATGCTAGAATGCTAGTATGGTCCTAAACAACTGGAACCTTATTTCTTATAGTTTAAGGTAGATCAGAATACTTAAATTATTATGTTAATAACAAATAATATTAAATAATACCTATTGTGTATCTTCTTTAATTTTAACAATCCAATAATTAATTTTAATATTAATGTTAACTAATGCTTAATATTATTCACTCGTCTTTTGTCTAAAGAAATATTGTAATGCAGTCAAATCTATCAAATGTCTTTTATTTATTTACCTATTTATATTTTATAGTTGTGTTCCCCATTCTATATTTATAATTTCAGTTTTCTCATGTAGGCCTTTGATCCATATAAAGTTTGTTTTTTTTTATTATATGCTATGAGGCATTTATTGGTATTTTTTGTCTGTAGTGGTAACAATTTTTCTATTATCACTCATTAGAATATTTTTATTACATAGATTTAAAATCATTTTTGTGTTCTTTGACTATAACTGTTTATTAATAAAAGCCAGTTGTATAAAATGAGAGCCTCACTCACAGGAGTAATAATCCTGTCACTGGTCAGCAGAATTATCAAAGGCTCCATATTGCATACTGACTTCAGAGACAGATGTGATGAGATTCAGCACAGGTGGCCAGGTAGCTGCCTGGGCATGTGATGAAGTTAGAGGCGAAGGTGCTCCCAGAGGCTTCCAGTGGTCCAGTGGGGACAGGTCTGCTGATGGCCCCTGAACCCCTGCCACTTTTCTCCTTTTGGTGACACATTTCCCCTCCAAGCTTGGAGTTGTAGTCAAGAAGTGGCTGCCCAGTCAGCAGCCACCTTTCCAGCCTCCCTTGTTCCGTGTGAATCATGAACAACATTTCTGCCTTTGGAATACAAATGGTGGTGATGCATGTGGCTGCCATGGGAATAATTAAAAGAGAAATGCTTGCCCCTCTTCCTGTTCTTCATTCCCCACTCTTTGGGAAATGGTAGAAGATACAGGAACTGAGGACCCGGAACTAGCAGCAGCCAGGTCTTGAGCTCACAGGGCTGTCCCTGCTGGACTACCACCTGCTTCCAGTCTCTGAAATGACAGAGAGGTAGCTTGTGTGTTATTTAAGCTGCTGTATGTTTGTTTCCCATATTTATACTCAACAAATGACAGGGGCTTGACTTAAGGCAGCACAGTCAGGACGATCAAAGGGTGTTAAGGAGGATACCTGGAGTGGACGTCACGGCTGGTTGGGCATGTGGGGTTTGGGAAGCGTCAGAGAGGATTCCGAGGTTCAGCTGGATAGTGGGGTAGAGATGGTGCCACTGTCACTGGGGTTCAAGGGAGAAGGAGCTGGTGGGCAGCAGCATGTTCCTAAGGTCCCCAGGTCACTGAGAGCCCTTGGGTACTGTTCACCAGGTATTGTTCTCGGCTGTGTATTCTGCACGTTGATTCACTATGCAGTGACTTCCTACAGAAAGGTGGTGGTGAGGGCTCTGCTCGGGGGGAAAAGTGTGTAAAGGTAAGTCAATAAGGTAAATCATTAGATATTTCCAAGCACATTTCTTTTGTATTTTCTTTAACACCTGGTAGCATGAGATTCAACAGTGATAACGGCAGACCTTCTGGAGGTGGGGTTTGCTATTCCCCACCCACTTTCTCTTCTAACACATCTCTGAACCCTGGTGGTCTTTGTGCCCAGGGTTCCATGGTGGCTGTGACACCATCGGCTTTGTAAACATCAGGAAGGTGGTCTTCACAGCATCTCTTGAAGCATCTGCCTCTTGCAGATGCCTGGGTATCATCTGTGGAAATGACTCCTGGAGGCTGTGTGAGTATGAGGTCAGGTGAATTCCTTGCTTCACAATCAAAGAAAAACTCAGCTTTCAGCTCGCCTGTCTCCTCCACTTGCCTCAGGGCTGCACAGCATCTGTAGCCTGGGAATCCTCTCCTGGCCAACACGTGCATCTCAGAATCACACTGCTGACTCTCCAGGTGGGGCTTCCTTGCTCCCTGGTCAAGAAACTGCCCAGTACCTTGTCCGTAGGAAGTTCCATTACCAGAAGAATGTTAGAAATGAAGTCATTAGAGATTTGGCTTTCCAGGCTATCTAACATTTTGTGACAACTTGCACTGGAATTGTCGAGACCCTGATCAAAGAGCTGGCTTTCTAGAGAGCATCAGGCTCGCCCCCTGGCTGCACTCCAGCTTGTGCCCATGGGCCGCGTTGTGTGGGTGGGAGACCACTTCTGGGTTGGCATCCACAGTCCTTGTGGGACTTGTTGCCTGATCTCAGACTCCCAGGCCACAGATTTTTTTTTTGAGGGAGAGGGGCAGGTGGAGTGGTTGTTATTTTGGTCAGAATGAAAGCCCCTCAAACACCAGCAGTTTGGCTGTGGGCATTGGCCACCAGTTGGCAGAGGAGGGAGCTCATTTTGGGTTTTCCTATCTTCACAATTTAGGTGAGGGTCTGCATTACCCAAAGGAAAGGTTGCTGGTTTTCTCTTTAATTCTTAAGAAGTGTTTTTCAGGACCAGTAGGACAAGATCATTCATCTGAAGGGTCATGATCTCTGAGAAATTTTCTATGGACTCAAAACTTCAAAACACATTGAACTGGTAGTTCAGAAACTTGAATTTTGCCAGAATCTCTCTTTGAAGTTCCTGTGAGGCACAGGAGTGCGTGAAGGAGATGGGAGCTCCCCTTTATCCCAGAAGCTGCATGAACCACAGCAGGTCAGCTGCACAGGACAGAATGTTTCTTCTCTAAGAAGCTCAGAGATGGGTGTCTGTTTTCCATTCGATTATGACTTGACATGTTTTCCTGTTCACTCTGGCCACTTAGGTCAGCACCATGAGTCCTGGATGGTGAGGCAGGCCAAGTGCTGCTGTTAGATGGAGGAACCGGGTCTCTTTATTGGAAGACACGCTCAACGGGAAATCAATATACATCTTCCCAGCCTCGCTGCCCCTGCAGCTTGTTTTCCAGTTGTGTGTGTTCACCTCTGATTTAATGTTGAGTCTGATGCTGCCACTTGATGGTGTGCTTTTACCTCTGGACAACAGCATTGTGCGATCTCCCCTTGGCACTGACCCACACACACCACGGCTGGTGTGCGTGAAGCTGCTCCTGGATGGCTGCCAGCACCGTCAGCATCCACGCTGCCAGACCATGGTGGTCTTTGAGAATCTCGATACTCACTTGTGATTGCCATTTTTTGGTGCCCCTCTTCATAGTTAATTAGACTCTCGTGGACAACAGGCTGATGTCCCAGGAAGCCAGAGTAGCCTCAACAGTGTAGGTGGCTTGTGATGCCATGGTGATGGCCTGCTCTCACAGTGTGTTGAGCCTGGCCAGACCTGCTCCTCCTTCCACAGGGATCAAGGGACCCAATCACTGAGATGCAGGGGCTTTCCAGCATCCTACCCAGGAGAGAGGACCAAGGCAGTAAGAGTGGATGCTGCACCCGGGCCAGGGCACCATGTGGACTGATGATGTGCAGAGCTCTCATCTTGGTCCTTGACTCTGGCATTTAAGCTAGAAAACAGAAGTGTAGAACCTGAAAATAGTAGCTTCCCCTTGTCCCAACTCCACATTTTAAGACTAATTTTTCTGGAAAATTCCATATTTTTATAGAACAGAAAGAATAAGCAGGCATCCACCAACAAGTTTCTATGCATAACAACTGGTGTGCAATTTTACCCATCCCAACCTACTTGCTTTGAGCTAATTCAGGTCACTGTATCTGTGAATATTTCACTCTGTATCTCTAAAAGACAGGGACACATAAAAAATTCTAGGATAAATGTCAGACCTAGACCTAAAAATTAATAATTCTATGATAGCCTCAAATATGTAGGCAACTTCCCATTTCCTTGTCTTTGTCCAGTTTCTTCTGAACCTTAGGACTCAGTGGAGGTCAGATTTTAAGCTCAGTGGACATGTCTGTTAAGTCTCTTTAGGCTTTAGGTTTCCCACGGGTATTTTATTCTTTCATCTGCCATTCTGTTCTGGTTGTTGAAGAAGAAACGGCTTCGTCTTGTGAAGTTCCCAGTGTCCCTGCTTTGTTTCCTCTTCTCATGGAATCAGTCATTGTCTTTCCTTTGTCCCTGAGTTTTATGCACATTGACAGTTAGGTGTAGAAATTGGATCAGACTTGGGCTCCATGCGGGCAAGACCATGCCATACATGGCGAGACGTTAAGTTCTGAGGATTGTTTTTCTGCGATGTTGGTGACCATTGGTGATCATTACGAGGATCTGGCGATGGTGCTGTATTGATCGTATCACCCTTGTTTCATCTGTTAGCTGGGAGACTTTTACATGGACACTTTGCCTCGATCCCCCATTTGGAGGAGAGATGAATCAACAACAATGAATTAGTGACTGTCTCAGAATCTTCAAAGGAGAGGGTTTTTTTTCTGAGTCAATATAACCCCTGAATTTAAACATGGTTCATGTGTTTTGATCCACTGAAGTTATTATCCTTATTGGAGCTGAAGTTGCCCCACTTTTGACCACTGGACAAATCCTCAAGTTCTCTCCTGTCCCTTTGTCATGGCCCAGCAGGCTTTGTATCACCCTACTTTCTGGCACAACAAGATGTTTGGACCCATGTGGAACAGTTCCTGTTCTGGTCGTGGGATCCGCCATTTCTCTAACAAGTCCTGGCTATGCTGAGAGCAAGTAGTATTTATAGGCCACAGCCTGGGCACTGTCACCTGCATTTAAGATATGGAAGATGTAGGTCAAAGGTCAAAGGTCTGTTTAGGGGTCACAGCCAGTGTTCTAGGACGTCCTCTCTGTTTTACTGGGGGCGCAGGGCCCACTCATGGGCAGCAGGGCTTCCCCACAGGCTGCGCTGCCTTTGAGCATCTGATGGCCAAAGAAAGGGCATCACAGGAAAGGGTGCATTTTTGCTTTCATCCACAATTTAAAATTTTCCACATTATATTTATTCTTGTTCATTTGTAATGTTTTGTTCATTTATAATGTATTTATTCATTTATAATGTTTTGATCTGTAGAAGGAAATACTACTTTATATTATGAGATACCATTTTGTGGTAGCTATTGAGAAGATGTGGTTTTCTTTCTCAAAGTGGATTTCGTTGCCACTGGCTGAGCGAGGCTAGCAGACCTTTGCTCTCACAACCCCTTCGCAAAAGCGATGCGATTATCACGAAAACAACACAACACAGAATGCTGGACCTCATCGCAGGGGCACGGGGAAGGTGCGGCGGGGTTTGCCTCGGTGATTTCAGGGCGTGTCCTGTGGTGGTGGGGAGGTGAGAGTTGACGATGCAGACCGTCTGTGGGCTCCTGTCCCACCCCAAGTGGCGGGGAGGGGGAACATGGATGTAAAATACCCTTTTGGTGTCAGAACCTAAAATTCCCTGTCCAGAAACCTGTCAGGAGGGACTCCTAGGTCCCTGGGACTTTACCCTGGGGGGGTCAGGGCCAGTGGGAGTGGGCACCCCAGCTAAGCCCTTCCTCCTGTGGCTCCACAGTCATCCAGTCTCAGTCCCCCGTGAGACCGTGCTTCCCAAATAACCATCCCACTCTTGACATTTCCACAAGTTGAAGACCCACTCGCATTACATGATACCTTAATTTTTGTTACTATTTACCTCTCGTTTCCCCTTTTACCAGAAGTAAGCATTTTATTAAAGAGGAAAACTGGTTGGCGGGGGGCTGTTCTACTTCCCCAAACCCACGTGCATCACTCGGCAGCACACTCCTGGCTGGGCTGGGGAGGGCCGGCCTGAAGGATGGGGCTGAGAGAGTCCTTTGTTGGCTTGTCTTTTCCTTCTTTTGCTTATTCCTTGGGTCTCTTTCTTCTGAGCGTGTAGCAAAGTTTCCTGGAACAATAGCTTTCTCATAAACTCAATTGATTTTATGGTACTCAGAAATGTTTTTCACAAGCACCTCACTGGAAAAATATTCTTCAGTAGTGTCTGCCAGCAAGTTGACACAGAAACAGAACTTCGCTCACTCGACCGCTTTTCCATGGTTTGATCCACGGCCCTAATCTGGGACTTCGGGAGGATCCAGCCAGTAACAAGAATCACGGTGGACTGTCAGAAAGGCTAGTCACAGCACGGCCTTACCCCCAGTGCGTGGAATTGCAGTTCAGCCCAGTGCCAGGCACGGGGGACAAATCACAGTCCTGCTTGCCAAGGCACAGCCACCACTGTCTACTCCTAGACTCACAGAACTGCCCAGGGAACTGGGAACACATTCTCAAGACTAGGCCCAGGCTCAAACCAGCAGTGGATTCTCTGTACACGTGTCTGAATGGCCATGGCCATACTCAGAAGTGACCTCTGGAATAAGCAGGTCCTCCTCCCTGCCTGAGGACGAAGCTGACACAGAGGGTAGGGGCCAAGGGCGAGCAAACATGGACCTCGTCTGCCCTGTCTGGGAGGGTCCCCTGTGGGTGGTGACAAGTCTCCTTTGAGTGAAGCCAATTGGAGTCGAAGCTTTCTGTCACTGCAGCCAGAAGATTCCTACTTTGTTTCTCAGTTTACAGCCCTGGTGGGTCGTGCAGCCCCTTTGCCAACTAAGACTCCTCACCTGGACAATAAGGGTCCTCGGGTGGGTTTGATCATTACCACTAACTCCAGTTACTCAAGAATAAGGTAAAAGCGATGTCAGTCGGAATTAAACAGTAACAGTTAAGTTTAGTTTTCGGGGTTGGTTTTGTTTCTAGGTTTAGTCAATCACCTGTCAATCACCTCTTAATCACCTCCATAACCTACTACGTTATGTCTCTCTCTACGAGATGGTAGAGAGAGCAGGAAGTAAGTAGACAGAGAATAGTTTTGTGTGAAAGGAAAGATGGAGAAGGGCTGCTCCCCCTCTGCAGGCTGCAGACGGACTGTGCTCAGTTACCCACTGACACTGCGTTGGGGAATGAGCCAGGTGTAGAGAAGACGCATTTCTCCACCAATGGGAACGAGGCAAGTGTTGGCTTGCTCAGTCCAAATTACCTGCTGGAAGGCTGCAGGCTGCAGAGGCGAGCCAACCCGGGGACTCAGCATCTATCAGGGAGATGTTTCTCCACGACTCAATCTTTTGACAAGTTATGACCAGTTGGAGGCAAATGTGACCCGATCCAGAGCCCCTTTAGTTATCCCTGTCTAGTCCTTTTTGTCCACATTTCTTTTCTCCAAAGCAATAACCGAGCCTTAAGGCGAGAGGTAAACTCCATCAGTGTGTCTGGTCATCTAGTTTATGAAAATGCTCATCAGAAGTTGTTCCCCCAGTGCTACACTAAGGGCAGTGGTCACTGACTGCGTGCTACTCTGCTCCCAGCACACACGCAGTGTTTATACGCTTGTTGGGATACTTCTTGGTCTGGCGTCTGTGCCCCTGGCCTGTATTTCAGGCTGGACATCGCTGGGACAAGCAGCCTCATGGTGGTGTAAGCTGACAGCCCCTGCTCTGGGCAGTCCTTCCTGCTCCGCCCAGGGCCCTCTCTGATGCCAGATACTGAAGTGCAGGACACCTTTGGGCGTCGGCTTGTCACTGGCAAACTTGGAATCGTTGAAGGACAGGGTAGGAATGCAGTGGGTGGCTGCAGTGTGAGGTCCCTGCAGTGCCCCTCACAGCCTGCAATGGGAACAAGCTCAGTGATGACTCTCAGGTTGGCTCTGTCCTTGTCCCCGAGACTCCCCAAACCTCACTCCTGTTGCCCAGGGTCACATTTCCAAAAGAGCCATTTACATGAAAACCCTTGTCTCAGCGTCTGCTTTTCCTGTGGTGCTGGGGGTGAGGTGCCGATGAGGACTCAGGCTAAGATAACATTTTATCCTATCCAGTCCTGGAAACAACTCTTTAGGGATATTTATTCATTTTCTCATACAAGATAATAGACGTAGGGAAGTTAAATAACTTACCAGAGTCACTGAAACAGGGAGAAAGTAGAACATCAGGATGGGCGTTTCGTTTGGTCTGATGTGAAAGCCCGCGGCCTCCGCTGCTGTCTGCTTCCCCTTCCCCAGGGAACAGACTGACTGTGCTCAGATTCCTATGCAGGAAGTGATGAGCTACCCGGGAAGGGGTTCTATCAGCGGGGATTATGGTCTAGAAACTGCTCTCTCCGAATCTGACCATGAAGCCACCCTGGGGACATTACGTCAGTCTGTTTAGTTCAGTGCTGTAACCCAGTGCCTAGAACAGAACCTGGAACATGGGAGGGGCTTAAGAAATCCTTTCTGAGTGAATGAGTTAATGAACGAAAGCAACGGATAGCTGCTGTTTGTTGAGTTTCTACAATAAATGTGGACCAGGTCTCCGAGCTTCATGTGCATCTGTGACCCCGTGAGCCAGACTCCCCTTCACTGGTGCGGTGGGAGTGGTCAGAGGGAAGGCGGCCCTGTGGTCAGCAGATAGACGTCACCTGGCGTCCAGACCTGGCATGCCAGTTCCCGAGGTGGGCGGTTTCTGTTGCAAACATTGGCTGAATGGTTGGTGGCAGGCAGGCACAGCTTGGGGTCCATGGTAGAGAACTGGTCATCACCTCGGGGCTCCTCCCCACTCCTTCAGCAAGGTCACGTCCATACCCCAAAGCCATGTTCCCCATGCTGGGCATCTTGGCTGTGAGGTGAAGGGAGGGCACCTTTCTGGTTATCAGGATGTCTTCCTGCCAGAGGCAGGCACACCCTCCACCTCGTTCTGTTGTCCGACGTCACATGCCTTTGTGGGAAGACCTAGACAGCCTTCCCCGTGTGGTGGCTGCCACTGGGGCACTTGGTCCTGCACCTGAGCTTCCTGCCTCTCATCTCTGCTCTGTCCCAGGAAGGGGCTGGATCCACCCCTGACAGGAAGAGCCCAGTGCTCTCGGAGTCTCCTCTCACTCCTGAAGTGCCAGTCAAACACGGAGTGCCAGCGGCCTCCGCAGTGTGAGGTGCCGGCAGGCAGAGCCGCACTGTTTGTACACACTGTCTTTGTCTCAGCCCTGAGAGCTGTCCTCCTCATCAGTGATGGCTTCCCCCACGCTGAACCAAAGTAAGAAGTGTTTAATTTACAGGAATCAATAAATGTAGCAGCACTGATTAGTTCACAGCCACAGGAACACACGACTGTCCTTCTTCCTGGAAGTGGGTGAGGGTCGAGGAAAAGCGGGAAACTTTCTGCCATGCCTGGTCAAGTTGGGGTACAGGAAGCCCCCCACTGGCCTATTTCCAAGGCTGGCCTGGGCACCTGCACCTCCAGGAGGCCCAACGTGGACTTGCAGGAAGAGGTTTGTGCCCCTTACTCTGTGTGGCTGGCCTGGCCCCACTGTGCCGCTGTCTCCCACCGTGCATCCAGGGTAAGGCCTGAGACCAGCTGAGGCAAGGCTGGCAGGGATGGGGACCTACCAGTTGGATGTGACACACTGGAGCCACCTGCCTCATCTAAGGGGCCGTGACCATGTAAGTGCTGGATGGGGCTGCCTTCCTGAGCGCTGTCCCAGGAGAAATCACGCAGCGGGAGCAGGAAGCTCTGGACAGGAGCCTGGTGGTTCAGTGTGGTTCTTGTGGGGTTCCAACCGCGACTTGGCCTCCAGTCTGCAGTGGAACCTACTCTCCTTTCCTCATTCTCAATTGGCACATGCAGACAGGTTTGCTTTGTTGAGATGTATTAGGTAAAGCCTGTGTTCAAAGCAATTGCCAGGGTCTCTGCCCAGAGTCTGAGTGCATGGCAGCTGTGGGTAGGAGCCCACCCAGGGGTCCCCCTCTCAAACCCTGCTGCAGGAGGAAATCTCCTGCCCACACTCTGCTTCCCCAACTTGGATGAGCAATTGCAGGTGACTGTCTTGTATCTGGAGACACAGTGAGGAGACTAAAGTCACCCCTTCTCCTGGTTCAGGGACGCCCCACCATCCCGGCCACCTTGGAACTGCCGTGGGAGGGCCTCAGCACATCCCTGCCGACAGCAACATCCTCCGAGTTTTTCAGCTTCCCTCTGTCTGCTCAGTTTTTCTTTTTAAGAATCTCATATTTTAGGCAACCCATTGAGGAGAGCCTGGAGACGTGGTTTTAAATTGTTAGTTTCCTTCAAGATAAAGGGTTTGTAGTAGACAGGAGGTCTATGGTTTCAAAAGTGCACTTTCTTTAATCCCACGTATTTCAATTATGTAGCAGAATAACAAATCCTGACCCAACACTTAGCTCACAGCACGCTACCTGCCTCACGGGTGACCGAGGGGGACGGAGCATCGGCACAAGGCGGGGCGCATCTCCACGAGGGAGCCAGGCTGGGCTCCTGTGTTGACACCAGGGATGGTTTAAGAGCGAGATTTCTGCATATTCACCCCAGAACATAAAGATGATGTACATACACATAAACCGTTTCATTACACACACGCTCATTTTACAAGGGAAAATCAGACAAATTAGGTCTCCTTTTCTTCAAGTCTCTTTCCCCAGGAAGATTGTTTACAGCAGATTTTTATTCTTCTCTTTTCTTTTCCTCCAAAGGCAATGAAAAGCAATTCTGGGAGCACAGCAGAAAATCAGTTTTTAATCAAGAAAAACAATCTGTGGGAAATAGAGACGCGCGGCTCCACCTTGGAGAAATGTCAGCGGCCGCTGGACCATGGCCACCAGTTTGCGGATGGGGCCTGGCCGCCCTGGCGCTGCCGGGCTTTGCTGTGGCCTCTGAGACCACCAACCATCCACTGAGCCCACTTGCTGGGTGGGCCATCGCTGGCCAGGTGCCAGGTCTCAGGGACTACAGGCCTCTTGGTTGCCAGTCGGTCCATCCACAGTGACCATCTCCTTTGCACAGTGGCTGGGGGCTGGAACAAGGTCATGGGGCCAGGGCAGCAAACCTCACAGGACTTCTGTCGATGTGGCGTCTCAACGCTGCCCTCTTTGTGCATGTTCCAGAGGCCCACAGAAGCTGGACGGAAGCCCTGCTAGGGCCTCTGAGACCAGGCCCGACGGGGACTGGGGAGCTAGCCAGGGAGTCACGAGACTGGGTGCCCTGGACCCCCCACCCCTGCTGTGAATTTGGGGTGGTTTCTTACGCAACAACATAGAAAAGGGAAACAGTGCCCAAATGACTTAACCAAAACTGTGGGAGTTCAGTAGTGGGTGGTGGCGGCCATACCCTGACTTCCCCAACTTGGGTGTTCCTGGTCTCTGTCTCTGTGTCCATATGTCCATGACCTCCAGTCTCTGTTCCAGACACACCTCCGGCTGAGCTGCCTGTGTTCCTCCCCAGCCCTTGGCATTCAGAGAACCCTGCAGTGCCCACTCCCCCTCTGCTCAGCCCAGGGGACAGGAGGGACGAGAGGTGTGCTGAGACCCTAGAGGCAGACGTGGGGGCTGGGTGCTCTCCTGTGGACAGTCCCTCATTCTCTGGATCCTAGAATTTACTCCTATGATGGCCTCCCTCCCCCAGGACACCTTCCCTGGAGGTCCCAGGGGACTCAGCCCTCATTTGCAGTTCACCCAGTGCCCCTGGCACTCACTGGCAGCTCTCTCAGGAATAGAGCCCTGGTTCCTGGGATCACTGCTGGAGGCCGATTCTGGGCATGCCATGAGCAACCCGACCCCACGCCCCTGCCATGAGTGTGATCTCCTGTTGGAGGCTGGCTCATGCTGCTGGTACCCAACAGTCCAGGTGCTCTGGGGACACTGAGGCAGGTCCCACGCACTGAGGGTGCACAGGAGGGATGTGCTCACAGGCTGTGAGTGAGGGCCACACCTCCTGTGCCAGGTGGGGCCGAGCAAGCATGTGGGGACATTGTTACCAGTGGGTCTGAGACCGGAGCAGGGAAGGCCAGCTCTGCTCTGTGCCCAGTGCACCCTGGAGTCAAGAGGGGTGTGTGGAGAACTTGGGAGTTGGGGACATTTTAATTCCCCAGGAGAGGGCGTACTAAGTTGGGACATGCAAGGTCCTCCTGCAGCCTTTCACGAAGAGAAAGGTCTTCTCTCAGGTCTGGGCACGTGGCCATGATGGCAAGGACTCCAAAAGGATCCTCTCTGAGCCTCTCATGCCTCCTCCTGGGGTCCTTGCCTCCTCCTAGAAGCCCTTTCACTTCTATAACGACCACCTGTCAGACCCCACTGAGTCGCTGCCTGGCACCCTGTTCTGATGCTTGGGGCCTGACATCTCTGGGCCCACCGGTCCACCCTGGTGCCCTCAGCTTGGGAGAGCTGATGGGTGCTCCCTTAGTGTTGCCTGCCACCCATGTCTAGTTAGTTACTTGGGTCTGAAGAGCCGTGGTCATGGCAGCAGCAGGGACAGGGTGGTGGCAGAGCACACAAGCTGCACCCAGCTGTGGGCCGGTCCGTGTCTGGGGAACAATCCCTCTGGGGTGTCCCGTGCCCAGCTGATTCCATGCGTTAAGCCCTCCTCCTGCTACATGCAACTCACTGGAGCTTTCAGGCACATGCTGAGGGGAATGTCTCATCTGCAAACACCCCAACAAAGAGGGAAACGGCTCCTCTGTGTCCTTAGACATGAAGCTCTGGGCTTTTATTTCCACTCCTGATTATTTGGTGGGTCCATAGTAAACTCGGCCTTCCAGTGAGAATGAATTACCTGACACCGGATGCAGAACTTCCTGGATAGGATGGTGACAACACTGTAGGGTACTGATGGCCCTGGGCAACGTCTTTGCTCGGGGCTGGGTAGAGATCAGTGGGCAGCTGGGTTCCAGCGTGGTCCACTCCTCCCCTGCTCTTGGGTTGCAGGACTTGTGTCACCTGCACGCTGAGCGAGTCGGCTCTGAGATCTGCCCGTGGACAGCCTTCTCCCCCTGGGAACCCAGGCACCACACTGGATCTGGGAATTCACCATGTAAAGCTGAACACCAACTGTACTCCATTGCACAGACAGATGCTTGCCTTTGGGTGGGCCTGTGCCTGTCAAATGTCCCAGTAGAGCCTCTGGTTGGGAGGAGAAGAGCAGGGAGGTTCCCTGATGTGGCTGGACTAGAAAGCCACCAACGCTGTTCTCTCTGGAGGCTCAGCCAGTGTTGGTGTTGGTGTTGGAACAGGCGCCGGGGGCAGGGAAGGGGCCGCTTCATGGAGGCCCACATTTTCACAATTAGCTCTGCAGTATCACCTATGTATACTCTCCTATATATTAAAAAAATTAATGTAAGTATTTTCATTTAACCCCATAAGAGCTTTAGTTGACCCTGAGAAAAATGAGTCAGTTGCAACCCAAAGGTGCGTCTGGCGGGAGTGAGGGTAATGAGGCCCCCCCTCCTGGAAGCCCAGGCTCTGACTCCCATGGTGACTCCATAGCAGAGGCCTGGAAGGCTGGGTATTGATCTGGCCCGGGGAAGAAATTCCATACATTGTCCCCTGTGACACACTGCTGTGGGGCCTTTCAGGGAAGGGCTCTGACACATGACCCTGAGGCAAGGCCATGGAATGAACGCCCTCCACGCCAGGTGACGGAGACGCCCAGGGAGGGCTGCTGGAGAGCTGTGACGGGGCCTCCTCGCCCGAGTGGGCTTCCCCCCAGATGTCACCACACAGACCTGTCCTCCCCTGATGTCCTTGCCCGTCAGACCCACTCTGCTCTGACTTCCCGCAGGCTGAGGTTAAACACTCGGCTCTCCGGTCACGGCCTCGGCCAACCCCAGCTTTGCCTGTTTCCACCGTGTGCCCTGGGCAAGTTGGGACACGCAGCCTCAGATGTCCTCAGTTCCAAGGTGCGAGGAGTGGGGCAAATGAGGCAGATTTTGTGCCTGCACTAGGGCGGGACACGGCGAACGCCAGTGCTGAGCACCAGGCATCTTAGGGCTCCAGGGACTCAGCCCTCAGTCCTCCTACCTCTCCCTCCCGGTCCGTGCCTGTAGCGCTGCCCCCTGTCCGCCCTCCCCCCTCCCCCTCTCCTTCCCTGGTCTCTCCCTTCCCCACCCCTTTTCGCTTCTGGTCCTTAGCTGTCTAGGGTGCATCCGTGCCACCTTTCCCCTACCAGTGGCCCATCTGTTGACCCCTCACCTGACCCCCTCACCAGACCGTCTTCTAAGGAAAGCTCAGCAACAGGGGTTGGCGCTACCATGGCAACTTTCGAAAAAATGGTTTTTTTGATAAAATGATCATTGTAGAAAATTGGGAAAATACAGAAAAGATGAAAGAAACATTAAAAGTGACTCATAATCACACCACTCAAGAAACCCTGACAGACCTCTGGGGGTGTGTCTCTTTTCCACATTCATTTCCATGGCCGTGACGTAAGGTGATGTGATCCGCTCGTCACCAGGGTGCACCTCCGTGAGGCACTGTGGCACACTCGTCCCTCTTCTTGTTAGCCCATTGCCGGGTCAAGAGTTTTTTCATAAGGGCAGAGAGCAAACATTTTGGTCTCCGAGAGCCACTTGGTTTCGTCACAGCTACACGGCTCTGCTTCACAGCCCAAGAGGCCCAGGGGGCACTGGTTGGTGACAACGACTGTGCCCCAGTGAGACTATCTGCTAAAGCAGGTGGCAGACGTTCAGCTCCTCAGGTATTTGAAAAGGCAGCATACTCTCGAAATAAAATCACTGAATCCTGAGAGAGTATTCTATTAGAGAAATGCTGTTTAAGGGTCTTTTCCTGTCCTCCCCTTAAATCCTTACCTGTGTGCCCGCTTCACGGAAATATCGGACACAGCATCCTCCCCTCCTGATTGGTTCCCGGTTAGGGGCACGTGACCTTTTCAAAGATCGCGGGGCGGCGCGGGCGCAGGGTCAGACGGAGTCAGTGTTCTGCCAGCCAGCTCTTCATCTCCAGAAGGTGAACTGCTTTAAAACTGATTACTTTTCATGAGAAAAATAATGAACCTCGGAAACCTAGCCTAGCAGGCATCTGTGTTGGGGGAAAGGGCTCCAAAGGTCACTTAGGGGAAACTGGCTCAGCTGGGGCTGCTCTTGCGGGCGCCCTGGCTGAGGGGCCCCGAGGGGGCGGCGTCACGGAGGGAGCCAAGTGCTCTGATGAGAGTGCAAGTCACGGGGTCTAGCCTGCGGGCGCCTGCTCCCTTGGAGAGCCAGACCCTGGCTGAATGTGTCCTTTTCCACCCAGGCCTCTGCAGACAGGCGGGGACAACCGTGGGGCTCCCAGGTTGAGAGCAGAGGCAGCTTCAGGCACTGGCTGTGTGGGGGCCTGGGGCCTGGCAGCACAGTGGGGGGTGTCCCGAACGTGCCACTGGGCAGGCGGGTCCTTCTGAGGCTCTAGGTGAGAGTCTCCCAGCTGCAGGGGGCTCCAGGGTTCCGGGCTTATGGTCAGTCACTCTAGCCTCTGCTTTTTTCTTCATGTGGCCTCTTTCGTGTACGTGTGTGTGCGTGTGTGTATGTGTGTCTCCTCTTCTGTCTCTTATACGGACACTTGTCATTGGATTTAGGGCCACCCAGGTAATCCTGGATAAGCTCTTCATCTCAAAACCCTGAATGTACTTAATGTCCAATAAGATCTTATTTGCATGTCTGAGGATGAAGATGTGACTGTGTCCTTTGGACTCCAACATTTAACCCACTATAAGCATCAGCCTAGTACCTGACTGCTCTGCGCTGACCCCATGGGCTGTCATCTCAGCAGAGAAGCAGCCGGCCTGACAGGGCGGCAGGTGGAGCAGAGGGTCTTCAGGTGTGTTTTCTGAGCCCGCCAGACAGTCTCCTCAGGTGTCTGCACCTCACTGATCAAGGCAGAAACCACTTTAGGTGTTGGGCTCAGCACCTCGTGTGATTCTGGGAAAGGGGAATTAGACGGGGCATCTTGAGCTTTAGTACAGAGTTGGGACGGTAAGTAGAAATTGCTGAAATGGAGCTTGCTGGTCAATAGTCAGAAAACCTTTTTAATGAGGCTGATCTGGAACAGGAATGAAAAGAAGTGAATTCTAGCTGTTACTTCCTTGCTCACTCTCATGGACATAACACTTATTGAAAAAATAGATGTATTCTTGGATTATTCTGAGGGAAAGTTTAGAAGGCCACTAGGAAGAGAAGGAAGATGTCCTCAAAGCTATTTGCACAAAGAATTGAGCTTGGTTGTTAATAAAAGGTACTGGAAATGAGGACAGTTTAAGTAAAACAGACGCAGCTTTCTCCTGTGTCACACGGGCCGGAGGCAATGCCACGGCTGTCACAGGAGCTCCAACCCCCTCAGGCATCAGGGCTCTTTCTATCCTGCTGCTCCACCTCATTGGGCTTCCAGCCTAAGCTTTCTTCATAGTTCTATTGAGGCTGCTGATGCTTCAGCCATCACATTTGCATTCCAGGGAAGAGGCAGAGAAAGAGAGAGAAAGGCAAGTAAGGCCTTTCCCAAAAGCCTTACCCTACAATATCCTCTTCCATCTCATTGGCCATTTTCTTTCGTGATGCTGCTGATTTCAGATGGCCACCAGACCATGAGGAAATTTTCATGATACTAATAAGAAAATAAATAAATAAATAAGCAAGCAGGCCTAACTTGGAAGTAATTTAATTTCTGTTCTTACAACTATTTTGGCATTAAAAATATACTTTTGAAATGGTAGAGAAAGTAGATTGTAAGTACTGATTTCGTTGAGGCCCTTGTTTGCGGAGTAGTTTTAGTATTTCAAACAATAATGCAAACATAGTTTACGAATGAAACAATGTAAGAGATTTGTAGCAAGCTATAGTACAGGCCCTGACCCCAGCATACTCCCCCCTCTGGTTGTGCTCGCCAGAGCACCTCTCTGTTCTGTTACCATTTCTTCAACCATTGATATCTGTCTGTATTTTATAAAGAACACAGAATTTACTGTTTATCGATCTCCCATTTTTAGACCTCGTCCAGCGACTTCCTCCCACGGTAGTTGGAGCGCGAGTCTCTTGTGCTCTACCCTGCGTCTCTCTGCCAGCGTGACTCCCTCATCTTCCTAACATGCTTGTGTCACTAGTCTTGGTTAAATCATTTTTATTTACTGCCAAGCCAAGGCAGTAAATAAACGCAGTTGGTGCTGTGATCATTTTTCCTTTGTTACATAACTTTTCATGTTTCTTGGAGTTAATATTTACACGATTCTTTTCACTGCTTAATTTTCTATGAAACAAGTGCTATGTTTTCTACACACGTTCATCCATTCTGCCGAAGGCCTGATAGTAATGTTTTAAGTGTCCAAATATATCAGATAATGTGATAGCTTCCAGTTCCCACTCCCACCCCAGCACCAGGCAACTGCTGATCTCATCTGCTTCTGGAGTTTTCTGTCTGGATACTTTTTCTTTTCTGGAATTTTCACATAAACAGAATCATTTAACATATACTCTAATAGACCTGGCTTTTTTTCAGCATTATATTTTAACTTGTAACATAATATGTTTGAAGTTCATCCACGTGGAGTAGGAATCACTGTTCCTTTTATTGCCGGTAGGATTCCATCCTGTGGATGCGCCACCCTTTGTGGACAAGCTCGCCAGTGAGGGACATGTGGTTTGTTTCCAGGTTTGTCCATCAGCACTAATGCCGCCTGAATGTTCACTTGAGTGTTTGTGTCCATGCATTTTCCTTGGCTCCTGCATCCCAGTGGGGTCAAGGAATTTGTGTGTGCTATTACTTTAAGAAACCCCGAAGTCTGTAGAGCAAAGATAAACCCTCACAGAAGGACCTTCAACTGTGTCCTAACGTTTTGGAGTAATTATTTTGTGGGAGTTTGGTGGGTCATAGAACTGAACTAAGTTATCTCAACTGGTTCCAGCCTGGGGTGAGACTCCAGCTTAGTTAATAAGATATGATGTCTTGAAAATGAAATGAGAATCAGTTGAAAAAATATGCTGAGATTTGCACTTGTAATTTCAAAGAAGCTGTTTTTTTTTTTTGCAAGACCGAAGTTGTATATAAAGAAAGTCCTTTTTCCTAAGAAAGTGAAGATGAAAGCAGCAGGGGAAGCCTGTGTGGGCTTCTGTTAGTGCACCTGGGTTCGTCCTCAAGGTGATGGAATCCAGGTTCCTTCCGTCTGAGTGGGCACCAGGCCGTGGCCCTCTTGAGGGACTCAGGGACCCCTCTCCTCTTCCTGCAAGCCGTTAGTGGAGCCTCTGCAGACCCAGTGCAATTACTATGCCTCCTGTTCCAGCCACTGCACTTCCAGATCTTCTCTCGGGAGCCAGTGGGAATTCAGCAAGTGACTTGGAGGTGGCCTGACCATCCAGGCGTCAGAATGCCCTTCTTCTTCCACTCGGCCGAGCAGGGGCTCCTGAAGTGGTGAGGTGGTGTCTACTCCCTGGCCTGTGCCTGCTCCCTTCAGGGCCCAGCCCCTGGGCTATAGAAGGACCACCTGCTTCTTACCCTCTCGCCTTCCTGTCTCGGTCTGCAGAGGTGGAGATGGAGGCCTTTCCCTTGGGCCTTGGGCAGAGAGGCAGCATAATTTAGATTGTAATCAGGATGAACAAAACTGAGCCTAAAAGTTTTCTCTTGCTGAGAACTTGGCCAAGGACTCCTGGTGCATTTCTGTCCCTCAGAGCACACCTCTCTGACTGCTGACAGCAAGACACTTCCCATCGTGACCCAGGGAACTACTTGGCCCGAGCGGGTGTGGACATTGCAGGGCTTCCGTTTCCTTCGACCTCTGATTCACTTCCTGTTGTCACGAGGCTCCGTCCTCCCACTCAGGATCGGGAGGACCGAGTCAGTGAGTCACCCATGGCACACTGCCGAGCTTCACCCAACAGACCTGGTGCGGTCAGACGGGGGTCCCACAGGCAGACGCTCTGCCCGGGCACGGCCTGCTTGGTGCCTGGCACGATGGATACTTTTTCATTGATTGATTGAATACATTCATGAATCGGGTTAGTTAATGAATAAAAAGCATGAGGACAGCCCCCTCGGTTGACGTGAGGGAGACCACGTTCTAACACTGTTGCTGTCGCTCCCTCTGTGAGAGTGTCGGAAGTTTGGCCGGGGTTTTTTGTGTGATTTGAACACAGATAAGCAATCACAGCCTTGCTTTGCCATCTGACGTCTGTTCTCTCACATGCAGAGTGAATCCTGACAGGTCACGATCACAGAGTGTGCATGACCTGAGCCTCCTCAGCTCTGAGAAGGAGAGGGACCAGGAGAAGGCGACCCAGCTCACCCCCAACACAGCCGGGTGACGCTGATTAAACTGGAAATGAGCAGAGGGGTTTGGAATGTGAAATGCAGATAATTAAAGCAAAGAGTCTCAACCAAATTCTTTACAAACAGGAGGTTTCAGGTGACCAGGCAGACAAGTCTTCAGGGACACCCACAGAGTGTGTGCGTAGCGGAGCCGCAGGGCCTCGTGGGATGCGTGCTGGAGAGACGCCTCCCAGACTGGTCTTTCATCAGGCTCCTCCGAGCCTGCGTCTGACCCGGCCTCTTGCCGGGGGCCTGTCCTTGGCCTGGGGGCCCAGCTGTAGCAAGAATCCTGCCGAGCTGGTTCCTGAGATTTCCGTGATCACCATTTACCCAAGAGCCTCTTAGTGAAAATCCATCTCCTCCCTGTATGTCTCACTAGTTCCCCTTGAGTTGAGTTCAGGCTCTCTCCGCTGCTGCAATAGTTGTGAATAAAGGCTTGTTTTTAACAAGTGCCTGGGGCAATTGTTCTTTCACAACTGGGGCTATCGAGGGTTGGGGGAGGGAGGACAGGAGAAGTGGGCATCAGGAGCTAGGGGTCTTGTTTCCAGAAAACCCGCCCATGGGGAGGGGCCAGAGCTGACTGCCTCACTGAAGAGAAGGACTTTGGGTCGATCAGTGGGACCTCCTACTGCCTCGGCTTATTCAGGCCACTGGGGGGAATCAGCTTGTTGAGGACATAAATGGTGACACTGGAGATTGGAGACAAGTTCCCTTGCTCGCTCACATATTAGGAGGGTGATGGATAGCAGATTTCTTGGACCTTTCTTTAAAAACTCCAGCTCACACACCTTTGAAAGTGCCAATGATAAAAAAAGAGCAGGTTTGCATCAAGTTCCAGTATGAAAGTGATAGTAGACTATTTGTCTAAAAAGTACTTAATGGTCTTTTTATCTTTGCAGAAGAGATGGCAGATTTCCAGAGAAGAAAATAACAGTAATACCGATAAGAACCCCTGCAGGTGCCCACGCTGGGAGACCCAGGCTCAGGTCAGGCGTGTGCACACCAAAGGCTTCTCTGTCTCTGTAGCCCCATTATGTGAACTAAAGTGCATTCACACTGAGCTGCTGTTTTGAACTTGAGGTTTTGCTTATCATTTTAGTTTTCACATATTTCTATGACCTTAGATATACTTCTACAACTGAACAAATCTTATTTTTTTTTTGATAAATATATCAGATATTTCAAGCTTATCTGCTGTTGTAGCTTGCAGCCTGCCTTCAGAGGCCTGGTATTAATAAAGAAAAGCATCAATAAGAGTAGTTTCTCTCTGAACTTTTGAATTGCTTTATCACTTCTAGTTTTTTTTTTATTAAGGTTTACAAGACAGGAAAGTTGGAACATTCCCTCCCTTCCACTTCCTTCTTTCCCAAGGTTCTATGACAAAGGATCGTAACCTTGAAGGCAGGGTTTGTGGTTCTTCCAGGATGTCCCTTTCTTCTTCTGTCCTTGCCACAGTGCTGCTCCTGTGGGCACGAAGGAGGCACAGGCCCCGGACGGACAGAGGCACACACACCGCTCAGTGTGGTCATTTGAGAGTCGCACTGTGATAGTGTTGCAATCACCCAGACCAGGGCCCTTTGTGCTTCAGACCAGAGGTGCTGGGCGCCAGGTGGGTGGAGGTGCACTGCTAGAAATTTTAGGAAGCACAAACGGGGCACCCAGCCGACTCACAGTGGAATCCCAGCCTCAGCTGAGTTAACGGTGCCCATCACCCTTCTATTTCTGACACACTCTGCTCCTCCTCACAGGTGCTCAGCACGGCCTCTTCCACTTGAAGGCTCAGGTGCTTGTCCTGTGGTTGGGGGGCTTGGTGGATCCCCAAAGGATGGAGGGTTTTATGGTGTCATTTACAGACTTAGAAAATGGAGTCGAATGTTCTCGGGGGCCTTTTTGGCACCACGGGAAGGAATGCTTGTCTGGCATGCAGTTTCTGGCTTCTAAAGACTGTGCCTAATCAGCATGTTGGCCGCATCGTGCCACGGCCACGGCCAGAGCTGCTTCTGCAGAGGCTGCAAATCCTCTTGCGGTGTTTTTAAATGACATTAATTTCCCTCAAACATAAACTTCAGTTAATATAAAAAAGTATTTAGTTTCTAGTATCCTGCATTTTTTTCCATTGAGTCACATTCCTTCCATCGAGAAGGATGTTTGGGTCAATTTGGTCACGTATTTAGTCCACCGTCCGTGGCTGTGGCTCGCTCACCAGCAGCAGGGTCGCACACCAGAGGGAAGAAGGACATGAGAAACTGCAAAGGCTATAGCGTGTGCACCCTCGGAGATTCAAACTTCTTCCGTCTTTGAAAATGTTTATTGTTACCTTGTGATTTCAATTGTAATGCCACCAGTACTTTTTAAAATGTGAATGTGAAGTGCTCCACCTTCGCCAGGGGTGCTGCATCCTGGTTATGGTGGCGGCGCTGCCCTGAATGGGCATCGTGGGTACTAGACAGCTTCATTCTAAGTGAGCTTCCGTGTTGCCACTTTCCTCTGAGACTGATGAATAATCGAGGAGCGTGCTTTGTGGCATCAGGCTCTTGAGCTGGAGAAAGTAGTCCAAGGACCCAGTTGTTGGTTAAACCTGACATTCACCAAATCCTGCACCTGATGGAAACTAACCAAACTGCCTGCGGTCACGGTGCTAGAGATTCAGAACAACATGGAGAGATGTGTTCCCTCATCTCAACCTGGACCCAGTCCATCCTGGACATGGCAACTCATGTCGGCTTCTCTTTGTTACCACCTGCCCCTGTGACATGGGTCAGACTTGCCGTTGCTTCCCGATTTGTTGTTCTCCACCACAGACGACCGGGAGCTCTGTGCCTTGTGGGATTGAACTGTGGGTTTGTGCCTTAGGTTCTGGTTGTCAGGGTGTCCAATAAGGAGTTTCTTGTGCAAACTGGTGCTAGAATGCCAGTTCTTCAGGATCCCACGGTGACCTGGTGGGGACTTGCGTTTCCTGCACTTCAAGGGGCTTTACTGGTGCAACATGATTGCATTGACCAGTGTCTACTGAGCCCCTTCTACTGGCCCCAGACATGGCCATCTTTTGAAGAATAAAGAGCTTCCTGGGTTCTGACTTTCTTGGCGTGCCCGAGGACTTCCAGGTTGCACGAAGGCTACCGATGGATTGTGTCCTCAGAATACCACTGGCCTAGGGGCTCCTCTTCTGCTATCGTTCCTGAAACCTCCATCCTGACACCTGGAAGTGGTCCCACATCAGGAGTCCACAGGCTTCACTGAACAGAAACCCACAAAATCAGGAGTCTCTTTACAAGACCGCCAACATCTTTACAATAAATTTCAAACCATTGAATACAGTGCATCCATCCACACAGACGCTGAGCCTTTCCCAGGTGGCTGATACATTGGTGCATGCCCCACGTGGCCTTGGTCCCCTGTCCCCGCCAGCTGGACCTGTTCTGATTGGCAGCATAAGCGCACATTTAAAATGTGAGTGAGTAAATGCTGCCTTGACACATGGGGCATGGGCACAGGACATATCGGGTGTGGGCTCCATAATCCCAGGTGAACCTGCTGAATCCGCTTACTCCATCCAGACCCTTGTCCCTTGTGATTCTCTGAGAGGGCCCCCCACTGTCCTGCTTTGTTAATGCCACCCACCCCCAGCTCCTGTCCCCGAGAGATGGCTTCACTCCCCCTCTGCTCTGTTCACAGCTCCCACATTCAGGGGCCCACAGGCCCCCAGGCTGCCTCCCTTCTTACCTCAGCCTGGGTCTCCACAGCGAGATCGTCTCCTCTGGAGGTCTGGGTGTTTGGGTGCTCTCACTGCAGGGTCACCACCCACAACCCCAGGGCCATTGTTGTCCCTCAAGTGAGAGAGGTTCCCAGACCTCCTCATCGCCAGGGCCACTGGTCTGGGCTCGCGGACACTGACTTCCTCAGGCTCCTTGCTGGTTTCCACTTCCAGAAACAACTTCTCTTTCACCGAGACACAGTGTTCCACCCTTCCAGAAGAGTCCCTGGGAGCAGGGGAGGAAGTCAGGGTGAGAGGCAGGGTGAACGGTCCGTCCCCCACGAGGTGGGTGCTGGTGGGTGTGAGGAGGCACAGACACCCTCTGTGAGAGGCCATATGTGCCACTGTGCTGTGGCCACAATTCTGTCATAAACTAGAGGCTATGTTTATGGACTTTTTAAAAGACAAGTAAGTGTCAGAGGTTTCAGGATGAAAAATAAGAGAAAACTATAATAATCTTTTAAATAAATTATAATCACCTAATTACATATTACCATTTTTCCTGTGTAATGAAATAATGCAATTATGTAATATCTGTCATTTTCTTGAACAGAGAATAGTTTGAGGAACACGGCTTTAGGCCCAGAGACATGGCTCTGGGTAGCTATATATATAAATATGGTCTTTGTATATTATATATATAATATATAAAACAAAATATGTACATGCAAAGACATTATGCATGCTTGAACGTATATATATGTGTGTGTGTATATATATATACTATATATGCACATCCTGCAAGGTATTTGCATTTACCTATCTTGTTATATATAAAGTTATCTTGTCCCTGGCAAAGCATACTAAATACCAGTATGTTTGCTTAATTTAGTTTTTATGATGATAAGAATATCCACTTGCAGAAAAAGTGTTAAAATGTTCACGAACTCTGGCTCCTCGATATTGTCTGGTGTCCTCACCCCCAGGGCCTGTGCAGACAGGTTTTCCCACTCAGGTTCCAGCGTGTGGAATGCACAAGCCTGAGCAGCAGTCCAGGCTGCCTCTCTGCCCAGGGTCCTTTGCCCAGGGTCCTCTGCCCAGGGTCCTAGCTTGTCTGATGCTAAAGCTTAGTCGCTGTCCTGGCTCAGTTGCCTCCTGGGTTTTTCCTTACAGGTTCAGAATGTAATGTGCAGAGTTAACATCTGTCCTCATGAGGTGAGTGTGTCTCCACCTTCTGTCTGCAGGAGGTTGGGCAGTGCCCTGTGGCTCAAAGCTACAAGGAGAAGACAGTGTGGGGACAGCTGGGGACCTGAGCTTTCCTGGAGGGCCAGGTCCCTAACAGTAGCACCTGTGCCAGGTGAAAATGCCAGGTTTGGTGCTGAGCTGTCAGTGTCCCCTCCTCTGTATTATTGCTCTTTATTTCTTGCCAGCAAAGCCCTCTGGACACGTGTGCAGCCTTGTGCTGCTGGGCAGTGGACAGGGGGTGAGGCAGCCACAGGGTGAGGGATTGGTCATACTGGTCTCTGGTCCTGTTCAGCACCGCATGAGCAGAGGACTGGTGGTGGTCACAGCCCGGTGACAGGACCACCGGGCGGGGCGTGCGGTGTGCCTCTTCTACCTCCCACCCAGGCTCCTCATCTGGGTGAAAGTTCCGCCAGGGTCCCCTGCTAACTTCCCTCACTCCTGTCCCTAGTCAGCGGGACTCCTTGAAAGACCAACCCTGCTCTCCCCCTCTGCCTGAACGATGTCACCAGTTTCACAGGCCAGTCACTTCTTGCCCTGACTCCTGACCTCCCTGTGTCTACTCTCGTGTGCCTCTTGCCCAACTGCAGCAAGGGACCACCAGATAAAGTAACACAGATCATATCAGTGCTCCCAAAAAGTGCACCTCAAATCCTGTCACTCCCCATTTGGGACTCTGCTGGCATTTCATCAACTCTGACGGGCAAGACCTTCTTGGTGCCCCTTCCATTGGCCTTTGTCTGTCTGCTGTCCCCTGGGTGGCCCGGCCTCCAGGTTCCCTGCTGGGTCTTTACAGAACCTCCTTCTTCTCATCAGCTCTGAGACCTTCCCTGCCACCCACCGCACACCCTCTCTTGTCATTCATCCACCATTCACCACCCCTGGTTGTTGTCATTGATGGCTCCTCTCTACTTCATACTCCTGCACCCCCTCATCTTTGCACTACAGGTAGTTGGGCTTAAACGTGCTTCTGCTCCTTCTTGTCTGGCTCCACCTCCCCCATGGCCCATCCTATTTGGATGATCAGAGTCTCATGGCTGGGGGTGCTGAGTGCTGGCAATGCTGATGCGGGAGCTGTGGTCTCCAAAAATAGTCCGGGATCTCGGCAGGTTACCAGGAACACGATAGCAGCTGTGGCTCTGTCCAGAGACCTGGACGGTGGAGGGTGGAGGCCCCACCTGCGGGACAGGAGATGCAAGAGGCCCAGGAGGCTCGTGTGACTGCTCACAAGATGCAGCTCCCATCGCTGCCTCAGACCCACCTTTCCTCTGGACTGTGGCCACCACCCCAGCTGGCTGCGCTTGGTCGTGTAGCCCAGGAAGGACCCCGGGAACTGGGAGTGACTGCTCGGCAGGTCCCTGCCTGCCAGCAGGTGTTGTCAGCAGTGGGAACGGCAGAGTCTCTGTACTGTGAGAAATCAGTTGCAGGGGTGAAAAAAACAGAAAAATTTCCTTTAAATGCCTCAAGTCTCCTGGGTGGTGTTGTACAAGGAAATGAATACATGAACCACACAGAAAATATAACTTTCAATTTCTCAGAATTGTTGTTTACTAAGAATGCAGCTCTAATCAACTGGGATTTTAGAACTTCAGCCCTTCAAATGAACTAAAGCTGGAGAAAATTTCTCAGATTTTGCAAGTAAAAGCCAAAGAAATTCAAAATCTGCAATATTACTTTCTAAATAATTTTATCATCATGAGTTCCAAATTTATAGCACAAGCCACATGGGAAATATTACTGATTTACTCCAGAATTTTTGTGTTGCTCATTAAAAAAGTATGTCTCTTGTATAGAATGCTTTTCTGATTCATTAAATGATAATTTACTGCCTACAGTGACCAATTTTGGAAAGGGGCAGAATTTACACCGTGTTTCATTGGCGTGAAAAGCCTGACAGTGACACAGTTTTGATTACGGACCCTCTCCTTCCTGCCTGAGAGGGGACCCAACACGGCTCTGAGAAAGCGGTGTCCTTGTAACGCCACCGCGGCGGCAGGTCGCATCACAGATCTATCGGCCTGAGGGAAAGTGTGCTGATTTGGGGAGGCAGGTGTTACCTGAAGGCATGAACCAGCCAACATTGTTCCGCTCTTCCTGTGGGTTCCAGGTGAACTGCAGGTGGGGGCGGCACCTGGCTGGGCCTGAGGTGGGCCCCAGCTATGGAAACGGTGAAAAATAGACCTTCGTTGATATAAGTCAGAAAAAGGGTAGTGGAAGTTTCATGAGAATCCTCGTCTTACTTTTTTCACTTTTTGTTAATTACCAGATGCCCAAATTTAAAAAAAAAAGTGGATGGGCTGAGTAAATGAATGGTTTACTATAAGTAAATATGAATAGTTTAAGGACATAAATATCTAAGATTCTTTTTTAAATATTTTATTTATTTATTTATAGACAGAGGGGATGGGAAGGAGAAAGAGAAGGAGAGAAACCTCAATGTGTGGTTGCCTCTCCTGTGTCCCCTACTGGGGACCTGGCCTGCAACCCAGGCATGTGCCCTGACTGGGAATCAAACTGGCGACCCTTTGCTTCACAGGCCTGTGCTCAGTCCACTGAGCTACACCAGCCAGGGCAATATCTAAGATTCTTATATAAATATTTTATAATTTCTAGTACAACCAATGTTAGAAAAAGAAATCCTGACCTTAAACAGTCAGAAACGACTGTTCTTTTTTTAAAAAAGATTTTATTGATTAATTTTTAGAGAAAGGAAGGGAGAGAGAAAGAGAGGGAGAGAAACAACAATGTGTGCTTGCCTCTCATGCACTGCCCAGTGGGGACCTGGCTGGCAACCCAGGCATGTGCCCTGACCGACTGGGAATCGAACCAGTGACCCTTTGGTTCACAGGCCAGCACTCAGTCTACTGAGCCATAGCAGCCAGGGCAGAAATCATTGTTCTTTTTTTTTTTTTTTTAAGGATTTTATTTGTTTATCTTTAGAGGGCAAGGGAAGGAGAGAGGGAGAGAAACATCAATGTATGGTTGCCTTAGCAACCCAGGCATGTGCCCTGACTGGGAATTGAACTGCGATTGTCTGGTTCGCAGGCCCGCGCTCAATCCACTGAGCTACACCAGCCAGGGCCAGAAATCATTGTTCTTGAAGGGATCTACTCTGAATGTGTGAGGTGGGCCCCTCCCCACTGCCTACCATGGCATATTTTCTGATCATGGAAAAGGACTCTCCCATACAAAGTATATAATTGTACAAGTCGGTGCTGAAAGCGCCAGGTTTCACAACAATTCAGGGTTCAGAGGCAGGGTGAGCACGGTGAGGCCTGTGTGCAAGGTTGTGCCTGTCTGATCTAGGATGGGATTGCCCCGCCTCCCCCCAGGAAATTGGTAGTGATGCTCCCAACTGGAGGTTGAAGGGAGCAATACTAACTCACTTCAGTTTCTTAGACAAATAAGGCCCATGAGTTATAAGGATGACATTTGGGTCAGTTTTGGTGCCGTGGCTTAAGGGCAAATCTTCTTTTGCCCCAGATTTTGTGGCCAGAAGCTTGTGAAGTGCTCGGCTGGATGGCTTGTCCCTGATCTCTGAGGTGCTGACTGGGGTTCCACTCCGGAGATGGCTTCTTTGCTCCCACATCCGGTGGCTGGCTGAGCAGCTGTGTCCCTTCTCCTCTCCACACTGTCACGGGGCCTTGCCCCATGGCCTCCAGCAGGGCAGTTGGACTGCTGACATAGTGACACACGGCTGCAAAGTGGGTTTCAAAAGAGAGGGAATGGAAGCCCTCCCTCCGTCCTCAGGCCTGGGTCTGGGCCTGCATTAACCTACATTCTCCTGGGTGAAGCAGTCAAAAGCCTTGGGTGGACCCAAGGGGGAGAGACTTCACGTCCCCAAAGGAGGATAGTGAGACATTTATATTCATCTTGAATTGGCCTCAGTCTGCTCCCTGAATACAAGTTACTTACATTCCTTCTACATGTGAAATACGTTCCTTTTCCTTCTCAAGGGCCCTGAAAGTTTCATCCTATTACAATGGCAGGTTCAGGCTCAAAGCCCAGCATCTGCTAAACTAAACCAGACCCGTGGCTAAGGAGCCTTGGGTAGGATGCTGCCACTCTTGATTTTAAGACTGCTGACCTAAGAAGACAAAGTATCCTTTCCTATGGCCTCTGACGTAAAATGATGATACTTACACAAGCCTGCTCAAAAAGGAGAGAAACAGAAGTCCCGTGGAAGTCACCGGTCCCCTGCAGCTCTGCAGTCCAGCCACACACACACTGCCGGTCCCTGCATCAGGGCCCTCCTGCTCCCGAGGCCCTCCATTCTGGCCCGAGACACCCTTCCGGTCCCATCAGAAATGGCCAGAGTTTCTAGATAAGGAGCCTTCCCTGCGTGCTTTCTGCCTATAAAAGGGTGGGGGAAGTCAGCGCCCCATGTTTGTATAGTTTCTGCCTCTTTCAGGTCTGGCTGTTGTACTTTCTTTAAAAATCTGATGAATTTCCTGTGTATCAGATTATAATACATTCTGTTCACACCATGTTTTTTTTTTTGAAACAGGCCCTTCTAGGACTGCTGGTCAGGGTGCTGTGGGGCAAGCCTATTAAAGTCCTCAGAGCCTTTTCATCGAGTTTGAAAGGGCCCAAGGGCCACATTCTTGAGATGTTCAGAGGTCTTAATATACACATCTTGAAATATTTCTAAGGTCTCAACAAAGGGTCTTATAACTACCTACTGGAGACCTTTACCCTTGGCCCATTATTTAACTCTCCTCGCCCTGGGTGAGTGTTTTCCCTGAGGTCATTTCTTATTTTGAATTCTTTTGCAGTCTGGAGAGACTCCAGTTGAGAGACAGTTTTATTTTGAACTCAGCAGTTGTTGGCTGATGTTATCTCTAAATTCTGCCTAAAAACAGAACAGTTGTTATTTATCTATTTTTTGTATATTTTCATCTATCTACATGTTATCATGTCTCAGAAATTTGTTGATACTTTCAACTTTCTGCCAGGAAATATTCTTAACCAAATTCACCAGCTCAGTAAGTGGATTTTCTCTACTGCTGCCATAGGACACCTTGTAGCTGAATTTTCTGCCACTATGAAAAGGGGGTGGGGTGGGGGAGAGATATTGCCTTCCCCAGCCCCCAATAATAATCTTCTCACTATCTTTCAAGTCCTCACCAGCCATCTCCCCAAGGCCCTTTCAGCCCACGTTTGAAGTGCGCATTATATCAGAATCTCACCAGATTTGGTTCCTGTTAGTTGTTGCTGCGCATGAATTACTCCCAAACTCTGTACTTTAAAACAAACCATTTATTTGCTCAAGGTATAGAGGCTCAGGAGTTCAGGAAGAGTTTTGTCAAGCAGGTTTTCAGTGACCTGGGCCGGAAGCCTGGGCAGCTGTGGCAGGAGAGTCCCCTTATATGTCATTTCTCTGGTGCCTTGAGAGGGAGAGCTGGAAGGGGGATTCATCTGGGTCTCTTGTCCTCTCCACTGTCTAAAGGTCTCTCTAGATGGTCTTTCTAGCAAAGAAGTCAGACTTTCCCCACAGTTTTTAAAGAGACAATATTTGGAATTTGTCATTCTCTTAAGATCTGGGTCTGGGAACCCTCAAAGCATTATTTTTGCTGTGTTCTATTAGTCACAGCAGTTTCAGGGCTGGCCCCGATTCAAGGGGAGGGGACATAGACTCCCACCTCTCCATGGAAGGAGAGTCAAAGAAAGTGACGCCACCTTCTATCTGCCACAGTTAGTGACCATTGCTCCCAAATTCAAAAGGAGGATGAATGATTTGACAGTATGTTTTTTGATCTGTGAATTCGTTCATATTGGATTTTTAGAAGGCTTTTTAGGTAAAGCACAGTTAATCAATCCCAGAATTGTGCAGAAATTGTAAAGAGAACATTGTGAGTGCCCCAGGAACTCTGGAGTGTGTGGCTGGGTGCCAAGTGCACTGTCCGACTGGACAGTTTACATGGGGTTGGAGATCGCCAAGGCGCAAGATGAAGCTACTCCTTGAGAATGGGAGAAGTAGGTGTTTTTACAATTATTATTATTACTATTCTTATTTTTGTAGAGCCAGGCTTAATCCACGTCAGTGATGAGCTTTTTTGTTTGGGATTGGTCCTCTCCATCTCTGTTGGTTGGCCTTCTCTCCCTTGCATCTACCCACTAGGGCAGGGCGTCAAACTCATTTTCACCAGGGGCCACATCAGCGTCGTGGTTGCCTTCAAAGGGCTGAATGCAATTTCAACTCCTTAGCTGTTAAGGAGTAGTTACATTTACACAGTCTTCAAATTATTTTGGCCCTTTGAAGGCAACCAAGACGCTGATGTGGCCCTTGGAGAAAGTGAGTCTGATGCCCATGTTGTAGAGTGTTTCCCAGTTTCAGTCTCCTGTGGTCTCTGGGCAGAAACCTCCTGGTTGCAGATTTCTTATTCCAGCAACACTCTCCTCGATTTTTCTTATAACAAAAACTCCTAGAAGAGCCCTGTGTGAGCTCTCTCAGAAATGCTTCTCCAAGGCTTTGAACCTCCTCTGAGGCCCTTCCTGGCTAGATCTTTCTCTTGAACACTAGAGAAGTCCTTCGCCTCTGATACATATTTAAAAACTTGGATGGGTGACTCCGAGTGTTAGTTTTCCTTTGTCCTTTAAGAAGACTTGAGCTTAATTAGAGCTTTGTCTCTTCTCTATTAAATGTCTCATGCATTACTAGAGTGACATCTAGCTTGTGAGCAAAATTATTTTTAAATCCTCAAAACATTGTCAGTGCAAAAGCAGTTTTGTTTTTAGAAGCACCTTGTCTCTGTCAGGAGTACAGATTTTCTCTGCAGACATCAGCACCTGAAGGGCTTTGTCTGATCAGCACACTGGGGTCGGTGGCCAACCTTGTCATCGGCCTGGCCAGCAGAGGACACACAGTGAGGGTCTTCTGCTCATTGTGTGGAAAGTCGGCCTCATTTAAAAATGAGCTATCTATCTGCACACATATACATGTCATTAGAATAGGAAGATTGGGACTTATCACCCAAACTCTTCTAATGGTTGCCTCTGGGAAGGCAGCAGCCTGGAGAGGAGTCAATGAGTTTGGGGAGTGTAAGACGAACATATGGTCGTGGCTGGTGGAATCCCTAAAATGAGCTAGGGGAGGCTATGAACCGAAGTAGAGGGGGCTGTGCCAGCTGGTCTTTTTGGGGCTCACACCCATGTGTAACCCCCTCCTCTGAACCCAGTGACTGGCTTCTGTGAACAGAATGCAGGAAAAGATAAGATGTCCTCTGTCTATGTGATGCAGGAATTTAATCAGTCTCCTTGATTTGAGTGGCTAATATATTTAATTGTTTTATTTATTTATTTAAAAAGATTTGTTTACTTCTTAGAGAAAAGGGCAGAGAGGGAGAAAGACAGGGAGAGAAACATCCATGTGTGGTTGCCTTTCACAGCCCCCAACTGGGGACCTGGCCCACAATTCAGGCATGTGCTCTGACCCGGAATGGAACTGGCTACCTTTTGGTTCGTAGGCTGGCACCCAACCCACTGAGCTACACCAGCCAGAGCATACTGGATAATTTTAAATATAAGAAAAATGGTCTTCATCTACTATTTTCTCATCACCTTTTCAACATTTATAAAAAATTAAAAACACACAGCAAATTGAAAGAATTTTACCTGTCTGCAACAAACACACATATCTACGACCTCAGTTCTCTCACTACCCCTTTCAGCACTTGTTTTATGACACAGCCAAACATCTATCTTGTTTGACACATTTCAAAGTAAATAAAGACTTTGGTACACTTCCTCCTAAAGTTTCAACATCCATATTATTATCTAGGGTGCCATGTTTGTTTACAGTTTTCTCTTTGGGAGATATATATTCTGTGTAATAGAATGTCCATATCTTAATGAACCCTCTCTGTTTCTTGACAAATTTGCATACCTGTGCAACCCGAATCTCTGAAAAGTTCGGTGTTCCCACCTCTCCATAAAGTTCCCTCTGGCCTCTTCCTGCTCACTCCAGGTCTCCACCCCACAGAGGCAGCCATTGTTTTTCTCCATCTGCTTGTTTTTCCATCACAATCCATCCTGCATAAATCAGAAGATGTAAGATGGAACCAAAGTACCTCTCACTGTGCAAGACTTCTCACACTCAGTGTAAGGGTTTTGAGACTGACCCGTGTCACCGTAAGCAGCGGGAGCTCATTTCCTCCCACTGCCAAATAGGCTTCTGGAGTGTGAACGCCCAGTTGGTCAGTCCACTCTCCTGTTGATGGAGAGCAGGCTGTTCCTAGGCTTTGGCCATGACAAATACAACTGCTGGAGCATCTGCCCATGAGACATTGTATGGACATATATACTCATTTCTCTTGGATCAATAGCTGGGAGAGGATTTCTGGAGAACAAGGTAACTATAGGTTTAGTATTTTAAAAAGCTGCCAGATAATTTTTCCCAAAATAGTCATATCATTTCTCATTTCTACCAACAATACTTGAGAATTACAATTGCTCCACATCCTTGATTTGGGATTGCGAGTCTTTTAATTTTTAGCTATTCCGATAGGTATGCAGTGATATCATATTATGGATTTAATTTGCAGTGTCTTGATGACTAATGATGTTGAACATGTTTTATGTGCTATTGGCTATTAGTGTATCTCTCTTTGTGAGGTGAATCTTCTGTTACTTTTTTATTAGGTTGTTTGTCTTTTTATTACAGAGTAATACTCACCTTTGTGTATCCTGTAAACTAGTCCTTTATTAGGTTTTTTCTTTTCCTCTCTGTCTATGGCTCACCTATTCATGTTCTTAACAGAACATCTTAATGAACACAAGTTTTAAGTATGTCCAATTTACCAATTTTTCTTTATACTTATTACAAGAAACCTAAGCCCGATCCCAGCTCACAAACACATTTTATTTTGCCATCTATTTGCTTGCCTTCTACTGCTTCCACCCATCTTCTTTTCTTTACTACATTATGAGAATTGACTTCCTCCTTTTCCTGCTGTTAGTTTTAATATGAGATCAAACTATAAGTTGGCTAAAGCCAATTGATATCTCTATTAAATTTTTGATTGTACAAGGACTGTAGAAATCCTTAATTCCAGCCTTCCTTTCCCACCTCATCTACTAAGCTCATCTTGTGTAGCATTTTGGTGTCATCTGCTGTTAAGATACACCTGAGCTTAGCAATTTCTTTGCTTGCCATCTCTTTTTGTCTCTTACCTTTTGTTTATAGGTTGTTTTTTCTCTTCCTGAGCTATGCCTTTTACCAGATCTTTCAGTGAGGTTTCCTGAGTCATATCTCCTCTCTTTGCTATGTGCCATTATCTTTTCCTTCATTCTGGAGTGACGATTTGATAGCTCTCTGATTTCTAAGTCAACGGTCTTCCCTTCAGCACTAAGATACGGTTGGTGGTCTTCTGCTATTTCTGGTGTGGGGAGGAGTCTGCTGGAGTGTGGGGAACCACTCTGCCTGGTTTCAGGAGTTGTAACTGCCCCCCATGGCTAAGACTGAGTGAGCGAGCTCTGGAATGTGAGTCACTTAGGAGACAAAGCTTGTCTTTGGTAGAAAACCCTGCTTCTGCTTCTTCCCAACCCCCAGTGCTTCCTTGGTTAGTCAGAGATGGGTAAGACCCCTCAGAGGTGGGGCAACCTAAGCCAGACACAATCACTTGGGAGGCCATCAAGGAAGGACTCAGGGAGCTGCAATAAAGAGGGAGTGATGGACCCTTGTCCCCTGGCTATTCTGACAGCCCAAGTCCCCATTTCTATCTGGGAGAAGTACTTCCTGGCTCTAATCCACTTAAGCCTGAAAACCTGTGATGGGGGAGGCAGTATAGCCTCTTTCTGGCTAGAGTGGGATCCGGGGTGATTGGATATAAGAAAGAATTCCTAAAAGTCCTGTGAAACCTGCTTTGCTAAGAGTGCTTTCATTCATATGATAAGAGTACAAGCAGGAAATGAGTATGTCTCCCAAAGTTTCTACAACCTCCTTACTTGAAAGACATTGACTCAGACTAAGCCCTCAGGTTTCTTTGAAATGTTATCTACTGTTTGACCCTTGCCACCTGTATTCCTGTGTATTACAACCCAATAAAAGCCGTTGAGTAAGGGGCTCTTGGCTCTTCTCCTTAGAGAGATTGGCCACCTCTCCTCCTCAAGCAGATCATGTCTTAGTAGTTTCATTTTCGTCCGTGGCAGATGGGGGGACTTTGCAGGCAAAGTTGTCCCCACACTGGAGGCCAGCTGTCATTGCTGAGCAGGTGATGTTTCTCTCCTCATTGCTGTCAGATTGCAGTAAACAAAACAACATGCTTTCCCTGTAGCCATTCCATCCCATTCTTAAAGGTACTTGACTTAGTTTTATATTAAAAATCCTGTTTTCCTTTTGTTATTGGTTTTCATGATAATTATATCATGTAATTAAGTAGGAAATATAATTGCAGTAAACAAGTTTGCAAATGTACACAAAAGATTTGATTCATGAGCATGCAATTAGTGGGGTGGAATAACAACACTCAGAGGAGTAGCCAGGACATAGGCATCGAGTGTTCCCTAGACATCTGTGAGCATGCTTTGGGTACAAAGTGGGGAGGGTTTCAATACGTTGATCTGGTTCAGGTGGGGCTGCTTCAGAGAGTCCTACAACCCTTGCTTTATAGTCTTTGTTGGATGGTTCAAGCAACTCCATGTTTGAGGGCATGCGTACTCTTTTCTTTTCACTCTCTCTGGTGGTTGCATTTTCCTGCAGAATTACCTTCAAGGAGGTGCGATTACCTTCAACGTGGGGTCCTAGGTTTTCTGGGGCTGGGAATCCTCTTCCATTACAAGTCTGTGTTTAAGTTTGCCAGGGTTTTTGCAGTTTTACTGATCTAAGATCACCTTTTCATTTAATTTTTTAGTTAGGATTCTTGAAGAAGGATGTGGGGTTAGTTCAGACCCCATACCCACAGGTGGTCAGACTGGGTCTTTCCTCACTGATGGCTCCCAGGCTAACTTCAAAACCTGTGCAGTTTGTGATCACACAGAAATCCTGTGAGTCATGTGTGTTCATCACGAAAAGTGTTACTTTTAGATTCAAGAATTAAATGCCTTAACCTGTGTTTTTAACTTGCTGGGGCAGTGTCAGTGGTGCTTACTGTCCTGTAATGGCCAGATTTTAATGAATGAAAGAGTATCCTTCTCTTGATTGTTAAATATCAGTAAGTGCTTACCATGCTGTAGCAGATGTGTGCCTGAACACTTGAGCAACGTCATCTCATTTGCGTGTTACACAGATGAGGGTTATTGTTCCTCATTTTAGAGAGGTTAACTCAGAGAGTCTGATTAGCCCAAGGTAGCACAGCCCCAAGCTGCAATGCTATCATGAATATAGGCCTAAAAATATTGAAAGGCAGCAAAGCAGAATCTCCCATTCCTCATCCTTCAGCAGCCCTGTGTTTGGCCCCAGTGGTAGAACGACAGTGCTCTCCTAGATGAAGAGATGTGTGACATTTTTGTCTGCTGCGGCCACGCCAGGCCTCCTTGCAGACACTTAGATGGAAACCAAGGGAGAGATAATAAAACAACATGAGCAGAAGATTAAAGTGAGGACTCTGATGGTTTTGAAATAAACTGATCACAATTCACCTGCAGGTCCTTGGAGGATGGAAAGAGGTCTCTTGGGCCCACTGCCCTCACTGTTGAGAAACAATATCCTGGGCCTGACTGGTGGCCTTCCGGGGCAGAATGCTGACTGCTGGGGAGAGGGGAGTGTCTGCAGTGTGCACAGGAAACACGGGCCATCTTTCACAAACAGTACAAACTAAGTCCATATTTTGTTTTATTTTTAAACATTTAATCTTTATTGTATTTTTCCACTACCATTTAGTCTTCTTACACCTTCTCCCTCCAGCAATCACCACACTGCTGTTTATGTCCACGAGGTCTTTTTTTTTGCTCAGTCTCCTCACCCCCTAACTTCCCCCCACCCAGTAGCTGTCATTTGCTCTGTATCTGTTTTGTTTGTCTGTTTTGCTTGTTAGTTCAGTTTGTTCACTTGATTCCACATATGAGTGGAATCATATGGTATTTGTCTTTCTCTGGTTGGCTTATTTCACTTAGCATAATGTTCTCCAGGTCCATCCACACCACTGCAAAAAGGTAAAATTTTCTTCTTTTTTACGGCTGAGTAGAATTCCATTGTGTTACACAGTACAATATACTGGAAAGAGCTCTGTTTTAAATGAACAATATGCACCATGGCCTTGTGTCCAGCTGTACTTCACCAGTAGCATATGTGTGCTGCAGGTTGGCAATATGCAAAGGAGACTCATTTCTCTACAGCACCTGGGGCCGTCATCTCTCCTGCCCCTGAGTCCTGGCGCATGTATTGGCAGGGAGAGTCCCCAGTCAATCCTGACTCTGAAGTGGACCGAGGAAGGGGATCTGGTGGGAGCAGCCTTTCCCTTAGCACTGCTCCTTTCCTCCCTGGTGTGAGGATATCCCCCTGCATGTCACCAGAACAGGTTCTTGAAGTGGGTTCTGAGAAAGGAGCATACCTTTGAGTAGGCATCTCAAGTACATTAGGACATAGTTTGCGACCCCACTGAGTTTAACCATAAATTTCTGCACCAGCTGGATGTCCAACACCTACAAACATTAGCAGGGTACTGGCCTTCTGCCTCTTGTGTATAATCCAAGCGTTAGCCTTTGTGTGTTTCTGGTTTCCCGTAGACCCAACAACTTCTTGAGGAACGTGTGGGCTGGATCTCAACCAGAGCTGTGCAGACAAGCCCTGGCCTCTGGAAGTAGGGGTGGCGCTGCCGAGACCTCACAGGTGTTCCCAGGGGGTTGTCACCTGCCCCTCACTCCTGCTCAGAGAGGCTCCTCTGTCCTGTGGTTTGGTGTCTTCAGGGTTCTTTCCCCTTTGTTTGAGGACCTCTGTTTTATTTCATTTACACATATACTTCTGGATTAATTCAGTCCCTTTAGGCATATACTTCTGGACAAATTCAGAGCATTTACATACACACTTCTGCATTAATTCAGTGTGTTTATGTGAGCACTTTTAGATTAATTCAGTGCATTCACATGTATACTTCTGCATTAATATGCTGAGCGGTTTGGGGCTGGGGCCCAGGGTGGGGCATTTTTTCTGGGGCAGAGCTGCCGTCTAGCTGTACCTGCAGTGGGAGGCCCAGATGTTGAGGGGCTGGTGTGGCCCCCATTCAGATTTGGTTGAGAGGCAACAATGAACACTGTATATCCTCAAACTCATGTGTGTTCCCATACTCACACTCTCCCATAATATTCACTCATCCATTTATTCAGAGAGCTATTCACTATGCATTTGCTCAGCAGACTGGTGGGTACAGTGGAGTAAGATCCTTATGGAAGTTTTTCCCTGAAGGACATCTGGCAATAGTGACAGTGGGAGACAGAATGGAGGGCCAACTCATATAACTTGTAACAGCTGATACAAGGAGCATGAATGGAGGCTTTCAGGGCCAAGGGAAGCACCCATGTCCACCAGGTGCAGGTGTTGTTTGTGAGGGGTGGGTCTTCTTTGACATGGGAGGGTGAGGGTTTTCTGGGAACTAAATCCGAGGAGGAAAGCTCCCAGGGCTGAGGGGGCAGGTGAGGAGGGAGGAGTTGCAGAATCAGGAGGCAATGTGACCTCACAGGGGTCAGAGTTCTACCTCCAGGTGGGTGGTTTTGAACTGCACTCTTCAGGGTCTGAAGCATTTCTAGGAGACAATGACTCGGGTTCCTGTGTGCTGGGGTCGGGTACGAAACCCTCAACCCCACACTGCGTCACTTTTTAAAAAAAAGTTCCCCAAATACTGAGATATTGCTGCATCTCTTGGCAATGCCATGGAAACTCCAGAATTTCCTATTTTCTGAAGGTCCTGTGTCCTCAACACAGAAAAAAAAATAAAATTTGAAATGTGTTAAAAATTGGCTGCTTAGTCTATTTATAAACAATCTTAAAGTTAGATATTTAGTGCTAACAGTGCACCTCCAACTGGCATGTTCACTTCCCACTGGTGGGCACCAGTGGTGCCGCAGCAGGAAGGAAGCGGCGGCGGGTGGGGGGTGGGGGTGGGGGAGGGTTTGGTCCTGAAGCAGCCCCTCTGCAGCCGAGGCAGCGGTGAGGGCTCCTGCTGTGGAAAGGAACTCAAGACTCACTAATATCTTTGCGATCATTATATTAAAAAATTTTTTATTTGCTTCTACTTGATCTATAAATAAAAATTTCATATTTATTTGCATAAAGGAATTTGTAACACCCTCTTACCTTTTTAAAGATTGTGCTATTTCTATTTTTATCACCTTATATTAAAAATACATTCTTTTCCTATCTCTGGATCCCTTCTGTTAGAGTTATTATGGTTCTAATAGTCTTTTCAAAAAGCCAGCTGTTGAAACTCTAGATCTCTGTTATATACTTTATTCTGTGTTTTAATATCATCTGACTTCACATGCATAAAATTCTCCGAACCTAGAGAATCAAGCTAGAAACTGGTGGAATCGAGCTAGAAACTGACAGCTCGAGGATAATGTAAAAATGCCCAAATATTCGGAAATCGAGTGATACTCTCTTAATGGGCCTATGTGTCAAAGAAGGAATAATGGTGAATATTAGAAATATTCTTCGCTAGGTAATAACCAAAACAAAACACAGTTAAATGGTGTGAAATACAGTTAAAAACACACCCAGAAGGAGACTGATACCGTAAGTGCGAAGTGTTCACGAGAGGTGAGAGGTGCGATTCCAGAAGTTAGAGGAGGAGCAGCACTCACGCCGGAAGGAGGGGAAGGAGCTGCAGGGTCTTCCTGGTCATTACTCCAGTCCGACAGTCTTGGTAGATTTCAGTTTTCAGAGCAGTTTCAGGTTTACAGAAAAATTGGGTGGAAAGTAGAGAGAGTTGTCATCTACCCTTTCAATCACCCCGTCTCTCCTCTTAGTACATTTTGCTTTTTTGTGCTACATTTGAACAGTTGAGGAAACAATATTGTTGTATGATTATTAACCAGAGTCCATGGTTTACATTAGGGTTCACATGCCATGTGTCCACCATTATAGTTTTATACAGAATAATCTCACCACCTTGAAAATCCTCTGTATTCTGCCTATTCATCCTTCCAACTCCTAACTCCGGGGAGATACTGATCTTTTCCCATCTCTGTGGTTTTGCCTTTTCCAGAATGTCATGAAGTAGGAATCACATGGTATGTAGCCTTTTCAGACTGGCTTCTTTCACTTGGCAATATGTGTTTAAGTCTCCTCCATGTATTTTCATGGCTTGATAGTTCATTTCTTTTTAGCACTGAATAATATTCCATCTTCTGGGCACGGCACAGTTGATCCATCCACCTACTGAGGACATCCTGATTGCTTTGAAGATTTGGTAATTATGAACAAAGCCTCTATAAACACCCATGGGAAGGTTTTTTTTTTTTTTGTGGACCTGTTTTTAATTCATTGGGTAAATCCCAAGGAGCACAACTGGATCCTAAGGTGAGAGTAAGTTTTGTTCTGGGAGAAACCATGGAACTGCCCTCCGCAGCTGCTGCCCTGTCGGCATTCCCAGCAGCGGTGAGCGACAGTTCCTGCTGCTCCCCAGGCCTCACCGGCCAGCGTTTGGTGTTCTCAGTCTGGATTTCAGCCATCCTAGTAGGTCTGGTTCATATGAAATTTTTAATTGAAATGTTTAGCTCACTTACAAGTAATGTTATGAGTAGTATGCTTGGATTTAAATCGAGCATCACATGTTCTGTGTTTGTCTCACTGTCTCATGTTCCTTTGTCTCCCTTTTCCATGCCTTATTTTGGATCAAGTAAACATCTTCTCCCTCCTGTACTCTTTGTCCTGCCTAGACATATTTTGCCATGATGTTAGAGGTTTCACCAACTTGGAAAATACAATGTTCTCTTTGATTGTTAAAGCCCAGTGTGCAGCGTTGCCTTCGCAGTTCCCAGACAGGCTGTGAGCCTGGACACTCTCCTCCTGTCCCTCCCATGTGTGCCGACTTGTGCGCTTCAGTTATGTGTCCCTTCACCCACACAAGGCCTTTTTCCTTAGAGCTTTTGCAGAGGTGTTTGTATTAATCCGCATTTGCTCTGTCTGTATGGACCATTTTCTTCAGCTGGGAAAACTCAGTGCCTTGTAATTAATCTTACAAAAAATAATGCACATTAATGCACACCTCTTACTGGTTGCGCTCAGACCGACACAGATGAGAAGCAGAGCCAGTCCTGCCAGAAACCACGAGAGGAAGGGCTGTGTTTGCAGTTATGGGGACTCTAGTAGGACAAGAGAAATGGTGAAAACTGACAGGGGCTGTGGGGAGATGGTGACATGCAGGGCTGCAGCGGGGCTTCAGGCTGAGCAAGGCCCTGATTTCTCAGACAGTTTCCAAATTTTGGAGGGTCCTGCCTCTGGTGCCCAATGTACTTGCCATCTTGGCCTTTTGCTTCCTGTTGCAGGCCCTGTGCTCTCCCGGCAGGTTTGCTCACCTGGGGGTAGAAGAGTCTAGGAGTCCATGTCCACTGTCAGGATATACCTGGCAGAAAGGGGTCCAAGACCCATGGTGTCCCTGCTCATGGAGGAAGCGGTATGCCAGCTGCTTGGCACATTCCTTGTGGTGAGCATCTGCTGTTCCCTGACAGAAGTTTCAACTTGCCTGCCAACAACTTTGTTTCATTGTAACTTTGCTTTGAGAAGAGCAAGCAAGGTCTTCACTGTGGAGGTGAGGTTTGGGGTTTGGATTGGTTTTTTTGAATGTCTGCAAGAGTGGCCAAGGATTTGGCCAGGTGGGCAGGTGCAAGGAAAATCAATGCAGCAGGGGGACAGGACGTGCACAGGTTCATTGTCACCAGCTGGTGCCTGAGGAGGAATGAAAATGTCTGTATTCATCTCTTTCAGATGACAGAGGCCAACTGCCACGTGGATTCTCAAACCCAATACTCAGGTGACATCTTTCTCCTTCTCCGTGGTAACCTGAACACAGTGTCCACAGCCAGGGTACCTTCCCAGAGACACCCACAAGTTCTACTTCTCCATTATCTTGGGTGAACAGCTCTTAATTTTCCCACAGGTCAAGTCTCAGGTCAGCCAATCTCTACTGCACACAGCCCCGGTGAAGTGTCTCAATAAACAGAATGGGCTTTATCCAGCTGTAGACAAAGGAGGGGGATGGCCTCTGAAACCCTTAACAAAATGAATCATGACTGAGGAACAGTAAACACACACTCCTTACATTGTAAACGGTACGTTTAAGGCAAGAAGATTTTTTAAGAGTCACCACCGATCACTCATGGATTCTTTGCACGGCCAACCTTTCAGCTCAGTGCATGTACTTGTGTCAGGCAAGTCTCCCTGATGATGATTCGTGTGCGCTCTGCCTTATCATTACGGTTCTCTTTCAGGGTGGAGAGGAGCCCCCTCCCTGGCCCTGGAGGGTGAGGTGGAGCTGGGAGTGCTGGCAGGCCCTGGGCCTTTTGTTCATGCTCGGCAAGACAAGCCCGCCATTAGAGCTCTGTGTGTTTCTGGGGATTTTCCAAAGGCTCGCTCTGGAGGCTGCCTTTGCATGCCTTGCCTTCATGCATCACCTGCACCTGGGTGCTGCCCCAGGCATGGGGTTGCGATCGCAGGTCTGGGCGCCCTGCCGCTTGTCTGTCATTGCTGGTTCCAACTGCTCTGCGCTTCCCATCGCCAGTGCCTGCCGAGTACTGGTTTACAATCTGAACGCTCATCCTCACCCCTCAGCTTCCTTTTCCCTACACTTCTCCACCTTAGCCCTCTGGCCACTGGACCCAGTGCCAGAGACTCTAACAGATTTCAGGTGGCCTTTTGGGACAGCCAAGTGTCCAAGTAAAAAAGCAAACGGTAAAAGGAATTAGAGATTCCTTAACCAGACGCAATGGTCTGTGGTCCCCCCACCCCATGTCCCCCAGGCAATTCACCACCTGTCACCTTGGGATTGAACGTGATTTCTTTTTAAACATTGTGAGACTATCATGATCGTAGAGAAAAACGCATCCCATGCACTTTCCTTAAAGGTGTTGGGTGTCCTTTGCTGATAACAGTTGGCAGGACTGTTGTCTTTGAATACAGAGAGAACTTTCATCTCAGCCTTTGAGAACAAAGAGGTCGTGGTGACTCTTCTTCTACATGCAGCTCGGACAGTGGTCAGAAACATAAGTGTCTGAAGACCACATTCTCTATAATACAGTTTTAGTTTTGCTCAGAAATGAGACGTTTCTAAGTGTCCCCACTTTAGTGCAGTTTCTGCTGTGATGGTATTTGTTGGTACAAGATTAAAAAAATTATTTTTTAATTTTAATTGTTGTTCAAGTACAGTTTTCTGTCTTTTACTCCCATCCCAGCCCTCCCCCATTCCCTCCCATTTCAACCCCCCCTAGTTTTTGTCCATTTGTCCTTTATACTTGTTCCTGTAAATCCTTCTTCCCCTTTTACCCTGAAATTCCCTCCCCTGTCCCCTTGGTCACTGTCAGCCTGTTCTCTATTTCAGTGTCTTTGGTTATATTTTGCTTGTTTGTTTGTTTTGTTGTTTAGGTTCCTGTTAAATACGAGATCATATAGTAAATGTTTGGTACAGGATTTAACCTGGATGAGAAACTTATTATAATTTGTAAAATCTATACTCAGGGTCTTCAACATTTCTCCTGTTGTCTTATCTATTCTGAGCTAAAAATATCCTCGGGGGAAGATGTTTTGTCACTGTAACTCTTCAAAATATGCTTTAAAAGGGAAACTCCATTTTTAAAAAATTTTGCAAAGTACTTCACCTGGTTAAGTTTTGGGGAATAATGTTGCTGCATGGTCCCTTTCTCAAGGGCCCACGCCAATTATGGATCAATTCTGTCATAAATCAGTTCTGCTGGTTTCATGTTACGAATGGGAATTAGTCTGCTCGACTGCTCAATCGTCCCTCAGAACGCTGCCTGCAGTTCCTTCAATAAATCCTGGGTCTTTCAGTATAATAACCTCAGCGCGCTATTAGAAGAAACAGCATGATATTATATTTAATTATATGATTACAGGTCACTTTAAGATTATCAATCACTTACTAGAAAAACAAGTCCAGAATGTTATTATTTATAAGATGCTTAGGGGAGTGTGAGGCCACCGTTGCTCAATGTAGATGTCAGGTATCATTGTTTTAAAGATATTTCTTAATTTCTCATTCTCACTCTCTCACTCCAAATGTCAGAATTAATCGTGAGTCACATTATATTAACACAAAACCTTTACCATTCTTCCAGAAATGTTCCTGCAACATCCCTGAAAGCATCGGCTCGTCATGCATATCTCCCTAATAGGAAAAATGTTACCATTTTAATTTGTGCAAAAACCACAACTGGGTGCATGTCCTTTGAAGAAGTTCAGAGTGCACGTGCCGTGAGGGATAGTGAAGTGTCGTACATATTCACAGGTGTGTTTGGACAGACCCACGGAACAAGCTCTTGAAAAATCATAGCTCTTAACTTCGGCCCCTGCACGCATTGACTCAGTGAATCTTCAGTTTATGAAAATGGGATTATAATCCACTTTGGAAATCACTTTTTATCAAGATAGACATATTTGTTAAGAAATGTTGCATTATAAATTAGACATTATTTATCTCCAGTATATATGTTTTTACACTTTGCTTTATTTTGGCTTTCTTTCATGCTTAGTTTACTGAAATAACTCCAGCATATTGTGGCTCTAGTTTTGGACCCAAATGCCTGCCTACACCTTTCTGTGGGCCACACAGTGGTTTCTCATTGGAACAAATAAGAGAAACTCCTGAAAAGGACTCCATCTCCATCCCTAGGTTTGTCTGTCTGCCTGTCTGTCATCTACATGTCTACCTACCTACCTAGTGTCAATCATCTATCAACCTAACCACTTATACTGATTGATCTATCCATCTAATCTTTAAGACCCATAAAATGCTCATCTCCTCTTTAACACATTCTTTAGCAATCCAAGCCCACAATGCTCCTTCTGGCTTCCGAACTCATGCAGCACCTCATGCTTTGTAATTCATTCAGAATACTTGTTTATCAACATATTTGCTGTCTCCCAACTGGGTTAAAAATAGACCAAGTATAACTTAAACATACGGAAGTGTATTTTCACTAAGTAAACATACCACATTCCACAAAATGTCACCACTACCTTGACTAGCACCTCAAAGTCCCTCCCCCTAACACCCCTCAGTATCTGCTGCCCTTCAGTGCTAACCACCAACCTGGTGTGTAACCACAAGGCTTAGTGGTCCAATGAGGAAAGCAAAGAGAGAGGGGTGGGGTGGGGCTGAGGCAAAGACCAGGGACCGGAATAGATGGAAGACAAAGCTGCCTCAGGACCTAGAATGGGATGCGAGAATTCCGAGGACACAGGTGAGTGTGGAGACTATACCTGTTTAGTAGTGCAAGTCTCTGGGGGTGTGAGCCTCCCAGCACTGCTTGGAGAGATGAGCACACACCTCGGCTAGTTTAGTTCAGCAGGTGCGCAGGGTCCCAGCATTCCCTGGGGGATGAGCACACACTTTGATTGGTCAGTTCAGCAGAAGGGGGGGGGGTCCCAGGACTGCTGGGGTGTTGGGGGCACAAGCTCACACCTGAGCCACCTTTGGCCTCCATCTGGCTGTGTGAGGCGCCTCCATACTACCTCCAACGAGCCCACAAATGCCTGTCTGCTCTGACGTTGCCAAGTGCAGGTTATTATCTTCACTAGAAGGAGTGCATTTTCCAGTTAAAATCTGATTTGAATTTCTTTTGAGTACTTACTCTACAAAACCAAACACAGACTGTTCCCTGGCCTGGCTCATCACGCCCCTTGTTTTGGGGCCCGTGTCTGCCCGGTGACAGCATGGGGCCTCGTGAGTGGTTGCCTGCCCCTTGGTGGGTGCTATTCTGTCCTTTACAAGGATGGAGGAGGTATACATGCTGGTGGGGTGGGGGGCATGGGTTCCCTTGGAGCAATATGAACCTTGCCCTTAATGCCTGCTTTAACCATCTCAACAGATAACAGCAAACTTGGGGAGTTCATGAGTGATTTCCAATCTCTTTCTCATCATTTTACTCTGTAATGAGGGCATTTTTGTGTGTGTGTGTGTGTTCAGTGGGAGGATTTTGTTCCCAAACTGCTTCTTATTGATTAACAATCAAATTATTTCAAAAAATTTACAGCAGGAGATATACCAATTTATAACACTCACTGCTCAGCATGGACCCCGGGGCACCCTGTTGAATCCAGATTGAGATAGCATGGGATGATTTGGTTGTCCAGCCCATGTTCTAGGTTCACACACTCCCTGATTCCCAGTGCTGGAACCACACAGCCAACAATCTCAAGAACAATGCTGCAGAGGGTATGTCCTCACCAGACCCCCTCACCTGTGTGACGCTGGGTGCTCCTTGTCCAGGAGGGGGTGCAGCAGCCCCATCCTTCTTGGTCCCCTGCTGAAGCAGTGATCTTCTACATTCTCACAAGAGCCCCGGGCCCCGGGTTTTGTCTGGTCTCTTACCCACATCTTTTCTCCAACCTTGGCATTCTCAGACTGTAGGAGATCCTCGTCACTAAGTACATTCTGTACTTACAGATTGACCTACTCACTAAAACTTATTCGTAACCCCTAAATTAACACCCGTAGAAGCATAGGGCAATGAAAAATTGGAGTCTCTGGGTGCACGTTCCCAGCTGAGGTCCAGCAAGCTGACAGTGTCATATTGTCGCAGCTCTCCTGTGGTAGACAAGTGTCCTGCCGGTGATCTCATCGGAGCCACATTTCCCACATTTTTATTCTTTTTTTTGTTGATGATTTTACTGTGTAAACCTTCCCCCCAAATGTAGTGCTGGAGTGCTGTCCAGTGTCCCTAAATGCAAGAGGTCTGTGATGTGCCTCACGGAGAAAATGCATGTGAGATGAACTTGGTTTAGGCCTGAGCTATGTGCTGTTGGCCTTGAGTTCCATGTCCATGAACTGATGATGTATGTACTAGATATGCTGCTGTTAAACAGAAACACACCTAGAACAGGTTACACGTTGACTGGCGAAGGGGCCCGTTGTGACCCAACACTGTGGAACTATACTAATGGCGTGTTAAGTGCTGGGGACGCAGATGGCAAGGTCAGGGAGGAGACAGTACTGCCAGGAGCCTGAATGAGGTTTCTCACGAAGCCTTCACCCACCTGCTCAGGTCCAGAACCAGGTGTCAGCCTGAGTCCTTTTCTGGCCCTTGCTCCCAAGTCTGGCCCTTAGAATGTCCTCTGGGCTCCACCCGCTGATTGGCCCACTTCTGCTGCTGCCCTGCCCACCTCAGCAGCACTGTCTTCCCTGCCTGGATGATGCAGTCTGCAAGGTCTTCTCCACTTGGCCTGTCAGTCTGTTGTACACACAGCAGCTAACATGATCCATTTAAAATATAAGTTGGCTCACCCCTTGACCCCGATCCACCCCCAGTACTGAACACGAGATCTTACTGGGTGGGGTTTCCCTGGTCTCCCAGCCTTCGACTCTGGCTACCTCCAACATCACATTTCCCTCAGCCTTCCTTCTGCAGCCAAACAGCCTTCTTGCTCTGCTGCAAATGCCCCAAACTGGTTCCTGTCATCAATGCTTTAAAATAAAATTGTTGTCAGAATGGGAAACATGTGCTGCTGTTAACAGACATTGCTGGCGTCTAGAGGTTCACCAAATGGTTCTTAGTTCTCTGCCAGGAGAAGCCCTTTCCTGCTGTGGTTCCAGTCCTCCCCTGGATCCAGCCAGTCCTAGGATGAGGAATGAGAGCGAGGACTCAGGTAAACATCTTGTCTGCCTCAGCCAGGCATGGTTCTTAGGGTGAGTGCTTCAGCCGTCTACCTGACAGTGTGTCAGGGTTGGGGGTAGCCGCTTATCCTCATGTTGCCTGTGAGTGTGGAGTGAGGTCCAGCAGATTCAGGGCTTGTTTACGCTCCAGGGCCAGGCAGAGGTGGGGCTGGGACTTAAGTCCAGGAAGACTGGCTGCAGGCTTTCTCCACCCTGACCTATCCTGCCTGTGTGCCTCACTAGTATAAGCTCCTTCGGGGCAGGGACCATTCCCCGCTGATGGTGGTAGAGTGGGAGTCAGCTGGGCATGTAAGTATGGGTTGGCCAAAAGGTTCGTTTGTTTTTTTCTGTACAACAGCTCTAGTAGTGCTTTGTTGTCTTCAACTTTATTTGAAACAATTTTATCAGTTTGTACTGTGACGGCTGTCATATCAGCATGTACTTTAAAAAACTTATCAAAGTTGGTGAATTTTTGTGCAGCCATTTTAATACTGAAGATGGGAGAAAATATGCAACAATTTTGGCATATTATGCTTCATTATTTCAAGAAAGATAAAAATGCACCTGAAATTCAAAAAGTAAAAAAGATTTGTGCAGTGTATGGAGAAGGTGCTGTGACTGATCAAAGATGTCAAAAGTGGTTTGTGAAGTTTCTTGGTACCATTGACATTTTGGCCAAATAATTCTTGGCTGTGGAGCTGCCTTATGCACTGGAAGATGTTTAGCAGCACCCCTGGCCTCTACCCACTAGAAGCCAATAGCAGGAAATAGCCGACATACTCAAAATATCCAAATCAACAAAGTTATAGGTGAAAATGAAAAATGTGTCTTTTATTTTATAGAAAAAACTGAACAGACTTCTTGGCCAATCCCAGAGAAGTCTGTTTCACAGCCAACTTCACTACAGGCTCCTCCCTCAAAGGACGCCTAGCCCTCCCGGTGCTGCTTCAGGAGGCGAACTCCGTCATCCTGCCAGGTTACTAATTGGGAACACAGGAAAACCAGCGCTCCATTTTGGCAATGTGCTCAAACGTGCAATGGAATTAAACTCACTTCTCTGCCCACCATAAGCAACTTCACATCTCCGCAGTCAATGCAGACCCAGAGCCGGGTGCTCAGCGGCCACAGAAACACGCTCCCGGCCACTGCCATCTGTACCAGGAGAGCTGCTGCTTATTTCTTTCTTTACAATACAAACAACATATATAATTTTTTAGGAATCTTGCCTAGTAAACTTGAGAAATATTGTGGTTCTTGACAAACAAATTTGTGTAATTGGGGCATAGGCTCGTGGTTAGAGGTTATTTTTCCCAGCGTGTTCCAAGTCTCATGCTTTACACTATTGTTTCAGATGGTGAGTTCTTCAGAGTGAAGCGTTTGTCCTCGCAAGTGCAGGGCTTCCGGTCCAATGTGCAGACACATTAGGTCAGCCCATCTCGTAGAAATATCATGTGAGCCATGTGGGTGATTTAAAGTTTTTAATAGTCACATTGAACTAAGTAAAAAAATAACAGAAGAAACTGATTTTAATATGTACTTTATTTAACTTGGTTCATGCAAAATATTATCATTTCAACATATACTAACATTAAAGAATGTATCGAGGTATTTCATGTTCCTTTTTGTGCTAACTCTTTGAACAGTGTGTGTTTGACATTTACAGCCTGTCTCAGTCTGGACCAGCCATACTTTGAGTGCCTCGTGGCCACACAGAGCAGAGGGTCACAGCACTGGGGGCACAGCTCCAGACTGAGGGTGACGAGCTAGGGCCTGTGGGCCCAGTCAGGTCCTCAGCCATGGCCCTCAAGCTCTAATGGTTTGTACATTTTTAAATGACTGAACGAAGAAATGTAGATGACTAAGGACCCTAGGCTATGATGTATGGGTGTATTATAGTTACTTTTGAATAAATCAATTGATTAATATTTCATTTTTTCTCATTTTTAGTAGCAGAAAAGATAGTTAGATATAACCCACATAAACAAAAGCTCTAGGTGGGTTTGAGAACTATAGGTCTGCTCTGATCCCAGGCAAGGAGGCAACCTGATCAGGGAGGCCCCAGCAATTAAGGCAGCACTGCCTGGTACCACATTGCCTGGTGCCACATTGCCTGGTGCCACATTGCCTGGTGCCACCTCTCCTGGTACCCCCTCACCTGGTACCGCCTCTCCTGGTGCCACCACATCGCCTGGTACCATGTCATGAGGATTCTCAAGTTCCTCAGCATTTTGTTTGTTCCCTTTCTGGTCTATGATGTCTGTTGTTTGCAAGCGTCAAGTTAGTGTTCTTTATATTCACTTGAAGACATTGTTATGAAGAATGCTTTGTGTTTAGTCTTGTTTTACTGTTGTTCTCGGCCTCTTTCACAGGCTTCAGTGTACCCTGAGAAAAACCGTCAAGGAAAAGTGCACCGATGGCTCTTTTAAGAGTTTCCCGTAACCGTCAGAAAGGAGGCATTGTCTACATCTTCATTTTACAAGATTACCAGTTGTTATCACTTATGCCTTCAGTGACCTAATTTGCAAACATATTATTAACTTCCTCTTAAAACATACCTGGCAGAACATGAGGATGTGTGCCCAGCCCTCGGAGCGGAGGGTAGACCAGGCGGCCCTTGGCAGTCTCGGGCAGGTTTCAATCTGAGGAAACCTCCTCCCAGTCAATCAGGATTTACCCGGAAAATCACCGTCCAAACACATCTCTTAATTCTGGTGTAATTCCTGACTATCTCAGCGTTTCTCCTGTACCCCACCGACTGACCCCAAGGGGAAGCTTGGTTAGCTCTCAGGATGTCTGTGGGCACCAGCCTGTTGTGTTCCTCCCTCTCTCAGCTGCAAAGTGCACCTGAGAACCCCTGGTACCCCGACCCTGTTTAGAGACCAGAGCATTGAACATTTTCTCCAGCACCCAAGCATCCCTGCTGAGATTGTAGGATGCCAGGGAACCAGTGAACACTCCTGAAACCCCACACTTGTTTGTGTGGTGAGCACACTTCATCCATCCCCAAGTGTTAAATGATGATTTTGAACCACTGGCCAACAGGGCATTTTGCTTCAGTATTACTTTCTCTGGGTGCAGGTGCTTTACCAGTCTGGAGTCAACCCTTGGGTGGAGAAGACAGGAGTAGCATCTGCACACATGGAGTTATGCTCTGTCGGTTAAAACTGATCTGTAGCACTTCAACCCTTTGGTTGCCTCTGCTGATGGAGCCAGATGGGCAGTAGAGGACAGGTTGCTGTCCTATCCAAGTCCTTTCTCCTAGCTGATGCTCTCAGACCCCAGGGAGGGGACTGACCTGCTGCCTTTATAGCTATTTGCTTCCAAGGGGAATTACAATTCTTCTGGACCAGCAGGAACCCCCTGATGGGGAGATCATGCACTGCCCCCTCCCCCAGACAATGACTGGCTGGTACAGAGGCACAAACCTGGCCCCTTGACTTTCCAGTGGGCCCTATTCTGTGGTGCTGTTAATGCTCTAGACTAAAGCCAGTTCTCAGAGTGAATCCAACCAGCTATATTATTGGCAATACAATTCTTGGGTCTTGGCCAGACCAATCAGATGCTCTAGGGTGGGGCCCAACAATAGGTGTTTGACCAGCCCTAGGGGGTCTCCCACAGGATCAGGGGACATCTCATCTCCTGCCGACACCACCTCCTTGCTGAGCTTCATCTCTGCCTTATCCTGTTTCCTTCACCCCTTTCACTGGAGCATTCTCATCCTGGGGTCTTCTTCTAGGAAGCAAGGGGTCTTCCTCCTCATTGCCTCAGGATATTTCCAAGTGACAGCAGACGTTCCTGAGCTTCTCCCCCTTCCCTGACCTTACCTTTTAAGTCTGATGTCTCTTCTGCACACAAAGAGCCCAATAATAATCCATGGACATCCAGGGCAAAGTGGATCTTGGGAATCACTTAGTGTGCCTAAAACTTGACTTTTTCAGTTTTTATTGCAGATTCAATGCCCAGGTTTGGCCTTGACAATGTTATTTTCTTCTTTAAAAATTCAATGAAGTCAAAAGGGGGGAAAACCCAGAAGGAAATAAATCCATTAATTGGCAAATTTTAAAGATCATGTAAATATCCATTTTATACTCAAAATAAGACCATAGAGGGACATTTCCACTTTGACTAGAGTCGTGCTGTCTGACACAGTGACCGCCAGCCACATGTGACTACTGGGCACTGGAAATGTCCCTGCTCTGAATCGAGACACACCCGTGTGATCTGTACACTGGACATCGGAGACTAACTGCAAAAAAACAACTTAAAAGTGTCTCATTAAAAATAGCTTAGCATTGATCACTTGTTGAAATTATAATATCTTGGATATGTTGGATTAAATAAAATATGCCATTAAAATCACTCTCACCTGTTCCTTTTATTTTTTAAAACTTGGCTGCAGAAAATTTAATAAGAATGTACATATGTGGTGTGCATTCTCTTTCTGTTGGACGGCGCTGGCCTCGGGGACACCAAGAACAGCCAGCTCAGCAGTGAAGCCCTTGCCAGTCTGCTGTCCTTTGGGCCAAAGGAGGCTGAGTGAATGGAGTTTGAAAACCAAACCAAACGAAACCCAAATGGCCTTGGCTCTGCCAGGCGTGTGCCTCCCTCAGCGAGATCGAGACTCTGGAACAGTTTCCCAATTTATCGCATTTAGGTTGTCTTCTCATTGGTCGTGGGGATGCGGGCTGTTTGTGAGCCAGGGTGATTTTAGACCCACGTGAAGCACATCTGGAAGATACAACTTGGGAGCCATTCACTCTGTCCGCGACCATGGGATATATTTGCAGGAGGAAATTCCTCAGGTTCCCGTGGGCAGATCCTTGTAATAATGCTCGACAAACTCCATTGGCAGGAAACTCATCTGACATTTGCGGTTTAAGTGGTTTCCTCCTGATATTACTGAAAAACAGAGGGAGGACAGCTGGTCCCCACACTCAGTGTAATGTCCTATGGGTGCACTAAATGTGAACTTTGAATTTTATTTTCTCTCTTAAATTTCTGCTCCATGAACATATTCCTTGAATATGGACAATTGTAATGTTTTCCCTGTAAACAGAAATTCAAAGTCGATCTCGCAATTGTTCATTTGATGGGACATTTTGGCAAATCATGGCATTTGAATATCCAAGGGAATCTGATACATAATAAGGTTGTGCTACCTCTAAACTAAAAAACTCAAGAGAAACAGCATTTTAGAAGAGTTTTTTTATTGTTGCTCATGAAGTCCTTGTATTTATCCCCAAATACTATGTATATCAATACGGCTGAAATAAAAGAGAGAGTTCAGGTGACCATCAGGTTAACTCAGGGTCCTCCAAACAGCGGTGGGGTCCTTGGCATCATCGTGCCAGTTCCTCTGCCAACCGCAGCTTCGCCGGCTGTGTGTGTGTGCAGGGCGCTGTGTTGGCTGATGCTCAGGGAGCGTCAGTGGGTGTTTGGGCCCTGAGCTGGCACTTTGGGGTGAGGTGGCTGCCAATGAATAAACCTATGGGTGTCTCCCAGACTGGTGTGAGGCGCAGTCTGCCTGATAGAGGGCCAGCTGTGGCATTTGCAGGGCCCAGTGAAAAATAAAAACATGGGATGCCTTGTTCAAAAATTGTCAAGAATTTCAAGACAGCAGTGGCAAAACACTGAACCGTGTGTGATGGGGCCTGGTGTGGTGCATGGCTCCCACCGTGACACTGGTTCTGCCCTTACAGTGCAGCACCTGCGTGGGGACAGCACTTAGCTTGTCTCCTTTGTCAGACATGACATTGATCTCAAAAGACCAGGGAGAAGTGTAATGGTGCCTGGATAGTAAGCTGGGAAGGGGACAGTGGCTGAAATATGTGGACCCTAAGTTCCCACCAACAGGTCAGACAAAATTTCTTCCTAGGTTTTCTGACCAAAGAAAGAGGAAGTGGTTTTCATTGTCACAGAGGATAAACTGTATCCTGGGAAGCAGATATTTTTGCTGTTGTATTCATTTTAAACCCCCTCCTTCCAATTTCTCCTCTTGTCTTTATTTTATTATTATTTTTAGCATAGGCTAGAAGCTTTACATAGGGGCACGGAGGTTCCGTAGCCTTAAAACAGCAATCTCGAAGGCACTGCTTCTTTGCCCCATTGAAATGACAGAATATTAAGAACACAGTTATGCTCTGTAGCTAATGCAGGACAGCTGTCTTGAATTGTCTTTCCCTCCTAGCTTTGTGTCTTCAGGCGGCTTGGGGCTGCGTGTTTCTCTGTGTCACTGAGGCCAGCTCCTGAATGAGCTAAACAGTGACTCAACTCAATCAGACAGGCTGCTGTTTTTAAACAGGGCAGGTGCTCATCGCTTGAGAAAACCGAGAACTGGTTTTATGCATATAGACATAATCAATGTCTTCCTGGACCATCCTGGTCTTGCCTGTGGCTTGGGAACAGGACCCCCGTGATTTCACGCCAGGCTCACCAAGGTTAGGTTCCACCAGCTGCGGTGGGCGACAGCCCTGCTTCTGTGTTTCCATCTGCTCCCATCTTTTCTTCTCGACCTGAACTCTTTCTCTCTGGGGTTCTTTCTGGCACCTGGAAGCGACCAGGAGAGATTATCTGACACAGCATCTTCTGTGCCCCAGGTGCGGGTGACTCAGCCAAATCTCCCTGCAAACCAATTCATTATGTGTGCTTCATTTGGGCCGTGCTAAGAAGAAGGGTGTATTTTAAAAATGGCTTGGCAGGAGCTAGGTGATTTACAACAAGGAGGGGAGGGAAGAAGAGGCAGAGGAGGGAGATGTAGTTTGGCTGTGACTTGAACACCTGTGCACAACAGCCAGCGAATGAGCACTCAGCTAAGGGGAGTGTGCAATGCCAGGTTGTGTAATTTTCGAAATTAGGTATGTAATTAACTCCACAATATCTCCAGGGAATTCTGGAATGAGAGCAAGAGAGGCACTGTCCTGTCCTATCAGATGCCACAGCACCTGATGAAGTGTCCTGGGGACGTGAGAACAAAATGGCCTCCCTGAAAGAAGCGTAGAGTTCCTTTGTGTTCTCCTGGGGCTGCCTGGGTGGGTGCTTCCTGTTGCTTATGGGTTCTTTGCACACTCTTAAGTCTACTTCGGTTTTGAGTTTAGCCTTCTTCCCAATGTAGTCTTTGCCCAAGTACCCTCTTCATAAACTTTTGAGTCCAGGAGGATGCTTTAAGAAAAAATTTATCTAAAATATTTTGTGATAGTCAACTGCAGGTCAAAAAATGGTGCTAGCGTCCTATGTATACATTGTTTTATTGAGACTTTCTTCTTAGTATTATACTTTAATGGTCTTAATAAAATAGCCAAAGAAACAATACATTGAAGAGGGAAGCAGAGTCTTCCCTTTTCAGTGTCAAATGCTCTAGACTGTGTTAAGAATTAAACCCTATCAGGGTTTGACTATCGCATCCTTGGATGTAATAATGGGACCAATTTTTAACCATAGAGATTTCTGACCATTGACAACTTCACAACCACTGACACATGCTGAGGAGTGTTGAGGTCGATGGATGAGACGTGGCATGTCCAAGAGGTAGTAGGGGTTCGAGCATCTTCGTGGACTCCCTGCCCTGCCCCAGGGGCTGCACCATTCCAACACACTAACTGTTAGGTGCTCAGGGACGTGTTCCTGCAGTGGTGCTGGCACAGCGCCACCACCAGCATGCGATGCCACCTGCACTACAACAGCTTACAGTCTGGTGATTTCATAGGAGGAGTGGAATCTGACTGTGCTTTTAAATGTGAGACCTGGAACACCCGAGGGCCTGTGCAGGCTGGGGTCGATGGCCAAATCCTGGTTTTTCTCAAAACAAATGTCCTGAAGGGCATCAAGAATCCATAGCTGTAGGTACACGCAAGGGACTCGCTCTTGGTGATTCGTTTTGTTGTCCTAATTCCTCTGGTTTCTCCTGGGAAGACCACAGTAATGCACACACTCAGGGACATGCTAGAGAGAGAAGGAGGGGGATGCACCACAACTCTTGTGACCAAAGAGCCCCCTCAGATAGGACCACAAAGAAGTCACTCTGGGAATGTTTCCACCTTCAGGCCCTTGCCTCCTCCTCCAGCTTCTCACGGAGGAGGGAGAGCGGCTGGCCAGTTTCTAAGCTTTTGTGCTCACAGTTGAGCTGGTTCAGCTTTGTGCTGCATTACCTAAAAAAGCATACCATCTACTTCCTTCAAGTTTTAGATCAAGACATCCTGGCAGAGATGCTGCCTCTCAGTAATGCCATGGCTTCTCTCCCTGGGCACAGAGCTAAACTACAGTTCCTGGTCTTCTTGCACGTGTCCAGGTTCTGATCAATGAATGGTTGCTGTGTGGAGAGATGGTGGCTACTTCCAATTCTGGCCTATAAAAGAATACGTCCTTTACTCTCCTTTCCTGCCCCATGCCATATGTTGAACTTGGAGGCGGAGTGTTAGAACTGGCCAGGCTGCAGGAAGGTGCTTCTCTGAATGACTGCATGGACAGAGGCCCCCACCCCTAGTGACACTGTTTCGTGATTAGAGAGAAGTAAAATTCTGTGGCATTAAAGTACTAACGCTCTGTGTTCATTTGTTAGAGCAGTTAGCCTACCCTTACCAAAACAAAGGCTATGCAGCAGGTGTAAAAGATACCTTATCTAAAGTAGTTCCTTGTCAAAGACAAAGTAAATGCCTTGGGTAGGTTTATCAAGATTTCAGGATATCAATTATACAGTAAAATGGCAGGGGATTAAGACTTAAGAAAAAAACCTGCACATAAACCACGTGCTTGCGTGGTAATCTCTTCTCTTTTGGGTTTTGAACATAAGGTTTTCTAGGGCCCAGATGTGGCTCCTGGCCCTTGGAGACTTGGGGATTCTATTTCACTGACAGCAGGGGGTGCTCTGGGAATGTGTTCTTTCTTTAAATTAGCACTTACCTCTAGTAATGAAACTTTAGGAACCCCAAAAAGAATACCAGTTTTTTGATCAATAAATAAATACCTGCTAACTTTGGAAACACAAATGAGCTCAGTGTCTGAAAGGAGTCAAGGTGGCACAAAAACAGTTCACACAGTTAAAATGCAACAACAAAGACTAAGGGAGGCTGAGGTTTATTCCCAGACCCACCCTGCACCTCGGGTGGAGAGACCCACTGCGTCCCAGGATGGATTGGACAGTGCTTAGGACTGTGATGCCACGTGTCACTTTGTGAGGTGGGGTGGGGGGTCGGCTGCTCGGTCTTCTTATGCTCTTGCCAGGTGAGGGTGACTTTTGTCTGCGCTGCTCAGTTCCTGCCATGCCATAGCCACACTTTAAATGAGGACCCAGCAAAGGAGAGTTCTACGGAGGAGGTAGGAAGGAGGGTGGGGGTGGAAGATGCAGCTGGGCAGGAAGGGGGTACCCTTGCTTCCTGGTTGTCAGTCTCCCATCTGCGAAGTGGAGCTGTGGTCCTCACTTACCAGGCTGCCAGAGGTGGGAGACCAGGTCCCACAGCCTGGTGGTGAAGTCTCATGTCTTTTCTTATATGGATCTGGGTGCGAATTTTTCTAGAGGTGTCATGGCTGTCAATTAGCTGATGCCCCCAGTGTCTCCACTAGCCCATGTCTGGCCCCGGAGTACAGTCCTCCCAGCCCACATTCCCAACCTCCAAGCATCCAGGGCAAGGACAACTTCCCTCCTGCACTGTCCTTGCCACATCACCTTGCCTCCCCACCTATTTCCCTGTCCGAGTTCCTGGTTAGTTAAAAACGAGTGCAACAGCTTTTCTTCATGACATTCCCATTCTAGCAGCAGTTGCTGAATGAATAAATGAATGAAAGAATGAGAGAATGAATTATGGGCTAAATATATACTCCTTTTAGAATCTGATCAGGCCCTAAAGCATCATTGCTTCCTCTGCTGACTTGACATCACGTCTGGAGGGCTCTAGGAGTGCAGTGGCCCTTGGGGTGGGAACAGAACCTGTCACCTCACCTGGGTCCCAGGTGCCCATGTCCACACTAGGAACTTGATGAGCTTTGTGGATGAGTGTGTAACTGAACGACTTACCTGTTCATCATTTAAGGTCGAGGATCACTGAGACTGAAGTCTGTGTTGCTTTCTATAACCTATTTTTCTCAAGTGATTAGTGGAGGCCCCTTGGCCCCGGGGTGGGGCTCGTATCCCCAGGAGATTCCTTACTCCACATCGACTTGGAGGTCTTGGTGTCAACACACGGCTCGGGGCTGTCCTGAGGTCAAATGGCAAATGTCGAGAAACTAAGGCTGTTTATTGAAATCTAGCACAAGATTTTTCCCCATACTTAACGTTGCCTTGGCAACTAGAAAATTCTGCTTGAATTTTCTGAGTTTAGGCAACAAGTTACCATTTTCTATATCACTACCCTTGGAAGATTTATTTTAGAACAGGTTTCAGGCCACATACAGTAGGATGATATTGTTTTTACTAGGTGAAAGATGGGGAAAGGGGAGGAAGAATGGGCTCTAGCTTGATTCTACTCTCAGAGCTCTCGGTTTCAGCAAGTACCCACAAGCAGGTGGACCTGCCCAGGAGTCGCAGACCTGTGCAAATTTGCAGGGAGAGAACAGTTGTGTCTTGGCATTCAAACCACATTGTCTCTCCTCACTCCAGTGGAAGCAACTCCCTGAGCTTTGGGTGATCCAGGAACTTAAACCAGGCAAGACTGTCTGTCCTTCCAGGGTGTCTGGAAGAGTCCTCGGGGAGACAGGAGCACTCAGTGACAGGGCATACTCACAGAGAACCTGTGTGTGGCACAGGGCACTTCCTGGTGGTTCCACAGAGAAAACTCTCTTTCTAGGCACCTGGGCTCTCACAGGTTCAGCACCAGTGTCCTCTGGGATTCAGTTCTGTCCCTGGATCAGCCAGGTGAGGCACTTCTCTGACCAGTAGGTCTCAGGTTTCCCCTTGTTCAGGTATCAGGAGGTGCAGTCCTCAGGCTGGAACAGGGGGTAGGGGACAGGGGTGAGGGGACTGGACACACTCCAGGACAGTTGGGCACAGCTGCCTGCAGTCATGAGGAGGTGCTCATGTCCAGAGGCCAGGACTCCCTGTTAACATCACTACACTTAGCAGGGTTGCCAAACCTGCCTTTCTCCCACTCCCTTGCAGGCAGCCTTCAGAAGCCCGGTTCCACCTGTTGGAGCGCCTGCTCCTGCTGCCTGCCATGGCAAACCCAGCCACCCACCAGCCTGGCATTTCTGTAGTCATGTCCTAATCTTGGGGTGCTCTCAATCCTGCTGTCCCTGACCACGGTGACATTCTCCCATTTGCTCCTCAGTTGGTGGTCTCTTAGGGTGCAGCACAAGCCATGGCGGCTTCCTTAACCTTTCCAACAATACAGAAGGTAAGCCCAATCTGCCTAGTGCATTCCCTGAAAATGAACCTGAACCAAAAAAACCAAACAGTAGATAAAAAGAAGAAAAATTCAACTCACGAAAGCCCAGGGCCATGGTGGGGCTGGAGCAAGAGAAAGACTCAGTGGTACTGGTCGAGTCTCCAGTATCTTGGTATTTTATCCACCCTTGATTTCTTGCATTAGTTTTTAGTTTTTAAAAATATTATATCACAATATTGTTTATCTAGATTTCTGAGTTGTATTGTTGTCCACTAAAATTTTGTGCCTGAGGCCAGTGCCTCACCATCCTCTCCCTTATCATAATTCTGGTTGTTTGTTAGAACGATGAACTACCTCCAAGGAAATCCTAATAAGAAGTGCGTAGGGCCTCCATTTGGAAAACTTCACTTAGGTATGTAAGTATTATTTGAATAAATTAAGAGTAACGTCACTTTTTAGGTTTTCTTCTTTCCTAATGTATGAATTTAAGGTTTTAAATATCTCTTTGTGCACAAAATAACTTTATGCTGTAGTTTTTAATATATATGGTGTTTGTTACATTCAGTTCAGACTCCTGCTGTATTTGTGTTGTGATTTCTTCTTTGACCCATTGGCTATTTTACATTCTGCTTCTTTATCTCCAAACACAGGAGGATATTCTAGTTGTCTTGCTGTCCCTGTTGTACAGCTCAACTGCATTGTGATCAGACAACATTCTTTGGGCCATCCCAGTGTTTTGAAATTTGCTGTGACCCACCTTATGCTTGAGCTATGGGGGCTCTGAGTGCCTGCATTTTGTGTGCTGGTAAAGCATCCGATTCTGTGGCTGTGGAATGAATTCTTCTCCACCTGTCAATTACATCAGAATTTATGACATTTTCATCATTTTTTATATCCATATACCTTTTTGTCTGTTTTTTTTTTCTGGCGTCCCTGAAAGTGTTGTGTTAAAATCTCTTTCTAAACTTGTGAATTTGATTATTTATGCTTTTAATTGTTCCTACTATCACTTTATATATTTGATGCAGTGGTATAGTGCATGCTAATTTGAAATGTTATATTATCCTGGTGAACTGACAATTTTATTATAAGAAATAGCCATCTTTTCCTCTAGGAAGACTCTATACCTTAGTGTCTACTTTGCATGTGTTGGGTATAGCAGCATCATAGTGAGATCACCATACAAGTCTTAATAAACTTAAAAAAGATTGAAATTCTATAGTATCTTCTTCAACCACAATGAAATAAAATGAAAAATCAATAATGGAGGGAAATCTGTAAAATTCATACATGTGTGGAAATTAAACAATACACTCTTAACAACCAATAAGTCAATAAATAAAGAAATCACAAGGGATTTAAAAAGTACTTTGAAACAAATGAAAATGAAGACACAACGTACCAAGACTTATGGGAAGTAGTGAAAGCAGTGCTCAGAAATAAACTCATAGCTATAAATGTCTACATTAAAAAAGATTTCAAATAAGCAACCTAACCTTCCACCTTAGGGAATGAGAGTAAGAAGAGCACACAAAACTTAAAGCTAGTGAAAGTAAGAAAAAAATGAAGATTAAATTTAAAATAAACAGAGTAGAAACATAGTGGAGAGAATCAGTAAAACCAAAAGTTGTTTTTTTCAAAAGATAAAAATATTGGCAAATATTTAGTTAGATTAACCATAAGAAGTAAAGAGACGACTCTAATTACTAAAATCAGGAATAAAAGTAAAGGCATTACTACTGATTTCACAGAAATAAAATAAATTATAAGTAAACACTATGAACAATGTTATGTCAATAAATTAGATGAACTAAATAAAATGTACCAATTCCTAGAAACACATGTAGTACCAAAACTGACTCAAGAAGTAGGAGTAGGGAGGGAGGTGGGGAGCAATGGGGGGGTGGGCTGGGGTGGAAGTAAAAGACAAAAAACTGTACTTGAACAATAATTAAATTAAAAAATGCTTAAAAAATAAAAAAAGAAACCTATAAAAAGAAGTAGGAGTATATCTTAACAGATCAATAACAAAGAGATGGAATCAATAATAAGAAACTTCTCAATGAATACAAGTCCAGGACCAGATGGCTTCACTGTTGAATTCAATCAAACACTTAAAAAAGAATTGACACCAATTATTCTCAAACTTTTCTAAAAGTATAAGAGGAGAAAAGACTACCTAACTCATTCTGTGAAATCATCATTATCCTAATACCAAAGCCAGATGTGAAAACCCTTGACAAAATACCAGCAGCCCAAACCAACAGCATGTTAAGAGGATTAAACACCAGGACTAAATAGGATTTATTCCAAGAATACAAGGTTGTTCAACATACAAAAATTAAGCAATGTAATACATCATATTACTAGAATGAAGGAGATATATAATCTCAAGTCATGCAGAAGGAGCATTTGACAAAATCCAACACCCTTTTATTATAAAAACACTCAATATACTAGAAATAGAAAAAACTTTAACAAGATAAAGGGTATCTGTGAAAAACACACAACTAACATCACACTCAATAGTGAAAGCCTAAAAGCTTAACTCCCAAGATCAAGAACAGGTAAGAGTGTTTGTTTTTGATAATTCTCTTCAACATTGTACTGGGATTTCTCACCAGGGCAATAAGTCAAGAGAGAAAAATAAAAGTCACTTGTATTGGAAAGACAGAAGACAAACCATCTCTATCACTCTATTATTACAGCACTTTGCATCCTATAGACCATAATCTTATAAATAGAGACCTCAAAAGAGTCCACAAAAAAGCAATCAGAGCTAATCATCGAGTCTGCAAAGTTGCTGGATACAAGATCGACTACAATAATCAGTTGTGTTTCTACTCATTACCAATGGAAAATAAAATATAAAATTGTATGTAGAATTCTGTTCACAGTAACATTAAAAGGAATGCAAGGCAACAATAAATTTAACTAAGAAAGTGGAGGAATTATATATCAAAACACACAAAACATTGTTTAAATAACAAAACCTAAATAAATGGAAAGATACCCCATATTCATAGATTAGAGGATTTAATATGGTAAAGATGCTAATACTTTTCAAAGCAATCAAGTCAATTTCTGTAAAATGTCCAATGACCTTTGTTTTCACAAATGGAATATTTGATTCTAAAATTCATAAGGAGTTGCAAGGAACTCTGAGTAGCCAAAACTACCTTGAAAAAGAAGAACAAAGGGAAGTGAAATGTATACATATTGGGAAGGAGAATATAAAACTGCCTTTGTTCACAGACGACATGATTGTGTCTGTAGAAAACCCAAAAGAATTGGCAAAATAGGTGACAATTGCCACCTATTTTGCTCCTGGGACTAATAGGTGATTACAGCAAGGTTGTAGGATACAAGACTAATATATAAAAGTTAGTTGCTTTCATGAACAAGTGAGATTTGAAATTAAAAACACAGTATCATTTACATCAGTACCCCTTAAAATAGAACATCTGGATATAAATCTAACAAAATCTGTGCAAAGATGTATATAAGAAAAACAACAAAACTCTGGTGAATGAAATCAAAGAACTAAATAAAGAGATATTTTGTGTTCGTGAATAGGAAGATTAAATTTTGTCAAAATGTTGGTTCTCAAGTTGATCTATAGATTCAGTGCAACCTCTTATCAGTCAGAATTGTTTGGTGGATATTGAGAAACTGATCCATACGTTTATATGGAAACAAAAGACCCAACACAGTTAACACAACAGTGACGAAGAAGAACAGAGTTAGATGACTGACACCACCCACCTGACTTCAAGACTTGCTATGTGCACTCATCAAGACATGTGGTGTTGGTGAAAGAACAGACACAAAAATGAGCTGAACAGAAACACAGCCCCATAAATGTAGTCAACTGACAAAGGAGCAAAAACAATGCAATGGAGCAGAGATAGTTTTTTTTAAATTAAACAAATGGTGCTAAGTACATGCTACGGGTTTGGACAACTTTATAATAACATGCATACATCGTTATAATATGAGGTTAAACATAGAATAACCATATGATCTAGTGATTCCACTTCTGGGTATATGTTCAGAAGAACTGAAAACATATGCACAGACAGAGATATGTACCTGAATGTTCACAGCAACACTATTCACAATAGACAAGAGGCAGGAACAACTCAAATACTCATCAATGAATGAGTGGGTGAACAAAATGTGATACATACATAGGAATGGATACTATTCAGGCACAGAAGGAGTGAAGCACTGAGACCTGCTCCAACAGGGATAAACCCTTGACCACCTTATGCTAAGTGAAAGAAGCCAGACACAAAAGACCATATGTTGTATTATTTCATTTATAGAAATGTCCTAAATGATACATTTTTAGAAGCAAAAATCAGGTGAGTAATTGCCAGCGTCTGGGGGAGGGTCAATGAGAATGCATAACAAATGGGTACAGGGTTTCATTTTGGGGTGCTGAAATGTTCTGGGATCAGACAGTGGTGATGGTCACAGTACATTGAGAATATGCTAAGAGCCACTGAGTTGAAGACTTTAAAATGGTTAACACGATAAATTTAGCATGGTGTGAATTTTATTAAAGACTCATGTAACAAACCCCACACAAAGATATCAACGGGAATACTATTTTAAACACTGAACAATTATAAACAACCTAATTGCCCAACAATGCTTATGATTGAACTATCGTGGAGCAGGCATTCAGCATGTACTACACAGCAATTTTAAAGGTTATTAAACACTGCAGCAAAATGTAATAATTATGTTCAGAAAAGAAGCAGAATACAACATTGCATGTATTCTACAACAGCGGCTTTAAAACAGTGTATACATAAGCAAGGATAGAAAAAAGACAAAAATTAGTTCTGTGTGGTTTTATGAATTATTTAAACATTTTATTTCAATATTTTCTTATGATAGAGAAGTTGTTGCCAGTCACTTAACAAATACTTATCAAATGTTTACTTGTGCTACCAGAAAAAAATAACAACTTAAATACTTAAGTTTGAGATTGAAAAACACACCAAGATATAGACAAAAAACTGTACTTGAAAAATAACTAAATAAAATTATTGGAAAAAAAGATATAAAGCAATTGCCGTTTTGGAAACATTTAGCAGAACATATTTTGAATTGTTGCCAAATGCTGGCTGATCCCTTGAGTTCCTTGTAATTAACACTTACAGTGGATTTCAACATCTTTCATTCTATCAACCATTTCAATGAGGCAAAAGGATGTTTATTTTGATTTTTCTTAGTTTCTAAGCTCACCAACATTAATATGATATATTAAAAAGACCAATGTCTTCATTCATTTATTCTTGTGCTTGTTTATAAACTATTCATTTCTTACCAATGATACATTAGACACCATTGGGAAGTAGAGAAAAGCAAAATGCAAATATTTCCCCCAAGAAGTTTAGGTTTAATAAATGGGATGTCATGTACTGTGAACCAGGTCTTTTAAAGTAGGTGTTTCATTTGAATGCCAACACTAACATACAGAACATTTGTTCCACATAAGCACATTATAGAAAACAAAATTATATTCTGAATTTTTTCTAGTTCAAAATAATCAGACCTTACTTTTAGCCAAAATTCTGTGAATTCTTGTTTTAATAAGGTGCCACTTGGCAACTTCATTGTGCAGCTAGCTGCCTTGCTCAATGAATATTGGTTAGTTTCCTGGCTTCTTGTTGAAATTAGGAAAAGTGTCCTTTGCCATGTATTGAATACTCATTCAATTGCAAGCAAACACTTGGAGTAGATTCCCGCCAAGGCCAACAGAATTCAGTATTGATGTCTACATGTCACAGTCTCCTGTGTGCCGCCGTGGCGGACACTGAGTGATGAACGCCTCCCACCCCCATCCCTGTGTTCCAATCCTACTTTTCTAAACTTTTATTTTTTGGTCCTGATTGTGGCTCTCAGTTGCTGCAAAAGGGATAGTGATATAAGCCAAAACTGGTGACAACATTCACTTAAGAAGGGACCAAGCTGATGACCCAAAGCAGACTCCACTGGTACATCACCCACCAAACCCTGGTTCTGATGGACCAGGAGTCTTAAGTTCATTTCTAACGTTGGGGTAACTAACTATTCAGATATAGCAGGTACTTTGTATAGATGTCAACTAAATAGAAAAACACCTGTGATGCTCTTAAAAAAAACTAACTAACCCAAACAAATTTTAGGGAAAACTAAAATCCTTGTTACATTTACAAAGATTTGGCTGCCTTAGAGAGTTCAGATTCTTTTTTAGTTTATTAAACATAAAATATATATGTAATTTGGTTTATCTCTTAATGTGTTTTGTTTAGTAGCTTCATAGCATTAAAATTGTGCAATTTAAACTTAAAATGAGCTATGACAAGGTGTTAAATTTTTGCTTTTTAATCAGTATTTTAGAATGTTATATAAAATTAATATGATAAAAATATTATAGAAAATGAAATCAGGTTTTCCATAATTAATGTTTTAATGTGATGAAGCAAAAATAAAACCCTCTCAATTTAGAAAATGAATAGAGGAGAAAAGTGGAAAACATTAGAATTTATTTATGAGCTTTTTTCTTATTTTTATTAAGATAATAATTTGACAACATAGGCAGGAAAATATAGTACAAATCTTCCTAGATCATATTGTTTGAGGAAAAATATCTGGGAAACTAAGTATCTATACATTAACTACAGATAACCTGAATTTTGATCATTAGAAATTAAAATGTTAAAATATATATATCATAAACAAAATTCAAACTTTTCTGTAGTGACTAACAGATGAAAATCCAGTTGCTCCTTGATGTAACAGTGATGCAGTCAAGAGCTTGTCCACAGAGAGTGTTTTGTGCAGCAGAGTCGGTGGTGTCATTTGGATGAGTAACTACACTTTTGTCCTTATCATCTTATAAAAATAAAGGAGAATGAAAGAGAGGGAGCCAATGCTAGGGCTAGGGTCTCTGCTACAATGGAGATAGGGTAGAAATCACACATGCCCAGGGAACCTTTCCTGACTTCGATAGCTGCTCCACACCCAAGTGCAGAATCCACTGTGTCTCTTAGGCCCTCTCATTTACTCTCATCTGGTTAATCGTCATACTCCACTTGAACTTATCACACTGTTTTATATCGAACTGTTATTATTAGAAATCTGCGGTAATTAGCAAAACAAACCACCTCTCTGTTGTGAATCATCTTGATGGAGTAATCAGTGTCTGGCCATGGTGAAAAGTGGGGTGTTATTGTGCATTATTTACTAATTTCACCTAATCTGGTAGAGTAGTTGGCACCACATAATTTTTTTCCTCCTTCATTTCCTAAATGTGAAGATACAATTGACTTGGGATGGATTGTGCCTTGAGTAACATTTAGGCTTCTGATGTGCAACCACCATGAGTCTTCATTGCTAATGATATTGTAATATGATGCAGTTGGCCGTGATGCCCAGCCAACCCTCGACGTACCTTCCTGGGCAGCAGAAATCAAAGGAGCAGTGATTTATCTTCTGCCCTCCATGTGGCTGAGCAGTCACTCTGGGTAAACTTTATCTATTGATGCCATTAGGTCTCTGAGTTTTCTCAGGAGCTGCTAAGTACCTGCACTGTGAGCTAACTGACAAACCAGTTAGGCAGCAGGCACCTTGGCTGTGTCCTTCCCATGTCCTTCGTGGGACTTTCTGGCAACCTTGCCCAAATGGACAGCATCTGGCTCTCAGATGTTTCTACCCCTGCTGGTGGCTGGTCACCTGCCATGATTCAGATGCTGGAGTCCCCCTCTTGCACCAAATCCTTCAGTGTTTTTCCCATAACTTTCATTAAGCATAAATCCTTCCTTTAAAAGATATTTTCCTAGGAAAAAACTGACCAATTTATATGATTAGAGTGGATGGCCAATCAGAATGTTTAAAGACAGTGTTTTTTGAAATACATATAATAACTTAAACTATTCTAACACAAACTTGTTGTTATGTTGAGTTGTGTCCCCTCCTCCCTTTGAAAAAAGCTATGTGGCTCCCAAGTGGAGGGTTTAAATAATAATGGAACTCAATCAGTGAAGATTCCACATGCTAGTCATCAGATCTTCCTCTGGGGAAAGTTGGGTCCTAAACAATTGCTCAGGACTTACATGATAATGTACATGTAGGTTACTGTAGCTCAGCTTCACCACTTATACTTTAATAAGATGTTTACCTTCTATAAGAAGATTAATTTGGAGAACTTTCAGGTATAAAGTTGGCCCTTGACACACATGTATTTCCAAAGCATGTTGCTCATGGTTATGAATTGTTAAAGCTCATTTTGGAGACAGTTTTTGTCACGTGCCTGTGTACTATGCACCCCACATTTTGTGGTGAACTCAGAACACAGAAGGACGACACAATGATTGTAAGTACGGAGAATTTGAGATGCAATATTCTGTCATTTAGTGACCACTTGGAGTTGTTATTTGTGTTTAAAATTTAAAACAGTTTAAAATTTAAAAGTGCAAACGAGATAATGTTTTCTTGAGAAAGTACAAATTTTTACTCATACATAAAATAATTTACTGAGTGCATATCATTAAAATCAAAGTGTATTTAAAAATTGTTAATTATTTAAAACAACACATCAAGAAATAATTGCTACTGACTGTTGTTTCATATTTACTACTGAAACAATTGATGCCTTTTATAGAGTGAATGCCATTTCTGATCAATAGTTCACACTCAACACTCAATGTCTCCTATTTTATTCTTATCTTATTGCATTGGCATGGACCATAGTCGTGGCAGTAATGATACAGGTATCTGACTTGAAAGGCAAATGCATCTACTATGTCACCACCCCACACAACATCAGCTCTGTACTCCTGATGTAAATGTATGTGTATGTTAATAGAAGTGAATGTGGGTATATTGCATTTGGTCAAGTTAGTAACAGGGTCATAGGCTGTGGAAATTCTTTGTGGCCTAATAAATGCTGTCTTTTGCCATGTATGTTTGAAAATAATTTCTATGTTCCCTTAGGAAATTTATTTGTATATATCTATTAGGTTAAACTTGTCAGTTGTATATTCAAATCCTCCTGTTTTTGTATACTTTCTCATCTGTCAGTTTCTAAAGTTGTGTTAGTGATTCCCCTAATTATTCTGGACCTGTCAATTTCTTCTTGTATTTACAACAGTTTTTGCTGTATGTATCTCAAAGCTCTGTCCCCAAAGGAATAAAAATGAATTTATGGCTCACACATTCTTCAAGGATTACACCTTTAATCATTATAAAATATCCACCTTTTCCCATTTTATGTTTTTCTTAGTTTTTACTTTTTCTGATATTAACAGTGGTCTCACACGTTTTCCCACCTAGCTTACATTTTTATTTTGTCATTTAATTTCTTATAAAACACATATAAGTAAATTTTAGTTTTAACCTGAATCTAGGAGATTCTTTTAGTAAAAGAATTCAATGTAGAAAACTCTTATGTTCAAAACTTTTCCTTCATTTAACTTTGTGTTTACCATTTGTAGCTTGACTTCTAGTGGCTTATGCCTTTGACAGTCAGATTTCTATATAATTTAAAGACCTGGTGGCTTCCTCAGCCTTCTAGCCTGTCTCAGGTGCTTGTAGCTGCAGGGCAACATCATCCCACCTGCTCACCAATGAGTCCTCATGCAGAGTCCGTGAACTGAATGAATTTGGGGCATGGGGTCCAGGTGCCCAGAAGGTCCTTGAGTTGCTTTCTCATTATTCCAGAGCAGAGAAATCTCAGCCCTAGGAAGCCAGTAGCAGGTGTTTGCTCTGGCTGTGACGTCACTCTAAAGAAGGCCAGGCACCAGCTTCCTAGACATTGAGCAGAAACTTCTGGGGGGTCAGAGTGGCAGGGCTGTTGCAAAAGCAAGTAACTGTGTGAAGGCCCGCTAGAATTATGTAGCCAAAAACCGGGGTGGGGAGGTAGAGGTGGATTAAGGGAGACTGATGTTTTAACAAATCCGAGTGTTAGTTAATGTCTGTGTGACTCTTTTTAACACATTTTTCATTATGATGTTCGGAACCTAAATAAGCTTTTTGAGTCTCCAGCTGGGGGAAATTTAAACAACATCCTTTCCGAAGAGCTTAAAGGTCTTGGACATCAAATAATTTCCTAACATTAAAGAAATATTTTATGTGTTTTAATTATTGGTCTCATTATTTAAATAGTGGCAGGAAACTGTTTTATTGTGGTAGAGCTGACATAAGTAGGAGCCCGGAGGACCCTCGGAAACGTGTTACATCGTATTAATTGTCCATATTATCTGTGATGCTGGAACCTGCTGGGGCACACTAAATGGGTTAATGTCTATGCCATAAATAAATGGGAAGTGTTTAAGGCAATATTAATTGAAATGCATTCATCCAATTACAAATGCTTGTGTCAAGCTCAGTGCCTCTAAATGCCCACTCTTTTTCTGGAATGGCGTGTAAAGTGACTGTAGGATGTCTGAGCCTTTCTCATTCATTCCTAACCAACCTTCCCACAGAAGCGCTGCTCATCCACCCCATCCAGCAGGTTCTGGCTGCTGGAGCACCAATGGGGTGGGAGTTGAAAATTCAGTGTCATCCAGTAGGGAGGTCACAGCAGTTCTCTCCTGGCAAGACAGTCAGTTCTCTGCTCAGCCAGTTCCATTAGCTTGGCTGTGTATTCTGAACCTGTGACCCCAAATTATGTGGAATCACCCCCACTATGCCATGTTTCACTCACACAGGGGAAAGGTTCAGGGGGGCATTGATAGGAGGAAATGGCTCATCCGTGAAGAGGTGATACTTTACAATTGCTGAGTATGCCAAAGCAGCAGACACATGTGCCATGTGCATGCACACATATGTGAGTCTTACTGAAGTCCTGGTAAGTGAGCAGGGGTGAGTGGTCACCCCAGGTACAGGTGGGAAAACTGGCTGGCTAGTTCAAGATGACTTAGCTGACAAGTGGCTGGGCTGGGATCAGGAGCCTTGTCCCTAGAGCTCAGGTGAGTGCACCTGTGGCTTTCTCAAGAACGAGATCCTTCTTTATGGTCTGCTCCATGAGAGCTCTACAGCAGAGCCAGCTGTGGAGAGGTGCCAAGATGGTCAAGATGCTCAGAAATGGAGGGCCTCTTGAGACCTGATTTCTTTGTAGGACTGCACAGGACCCCAGGAAAAACCCCAGCGTTCTTGGAGGGTCAGACAGCATTCCAAGAACATCCATTGCTAGGCATGCATTGTATTATTTTAGAAAATCAATGAGACTGAAGTAACACATGTGGTTGCATGTCCTGTGGAAGTTGTCCACCCTTGTCCTGTTGTTCAGGGTCGTCCTTCAGCCTCCGGAGAAGGGAAGTACTTGGAGCAGCAGTCTGCAAGTACCCTACACTTTCTCTGTCACCCTTTGGCCTGACAATCTGTCTTCCAGAGGCAAAACAAGCCATGCCGTCTGGCCTTCCTAGAGAGGCCATCTGTGCAGGCCATCTCTTGGTGGGGACAACACACCGCAGAGCCCTGTGTCTCCATCAGAGTTACAAGGACATGCTGACCAAAGTCGGAACTCATTCAGGGATGGCTATTTACATTGGTGGGAACAAAGGAAGTCTGTTTGATTTTCAGGGGAATGAAATTCCACAGGGGAAAAATATGGACTTAGGTAGTCGACAATATCAGTTCTAAAAATGCAATTTCCGGATTAATAACAGGGACGCTGTTCTAGTTGGCTGGCTCCTTCAGGACGTGCGCTTTTGACCCACAGAACATATTGTGCCCCGTGGCTCCAGCTGAAGCGCAACGTAACGGTCCTCCCCTTTTTAATGCGTGATGTCTATTAAAGTGGCCACTGCTTGTACAGGGTCTACGGTGGAAATGAGAAATGCACCTCAGTCAGTGGACTGGTTGCTGGTTAAAATTTAAAGCTTGTGACTTTATTATTTGTGTGTCTATAGATTGCAATAAGATAGGGAAAATTTCACAAAAATAGCGTGGTTCTTATATGAAACTGCTTATATGACTTGTCTATGTCTTATATGACATGTTCTGCTTAGAAAGATTAAGGACTTACATTAAGGACTTAACATAAGGCAAAATTTATGATCACATATATATATACAGCACATACACATCACATATGCACACATTATGTACATGCATGTGTATTTTGATACACACATATACATGTATATGTTTATAACAGTACATGCTATGATTTTAGAACTATTTTGCCCTGTGTATCTTGCTAGTCTACTTTTGAGAAAAGTGGGAAGAAAGAACAGGTGGGCTTGCATTTACAGAGAGACTCATTAGTTACCGGTGTTGTGTTTCTAGTAGAGAAGTCAAATTTCCTTTTCAGGAAGTAATCAGACTCCAAATGGAAAAATAAACAGTAATCAACAGTATAATTGAAGATAAAAGGACTCCACAAGTCTGTGCACTTCAATCTATCCACCTGCCACTATGGATGTAAAAGAAGGGAACGCACTATATTTTAAGGGTTAAAAAATCAGACTCGTCAGAAAAAAATGAGGAGATTTAAGAAAACGGAGACCAGGCCATTAGAAGAATAGTGACTATAGTACACAGCTTCAATGAGAGTATTGTTAAAATCTACAAAACCCCCACTATGATCATTTTCAAATTGTTGTAGTATTGAGTGGATAGGAACTAAGTCCCTATTTTGTAAAAAAAAAGAGTTTTTTGTTTTAAAATATTCATCCTAATCATTGTCAATTGTTATCATGAACAATGTAGATATTTGGACAGGTAGGTGATGGCCCCACATTTCCTCCTGGTCCTTGGACAGGTACAGCTCACAAATTAACAAATGCTATTTCTTTGAAAACTCACATATTGTGAATTACTCCTAATTATTTTTAGGAGAAATGTCAAATAGATTCTGAGTTTTGTGGTGAACTGAAGCAAATCTTCCAGAATTCTGTCCCCCATGAGAGTCATTGTGCCCAGTCTCTTTTCACCTTTGACCTGATGCTCCTGGTGGGGGTGGACGCACATCTGGGCAGATCCATGTAGTCAGTGGTTGGTGCAGCCTCTGCATCAGGCTTCAAGTGAGCACCCAAGAGCTGCCAGGGCATAGGAAGTAGGAAGGTGGTTTTGTGGACAGTCCTGTTTACCTCCCAGATCATATCTAGAATCTGTCCACCTCCCCCAACTGAAGTGTTTGCATCAGTTTTCTTCCTAAGAGTGGTGTTATCCTAGGTCCTAGAATCTATCCTGTTGCCATAGACTATTCCCTCTAAACTTCAAATGGAGGAAGTATCAACAATGGATACCTCTGCAGTCATGGCCCATGTCATGGTGATGGTCATGGGAGGTCATAATGAAGGTTGTGAGTGCTGGTCATAGATAATGGTTGTTGGTAATGGTCATGGCAATGTCATGGGAGAAGGTTATAGTGAAGGTCATAGGTGATGATTGTGAGCAATGGTCACGGGGAATTGTCATGCAAATGATAATTGGAGGTCATAGGTTATCATCATGGATGATAGTCACAGGTGATGGTCATAGACAATGTTTGTTGGTAATGATCATAGGAGAAGGCCACAGTAATAGTCATGGGTGTTGGTCACCGGCAAAGGTCCTGGACAACGGCTCTAAGAGAAATTCAGAGGGAATTATCAAGGGCAATGATAATGGGTGATGAGTGTCAATAAAAGTCATAGATGATGGTCATCAAGTTCAAGGTCAAAGGTCAAACAAAAGAATGTCTTCAGGACAAACTGTACTCTTTTGGGGAAACAAAGAGGAGAGTTGTCTGGGTCTTGGATAGATCTTTGGTCTCACTCAGGAGTGGTTCATTGTATAAACATTTCAGACTAAATTTTGAGGGAGAATTGTGAAGCAAGGGGCTTACAGGGAAGTGTGTATAACACAGAGACACGACTGAGCATGTCAGCAAAGAACAAAGGACAATTCAAGTATCCATGAGTTAAATTCAGAAAAAAGTTGGATGTGATTTGAAAGTCTGTTGCATTTCTTTTGTGGTTTCTGTGATGAAATTCAGGAAGACAGACCTGGAGGTACATTCTGGAAGGAAGTTCAGGAAAGTGCAAAATATAGTCACCACCGGGCTAGAATAAACATCTCAGTCTGAACATGTGGGTGAGACTGACACTTAGAAAGGGATTAAGGGTATTATGGCTGCTTTTCCTCTAGTGGAAGAGGGTCAACGAGAGAAGGATGCGTGAGAGCTGGAAGTGGCAGGCTGGACCTTCCTTTGCTTTTCCAACCACAGCAGATGATTAGTATGGGAATACATTTAAAAAAAACTAGTTTCATCTTCCTAGCTCTCCAGGAATGATGGAAATAAATTCAGTTACCCTGGAATATAAACGCATCTCAATATGTGAGTCTTGGTATCAGGTTTCCTTTGTAAATATGGAATCTGGCAATTATTTTAAAGTTTTATGAGTCACCACGTACTGCTTGAGAATACAGAGTCTGCTCCCACTTAGGTCTGCTCCTACAGAAAACCTTTGGAGCATTGAGCTGGCCACCTGTCTGTCAGGAGCAGTATCACAAAAATCAGATATTCATATTTTAACAGTTTGAAATATTCTGATGAAGGATTGAATCAGAGCATCAAGTAAAAGTGCATTCTCAAACTTATTTGATTTGTATTTTCTCTCTGAATTCTGGACTTCTAAAAAGTTTGAAATCAAATTAAAGATTTCTGAGTTACTGTTATGCAAACAATTTCTTCATTTCCTGGGGCTCATCCTTTCACAGTCTTGCACAACAGCAAAAACAGATGCGTAGGTTTTACGGAAACTTTCCAAACAAACTCACCTTTGTGCTGAGGCAATTATGGAAAATTTCTACCTTAAGTACAAGCTTTGAAAAAGGAGGTGTGGGCCAGGCAGGTGGTGGTGGCTCCACCCACGTGCTCCTCTGGCCTGTGCCTCCCACGCAGAGGGTGCCGGCTTGCGGGTGTGCAGGCTAATTTCACAGCTCGTGTGTTTGCTACTGACCTGCAACCAGTGGAGGGACGAATGAAGAGTGGGCGGAAAAAAAACTTAAAAAGAATTTTTACAAAACAATCTGTATGAATTGACAGATGAAATCTGCTGGACTGGAAACTAGACACGTTCTATAAGATTGCCAGCTTCAAAGGTTGAATTTGGAAGAGCATAAGTAAAATTAAATGGGTAAGTAGCGTAACAGGCATTTCTTCAGACAATATTTCTAAATTAAACATAACTTAATCCCATGATTCCTTTATTCATTATGGTGTTGTGGAGATGGTTGTAGGGGCCATTGCTGATGTGGGTGCAGACGGCTAGTTTCACATCCATACAATTCACTTGGGGGTCTGCATCTGGTGTCACATGGGTTGGGGGCAGAAGACAACCTACTAGTACCACCGCCAACCTCCCTCCCACTCTCCCTCCCTGCCTCCCTCTCTCCTCTCCTCCCTCACTTCCTTTCTTGTAGACAAAAAGGAGCAAACTCAGTCTGAATGCAGATGACTATGTTCACAGAGTCCCTGGTGGGCAGGGGACTGGGCTGGGTGATTGAGAGCCTGGAGCAGATCTCAACTGTGCTGGCCCCTTTGACCCACTTCTCTCACTTGGTGTCCTGGGTGGGAGGACCCCACTGGTCCCTCTTACATCCTGTGGGTGTGGAGCAAGGCTCTCCTGTCACCAGCCCCTCCTACCCCAGGGTTGGCCACAGCCTGCCGGTACTACGCCCTGGCCGTTCTGCAACACAAAAGTGTGGCCACCTATCATCAGCACCAACCATCTCTAAAACCCTGCCCAGAGGTGAAGATCAACTCTTAGTCACCCAATTAGCACACTAATTTCATTGTGCTGGTGGTGTGTGTGTATGTGTTTTAGCACATGTGTGTGTTTCTGTGTGGATATGGGCAGAGGACTATCAGGGCTGTGGATATTCTGGGGATGGCACTGAGAGCACCCCAGCTCTCGGGAGCCCTATTGGGGATCCTGTATGAAAGGCAAGGTGTTGGGAGGAAGACAGGACTCTGGGGTTTCTGGGCGGCCTAAGATGCTGCAGAGCCTGTCAGGCCCAAGGTCACTTTGGGCAGATGGTCCAGCCTCATATGATGGAACTATCCTCCTGTCCAGCATCTTTCCACACAGTGTCTGTCCTGTCCCATAATTCCCTGGATTCACAGCCAGAAACCAAGTGTGCCATGGTCTCGTACTGAAGCTATGGGGTGACGGATGGGGTCCTACTCTGACGGCATGGCCCCGCTTCCTCTCCACCCCCCAGTCCTCCTCCACCTGCCTTCACGGGGGAGCTCTCAACCCAGTCCTCTCTCACTCCCGGGGCAGGGAGCGCCATTTTTGTCCACAGCCACACCCCTAGTCTGGCATTCTGCTTCCTCCTGCATTTGACAAACCATTTTCCAACATTATATAAAACCATCACTGAGAGAAAATTCCCATGAATAAAATAAAATGTGTTTGGCTTGAATCATTTTTTAAAATGAATGAGGCAGACTCCTGTATTAGCAGAGCTTGACAAAGATAAATGCTGATTTCCCAGTTCGCTTGATCCAGATCAAAGCAGGAGAGGATCCCTGTTTTTTTTTGAGTGTCTGGTCACATGTGGACGATGTCCAGACTGTGGATTTGGCCATTTAATGCACATAAAGGAACTCGCAGTGTCAGAAATACCACTTTCCCTCTGTTTTTCTACAAGTTCGCCACCAAACATACACACTGGAACTTTACCATCTCCAAACAGTGTGCTGAGAGTAGAGTTGGTAAGATGGGCGAGGTAGGGGTGGCCAGTGTACCCAGAACTCCTGACATCACTGTGGGGTCTGCCCTGGACCCCACAGTAGTCCCCCCACACAACTCTTTACTTAGAGGCAGACTTTGGAGCTTCATGTGGCGTGGGACATCATCAGTGACAAACACTTCTGTGTGTCTAAAGGGTTGCTGCTCCCACAGAGCACCAAATCATCTGAGAGGATACTTTCCATGGCCAGTACTTAAACCCCAAAACAAATGATAAAACAGAAAAAAATCAGCTACACTTTTGGTAACTCACAAAGGCAAAAAAAAAAAATTCAGCACAAAGAAGACAAAATTATCCTGAATAGTAAAGGAATAAAATTGTCCACCATTATTTAATCATTGGCTGTGGCCTGAATTTCCTGACGTTTGACACATCAGTGGTGTCCTCCGGGTGCATCCATGCTGTTGCACAGGCCAGGACTTCCTTCTCTGTCATGGCTGAATAACACTCTGCTGCACCTCGGGGCTCATCTGTACCCATTCACCTGTCCACGTTTCCATGTTTTGGTTGTTGTGAATGAAGCTGCGAGGAACATGAGGGTGCAGATATCTCTTTGAGAACCTGATTTAAGCCAGTCACAGAAGGACAAACAAACACCTACACGAGGTTTCTAAAAATGGCCAAACCCGTAGAGACTATGAGTAGAATTGTGGTTGTCAGGGGTAGGGGGCAGTGGGGAACCAGAAAGTTGCTGTTCAAGGGGTGCAAAGTTTCAGTTTTTCAAAATGAGTAAATTGTAAAGACCTGCCGTGCAACATTGTGTCTGTAGCTATATGTGCTGTATTGTGCACTTAACGTTTGGTAAGAGGGTAGATCACTGTTAAATGTTTGACCACAGTACAGGGTGGGGAAAAGTACACTTACAGTTGTGAGTATGCAAAACAGAGTTCATCCGTGTGTTATTATTATTAATTCTTGTCTTATTTTTTATATGCACAGCTGTAAACTTCTGCCCCACCCTGTATTTATGCATGTGCATCAGTACATATATAGGTTCAAACTGTAAGTGTGTTGGTCAGATTAAGCACAGCATCTTGTTGGTGAGAACCCCCCGAGTTGTCTGAGAGCCTCCTTTGATGTGCGAGGTGCTGACACTCTTTATTCTCACACCTACACCCCTGTGGTCACCAGCCAGTCTGTCCACATCGGGTTCTCGAGCCGGTCCCTTTCTTTCCCATCCATGCGGCACTCTGCCCTTCCTTCAGCTCAATTCAGGCCCTGACATCCTTTCTCTCGTGTATGAGGACAGTTTCCTCTGCTTTTGAGATGTGTTCCCTGTGTGTCCCACAACCTGATTTTTCTGACAGTACTTGAAATATGTCCCACCTCTACAAGAGCTTGCCCCCTGATCTCCCCTGCGGGGACCAGCATTTGTCCCAATAAACCCTCTGACAAAGATGACAGTGGTGCAGCAGCCAAGACATTGCTAATGTTCTCTGCCACAGCCCAGCTTGAAAGTCACTGAGTGGTGCATCTTAATGGGAATCAGCCTCTGTAGGTAAAGCTGATCGGAAGGGTCGATGTCAGCCACAGACAGGGCTCTACTTATGTTCTGTGATCACTGTGGTGCAGGCATGGTCTCCTTCAGTCTTCCAGCTGTTTTTGGGGAGGTCAGGGCCCTGGGGTCAGCCCCCACCCCAGTGTCAAAAGTGCTCCTTGAACTGTCCCCAGGGCTGCCCCCCTGAAATTGGGGCTGTCATCAACCAGGCTTAGCCAAGTCCCATTTTCTTAGATCTTGAGTCATTGTAAAAGGGGTTCTAGCTGCTTGTGGGAGAACAGAGCTGCAGGATCTGTGGAGCCCCAGATGGTCTGGATGGAAGTGGGGGAGGCCCAGGCTTTTACCCTGCTCTCCAGAAGGGGAGTCCTAGGAGCAAAGCCCAGTACAGCCATCATGCCAGGGCCAGGGCAGACCCGCCTGGTCCATGCTCTGTCGCTCAGCAGTGGAGTGTGTCTCAGAGAAGAGCCATTACTGGCCCACGTTGGTCGGGGGAGGGGGGCAGCTTTGTCTTCGGGTGCTCTGTGTCTCAAACTCGATCTGCCCATGGCGCTTGATTGATTTTCAGCTATGGGGGCAGCGATGGGCCTCTGTATAAACCCAGTTAAACATTTAGCTTCTCACACTGTGTGTCTTCTTCAGAATTTTCCTTCACAAAGCTTTTAAAGTTACTTTCAAAATACCCAGTTTTTTTGTTTGGTTTTGTCTGGTATAAACAGATGACAAGAAATGTCAGAAAACATATTGTCTTCAGAATATGGTGTCAAGTGGTTTCCATCTTGAGGGACCGTGTCCCAGAGCCCTCCCTGCCCTCCAGCCCAGACTCCCAAAGAGGCCGGGGGCAGGGGCCTCCCCCCTGACCCGATGACAGAGCCTGGTGTCTGGGAGGGGAGAGGGATTGTACCTGAGACGCTGGTCAGAGGGTGGCAGAGGAGACACAAGTGGCAGCGGGACAGGCCTGTGGCAGCTCCAACACTGGTTTTCTTCTGGGAGGGCCTCACTTATCCACAACTTCAGTGACTCTACCAGACTGTTTGCTAAATTCCTTGGGGCCTGGAGAGCAGGAGACCCCTCAGACTCATAAGCTCACGCTCATAGGAACAGAGAAGTGCAAGGACGGGGCGCACCCCAAAGCGTGCCCTGAGTGGGGTTGGCTGGAGCACTAGGCTGTTTAGACGAGGCAGGAGGGGACTCAGTGGGGGAGCGGGAACAATCAGGCAACAGTTTTCCCAGACACGGGGAGAGACATAGGATGTCTAAAATTGGACGTGGTGGTAATTTTGGAATTCTTTCCAGCTGTATCCAGCCATCCAGCAACAGCTTCCAGCCAGAACAGCCCCTCTCCTGGAGCTGGTGCCCTGGGACAGCTCAGGGCCAGGATGGAGCCAGGAAGGGGCAGGCCCCACTTAGCCCTTCCACTTCCGGACACTTGTTTCTGCAGGATTTCAAGAAAGGTCAAGTGCTCTCTTGTCAGGGCTACTGGGGGAGGATGGTGGTGTTTTGTGTGCTCACCTCCTGGTGCCGATGGGAGGCTGCCTGCTGGGGCTTCTGTAGCCAAGAACATCCTGGGCTCTGCTCTGACTGCTGGGTTTCCTTCTCGTGTCCTGGTTACTGGCAGGAGGAACATAATCAATGTGTGCTGTGCTGAGCCTTCTGGAACTCACCCTGTACCTCCCCTAGTGTCTTGGCTGGCTGAGCGATGCACGCATTTTATGACTCCCACCAGTTCCTCACTGTCTCTTTTGAATTTCATCCTCTCCAGCTCAGCTTGCCCAGACATGTGAATGAAGTGGGCTTTCAGGAAGGAGAGGGAGAAAACAGTAATCTCTGTACGGATGGCTCTGAACCTTGGAAATCCCAGTGAGAAAAGTCACCCTAATGTACTAATTGTAGGACACAGAAGAACAGAGTATGGACTAAGCCCTTTGGAGGCCTTTACCATTTAAAATGGATATTTTCACATTTTGAATGCTTTGTGACTCCCATCCAGAATTAGATGGAATTAGGGGGACCCCATGAAAAAATCCCACTGAGGGTGTACAGTTGTAAGAACCTTGAACACATCCGTCCAGGAGTCTGTGGGAACTGACAGCCCATGGTGACCTGGTGTCACATAATTGCCCTACAAACAGTTTCAAGAACGGATTCCATGTTAACACACATCTCACTCATTATTTGTGCAGCAAATTACCTTCTTCCACAACAAGCAGAGAACTTGCCAAGTGGGCTACCACTGTGTCTTCCCGATTTTCTTTACTTTGGGGAGGGTGGGGGTTGGGAGTTGGGGAGACAATGGACTGGACAACCAATGCTGTGTCTGTGTGGGGCACTTTTGCCCCTTTCAGCTCTGAGGGCACATCTCCGCTGCACAGTGCTGCCTGCTCTGCAAACCCACTTCCCCCGCAGCTCCTGCCCTTTGCACTGCTTTGTGCTGGGTGGACCCAGCCCACAGTGTCTCCGGAGACCCCCTGCCCTGGTGGTCAGATGCACTGACCACCTTCCAAGCATCAGGGAAGCTAATAAAATACCCAAGGCTATGGGCCTCATGAATATCTCAAGAGAGATTTTTGGTGCAGGATATTTTATTATTTGGGAAAAAAACATGGTTTTAAATCTGTGTCATTGAGTGGCAAAGAATGACGATGGAAGAATGCAGAGCTGTGACTGTGTGGCCTGAAAGGATTGGAGGGAAGTGCTGTGTATTCATCTCTGTGGGTATTTGCACCAGCCGTGAGAGTACATGGAAGGAAACTAGCACCCTACATTGGCAGTGCACGGGGTGCTGCAAGTGTGGACTTTAAGAGGGTTGCACTTGCCAAGGGTCCTTTCTGTGGTCAAATAACTGTGCTCTTTGTTCCCTGGAAGCTTATATCTGTCAAGTTCCACATTTAGTCTAATGGTGTGGCTGCTGGTGCACCCACTTGCTCTAGTCCTCTTTGGAAGACATCAAAATTTATCTTGAGTTTGGTTTGTGACTCAGGCTATTGTCAGAGAAGACAATAAAGGCCAAGAAACCTTTCATTGTGTAAATAGTCAGTAATTTTAAATCCCCTTTAAGAACATCTTCTAGCCCAATGGGGGGTAGGACTATATGACTGAATTAATACCTAGTCGGTTGCCCTTTCTTGTTGAATGATTTATTTATAGCCCTTGTTCTGTGCATAGAACATCTCAAGAAAACCAGGAATAAGTTATATTTTCAATGTTAACAATTGCAATGGAAAATGGTGTTTGAACTCCTCGGGACCATCTTGGCACTATTTAATAACATCTGACTCCAGGACATTCAATGTTATCTCTAGTCCCTAAGACAAATTCCACAACATTGGGTCTGGAGACTTGGGTGTGGGCAAGGGGACTAGGTGGGGGAGGGGACCAGATGGGCAAGGGGCTAATGAAGAGGAGGGAGTGGTCTGGACAGGCAGCCTTTTCCACCTCAATGGACTGGAAGCAAAGACTTTCTCTGAACAGTGTCCTGGCCAGGCTCTGAGAACTAATCATCTGCATGAATGTGGGATAATAGTGGAAGGGTCACTGGAAGGTGCTATATAGAAGGTTCTGCAGTAGAAACCCTCACACATCTCCTCAGTGAGGCTAGGAGTTCATGCTCACAGGCTGCTGTGTGTCTAAACCATCACATCATTGGTTATTATGTGCTATGATTATCCAATCCATAGACTCTCCAGGCCCTGCTGCAGCTGCTATTTGGAGTCTGCATCTGTGTCTCTGGAGAGAGGGGGATGGGGACCATGAATTCTGGAACAAGGTGCTAGTGACAGCTACATCATCCATCTGTGATGGTTTGTTTTATGTGTCAACTTGGCTAGGCTGTGATGTCCAGGTCTGTCATCAAATATTATTCTGGGAAAAGAATAGAGAGCCCAGCAATAAACCCATGCACTTATGGTCAATTAATGTACAACAAAGGAGCCATGAATACACAATGGGGAAAGGGCAGTTTTAGTAAATGGTGTTGAGAAAATTGAACAGCCACATGAAAAATGCTAAAACTGGACCACTATCTTACACCAATGTGAAAAATAACTCAAAATGGGTTAAAGACATGAGTGTAAGATCTGAAACTGTAAAACTCCTAGAAAAACATAGCTTGTAAGCTCTTTGACATAGATCTTGGTGATGATTTTTTGAATCTGACACCAAAAACAAAAGCAACAAAGGTAAAAATAAGCAAGTAGACTACAGTAAACTAAACAGTTGCTGCACAGCAAAGGAAACAGTCAACAAAGTGAAAAGGCAACCTACTGAATGGGAGAAAAATAATTGCAAATCATATATCTGATAAAGGGCTAACATCCAAAACATACAAATAATTCATCCAACTCGATGGCAAAAAAAAAATCTTCCTTAAAAAATGGGCAGAAAATCTGAATAGATATTTTTCCAAAGAACACAGATAAACGGCCAACAGGTACCTGAAAAGATGCTCAACATTATCAATCATCAGGAAAATGCAAGTCAAAAACCACAATAAAATACCACCTCACACCTGTTCGAATGGCTATTATCAACACGACAAGAAGTCTCAAGTGCTGGTGAGAATGTGCGGAAAAGGGAATCCTCATGCACTGTGGATGGGGATGTAAATTGGTGAAGCCTCTATGGAAAACAGTATGAAGATTCCTCAAAAAATTAAAAATAGAACTCCCCTTTGATTTAGCCATCTCACTTCTGGGTACCTATTCAAGGGAAATGACAACATGAATTTGAAAAGATATATGTACCCCATGTTCTCTGCAGCATTTATAATGGCTAAGATACGGAAATACTGCAAGCATTCCTTGATAGATGAATGGATAAAGAAATTGTGATATATATATATATATATATATATATATATATATATATATATATATATAAAGTTATTGGTGAAAGTAAGAAATGTTTTTTATTCTCTTTTGAAATGTTCTTTTTAAAAAACATTTTATTTATTTTTAGAGAGGAGAAGGGAGAAAGAGAGGGAGTGAAACATCAATGTGTCGTTGCCTCTAATGTGTCCACTACTGGGAGCCTGGCCCACAACCCAGGCATGTGCCCTAGACTGGGAATCAAACCAGTGACTCTTTGGTTTGTGGGCCGGTGCTCAATCCACTGAGCCACACCAGCCAAGGCTGTTTTTTATTTTACAGAAAAAACTAAGTGGACTTACTGGCCAACCTGATATATATATATATATATATATATATATATATATATATATCTCAGGTATACAGGTATATATATATATATATCAGGTATATATATATATATATCTGATATATATATATATATATATATATATATATATATATATATATAAAATTCACCCATTAAAAAAAGAATAAAATTTTGCCATTGTGGCAACATAGATGGACCTTGATGGCATTATACTAAATTGAATAAGTAAGATAAAGACAGAAAAGTACTGTATGATCTCTCTTATGTGTGGGATCTAAAAAAAAACAAACCAAGCTCATTGATGCAGAGAACATGTTGGTGATTACAAAAGGAAGGGGAAGGAGTGGAGGAGTAGAAGAAATGGGTAAACTTTTTATTAAGTTTAAATGAATTGAATTAAAAAATAATCCAGGCAATTCTGTGAAGGTGTTTTTAAATCAGTGAACTTTAAGTAAAGCAGACTACGCTTCCCAATGTGGGTGGGCCTTGTTCAATCTGTTGAAGGCCTGGATAGAACAAAGACTGACCTTCTCTGAGCGAGTAGAAATTCTATCAACAGACAGCCTGTGTTTTGGACTCCCCAAACCTCCATAAATGTGTGAACCAACTCTTTAAAATCTATCTATCTATCTATCTATCTATCTATCTATCTATCTATCTATCTATCTATCATCTATTTCTCTATTATATATCTACCATACACATCCTGTTGGTTCTGTTCTCTGGAGAAGCTTCACTGACACCCCACCTTATTCATAAACATCATACTCTCGATCAAATGGTTGTAACTGGCCCAACTTCACAACCAGTGTAGGATCTAGACCCAAATCACATCTCTCTGCCTGACTTCAGGTTGACCCATTGCAGCAGGGAGGTAAGCAGTTGCAGATGATGCTCTGAGCATACTACTGGGTGATCATCTTTGCAATCTCTATAACATATCTTTGAGGGAGGTGCTATCACTGCCCCATTTACAGATGAAGAGACTAAAGCACAGAGACTTAGGTAACTTACCCACATATGGACCTAAGCAATCTACCCCAGAGACCCTGCTTACACCTGTCACACCAGATTGCATCTTCTTTATGGAAGTTTCCTCTCTACATGCAGGGACATAAGTTAAAATGAATGGATTTTATGAAATTTTGTCCAACATTAGTTTATCACCTTTTATTTCATTTAAAAATGTCTCGCATGATTTTGTCAATCAAGTTGAACAGTTCATAGGCATTACAGAAAACATTTTGACTTTGATAAAGGGTGATCCACTATCTGTCTGAAACCTTACAGATAAGAAAGCCTTGATGTTGTGTGTCTGCATGGTGTTACAAGTGAGACAGAGGCATCAGGAATGGCAGCCAGCCAAGGGGGGGTTGTCCCTGCCAACACAGGGGAGCTGCTCTCAGGTGCAGAAGGAGTGACAGGGCTTCCCTGCAGCCCTGGAGGCAACCAGGTACTGCTGGTATTGACCAGGTCAATATGGTCCTTTCCCATCTCCCCAAAGCTGCTCCCAGATTAGAAATAAAGTGGGGTGATTCAATGCAATGAAGAACTTTTTGAATCCTTGCTAGAGAAAACCAGAGAAGTGACAGCCTGCTGACTATGGAAGAGGCTGCTCTGAGCAGTTTGGGGAGTCAGGAGAGGTGGGGGGAGCATGTCTTTTCCTTCTGTGGATGTGGAGCACAGTTCATCTACACAACTTGTTGCCCTAGCAAGTTTTGTGTGCTGCCGTTTGTGTTAGATGTTTGGTAAAATTTCAGGAAAGTTTCTGTCCATAATAAGTCAGTGGTCTAGAAGGGGAAATTCGACAGATTTGTAATACCTGTCATATAAGGTGTGATGTGGTTGTTCTGGCAGATGCCTCATGAGTGTTGATGCCTGACACAACCAATGGATTAGTTTCCTGGGGCTGTCATAACAAAGTGCCGCAGACTGGATGACTTAAACAATAGAAATTAATTTTCTCACAGTTCTGGAGCCTGGCAATTTCAGATCAAGATGTCTGCAAACTTGGCTCCTCCGGAGGGCTGTGAGAAAGAATCTGTTCCAGGGCCTTCTCTAGCTTCTGGTGATTCCTTGGCTTGTAGATGACATTCTCCTTGTGTCTTCCGATCACCTGTCCTCTGTGCATGTCTGCCTCTGTGTCCAAATTTCCCCTTTTTATGAGGTCACTGGTCATATTGGATCAAGGTTTGCTTTGATGACCTCATCTTAACATGAACATCTGCAAAGTCTTTATTTCCAAATATGGTCACAATCACAAGTACTGGTGGTGAAGACTGCAACATCTTTGGGGGGGTGCACAATTAAACCCAACACAACCAACAATGACATTTTCCCTTTCTCTTGGGAGACTGAAGAGATTGACAGATGGTGCCCATCATCCTTGCTCTTGGGCAGGCTGCCCCAAGATGTGTGTGCATCTTGCCTGGATTGGGGACTACTCCCAAAGGAGGAAATGTTGTTTTCAAAGCCTCTTTGTTTTAAAATGTGACAGGTTAATCTTCCATATTTCTGTTATAGAACAGAGAAAATTCTGCCTCTCAGTGTTCTGAATGGCATAAAAGAATTTCAAAGAGCCCACAAATTATTTCTCAAAAAATGTTTTGAAAGAGAATGTTTGGCATACATACCTTCTTTGAAACCATCACTGAGCACTCCAATGGCATGGCTGGGCAGGAGGGAAAAAGCCCTGAGCTTAACACATCACCTAGGACCCTTCAAGTTGGCCACCTTAACTGCCTGGGTTAGCACACTTCCCTGCCAGTGGCTTGAGGCCACTCTGGGGATGGAGCTGCTCTGTCCACACCCTATTCCTCATGAGACCTTCAGTGAGGCTTAATTTTGACAGCTTTTGGTATAGTAGTTGGTGTTCAAGGGTCTCCGGTAAATAGCAATGGTCACTCAGAGAATAGACAGGGTGTGTCCTGCATTCTGGGGGGCAGTCTGTGGAGAAGGTGACCTTGCTGGGTGCAGGGGGAATGCTTAACTGAGGCTGCCTGATCTTCTCCTCCAAGTCTGCATGTCTCAGCTGTATGATCACAAGCACTTTTGAAACTACAGCCTCCTGGTAAATTATTTGGCAAGCATTCTGAGTAATGGCCGAATGGGGAAAGTTTCACCTTGGGGAAAGTTCTGGAGCCCAGCAGAATGGGTGCTGAGCTGGATGGCGGAGGAAATCAGCCATACCTCATGGAGGGTGCACCCTGCAGCCTCTCCACAGGCCCGACATCTCCTCATTTTCAGGGTTGAGCTGGGCCTGCCTGCCCTTGGTGAACACCCAAGGGATTAGGAAGCAGCCAGGAGCTAACACTACCATCGGGTGACAGGTCCGAGATGGTGACTCCTGACCCGCTCAGCTGGGCAGGTGTGCTGAGGGTGCGAGGGAGATGGGGAAGGAAACTCGAACAGTGCTCGGTTTTCTCTCGCTCTCTGTGGAACATTTGAACTTCGTGTTGTGCCCATTGGGTTGTGTCCTCAGCATAACCTCAGGGTCAGCTTCCCCACTGCGGGTCCTTGCAAGCCTATCCTGGCACAACAACAGGCCACGTGCTGGAAGCCTGAGGGCGGAGCCTGTGTATGGCAGCAGTGCCGGCTTCTTTTTGGACCTTTCTAAGAGGACGAAGATGTGGCCTATAACCCTGAGGAAATGGTCATAATGTGCACAGGTGCTTAGCAATGGAAACACTGATCAACTTTAAAAAACAAAAGAAAACTAAGAGCAGTTTTAATGTGAAATAAGAGGAGACCGTATAAAGAAATTGTTATGGGTTGAATTGTGTCTTCCAAGAAATATATGTTGAAATCCTAACCCTCAGTACTTCAGAAAGTGACCTTATCTAGAAATAAGGTCATTGCAGATATAATTAGTGAAGGCGAGGTCATGGTGGAGTACAGCAGGCACCAATTAATCCCATACACCTGTGATCATATAAGGAGAGAAAGAGCCACAGAGAAAAACTCAGGGAGAAGGCCACGTGACGACTGAAGCAGGGGTCGGGGTGGTGTGTCTACAAGCTGAGGAACACGAACTACTGCCAGCAGCTTCCGGATGCGAGGACAAGGTGAGGGCAGACTCCACCCAGTCCCAGAGGGAGCATGGCCCGCGGACACCTTGATCTCAGACTTCTGGCCTCAGAACTGGGAGAGAGGACACGTCTGTTGTCTTAAGCCACTTGGTGTGTGGTACTTCTGTAGCAGCCCTAGGAAACCAAGACAGAAACTGTGGCACTTTCACTGTGCTCCATTAAAAAAATAACTCCCTGAAGAAATGCCTGGTGACAGGAAAACACTCATGCTACAGTAAAGTTAAGAAAATTGAATTGCAAACAGCATGCCCTTGTACTATCCATTTTTGAAAAACAAAGCATATAGTTTTAGTTACAGAAAAAATGACTGGAAAGCATATTTAAATGCTAATCATGATGTTCTTGTTTATAATCAGTTTGTGGGTGATTTTCTTTTCTTTTTATTTATCCTCATTTCTAGATTTTTTACATTTCCATGTATCATTTTGATAGTAAAATAATGGCTAGGTTTACTTTAACGAAGACAAATGACAAGTGCAAAAGTACGTCTGCCATGTTTGGAAGACAAAGGTGTAATGTCCTTAAAGTACACAAACCGATCAGAGAGACAGCCTCCGGCGGCACCAGCGGAAGAGCAGCACCGTTGCTCAGCACTCGGGTGCTTTTCCAGTACAAGGAGCGCCATGGAAACCATTCTCTGCAAGAAAATGTGGGGAAAGCAACCATATGCAAAGACTGATGGAGCGGAGTGAATGGGAACCCTTCCCCCGCAGGACGGGAATCTCAGTCCAGCCGCTACTACAGCAGGCTCAACAGCAGACGTTTATATCTCTCAGTTCTGGGGGATGGACACCCAGATCAAGGCATCAGCAAATCTGGTGTCTGGTGAGAAGCTGCTTCCTGGGTCTGAGATGGTGTCTTCTCACTGTCCTCACGGGATTAGGGGCGAGGGAGCTCTCTTTGGGGTCTCTTTCATTAGGCCACTAATCCTATCATGGGGCTCCACCCTCATGGCCTGGTCACTTCCCAAAGGCCCAACCTCTCAACACCATTGCCCTGGGTGTCAATATCTCAACATGTGAATTTGGGGGGACACAGACATTTGGTCCATGTTGGGGAGGTGTGACCCACAGCAGCGCTCAGGATGGCCTTTTGGGAGATGCCTCATGGGGCCCTGAAACCAGATCTGTTGGCCTCAAGAGCAACTCCTAGGACTCTTTCCTGAGAAAAGTGTTCTAGACACAAACGATATCTTAATAAGATGATTGACAGCAGAGCAAACTGGAAACCATCTAAGTATTCAGCAGAGGAAATGGAAATCTCTGTACAGCGTGCACGTGAAATCGTGGTGCATTTTCAGTCAGCTGCAGTGAGTGGGGCCCATTTCCGACATAAAATTAACCTGCGAAAGGCTTTCTGTTAACAAACATGCGTGCTGTGATCCCAGTTAACAGTGAAATACTGGGGGTTGCTAATGTCATCCATTCCTGTGCATTCCTTTGTTTTAGAGGGACTTGGTCCACTGTGGCAGGTATATGCAGGTCCCAGGGTGATTCATGCTAGTCATGGGTCAGGAGTCGAAAAGGTTTTGCATCGATGACAAATTTTTATTTAAATTCCAATTCTGCTGGTCATTTACTCAAACCCGTTGACTTAAACACGTTTATGCCTTTGTTCTGGTACCTGTAGAATGGGGTATTAATGCTGTCTATCCTAACCCCATCGTGAAGACCTGAAATGCAAAGATAACATCTATGCACCTTGTCCTACATAACAAGCACAGAACAGGTTGTAGCAGGTTGTTTTTTATAAGTTGTTTTTTTCTTGCCAAACAACTTATAATTAGCTCTTTCACAAGGGCAGACTTCTCCAAAGGTGTCTTGAGGGGCACTCAAGAGGCAAATTCTTCTAAGCCTGTGCAAACATCAAAGGGAGCTTTGCAGATGAATCTTAGACACATATTGTCCCACTGCACAGAACTGGGGGCAAACGAGAGGGGCCTGGAGTGCCAGCATTCGGGAAGGACAACTTGGGTGTGAAACATCAACATGTAATTCTTCTTGAGTGAAAGTTTTGCTTTCTGAATACTACTTAGATATCCCTTGAAACACAGAGGTTAGATTTGAAACCTTTGAGCCATTCAACCCATTTCTTGCCTGGCTACCATGAGCTCAGTTTCCTTTACTTTGTCCTGGTTTGTGTTTTGACTCCAGAGTAAGAGCCTCCAGTAAGATAACAAAGCTGTGTCTGGGGGAGACGACCCTGAGACTGAGCAGAACCACTGCCGCTTGCACGGACACCTTTGTCCAGAAGCCTCTGAAGGACGCAGAGGTCAGGATGAAATAGCAAACATGCTTCCCTGCCAACACAAACACAAATCTGCATTTTACTTGGTGGCAGGTGCCATGGAAAGCAGGTCGAGGGTCAGTTTTGTGGGTGGTGAAGACTGAAGGTCAGGATGCCCGGGAAAATTGACAATGAGATTTGGAGTGAAGATCAGAAGAAATAAATGAGTAAAGGGAGACTGCCCATATAATTGATATGACAATTAATTATTGAAATCACTGGGTGGCTGCCTTTTGCTGCTGAGTTACAGGACATCAGTCACTCTGTTTGTCCACTTCTCCCTCTGAACTGCACCTCCAGAGGTTGGTGGAGAAGGAAAAAGAGGTTCTGGAGTAATGTTGACTCACCTAGAGCTTGGGATGGGGGTGGTGGGACCAAGCAGGGCTGTGATCAGGAGAAATGTGGCCGCGGACCCTGCTCCTGGCCCTGCAGCACACTGAGACAGTGATGGCCACAGAGATGTTCTCAGGGTCACTCTCTCTGGTGATCATTTCCCTGACACACACTCAGGTAACGGCAAGAATCCTCAGCTTCCCCGCTGTTGGTCCTTCATTTGTCTCCCCCAAATCATGTCAATTCTATTCTCCCCCTTCACAGGCTCTTCCCATGTTGGGTCCTCTGGCCCATTTATCCTGTCACCCCCTGCCCAGGGCCTGGCGTGACAGAAGCTAGGGAGGGCCTCAGACCTCCTGTCTGTGAGCTGACCATGTCACTGACTGTGGGAGAGATTCAGTCAGGGCTCTGCCTACTTAGGGGAGCATGGAGCATGTGCAGCCCCCGAGATTTCATTGGTCATCAGGAGGCTCGATGTGGCCCCTGTGACAGAACAGCTCCCTCTCTGGTGGCAGTGGCCATGGCCATGGTCCAGGCAGAACCCCACTTCCTAGCGTGGGCACGCTGGGCACTCCCGGGGAGCCCCAGGGGAGCCCCTGACCCACGGTCGTTGTTGGCCTGGGCACAGTTCTCAGTGCGCTGGCTCAGGAGCAGGGGGTGGTGGCGGGCAGGGGTGGGGCGGGGAGGCAGTGCAGGGGGAAGGGTGCAGACAGGAGGGCAGGGCGGAGGGGCTGTGACTCCTGCTCAGGCCTCTCGGAGGAACTGGTATTCGGTCAGTTGAAGACCAGGCACAACTTTCCAGAGATACTGTGTTTGCCCAATCCTGAACTTTCCTGCATTTTCTATGAAAAGAGCTTGATTCTCTTTAGGTCGTTTTCATGGTAAAACTTGTGTGCATGTTCCTGGTACATTTTACAAAATAATAGCCAAACACACGTTGGTAAGAAGGAACACAGGTTAACACGTTTTCATATATGCGACCTGAAAAAACAAAGTAACAAAGGATGGATATCTGGGTCCCTGCAGCTGTGAGAGTCAGTTCTTTGATGAACTGTACCCAGGATAGGCAGCTAATTGGGGAGCCTGTTTCTTACTGGCAGAAGATATTAAGAAAACTTTGGGTAATTTAAGCTATTATAAAATAATATACCAAAATTTTTAGTTTGTAAACAAACTTGTGTGTTAATCTCCATCTTCCCCAAAAATGTTTTGCTCAAAATTATTAAATTCAATTATTAGCTTGTGATACAAGGAAAACACACACACACTGCACACGCGCACACAAGAACCACTCAGCCGTTAGAAACAACCCACCTACATTGCACATGGGCTGTTAGTTGGTTGCAAAACAACAAAAAGTATAAGTGAGAAGAGGGACTGTGGGTCCATATTCATCACGCAGTAGAGGCTGGCGTAGGGCTGGGACCTCTGCCTCTGGGAGGAGGGAGCTGAGCCCCTTGCAAGAGGCACTCGTGAGTCCCGAGCCACTCTGCCGGGGCCCTTCGCACCTCCTGCTGTCTCTCACCTGCGCCCACTCACCTGAGCAGCCTGTTACTTCTGGTTTTCAGAACCCCCTTGTTTCTACACTCAGACTAGAAACAGCATTTATTATTTTTATTGATTCTAAAATAGGCATATGCATTCCAGAACATTTTTAAACTATGGAGGAGTTCCACAAACATTGTCCTACTTTGTTATCATTTCCCCGCCCCACCACACACACACGCTGGTAACATTTTATTGACTACCTTGGGCGTCACTTCTACCTGTGGGTGTAAAAAGGATGTAGATCTTTAGATAGATTAACGTTGCTGGCGCTCTCCTTACATCAACATATGTCCTCCTTTTAAAAAGAAATTGAGATATATGGCATGCACTTTTGCAATCTAACTTTTAAAACATGTAAGATACATTTTCCCCACAGCATCACGGGTTCTTCAGCAGATTGAATCAATGGAAATGCATAAACTCCATTGTCAAGCCGTATCATAAGTTAAATAATTCGTTTCCTCTGAGTGTAACACTTTAGTAGTGAAACATTTTTGCTAATGTTTACAGTACTTCTGTGGATGTCCTTCTAGCTTAATTTGTGCCCACATTCTCAGCATTTCTCATTTCCTTCCTGGCATGTGCATCTGCATGAATAAGCTGCAAAGATCAGGGCGCTCAGAGGACGCACATTCCCTTCTTATCTGAATCCCCCTCCCACCCCTGAGACCCTCCTCCTGACTTTTATGTGTTCGTTTGTGATCCCAGAATCCCCATGTGGCTACTGCCCCCACAAACAGGCTCCGCTCTTCCACCCTGTAAGTGGGTTCAGGAGATGCCACTCCCCTCTGATAGCTTGAGGCCCCTTCTGCCACGCCACCCCCAGGGCTGCGCCTCCGTCTGGAGTCCTCTTCTCAGCACCTGTCAGTGTCCATTAGGCTGCATGTCTGTCTTCCCCACACACGTCAATCCTTCTTTCCAACCGGGGCTGCTTCTGACGTCTTCTACAGCCTCTCATTCAGCACTCAGGTGCTCAGTTAACGTTCTTTAGTTGGCGGACAGGCACCAAACATGAATCCAAGTAAGGACCACCGTCTTTCGCCCACATTACCCAGCAATGGGTCGCCCTCCGGTGATCTCTGCTGATGTTAACCATTCTTTCAGAAACTACCATTTTCCCGTTTTAAGAGTAAGACCTTATTTGGAATCAAAGCTGCTGCTCTCAGGAGTCCTGGATTGTGAACTCTAACCGTTTTGGGCACAACTGTGTTTTGCTTTGTTTGAAATCATGAACACCTTTGCCTTCAGGTCATGTCTGGCTATCAGAGAGTTGAATATTTGAGCTCGTGTACCCTGCTATTCAGGACTCAACGATCATATTGTCTTAATGATCTGCTGACTTTACGCCCTAACCTGGCAGAGGCTCTGTCCCTTGCTTGTCAGCCAGGGCTGGCCCCATGGACGCTTGTCCCAGGGCAGCTTGCTGTCAACTTGGGGGCAAATGCAGCTCTGTGCTTTCCTCCCTCCACCTCTGTGCTCCCTTTAGAGGTCTCCTGTAGAGAAATCAGGCTTTTTTAAAATTTAAGCACTATTTTTTGGAAGCAAATAAGCACCAAACATTCATGTGGCAGAGTCTCCTCGCTGACCCTAATCTCATGCTGTTGGAGGGAGCAGGATCACCAAGGTCAGTGAAAACACTGAAGTGCTATCCATGGAAGCCGAACTATTTATTGAAAACAATGATCTTTCACATAGATGGCAGAGCCAAATGGTAGACGTTTTAAGTAATAGGTAAAAGATGGACAGTAACAGGCAAAGCCAAAATGCAAACTTGGTCAGGCCCTGCCTGACCCCAGGGCCTATACGGGGACATTCCCCTAGTCACAGGCGGTAGACACAGGGCCCTCAGGCCAAATCCAGCCCTCCACCTTGTTTTATCCAGCCCAGAACCTCACTTCTACCGGTGACAGCACTGAGCTCTCGCTTAACTGTTAAGAAGTAGTTACATTTATAATGTCCTAAAATTACATTCAGCCCTTTGAAAGCAACAGCAAGGCTGATGTGTGGCCCCCAGTGAAAATGAGTCTCACGCCCCTGCTCTGGGCTGTTCTCAGCACATTAGTCACCACTTCGTTTTCCCAGGATGCCACCCCATCTTGTGGCAAAGCTGACCTCCCACCCTGGAGACTCACCTCTTGTCTGTAAGATGGCCCTGCCCATCAGCTGTTATATTTTGTTCTCTAAAACCTGGTGGGTTGACCTTAAGGGTGACAGCCCAGCCCAGTCAACCCGACTGCCTTTTACCTGAGGTTTCAGATGATGAATTCAGGCCAGTGCATTTTAATTTTTGCTGACTTGTTTGGCCTTTCTGGGTTACTTAGTGAGACAATATAAATCCGCACTCAAGCAGCCAGTTCTCTAGACCCTGGAGAAAGTCCAGTAGTTTCGGGACGAAAGGAGACCACCAGGCAGAGGAAGGAGATGATGATGGAGGCAGAGAGAAAAAGGTGGAAGACAAAGTAGAAGCAGCAGGAAGGGAGGGAGAGGGGGAGTTCGTGCTGGACGCCCCCAACACGGCTCTGCTCGTGGTTGGCGTGAAAGCCAGTGTGCTGAAACTTCGCTGCTTTTATTCCTGTGTGAGTTGGGGTTTCTGTGTTGTGTAGCTCAAAGCTTTATGCAGGCTCTCAGTCTGCAGCTAGCCATGGGGACAGTGCAGTCCTGAGACCCAGCTGGGGTAGCCCAGCTTCACACTGGTTGGGACAGCTGATGGGCACTGGCTCCACTGCTACAGGACCTTTGCTGGAAGGAACTGTTGTTGGAGGGGACTGTTGCTGGAGGGGACCTTTCAGGAAAGCAGTCCCTGCGGGACTCTGCTGCTCTTGCTGGCAAGGCTCTTTTCCAGGCACTCTCCCTGAGGCACAGCTGGCTCTGTGAAGCTGCCCTCACTGTTTGGCTCCCCACTGCCACACCTCCACAGGTCCAAAAGCCCTACTGCTCAACATCTTCAGCAAATCTTTTTTTTTTTCTTTTGAGAAAAGTAGACCTGCTTGGCCCTCCACTTTCACACAAGCTGGTGTTCACTCCCACCTCTCACAGTCTCCAAGTCTGCAGAGGCTTCGCACTTTACCTTCAGTCCGCGTCATTAGGTCAATGACATCAGCACCTGCAACTCCCTACCTGGACGTCATCAGTCTTTCAGGACCCCTCTATAGGGCAGTGACTTTACACATCAGGGAGAGATGTAGAAAATGGCTGAGGCAAACAAATCTTCCAAGCTGGTGGGAAGCACCCTGCGTGCATTTCTAAAATGAACCACAAATGTTCCCTTGAAGACCTTCCAGACCTTAAGAGCACAGGAAAAAATGGGCTGAGAACAGTGAGCATGGCAGCCCCCCCCCGGTTACGGGTAGGTGCAGGACCCCTCTACACGGTGCAGACTGCAGAGTGCTACCCACTTGCAGCAGAAACCAGAACAGCCCGAGAGAGCTGCCAATTCCCCGGGAAGCACATGGGATCCGCTTCCCTGGCACACGTCAGCTCGAAACCTGGAATCTTTCTTCTAGAGACGTAACTGAAGGCTAGTGTATCAAATATCATTATTAACGCTAATAATTGTATGAAAGCTCACCTTTCTTTAGTGTGTTCCTCTTGCCCAGCTGTTTAATAAGAGACCACTAGACCAGAGCGATACTGTGATGGAGGGAGATGGAGGCATCTTAGTTTATGAAATGTTCCCATTTTATAAAGGAAGAAAACATAAACAGAGGGAAGTTACCTACTTTGTGAATGCTGTAAAATAAAACAGGAAAATTACTAGTTATTTTAAGGTTGCTGCCCAGCGACATTGCTTAAATATACATAAAAATAGATCTTAATAGTAATTTCCATAAGAACTCCTGAAAGTCTGTAGAAATTAAAAATGGGATTGAGTTATTAGTTCTTTGGTAACACATCCTGGGACTTTTAATCTTGATTTCCATTTTTTAAATGTAGTTGTACTACAACATGATGATAAAATATACTGATTTGGGTTATAATTATCTACCTCAAATGAAGCAATGCAGTACCTTTCAAAGCATGCTTCCTACTTTTTAAAATGGTTTTTACTAAAGAAGGGTTTGTGATGCTATGCCTTTGAGTAGTCAGCTAACACTGCTACCTGAAAGTTTTCTGGAACACAGCATTGCAGAGAGATGACACGTGCGATAGTAAAATACATATTTCAAATACATTTTGGATTAGTTCGATGGTCAAAGACTTCTGTATAAGCGCTTTCCATGAAGATAAGTGTTTCCGAAGATAACTGGTATTCCCGCCTTGCATTAGTGGCTGTCTGTGGGCAGAGTCCCCGCGGCTGGCATCTGGGGAGCTGGCACTGCAGCCGGGATGTCAGTAGCACCACTGGCATCCAGAATTGGTGATGTGGGAACAGCTACTCAGACAGGCGGGAGTGTGAATGCAGCTACAGCTTGAACTCCATAAGTTGGTGCTGGAGAAAAGGTGGGTGAGTGTTGGGGGTGTCAGGGCAGCCAGCTGGGGAACTGAACGGGATGTGAGGCCAAACACGGGAACCTGTACCACACAGAGCACGTGGGAGCCAGTTTTAAATAAGGGACACTTCTTAGTTTGTTTTCCAATCACCTATTTTCCCTAGTAGGTTTGTTTGTTTTCTGTTGGAAATTTAAATATGAGGGAAACAATTTGGGATTCTCTGTCTATCAACTTATCAGTCCAGAAGAGGCTCATGGAATGCTCACTTTTGAACTGCCTCCGAGGGCCAGGCTTCCCGCTGAAGCCGGAGCTTCTCTTAGTCATGAGGAGGCTTTTTATAGCAACGAACTCCATGGCATGCTTGTCCGGTTTGATAAAGGCAACTTCTGAAACCAGAGACCTGTGCCAGTGATGTTTGCTGGTGGCGGTGTTAACAGGCTGTTTGAAGACTAACAATCTCTTACAGATGTGGCAAACCTTCATGGCATCACCCTGGTCAGCGACTCCAACAGGGTCTGGTCTGGTCATTGTCAGGGTCTGCAGGGGACCAGGGAGCTGGCCCAGGAGCAGGCTTCTGGGCTCCCGGTCCTTGCTTACAGTGCCCCAGGCAGCACAGAAGTCAGTCTTCAATGGCTGCAAACAATTTAATCATAATCTCAACTTCCTTTTGATCCGTGTTCATCATAAACTAATGCATTTGAGTGCTAAAATGACAATTCAACTCTTAGTACTTCTTCTGACATTGAAAAGTGTTGTATTTTTCTGTTTCAGATTTATTCATCCTAAATAAAGAGAACAAATTTGGGGAATTAAAAATTGGTAAACCTCTGGTTGTTTTTTTGTTGCTGTGTCTAGTATATTTTAGCTTCTAAATGCTCAGAAAATTGTTACATATATAACCCAATGTATAAATTTATGGTAAGCTGACTGACAAATACAAAGAGGAATTCCTGTTTTTTTCCTAAAGATCACTCGATTGTGTAAAATTATTCAGAATATTTAATGATATAGTTGGAGATCAGGAAGACAATTTAGATGCTTAGTTTTTCCTTATTCTAATAATAAGCAAGTTTTCACAACATCTGTGATTGAATTGGTAAGTTGTTACTCTGACTTACACTTTCATTCACATCCGGGGCTCAGTTGCTCTGTGGGTGAGGGTGGTCTGGGAATCTTGTGGTGGGGCATAGCCTGGCATAACTTCCTTTGGGCTGGGGTGGCCCTGTGGCCCCAGCTTTAGTTATGGGTGTTCCTGGGGCTCAGCATGTGGGGCTTTCTCAAGAAGTCAGGCTGCTGCTGGTACTTGAGTTGGCACCATGCTGCTCTCTCATTGAGTGAGGACAGGCTCCGGACCCAATGGAGCTGGGCCCCAAGATGTTCCGATGGTCCAGGTGGGCGAGGACCAGGAACATGAGCTTTGCTCTGTGTGGGGGAGTGTGCAGAACTCCCCGGGGGACCTCTGCAAGCAGCAGCTGAGCTCCGGGAAGGGATGGGGTGACATGGAGTCCCAGCAGGGCTGGCCATCGCAAGAAGCTTTCTTCCCAGAGCAGAAGGGGGCATCTGACCCTTCCACAAACTGTAAGAGGTCATCCTGAATGTCCATCCAAGACAACACAGGACTTATTGAGGATGAAAGCCAATTATCAGGATTAAAACACATTGTGGGGAATGTCAGGTTGAACAACGAAAACAGGTGGGGAAGATATACCAAAAAGAAAATTCCCCTGGGTCTCAGAGGGAAAGAAAAACAATGTGGAATTGATGAGAGGAAATGGAAGTTGTCCAAAGGTCGATTAAGGAAATTCAATCCGTAAATAAAGAAAATTCCAGAAAGAGAAACTTCCAATTTCAAATTCAGGTAGGCTAAGAATTACAGAAAAAAAAAACAAAACAGAAGAAGGATTTAGGAATTTAGCCTGGAACAGGCAGGACAGATGCCTTGAGGACCAGGTGTACCTGGTTATTGACTGCAGGTTCCTGAGGCCCTGCTTCCATGACTACTGACAGCCCTGTCTCCAACACACTGCAAACACACACACACACACACACACACACACACACACACACACACACACACACACTGCCACCTCCCTGCCTGGACACTTCAGTGCATCCCGCAGGCCTCAGTGTGTGTGTGTCTTCTGGGAGTGCTCCCTTCCCCCCTCCACACTCGCTGCCAGACAACTCAATTCCCAGCAAAAGCCTTTGTTAGGTTGGAGCAGGTGAAATTGATTATTGGAGATGACGTCTGTTGAAGGGCTGAAGTATTGGCAATTTCCTGTGCTAGTGGGTTCTCCTCTGAACGCTGCTGGATTCCAATCATGCCATCTATTGTTGGGTTCCCCTCTGGAGTCTAGATATGAAGCCTAGGGGGTTGGGGGGACAAGTAGTCTATATGCCATGTGTCCCAAATGCCCAGAACTCTCTCTGAGCTAAATATCTGTCAAATAAATGGATATTTATCATGAAAATTCTTGAAATGGCCTGTAAAACCCTGTACAACCTGAAAGTCAGGAACTATAGGGCTCTCAGTGGGACCACATGACCAATTCTTCCCAATGGAACTGGGAGAAGTTAGCAAAAGCCACTCCCAGAGTTGGTCTCTAAATTGCTCATAGGTTCTCCCAACTCTTTTTTGCCCGGTCACCAACCAGATGCCCAGCCCTGGGCCTTCTGGGAGGCTTGTGAACAGGGCAGAGTTTCTTTCCTGTGTGGGGTTTGCATGACTGGTGCCACTACCACCCCGAACCTGTGGACTGTTCCTTAGGTGAGTGGAAACAACTTTCTAGTGTGCCAAACTCCTGGCATTTTGGAGGTTTCCTGGCAAAGTGGTTAGTGGCTACCTTCCTAACAACAGCTTAACTTGTTAGCTTGGTTCTTACCTTATAATCAGTAAATAATACTATTGTTCTATAATGCATTTCCACAAGAATATCCAGTGTTAGAATAAAAACAGGGTGTCTTTCCAAACCGCTTCATAAAATAACAACAAACTAAAAAAAATTTATGTAAAATACAAATATTAAATAATCAGTCAAAGGATAAAGAAAGAAACAAGGGATCAGAAGTAAGACCAAACAGAAAAATTGGAAACATAATTGTAAACATCAGGAATGGTATTATGTCACCTGTAAAAATAAAGACAAGTTTTATTTTTTACTTACTTAGAGATTTCTTTATTTTTTATCTTGTTTAATTGCACTGGCTGGAACCTCTTTTACTTGCTTCATTGCATCAATGATTATAGAATTCTTGGATAGACCAGGATTTTTTTTTGGCACTTTTAATAAACATGTTAACCCACTACCTTCTTGCACACATTCTTCCTTCTGGAAGGTCAGTACTTAACCTCTCTACAGGTTCTGTGTGCATGGCGAGTTTCTGTTCTCCTGTTCTTTTAAGGTTTTTGCTTTGTTTTGGGGTTTCAACAATGTCACCATGATGTGTTCAGTTGGGACCTCTCTGTATTCATATTATTTAGACTCTGTTGAACTTTTTGAACATGAAGATTTTTCATCAAACTTGGGAAGTTTTCAGCTATTATTTCTTAAGGTATTTTTCTGACACTTTCCATCTCTCCTGGGCACCCTATTAGACCTATATTAGTATATTTTATGGTGTCTCATAGGTCTCTGAGGCTCTGTTTTTTTCTCACTCTTTTTTATCTTTTGTTTTTCAGATGGAGTATTTTCTCTTGATCTATATTTAAGTTTGTTGACCCTTTATTCAGCCAGTCTGAATACTCAATTTTCATTTTGGTTATGATAATTTTCAACCTGAGCATATGTCTTTTAAATTGTTTTTTAAGTAGTCTTTCTTTGCTGATGAGTCATTATCATTGTGTTTTTATTTACCTTTGCATAGAATTCTTTTAATTTTTGAACACATTGGGTTGGCCAAAAATCCATTTAGTTTTTCCTATAAAATAAAAGACACATTTAAAAATTTTCCCCAGTAGCTTTTTAACTTGGATATTTTGAGTATGTCAGCTATCTCATGCATGGTATAACACTGATTCTCTCAGTTAAAGTTTTGATTTGATTGCTATCAACTTCAACTGGTCTATCCTACCAGGGACCACCATCCAGCAAGAAATCCCCAGCATGAAACTTCACAAACCACTTTTGTCATGTTCAATCAGTCACAGCACCTTCTCTAGACATTGCACAAATCTTGGTGTTTCAGTTGTATTTTCACCTTTCATGTAAGTATAAAGCATAATATGTTGAGCAAAAACATTTCCGATTTTCTTCCATCTTTAATATTAAAATGGCTACATAATAATTCAACAATTTTGATAAGTTTTTAATAAAAGTGCACATTGCTATGATAGCTGTCACAATGCACTCTAACAAAATTGGTTCAAATAAAGGTAAAGACAGTTAAGTGCTACTACAGAAAAATACCAGACAAACTTTTTGGTCAACCCAAAATTTATAATAACTGCTGTGAAGTCTTTGCTGATTTCAACCTCTGGGTCCTCTCAGAGAGTTCCTACTGACTGCTTTTCCCCTTCAGATGGATCACGTGTCTCTGTTTCATTGTGTGTTTTGAAATGTTTGTTAAAAACTTGCTGTTTTGGGTGATATATCATAGTAAATCTGGATTATGATTCCCCTTCTCTGTGGTGTTTGTCATTGCTGGTTTTGATTTTTGTTTGTTTAGAGAGTTGCCTGGATTAACTCTATAAATTCTGTTTACCCTGAAGTGTGTGACCACTGACATCTTTTAGTTTTTACAAAAATTCTTGTTTTATATCCAACCTTGATTTCATAGAGTTCACTTCTGGTCATCACAGCTTAGTACTCAGACAAGGACTGGTCAGAGGGGACACCAAAACACCTTGAGCTCCTGAAGTTTCCGTCCTTTGTCAATAAATCTATGTGTGGGATGGGTTACCTTAACATGGCTGGGTTGGGTTGGGTACCTTAACTGTTAGGTAACAGTTAAGAAACACTGTTACCTTATGTTTCTCTCTCTCTCTCTGTCCACAGAGATCACTATTCTATTTAACACCACATGCCACGTCAAATGAAGTTGGCCCCTCTGGCAGCTGAGTAGGTGGTTCCCACGGCCTGCCCAGCATGAGGACAGGCACGAAGCACTGCATTGTGGAAGCTGGGGGTAGGTAGGCATGGGGCCATCCCAGGAAAATGCCATACACCTCTGTGTTCTCACCTCAGGTTCAGAGGTGTTCCTTGAATATGTGAGTCTCAGTTTCTGAGATACACATATTCAGAGTCCTGAAACACTATTCTTGACAAGATAGTCCAGTTTTGTCATTGCTTTTTGGGGAGATTTGTCTAGTGTCTCACTCCACCATGCCTGAAATTCTACTCATCCAGGATGAAAGTCAAGGTTAAAAAAGAGTAAAAATAAAGTGTCAATATTTCTTGGTTGATATGGCCACCAGAGCAGAGAGTTGGGCAGAAATATTGATGTATTATTGCTAATTCTGGGCCATCTTAGGACTTTTTCATATTTCTCTAGCAAGTCCAATTTTACCCAGGACTTCTCATGGAAATGTGGTACCATATTTTGAAGCACCAAGAGACAGAATATGTACAGTTCAGAATTCTTCAGTTATTACTAATATTTCTTAGAGAATGTGACATTATTAGAAGTGTTGCCCTGGAAGCAAGACATCAAACAGAAGTTCTTATCAGCCATCTCCACCATTCTCAAGACACGTGCTAAGAACGCCGTGCCATTATTTCCAGATAGGATGACCTTGGTCTTGCCGAGACCCTTCCTGCTTAGAAAAGTTGCTCCTGTGTGTTCTGTGCCTGCAGAATTTGCCTACAGGTGATACATTCCTGTCATTTAATCACCCGGATGCTGGATGCATAATTTATTGTTGCATTCAAAGGGATTCGCACAGACATTCTCCACACAGGTGGAGAGTGGAGGGAGCGGAATCAATTGTTCATCTCAACAGGACACAGTCTGAAGTCCTTCATATGCTCAGGAGGCTCCTTCCAGCCGATTATTCCACAATTGGACATCGGTCTTTTTCCACTGACACACAGAACTGTAAAACAACAACAGCAGCAGCAAAAATTTCAGGACAGAAGCTTCTGTAGAAGGGTGATTCTTTTATTGATTTTATATCTATTAAATTCAAAAATTGTGAAAACCAGCCTTAGAGTTAGAAGTCAAGTATTAATGTTTTCATGTACAATAGAAACCTTTCCCTATATGTGTGTTTTCCTTATTTCAGAAGCATCTCTTCCACATAAACAATTCAGAAATTATAACTGAACAAAGATGAAACTTCAAATCAAGCCCACTGCCACGACCCAGAGATCATTCTTATGCATGTCAGTGTGCATCCTTAAGGCGCCAGGATGATGCGGCACATTTTCTTCTGTCACCGACTCACAGCACTGTGTTTTCTCTTCAGAGTCTACACGACCTGCTGCTACCTGCAATTTCTTGCTACCATCAATTCTGTTTTAATAACACCTTTGTTCATAATAATTTTCAGGAGCTTTGAACATTTTTAGATTGCATACCTAAAACAGGGAATTCTAGGTGGAGAGATCGGTAACATAGTCAAGGAACTGTGTGTTATCCAATTGCCTTCCCAGTGCTGAGAGGTTGTCCCGTCAGCACTCCTGAAATATTTTTTAGCAGCATGTTTGTGCAGATTGTTTTTTAAATGAACTTTACTTTCTTAGAACAGGTTAGATTTACAGAAAATTGTAAAGATAGTAAAGAGAGTCCCCATATATCTTGCACCCAGTTTTCCTATCATTAATTTTTTCTATTAGAATGGTGCCTCTGTTACACCTAGTGAACCAGTATTGACATGGTATTAACTCAAGTTCGTATTTCATTCAGATTTCCTTAGTCTTTACCTAAAGTCCTGTTTTCTGATCCAGGATCCTGTCCAGCATACCGTAACGTGTTTAGTGAGCATTCTTGGCTTAGCTCTACGAGTCATGAGGGATAAAATAACATATCATCAACAGGTGAAGGGCTTAAAGAAAGTTTTGGTAAAAGCCTCCTAAATATGTCTTTAGAAAACCATTGTCAGGTTAAGTAAGATGCCTGATGCTAGGTCTGCGCCAGAGAGGAGCGTGGGCGCTCAGTCCAGTTCCCAGCATCTTTCCCGTGTGCTGAATGGCCATCCCTCTGGCCTGGTGCTTCAGGATTTCTCCTGCCCAATGCCTGGAGGTGCCAGGGATGCTCATCGCTATCTCACAGCCCCAGAGGAGATGGGTGAGCAGTGACAGTGTGCAGTGTAACAGATAGTGACCTGAAATCACAATGTCAGGACACAAAGCTTGCTCTGCAGGTGGCTGCAGATGGCCTTGGGAAAGCCACTCTGCTTCTCTGGGGGTTATTCCTCTTTTCTAGATGTAGCAAGTGTTGCACATTATGTTCTTTAAGCTCCGTGTTCTGTGTGTCTGTGTTCTGTCTTCATTCTCACAGTGGCCCGAACTCCTGGGCACTTTCTAAATGAGGTATGGACGTGAGTGACCAGGGTGACGTCTGCAGTCATACTTCCAGCTGCTTTAAGTGTGAGAGTCCCAAACATATGCCCTTTTTACCTTTGGTGATTTGGTGCTTTTTCACAAAGGAAAGCAAAATGAATGGCACTATTGATTTTCAGAACTGACTCTTCACAAACCTGTTTTGTGTTGTACTTTTGAAAAGAAACTTCACCTGAGAATATGTTTTCATTTTTTTTAGAAAGAAAGGGAGAGAATAAGGGGGAGAGAGAGAGAGAGACCAACATCAATGCAAAGAGAAGCATTGATTGGTTGCCTCTCATACAGGCCCAGAATGGGAATCATATGCACTTGGACCAGGGATCAGACCTGTAACCTAGGTATGTGCCCTGGCTGGGAATTGAACCCGCAAACTTTCCCTTATGGGACAATGCTCTAACCAACTAAACCTCAATGACCAGGGCTTGGGTTGTACTTTATTGTTGGTGTTCATTGAAGTAACAGCAAAATGGTGGCATTATGATTTTTTTCTAATAAATTACCAGGCACTCATATTAAGAGAGCCAGTGAAAATCTAATAGGGTTCTTACTGTTCACTCAGTAAGTTAAAAAAAGCATATTATAGTGCCCCTTTAGCAAACACCTTGGATTTTACCTGTCATAAATTTTATAAAAATATAATTTAGAAGCTGTGCAATGACCTAAACTAATTCCCTAGGATTCCTGGGTCAGAGATTATAAGTGTTAAAAAGAAAAAGAAGGAAACAAAACTTTTTTGTCTTATTTCTAAAACACAGCTTGATTTTTCTCCTTTCCCCCAAGTACTGAGAATTGTCTTCCATTTGAATCTCGAGGGACAAAACCAGGCACATTTTCCTACCTTTGAGGAGGGAAGATAGCAGAAAACGATGCAACAATTTTGAGGGAAGTTATAGAAATTTTTCAGTCCCAGAAATGGTAGAAAGAATTCATGCCCTTATAAAGCGGGAGTGAAATGTGATTTCTCTTTATCACCCTCACACCTGGTTTGCACCAGTGTCATTGGAAATGACTTTTCCAGTTTGTTTAAGCTGTTGCTCCCACACAGCAGGTGCCATGTGTCCATCTGCCCCTGAACATGCTGTGATATCAGGGAAATTTCATGCCTTTCCTTCCATTCCATGCCTAATTCATCCCACAATTCTCTGCATAAAAACTGTCCCTCTGTTAAACCTTCCATCCTGCCTCCTTTGGGACCTCTTAAATTGATTAACTTTTTGTTCCCAAATTCTAGCATGGCTCATGGCCTATCACTCTTTTAAGACTAAGAATCACAATGGCAAACATTACTGTGACCTTTAACGTATAGACACATCAGCCCATTGTGTGAAGTAAACATATTTAATCTTCAGAACAGTCCTAAATGATGGTCTCCTTTTTGTGGATAGAAACACTGAGGCTTTGTGGAGGCCCATACCTTACTCAGGTCCATTGCTAGAACGAGCAGGATAGGGTGCGAATCTAGCCACCAAACGTGATCCGTGATCTCCTCCTCTCTCCCTTCCAGGATTATCTGCTGCACTGAGCCTTCAGAACTTTGGGTCTCTGTGCTCACATCCAAAAGCACACCTGTTTCCTGAGTTTATTTTTGTCCTGCCTCTGCCACCCCTTTCTGTCAGGTGACCATCCTTGGCACCTGGCTCAGGGCTACCCTTCGCCCTACTATCCTCCATCCTGGGGGCCTCTGCTGGACAACACATCCAACACTCTGATGCCTTGATTTCATGACCTTCTGATGTTCAGCTGCCTTCTCCTACTTCCCTGGCCACCCACTCCTATGTCAGTTGAGACCAGCTCAGCATCCACAGGTCCTGCCCTCCCCAAGTCATACATCCAAGATTGTACTCCCCTGTCACTGTTTTGTGACTCAAGGCCCACTCTGGGATTTCTGCAGGCCCACTTACGGTCAGCCCCCGTCTTTCTCCATCTCTTTCTTATCCAGCTTAGATTCCACATTTGAGGGTTTCGACCATGCTCTTGGTCACAGGTTATATAGCCAAGTGCTTGTGAGGGAAGTCTTACAGCAGGGTGGCTGGTGTCCCTCACTGTTCGGGACCACTCATTTCCAACAGGCCCTGACGCTGCTCCAGGGTTCCCCTCTGTCCTCACGACTGCTTTCCTCCCACGGGTCCTGCTCACCAAGGCTCCTCCCCACAGCATTCCTACACTAGCTTCATCCCCCAGCGTCAGAGATAACAGAGGCCACCAGAGAACTTCATCCTTTCACAGGGAATCGCATGGCCCTCTGCTTTGTTTCTGCTCCTGCAGAGAAGCTGCTCTCTCACCATGGATCCCACTCCCTCTATTTAGGAGCCTTGCCCTGTGGGTCACACCTTTTTGCTCTTGAATATAGAGCCTGTAGCTCTCCACAGTGTCTTTGCTGTCATGCTCTGGCCTCTCCCGTGGAGTAAGGTGGAGCAATGCTTCTTGGAGGTGCCATGTCCCTGCACCTACTGTCCTGTCTTGTTTCCTTCATTCATGGAGAACTTCTGAAAGATAGGCTTATATTAAATCTCCATGTTCTCACTTCACATTTACTTTTCCAATCAACAACATATTTTTTCACAGTCAGCATTTTAAATTATTTCTTAGCATCCAAAAGTCCTTGACTTATGGTGGCCCTGTTACATTTATACTTTTCCTGTTGTCTTCTTTTAAAATATTAAATGTACTAATTTAAAGTTCTATTTAGGTTGTTTTGTTAATTCTATTTCCCCGGGACTAATTTCTACCATTTGCTGACTTTGTTTTATGGTATTTTCCCCTCAGTGTGTTACGCAGTTTGGTGTTTAAGATTGTCTCTTGTTCTACTTCTCTATAGCAATTTGTTTAGTGATTGATGGCCCCTTTCCCCTGAAGACCTCAGTTTAAAGCCCATGTTTAAAGTGTACTTTCTCTCTGTCTAAAGGCCTCTGATCTAAACAGGTTTCTTCCCACACACCCAACATGGAGCTGTGACACTGAGCGGTGAAGACTGTGGTGCACAGTCTGGCTCGGGAAGGGGAGAACGGCAGTCACAGCATTTCTGAACTCCCACCAGCACACATCCTCATGTCCTCGGTGAGTTCCCAGTCCTCAACCCTGGGACAGAGGCCCCACAGCTCCTGGACCTTCCCCTGGGCTCCCAGTTCTGCCTTTTCTATAACAAGTGGATTGTGCTTGTACCAGGTACTGTTCTCTGCCTGCTTCCTGCCCAGGGAAGTTTGGGGAACTCCAAAGACCTCTTTTCATTATGATCATCTCAGTCCTTTGTAGTCAAGTATAATTCCTTTAAAAACTCTGTGGGATTTTTATGTATCAATTTATAACCCATTGCATTAGAGAAGAGGCACATTCACAAATCTGTGTGAGATAAATCCTCCTCTGCCTTGGAGGCCTGTGGAGCTGCTTAGAATAATGTCCTCCAGGGTCTTTGACACACCAGTGTTTAGCTGAAAGGGTCCGGGCAACATGTCCCTGGTCTCTTTTGGTTTAACAAAGAGGGTACACACTATCTTGCCTCGAATTATTCCAGCATCTTATTTTCGTGTAGCTATGCCTTGAATTCCATGAGGCTACAATTTACTGGCAACACTTTTAACTTGATCTTTGCCTGATGGCCATCTCTTACTGGAGAACCTTTGCCACCTGAAGAGACTGTCCTGGACACTTTGCCTTTCATGTGCCCTCTACTCAAAAACTGAATAGTTCTCTTGAGTTCCTCTCTCTCCTCTCATTGCATCATAGACAGCAAGAAGAAGGCAGGTGGCACTTTCAATATGCCACCTAGAAATTTCCTTAGTGAGATCACGATGACTGTTAGGTACATTTGCTATGTCCTGTGTAACTACAGGCAACCACATAATAAGGGTTTCCTTTTTTCTGGCCTCTACTAACATTTGCTCACTTCCCTTCAAGCCCTTCCAACAGCCTTATCAAAATCATTCAAATTTCTACCCAGCATCAGTCTCAAAACCAATGTCACATGTTTCCGGTTTTGTTTTGGCAGAATCTCAGCACCGAGGAACATATTCTGTTCTAGTTCTTTGTTGCTACCTAGCAAAACACCCCACCATTCAGTGATGTGAAAGAACAACCACTCATTATGGTCGCAGTGTGCGGGTGAGGAATTGGGGAAAGGGTTTGGCTGAGTGCTGCTCCCTGGGGCTGCTCCTGTGTCTGCGGTCAGAGGCAGGCTGGCTGTAGTGACATGAGGGCTTTGCTGGGCTGGGTATTTAAGGCAGCTCACTGAAGGCTAGAAAAAGAAAGATGCTGGCTGCCACTCACAGCATGGTGGCTGGGCTTCAGGAGACCACGTCCTGAACAGAAGCACCTGAAAGGGAGTGAACCTAGAGACCAAATCCGAAACTCTGGCCTTTCCTCACCTGGAGCTGGGAGTCATGCCATGTTACCTCTGCTCACAGTTTGTGTCATGATGAGACCCATGGCCAGCCCTAGATCAAGAGGAGGAGAGTTAGACCACAGCTCTGCCACGATGTGCCCTGTGCGTGATGGTCAATATTAGATAAGCATTTGTTGAAGAATGGGTGGACATGCTTGGAAAAAAATCCTAGAAAGCTTCCTCGTGGTGTGTTCTCTCACTGCCTGCCTTCTGCTTCTCTGCCCTGGGCTCAGATCTCTGCTCTCACTTTCTGTTTGGCGCGAGCAGTTCCCATCTCCACCTCCCTCCCTGGTCCAGGTCTCTGTTGTCTTGTTTCTTCTTGTGCCCAGTCCTGTGTCTGAAGCTTTCAATAAACAAATAATGAAAAAGTGACTGCGCAATAGTAAATCTTCTACTGATTTGTAGAGCCTTCTCTAAATAATAATGCTCTTTCTTCACACAATTTTTGAGCTGTGGTAGAGAAACAAGCTTCCTCCTTGCCTGTGGGGAAGTTCAACCTGAAGTTTCTCCTGCAAGCTGGGGTGTCGCTATCCACCGTGCTACAAAAATCCCTGAACCGGGGTGCCCTGGGCAATCTGCTGTGCATGTTCATCCGGCTCCCTGCTTGTCTGGACATTTGCCTACACCTGTTCGTCCATGCACTGAGACTGTATGGGCGTGTCTGTGTAATCGGTCTCTCTGTCTACCTGTCTCTCCATCTACCTGTCACCTATAATCTCCATATCTATGTAATAGATATAGTGCTACAGTGCTGCACTGAGGGTCCCTGTGGTTTTAAAAAGTCCACTTTTGAACTCTCATTACTTCATCTCAGTTAAATAATCTCTTTAAAATACCTTATCATAGTTACTTCTAATGCAGTGATTTTCCTTTTTTTGGTATATGAATGTCATATTCACTCTTTTCTAAGATTTCTGGCTATCTTTAAGTACCTCTTTATTCCTAATTACGATAAACCTCAAGCTATGGTTGAAAGTTTTGTCTGTTCTCGCTGCACTATTGTAGAAACCTGTTTTTTAATGCAATAATAATATCGTCTACCACTGAACTATTTTATAGGACACTCCTAGGAAGTTGTTCATCCCCAGATTCTGACCAGTTGCCTCGTTAGAGTGGCTGAAGAATCTCTCATCTTCTTTACTTGTTTGTGTGCACGTGTGCGGGGGAGGCATACATGGGAGATGCCAGTGAGAATGCTACGATGCTCATTCATTATCATTGACATTTAAAGCCAATATTATCTTTAGGATCCAATGAAGTCACTGAACTTGGATCCAATATGATGTCGTATTGTTAAAAAAATTCCCCTTTCCCTATTTTCTATCTACCTGCAGTCCTGCACTCTGGCTGTCTTTCTCATACCTTAGTTTTATGTACTTAACACTACACATATATCATTTATTTATAAGTATATAACTATTATGTATATAAATGTGTTGTTTATATTATATATATTCTTTTTTAACAAGTATTCTATATCATCTGAAATATGTATAACCTCTATTTTATCTCTCTCTCTCTCTCTCTATATATATATATATATATATATGCAGATTATATATAAAATGATATAATGAAAACAGTGAAATTCCTCCTGCTTTCCCCCATTCCTTACATTTATACATTCGGGGTCTCTCCTGTTACATGGTTGTGAGTTATCAATGAGGTGGGTCTTCACATTAAAGGGAAGAGCTAACTGCATTTAGCCCCTGCATATAAAGTCATATAACCAAAATACACACTAATAAACAGGAACTACTGGAGAATGTTTGCTGACTGTGATAACAGATATGACCCTTGTAAGTCCCACTTTCTTTAGTGACAGGGAGGTAAGGATGTGTGTCACACTGAGGGTCTGGGGGAACTGAGAAGGGTATGGGGAAAATGAAAAAAAAAAACAAAACAAAAAACCAATGATTTTTCTCACAAAGTAAAAGGTGTGCGTTAGTATTTTGTACTTGTCCTTTTAAAAATGTGTAACTCATGGTTCTATTAATAGGATATCAACAGCTATAATTAGAACATTCTTTCATGTTTTTGTGGTACACACATTTCATGATAAAAAGTGTATTTTTTTTTGTTTAAGGAAATGGATTTTAGCAAACCCCAAATCACATAATCACATAGCTTGTGGATATGACATGGGGACAGGAAATACCCATCCTGTTCTCTGTCCCTGTGTGGTCTCAGCCCTCCCTGTTGAGTAGAGTGTGAACAGAACCACCCTTCCTGTCCCTGTTCTAGGTACCTAGGCGGCCAGGCTGAAACAACAGTTAGGACCAGATTCTGTAGACCTTCAAACACGTATCCTAAGACAGACCAAATATCTGAGGAAAAAATATCTGACTAAATTAGTTTAAAAAGTGTTGTTTGTAAGTCCAAATCCCATGTAGTTCTTTATATCTATGCCCTATCAGGTACTTTAAACATATGTGTTGGTAGTTTATGTGTGTTTAAAAAAAGAGGCATTCATTAAAAAGATGAAAATAAATGTGCATAGACAATGATAAGACATATTATTTATAATAGTTATTTTTTTCCCCACGAAAATAGTGCATGTTAGTCAAAACTCGGCCTTGAAGAAGACACCAGCTATCAGTTTGTTAGTGCTCCAAGAGATTAGATTTGAAAACATATTTTTTTAAGTTCAGAGATACTGCAATTGTGAACAGAAATACGTATTTACGCGGGTGCTTCCTTTTTACCAACCTTTACCATGCCTTTACGATTGGGAAACTGTCACCTGGCACTTCATTTGGGGCACGCTCCACCGCAGGCAGGCATTCTGCACCCGCGTGGGTGGGGGCGCAGAGTCCTGCACCTGGGTCCTCCCAGGACAAGCAATGGACCGGTACCGCATCGTTGCCACCCAGTCACTCTCTCCAGACACGTGCAGTGTGGGCGCTGGGCCAACAGGTGGCAGAAACGCATTTGACTTGCTCTGCTCACGCTTCTCCGCATCTCGGGATGCCGCAGCCCAGGACCCTCGCCTAACCCCATCCCGGTAGAAACATTCCCCTTAGCTTCTGCTGGGTCTGGGGTCCTGGATCTGGCCCGGGTCTAGGACCAGGGCGGGTGTCTTGGTCGGGGCGGGCTGGCAGCAGAGCCCAAACGCGTCTCCCGGAGATGCGCCCTCTGCTGGCAGCCCTTGGACTCGCTGGTCCAAGCCGGCGCTGAGCTCCCTGCTTGCTTGGCCTGACAGGTGTGGAGTGGGACAGGTGCTCTGGACTGGCAGGTGTTGGTGGGCCAGACAGGATTTGGGTATTGCTTTGGCTGGGCCAGGTTTGGGAAGAAGTGCTCGGGCAGTTTGGGCTGGACAGTTGCTGAAGCTGGGCTGGGAAGAGACTTTTTAGGGCTGGGTATGGGCTCAGCCCCAGGAATTTCCTTCAGGGAACCCACCAAGGACAAAGGAGCCAGAAATTGGAAGCTTCTCATTATTCTTCTATTATTAATCATTGGAAGACTCACTTAAAGAGCTTCCCCAGTCTCTTCCTGCATGTAGTAATGGGAGTGTTGGGAACGCGTCTTTTCAGTAAAACTGCTGCCCCCTCCCTTTTCCACCCCCTTCTTTCTGGAAGGCTCTTGTCTGAGCGGTATGGATGGGAGGGAAGGTGAGCCTGTCACTCTGAGGTTCCAACTCACTGGAGAGGAGCCTCTCTTGAACCTGTTTTTAATGTGTCAAATCACGAAGTCACTTACCGACAATAAGGTGTGAAGGGGTTACAGCCTCCCTGGGGTCCTCCAGGAGCCTGTGCTGCTGCAGTGACAGGCCTGCCCGCCCAGCACCGGGCAGCCAGGCAGTGGGCCTGGGCGTCGAGGGCCCCACCCACAGGCTGTCATTTAGAAAGCCTCTGCTGTGAACTTTACCCCATTGTTGTCACTGGTAAAGATGCCTGGAGTTTGGAAGGCACCTCGTGGTTCCCTGTGTCCCTGCCTCTGCCTGCCCCTGAAAACCTGGCTTTGTGAGGGGTGCCTGTTGGCCTTTCCAAATGCCCTGGTTCATATGTTTATTTCCCCTGAGCCCATGTCCAGGGGGTTACATTATCTGGTCTCATCTTGTGGTGTTCTGACAAAGCAGGACCTACATTTAGACTAGGTTCATTTTCTGGCTTATTGTCTGAAACACCTTAGATTTGCCCCTTAGTAGAACTCGACATCATCTGTCTGCTCATGGGTAGTGAGCATTGCTGTGGTTCCTCGGGGAGAGATGTACAGATAGAGCCCACCTTTACAGAGGGTCTGTTCTGACTCAGGCACTAAGCTACCTGTTTACATGTGTAATCCAAGCCTCTGTACCTAATAAAATGATCCTACTGTTGTCTCATTCTGTGGATGAGGAAATTGAGTCTTTAAGTGACTGATTAGCTTCCTTGGAGCTGAGTGAAGACCCCAGCCTAGGTTTGTGCACACCAGACCCTGGGCACTGCAGCAGGCTGGACATCCTTCTGGAAGAAGGGAGGAGACTTGTGGGCACTAAAAGGAGGGGTCAGCCCTTATTAGCCTCACATGAGCGTGCATAGAACCCGGGATGCTCAAAACCCATCCTGTAGTAGAAATGAACCCCCACCATCTCCAATGGTCTCTTCTGGAGATTACTCCCCAGGGCTACTCATGGCTTCCCTCTGACCCCACATAATTGCCTTTTGAGTCTGACCAGGGCTGGGGGTCCAGGAGAGGACCTTTGACAAAAGCAGAGGTCATAACCCCTGATCCCAAGGTAGGGGTGGGGCAGTTATTTTAGGGTGAAGGACATCTATTCAATAAGCCTTCATAGACTGAAGATATGACTCTTGATTTCATCTGCACCAAAATTATAAGTGCTTTTCACATTTTAACTCAAAATTACTAAGTCCGGAGAAAAAGTGGGTAAATGGAATTTAAAAGGACAAAAAAATTTGAAATTTCACTTTTGCACCTAAATTTCTGAGTTTTAAAGGACCGGAGCTGTGTGTGGTCCTTTGAGGGACTGTGGCTCAAGGCCCACATGGCACTGTGGCTGAGTGACTGTCTGTTGAGGGGTGACTGGCATCTGATTTTGACTAAGGGGGTGAATTTATGAGGCTGACATTTTAAGAAGTCAAAGTTTTAGCTTATTTCAAAACCAGTGGAATGTATCTAAAGCTGTATTGCCTTCTGGTGGCAGTTTGTCCAAACTGAAGTCTGACTGAAGTAGCACTGACCTTTTAAGAGTCTCTTGAAAATGCAAGGTGGTGATGCTCGGGGAAAGCGCACCACTCTTTCCGCCTTCAACTGATACCATTGAAAAATGGGATGCAAAGACTGGAAGATTAATTGCCAATTCTTTTCATAGACGTTGGTCAGGACAACAGGAAAACCAAACAGAAGGGACATGAACCACCCAGTCGAGAAAAGAAAACCAGATCGCCCAGTACACCTTTAACAACCTTCAGCCTCATGGGAGCAAAGGCGTGCAAATTAATAAACCAAAAAAAAAGGGCACTAGCACACTTCCCCATCGTGCTGACACATATCCACGTGCCATAGCTGTCGGCGCTGGCAGCGGTACGGCGAGGAGGGCCATTTGTGAATGGGCGGTCAGTGGACGCATCCATCAGTTCAACTTTAATGGGAAGCGTGTTGGCATGTTTATCAAGTGCACTTTGTTTAATGGCTTTGACCCAGTGATTCCCCTTCTGGAAAAGGGGAAAAAAAAACACAAGGAAACCAAAAGTCACACAAATAATCTCATCGCAGTATAGTTTATAACTGGGTAAAGCAGCAATCAGCCCACTTTCTGTAAGAGCAGGATGATGCCAAACTCCATTTAGTGAGTCAGGTGATAAGAATCCCTGGTGACTGAGAAGGTGTTTGCAAGGCTGTTCTAAGACAGAGACCATCAAGTGCTGGAACACTATGAGAAAAACAAGATAGAAAATTGTAAAAACAGGTCACATATAGTGGCAAAACCCATCTTTCTCTCTTTCAAATATCTTGAGGAGGTTTAATGAGTAACTTACAAAGATTTATTATCTTATATGTCTCATATTTTCTAAAGATATGTTTTGCTTTCATAATCATAAATGGTAAAAAAGGCGTTTCACCACAGAACAATTGGCCTGCTGTTGTACCCTGCCCTTGCAGCATTCTTAGGAAATGCTGTGTTTTAGTACCGCCATTGGCTCAGCGTCCTAAGCCACCTGCCCACAGCTTTTCCCTGACAGGCAGCTCACAGAATCACTCTGCAGCACTCAGGGTGCCGAAGGACTCCGGATGCATTTGGGCTGTGAAGGTCCCTGCTAGCTGCCATGGCTCAGGGGGTGCCTCTGTGGCACAGGGGGCCCTGGAAATCAGGGAGACCAGTCACGGAATCTCAGTCCTGTGTAACATTCCGGCAAGTCCTGAGTTCGGTGCAGGGAATGAGAACAATGGCCGGGGGACTGGCCACAGCTTGGTTGTTTGTGTTGAAATGCTCACCAAGAGGTCACCTTGGGAGGGAGGAAGACAAGCAAACGTACTTAGCAGACTTGCCAGAGTGGCCCTGTTTTAACACGTGCTGTCGATTGTACATATCCGCCTGTGCCCATGTGCGTGAATGTAGATGGTACGTTGATACTCCGGGGCCTGGAAACAGAAAACAAGCAGCCTGAGAAACATGAGTGCAGGGGGCGGGATCACTGCTGTAGGTCAGGTCCATGGAGGGAGCTCCTGTCCGCGGAAAAGGAAGACAAGACAGCAAACATGGGGGTCTCCCTGGGTCTTCGCTGACATCTCATCTGTGTTGCCATTTCCTGAGCTTCTCCACCTGAAAGTTGGGAATTAGACCTGCCTCTTGAGCTGCCTGTGAGTGAGGGACCATGCACAGAGGGCACAGCCCAGTGCCTGGCTCCTCCTCCCGGTCCCCTTGTCCCACAGTCCACAGTCAGTGGCTTACAGCCCCATTTCTCTGGTGGTCTGTAGGTTCCAGGAGGTCAGTATCCATGTCCTGTTGGACTCTGCACCCCATCTCATAGCATGGGTGCCTGACACATAGGAGCTGCTCTACAAATGCTTGTTTGTAGAGGCCCTGCCTGGCAGGGCGGGCACCTTGTGCATCTCACTTGTTCTTGAACTCACCCAGTCTAGTCCCGGGAACCATCCCCAGACAGTGGCTGCCTATTCCATCTGCCGCCTGCTCCATGTATGAAGGTTGCAGCAGGGAGTCTTCCTCCAGCAACAGCCATGGGCTTTCATCCTGAAATGCAGTGGGAAACTGAAGTATGGGCCGGGATGAAAACAAACATGGGACTTGGAAAAGAAATTGAGATGCAGTTAAAGAAAGATTGACATATACATGTGTTAATGTCTAACTGTGCCTTTTGTCCAATAGATTTTCAGTCACTAGACTTCCTTGGGCCAGTTCTGGGCCCCTCCATGAGTCAGCCAGCTTCTTACTCTAGACAGAGTAGCAGCCTTGCTCTGAAATGACACTGTCTGGGCTCAACCTGTTTCAGCCACCGACTCACGCATAGCACCAGACACTTCTGAGCCTCAGCTGGGAAATGCTAATGTAGGATCATCTTCCTGTGAAGTCTGGGCTGGTAACTGGAGTCAACTGAACACAGCCAAGGAGTGGAGTTATAATAACAGATACCTCAAACACTTCATCTCCATTTTAAACAAATCAGACACAAAAATGCTACTCTTTGAATGAAGAGTCCAGGTCTCTTCTTTGAACATCAGTTCATGGGCTGGAGCTGAGCAGACTTTTCCTCCCCTTTTTTATACACACCAGACATAGTACATGAACTTCACTTTGCAGGTTGGGGTTCCTTCAAGTGAGTCAATGACATAAAAACACTCACAAAACAACCTGAGTAAGAATCCTTGATTCCTAAAAGATTATTCTAATTTTTATGGTTGTTTTGTCCAATATTAATTCCATTGTAATAATTTTAAGTCACCTTTCTTCCTGGCATGATTTTCTCAAGCATTTAACTTGGTTTTCATTAAAAAAGAGCTCTTCACATACATCAGATTGTTTAACATTTAACTAATTTACATATTTACAACAGAAACATGATTGACATTAACAAATTTCAGCCAAACTAAATAGTCCTTTTAGAAAGCATGCAAGCCATGAGGCGGTGGAAGAGACACATAGATGTAACACAGTGGCTTCTAACCGAGACAGGGTCCTGGTTGTGGGGTGCAGTGGAGATGCTTTACAAAGGGATTGCAGTCTAGATCTGAGAAGAGGGTACATGGAGATGAGCTAAGAAAGTATTGTGGTTGAATTGTGTTCCCCCAAAAGTATACGCTGAAGTCCTACCACTGTCCCTACCACTATCCCTCAAGATGTGAACTTATTTGAAAATAGGATCTTTACACAGGTAATTAAGTTAAAATCAAGTCATTAAGATGGGCTCTAATCTAATATAAGTATATCCTTACAAGAAGAGGAAATTTGGAGGCAGAGGCAGACACACACAAGGGAAGATGATGTGAAGAGACAAGGAGAGGCCACATGAAGGTGGAGGATGGAGTGAGGTATGTACAAGGCACAGCACGCCAAAAATGACCACTAAGCTAAGAGAGAGAGGCATGGACTGGATCCTCCTTCATAGCCTCAGAGGGAATCTACCCTGTTGACACTTTGACCTTGGATAACACACCTCCAGAACCCACCCAGTTTCGCTGGTTCCTCTTTAGTCTTCAAGGCTCAGTTCTTCTGCCTATTCTTTTCCTTGTTTATGTTCTTTCTTGCTCAAAATATCTCATTCAGTCTTGCAGCTTAAATAACATCCATAGACCAATGACCAATAGTTATGATACCAGTTCAGACCTTACTCCCCAAATCCAGGTCCATATAACCAATTGCTTATTTGATACCCATGCTTGTAGTTCTAATAAGCATCTCAAACCAAACATGCCAGCACTGAGCAGTTGATCTCTCCCTTAAACCTGCTCTTTCAAGCAGAAAATGGGGGATACTTAGAGCCAGAACTCAAGTTTATGGAGCTTGGTGCCTCCCTAGGCCTCCTCACCTTGGCACTTGGGTTTCCACTGTGATGATGTGAAGTCTGCTGGATGAGAAGTCGGGCTCATGTGTGCCATGGTCCAGGGAATAGAATGGCTGGCTTGGGAAGAGAGAGGACATTTAGGAATCAAAAGGAAACTCTGAAAATACCTTTTCTCAGAGAAAATTCAAGAAGATAGTACAGCTTTAAAAAAAAAGGAACATGCTTTCAATAATCAAGAAACAGAGAACTAATGGTAAAAGACAGTGACCATGGGCCTTGAACCTCCATGAGAAAGTGATTTTCCACCAAGAATTATGTACCCACTGAGGCAGACACCCTCTGTGTCCTCCCACACCTTCTGCAGGTATCTTCCCTGAGCAGATTGATGCTTCACACCATGACACTTGCACACCTTTGCCAAAAGATTTTCTCTGGGTGATGGAGCCAATCTGTGGGTGGAAAGTTCCAGGCAGTTAACTCTTGAGAACAGCTGTCACACAATGCCTGATAGAATTTTTTTGGCCAATTACTCTGACTTCCTCTCACCTTGAGTGAGATAACTTGGAGGATGTATTATCATGCAGTCTCCCAGAGGCCCAGCTTGCTCACAGGGTAATGTGTACATTAAGGCACATCATGCTGCTTTGTTTCCTCATTTATTTCTTTTTTCTACCACCTACCAGAGCTCTCTGGGGGGTACCTCCAAAACCAACTGCTTGTAGTTAATGCCTTGTCTCAGGCTCCCTTTCAGGGAGAACCCAGCCTTATATATAAATAAAACTGCCATTAACTATGAGAATAGTGTAAACAGAACACAGATGTGTAAACACTCACTGTTTGCCCCTTTTGCACCAAACTTTTCTTACATGGGGATGTAATCCAACAAAGTGATGAGAACATCAAAAATGCAATCAAGAAGAAAATCAAGAAGACATGGGAGATAGGTCTGTAAGAACAGTAGATACAACTCAGGACTCTGAGAAATTCAAGTTCCAGGATGATACACCTAGAGAGCAAAATGCCCAGGACAGCATAAGGTTATAGGAGGAAAGTCCATTAAAAAATAATGATAATAAAAGATTTCATTGATTTGAGAATGTCTTTAAAATATTAGCTCTCAAAGACCAGGTAAAAACAGTACATGCAAGAAAAACAAGGCAATTAGAAACTCCAGGAAAACCAAAAAGCAATAAACAGAAGAAAATATAATCACAATCATAAAGTGTGTTTCCACTTTGCAGTGAATAATGTACAATGTTCACTAAATCACTATGGTTCACTAATTTTCTAAACTTTAGAATCACTAAGATTTAAATCAGAGGATAATAAATCATAATTATGGAATAGAATGCAAATGCTATCAAAATTGACAATATAAGTAGAACATAGAGAGAATTTGGGAAGTGGAAGGAGGAGACGATGAGTAAATGAAACTATGGAGAGTGTCACTGTCTCACCGTGTGAAGGAGGAAAGCAAATATTCACCCAAGAGTGGAAACGAAAGTAGAATTTCAACCGTATGATCCAAAGCGACAAATGTAATCAATGCTGAAGCTAAAAGTTGTCAAATGTAGAGAAGGAGGGGTCATATAAGTGAGCTAAAGTCACATCTCCCATCATAGGAAATCAATAGAAAATATGAAAAATCAATACTTAAATCAATTGTGCCATGGAGATATTAAGAGAGATGGAGCTGAAACCAAAACCAAAACCAAAGTAAACAGAAGTAGCATGAATAACAAGAGTCAATGGAAGTGGCCTTTCCCAGGGAGTGTGTGGGTGGGCTCTGGGGTTCTGTTGCTTTTTTACTCTTTGGTGCAAAAGTCAACATTCAAATATCTTGTTTTTGTAACAACTGAAAAAAATTTAAATTTGGACAATCTAGTAACCTGCAAGTTATCTTTTTTTGTTTTCACTGTGTTATTTATTTTAAAACTAAGTATATGTTGTTTTTAATTGCCTGTCACACGGGGTTGCTCCTGCCACTGACCTTCTCTTGTGACGGATAATTGAGAACTGACTCTGTATATGGACAAAGAGCTTAAAATAACTGACGTACACGTGAGTGACACATCATCACAACTGGATAACTAATTCCCAATACAGAATATTTTCGTGATGACATTTCCCTGGTGACACCTGCTTTTCAATGACAAAGAGGTGTCTAAATGGGGAGTAAGTGGCTAATGGATGGTGCGGTGGTGACATTGTCCCGCCCCATCTGCTGTCACCCAGAGCCCCCTGTGCTGGAGCCCGCCTGCTGTGGAGACCCTGCTTCTTCATGCCACATTTCTACATAATTAAACCTGACCAGAATCACCCTCATTATAACCACATCTCCTGATAATTTCCAAATTACGTGGCTCCCCAGAATCCTGGAGTAGCAAGGAAGTCCTGTTCTATATTTGGCTTCTAACAAATGAGGCGCTTTTCCCAATCTGCAGAAATAGACAAATAAAAGGCACTGACACAAATCAATCCAAAAGTAGAGGCTACAAGAAGTAATTGAGAAAAGCCCTGTGCTTCTAATTTTGTGGTATGAAGCTTAATGACATATGCTAGCACCTATATAACTTTATAATTTGAATTAGTGAGAGCTCTGAGGTAATTAATTGGGTGGAAAAAACCATTTTTTAAAAAATTATTGGTAGCAAAGTGCTTGCAAAGTTACAGAATTAGTAACTGGAAACTAACTTTCAGTTCCTTCAGTCCCATTACCCCTTTCTGAATCAGGGCTATCATGGGCCATGGATGGGAAATAAATTGGTCTTCTGCCCCCGCTTCTGTGACAGCGAGCTGGTCTTTATATCACTGCAGCTGCTCTGAACTTTACTACTTGTTTAAAAAGTGTATTCTTAGGGAGTCAGAGCAGACATATGAAAAGGGCTCGTGCGTTTAAGTTGTGCCCAGTCAAGCAGTTTAGTAATCATAACTCTGGTAACATGAGGGTTTTTTCCCCTGCCACATGGCATTTTGCATACGAATGTTGAACAGCAAGTTGGAAACATCATAAAGATAGAGAATAGATTTCTTGGGGATGCAGTATTGCCAAGGTATAACACACAGAGGCCAGAGCTCAGATGTCCCCAGCCCGACCAGCATTTGGCTTTGGGCAAGTGGTCATCTCTTTAAGATTCGTGTTGTGAGGCCCAAGTTAGATGATCCTGGAAGACAGCTCTTGTGCTTAAAGGGAGGTGAAAAAGTGATCGTTGACTACTTGAGAATTTTGTGCATGTTTATGGAGAGAAGAAAACCCATTCAGCATCCTGTATCTATCGTGGCTGCAGGGTCCCCAGTCCAGGGCTGCCTCAGGGGATACTGAGTGGAACACACAGGCAGACTTTGAGAGACAGGAAGACTGGGCTGCTATGTTCTCACTGAGGGCCTTGCTGAACACTAGCCCAGCATCTACATGAGATGTCCAGTGAGCAATGGGCATGTGGAGGCAGAAACACTGGGGCCGGGCAGGTGCACCCTGGAGCTGATGTGGAACGACTAAAGCCGGGCTGATCCTTATTCCACTGGTAGAACATGGCAATGGGTAGCATGGGGGCAGTCAGGCCATCCACCTGATGCTCTCTGTGAGCAGCTGGGCTCCCTGGCACTGCCCTTCTTCCTGAAAACAATAGACACTTACAGAGGAATGGTGAGATGAATCTGCTTATCTAGTCATAAGCTACCTCCTGGTCATGCGAAAGCCATAAAACAGGTCAGCATGCAGAATACCACTGTCTGCGTCATGAAGAGCAAATTCTGTGATGCTACCATGTTCCAGAAAGGACTCTCTCTGCCATTGTACTAATAGAAAGAATTATTACTTTTGTTAATCATGGAAGGCATACATGCTCCTGATAGAAAATTGAGAAAATAAAAAAGTTATTGGAATCAACATGGTCCTAAGAAAAATTTGCCTCTAGCATCCCTCAGATTTATTTTATAAGAGTTTAGCATCAAGGTTATGGAGTCATCATGAAATAATTTGGGAAGACATCCTTCTCCCCTGATTCTTCCAAGCGTGGGATTTCTGTGTTCTTGTTGAAATATTTCAACAGGAACAGCCCCCACAATGGTTTCTTTCTTTTTCTAAATGATGAAAACACTTAAATATTTGTATTTCCTTTGAATTTACATTTCTGCCGTGTCATAATCATTTTAATGAGGTTGGGGCTCTCATTTTATTTTTTAAATTAGTCTTTATTTTCTCTTTGAATAATGATTTAAGATTTTGCTCTTTAAGTTTATAATTTGTTTTTATTTTACTTGTGTCTTATTGTCTTTTATTGTTCTTAAAGTGTGGTGCAAATGTATCATCCAATGAATTCCTTAAGAATTTTTTTGAAAACAGGCACATGCCTATTTTCTGTAAACATGTGATTGTTATTCTAAGTGATAGAGAAGTCTTTATCTCTAGAAAGCAGTTTGCTGTGTGGATACTAGTTTGTGATTTATTTATTGTGTTTCGCACAGCCCACTGTGTTCTCCGCTCAATCTGTTGAAGGCTGAGACCTGTGTTCACCTCTGAAAACTCTGGATATAAATTTAAATTTCTCTTTGTATTTCTAATCATTTTATTACTATAATTTCGAGCTCATAGGTTTGTGACAACTCTTTCTTCATTGTGTACTATGCCATCCTGTCGGTTTCAAAGTTCCCCTGTCGGTGTTGGGCACTTTGTGGGCCTGCTCTTGACTCTGGCGACAGTTGGTGGTGACACCCAGGTGTGGGGATTGGGTAAGTGCCACAGGTTTCCACCTTCCCTCGGATGGAATTGTTCCTTCCACACTCGTTGCAGCGTCTCCTCCAGTGGCTCCCACAAGGGTACGTGGAGACACTTCTTGGCCCGTCGACTTGGGCTCGGCCTTGGCCTTGTGATGAGCTCTGGGTACTGGATGTTAGAGCTTAATTCTGTGGCTGGCAGGGAGCTCACTCTGCAGTCTGAAGCAGAGCCCTCAGCTGAATAGGAGACTCAGAGCAAGGGATGCATGTTGGTACTTTAAATTGCTAAAATTTAAAGTATTATGTCAGCAAAAGTCTGATTAAGACATGATACTTTCACATTATTTCAAAGGGCTTTGCACCAGACTGCCTAAGTATTTAGGTAAGTTTGTCTTGTTAGGGAAGTAAATTCTCACAGATTCAGAGCCTGTATAAAGAACCCCAGGCACACTGAACTTTTAGACAAACTGCTTCAGATTTTAAGAAAATTTCATAAACTATGTTGTACCTGAAACTTTCTTTTTAAAGAAAATCAGCTGGTATAACTTGAGGTATATTAACTGACAAAGGAGAAACTGAGGGGCGATTCTGCTAACTTGACAGTTTATAAATGAAAAAGTGAGAAGAGTTACAAATCAGACTGAAATCCATAGGGAAATTGAGGATTTTAAGTCCGTAACTGTTATACATGTATATTCGTCTATTAAAACCTACCTTAGACGGAGTAGCTGTAAACAGTAAGTGCTCTGCACGGGAGCTAGATGGTGAGCAACTGTCCCTGCGCGGCCACCGGAAAGAGGACAACGCAGGTGTCGGGGCCGAGGTGACCAACGCTCCAGGTCTTTCTACGTTCAGGTAAATTCTCCACCCATTTGAGGCAGAAAGCTCGGTGTGGCTCTAGGAGGTAGGGTCGTTGGGCTCTTTAACGGCCTGTGTCACTATTTCTAGGACATCGGACATTCAGCCATGAGCACATAACCAGTCACTAGCTGTGGTTACGTCGGGTTGTGGTGGATGGGTGTGGGGGTTTTTACTTTTCCCTTTACAGCATACATGTTATATTTTAGCTTTTAAAAACATGCTCATACACATTTTTCTAATTTTTTAGGTTTAATAACACATTTTACAGATCAAAATAACTGACTTCTTTCCTTCTACGTAAATAACTTCTACTTCCCACATTTGCTATCTCCCCACTTTCCCTCTTGTCAAACAATACCCTACACTTTAAACCCACCTTTAAACTTAAAAAAAAAAAGGATGTCCTTCACATGGGAAGTCAGTTACCACTTGCATGGTCTACTGAATTGGGACATTTCTAAAGGTGAGAGATTAATAAAGGCTTCAGAGCCCGGGTCTGACAGAACAAAGCAGACTAGTAGAGACAGGTGCAGATCTCAGTCCCGAGGGCTCTATTCCGGTGGCCAGGCTCACAGGCTCCACAGGCACCTGCAGCCACCACCTGGGACAGCTGCCAGGATGCAGAGTGGGTGTCAGCTCCCCTCATGACTTTCTCAGCAACATGTTCCAGCTGATTAAAGGAACAGAAGCCTGAAAAGAGCTGGAATGGTATGCTTTGTCTTAGGGGACAGACATGGCCTCTCACAGTGTCCTAAGCCCCAAAGCCAGCAGTGTTCACGCCTGAAAATCAGAAGAAAATGATGCCTGGTTGGGTGCAGGCATCGTTGCCACTCTGGCTGTGGGTGGTGACCATGGGCAGGGATGCTGGCCAGCAGTCAGTGAAATCGGAGCTCAAATGGGGTGTGAGGGCCCTTTTAATAACAGAATAAAAACCTTTTAATGTGGGGAGAGCTTGTTATGTTTCTCTGATGTAAAAATTGTTAGCAGATAGTCACTGGGTCGCAGCTGAGAGTCCCAGGCTTCAGCCAGGTTGTGGGTTAAATTGGTGGCTGATTTGCAGCTGAAATGTGCTTAATTTGTATCAGCAAATTTCTGAGTCTGTGGTAGCAATCCAACAGAGATAAACCACTTATAGAAATCACCTCCTTTCTTCCCTGTTTTCCTGATATTTTATATTGCCTTTTTCTTTCTGACCCTGGTTGAGGTTGACTGTTTAGAGTTATTAATGTTTCTTACAGGACTCATCAAGCAGAAGCAGACCCCAACGTAATGTCTTGGGGTCACCTTCAGGCTGCCAACAAGGAGGCCTTGTGCTGATGTGCAGTTTATGGAAAGTTTACTTTTAGGCTACACTGTGGCTTTATCTATCTTTGCTCATCAAAGCAAGAGAGAGAATCTGCCACAATATGAGAGCAAGAGGCAAACTTTTGGTGTCACTTTCACTTGAAAGTAATTTTAATTTCAAGTGCTTAACAAAGTGATTTTCATTTGGCCTATTCTTCCTCCTCTGTCTGGTGACTGGTAAACTATTCATTCAGACTGGTTGAGTTTCTTGTGCACTTGAGTGCTAGCCTTGATCATTCATCATTGCTTTTACAACTCAGGCAGGCTCTAAAAGACAAGTGAGGCATGAGCACTTTCGGATAGGGTCTCGGTTTGCTCCCCAGGAGACCGACCCACTAAATGCAACAAGGACCCACTGAGGTTTTTGGCTCCTTACAATTGGCTTCGTTTCACACCCTTCTCTTCTGCTTTGCTGAGTATTTCTTCCCATTGCTTATCAGGGATTTCCTTTAACTGCCCAGATAGTCAAGTGAAGCGACTTCCCTAGACATGAAATGAGCCATTGGTTCTTAGCAAAAGTTGGTAAAAAACCAAATTTGAGATAGTAATAACATGAACCCAGTCAGACACTGATATGAAAATAATAATTACTGGCAGATTTATTTTAAAAGCTGATAATATAAAAGATATAAAATATTAAAAGTGATATGTCATAGTCAAGCACAAAACAAGGAGGAATAATTATCTTATGATTTTTATTATGAGTAATAATTTTTAAAAGGCTTTTCTCTTAATAAAACTGTCATTATGCAAAAAATATTGACAAATGCTAGGCTTTCACATATAAGACAGGGAAATTGTAGGTACATTGTGAAATTTTTATATAAGTCTTATCTGGAATAAACATTAATTAATGTGGGAAAATACAGTATATTGTTCAAATAATCAAATGATTAGCATTAATGACAAATGTCAGCAAAACCTTGTGAACGGACGTGCAGAGCATCCCTCCCTGCCTGTGCGGCTCAGCGGGCAGGGGAGGTGGAACCCAGCATCGCGGTAATCTCTGCAGGTGACCAAATGGATCAGGTGTCCTAGGCAGCAGGTTTTTCTTCTGTCTTCTTTTCACACTTTGTATTATTTTCAGTCTTCTCTCTACTCAGATGGAGAGGGGGGTGGGTATCACTTTGCTTTAAGCAAAGACAGAGCTACAATAATAGGACACTCTGCCCACCTGTCTTTGGGTGTCACCCTCTCTGAACAGTGCTGGCGGCAGGGAGAACCTTGGTGTTGACAGTCTCCGCCTTCTGGGACAGTGTTCTTCACTCCTTCGGGGCGCGCTGGCCTCTAACCGGCACGTCCCCCCTGCTTGTCCTCTGTGCCCACACTCCCCCTTGCCTGCCCACTGTCATCTTTCCATTTGTGGTGCCTCCCTTGGTGCCCTGACTTCTGAGAGGAGACATGGGGCCCTGATGTTGTGAGCGGCTGCAGGTTTAAATGGCACATTTCAGTACTGACCAAAGCTCAGGCCGCCCTGCTGGATTTTTACACGCTTCAATGGCAGTTATTTTGGGGACGAGAGAAGCCTCTGGGGGCACTTTTGGGAGGGCCTCCTTTGTTTCTGAGAACTCATCAACATTCCTGACACTCACTTCTGTGCTCAGCCCAGAGACGTGGCCAGTCACCGCGCCAGTGCCCGTGCAGTTTCCCATCTGTCTGAATACCGGTCTGGACGGGACTCGGTGCGGAGAAAGGCTGCCTCCTAGAACGCAAGGACTTTCTCAGAATCGGGGCTCGGGCCTCTGTGTTCTGACTCTTCAGTCCACATGGGAAGTCAGTTTGGACTTGTGATTGTGTTTATTTTGAGTTTATGTGTAATGTGGTCTGTACCACTGTCCCCTTTTACTGCTGAGTGTGGACCTGGGTGACGGACATGCAGTTTGAACAAAAGAGAGACCATCATGGGAGACCTAGGAAATAATCGTCACAGAGAAGTGTGGTAGATGGCTCTTCCTCCTGAGAGCAGTAGTAAACCCTTCACAGACAAATGTTAGAACCGCCAGATCTTCAAAGGCAGCAGGTTGTGACTGAAAGCAGGACCACTCAGCATGGTTGACCCTCACAAGAAGGAGGAACTGAAGGGTGTGATTCATGGTTGTCTGGCTTTTCACTTGAGGGAATCTAATTCTGCACAGCATGGGGCCCTTGGAGCTCAGGAGAAGGCCATCGGCTTGCTGATTAGGGGGTCGGGAGACAGCTTTGGAAATTCGAGATTCTAAAAAGAGAAGAAGAAATCTCTAAAGAAAAGGACACCAAAAGGTAGTCTAAAGCAGATGCCCAATTACATGTGCCAATGTCAGTGGCTCACGTCAGACTCTCAGGGACAGAGGGACTCCAAGGAACTCAGCAGAAAGAGACCGTGGCAAGGCTGGAAGAACCAGGTGGAGACTTTGCTGGCTGTCCACTGCAAGTGGGACAGAGTTGGGGACATGAGCCCAGCCACGTCAAATGTCTGCTGGAAAACATGGCATCCACCATCAGAGAAGGTCACAGAATCCTGAGTCTCTACAGCATGTAGTAAGAAAAACTGGACATGTGAGAGATGGGAAACATGACCTGAACTCCAGGAAAAAACCACATTGTGGAAGCTAAACATGAGATGAGCCAGGCATGGGAATGAACTAACAGGGACTTTAAAACAACTGCTAAGTATCTGATTGAAAGATAGGATGTGTGGATGTGGAAGCTCAGTGGGAAGGGAACTCCAGAGAAGAGTGAGGTGGAGTCACCAGAACCGGTGTGTATATAATCCCTGAAATGAAAAGTCCACTCAACAGGCATAGCAGCAACTGGACATGGCGTAGTCAGCTCCAGGGAACTTCCACAACCATCAGTGGAACTGACCCATCCAGCACCCCCGGTACAGATATTAACCAATAACAGATACAGCAACCTGTGGACACTACCAGTCAGTCTACGTATGATACTGAATGCCCAACAGAAGATGGATAATTAGCATAAATTTAAAAAATAATGACAAAAATGTGCTTAGTTTTACAAAATAAGTGGTGATGGGAAAATGGAGACATCTGTATTTGAACATTAATAAAAATGATTTAAAAAATTAAAGTCTTACCCTTAAAAAAACAAATAAAATACCCAATAAACTTACAGGTCCAATGCTCTAGCAAACATTATGCAACATAAATTAAAAAAAAAACGATGCCAAAGCACAACATAATCAAACTGCTGAAAACCAGAGGAAAGAAATAACAACTTGAAAGCGCCCAGATTTAAAAGGTACACACATTAGTTTTCTCTCGCCACCAGAATGAATCACCATATCAGTGCACAGCAGCATGAAATGGTAAAAACTCATCACCTGACACTCCTATGTGTCAGAAGTCCCACCTGGGCCTCACCTGGGCGAAGGCAAGATGGCTGTGCCCATGCTCGTTTTGAGTCTCTGGGGGCACCTGTTTCTCTGCTCACCCGAGGTGCGGGCAGCTGTGGTGCTATGGGACCGAGAGCCCCATTTCAGTGTTGGCTGACAGGTGAGGACCTAGCCATCTACTAGGGGCCACCTGCCTTCCCTGGCTCAGGGCCCTGGTCCTAACTCTAAAGCCACCTTTGTGTCTTGAATTTCTCTCTTATTTTGAATCCCTCCTCCTTTAATGTCATCTCTTTGATTTACTCCATCTATCTCTTCTACTCTTAATGGCTCATGTGATTAGATGGGCTGACCAAGCAAGTCCAGGACAATCTCTCTTTTTTAAGGCTGGCAGATTAGCAACCCTAATTCATCTGCAGACTTAATTCCCGAGTGCCAGGCAGTATCACAGTCACAGGCTCTGGAGATCAGGATCTGGGTGTGGCCATCTTTGCATTATTCTGTGCTGTAGCACGTTTCACCCATATGACAATTGATTTCAAATTCACAAAAAGGAACTAGAAGAAAATGGAACAGCATTTCCTTCCTGGCTTTCCATTCCCTGCTGTCTTCATGAAGGAGACTTAGCTGTGAGATCTTCAACGACTGACTTGTGGACTCTACCTGTCAGCCTGACATGTGTGATGCTGGATTTTTCTCATCGTTTTTCTGTTTCCAATTTTATTGGTTTCTGTTCTTATCTTTATGACTTTCTTCTGCTTGCTCTGAGTTGATTTTGCTTTTCCTTATTTAAGTTGTTGAAGTGAGAACTTACATTATTCATTTGACACTTCTTTTCCAATATATGCTTCATTGCTATAAAATCTCCTCTCAGCACTGCTTTAACTGTTTTCTACCAATTTTGGTTAATTGTTCTTTTATATTTATTTATTTCAATTTTTCAAAAAGATTTGTCTTGACCAATCTGTGAAGAGCAGGATATCCCATGAGTAGGTGAGATTTAACTCAATAAGGCAAGGTTGGTTTTCATTGAAAAACAATCATCTAGATCATCATCCTCACGGAATAAAGGAGACAAAACACATGGTCTTCTCAACAGACACAGAAAAAAACACTGCAAAATTCAGTACCTATTCATGTTATTAACACTCAACACACTAGGAAGAGAAAGGAGCCTTCTCAGTGTGGTGAAGGGCATTTGTAAAGTAAAAAGACATCACAATTCATGGTAAACCAGTAACTGTAACTTCTCTGAAACCAGGAACAAGGGAGAAGTGTCTGCTTTCACCACTGCAGACATCACTGGATTCCAAGTAATACAAAGCAATAACAATCAGAAAGTATGGAGTTAGTTTAAGGGCTGAAAAAAGAATCCATGCAATGGAGTAGTGAGTCTAGAAATAGATCCATGAGAATATAGTCTATTTTTGGACAAAGGTGCCAAAGCAATTCAATAGCATTGAATTAATGGGATATCTGTATGGATAAAAATAGATGAATTTTACTTCAAAGCATACTTTAACATTAATTGGAGACTGATCACATACCTAAACTTAAAAGCTATATAATCTCTAGAGGAAAGTTTAGGAGAATATCTTTATGAACTGAGTATATAAAAATGTCTCCAAGAAAGGACACCAAAAGAAAGAAAGAGGAAAGAAAATTATGCAGAAATATAATACATCAAAGTAAAAATTGTAACTTATCAAAATACATTATGGAGAGAAGCAATAGGCAAGCCAGAGACTGGGAGAAATATTGGTATAATGTATACCTGAAAATGGACTTCTATCCACAACATATAAGGAATTTCCACAACAGAACAATAAGACAAACAATGAAATAAAAAAGACAAGCCTCTTGAAATCACATGGCATAATAATCACTTGGCCAATAATTGCATGAAAAAATGTTTAACATCATTTTTGAAAAATCAGTGATGTGCAAATTATAACCATAATAGGGTAACACCACACAGACTTTCAAATAGTGAAAATTTAAAAAAGACACCAACAAGTGAGGGAGCAACCCAAATGCTCACGCAGCGCTTGTGACAGCGTTGAAACATGCAGCCTGTTGGGAAAGTGTGTTGGCATTTCCTGCTAAAACTTACCCTACGATACTGACGACTTAGCAATTACACTGCTACTTATTTACTCACGAGAAAGATAAGTTTATTTTGACAAAAGGACTTGCACACAAATGTTCACAGCAGTTTATTTGTAATAGCTACTAACTAGAAATAGCTACTAACTAGAAATCTAAATGTTTGTAAAGAGAATAGTGGATAAACAAATTGTGTATATTCATGTAATGGAATAAAAAACAGAGGGAAAATTAACAAACTACTTTCACATGTGCCATTAGGCTGAGAAAAAGAAGTCAGAGACCAAAGAACACAGACTTTAGGAATTCCTCATATAAAGTTCTTGGACAGGTAACACTAATCTGTGGTGACAAAAAAAAAAAAAAAGACAACCCTGAAAAGTTTGTTTTGTGGTGGGGAGGGCTGGCTGTGAGGCACGTAAGGGAATTTCTGGAGGTGGAGGGAATGTTCAATATTTTTATGGGTTACATGGGCTTGCATCTGTCAACCCCCATCAGACTGTACACCTAGAATTTGTGCATTTCACTGTATGTAAATTGGAACAGAAAACAGAAAGCCTGCAAATATTGAACTCTGGTTACAAGCTTGCTTTTATCACTTTTGTGGGGTGACAGATCTGAAGCTCCTTTCTGTGTAGTCCAGGGCTCAGCACTGAGTACATGTCTTGAGGACAATGGCAGTCAGTGTTGCTCCCTGGTGGGAAAGAGAGTTCCACGTATCAAAAACGAAAAGACTAGAATGTTCCCTGTGCTTTTGGATTAGAATTAGAGGCATTACCAGTAAAGTCATGGTTTGGTTTTTGCTGATGGAGAAACACAGACATGTATTTATGCCTCTCCGTCTCTGTGTCCTTCTGTGTCTACCTCTTTCCCAGCTCTGTGTGCTGAGGGAATCTGGAAGTGGCGACACACAGGAGCAGCAAACACCCTCCCGCCCAGATCTTGGTTTCTAACCACCTTCCTTCCCTGATAGGACTCGGGGCACCCAAAGAACAGACTGATTTGGGCTGAGGGAGGGAAAACCCAGGGCATCTCATTCTCCAGAAAGTAATAAATCACCTAAAAAGTTCCAAGGACTCCTCCAATCATGTGTTATCTTTATAACAAATTATTTCGAAACGTTGTTGCTTAAAATAACAACTAATTATCTCCCACGGTTCCATAGGTTCCATACAAACTGGAAGGTTCTCATTTGGGGTCTTTGATAAAATGGCACTTGGTTGCCAGGGGGTTTTTGAGATGCCTGTTGCAAAGTAATACAAACACCGCCTTATGTTTACTTAACTGTGAAAATTAGGAAATGGACTTACAATGGCTCAAAAAGGCAGGCTTTATTTTTTCTCATATGAGGAGTGGTCCAGAGGTGACCCTAGGCGGTTACAGGCTGAACTGCCTGGTGACTAGAGTTCAATTTCATGCTGGTGGACTCATGGCCAGTAGACAGTGGCCAGGCTGTGGCCCTCATATTCACGCCGAGGGGGAAGGGAGAGGGGAGGGGCGTGCCAGCCAGCTTGTGCCTGTCCCTTTTCTAAGAAGTAATGGGGCACCTGGCTGGGCCACAACTGCATTCCTCTCACATATCTTGACTGAAACTGGTATCACAGAGAATTTCAGTCACAGGAACTATCGGGGAATGAAGTAAAACCTTTAAGTTTTCTCTTTAATGTGAGAAGAGAGAAGGGAAAATTGGAATTGGATTGGTGAGTAACCAGCCAATGGCACCAGCCTTGCCTGACAGTGAAAAAATTAATAATGCTAATAATAGCAGTATTGGTAGTTTTAATACAAAATTGTAATAATTCAAATAAAATGTGCAGTTTGGAGTAGGAAGCAAGGAGGCACATATGAGTATAATTAAGTGCCTCCCTCCCTGCCCATCAGTGCCGACAAGTAGGGCCCATAACCCTCAGGATCTGTCCATCGTGGTGCAGACATGAAACTTTCCTGCAGCTTTCAATACAGGCTGGGCCTTCCCACTGCACATGCGTGTTTCTGGGAAAGTTTAGAGGAAGTTGTCACTGAAGTCTAATAGTTAGAATACAACTGCAGGATTATAAGGGAGTCTAATAAGCAGGGAGTGTTTTCCCCCGAGTCCCCTCCAGTTAGCCAGGAGGATCAGTTTAATCTCTTTTTTCTTAATATTGCACTTTGCTCTTCTGCTCCTGGTCTTTTCTGTTTTCGTGCAGCAGGAGAAAATAGAGTGAGACAAGAACAAATGCCATCATGAGCACCAGTGGAAGTGTGAGTTCTTTCTCTGTCTTTCTCTCTCTGTCTCTCTAATGCTCTTGCCTGTCCTTTGCCGACTTGCTGGTCTCTTCCTCCTAGAAGCCGAGGATGGGTGGTGAGACTACTTTCCAAGACCAGCCCTCAGCCCAACAGTGGTTGACGCAGGGCTCCCTTCCAAACCATGTTTTCTATCTCTTCTTGCTTCTTGTCCCCCAAGCTCATCTTTGGTTTGGATGCATGGCAAATCATAAATCCTTGACATTAGAAACTTGATCTAACATCATGAATGAAGAACAAAATGTAATAAAACAAAAACCTCAATATGTGATAGATTTTTCAGAGTGTATATGTAACCTTGTTTTTCCCAAGATGCATTCTGTGATTCTATAGAAAGAAGATTTTTTCTTTCTTTTTTCCTGACTTTTACTAATTTTAATATCATTTCCCCTATCAGAGTCAGTAACCGAGCCCTGTTGTTCTCCATGCTCCTCCAAACACCTTGAGCTCTCTGGAAAGAGGTTTCTGTGGAAATGAGGAGAACCTAGCTGTGGGCCCATTCTGGAAGTCAGAGGGGCTGGGGTGCCACCTGATCTCACATCGGTTCTGGGCGTTGTCTGGTTGGCTTTTGAACCTTACCTGTCTGAAGTCAGGAAGCTGAGCCCGCAGTGCTGTTGCTGTTGGCCTGAGAAGATGGGAGATTTTACTAGCTCACCTTTGAGTATCTTTCTTGCTGTGATGTGGGAGCAATCTGGATAGTAATTTTTACAAAGAGCACAGAGTGTAGCTGCTGGGGCATTTCAAAGCATCAAAACCGTTGCTGCACTCACATCCAATTTTCTCTCTGAGAGCAAACAGGACATCTCTTTCTCTGTCTTCTAGTTAGCAGCTCTCAGAATTCTGCTTTCTTTCCTTCTGAGTGTGTATCTTACCTGTTTAGGCAAGATTTTAACGGGCAGACTGACGACATAAGCAACAGACAGTGTGTGAAGGCAGTGAAAGAGAAATTTAAAAATAGTGACTCAAGAAGGGTTAATTTCCTGTTTTGACTCCAGCTGTAAATCTTTTCCACTCAGACATATGATTTTTTTAATTATCATGTTTTTCTAACACTTGGCCCCCCAGTATGAGTCTTTGCTGAGCCAGGCTGAGGAAGACCTTGGGGACTCGTGCCCTGGTCCCCTTTAAGCCCAGAGATTCCCAGACCGACCGCACTGGCGTGATTTCCCAGTGGCTTGTCTTGGAGGCAGGTTCCTGCTCTGCAAGCCCTTGCTTTGGGCTGCTCTGAGTCGTATTTCAGTAAGTCTAAAGGCCTTTCTTATCTCCTGCCTCTGAATTCCTTGTATAATCTACTTGCCAGGAAGTCCTGAAGGGGAAGTCTCTTCTGTTTGAAGGGGCTGGGAGGTGGATACGCCCATCTACAGTCCTCCCTAAAAGGAGTGGTGTTTCTCTGTTTTCCTTTTCAGTTTGGTAGCGTGTTTACATTACTCATGTCCACATTTGTTCCACTTTGGAGATTAAGGAGGGTTTGTTCTTTTCAACAAGTTTTATTTATTTAAAATATATTTTATTGATTATGCTATTACAGTTGTCCCATTCCCCCCCCTTTCATTCCCCCACATCTTGCACACCCCCTCCCACTCACATTTCCTCCCTTTAGTTCATGTCCATGTGTCATAAGTTCTTTGGCTTCGACATTTTCCTTACTATTCTTACCCTCCCCCCATTTTCTGCTTACCATTTATGCTGCTTATTCTCTGTACCTTTTCCTCCTCTCTCCCCCTCCCACTCCCCTGCTGATGAGCCTCTTTGTGATTCCCATTTCTGTGGTTCTGTCCCATTTCTAGTAGTTTGCCTAGTTGGTTTTGTTTTTGTTTTAGGTTTGGTTGTTAATAATTGTGAGTTTGCTGTCATTTTACTGTACATGCTTTTTGTCTTCTTTTTTTTTTAGGTAAATCCTTTTAACATTTTATATAAGGGCTTAGTGATGAGGAACTCCTTGAACTTGACCTTATCTGAGAAGCACTTTATCTTCCCTTCCATTATAAATGAAAACTTTGCTGGATAGAGCAATGTTTTCAACAAGTTTTAAAGGGTATCCAGAGAGGTCTCATTTCTTTTTCCTTTTGATCCCTCCTGACTAAAAAGAAAAACAACAGAATAATGTAAATTAAAGAAAAGAGAAAAGCAGGAAGGAAGCTCCTGTGTACCCCTTACAACAATGGGAACCTGCTGCTCCCTGGCGTGGGGACATTGGGCTGGTCAAACACAGTACGGAGATGCTGGTTGGCCCTGGTCTCGTCTTGGGAGGTGGCAGCCCCTCCCACCCCACCTTTCCTCCATCTGAGGCTCACTCAGAAGTCAGTCCTGGACTGCCACCCTTCCATGGTATTCCTCACCAAAGAAGAGACTAACAGGCCAGATCAAAAGCAAGATCTAACTCTATAATATAAAGACATTGATAAGTTGAAAATATATGGATAAATTATATTTGAAATATGGAAGTACTAATTTTAAGGTGGGAGGTATGTCAATAATAATACAACACAAATTAAACTATGGATAAGATAGGATGAAGGGAGGCAGGACATAATAATAATGGGATCAGTTCAGTGAGAAGAAAATTTTCCTAAATGTATACATGCTTACTGATGGAGCTTCAAAATATATAACCCTAAAACTGACAGAGTTGAGGGAACACTATAAGAATTCACACCTAAATGTGGATATTTCAATATTCCTCTCTCAGCAATTAGTGAAGATGTAGATAGAAAATCAGTAAGGACAATGAACACTCAAATAACACTATTAATGCCCTTGATCTACTTGATGGATTGGAGCACCCTCCCACCCACAGTAGAACACGTGTTCTTGTTAAGAACATACAGAACACTCACTGGAAGAGAACACATGTCCTAGGCCCTGTGACTCATGTGCAGAAATTGAGTCACACAGAATATGCACTCTGACCACAATGGATATCAAGTAGAAATTCTTAGAACTCAGTAAGAGGACAAAACAAACCCATGAAAATGAGTAAAATATTTGCAAAGGCATTTTATATAAGATGAATAAGTGGTCAGCATGCATGCATAAAAAGATCATCAATCACTGGAAATATAAATTAAACAATAATGAGATATGACTAATAGTCAATCAAATGTCAAAAATGAAAGTGATGGAAACACCAAGTGTTCTTGACAATGGGGAACAAGTGCAATCCCCAGACAGTGCTGGTGGGAATCCAAAGTGATTCATCTGCTTTCAAAATCAGACTAGTGGCTTCTTTTACATTTAAACATGTGTTTTATAGATGATCTAGCAATTCTATCCATAGACACTTATCTAAAAGCAATGAAAACCCACATTGTCACAAAGATTATGCCTGAATGTTCCCAGGAGTTTTACTTGTAATAATCAAAACTTGCAAACAATGCAGATGCTTTTTTTTTAAGAGAAAAATGAGCAAATTAAGTTCAGGCATATCACAAAATGCTACTATTCAGCAATAGAAAGAAAATGAACTGCTAATATGGACAATAGAATGGATTAACTTAAAAATCATTATGTTGAGTGGGAGAAGCCATTCACAGAACAGTACATGCAAGATTCTAGAAAATGTAATGTAATATAGAGGACGTCACTCAGTCAATGGTTTCCTGGGGCAGGAGAGTGGAGAAGATTAAGCAAGAGCTCCAAGGAACCTTTTGGATACATTAGTTCACTTTATTGTGGTAGTGGATGCACAACTGAATGCATATATCAAAATTAACTCATCTGTATACTTAAAATTAGTAACATTTGTTGTGTGTAAATTATACCTCAATAAATTATGATTCTAATAAAGTTTTGTTTAAAAATTTAAAATGTCTGCATTAGTAACAACAACAACAGAAGATTCAAGCAGGTAGATGGTCCTAAGCCTGAGAGAACTGGTGATGCTTCACCACCAACCAGGGGGGATTAGGGAATTACTGGGGGCCACAGACCTGCTCTGTGATGCCGCTCAGCCAACTGACTGTTTTTGTGCAGTTCTTTCAATAACTCGGAACTTGAAGAGGCAGAAACCAAGAGACAAAAACACCTTTCAATATATTTCTTGGTACTTTTCCGCCTAAGACAATGTCAAGTAATCAAAAGCCTTTAACCAACTGGTCTCTTACTTCTCTTTCCTGGATTGGAAATCCCTGAGCAGGAAGGCCCCTGGCTAAGGAAGAGCTTCATCTACCCGCTCTCGGAAACACTGGAAATGAGCAAGACTGCAGCTTTCCCCCAAACACAGAGCAGAAGGGACAAGACCCACTCATCATTTCATGCCTCATTTCTTTCGCTGTAACTTTTCTAAGTGACCTTTGGGAAGAGGTGGCCCAGACCCTGCATGCTAAGCTCTGAGAGTCTCTACCTTTTTGGAATGAAGGGTCAATATATGGCAAGTAGACATGAGGTCTGGGTTTTCATGGCCAAGGTGAGCATCATGGGTTTCCGCTGGCCATGACCCTGGATGTGGGGAAGCATCATCCAGAGGAGCCCAGCCAGGCCCCGAGCAGAGACTGGCTCCTCATGTGTCACCACACTGGTTCAGGATGCTGGGCATTTAGCAAACGTTCTCAGTGGGTGGAGGTCCTGGTGCTCTGACTGAGACTGTTGCCTCCAAACACAGGTGGTGGACCTCTGGATAAGGACCGGTCTGAGTACTCTGAAACTTGAGCTCTAAGGGTCCTGTTCCCAGTGTTTCTGATTCAGTAGGTGGGCCACTGTCTTCCCAAGGAACACTGAGCAGTGCTGGGTGCAGGGGCCACTGCCCCGGGCTGTCAGCGGTTTTGGTGGGAAGGACTCATCCACTCTGATGTCAAAACTGGGGGCATTCCCAAATAATAGTTCACTTCTGATTCTCCCATTAGGGAAACCAGATAAATTGTGCACAGAATCTCTGATTATTTTTTATAATGGCAGGGTAAGTTTACAATTACATCAATACAGATTTTAATTAAAAATGAATATGGGCATAGTAAAGCCTAGGAAAGTTTCCTTTGAGCTCTTACTTCTCCCCTTCGCACCCTCTGTGCCTGATTCTCAGCCCGAATGAACAAAGCTCATGACATTTCCTGTCTAGTGCGCCCTTGCCCCAGCATAATAACTGGACCCTTGCCAAGCTGCTCATAAACAGATGGCTCTGCCCCTTCCACTCCTAGAAGAGGAGTGGACAACTTTAGCCAGAGGGGAAGATGTTTAATGATAGAAAGTGAGCAGGTCACTGGGGAATTCATTTTGGAAAGAGGGTTTTCTCCCTAGAGATCTCATCTTGTTACACTTCCTGTGTTCTGACAATTTTATTCAAGGTGCTTTCTTGGAAAAAGGGACTCTGTGACCCCTTAACTTCAATAATCGACCCTCCTTATTCTGCAGAAATTCTTCTTACTATTCTTGTCAGTCCTCCTCCAGTCACACTTGCCAGTCGCTGCCTTTGTTAAGGAATCTAAGCAGAAAATGTGGGGGCCCCTCAAAAACAGTTACATGGCTCCTGGGTTGCTTTGAGGTTGCTCTGGAGCTGGCTCATCCAGGCTGTGCCCTCCAGGAACACTGATGGGGAGTGGGAGAATTACTTTAGGAGAAGGTGACGGTTTATCATCTCAGATCCAGCAGGAGAAGATAAAAGTCCAGTCCTCCCACTTCCCAGGCAGCTGAGGCACTGCACTGCTCTCTGGTAGTCAGGAAATGGTGCCTGCCAAGAAGAAAGCTTACATTTGATGCTGGGGTGCTGTCAGAGCACATCTGTCACCCTCATCGAGACTCCACTTAGCATCCAGCTATAGCCTCCCCGACCCCCTACACATGTGTCTCCTGCAGTCCCCAAGGCTCCCTTCTGGCTGTTACCTGCTTGTGATTGATGGCCTCGGTCTGGGTGCCCTGAGGTCATCTTGTTAGGACCCATAACCTGAAGTTGCTTCACTGTGCAGAGATGGGAGTTGTCCCGGGGTCACCAGACACAGCTGCCCCCCATTTATCTCTCAGGACCTGGACCTGTCATCCAGTTGCCATGGCATCATGCATGTCCACATAGCTGGTAGTGTGTAAGCAAAGTGGAGACAAGAGCATTTCACGCCATTTTGCTGTGGCAGAGTCTCTTACGCAGTCCCCTTGCCTCACCCCACCTGCTTCTGAATGGCACCTCCCACCTCCTGCTCATCTCTGATTCTTAAAGTACCAAACCTGTCACTTTGCTCATAGTATCTGCTCAATAAGCATTGCCACTTAGAATTGGGTATGTTTGTTTAGTGTTAGATTCTATTATTATTATTTTTTTGGCCTGGGCCAGTGTTGGGTGACTATAAAATGTTCCAACTTTTCCAGGTAGAGTGGGACATGACCCAACTAATGAACATCCTTATATCATTAAAAGCCCCACAACAAGCCACTGTCACCATGGCAGCATGTGCTCACGTCTGTGTGGGTCTGACCACACCTGCTTCTCTGCATGCGCTGCTGTCATATGAATGCATTTGTCCCCTTCTATCCCTAATGTCAATCACCAGCCCAGGAGGAGGCCGCTTTTCTCCAGACCTGCATGTTCAGAGGCCACGAGAGCCTGAGGCTAAGGCGGTTAGGCCAGCCACTGCCTTTTCATTTCTGCTCACCCCCTGTGTGAGGACAGTCCCCACTGCAGGCACAGCCCAGCGTGTGTTTTACAAATTCTCACGTCTCACTGAGGTCTGCACCCACTGCCTTCCAGAGACAGGGAGAGATGCATCTAGTGTAAGATGCTGCTTAGCGTTGCAGTGATGCAGAGGAAGGATCCTGGTCAGGCCAGTTTCTGGGCCCCGGCCACCTCGGTCTGTGCCCACATCGTCACTTCTCCGCTGTGAGACCTGGCTCCGTTTCTCACCTGGCTGTGAAACCAGGTACTGTCTACCTCAGAAGGTTGTTGTGAGGATTGCATGTGCTAGTCCCAACAAAGCACTTGAACAGAACCGACACGTAGCCATCACTCAGCACACTTTGTGATTAGTATTTTTCCCTCTATGGAGTCAGAGGTGCTACAAAATGATGACTGTCAGCTTGGTGCTAAGCTTTCCTGTTGGACCTTTTTTTCAGGCAAAGTCTCTTCTTTTATAGAAGGGGCTAGCTGAGGGGCTGCTGATAGCTCTGACTCACCGACTGCTGGAGATGTCCTCAGGGGCTTTCACCTGCCTTTATGGTCGAGATGCTGAGCTGTTGTGTTAGAGAAGATGGGCCTACATCATCTCTTAAGATGCCATCAGCACATAGCCAGGGTCCTTCATTGTGTTACTTTTGTTTTTTGCTGATGGAGTGTTCAAAGTTGCCCTGATATGGCAACTGTGGGCCTGTGGGCCTCCTGGGTACCAGTTCTACTTACTTCATTTATCCAAGCAAGGCTTTATTGTTATGATGGACCACGATCTCAAAATATAAGAAAAACAGAATCCTCACCCAGTAGCAGGTGTCGTGGTCATTGCGTAAATTGCCTCCAGTGAACCTTGCCTCCAGGGTCCAGGCCTGGGAGTCCTCTGTCATGGGGACTCTAGGCTTGGCAGTCCATTGTTTTTGGCAGAGAGGTGAGAAGGCACTGGTGAGCCTCTGGCACTGCTTGTCCTAGAATGTGGCTTTAAGGTTGCTGTGTATACTCCTGGTTGGTCTCTGGGAGACCAAAGGCCACATGGAGAAAAGCCAGTGTGCCTGAAGTCCCAGCAGAGCTCAGCACCAGCTGACGCTTCAGCGTAAAACCCCCCTGTGAGGCAGCCCAAGCAAGACCAGTGGGAGAATGGTCCAGCCAAACCACTAATCCTAGGAGATGACTGTGCTTTCCTTTGAGTCACTAAGTTCTGTAGTGGTTTCTTAGGCAACTACAGATAACTGCTCAATTGACATCAACACCAAGTTAATGTGTATTAGTATGTTCTATTGAATAAATTTTAATGATTTTTAATAAATTTAATGAATAAATTTCTATATGACTACCAAACAGGGTAAATGTGTTAAAATCTGAATAGCATTTCAAAGATTAATTTCAATTGTATTTAAATTATGTCCCTGTTGGCTGTTTTTTATGTGATTTTGGTTATGAGGTATATGAGAACCCTGGACTATTTTCACAATTTTATGTTAGTCTAAAATTGTTCTATTGATAAAACAAAACATTTAATTTTTTAAAAAGTGAACTATCACTTCCTGCCAATCAGTAACCTAGACTGGATTTACCTTTGAACCTAAAACAAAATAGGAAAAATATAAAATATAAACTTTCAACGTGCAATGAAGAATACTGGCCCCTGAGATACAGGAAGCAAATGAGGTGACCCAAGGTTGCTTTAGCTCACTGCCTCACAAGTTTCTGTTCTGTGGCCCAGGGAGAGGGAGCCCAGGCAGAGCTCATCAGCCTTGCTGAGCAGAGGAAAAGTCTAGGTGTTCTCTGTCTGAGTAGATAACATCACATGAGTTTGGCAGCCAGAGGTCAGATGGGGAAAGGAGAGAGAGAGAGAGAGAGAGAAGGTCTGCAGTTACTGAGAGAGTCACCCTTGAATAATACAGTGATAATAAACCAAATAACAACAAATGCATACATGCGAGGAGAGTGAAGAAGATTGGGGGTAAAAACTATGTGGAAATTTAGTGGAAATAGTGCCTGCATCCACCAGGCAGAGACAGAAAGAGCGCACCCTGACTTCACGGGACATGGAGATGAGCATCCAGTGCAGTGTGCTCACACAAGTGTGCAGTAGTTGATCCACACCGAGTACTGCTCCATTTCTGCTTAATAAATCTTAAAAGGAGATTCAAAAGGATGAGACTTCTAAAGGAATTTAATATAGTTTCATACCAAAAGTATTTTTAGCAATGAAGAAATATCCAGTACCCCCAAAACTAAAATTCACAATATCCTGTATCAACAGAAAAATTACCAGACATGCAAAGAAGCACAAAAATCCAATGTATGATGGATAGATCCAGATGTTAGAATTAACAGATAGGATGTTAACTAGTTATTACTGTATTCCAGTTGTTCAGAAAGTTAGGTAAAGACATTGATAGTATAAAAAAGACCCAAATGAAAAATATGAAAAATATTTTAGATATGAATCTTTTGGATATGAAAAATACAATGTCTAATATAAAAAGTGCACTAATTTGGAATCAACAAATTAGATATTTCAGAAGAAAAGAATGGTGAACTGGATGACAGTGATTGAGAGTGATTGAACCTATTGAAAATGAAACATAGATGGTAAAACAAATGAAAAAAGTGAGAGTAATAGAGCCTTACTGAACTCTGGAACAAGTTAAGTCAGTGTAATGTACATGGAATATTAGTCTAACATATAAAATTAAAAGAGTTGGAGTCCATAAAAGAGAAAAGAATTGGGGGCAGAAAAATTATTTTAACAAATTATTCATCAAAAATTTCCAAATATAAAATAATTATAGACATATAGTTTCAGGGAGCTCAGCAGACTACAGTCATAAGAAATATGAGAAAAAGTACATGAAGGCACATGAAAATCAAAATGCAGTCAACAAAAGTGCAAACCCAAGATAAAACAACATCATTAAAGTTCTAACAGAAAATAAATACATCTAGAATTCTATAGCAAGCAAGAATATCTTTCAAAATAAAGGTCATAGTAAAGGTAGACAGAGTCTATAAGGTTATGGTTGATTTGAAAAATACTATCATTTATTACATTTTGCCATGTATAAAACACACCCATGTTTTTGGCCCAAACTTTCAGGAGCAAAAATATTTTAAAAAATTTTTTTAACTCAGTTATTTACTTATTTATATTTAGAAAGAAAACCGATTATTGTATTCCAGGGTATTATTTTGAATATGGATATCATTACTGTTTTATAAAGTTACACATTTAACAGATAAGTATAAATAAAATAACTAAACATTTATGTAGATAAATGTAGGTATGTAGATATGGAATTAGCACTACCCATGTAGATATGTCGATATGGAATTAGCACTACCCATGTATAATGACCATCCTTATTATCCCTTCAAAAATTAGGGCAAAATAGTGTGCATTATACAGAGCAAACTGCAGGATAATTTACCTAGTTTGTATTTATAGAACACTCCACAAAATAATAATAGAATACACATTTTTTCTCAATCAGACAAAGCATTTCTAGGACCTAAGACAAGTTTAAATAATTTAAAAAGGATTGAAATCATGCAAAGTACCTTCTCTGCCCACAGTGGAATAAAATGAAAAATCAATTGAATTAATTCTTGAAAATCACCAATGTTTAGGAAGTAAATGACACACTTCTAAACAGCCCATGAGCTAAAGAAGAAACCAAAGGAGACAGTAGAAAGTATTTTGAACTAGAAGAAAGTAAAACCACAACATGACAAAATTTGTGGAATGAAGGAAAAGTATAACAGAGGATTATTTATAGCATTAGATGTCAATGTGGACAAAAAGAAGATTTTGAATCAGAGATTAGCCTTTATGGTAAGAAACTAGAAAAGGATCAGATTAAACAAAAAATAAGTAAAAGAAAGAAACAAGGAAGAAATCAACAACTAAAAGCGAAAAAAAAATTGGGAAATTTAAATGAAACCAAGAATGATTCTTCGAGAAGAATAATATAATTGATAAACTTTTGTCAGGTTTATTAGGAAAAAACGAGAAACCACACATGCCTAGTATCAGGAATGACAAAGGTTATATCACTATGGATCCTATAGATATTAACAGAATGAAATGGGATATTATAAAACAGTTTCTCCCAATAAATTTTACAACTTAGATTAAATGGAAAACAATTCTGAAAAGTCACAAACCACCAAATCTCATTCAAGAAAAGATAAACAGCTGTAAAAACATTAAATTTCTGATGCATGTGGTTTCACATTCAAATTCTACCAAAGATTTCAGAAAGAAACAATACCAATAATATTCAAAAATGTTACAGCAAATTGAAGAGAAGGAATTACTTTTGAACTTATTCTATGAAGCCAGCATTATCCTCACACCCAAACCTTACAGACATGATAAGTAAATAAAACTAGAGACCCATAATCCTCATGAGTGTGGATGCAAAAATTCTAAACACATTAGCCAGAGTACTAGTAAGGTTGGCCCAACACTAAAAAATTAATAGATGTAATTCATAATATCAACATGCTATGAAAGGCAACACTATATGATTATTTCAATGTACACCTAATAATTTCTTGATAAAATCCAAAAGCAATTCCTGATACAAACTCTCAGAAAACTAGGAATAGAAGGGAACATTCTCAAAATGATAAAGAACATATAATAATAATAATAATAATAATAATCCAATTAAACAAACTATACTTAAATTTGTTGGTGAAATATTTACCAGGTGCTTTCTGCCTAAGATCAGTAATAAGACAAGGAGGCTCCCCTTTGCCACTTTTATTCAGCATTGGACAGTCTAATCAGTGCAGTAAATAAAAAACAAAACAAAACAAAGCAAAAAAAGAAACCAATAAAAAGAAAGAGTGCATTCCAATTGGAAGTGATGAAGTAAAACTGTTTTTATGATCAGGTGACAGAGTCAGCTGTGTAAGAAATCCTGTGGAATGTACAAAAAAGCTACGTAAACTCCTAAGTCAATTTAGCAGAGCATGAGATACAATGTCAATGTACAAATATCAATCATTTTTCTATATCCGTGTAATGAACTATTGGGAGCTAAAATAAAACAACTACTATTTACAATGGCATTGGAACAAAGTGTGCAAGACCTGGATACTGAAAACTGTTCAACATTGAAAAGTGACATGAGGAAACAACTAAACAAATAGAGCGATGTATCACATTCATGGGTACGAAGATCTAATAGGGCTATGTGTCATTTCTTCCCAAGTTGAAACATTTAGAGATTTCAATGAGTACTAGCAGGATTTTATTTTTGTACAGATTGATGAACATATTCTAAAATTTATTTGCCATTGAAATGGTTTTGAATTATTGTTGTACTTTGAAAGTAAAGAATGATGGATGTTTCTCTGTCACATTGATGTTTCTCTCCCTCTCTTTCTTCCTCCCTTCCCCTCTCTCTAAAAGTAAAATTAAAAAAAAGAAGAAAGTAAAGAACAAAGTTGCAGGATGAACACTCAGTTACATAAAGACTTAATGCTACAATAATCAAGAGTGTGACTGGTATTAAGTTAGACAAGATGAGTGGAATAGAGTCTAGAAAATGACAATAGCACATGTGAAGAACTGGTTTTCAGCAGACATGCAAAGAATTTAGCAGAGAAAGGCTAGCTTTTTAAAGAAATGGTGTTGGAACAACGGGGTATCCCACATGCAACATAGAAACTTTGATCCATAGCTGATAGAGAGATAGATCATAGACTTTAATGCAAAGCCCAAAACTATGAGAATTTTTAGAAGTAATCATAGAAGAAAAATCTATGTGCCTTTGAGTTAAGCAAAGATTTCTTAAATATGACATCAAAAGCATGGTCTATAAAAGAAAAATTTGATAAATCTGACTTTATAAAAATTAAGCATCTGTTCCTGGGAAGATATTTGCTAATGTTATATTGACAAAGGACTTGTATCCAGAATATGTAAATAACTCTCCCAACTGCAAAATGAAAACAAACAACTTGACTGAAAATGGACAAGAGATTTGAACAGATGCTCCCTCATAGAAGATGTATAAATGCAGGTGGCACCTGATAAGATGATCAACACCATTACCTATGAAGGAATTTCAAGTTAAAATCACAACGAGATAGTGGTACCCAGCTGTTTGGCGACTAAGGTTCAAAAGCTCCACAAGGCCAAGTGTTGGTCTGGGAGGGGTGAACCTGGAACTCTCTCTCATGCAGCCCCAGAGAGAACACAAAATGATACAACTGCTGTGGAAAACTGTTTTTATAATTTTCTTGTTTTGCATTATTTGTGTTTTTATTTAACATCCCTTAATGCATTTTTAAGCCTATTGATGATAAAGGGTCATTGCAAAACTATAAAACATTTCCATACCTAACTGACACAGCCACCATGAGGTATTACATAACTGTACACTTCATACTTTGTAGGCTCTCTAAGGCAGTTCTGTTCTGCCTCTATTTGCTTCTCACATTTCACACGTAGTCAGGATATAATTTCTCATTTTTTCCTCACTGACTCGTTCAACTGGCAGCTTGCCTCTCAGTCTTCAGGACAAGCTGTGCCACGCCACGCTGGCAGGCACATGATGTGGCTCACAGGCCAGTGTCCCTAGACACTCCTGTTCAAAGAGGTGAACAGCCACATTCTGTACTTGAAAGAGAAGTGTAGTAACATTGCATTAGAAAAGACTGAGAGAGAGGAATGCACTGTAGCAGGTGTCGAAGTGCTTTAAGTGAGTTGCGCACATAGTGAAAACTAGGACGACCAAGTCTGTAATGAATTTCTTCATAGGATGCTTGCAAGTCATTAGTTGTGATCTCATATTTTGTGTTTTGTTGAATTTTTAATTTGATGATCTTTTGTTTTCTATGAGCCAGGTGAAATTTCATGGAGAAAGAATTTGGAACTCCAGCTGGAATCTGAATGGGGTGTTGTGTTTAGCGAGATATCCAAAGGTACACTGAATAAGTTTGTCCCTGGTCCCATTAAACCAAATCTTACTACATATCTCCAGGTGTCACTTTGGTGGGTGCATTAGTGGGACCTAGGCTTCAGGGGATTCTAAGCACCTGAGACCTGGGGCGTCAGAGTGAGTCTTCCCCAGCCAGACAAAACAGTAAACCTTAATAACTCCTTCAGATTCTCTTTTGTTAGGGTATGAGATGAAAATATGTCCCTATAGACTCTCTCTGAAATCTAAAACCATCCATTAATTTTGCAGTCTTCCAACTGAATGGCCATTTGAGTAAATGTTTGCAACCTTCCTGTGACCCCAGTGGCAGAAGCATCTCCCGCACACAGCTTCCATGGGTGACAGGTGACTACAGTCTTGCTGAGATGACAAAGCCACCTCTCTTGGGATGTGCTCAAAGCGTGTCCTATGGGATGTCTTTTTTCTTATGTCCTACCTCTGCCTGGGTGGGGACAGATAACACACATATCCAGGTGGGGCAGACATTCCTCTCTTTAATAAAGCTGACAGTCCCTCCCAAGCCTGGCGTAGAAAATGTGCCCTAAAGCTGCCTCAGCTCCTGCCCTTGGCCGGCATCTCTCTGACCGTGGGTCTGGGGTTGCTGGCGACAGTGGCTCTGGGGGGTTGACCTTTCTATGCTTTTGTCTGACAAATCTGTGCACTGGCTTGTAAAAAAATCAATACTGCTTTTCCCTGGTACTTTCTCCACAGGTGAGTTGATGGATTATCGCATCTCTTCCCATGTCCCCTCCCCCCAGTTTTGTTATCAGTTTGTTTCTCTTGCTTTAGGGTTGAGCATCTGATAACATCTCAGTGGGATGACACCAAAAAAGGTTCCTCGACCTTATCCCCCAGCGATCGTGTCCCTGGTGACTGAGTGCTGGTCTCGGCTATAAAGCAGGACTGTATCTCCCAGGATCTCCTGGCCAATTTATGAGATGTGTTACTGCAGACCCCCTGGCCAAGAAGGGGACGTGTCTGTGGCTGGGCTTTTCTGCCAGAGGTGATCATGCACACTGTTCTATTACTTGTGTTTAAGGAGATGTACCATCATTATATCAAGCTGTCTTTCAAAAAATGATTTACTCTTCCTGAGATGAGGTTGGGGGAATGGGGTCTGCAAGGCAATGAAGCTGCAGCTGGTCAGTAAGAGGAGGAACCTGCTTATCTGGCAGGAAGATCATATTAGTTAGAAAAATGGGGTTTTTCCCTGCTCTAGGTAATTTGTGACTGTCGGATGGTGTTCACACCCCCATCCTTCTGTAGGAGGTCATTGATTCTGAGCTGTGCCCTGGACCACTTTGGGGCCTCATGGCCCCTTTTACTATAGAGGGAATGGGACCCAAGGACATTGGGGCTTGAACACAGATCTGATGATTTGAAGCAGAATTCTTTCTTCCTCTCCCCTTCTTGAGATGATAAAATCCACTCACATCTCCCAGAGGACACAGCATGCATGCTTTTTAAGCCTGGTTCCTATGTTTATTCCTCAGTAGCCTCAAGGGTCAAGTGCTCTTATGGACCTCCGTCTCTCTCTCTGTCTCCCTTTCTTGTTCTGTCTCCCTCTCACTCTCCCTTGCTGTCTTGCCTTCTTTTCTCCTCTCTCTTTAACTATAAACTATACACTTGCTTGTCTTCATTTGATATTCAACCACTGACCAAATGCTGACTTTTATGGGATATTTATTAAGATATTTGCTAATGACTGCAGAGCATTTAGGATTCTTTGTAGTAAACATAGGTCGTCTGGAGGTGACAAGTGCACTGGAAGATTTTACACGTATTTAAAATCTGACACATTTTCACCCCAAATGCTGCCATTTCTGGCCACTCATCAACCTTTGGTGACAGGAGGGAGACTGACCCTTGGGGTCTCGTTACTTATCTCAGGGGCTCAGCTCTTGCCCTCCTGAGGTGGGGCTGCATGCACCTCATGCCCCTTAGGCCTTTCTGACTATGTTCCCTCAGGCCTGCGTCTTTTCCAGAAATTTTCACAAATGCTTCCCTTTTAAAAGCAGCATCTTCAAGATTATTTCATTAAATAAATCACTTTAAAAAATCAGTGTTTCCACTGTGTGCTCCTCACATGAGCTCCCAGAATGGTGAAGTTCGCTCTTGCTTCTCGGGAAGGCACCTACCTCAGTGAGCAGTCCTGTGCTGTGTTCCTTATTTTAAGTGATTAGTACTGGAAATGTTTCCTAAAATCCCATTTTTAGCGGGTTACATGCCATGATTCCTATCTTTCTGCTCCAAATCAATAGAGACAAATTGACATGCATGCCCCCTTCCACCCCCTGCCTGCTGGAGTAGCTCATGCCCCACCTTCCAGTGCAGGGTAGGCTCCGAAGAAGGTGGACATGTGCTGGTTTCTGTTACAGGCTGCTCATCAGAGGTGAGCCCAGTCAGTGAAGTGGACGTGTGCTTCCCTCCCAACAGTCAGTGTAGGTGAGTTTCAGGTGGAGGGGCTCCCTCCCCTGCCACACTCACCAGGTGTGCCCAGTCCCTCTTTGCATGTGAACTTCTTGTCCTGCCCACCAGGTAGCTCCTGGCCGAGCCCAGTGACGAGGGTGTATGTGTGCTGAAATTATCCATGGGTCTAAATTCACACTCCCGTTGCACCAAAATCCAACTGAGACCCAGAGAAAGGTGATGGGCCCAAGTCACAAGGTGGGTTGATGACAGGGCCCCGGGGGGGTCTCACTTCCAGAGCTTTGCCAATGAGTCAGCTCTCAAATGTGCTTCATTAATGTCATTGGGTTTAAACCCTCCAAAAAGAAGGAAAAAAAAGCCTCATCCTTCAGGTTCTCTTACATTTTAAAAGAGCACATGTAAGAGTATTGCATTTCCTAAAATTGCAAACTCTTTCCAGGTCGCAAACACCTTTAGGCCTGAGCTTGTGTGTCTCCTTCAGCCAGAGCCAAGCAGTGAGGAGGCTCCAGATGCACGTCTATAGGAGGAACTTACGGGTGAACTTGCAGTGTTTTATTTCTATTGCATTTTTACTAAAAGGAGAGCAGTAACTTTTGTGTTTTATTTTACTTCCTTTTTAAAAAATTTATTTTTCTTAAGGCTAAGCTTGAAGCAAAAGCAAACAGTAATTAATTGGCGAACATATAAAATCACATACTTTCCATACATTTAATTATTGATCAAGGCATGCATGATTTTTTTGTTTGTTTGTTTCATTGACTCTCTCCATACCTCAAGATCTTACTGTTGTAAAAGCAGAACCTGTGTGCTCCTCGGGGTGTGTCCATCACCTGGGAGACCACTGCATCCTGTCAGGTGAGTATGGAGGCTTGAACAGGGAAGCAGGAGTGGTCCTCAAGTGCCTGAGCAGGGCAGGCTCGCTCAGGTTTTTCTCTGTGTGTGAAGTACGAGGGGGGACTGGAAATCACTGCAGTCGCTGAGGCCACAAGGTGCAATGGAGAATGGAGAGGCACTGCCCTGGATTGCCACCTGCTTGCTCACTGAGCCCGGCTTTCTGAAGCCCTGGGGTTCAGTGCTGGCAAAGTCATGCAGGGCATCCACCTCCTGATGTGCATTCCACATTCCGTCGAGGCCATCTGCCTGGTTCCTTGTCATAACCTTGGAGTTGATATGACACCTACTTTAAAGATAAGAAAACAGCTTTAGAGAGATTAGCAATTTCCCAGGCACCCTAGGAGAGCTGGGATCCAGCTGTATCTGAACGTGGATTTACCTGACCCCAGAGCTGGACCTGAGTCACTATAGGACACGGCTCATGTACACTATACACAGGAGGCCGCCCTGAGGTGCTTGTGGTCAGGCACGGGGGTCTCTTCACACTGCTCTGCCCTAACCCTGTGGTTCTGGGCTCCTGGTCAGGCCATGATTAAACCTTGTTGGGCAGGAAAGGAATGAGCGTACACGTGCTTTCCAAACCAGCATGGACTGGGCTCAGGGAGTCACGGGGATAGAGAGGTTGGGCTTTTAAAATTCCACCCAAATATTTCTCTGTGTGTGTCAATAACTGTTGCATTTGAATTACTAGTTGGTGTCCAGACTTAATTTTTTTAAAACCTAGTTTAATAATTCTAAGTTAGAAATGGTCTTGCATTTTAAGCACTTCTGCAGCATGAGACAAAAGGACGTGCATCCTTGGTTCCAACAATTCAACTGCAATATGTCCGTTACAGGCAGGAAATCTGATCTGAGTTTTTGACCCCCTTCTGCCTTGCCGAGAATCAATAATTCACCATTTGAAAGCAATGGGCCCATTAACATTGAACAGCTTGAGAATACACTCTTCATTGATCAGATAAACAAGTCATGAGATATTTTATTACAAAGTGATGGACCAATTTAGCCATCTTTTCACCAGCAATGGACTTATATTGAATGTGAAATGGCAAGAAATTTGCTTCCTTAGGGGCCTATCATAAGAAATACAGAGTGAAGTCTTATCACTAAAATTGCTCATCTAACTGAATCTATATTGAATTCTCCACCCCAATTTAAGTAAGACCTCTGATCAGCAAAAGTTTTACGGAATGGTGATGTTTTTTCTTTGTTAATTTTACTCCAAATCATTTACAATATTTTGTTTTACATTTATGTCATTGTTTTAGCCTTTTCTGGATGTTTTTGATCAAAATACATTAATTATATTGGTAACTAACATAAGCATTATTTACCATAATTCTGAATTCATTTTAGGTAAGTGGTTGAGGCAATTTTAAATTCGCTTGAGAATGGTCCTGAATTGAGTGAGAGGAAAGAGAGAAATCAAAGGCGATGCTCGAGAGGTCAACCTGGTGGGTGATGGCTTCCATCTGAGAAGGAGACCCCGGTGTGGCCACCATCTGGGTGGGAATCTGTTTCAAATATGTCCACTTTGTGATCTGCAAGTAGCAGTTATGCCAGCAAGCCAACTCAGGGCAGCGGGTGGGGTGGGCTAGAAATGTGGAGTGCATGGCCTCTGAGACGGCTTCAGATCCAGAACCAGGTGGAGTCATGGGGGAGCTTCCATAGACTCAGGGAGGGAAGCTGGAGACCCAGCCCCAGGAGGCAGCCTCATTTGCAAGATTCAGTAGAAAATGAGAAAAAAGGAAAGGAGGTGACTGAGACAGTGACCTGTGAGGCATCTGGACATTCCTCTCCTCCCTGAACACCTGAAATCTCACTAGGATGCTTTGAATTTCCTTAGTTAGTATTCAGGATGCTCTGTACCAGGTGGGTTGTTTCCAGGTGAAGTGTCTTTTTTCTTTTAGCATGTCTTAAATCATTACCCCCACCCCCACATTTTCTTGCTTGTTTCTCTCTGAACTTTATCTTGGTTGACAATGTTTCTTAATTCATTTCTTGGTGACTTGTCCTCTGTGATTTGGTGGGTTGCTTGACCTTTCCTCAGGTCTCTGACCGGGTTGGGCTCTTCCCTTGCATTTTACTTCAGCAATCCCAGTTTTAATTTCCACTAGTTCTTAACAGTCTCTTGGGAAACACCTGCCAGTCTCCTTCTATGTAATAACACCTTTCTAGGATTTTAATTAAGATGTACATATTTTAACATTTCCTCTATTTAGATTACTTACACTCTGCTGGGTCAGTGGAAGAGTATTCAGCATCATTTTCTGCCTCTGGGATTACTATGGCATCTGTGGTCCTCCAGGGCTCTTTCCTGCTCTTTCCTGGTGCCGGATTTCCCTGGGAGTCAGAGTCCGTATGGGAAGAGCTTGATATCCATGGAGACACTTCTGGGCCATGGCTGTGGGTGTTACCTCTGCCACCAGCTTCCTGAGGCCATATTAACTGATGGCCCAATTCTTCCTCCAGGGCCCCTCCCTCAGCCTTGGCCTGCCCTCCTCCTCCAGCAGTGGGTTGTCTCAGGATGCCAGCTGGGAGGAGCTCTCATCGTTAACTGCGCCCTCACTGCCCCCTTCTCTTCTGGGGTGGGATGTTCCCACCTGGCATCATCTGCCCACCCAGATTCAGGTCTGCAGTGGCACCCCTACCATTTTCTGCAACATTATTGTTGGGGCTTATTGTTTGCAAGCTCTTGACCGTGTCAACCACATTCAGCTGGAGTGTGTGAGAGAGAGCTTGCAACCTGTCTATCATTTTAAACTACAAATCTATAAACTTGGTGGATAATTGATCCCTATGACCAGTAAATAATTCTGATTGATGTTGGAATGTTGATCCGTTTACAGTGCACACAGGAACTCCTTTTAGCCACATTGGGAGGAGGTATTTGTGTAACTTCCCTTGTTTAAATGTCTTCATTCAACATGCTCCTTTGCTAGCTCATGGGCAAGTGCTTTTGGAGGCACTGCAGCTGAACTCACACACTGCAAATTGCTTCATGTTTCCGAGGCCCACCTTCTGGAGCCGGTCCCTGAGTGCTGCAAGGCTCCATACCTGGAACTCCAAATCCATATTTTCACCTGCCCAGTCCACTTTGAGTGCCCTCCTCCCTGAGAACCAGGTTTGGGGAGGTTTGGGGGCTTGAATTCCTTATTCTGAGAGGGGGGTCAGATGCAATTTTGATGCTTTTCTCCGTTGCTGGCTCCTAACTTCCTAGATGCCAGCTCTCCTGGGTGCTCATACCCCCCATGCTTGAGCTCTGCTCAGTTGCTCCAGAACCTAGCACTCTTTTGGGACCTCTTGGAGGGTGAGGGCTCATTACCCACAGGACCTACGACAAGCATGACATAGCACTCAGTGTGTGTCTGTGGGGTAAATAAATGGACTGAATGCATGGGAGGGGCCATCTCTGGACTCAGACTATTTCTCTTTCCTGATGACACTCTTGCTTCCTCAAGAGCAGTCCTTTCCTGTTCACTCTCCAAACCCAGGGCAGCCTCTTCACCACTTCTCCCTGGAAAGCTGGAGTTCACCTTCCTATCACTCAGGGACACAGTGTTTGGTGCACAGATTAATGGTCCCATGAAACATATACACTTTTATTTGCTCAGTGAATTCATTTGAAATGTGAATTGTGTCTATGGGAATATGAAGGTATAAATTCACAAAGGTGTCTCATTCTGCAAAACAGGTCAGCAGGCTCTTAACTTGGAAACAAGGCTTTGCTGCTGTTACATGAAGGTTTTTAAAGAAAAAAAATGAATTAAAAATTACGATTTAAACTCATGATATAAACTGTTATTCTCCCAATCAATTCATGGCATTACATCACTTTTTAAAAAAGGTAACATGGTTTTCTTGGATTCTGAGTTTGTTAGATATAAGTAATAAATGTGCATGCATCTAGGTTTATGTACTAATGTTTATTATAAATTGGAAAATTCCTCAAGGGATGAACAACATAAATTAATCTTGTAGTTTTTGATGTCTTAAAATAAAAAGAATGAATTGAACAATAACTCATTGATATTTAGAAAATGTTAGACATATCCTGCAGTTTATTTTTTCTATTGCTGAAAACATTTGGGATTTGAACAACTATTTCTTTTAAGGTATAGACAAAAAAGATTGTACTTCTGACAAGAAGACTCTGGGGAGTCAGAGCCTTGTGTAGAGGAAATGAGTCTCGCCAAAGCCAGGACACCTTCCTGCCTGCTCTCCAGTGGCCGTCTGGGTCTCTGACCCTCCGCTGGCCAGCACTTGAACTTCTTCCTTTACTGGAAAAGGCATTTCAGCATCAGCAGTGGGAGATGCCATCTTCCACCTCTAGGAGTCCTTCTCAAGTCTTGCCCAGGTTAGAGACATCTCAAGTTAACACTGATCCAATCCCACCTTCAGTTCCTGTTGTGGCCATGCTAGTGAACTTGGGTTTCACACTGCTCTTGGGCAACATGCTGAGGACATCCAACCACATGCATGAATATTTGATGCAGTCCTGGCTAATGCTCTCTAATACCTATTTGTACTGATGCCGTTTTTGGTTTTATTTTTTGTGGCTGTGGTTTGTTTGTTTGTTTGATAACTGTCTTCAAAACTGAAATGATCCAATAGAGAATCTGGGTATTTTGACCATTTTCAAGATCAACTAAATCAGTTTCCTGCTCCAATAGTTTATGGGAGCCTTTAGATGGTGTAAATGATAAAAACTACTACATCACATTGATTTCTGCAAATAAATACAGCCTGAAGTAGCCTGCTCTTAAAATAGCAAATAAGGGAGGAGAGATGGACTACCTTGTAGTTGCTTTAGATACAAAAATCAATAGAATAATTCAGGGTCTAAGGAGAAATACTTGATTTGTCAAGTTCACTTATTTGTATTTATATGTAAAGCTGATGAAATTTCAATTGCTCATTTTTTTCTCTGTGGATTCCTAGCAGAAGCCAAGAATTTTCTTTAAATAAAAAATACAAGTAAATTCCAATTCATAAGTTGGCCAATTCATTAACAGTTTTCAAAGTTTCAAGTATAAACAGTTCTTAATGATTACAAGCTGATCATTGTGATGAAAATGTATTGAATACAGATGCTAAATATAGAGTATAATATATAGTTTAGTATAGTATAGAATAAACTGGTTCCAATTTGTCCCAGGAAGAAATAAGAAAAAAAAGTTGCCCCTGTGATGGCAAAAACAGCCACTGTTGGGTGACTCAGGCGATGTGCTGTGACATCCAGGAGCCCGTGCCTGGGCAGCAGTATGGAAACACTCCACACTAAGAGGGGCTGTATTCCAGTGATTCATGAGACACACCATCATCTGGGTGCATGGCCCTAGGAATACCTGTTAGAAATGTAAGTCCATCTACTTTCCAGGTGAGCTGCATGGGCAGCAGAGAACATAACATCAGTGAATTTCATACACTGGTGGGTCATCATGGTTTTGGACCTAAACAGATAGGTTTTGTTTTCATTGCTGCTTAATTGATAAGAGGAGGCTCTCAGCCCATTGCAGCCCTAGGTAAGCCCAGGGAGAAGCTCATCTTCTACAGACCCCACCTCAGAGAGCACTCGATGTACTCAGCAGCGAGGCTCCACATCTGCTTGAATGGTGCCTGACCATGGCCAGCCTCTGTGTTGTTGGAAGAATGCTTGGAAAACACTGAGGCTTTGCTTTCCTTGAATTCTGAGGAGCTAGAACACAGCATCAAGCTTGAATAATATACAGGATGTCCCAGCCAGTGATGGAGGAGATGAGTGTCTGTCTCCTGCTTTTTTCTAAAGATTGATTCCAGAAGGAGAATGGGCCCTCGGATTATCATCTAGTTTCCTTACTTGTGGAGGTAACCTCTATCTCTTGGCAGAGGTGGCTATCAAATCTATATCCCTTGGGTTAGTGGACTACGGCTATTGCTAATATGACATCAAGAAGTGGCAATGCTTGAGAGTGAAGTGCCTGGGTGACCGGCATGGGGAGGAAGGAGGGCAGAGATTTCCAGCTCTGATCAGCAAGGGCACTGCTGGTGTTTTCTCTGTAGGTTCCCAGTGGCCAATCACCCTTGGCATTTAGTCCTGGTACTGCTCTGATGTTCCAGGTGGATATACTATGTGATGGTCTGCAAGAAGCATTTGTTGAAACAACACTTGCATTTGGCCAGGTCCATCCATCAATTCATGAGTGTGATGACCATGTTTGCGTGGTGTGCTAATGGAGGTTCTGCAAGGTTAAATGCATGATGTTCTCCTTGTAGACCTTGAAGCAGGTCTCTAATAGGCCCTCACTGCAGATGGTTGATTTGGGAAAAAAGGCTTGGAGAGGAAGGTGTGGGTGTGAGTGAGGAAGAATAGGACAGAGGTGTGAATGTAGGAATGGACAGCTGAGGCCCATGCTCAGCACACTATGAACAAGAGAGAGAGAACCAAGGATCACATGATCATGACAGGAAAGATTTCAGCACATAAAAGGGTCCAGAATGGGCACCTCTATGTCATGAGCACTTGTGTGTGTGGGCCACACAGGAATGATCAAACACTCCTGTACTCAGGACTTGGAGCTGTGGCACCGAGAGCACCAGCTTATCCCAAATCAAAGCCTTTCAATCTCTGCCCTTCAGGAGTGGGGTGGTCTCACAGATGAAGGCACATTTAAAGGATGCTGGAGCACAGAGAGAAAGACATACACTGAACAGTTTTCTTGTTCTGATTCAGGAAACCTTACAGTGTGCACTTCAGTCAGCCACCAGGAAACAGGCAACTAACTATTCAGGGACCCTTCCATAGTTGGGATCTTCCATAGCAGCCTCATAGAGAAGAACATTCTGGAAAGATGTGTCATTGAGCTCCAAGGGGCCTCTACACTGTCATAAACATCTCTCACAAAAACAATGCCAGCACCAGGAAACCATGGGCAGAGCCTCTTAGGAGACAGTCCCTGCTGTGAGGAAACTCTTATGACTGCCAGAGACATTCTTTTTCATTCAGCACAGTCTGAGCGAGGCTGCTGGGCTTTACAGAGCAGGTGGAGAATATGGCCAGTATAAAGTCCTAATGAAGTTAGCCATTATTGAGTTCGCCCATTTGCTTTTCCTGGTGTCAAGTGGCTCCTGTAAATACAGGAGGTACTTTGTGGGGATGCTGTGGATTCCTGCCACCCTCATCTACTTCCCCCCGGCCTTCTATCCTAGCTGCTGCACACCAAGCTGCTGAGCACTTCACAAAGAAATGCCTACTTATTTATTTGTTTACTTTTCCAAGCTATTTTTTATAAGTCAAGGTGCAATAAGGAAGAACTGATGCCAAGGGCAAGCATGCCTCCTTCCGGGCCAGTGGCCTGGACTGGGCATCGATCTGTAGCTTTCATAATGAACTCTAATAACAGCTCTATTACTGCCCGCCTGCCAATTGGCCCGGGTGCCCTCCAAATTAGCCACAAAGAAGCCAGCCTGTCAATATTAATTCCACCACAGAGATTACTTGTTCTGGGAGAACAAAGGTGTTCTGGCTTGGGCAGAACAACTTAACTCCTTGTCTCATAAAATTTAAGCTGCTATTGATCGCATTCTTCTATTGTGTGAAGGATTAAACACACGTACACGTGCGCGCTCACACACAAACACACACATAAGGCCCCCACACATACACACACTTGGGAGGGGGTGCACCGCCCTGTGCCCCCATCACTCATGCAGGCTCAGCCCCTCCTCCCTGCCTACAGGAATCATTCAGCAACATGAAGCAAATTAAATCAATGAATTCATCCTAGCAGATGGCCACTTTAACACTCAGTTAGCCTTTAGATAATTGAGCGTTGACTCCGGAATCATAAAATGGATGGCTCGTTTGTACATTTTACTGAAATAGATCGCTGAGGTTAAATAAATGAAATCCCATTTGTCAGGCAGTAATAAATGGTCTCCCCTTCTGCAAACAGCTCTGTTTGGCCTAATAAATACAGGACGTTACAGTGCTCCTCCCTTGATAGGGTTACAGCTTAATGAAATGGTCTTCCCTCTGCTTGTTTTTGCCTCCTCCTGCACCGTGCGATAAGTAGCGAACCAACGAAGCTTGTAATTACAATCTTACAGAAACCCGGCCAATCTGTATATAAATCTCACCCTCCAATTACAAGATGTAATAATTTTGCAGTCAAGCTGGTAATGAGGTCTAATACTCATGCCTGCGATAATCCCCGCTGGATGCTGACTCTATCAGATGTTAGCTTTGTAATTATACTGGCAGAAAATCATTATTTCATGTTCAGCAGAAAAATGAGGTTGGTGGGAAGTTAATTTTCTCTATGCTCTGTGAAGCATAGACAAAATTTTAATGATTTAATCATTATGGTTATCCCTTTTGCAATTGACCCACGTTACTTGTGTAGAAACATTGGCACATTTAAAAGTCCCTGTTACCCGATAAAGCTTGCCAGGTATGCAGCTCTTAATGTAAGAATAACTGTATACAATTAAACTATTACCCTGCTGATAGGGAAAAGTCATTTTATTTTTAGTTTTCATTATTTGTGCTTATGATTCATGGAAATGTTTGCATCTTGCCCACACTGTAATAAACAGGTAATTTAAAAAAATTGAATTATGCTTTTCTGATTATGTCAGACCAACAAAATATCATCATAAAAGAGCAAAGCAAGCAGATGATTGTTATGTGTGGGCCTGAGAAGTTATGGCCATTGTGTCTCTCACAGAATAAGAACAAAAATGGGGGAGTGGCTAATATCCCATTTTGGGAATGTGGTTTCTCAAATATAAGACAGAACTAGTATAAAGGACACATGGACAACAACTAAGGGGGGGGTGGAAATGGGAGGGAGGTGGGGAGCACTTGGGGAGGGTGGGCTGGGATGGGAGTAAAAGGCAGAAAACTACTTGAACAATAATTAAATTAAAAAATAAAAAATATTTTATATTTCTAAATTTGGATGAGTGGGTGTTTAAAACAATGCACTTTTAAACATAATTAAAATAATTTGCCAGTAACACTATTTTATTTCCATAGTTTGGTAGCTCTTCAGTGACAGGGAAGAAACATACACTGAAACACATGCCACACACAGGCACACTACGCTCCCCAGAGTGTCAAGGCAGTTACAGACTAAAAGAAGATGAGATTACTAGCACCACACTGTGCAGGAAGCAGAATGGCGATAGTCTCTTGAAAATGTAATACATCTCCAGTGCTGTGTTGTGTGGTGATACTAGCTTTATCCTGAAACTCCTGAAAATGTCGGAGTAGGTTTTGCTGCCTGGTCAACTCCTACTAACAGCATAGTGCCTCCGCCTGTGCCTGCATCAGCCGATAGACACAGGCTGGGTGTTGGTAGAGCTAACTCGGTAAAAATATCACACACCAGTGGCCCAATTGTTCCAGCGAGTGATGCAGGTATTTTGGGTATGATCATATTCCTGGTTCTGACTTAGCTTTTTTTTTTTTCTGTTCAGTCTTTTCTATGAAAGTTAAATCTTCTGAATCAGACTTAGCCCACTTTCCTAGGACCATTGGGTGCCTAGGATGGGCTCCCGGGGCACACGCAGGCTGGGAAGGGCAGGCACACAGCTATGGGGGAAGGAGACTTTATAGGAAGTAGTCCAATGATCATTTTTGGAAGAGGAAAATTCTCGGTAGACAAATTAGCCCTTTGGCCTTCTTCAAGATGGGAGTGGTTAACAGAATTACCCTTTGGTGGGAGGAAGAAGCTCCTGAGGGTAAAAGCTAATTAAAGCCCCAGCTCAGCCATGTTGCAGGTGGTCTAGGTTACAATGCCTTGAGAGTTCATTTTAGGTGTCAAGTTGGCTGGATCATGGGATGCCCAGATATCTGGTTAAACATTATTTCTGGGTGTCTGTGATGGTGTTTCTGGGAGAAATTAGCATTTCATTTGGTGGACTGAGGGGAGCAGATGGCCCTTCTCATTGTGTTTGATATCATGAATCCTTTTCAGGCCTGGATAGAACAAAAGATGGGGGAAAGGAGCATTTGTCTCTCTGCCTGACTGCTGAGCTGGGACATCGGTCCTCTCCTGCCTTTGTCCTGAGACTAACACCATTAGTTTTCCTGGTTATGAGACCTTTGGGCTAGACTGGACCTACAGCACCAGCTCTACTGAGTCAGCAGATCTCAGATCTGGGGACTTCTCTGACCCCATAGTTTTTTTGAGCCAGTTCCTTATAGTGCATATCTATCTATCTACCTACCTATTATCTATCCATCAATAAATCATTACCAGTTTATCTATTTACCTATATATCTATTTAATTATCTATTATCTATCTACCTGTCATCTATCAGCTATCTCCTGTAGGTTGTGTTTTTCTGAAGAACTCTAACACACTGGTCATAATTCAATATGCATTTTTCTGTGAAAGCCAAAAGAGTTAAGCCTCAGAATAAGTGAATTTTCCATAAAGCAAAGAGCCTTAAAAACTGACAGACTTTCTTGGCTAAAAGCAGAGAGAGGTATGCCTGGGCTGCACGCAGTGTGTGCTCTGAGCAGGCCAGGAGGACGTGTCCTGGCTTCTCCCCCCATGACAGCCTCCAGGCTGTGGTCCTTGGCGATCACCCTCCACTCCAAGATTTCCTCTGTGGCTCTGAAGAAAGGTGATTTAGTGAGTTTGACATCAGTTTTACTTACGTTTCTTAGGCTGTCTTATTTTCTTTTATTTTTGTATATCCCTTCAAGTCTTTTAAGGAGGGAAGAAAATACATGCATGTATATAAGCCAAAAGGAAACAGTAATTATAATGAAAAATGAGATGTTTAGGTGACTGTGGGATGCTTGGGCCAGATGCCTGGCACTGACATTTGAGGTCACAGAGGGTGCCTGTTCACAGGGCTCCCACTGTGTACCCCTTGCCCTGGGAAGACCTCGCCTGGAGTTAATTACAAGTGGGGGTCTAGAAGCCAGGCAATCTAGGTTTCAGTTCTGGCTTGGCATTTTACTGTGAGATTAAAGACCAAGTGCATATTCTCTCCTGAACTGGTTAATAACCAATTGTCCTCATTCTTGGAGCTCTTACAAGGATTTAAATACATAATACCATGCTTGGAAAATATTGCTATAGTGATTTCTTAGAAAACACTAGCCATTACTTAACCTGAATTTGGGATCAACCCTACTTATGTATAACAATGCAATAATGTATCTTCTAGGGGGAGGGAGCATTCCAGAAGAGTGCTGTTGGTCAGGTGCACCACTGCAGAGGTGGTGGTTGTAGTGCTGGGACTGGAAATAAAGAGGAGGTGGACTTCATCCCCACTAAGCATGCGAGACAGGATGCCTCCTGTCCCCACCAACCAGAACCTTAGATGTAGGTACACCAAATACATATGCTGTGATCGAGCTGTACTGCCACCCTTGACTTAGATGCTCTCAAGAAAGTTGAAGAAGTTGCCAAGGGTTCTGTGTCAGGGAAACAGGCAGGATTCAGTCAATGTTCTCACAGCATGAGAATCATTGGGCACATCTCTTTCACCCATCAAGGTCAGAAAGCCAGTCTACTCCCCACTCCATAGCTTTTTGTTGGTTGACTTTCAGCAGTAAAATGTTGCAGTTGAAAGAAGCTGCAAACACCCATGAGCCCAGTAATGGGAGACTGATGCTTGAAATAGTTTTTAAGAATACAGATTTTGCTCTCAATTCAGTGTCTTTGGTTATATTTTGTTTGCTTGTTCATTTTGTTGGTTAGGTTCCTGTTAAAGGTGAGATCGTATGGTATTTGTCTTTCACTGCCTGGTTTATTTCACTTAGCATAATGCTTTCCAGTTCCATTCATGCTATCACAAAGGGTAGGAGATCCTTCTTTCTTTCTGCTGCATAGAATTCCATTCTGTTAATGTACCATAGTTTTTGGATCCATTCATTTACTGCTTGGCACCTAGGTTGCTTCCAGTACTTGGCTATTGTAAATTGTGCTGCTATGAACATTGGGGTGTATAGGTTCTCTTGGATTGCTGTTTCAGGGTTTTTAGGATATAATCCTAGCAGTGGAATTGCTGGGTCAAAAGGCAGATCCATTTTTAGTTTTTTGAGGAAATTCCATACTGTTTTCCATAGTAGTTGCACCAGTACTTGAATGAAAAACAACAACAAAAAAGTTAAAATAAAGTAAAGTAAAATAAAATAAAATAAAACACTAAAAAAAGAATACATATTTTGGAGTAAGAAAGACAGGGTCTTTCTGTTCCATTTGCTAGTCTGTGACTCAAAGAAAGTTACTTGAAGTCCTCGAGACTCAGTACCCTATCTTCAAAATACAGAGTTAACAACTTCCTATAGTTGTTGTGAGGAAGAAGTTAGCAATTTATGTAAAGAAGTAACCAGGGAACTTGGCACCTAGAACATAATTGATGGAGACAGAAACTCGAAGAAAAAACAGGGCTCTACACTCTTCCTTAAGGCCCATTTCACTAGATTTCACGAGGATGCTTCATTTGACATACATCGCACGTACTCACACTGGCATGTGCACACAGATACAGACAATTGAGTGCATACTCACATATGCACACACACATAAACACACATGCACGCATACATGCAGACATATGAGCATACGTTCACATACATGCACACCACAAAGCTTATAAAAATCAATGCAGGTCTTCTTCAATACAAATGGAATTTTGCTGAAATTTTCTCAGTTAGTGGCAGAGGACAAGTTTATACCATGTGACTCTCAACAAACCATATATCCATGCCCTTTTCTCATTGAGGTTCCAGTCTCTCAGATGCCTCCTTCTGTTCCTCTCTCTCTCTGGAACCCTTTCCCTGCTGTGCTCTCCACTGGGGCAGTCCCACACTGTCCTATGCAGAACAATCTTCCATCTTCTCCTGACCCTTCCTGTGTACAGATACATTTGCAAGTCAGGGAAGGAAAACAAAGAAGGCTGCACAGATCCTCCTTAGGAGATGAAAGGAGGGGACTCTAAACATTTTCATGCTTGCATGCCTGACATTCTGACTCTCAGGACAAATACAAACACTCTTTCAGAATACTAGTAACTGTGTCAATCTCCGAAATGTTTCCTGTAATGCAATGGAAGAAAATTCTGTGGTTTACAATCGCCAAATTAAAAATACCTATGCAAATGTGTTTGTTTGGTTACCTGATTGTTTTATATTGACATGAATAAGCTCAGGACAGAGGAGCCAGTTTCATGTCCTGGGGCTCAGGATTCTGGGTCACCTGTGAAATGAACACAGAGTACTTTGCTAAATTCCTGTACTTACAAAGAAAATCCTGTCACAGGCAGGGGCAAATATTTAAAAATGGTGACCTCAAATGTAGTTTATTAAAAGTTCACTCCCTTAAAATCCGAAAATTCAATTGCCTTTAAAATTTTTCGCATTCAGCTACAAAGATCAGATTCCCCATGTACAGGCAACTATTTTCTACATTTCCTGTTCTTTTTTAAAAATCACTATCAGAAATAGTTATAAAGCTCTGTATAAGAAATGCATTTTTGATTCTGATATATGCTAAAATATATTTTATTAAATATTTATAGCAGAGTTACCCATAAATAACATGAACTGTTGATTTATACTGCTCTGGACTCAATTTGGTGAGGAAGGGATTAAGAATGAGATTTAAGGAAAAGCCAAAGGGTAAATTTGTTTATGATAAATACTTTAAGTATCTGGCATAAAATGTGGCTAACCTTGTCTGCACTTTGATGACTGATTTCCATGTTTTAATCCTTCCCCCACTCTAAGTTGTTTTCAAATATTTTCAAAGGAAACTACAATGATCTTTCTTACCCTGAAATTTCTGAATCTGACACATAGAAACTCTCTTGTGGCACTGCAATTTGGAGTGAGAGGGTTAAAGAAGAACAGGGCTCTTCCTACCATAAAGTGTTGTAATGGGAAGCTGGAAACAGTCCAGACATCTCACAGTGAATGTGAAAGATTGTCTGCAAGTGGGTCATACAGAACTGTCTCTTGGTACTTTGCTCATGCCTTGCAATAGTTTTTTTCATCATTTTGATAAGAAGTACTTCTTTTTTTTAGTACCCCTGCCCTAGAGACATACAGTGTGAAGTTGATTTCATGCCTCAGGTGTACTTAACTTTTATAAGATTTACCAAAAGATAAAACATTTTCTTTTGTACTCAGAATAAGTACTTATTGACATTCATTTAGAGTCTTGTTTTTAGCAGATTGCTTTTTTCCCCCTGGAGGTGATCATTTGAAATTTGAATTAGAGGAAGAATTTGTCAAATCTGAATTCCTTTTAATCATAATAAAACATGTTGGAATGGTGTTGAACATGTTTATTAAAAATACATGCATTTGCATTGGCAAGAAGGCTTCCAGAAAATGCCAAGAACTTCCAGGCACTTTTCAGATTCTCCAGATAATAAACAGTAATTTTAGTATTTTATAAGTGTACTGAATTGGCTCAACTCATTCTATATCATGAAATCTAGGGAGAATAAAAGGTTGTGTTATACCCCCACAATTCCTTTCATTGTATTGACTTAATTTAAGATGATATTGTTAAATAGTCATAGAATGATATGTACTGAAACAAACATGAACATCACTTACTTCATTATCAAAAAAAGCAATCAGAAACTTTTTTAGAATAATAAAAACACATCCTACTTTTATTTTTTATCCTCACCTAAAGACTTCTTTTTCATTTTTTTTTTTTTAGAGAAAGTAAGGGAGAGAGAGAGAGAGAGAGAGAGAGAGAGAGAGATTGGTTGTCTTCTTGTACACTTACTAACTGGGGATCAAAACTGCAACCTGAGTGTGTGCCTGAATGGAAATTGAACAATGACCTTTTGGTCTACAGGACAATACTCCAACCAACTCAGCCATACCTGCCAGGGCAATGCATGCTGCTTTTAAAAACAATTACAACAAAAGAGACCCAGTAAAATCCTTACAATATTCAATTAACTACCAACAAATTCTTTTAGTTTTCCTTCCTGTAAGAATTTCTTGATTTCTCCTTCATTCCTGAAAAGTAGGTTCACTGGTTAGAGAATTCACAGTTGATGGCTCTTTTCTTTAAAGTCTTAAAAATGACACTATGCCAGTTTCTTCTGGCTGCTGTGGTTTAAAACAGAAAATCTGCTGTCATTCTGTTTCTCCTCTATGTGGTGTGCTGTTTCCCTTTAATTGCCTTTACTTTAAAATTTCTAAACAGTTTTCAGATGTATAATTATATGTTTGTGTGATTTTATTTCTTTTTTAATCAACTCATGTGTGGTTTGCTTATCTTGTTGTATGTCGAGGTTTGTGTTTTTCTCAAAGTTTGGGACATTTACAGCCGTAATTCCGAGTACTATTTTAGCCACATTTTCTTTCTCCTCTCCCTCTAAGACTACAATGATATGGGTGTGGGACCCTTTGTTATTATCCCACAGCTTCATGAAGTTCTCCAAATCTCCCCTCAGTATATTTTCTTTCTGTTGTTCAAGTTAGGTAAATTCTATTTATCTTTTCTCAAGTTCACTGATTGTTTCATGTTATGTCTACTCTATTCCTAAATAACCATCAAGAAGTGTTTTACAAATTGGATCTTTCAGTCCTGATATTTCCATTTGGTTATTTCTTACAACTTCTATTTCTTGGCTGTGATTTTCTTTCACCTTTTTCAAGGCAATTTATAATTGTTGAAGAATTTTTAGGACAGGTGCTTTAAAATCCTTGTCAGATAGTTCTAACACCTGACTCATTTCAGTGTTGTCATCAGCTAGTTGTCTCTTTTAATTCCAGTTGTTTTTTATTTATTTCTTGATATCATGAGTGATTTTCTACTGTATTGTGAATGTTCTGCTTTATTTATTAACTTTTCTTTGAGAGATAAAAACATAGTTTGTTGTTTTACCTATTCATGTATTCTTGTATGTGCTCTGACTGTGAAGGATGCTCTCACCAATTGAGCTATCTGGTCTGGGCTGGACATTATGTTTTTGATGTCAGGAGGTACTTAGTCCTATTTAAGTTTTCTAATTTAGGAGGAAGCCATTTTCTTTAGATACAGCATAGAGGGCTACACCTTCCTTTGGGAGATGTGGTTCCAGTGATAGCTTAATTTTTGTGATGCTATTTGGTCAACCTGGTATAACTGGTGCAACTAGGCTCCCACTGGACTCTGCTGGCATTTCTTGTTGGGTGGGAGAAGTTCCCACTCAGTGTGTTATTGGAGAAGAGCATCTTTAGGCCAGAAGGATGAAAAGACTTCCCTGGATGGGCACTTGAGATTTATTCAAATATTCTTGGTTGTCTGAAGGTTTCTAAGCAGGGGAAGAGGCCTCAGTTCGGCTCAGTATGTAAGGAAGTGAAGACAGATGAGGCTGTGAAATGGGAAGTGAAAGACAACTGTGTCCTACAAGTAGAAAAGCAGTTGTGGGGAAGAAATTGAAACAAACAAGTTAGGGGGAGAACTCTTTCCACTGCTAATAGATATCCCCCAAACTGAAGGTTAAAGGACAGCAGGTGCCAGGAAGGCAGAAAGACATACTGACCCCACACTCTTTCCTCTGTGTTGTCTGTTGGTGCTTCTTAACTGAAAAATGATTTGTGCAGGCAGGTAACATTTTAACATATCTGCATGTTTTCTTTAATATAGATTTTACAAGAGACTGAAATAAAATCATGTTATTATGATATTTTTCTTAGTTTTTAAATTAGCAAAATACCCATGGGTGCCAATGACATATTTTCTGGGTAACTTTATTAATCTCTGGACAGAAAATGTGTAAAATGCCTAAAAGAGTATTCCTACTCAATGCTTTACTTTACCAACAAAGTTGCACCTATGGTGGACAGTATCTCCATGGCTCTGCCTATGGTTCTGAGGTGGGGCATTGTCCTTATGGCTCAAGACTAGGGCTGAGTCCAGTTTTCCTCTTGTTCACAGTGACAGAACAGAAGGTAGGATGCAGTTTCCAGAGTTAGTCTGATTCACCAATAGTACTGAGGTCTCTTGGTTTTGAGAAGAGACACTGAACATGGGAAAAGAAGCTGCCGTAAGTGTGGGGGTTGCCAAGGCAACCAAGGGGGTTGCCTGGTGCCTCAGTGTACTTTAGGTTTGGGGAAATGCATCCCGATTTTCAAGGGAAAGCTTGCAGTTAAGATCAGTTCTGCACTTTAAAAAAATTAGTTGACTTTATTTTTAGGACAGTTTTAGATTTACAGAACTCTGCAAAAAATATAGAGAGTTCTCATAAATCTCCAACATTTCCTATTATTGACATCTTGCATTAATATGGTATAGTTCTTATAATGAATGAACTAATACTGATACATTATTATCAGCTAAAGTTCTGTTAGGGTTTATTCTTGGTGTTGTGCATTCTATGGGCTTTGACAAGCGTCCTGTATCCACCCTTAAAGTTTCATACAGAGTAATTTCACTGTGCTAAAAATCCTCTGTTCTCTGTCTATTTATCCCTCCCTCCCTCTTCCCATCCTGCCCAAGACAACCACTGATCTTTCTCGTGTCTCCGTAGTTTTACCCTTTTTAGAAGGTCATATCATTGAAATTATGCAACACAAAACTTTTCAGATTGGCTTCTTTCACCTAACAATAGGACTTTAAGTTCCTCCAAGTCTTCACGACTTTTGGGGCTGATAGCTTATTTCTTTTAGTACTGAATGGTATTCCACTATTTGGATGGACCACAGTTTACCTTTCCTTTCACTTACTCAAGAACATGCATCCTCCCTCACTGACATTTTTGGGGGGAGGAAAAGCATTAAGGTTAAGATAAATTGTGTATTTTTAAGGGAAGAACACTTTTTTAGGGGATGTCTCTGGATTTTGACTTCTATGAGCCTAAGTTTCCCAAGTCGCAAGCCAACTGGGCAGAAATACGAGAAACAAAATGGAATAAATATTTATCATCTGTTTTTAGGTCTATAGATGGCAAGAATTTATTCGACATGCTGGTTAGGTCAACTAGCAAGTGTAAGAAATAACTATATGTATTGCATTTCTAACAGATAACAGATAAGCTACTTTACAGCAATAGTAAAGGTACATTTAAGAGGCCATTTAAAATATTTGACTATGGGAAATGAACACAGACACAAGATAAACTGGACGGGGACTTGCCAGAAGGCACCCTGGCACTGCCAGGTCTGCAGGACTTACGCAGGACAGCGCCTAGTTGTTGGGTGAGAAAGATGCAGAGAGTTAGGGGTCTGGGACCCAGAATTATGAAAAAACTGAGGAAATTTACTCTGCTTTGTGCTTTTATTCTTTAGTTGTTAGGTTTTTTTTTCACGTTAAATTTATTTTGGCTTACAACAAAGTTTGAGCATTATATTGAAATACATAGGACTAAACAATGATTTCACTGGTTAGTATAAATAATAATAACACTGTTCCTTCATTTATTCTGTGTATAATTATATAGGTGTAACAGGCTCAATAGCTCCTAATTGAAAACATGTCATTACAGTTGCTTTAAAGGCAGGATTTTTTTTTGAGGAACATTGTTATTTAAAAGAAAACAAATAATTGAACATAAACAGATATAATTATTTCTCCCATCTTTGTCATCACTGTAGATGTTACATTACTTCCAGCCTAAATAAAATAAATGAGTCTTTACCCCGTAAGTGAAATCTAGGGCTTTTCTGCAAATGAAAACATGGGCATGACATTTCGGAAGGGTGCGTCACCAGTCTCCAGAACACCCTGACTCCCATTAGCTGTCATTTAGATGTTGTCCGTCAAAGCCTTTTGCATCTGGCACTGACACCATGCAAAGCATGTTGATTGAAACTTGCAGTCACACTTGGAAAGTTGGGCAGATGGTGTCTCTTCTCATTTAATTTTTTTTTCCAATTTTTTTCCTGAAACTCCAGCTTCAGGCCCTCGACCCCCCAGTTCGATATCTTTTTTTTTTTTTGTTAATAGATCTAATCGGCAGCGTGTTAAACAAGAGAGGCCCTTTCTGTATGCAGTGTTAGGACAAGTGCAGGCCGGCTGGAGATCACCAGAATAAACAACTCGCCGATTCAATTACAATGCGGCCCAGCTTTTATCTGGCTGTGACATCATTTCAATCAAAATGTAAAATAATACAATCCAATAGTTGCAAGAGGGAGAGATAGGACACAGGCGGCTGCACTTAGTCATTTAATAAAAAGAGAAGAGGAGGGTAGGGCAGCCCTCCTCTGACAGCCGGCGAGGCTCCCAGTTCCAAAACTCCATTACCTGCTCTAATGGTATTCAGGAAAACTGAGTGCAGGAAATTGTCTATTACTTTTTATTAGTGGAAGCTGTTACGGAGGATACAGCCTGCTGCACTGTTTTTTTCTTTGTTCGTTTAATTAACAAAAGCATGAAATCTCCCTATTGGCAGCTTTCTCCACACAGCTTCTGCTGCTTTCCCCTCTGAGCAGGGGCTTTATTCATTCCTTTGTCTCCTTTGAATTTTTTTTGAAATAGTGATGTTCCTCAAGACCCGCAAATCATCACGAGAAGAAAAACATAATTCAAGGGCAAATATAGTCTTTAAAGTGCTGAGGCTGCTGAAATAATCAGGACATGCTTCCTCCTCGATAGCACTTTTGTATGGAAGTTTCCTTTTCAGTTCTAAGAGTTTTACAGTCCTCAGGGACAGTAACACTCAGCTCACCTGCTTTGTGTCAGGGTGATAAAAATGACAATAACCAGCTCTATCCATTGCCTGAAAGCCAAGAAGAAAGAGAAAAGGAGGCCAAGTTTTAGAAAGAGGGCACGGAGTGTGTCATAAAGCCTAATTCCCGAGCCCTGGCCTATCTGAATATCGACTTCGGCCCTTGAATAGCCCATTTCACTTAATCAATGAGTTCATTGTTTTTCCTTGAACTATGTTTTGTTTAAAACAAGCAATCATTTTTTAAAGGAAATAATCCATTATCCTTCAATATTTTTGACGATTCCATACACCCAGCAGATCCATCAAGCAAAAACTGGCTTGTATAAGCCTTAAAATGAGGTGGCATAAAGCAGCATTTTAGGATGGCCCTGAGGTATTTACGTTTTCTTCATGAGCGTTCAGCAGACTGTGAGACTCCAGCTTTGGGGTGATTGGACTTGATTTTCCCTACCAGAAGAGACATTGATACAACTATTTCCACCCCTCATCCCACCCCCACCCCAGCTTAAAGAACACAGTGTAGTTGGAAAAGTAACCTTTTCATATAAGAAGTTAAAAAGCCATGCATTTCATTATGACCAGAACCAACACAGAACCACATTTGTGAGGCCATTAGATAATCAGGTGGCTTGCGTAACAGGAAGTTGGTTAAATGGGTATTTTTCCCATTGCCTCCACATTTCAGCTAAGACTCCAAGCTGGAGACAAGGAATCCTTGCCATGCAGAGGGTTCAGTCTCCCAAACAAGACTCACCCCTGAAAACACAGCCTCTCTGTCTACCATTACTCTCCTCCAACCACAGAAGAAAACAGAAGCTTGGGGGGAGTCAGGGGTGGGCCTTTGTGTAAGTGGAGCGTGCCTTGGCTTTTTGCCCCATCCCTGGTTGTGGTGGGGGGAGTGCTCCCTGATACCCAGGTCATATGAGGGACCTACAAGGAGAGCACCTACAGAGATTGGAACCCTCAGAAATGGGAGATGGTATCTCTCTCTCAATTGATGAACAATGCAATTGCAGTTTTTTGTGCCATACTGGGGCCTGAGGATAACACTGAGATGGTTCTTAGGAGAACCAGAAATACCATCAGGAGACTTTGGGGATAGACTTGAACACAGAAATCTCTAAAGAGGGAGGTTGCCCTGGAACCCCATGATGGCATGTGAGCCAGAGGGAGTGGTAGCTGGGTCAGTGGTAGTTCTACAGTTCAGTGGGGCCAGAATGCAGGAGTCTTTTCATGACAGTTGGATATAGCGGAGGGTAGTGGGCTTGAGCCATTTGGGAGGTGGCCCTTTACTGTTGAAGAGGTAAGCTGAGGGAGTATGTTGGGTTTCTGCCAAAATAGCCCCATCATCCCTTCCCTGTATCCATGCCCTTTTGCCATGTGACTTTACAGCTCCCCACCAATTGGTGGCATCTTTTTTCCTAATCCATGAATGTGGGCTGGTCTCGCTAAGGTTTGTTTTGGCCAATACAACCATGGCAGAAGTGACAGTGTGATAGTTTTTAGCCAGGAACTTCCGTTACTATCGTGGGATCCTGAAAGCATGATGTGAACAAGCACAGGCAAGCCCGGTAGGTGGTGAGAGGCACTTAGCCAGTCACGCCTACTCAGGTTCAGGTACACGTGCTGTTTGGGGGGAACAGTAATAATACCTCAGGGCAGCAACCAGCAGAGCTACCATAAACCGAGTGCTCCCCAGGAGGGCACACTCAGGTGAGCATGGTGTGGCTGGAGCTTTTACCTGTGTCGTTCCACCGAAACCTCATAACAGCCCCTTGGGGGTGACAAGTTGGTGTCCATGCTTCGCTGACAAGGAAATGGAGCTCCACATGCTCAGGTGAATCATCCAGAACTGGACGGAAGCTCCACCCCAGCACTGCCACCTGGTTCCTGGGATGCCAGCTGAGTCCTCATACTTCCTGTCCTTACAGACAAGCAGGGCAGGGTCCACAAACTGGTTCCTGGCACTGCTCCAGCATCACAGAGAAGAATTCCAAAATATGTTATTATCTACTAAGTGCTGGTCAGATGTTCATTCCCTTTTTTTGCTTCAAAAATAGGGCCCTGCTTAAAAAAAACAGGGTCTTAACAAGGGTCAGTTTCTAGGAGAAAATAATAGATTACAGTGGGGTCCAAACACTTGGAGATTTTCTGCTGCAGTACATTTAAGCTTTCTCCTCCTCTCTTCAGTTCTGTCTTTTGGATTGTTCTTGCCCAATGTGCTATATGTGGGGTATACATAAAACAAACACACAAACAACCTCCAAAGCCATACAAAGATCACATGATGCCTGTTGGTCTTATGTGGCCCTGTGGTCACATGATACACCATAGCCAAGTGATATGTAGTGGTTATATGATGTTTACTGGCTGTAATGTGTGGCAGCCACATGATATAGTGGTTGCATGATGGGTGATTATCCCATGACCTTACCATGATTGACACATGATGGTCCCATGCCCCACCTTGAAGCTTAAATAACACAAAACCACACATGAAATGTGCCTGTTCTTAGGTGAGTGTCTCTCCTTTCAGCCCATCTACCTATGACCTTTCACTGACCTCTGACATGGGGCTTGGGTCACAACCTTTTCCTTCTCTTTCACAGCGGAAACATCGTAACACCTGTTGACTCCACCCATCACTCTCTGCTTCTGTTCCCAGCAAAGTCCTGCTGACTCTGATTGCTCTCTCTGACTTTCTCAAGTCTCCTGGTCAGGCTTATTCTCCCACCACTGCTCAGAAAATGGCCTTTTCTGAGGCCACCATCACTGTGCGTGTCTGCCTCCACTGGCCTCTGAATCCTCATTTTACCATCAGCGGCAGCAGCCATAGGAGCGCTGGCCTCCAGAGTGAACCTCGTTAACTCCTCAATGTGTTCACTCATTAACGTGGTCAGCTGGAGTATGCTGAACTTCCATTTGTGTGCCCAGGAAACAAACAAAAGCATTTCCCCCCTGGGCTGTCATTCCGGGGTGGGAGGACAAATAGCAGGGTAGATAAGTAAACTGTATGATGTGTTAGCAGGGGACTAAGGGAGGGGTGCACATGGAGGCAGAGTTGCCCGTAGCACTGGTCACTTCTCCCTGTCTCTGGCCATCTCCACAGCTTCCTCACTTTGGAGGCTCCAGTCCTGGGTCCTTACCTACAGTGTGTTCAGCCTCTCTCAAGAAATCCAAACATCCTTCATATGCAAATGAACCCTCATCTGCTCTTCCAGCAGTGAGTACTCACCCAGGCTGCAGACCCATCCACCGCCTTTACAGGAATGACCCCACTTTCACACATGGTCGACACTGCCAACAGCATCTGTGGTGCTGTGACACCCCCCCCCCTTCCTCCGCACCTGCTCCTGGGCCGCCAGTGTCCCGTCTTGGCACACTGCAGGGCTTCCCTCCGACTGCTCCTGTCCCAAACTTGGAACTAGACTTAGTCTCGCTCCACCTCCAGGTCTCACATCCAATCTGACAGCACACCTTGACAATGGTCCACAGCTGGAGGTTCCTCCAGCTCCCCTGCTCTAAGCGGTCCAGGCACATCAGCACTTAGTGCTGAAGGTAAAGATGGCCGGTCTTCCGAGTCCCCACTCAGAGCTGGAGAGATCTTGTCACAGTCCAAGTCAGATCCAGGAAGGCCCGTCCCTCAGGACGAGTGTCACATCCAGTGTCTTGCTGAGTGTGTCTGGACCCTAGTCTGCAGCTCACATTCCTTGAATGGCTCTGATGAACTTCTTGATCGCTGCTCTGGGCACATGGGCTCCTTGCTGATTTGGGGCTCTGCCTGGTAAGCTCACACCCAAAGCCTTTCCTCTCCCCCCACCCCCCGGCAGGTTTTTTTCTCCCGATGTCTGTTTCCTCTGTCCAAAAGTCACTTCTTCAGTGAGATCCCCGGTGACTTCTCCATCCCATGGCTATTCCACCCTGTGTCACTCCCCAGAAATTTGCTCTGGGCTGGATGCCCTCAGGAAGCTGGGTGATTCTGTGACTGTGTCTTAGTGAGTTCAGTGAACTGAATCCAGGAGTGGGGATGAAGTGAGGTTAAAGCTGTCACTCCTGTCAGCTGGGGGTGGGCTGTCTGGTCATTTTGTGGTTGGCACGTGTGTTTTGTCTGCTCAGACAGGATCCAGGGGGGACTTGTTAGAGGTTGTTGGACAGGACATTAAGGCCTCGCTGTGAGGGTCAGGCCAGCTCTCGATGTTAGTGGTGACAGCAGGGAAGCCCCAGGGTGGCTGTGTCCTTCTCCTGGAGACTCTTCTCCCCCCAAGCACAGCACACCCTGAGTCTCTCACAGCGGCTCACCATGGAGCGGGAGCTCACTGAGGGTGGCTTCACTTACCTGGATCCCAACTCGGAGAGCTCGCTAACAAGCCTTTCCCCTAAGAAAACCAGGAAGATGCCCATCTCTCTCCTCGGATCATTCAGGATTCCTCGGAACTGCATTGCAGTTCATAAACGACATTGAAAGGCAGCCTGGGTAGTGTCAGTGACAGATGTAACTGTCACTGAGAACAGAATGCCCTGACGTTAAGATGGGGAGGGGGCCTAATCAATTAACTTCTCTCTGGGGCTATTTTACTAATCTTGGGTTATTTTCCTTATGGGGTTTTCGCCTCATCATCAAGATGGTGAAGCATCGTTCCCCATGAATTGGTCTAATTTTTCATTTTACTGCAACAGTCACCGACTGAGCCCTCACTCCCTGTCGGGTGGTGCTAGCGGTGTTGCCAAAACAAACCAGAGGGACTGTCCACTGCCCTCTGCCGTCCTCAGACACACAAAGTACACGCCACTGCCAAAGTGCCCCTTTGTCTGTGCCCGAGTAAGTGATAGTTGCGTATCTTTGGTGGTTGCCATGCTTCATGGTGCAAGCCTGCTGCATGCTCCCTTATAGCTGGGCTGTCCACTCGCACCTCGTGCCAGGCACCGGCAGAGGCTGCCCTGACCCTTTTTGCATCATCTCCCTGAGCAAGTATGAGTCTGCATTCTGTGTACGTGTGTTGGACCAGTGTCAGCGGTGTTTGTTTTCCACAGTTCCTCACGGGGCCTCAGCTCACCATCCTTCCCGTGTAGAGGAGACCGCTCCCCATCCTGCATCCCGCTGCTGTTTGCACTCAGCATGCCTCCCTCTGGCTCTTCCGCTGGAGGGTATGGGGGCCACACTCCTGTGTATGGTGTGGACTGTGCCCCACTGACCCACACACAAGCCCCATGGCTGATAGGTTCCTTTTAATTTAAAAAAGACAAAAATGTAAACAAATAATTAAATACCACATTTGATCTCTGCCTTAGAAATATGCACTCAGTAGCTAGGAATCACAGAGGAGAAAACTGTAGATGCTGTCAGAGATTTGTGGCCAGGGAAGATGCCACCCAGAGAGCAGTGGGTGAGCCATGTCTTTCAGGATTAACCGAGTTCACAGGCAGGCCCTGCAGGACCAGCGTCTTGGTGTGGGGAGGACACACGCAAAAAGGGCCGGGCACTCATCAGTGTAGTGATGAAGGAAGGGCAAGAAGGAAGGGCAGAAACCCCTTTCTAGGTTTCCGTCCATTAAAATCCCCAGAGAGATTCCCAGGCTTGAATACTCACTTCATTCAGTTTCAGCAACTTCTGTAAAACGGATTCTAAATGTTTCTGGTGCATCACATCAAATGCTCATTAAGTACTTGCTATGGGTTCCCTGCCCCCAATCCATATGTCGAAAGCCCCCAAGGTGATGGAATTTGGGGGTGGGGCCTTCAGGAGCTGTTGGGGTCATGAAGGTGGAGCCCCATGATGAGAACAGTGACCTCGTCCTCCCACCATGTGAGGACACGAGGGAAGTCTGCCTCACCTGACCACACTGACACCCCGAATTCCAGCCTCCAGAACGGTGAGCACTCAGCTTCTGTTGTTTATAAGACCTGGTCTGTGGTACTTGGTTGAAGCAGCTGGAATGGACTAAGACCGTACTTTCCAAGCCTTTACATCAAATTTGGGGAGTGTGGGGAGAGTAATCAAACCTATTGTTTGGAATTGTCATCCAGAAAGTGAAATTTGCTAGACACAGTTTTCAGCTCCACCCAGACACTCCTGGGTGTTGACAGCATGCACAGAGGTGCCCGGGTTGTGAGGACAGAGCCCTGGAAAACAACATGAAAACACACACTGACTAACCCTCTCCTCCCTCCCTCCTCTGATTATTTTGGTGGTTCCATCACCAGTGGACACAATTCCATGTCTCACAGAATCCAGACTTGAAGCCTTGAATTCACACATTCAAGTCGTATTAACCCCAAGAGGCATCCATTTCAGAAGTAAACCACTGTGTTTTTAAGACCTCGTGATGCGAGCCAAGTTCTCCCTTCCAGGACGAACACGTCACAGAGGCCCAGTCCCAGTAGGTGTCCCTGAGTTGGCACCGGCAGGTCTTGGGCACTCTGTTAGTGAAGCCGACACAGACTGTGAATCCTCTGCCCAGCACAGGGTAGAAAGAGAGAAGGTGGATCACAGTTCTTCCTTCTTGCCCCCATTTCTATTTCCTAAACAAGCTAAGAGTTTTTATAATTCATCACCTGGTTGACAGATGAGTTCTGCTGGAGAATATTAGAAAATGTCTCAAATCTCATATATATGCTAATGGTATGCCGAGACTGGTCGCTGGTGTGCCGGAGTTTTTAATCTGTCTTGGCCAGTGTGGAAAGTGGAGGAGACAAGTCACTGCACTCCACAATTTATGATCAAACAGCTGAATTGTGAAAGAAGAAGGACATGCAGAAAGGGAGAGTAATTTTCTGATTTAACAGCGTTGTTACGACAAATAAAGAAATCTTGATTTTGACTGCACTCGACATTAAATGAGTTTCCTGTGCCCTGTGCTGAATTTTTCATTTTGAGATTCATATAAAGCATCCTGCTTAGATACAAGTGACAGATAAGGAAACGGTGCATATGGAAATCAAATGTGTATAATAAAGCCGTCTTCTGTTTATTAAATAAACACATGTAGATTACTTCTGCGGAGGACGCACTGATAATTCCTCATCGTGTTCCCCTTTTTTTCCGAGTCACAAAGAATCTTATTTAACACCCACAAATGCTAGGGCTGGGATCTTCCATTTGTGACCTCACCGTTCAGGGGTCGGGCACCTGGCATTTACGGCCAACCCTCTATTTGGTTCTCTGGTCCCCGCTTCTGTGTATTATTTCAGTACATCATTGTGAGCACCACACAGTAATTTTGGAGGCTTCACCATTAAGCCGCATTTTGCTAATATTTCCATTACGTAAGTGACAGGGTGGATCAGTGAGGAAAGGGACCAGGACATTATTCTGAACAGTGAGGGGTGTGCCCAGGAAAGCCTAGTGTGGCATTTTGGCTTTTCAGCAAGGCAATGAGCAATAGACTGGAGTCTGCTGAGACCGCACTACACGGCGCCTTGTTAAGCACCGATGTGGTGCTGCGGAAAGAAGGTAACGCTGACTCGCACGCCCTCGTGAGCTCTCTTTGGAGTTAAGTGCCCAGCACTGTGATGAGGGGGTGGAAGTCACTCTGGCCAGTCGAAGAGGGAGGAAAGACAGATTCCTGTTGCAGACACCCGAAGGCTTTTCCAAGCACTGAGGACGTGAGCCTGGCGTTGGAGGAGGAGCACGTGGCCCCCGCTCCTTTCTCCCCCAGAGACCCCATGTGCGTGGAAAAGTGCTGAGTTTCTCTATTCCTGGCTTGTCTGCCTGACATTTTCTAGGAGTTTTGAACTTCCTGGATGGTAGGATATGAATCAGTGCCAAAATGGGGCAAAAATCACAGCGATTGTCTTCTAGATCCCCAAGGATATAAAGAGAATAATAAAAATAACTTTTATTTCCTTTCACGCCATTCTCAGCTTAAAATTTTTTAAAAATTTTCATTTTGCAATTACAGTTTACATTCAGTATTACCTTATGTTAGTTCCAGGCGTGCAGCAGAGTGGTCAGACAGTCATGTGCTTTCCAAAGTGCTCCTCCAGTGTTTCCAGCCGGGCAGGCACCACACAGTTATTACAGCGAAGTCGACTGTGCCCCCTGTGCGGTGCTTCACATCCCTGTGACTGTCCTGTAACTACCCATTTGGAGCTCTTTGCCCCTCCACCTTTTTACTCAGTCTCCCAACCCTCCTCCCCTCTGGCGACCATCAGTCAGTTCATTCTCTCCATCTACGAGTCTGTTTCTGTTTTGTTTACTTTGTTCTTTAGATTCCACATGTGAGTAAAATCATATGATACTTGTCTTTCTCTGACTGGCTTATTTCACTTAACAAAACTCGTGGTACATATATTCAATGGAATATTAGTTGGCTACAAAAAAGAATGAAATCTTGCTCTGGCCAGTGTGGCTCAGTTGGTTGAGTGTCATCCCACAAACCAAAAGTTTGAGGGTTCAATTCCTGGTTGGGGCACATGCCTAGGTTGTCCATTTGGTCTCCAGTGGGGGCAGGTATGAGAGGCAACAGATTAATGTTTTTCTCTCATATCAATGCTTCTCTTCTCTTTCTTCCTTCTTTCCTATATCTCTAAAAATCAATAAGCATATCCTCAGGTGAGTATTAAAAAAAAGAATGAAATCTTACCATTTGCAACAGCATGGATGGATATAGAGTGTATTAAGCTTTAAACATTTTTAACAAGAATTTTTACATCATCTATCTATTTATCTCTCTGTTCATTATCCTATCTACCTATCATCTGTCTATCTATTATCTATTTATTCATTATCTATCAATCTATCATCCATTTACTAGAGGGGTGCTACTGGCCTCCAGTGGGTCAAGGCCAGAGACACTGCTAAAAGGCCTACGATATGCAGGGCAGCCTGCCACAAGGAAAAATTTGGCTTCAGTGGGCAATGGCAGTGGGGTTGAGAAACCCTGGTCCAATGCCTGCTCCTGTTACCGAACAAGAGGTCCGAGGGAGGGGCAATACAATATTTGGCCCACCTAGGGATACCCAAAACTGCTATACAACAGGGGCCCCTCCCAAAAACAAAATACTAAAATCAACTGGGCCCTTCTGTCCGCCGCCAATTGGAAAGACATCTCTTAATGCCAGAGATTTGTGAAAAGGAAACAAAATGTTTATTTAATGCTATTCAGGCCTAATGCCACCACTAAAATATCAAAGTCCTTTAGGGTACACACCTACACCCACACAGCGCTCCCTTCTCCCACTGTCCCAACTCCGGTACCATAAATCAGGAAAAGAGCACACGTCTGTATTGCAGGCCGCTGGCACCGTCAGCTGGGTCGCTGTGCAGGCAGGATCTCTCTCTAGTTAATCCAAAGTACTGTGGTACCCTCTCATGGTCCACTGGCAAGAGTCCTTTGTACCCAGTTCCAGTCAAAGTCTCTCTTGCTTTCCAGGCCCCGCGGCCAAAGGGGGCACCCCAAAGCCGTGTGGGCCTCTTCTACCAAAGCTGCAGGAGTCCGCACTCCACCAAAAGCATGTGGCTTTCTTCTTCACCTGGCTGCAGGGATCTCCATTCTGGCAAAGCTGCATGGTTTTTCCCTTTCACCTGGGAAAGAGGGGGGTCTGCACCCTGCCAAAACCACGTGGCTCCCTCTTTCACCTCACCAAGAGGGGGTCCTCACTCTGCTGAAACCGCGTGGCTCTCCCCCCATCTGGCCAAGCGGGGACCCTTCATGTCCTGGAGCCAGTCTTTTCCAAGCTCCCACCCAGGCCATCTCACTCAGGAGCGCAGCCCCTAGTTCCCATCTTGAGTCCTCCTAGTTCCATCCTCAGTCCCCGCTAGTTCCATCTTGAGTCCTCCTAGTTCCATTCTCAGTCCCCGCTAGTTCCATCTTGAGTCCCTGCTCACTACCTTCTCCCTCACTCAGGAGCGCCAACCCTAGTTACATTCTGAGTCCAAGCCCTTCTCACTCCGGAGAGCAGCTCTTAGTTCCCATCTTGAGTCCCTGCCACAACCTTCTCCCTTCCCCTTGCTCCAAACTTGGCCACTGCTATTTAACGTATCTATGAAACCAGTTAAAGGTTATAGATATGTTAAATAACCATTCCTCCAGAGGTTGGCTCCAAAACTGTTGCTATGCAAAATAGCTCTCAATGGCCCTGGCTCTATTCATCCCTTCCCCCTGGCGGGGGGCGGGGTGAGGAAATCTTAATATGTCTCTCCAATATTCCTATACACTTTGAATTCTGGACACCATTCCAAATCTGTTTTTTTGGGCCCCCCCCCTTGCTGCACCCTGTATCACTCCCAGATGGAGACAGAGGGTGCGGTCAAATGGAGTGCTGAGAGAAGACAGTGCACCCTGACCCCCACCCCACCCCCACCCTGGGCCCTGCTGTGTGAGTTTGGGAGAAGGTGTCCACTTCCCATCTCTGCATGTCATATCAATGAGCAGATGGGCCCAGGACATTTTCTGTTTTATCTCTCCTTTTAATTAACACCTGTCATTGAATGTGTGCTGGTATCTGGAGCAATGGGTGCAGATGAAAACCCACAGAGGCTGCACGGGCCGCAGCCTGGCTGCCAGGCGTGGTGGTAAGTGCTGGTCCTGCTTAGCCAAGTCAAATTGGAATATTGCCCTGGAGGGTTCAGCACCCAGAGCAGCTGCACTACCGAGGACATCTTAAGAAAATGTTGTAATTTTTATTTACATTACATTACTGCTCGTTTGGATCTTAATTTTGCGTCTCTTCTGTAAGCTATTTATTCCAGAAAACACCATTCTTACTGTAGAACTCTAATTAGGTGCTGGAGGCATTTACAGTGTTTGCTTTTATTTTGAAGAAAAAAGAAATTGCCACTTTAATCTACTACAAAGTGAAGCCAAAGGGACGTGTTAGAACAGGAACCTGGAGCCAGTTTGGTTCTGTGTTAGGGTTTGGGTGTGAGCATGCTCAGTTTAAAAATGCCTCTTTGTTTCCAAGCCAGGCAAACACAGCCCAGAGTACAATAGTTGTTTCATTTTTTTGTTTGTTTGCTACGAGGGGGTATGGGCATACGATTTTTCTTCTGTGCATCCCTATCTTGCCAGTGTCCAATGGCCCCCGAGAGGTAAGGCTGAGTCAGGAAGAGTCACCACAGCAGCAGGCAAAGCTCTGTGCCCACTTCCCAGCGCCTGCGTTTAAAGCCCTGCGGGAATCCTCCTGCAAAGCAAACAGAAGGTGTCTGATTTCCGTTGTCTGCACAGCCCTAAAGATCCTCCTCTTGCTTGTACTTATCCTAATCTCACTGGCTCCACCCCAGGCGCAGGCAGGAAACTGCCTTGCAGGGCAGTGCGGGGAGGGGGCTTGTCCCCTGGTTCCCTGGAGACAGCACTCCATTCTGAAATAACTTCCAGAAAGAGATCAACCATTTTTTCCCAACTGAAGTGTTCAGACAGCAATTTGATACACCTAGAACTCAGCTACTTCTTCCTGCAGCTCGTTTCTCCTGATGTTTGGTTTGGCAGGAGTCAAACCCAGGAGGGGCCACAGTAGGACGGTGGATGCAGATGCAACTGGGCCAGCCCTCCAGGTTGTGCAGGCACTTCCTCTGCTTGTAGCACAAGTGGCTCTGGGAACAGCCACTTTCTCGCGCCCTGAAGCATCTCCCGAGGTGGAGAGCCTGTATCCCTTTCCCACGGGACTTGCGGAAGTTCACCTGAAGCGTTCCCTCTCACTGGGGGGCGGGGGCGGCAGTCAGACACTCAGCCCAGGTGAGGGCTGTGGCCCTGAGTGGAGACCAGGAACTTGCACTGGTTGGCATTGGCTGGCCACCAGGACATGGGGCGGACATGTGGGTCTGGCCGGGTAGGACTAGTCGTTCACACAGCGGTAAACTTTCCGTTTGTCCTCTTTTCTCTTTCCTTTTTTTTTTTAAAACAAGCACACCATTTATTTTGGTTTTAGAAATAGCATTTCTTGAAAATTCACACATCAGAAAGAAGCATAAAGATAAAAATGAGGACACACTAATATTTCCATCGGGATAAATACTAATGCATTTCCTTCTACTATTTTCTTTATAAAAATAGAAAACACATAAACATTAGGCAGTACTGAAGTTAGCATTTTTCTAAACAACATATTTTATTTAAAATTAAAATACTGGCATTTTTTGTTTTATAGTTGTATTTAAAATAATTACATATCAGTAAATGCTTGACTCTTCCATAATTTACTTAGCCACATTAAGATTTCAGTTTCATTTACCATTTTTTCCTGATGTTGAAATTCTGAGGTGGCTGCTGTGTGCACTCAACAATCCCACGTCCGCCCAGACCTGAAATGTCGGGAGCAGAGAGGAACCAGCGGCGGTGATCCTGGCCATCGGGGAAGCTCTTTGCAGGAATGACAACGGTGATACTAACGGCAGCTGAGAATGGTTGAGTCCTCAAGGTGGGCCAGGCAGGTTTCTAAGGACACTCCATTTACTGGCTAATTTAATTTTCTCAGCAACACAGTGAAGGAAGAACTGGGAACCAAAATCATCCCTTAAAGGCAGAAGAGAAATGAATGCTGGGGAGCAGGGAAAAAATCAGTCTGGTCACAGCTTCAAGTGTGTGACCACTTCGGGGACTTGAAGCCTCTGACTCATCACACCCTTTGTCCCTCACTTCCCTGAACACTTAGCTGCTTCCCTCCCTGATTTGTAACCTACTTGTGAACATTTAGGAGCTTTCCAGAGAGGGGTGCCTGTTCCATGTCTCTGTGGGCTCAGCCTTTCATCCAACGACCCAGGCCCAGCACTACCCCATTCTGACTTTTGGACTCCTCCTCACCTGCATCCTTCCCTGCAGGGGGATTGCCCACAGGTGCTCTTGCACCAAGGACTCAGGCCTCACCTGCTTTACTCCCCATCGCTGGCACTGAGCATCGCACAGCATGAAAGCTTTGCTCATAGGAGCTTCCGCAGCTGGACTGAACTCTGTTCAGTCTGCTGAGACAATTCTTTAACTGCTATTAGCAATGTGACACCTTTGAAGGTTCCAGAATAGGATATATTCTTAACGTGACAGTAATGAAGAGATGTCAGCAGCTGCAAATGGACACACATGGCCTCCTACCCGCGGCCCTGGAGGTGAAGTTAGGAAAACAGAGGGCGCTCCCACAGGCACATGACCCACATCAATACCTGCTGACCTGAGGGCCTGCCCCTCCTTCCTACTTCCAGCTACCCCTAGGCAGAGGGAGTGAGTTAGGTGCTGCTTCAAGGAAAGCAACCAGTAGGGCTGCATTTGTTTTTTATTATGTAGAGAGACGCAGAGCATGTTCAAGTGGCCAGCCCTTGAGTTGATCTGAGCAGCCTGTCTCCTTGCTGGGCCACCCAGATGTGCACACTCATCTGTACCTGCAGAGCTGAGCCCACCAAAGCCACCTGACACATCTCTTCCCTTCAAACTCACACCCTTCTTTGCACATCCCAGAAAAAAACCTATTGGCCCCAAATGATGTGTGAGCAGGGCAGTCAGAGGAGGGTTCAACCGTATAAGCACATCTTCCAAGACACTGGACACATTGCCCTCCAGGCTGCCTCCCTGCCAAGTGGAGGGGTTTGTGGGGTCCTGCATGGCACTTGCACGCCCAAGGAGTTCGGCAAAAATAAGGCACAAACATACTGATATCAGACAAACCAAAAATTTCTCTGCTAAGACACCACTCATTAGAAGGTACTCTGAGGGCAGATATAACATGTTGCTTTCGTGTCCCTGCCACTCATGCATGGTTCACAGATGCTGGGCTGAGAAGGTTCTAGAATGACATACAGGATGTTCATCTACACAACTGTGCAGTCACTTATATGTGGATGTGCCCAGCCTAGACTTAATCTTCCAGAGCGGATATTTCTAGCCTCTGCATCTCAACGCACTCCAAATAACCTTGCTGTCTTTTCCCAAACCTGTTCTATCATCAGTGCTGACTTTTTCCAGTGAGAGGCGCCATCCACCACATATCATGTGGGTAACTGGGATCGTGAAGCTGGGGTCGGCTTTGGCGCCTCTCCCACAGACCACAGGCAGGCTGAGCCACCACATCACTTATGCTCCTTCCCAGTGGTGCTGGGGCCCATTTCCTCAGCCCCCTCCCTTCCCAGGGTGCCTCTCAGCTCTCAGTTGGTTCCTGTGCCATCGCCACCTCTGCTCCACAGCTGGCAGTCACCTAAGGGCGCATCTCCTAGCATAATCCCGGTGATAGGATCCTGAGCCCATTTGATGAATCACAGCAGAGTTTTCTTCAATGCGTTTCCTCCCCAGGGGTTTGCTGACACAGTTCAATGGGTCAGTCATACTGTTCTGTCTAAAAAGCGAGGCCATCCCCAAAGAGCCCCATTGTTTCCTCCCCTGTCAGTGCATCCACTCAGCATCACCTCCTTGTGGAAGCCCAGGATATCCAGAGGGAACCAAAGAAACAAAGGGAACACTACGGGGTTTCGGTGGGATGATTCCAGTGTGTGGTGCAGGTATTCCCAGCTCCAACCAGGTACAGCCAGTGGTGCTTCCAATCATTGTAGCAATAAAACTCCCCATCAATGTCCAAACACCCCATGGGGGCAATGCATGATTAAAAAACACTAATCTTTCTATATCTATCTGTCTGTCTGTCTCTCTTTGAACCTTATGCAATGATGGAGTCTGGCAAATCGGAATATGCAGTGCAGTTGATAGGCTGGAGACCTGGGGACGAGTTATGCTGCTGGCAGGATTCCTTCCACTTGGGGAGGTCAGCCTCTGTTTTATTCCGACTTTCAACTGATTGCACAAGGCCCACCCATGTTAGGGAGGGCAATCTGCTTTACTCACAGTCAACCAATATAAATGTTAATTTAGTCCAAAAAACACCTGCACAGAAACATCCAGAATAATGTTTGATCCAATATGTGGGCGTCATGGCCTAGCCAGGTTAACACATAAAGTCAAGCACCAGGGGAAGACAGGGGTACATGCTTCAACAGACTCCACAGTGCATATGCACACCCATGCTCTCTATTTTGGTGTGGGGTGGGGGACTTGTTAAAAGTCCCGTCCCGGTACTGCTCCTGCTCTTCTGCACTTTTGGAATGCGCCCTGTCTCACAGCTCATCATAATATGGCTAACATACCCACCTGGGTCTCAAGGTGAGAACCACGAGTGTGCATAGGGGAGCCTGCGTAGAGTTGGAGTATCACTGAGTGGGACTCTAGGGGCCTTCTCAACACCTTAGCATTCAGGAAGGATGCCCCAGACTATAAAATAATCTGTTTCACAACGAAACCTACTACTTTGCTACTTGTCTTTCCAGAATTTCCAGAAATTTCATCTTGTTATAAGTTTTTGTTAAAGTTCGATTTTAAACCAATTGAAGAGACACAGGGGGAGGGAGAACACACTGCTTGACTCGGAGTCGTGAAGTGGTAATTATCATCCTCCTCACTCAGCGTGGAAGGTGGTTGTGAGCACATCCTCCCAGTGGGCTGGTTCCATTTCCTGTGAAAATCACCATCTCCATTTCCTGGGGGGCCACAGGTGTCCAGGTCATCAGGTCTTCATGGACTAGACACAGAAGGCAGGATGCCTCCCCACCACCCTACGAGTGGCTGAAATGCCCTGGGTTATGTGTTATTGATTTCAGAGCAGCAGGCTTATTTCTCAACAACGTGATCGAGTTTCAAGCTAGTTCCCATTGAATTAATTTTTGTTGTTCAGTGTTTGAAGTTCAGACGGGAATAATTGGTCCGGGAAGGACATCTTGCATTCCAGCTGAGTAATGAAGCTGGAGGCAAGCATTCCCCCAGTCTCCAGGGGAAGCTTGGTTTTGAGAGGTTTCTGTGACTTCCAGGAGACCGTTCTGGCTCTGCCTGTGTCCAGCAGCACCCCAGGCCATAGGTGAGCAGGTAGATCCCTAAGCTATCTGTCTGCTTTCTGTAAGGACGGCTCCACGGACCCTCTGCCTTGTTTCTGTTGACTCCCAGCATGACCCAGAGCCTGGGTTTGTGCTGTGAGCTGAGGGGAGAGACCACACCAGCACTCCACAGAATTTTACTTTTCCAGCACCTCAACATCCATGGCCCCAAAACATTTTAGGTCATGTATAGACTGCACTTCAAAGGAACCAGCTTGTCCAACCCTCATTCTTTTGTTTTATAGCTTTGTTTCTATTCTTAGTTTCTTTTACATTCACTATTAGTCTAGTCCCTTTTCAAAGATGTAGGGGATGTGTTCTTTCTCTCTCCTTTACATTAAATAGGGTCCTTTCACTGGGGACTTGGGTAGAGGGCACCTCCTAGGGCCGGCCTTTCGCTGGGTTCGGACACCAGACTCCTTGGCTGGTCGGTGAGGGACAGTTTATGGGAAGCACGATGGTAAATGTGACAGTGTGGGCTTTGTGGCTGTGATTCGATCCGCTTCACAAGACTTTGGGAGGGTTAGTGCGTGCCTGTGCAGAAAGGTGCTCTGCGTGCCTTGGGGGCGGCACTAAGCCATTGTCACCGCTGTCAGCAGTGTGTGCACCATCAGAGATGAGCCCAGTGTTGCCTTCTACAAGGCATCTGCTTCCCATCCTGGTTCAAAGCACCAGATGCCTAATAGAATCTAAGGGAAAGCCAAATAAATCTACAAAATTGTCCACTGGCCGATCTTGCCTGTGTTCCTGTCTATTTGCAGAGATTAAAAGAGAGGCATCAACCTTCTCAAAAGATGTATTGAGCTGGCAGTTTAGGAAATGATCATTTTTTACACAAACAGGGAATGATCTCTCTCTACCAAAGGTCCCGCCATGTGTGAGTTGGATGTGACAGTTATCTGCACCCTGCATTTTAAACCAGCCTTTTTGTGGTTTTGTTGTGCATAGCTCAGCTTCTTGATACAGAAGTACAGGAACACTCTAGGAGCAGGATCTGCAAGGCAGGGGGCATGGAAGAGACTTGGGCCTACACATCCCACCAAGAGGGCCTGGGAGGGGCTGTGCACAGGTGTTCGGTGGCTGATGAAGATGATACGGGGGACCTCAATGTGAGATGCGAGGGTCCCAGCCAGACCCAGCTGGGCTTGGAGGCAAGCTGCTGACCCCCCTGGTCACTGTCCCAGACAACTAAGGAGGCTTAGTAGGTCTATTTCTGTGCTCACAAATTTGGTTTGCTTGGTAACTGTGCTCTTGGAACCTTAATTCACAGTAAATATCTACATCCTATGTCTATTTTATTGATTTTTAAAAATCCAATAATTACATTATTAAACTTTTCCATAGTTTATCTTGTCTGCCTCCAACTCCTATGAAATCAGATGGAGAGACTCGTAGCACAAAACCTTATTTTTGAATCAGGGAAAAAAACAGGGTCAGTGAAGTACTAACTTCCTGTTTCTTGGATGTCCTTACCTCTGAGTGCTGCCTCACCCAGACTAGGATGTGAGCTCTCACTGACTGCAGACTCCCCATTTCTGGTTGTGCCCCCCATCCTTTAACTGAAGATAGAAAACCCCATGCTCTGCTGCCAAGGTGAACGAGAGTGACATCTAGTGGCTGCATTATTGAACTACAGACACGTGTTTCCAGGGAACCAGAATCTGAGTGAGATTCATTCATTCATTCACTCGTTCATTCATTCAATAGATACCGTTCTGGGACTTTAGGCCTGGAAAGGCAATGGTCATCACAGATTTTATAATTAATCTGTTAGAAGGTACAGATATCGAAATGTGTCTGATAAAAATAGCCACTACCCAATCTTGGCTGTGGTATCCCCACTGGGCAGTCATCCAGTCTTTCTGTGAACTCTTCCAGCGGCAGAAAACTCATCTGGTCAGTTCATTCTCATTTCAAAAAACCACGTCAAGGCTGGGAAGGATCTAGAGACCGTTTAGTCTAACATCCTCATTTTACAGGTGGGATACTGATGTCTAGATGGAAGAGGACATCAGGTGACACTCAGACTAAGTGTGTTAGTGGCTAAGTCAGGTGAAACCTGAGTTCTCCTTGCTGTAAGTCCCCGGGTTTTCCTCTAGTGATATTAGATTTTCTTCCCTCCCTTCCATTTTTATTCCTTTCTTCTTTTCTCTTTCTTCCTTTCCTTAACAAATATTTTCTGATTGCCTGTTTTATGCACCAGACATAACAGAAGTAAGTGTGAGCCATCCTTGGGATTCCAGAGCTGATGTTCTTATGGAGAATACAGTCAGTGAAACAGGCAGTTACAGGGTCTTGTAAATAAAGAGGGAAGTCAGTGGGGAAAATAGTGTGATCATTATTACGTGGAGTTGATAGGGACAAAACCCTACACAAAACTGGCTTAAACTAACAAAAAGATTGACTCACAGCCTGGGATGCCCAGGATGGTGGGTTCGGGAACTTAGACTATAGCATCAGGACCATATCTCTCCATCTCTCGGCTCCACTTCCCTCTCTCTTTTGGCCACTTTCTCTTCCACTGAATATGGTTATGTACAGCAGTGTGGGGGATACTGCCCAAAGTACACATGGCCACAGACAGAACAAGATGCAGCCAGAGAAAAGAGAGCTCATTTCCCCTAAACCTGCCTATCAATTCCCAGGAAAGGACTGACGGAGCTAGGTGGTGTTACAGGTCCATCCAGAACCAAATCTATAAAAATAGTTTAAAGATGGTTTTAGTCACTGTTCATCTCTGAGGCCAGGAGGGATCGGCTCTGTGCCTGGTAACCCCACCAGAGCACCATGACAGGATGGGGAGGATGCGGGGGTCCTGGGCAGATGCAAAGGAAATCAGAGGAAACATCTAGGACCAAAGCAAGTCAGACCAGGACCAGAATGAGGTTGTCTCAGTCAAGAGAAATAGATGTGGGGGGTAGGAAATAGTGTTTCAGCTTGAGAACAACACATGTAACAGCCAGAAGGGCACAAGGGATACTTTGAACACTCAGCAGCTCTGGGCAAACCAGGAACTCAGCCAGAGCTGTCTGCAGGTGAAGTTGGACTGGAAACAGGGGCTTTGTGGTCCATGCTGTGCATTTGTAACTTTATTTTGGGAGTAATAATGGAGCCACAGGCAGGTTATAAGTGCAAAAGTGGTGTGTTAAGGCTTTGACTTTATAAAGATAATTGTGATTGTAATAAGAACTGAGGAAATCCCTGGCAGCAGGGAGACCTGTTAAGAAGCCATTGTGATTACCCAAATGGAAGTAACCAGGATGCTGCCTGAAATAAAAGTCAAATACCAGGGCCAAAACATCTTGAACAAATTTCAGGGCCAGAGCACTCAGTATCTAAGCATCTCGGGCCCTGTGGAGTATTTTATGTCTTAGCTTCAGTTTCCTTATGTGAAACAAGGACATTAGAATGGGCAGCTTCGAAGATTTCTTTTTGTTTAAAAATTCTATATTTTATACTGCACAATTAAAAACCAGGCAAGAACCCCCATCATTGCATCCAGAAAGAAGGTAGCCATGGACATATGATTATAGGTCAGCCCTCTCTTCATGTCTCTCTGAAGAAAATACTAAAATACCATGTCTATAACTTTAGTTTAAAGCACCGTTTTCCATCGAAATATTCTGAACATAATCACTATTTGAACTTAACTCTATACCTCAGAGCAACTCCTCATGCAGAAGCATTCAAGCACGTTTAATCTCTCATCCGGGAATTCTTCACAAGTGGGATTGCAGCTGCCCCTCAGAACTGCTCGCCCCTCAAGACCCCAATTACTCCTTAGCTGGTGCCATTTGCCCAGAGAAGAACAGCTGCCAGCAGGTATAGTCAATATTTGCCTAGCACTCACATCTGCAACAGTGACATGCACCCACTGTTTAAGAGGCAAATGGCAAATGGTTCATTCTGAGGAGGGGAGGTGCAGACGTCTACTTCTTTCTGATCTGCATTTACTTTCGAGCTTTGCGAGTGCAAGATGAATACTTTGAGTTCCAAGTTCCTAGATTAAATGTTGTCTTTTTAAATCAAAAGTAAGCAAATCCGATGTAATATGCCTGACATATATTTATTACAATGTTCTTTAGAAGCAATTTCCATTCTGATATGCCATTGCCTGGATTATTATTAAAGAGTTAAGAAAAATGGAGAGTAGGCAATGAAGATTAGATTTTTCAGAGATGTAACTACAGAACAAATGATGCATTATAAGAACATTAAAAAAGCAATAGAGTTTAAACTATGAAAGAGAGAGGTGTCGATTGATAGATGCAGAAGACTTGGTTTCCAACACTCCCATCATCAAGATTATGAAGCTGGAGTCTACAGACTGTGGTTTTGAGACGTAGGCATGGGAAATTGTTTAATATCCTGTGGGGAAACAATTGAATCAGTTCGGAAGTATTGCACAATTTACTATTATTATTATTAGTTATTATTATTAATTCTTATTTTTCTAATTTGGAAAAATGAAACTACAATAAAAATCAGAGGACAATGGAATAAGCAACAACAAACCTTTCATATTAAATGATGAAATACAAACATTTGCATCACACTTTTGAATTTTTTGTACAAGTACATATGACAGATGGAGGAAAGACCCATCTCAGACCCAGGGCTACCCCTCTCCTTGTGAAGGCCCTTCCCCACATATCATGAGCGTAAGGTCCATGTTCCTATACATTTATCAGATGTACTCTTATACCACACACACGTATGGTCCATTTTAATAACTTCCACACTTGAACATGGACTGTGTGTTCTGGACTTTGCTACAATTCTGATGAAGCATAGACAACTTATGAGCTTGGCTGTCCCCATACTGGTGACCATTAGGGACTATATTAGTCTTTTGGGTTGATGTAGCAAAGTGCCACAAAACAAGCAGCTGAAAAACAACAGAAGTTCATCGTCTCGGTCTCCCTTCGGGAGGCCCGAAGTTCAACACCAGGATGTCAGCAGGGCCGTGCTCCCTCCCAGGCTCCAGGGGAGGTTCTTTCCTGCCTCATCCAAAGCCTGGTGGCTCCAGGCATGTGGGGGCTTGTAACCTCATCACCCTGATCTTTGCCTACTTTGTCACATGGCCTCCTCTCTGTGAATCTGTCCCCAAACTCGCTCTTTCTCCCTCTTATAAAGACACCTGTGACTGCATGTAGGGTCTACCTAAATAATGCAGGAAAATCTCTTCTCAAGGTCTTTCACTAAAGGACATCTTTTGCCACAGGAGGTAGTATTCATTCCTGTCCCAGGTAAAGTTGTGTTCACAGGTTTCAGGAGTGAGCGCACTTACTCGTTCCGCTTGCCTCGGGACATTTCTCTCTTAGGATCTTACACCGATGCTGCTGTGGAGACCATTGGCGACAGGATGTACATAAAAGTGTCTCTTGGGGAATGAATTTGGAGTTGGGATTGTCAGTCGGAGGCCTGTGGGCTGCCAGCCCTGCCTCCTTGGTGGATATGCCACTGAACACATGCGGGAGTGGGGAGACCCCGTTTTCCCACATTCTTATCACATCCAGTTTTTACACTTGAAAATGTTTACAAACACCAGGGTTCAATGACCAGTTCATTTGTAAAGGATTGTTTCCCTCATTCCTAGTAAGATGCAGTGTTTTCCTGTTTGGGGCTGGGTTGTGAGCATTTTTCTTATTGGTTTGTAAAGAGCCGATTATATGTTTTGGATATTAACCCATTTTTTTGTGATATACTCACGGTATCAGTTTTTAAAATTTTTTGTAAAGTTTTTTTTGTCATAGGAGTGTTTTCAGATTTAAAGAAGTAAATTTAATTCATCTTCCCTGTATGATACCTATATATTTTGTATCTTAAAGAATTTTCCTTATCACCTAATTTTGTCCATAGTTTTATTTTTCCACATTGGTTTAAGATCTATCCAGAACATACTTTTGTGTATAGCGTGGGGTAGAGATCTAATTGTATTTCATTTTCTACATGGGATGCTTTTATGAATAGGTCTGTCTTCTACTCATTGATTTAAAATGTTTTCTCTGTGAACATTGGGGCAGGACAATGGAGACAGCTGTACTTGAACAACAACTAAAAAAAATAAGATAAAATGTTTTCTCTGTTATTTATCAAGGTTTTTCATTTGGCTGCTTCCATTTCTAGGTTTTTTATTTGTTTTACTGACATATTTCCTTCTATGTACCAGCATTACAATGGCTTAATTGCTGTGTATTTAAAATTAGTTTTGATAGTGGCAGGGAAAGCCTTCATCCTTTTCTTTTTAATCATTTTGATTATCCTTGCATCTTTCCTTTTATATTTGAGTTTTAGAATGCTTTAAAAAATTTTTTTAATTAGGGGCCTGTGGGTTTTTGTTTTGTTTTCAGTTGCATTTCAGTGAAAGCCAGATTCAGGGAAAACTTGGCCTCTCAGTCCTGTTGAGTCTTCCATGTTGTGGGTGAGAAGTATCTCACTATTTACTATTGCCCTTTTCAGTTTTTGAAAAGTACTGGGTAATATTTTCCATGGCAGTGTTTTATACGTTTAGTTTCTTTTATTCTGACCCATTGTAGTTTTAGCTCATGCTGTATTTTTCCATTTTGTTTCTATTTTGTTTAAAACCTATTGCTGCTAATCAATAGGAAAGTATTAATTTTTGAATATTTGCATTGTGTCCAGAAAAATTTGCTAAAATCTTTAATAAGTTCTATTACCCATCTATATATTTCATTGAATTTTCCCTGTGTACAATTATATCACATACATTTTTATATTTTCCTTCCTAAGGCTAGCTGCCCAACACCAGCCCCAGGCCCGCTGTGTGAGCTACCTGCTACTGGGTAACAAATTAGCACACGTTTAGAGGTATCTCAGAAGAGGTCATCACAAGTTCTTCGGGCAAGGAGGGACTGACACCACAAACAGGGGAGAAGGGCTACTTCTAGGGCTAAAGGGATTTGGGCAGAATTTGGGGGTTGAGATTGACAGCCTCATTGCATCCTGCCCAGTGTCCCCATTCCACATTTCACGATTCACATCCATTCCAGTCAAAGGCCTTAATTTAATAGGAAACTCCCACAAGTTTGTGAGTTCAATGTGTGTTGTGATATTTCTATCAGCAGAATGAGAGTTATACTGGTTTGTGAAGATTTGACCTTATATTTGCAAAGGACACATGTTTATTTAGGTCACAGAAGCTTTCTGACTCTTTACCTGGTCTTCGCACTGGACACTTATAATCACAGGCACGTTGTTTTTCCCTCCAAGCTCTCCCATGCGTGTGGAAGCACTGAAGCCCCCTCGCACTTCTCATACTATCCTTTCCCCCAAAAGGCGTTGACAGAGCTGTGTGGGTCAACAGCGAAGGGCCCAGTGGTGGCCCTTCACGGTCGGGGCACTCTCGGTCAGGTGGATGCAGTCTGAAAGACAAGTTAAAGACAAGTACAGAGGAGAAGGATGAGGAAATGGTCATTATCTGCAATATTATTTTAAAATATCAGCTTCTAAAGTATTGCTGCTAATAACTTTTCTCAGTAAGTCTGTGACAACCAAAGCATGTACTCTGAAATTAAGAAAATGCTCAAAAATACCCCACCTCCCTTAGGAGAGGAAGCATAACAGCCCTTGTAATGAAATCTGGAGGTAATTAAAGGATATTTTTCAAGTAAAAAATGTACTACACACCGGAGTGTTTCATCAGGCTTCTCTGGGTAATCTTCATTCCCAGGCTGGATGGAAAGCTCTCTCAGCTGTTCTCACACAGGCAGTCCCTGTATATCCTTTGCTCCTGAGCAGCCCTGTCCTCGGTAACTATTCAGACGATGCCTCGTACAAATCAGACCACTGGAGTGTGAAGCAGGAGGGAGCAGGGGGGCTCCGGAACTATGTGAGAACCTGTGATGGTGATTCTCAGATCCAAAAGTGTTATTTATCTAAATAAAAGAAGACCCCAACTTAAGGCCTCCGTGGAGTAGTAGGTGATGAAAAAGGGGTGTGTGTAGTCTGGACATGGTGGGTCATTTCTGGAAACCCTGTGAGTTCTCAGCTGTGGCTTTCCTGTCTCTGCATGGACACTGAACGCGTCAGGCCTTCGGTTTGGGCTTGGTCAATAAAGTTATCATGTAATCATCATCAACTGGATTTTAATTATTAATTGTCACCTCAGGGGCTGTCTGTGGACTCAGTGCTGCATTTCATCTGAAAGTGGGCCCAGATTTGACAGATGGAGGGAAGTGTGGAGAAAACCATCAGTGCCACCATGAATAATTGAGCTTTAATAATTTTTGCTGCATTTAGAAATCATTTCTCACACTTGTTACATGACTGCAGTGCCTGAAGCCAAAAAGTTGATCAGACTCATCCTGTACTTGGTAAAACTCTGCAGCCTGAATACGAGCGAGGTACAGATTTTCCAGACAGAAGCTCCTGGAAGAAGAGTCCAGGTGAGAACGCCAGCGTGACCACTGTCATCTGTGCCTTGTAGCCACACAGCAGCACTCGGTAAGGAAGCTCTGTAGACATGAAGCTTAGAGGAGGCTGAAGTCGGAACTCTCTCTTTCAGAACTACTTTATTACTCTCATGTATTTGAATTAAAAAGCAGTGTTTTAAATATAAAGACAATGTTTATTCATAATAAATTACAGAACAAAATAAAGAAGTATATAACAAAAAATGTAAACATGCCCCTTCTCTCTTGTCACGGCCACCCTAATGAAACAGAACAGACCACCATCCAAAATTTGGTTTGGATGTCAACACTGATTACATCACACAGAAGAGAGGGTATGAAAAGTTCAGTCTCTACATAATGAGGTCTTTTGCAGAGAGCAGAGCAGCTGGTTTGAAGATGCTTGAGAGGGCAGAGCAAGGAGACTAGCTTGGGTTTGTACTGCAGCTGAGGGAGGGCAGCTGAGGGTTCCCAAATGTGGGCAGGGGCTTACGTGGGTTCACCCAGTGGTACCCAGGGAGGGGGCACCAGGCTTTCCTATTAGCTTGCTGAGATGTGGGGCCAAAGGTGAAAGGAGTGCTGAGGCTTAAAATTTCAGAAGCCAAACATTGAAAAATGAATTTATACTCTTTATTCTATTTCTTGAGCCTTTTCACTCCAGGCAGATTACTGTTTACAGTCTCCTGAGTATACATACAAATATTTTCTATGTATACATAAAAATATTTGTACATGAGAACTGTATATCATCTGTCCATTCATCATCCATTCATCCATCCCTTTTTTAATGCAAAAATGGCACCACATTACACACATACCATTGTGAATTTTTTTCTCAACTTAATGCTGGCTTGACAAGACGTTTGTCTACAGCCTTCCAGGATGGCTTCCTGGTATTCCTGGCCTCTAGTAGTGGCCATTTGGGGGTGATTCCACTTCCCTACATTACAAACAATCCTTATACCCCCATACCTGTTCGGTATGCTGGAAGGATATGCTCTCGTAAATGTGATCACTACACCACATGACATGTTATAATTTTTGGTGGATATTGTGAAATTGCCTTCCAAAACTGTGCGCTACAGCACTCTGTGACCAATAGAGTTATCCGAATCTCTGTTTCCTATTATCTGTATTGACTGGGAGGGGAAGGAGCATTAAAACAATCTGCCAATTTGAAGAAATTATTGCAGACTTAGTTTACATCTTTTGCCTATTTATCAGCCATTTTAATTTCTTATTACTCTGAGCTGTCCATTTTTTTCAAGTTAATCATTTGTCTTTTTATTAATTTGTAAGAGATCCTTTCTATAATGTTTGTTGCAAATATGCTTTTCAGTCTTTCCTTTGACTGTTTATGGAAGGTTTTGCTTTAGGGAAATATCATTATTATGAAATAAAACGCCAACAGTTTCACCTCTCATGAAACTGCTTGATTTGTTATATTTATAAGGTCCTCTAATAAAAGATTAGTTTTTAATTACTTAGGATTTTGTTCTAATAGTTTTTAATTATTGTGTTTAAATTGATGATCCAACAAGAGTTTCTTCTGTTGTAAGGAATGAAATAGAATTTCTAGCTCTATCTAATTAGCTAACAAGTTGTCTCAATATCATTTAGAAATTATACATATTAATCTTTTACCTGGTGATTTGAAATGCTGCTTTTATCATGCTCATCATTCGGAATTTTGTTTCTTTTCTAGATTTTACATGTTTCACACTGATCAACATGCTCGTTTTCTCCTGTTTCACAGTTTTACTGCTTGTGCTTTGCAACATATTTCAATGTCAAATCAGGCAGCTCCTCCAAATTTGTCCTTATTCAAAACTTTTCTACTTAAAAATGTTTTTATTTCTGGAATATCTCTAGGGTTACCATGCCAGGTTATAAAACTGTATCTCTCACGGCATATTGAAAATTCTGTGGTTATTTATATTTGACATTCATTGAAATATAGATTGTTTTTGGTAAACTTGTCATCTTTATAGAGTTGTGTTTTTAGGTAAGAACAAGATTTGTCAGTTATTCAAATATTCTTTTATGTCTTCATGTAATATTTTATTTTTATATGTCCTATATTTTTCTTGTTCTTTAAATATTTTATACATTTTTTGTAATGGAATTATTTCTTCCTTTGTATATCTGATTGGTCATTGTTTTAAAATTGGTCATTTTAAAATCTTAAAGTCTTTTTAAAGATTTTATTTATTTAATTTTAGAGGGACGGGAAGGGAGGGAGAAAGAGCGGGAGAGAAACATCAGCGTGTGAGAGAAACATCAGTCCGTGGTCTCTCGCAGGCTCCCAACCAGTGACCTGGCCCACAACGAACCTGCAGCCTTTCGGTTTGCGGGATGTTTCCTGACCCACTTAGCCAGACCAGTCAGGGTGGTCATTGGTTTTTAAATAGAAAAATTACTTTAAATTTGTCTTTATATTTTAATATTATTTGTTTTCCAGGCATACAATAACACAATCGACACAGTAGTACTCTTCTTCAGTTTTGGATGCTGCCATGTCCTCACTGTGTGACCAGGACAAGTGTTCCCTCCGGCTGAGACTCCCTGCCCTTATCTCCCACGCAGGGACCGTGTCCAGCTGAGGGACACTGGAGGCCAGTGCTTACGGACAGAGCTCTGGAAGTGCTGAGCCTCCCCGGGGAGGGAACCCTGGGGTTCGGGACAGCTGCAGCTTCCAGGCTCCTTGCTGCTTTCCAGGAGGAGTTGCGGGCTGGGCGCCTCGCACCAGAGCCAGAAAGAGAGAGCCCAGAGGTGCAGGAGGAGACTGCTGACGTCTCCGGGCTTCATGCATTCATCTGATCTGAAGGGAGATTTTGAGTGAGGTGCGAGGCAGGTGACACCAGAAGTGCACCCGGAGGAACGGGCAAGGTTGGCAGGGGTCCTGTTTTTCTTCACAGAGCTACCTTCATATGTTATTGAAAATGAATGATGAGGAAACAGCAGGTAAATGTTCAGATACGCGAGTCCATAGTAGACATAGGGAAATAACCAATCACACATTCATGCTGCAGCCAGCTCTGTGTCAAGTATTTAGAAGTGACCAGTTTCCATCATTTGGAGGAAAGACACATTGAACAGATTGGGTTGATCCCATCAGGGTGACTTTGAATCCCACGCACAGGCCTCACCGCTGCTCAGGGCTCTTCTCTCCACACTCTTCATCACATGGACAAGAATATCTTGTTCCCAGTCCTGGTTGGGATATTCCGAAATATTCCCCAGCGTTTGGTCACGTGACCAGATGTTTTAGGTTGGCCCTGAGGTACTCACAACCTTGTCTGTAAACCTCTTACGTCTCAGGCACTGGCCAGGAGTGGGTCTTCCTCAGGTCGGCCTGTAGTGTGTGGGTTCTTGACTTTGAGTAGGAAAGATTTCACAATGTGAGTTCAGGTGAGTTTGAGAATATATTGATTAAGGCTGGGAACAGTGAAGTGGAGGAAAGCCTTGGGGTAGAAGAAGCAGCAAGAGAAAGGCCCGGTGGGGTTGCTTTGGCTCCCCAGAAACATTATAGGAAAGGAGTGAGCCAAGGCAGGGCGGCATCAGCTAGCTCACTGGGAAGTCAGGAGAAAGGGACCCCGGGAGCCAGGATCAGGGGATAAGCCCAGGTCGAGCTGCCTCTGCCCACTGCTCTCCTGGCCACGAGTCTCTGTGGGACCCTTAGAGTTCAGGAGGAAATAAAAAGCCTGTGTCTGAGAAGGGGCATGGGCGTGCTCTAGGGTGAGCCCACAAGGTGCCTTTGTTTGAAGGCTTATTATCTTCTTATGCGGGTGAGAATCTTAGGGAAGTGTTTTGGCAGAATATTCACTAGTTTTTTAGTTGCAGTTTTAGTATGCTGATGCATCAGAATGAATGCATATGGGGTTTGGGAATATTCTTTGGTCTGCTTAAACCATTTTACTTTTATCTTGGGTCTGTCCAGTTTTTAAAGGGACAGACCATTTTAACTGAGCAACAATTTTAAGTTGCTCAAAGTGTTTGGCTGTGTTTGATTTTTTTTGTCCCAGTTTCCTCATGTTACTTGCCCAGGAATTTTCCTAGCTTCTTACTATCCGGCCTCAAACCTACAGGGATTTTTGTGTTTTTTTTTTTTCTTGTATGGTGAGCCCTGATTTTCCACCCAGCCTGCTCTGCACAGCGGGACAGTTAGACAGTAAGTTAAGTCATCTTTAGAAGCTCCTTCTTTTATGATGGTTCCCATTCCTCATGTCATACTTTCATCCATTGGCAAGTCCCACTGACTCCACCTCCAAAACCCATTGCACACCCGTCTCTCTCCATCTAATTGCATTCCCCTGAGGTCCAGCCACATGGGCTTTAGCTGTGACCACTGTGACAGCTCCCACTTCCACCGTCACAAGCAGCCAAACACATTATTAATTAACCACTCAGACCACATTGCTCTCCAGTTAAAACCATCCAGAAGATTCCCATTGCACTGGGAATACTTCTCAGCTCGCACTTTGACCTGCAAGCTGCCCTGCGTCAGCCCTGCCTGCAGCCCTGGCCTCATCCTGCACTGCAGCCACCTTCATCTTGCCTTCCAGCTGCAGACCTGCCTGCTGCTTCCGCTGCCTGCCATGTTTGTGCCCCAGATCCCCTGACTCATTCTCAGAGGGACAGTTCCTCATACCTGCTCTCCTGATCGCCCGGTTATCAGAACCTGTAGGCCCTGGGCCTGAGTCTCAGAAGATGACTCAGTATTTGGTGACTGAGAGCATGAACTTGCATAGCCATAGCCATAGTTTTCTTATCTTTGTCTCTTTTCTGGTTCGATTTTGGTGCCATCTTTAATGGCTGGTTTTACAAAGTTCTAGACACTTCTTTGCAAGTGGGATTGGTTTCTGCTCACACATGTTTGAGATGAGTGTTATGCTCCCACCTTCTGCCATAAACCCCACAGGAGGCAGTACAAGAATTTCAAATATTGGTTACTTGTGAAGCACATGACATTGCAGAAGAACCTCCTTGTGCTGAGGTCCCACTGATCCACCACAGATCTGAGAATAAGGCCAGGCCTGAGACAAGACCTCTGAGGCTGGAGACTCCAACAGAAATTCATGGACCCTGGGAAAGAATAAGAAAGAGGCTTGAATGGCAAGGTTGGATGTTACCTCTGTGTATGGAACAGGCCACTTCGTCCTGACTCTGTTCCTGAATCATCACAGGTAAAGGGGTTTTTCCTGATTAATTAAGTTAATGGGCTCCATGAAGGTCGTAAAGATTAAAAGGAGCACAGATGTTTCTTTCTACTTCCAGTGTGCAAATAAAGATGCTGCAACTCACTCTCTGTCCTTATAATTAAATGTGTCTATAAAAGTTATTTTATAATTTTGTAATTTATACTCTGTGCATAATTGCTTCTCTTTGGTCTGTAATTTTTTCACAAAAGTATACCAAATGATAATATAACACCATAAAACCCTTAAATGCCACTAAACACAAAAATGTAAGAGATACTTTTGTAGACAGTGTCTTCAGTGTGGTCCACATGGAATGGGGACAGCATCTGGTGACAGGGCTGCATTTTCATGTGTGTTTGAGTGTGCACACACGTGTACTGTGAATGCACATTCATGTTTGTGCACATGTGTTTGTAACAAGGCTGTCACCTGGATCTGGGCCATTGGTTCTCAGACTTGAGAACTTGCTCAGGCCGATTTTTAGGCTCCATCCCCAGAGTTTCTGATGAGATTGAAGGTAATAGCTCTCCCCCTGCTCAACTGTTGGCAGCGTCTTATGAGCAGAGTGCTCTGTGCAGATCTCTATGCAGACGTTCCTCACTTTATTGTGCTTTGTGTTACTGCCCTTCACAGGTGTGTTTTTGAAAACTGAAGGCAAGACCTTCCACCATCAGAAAGATTCACTAACCACCCACTTTACAGCGGAGACCCTATTTACTGTGGTCTGGACTCTAACCAGCGATGTCTCCAGGTTTGCCTGTAGTGGGAACCACCTGTTTTGAAGGACTCACAGCAGATGGCTAACTCACCATATCATTCTTCTCCTGGATTTTCATGGAGAAAATATTCGTTGACCACCAAACCAGGTGCTGCATCCCCTCCCCTGGCTTCTGATGGTTTTCACGCACTGGATACTCAGTAAACATTCTTTGCATTCGGTTTTGCTAGACTCTTCTAATTCTATAGCCTATCTGCAGGATGGTGCACAGCATTCTTTGGGTGATGTTTGCCGCTCAGCTCACAGACATGTAGTAGTGGTACACACGGGCTCGACACTTGTGTGAGCTGGGAGACCACTGTCAGGAGTTGACTGGCCAGATTGTCCAGTCTGCTGTCCAGGGGACAAGGTCACCCTCTGGCAGACATGGAGACAAAAAGACCCTACAAGCAAGCTCTGTAGAAGGTCTGTCTTAAATATATGAGGGGGCAGGCATTTATGGGGAGACAACTCATTGCACAGTAGGCAGGTCGACCCAAAGGTGACCCCCTGACCTTTGCCTCCTGCTTTTAAGCCTTTTGTAGTCCCTGACCTTGGAGTGTAGGTCAGGGGCTGGGACTGGCTTCCAGCCAATTGAATGTGGTAAAAGGGGTGGGACATTCTCTTGTGACTGTTACCTTACATCTCAGCACCCTGCAGAGACACTTTTGCGGGCTTGCTGGAGTGAGTGGCTCTGTTGGGTGGCTGCATACAACAAGGAACTGGGTGGTCCTGAGTATCTGAGGGGGGCCCCCAGCTGAGGCCAAAAAGTCAGACCCTCAGTCAGACAGCCACTGGGACACCAATTCTGCCAACATCCAGAATGAGATGGGAAGCAGAGTCTTCCCCAATCCAGCCTCCAAGTGAGAACTTGGTCCATCTGGATTGTAGTCTGGTGGTGCTATGCCAGGGGGCCCAGCTGAGCCTGCCATGGTCTTTGCCTACTGAGCCAGGAGATCAGAAACACCTGTCATCTTAAGCATTTGTGGAAATTTGTTATGTAGCAATGAAAAAACAAACACAGTTATGGATGCTTAGAACTTCATAATTAGATATTTATTTCTTTACGTTAGCCAATGGGAACTCTGAATATTTGATAGTAACACATGAGAGTGACATAGGCAACACTTTAATGTTTTAAAGTCATTGATATTCTCACATGAGCAAACTTTGTTCATCCCTGTCCCTACCCTGAGCAGGTTGGGGAAAAGAGGAAGCAGGTCAGGGGTTAGTGCAGATTAAGCACCAGTGAGGACGATTGTTTGTGAAATGGGAGGGCAAAGAACTCTGGCTTTACCACTTCTGCCATGGGCAGGTCTGAGTGCAGGGAAGGGCCTGGGTGGGCCAGTTTGAAAGTGGTATGGACAGCCCACCCCTCAGTCCAGGGGAAAGGAAGAAACTTAACTTTGTGATTTCATGACTCGGCATTCACTAAAAGGCTACTATTACACACACTTGTACAATAGGAAGCTCAGCACAATTCACCGTGGGGCCAACAGAGTGAGTCTGGACAGGATAGTGCCCCTGGGCTCTGCACACAGATGACAGCAAGCAATTCTAGAGTCTGCTTTCCAGAACGACAGACAAAAACAGCTCTACAACAGGCTTGCTGGGGAAAGAGCTGTTTTTACAATCAGTGAAGATGTGGAACAGACTTCCCAAGCAAGACGGCTCATTTTACAGGGACAAGTTATGTCCAGGAAGGCAGGACAAATGATGATGGGAGTGAAAAAGGAGACCAGCCTGGGAAACTCAGGGAAGCCACTGATTTATTTTGACATAATTTTGGTGAGCAATGCAGACCCAGTCCTGGTCCCTCAAGTGGCGCAGGGAGTGTGAACCCAGCTCTGATGGCTGCAGGACCATGCTTGTCTTTTTGGATAAAATATCCTGTTACATTGTATTTGTCTGGAGTCACTAGCTTGTGCATATTTTGGGGGCAGGGTACATCAGTACCATTTTTGTGCCCCTTTTTCCAGGAAGATGAGATACCAAATTAATAAGTAAGAAAACATCACCGTATTTCCTTTCAGCGCAAGAGAGGAGAAATAGGGAAATGCCATGCATGTGTGAGAAAGTGCTTCATTTATCCTGGGCCGATCTATGAACCAACTGTGATGTTCACGAATTTCCACGACAGTGCACTCTGACACAAGAGTGGGCAGTCAGGTACAAACACTTTCTTTTCTCTAGATGTGGTGTTTTCTTCATGGAGGCAACCTGGGGTTTAACACATTTAGTGTTGGTGGTTTCCACATGACAGGCCCACATCCCTGCTCACCCACCCTCTAGTTGCAGAGCTGTTTTGTGTCCCTGTGATCCACGATTCTGAGGTTGGATGCGAGGTAGGAGGCCTTTATGCCAGACTGATGGGGAAGCAAACCAGAGCAACTCTCCGGATGGGCCCTCCACCTGCTCATCACAATTATGCCTTCATTAGTTTCTGAATCCAGAGATCAGACCAAGGACCTTCCCGTCCCTTCTCCCTCTCCTCCCTCATGGCCAGCTTGCCCCTCCAATGGCAGCCCATGGAAATCATCACAGTGGACATGCTTCTCATTGACATGCCGACAGGAAATTATCACACGTCATTACATTGCTTCAAACACAATTTTCCAGCCTTTGCAAATCACCCTCAGTGAGTGTGAGGGGTGATGGGAACTGTCTCTTCCACTTAGACTTGTTGTTCCCTCTTTCTTTGGGACAATGGACAATTTATGTTTCTCTTTGCAGGAAACACACACAAAAAAATCCTGCCGGAAAGATATGAAGAGCAGCATAGCAGGTGATACAAAATAGGAAGAAAATAATTGCTATCTTGATTTTGACTGGTCATAGATAACTAAAAAAAAAACCCCATTGCCCGACTTTCTCAGACCTCAAACAGCCTGGGGAGCTGTTGTCCAGGGTTTCTAGAAGGTGTCTGTTTCTGGAGAGCACCGGTGGCGGTGGTGGCGTTCCAGGCCCCCACCCAGATTCACCTTCTCGGCGTCGCCTGTCAGCAGCATCCATTTCCCCCCCTTGCTGCCACTTGCGCTTATGTGACTCTATCAAATCACCATTTGTCTCGAGGTCTTGTCTGAAATAATTTGAACTGCCAAATCCTGAAATGAATAGGTTTTGTTAACACAAAAGGCTAAGGGACTGGTTGGAAATTTTAAAAAGCTCCCCATCCCCGAGTCTTAACGGATCACATTGTTTGGCTCCCAGGCATTCTTTGTCAGCGTCATTCTGCCTCGGTGGGTGCGGGATGATGGATGGGCTGGCTGCTGGAGGCGGAGAGAGAGGCACCCCCGGGCCGGGGCTGGGAATTGGCTAAGTACTTCTGGGCGCTTCGACCTCATCGTGGTGTGCAGTGAGCCGGCCGCCTTGATTTATAAACTGGGGTGGTGATGAATGATCTTTTAAGTGGACAAGGCGGGCCAAAGCCTCGCAAATCAGAGCGCTCAGACACGACCGCCACTTGTAGCAGAAGAATAACAGCTTTTGCATGTAGGGAACTGAGGCAGCTCCTGGGTAGCACACATCCATCAAGTTGGAGTCCACCCAGTTTGGACATGAGTTCTCTGGCCAAGGCTCCTGGCCATTGTCCACAGTGGGCAAAAAGGAAGGACACGTGTGGGAGGGATGTACCTCTCTTGGTCAGTCAGGGGCTGCTGCGGATGGGGCCCCAGACGGTGGCCAGGTCTGCTCCTTGTCAGGGGCCTCTGTCATGCCACAGTGGAGTAATTGCTGGGGCCATGGTTCTGGGCAGTTTGCTGAACTTTGTTCTTGCTTTGTGACCGCCCTGGCCCCCTGAGGACCCTGGTGTGCTATCAAGGAGCATCTGCTGAGCTTCTTCCACCTGATCCCTCGTCTGCCCCTTGTTGTTCTGCTGGCTTCCTTTCTTCAGAGCTGGAGGTGAGGCTGCAAATTTGGTGCCACTGAGGTCCATGGGACCATGGCAGGGAGGCCTGGACATAACCCGCCTCAGGGCCAAGCTGCTCCATCCGGACTCCCTCACTCTGGGGACAGGGAAGGTGTGGGGAAAGAGCAGCAGTGCCGGGGACATGCTCTGCCTGGTGCTTTCAGGATTTGTCAAGATAATGATTGTAATTGGAGTCAGCCTTGCTGCCAAGTGACTCATAAATTAAATGTTGGTACCGGGGCACTGCAGCTGCAGGTGAGCAGCGTGCAGATCAATAGTGGAAAACCAACTTCTGCTAAGAAAAGAGCTTTCACGTCTCCCCAGAGGGAGATTCCAAAATCATTTCAATCTGTTCTGAACTCCAGGGAAAACTTCAGTGTGTCGGAAGGAGGAAGGAGTGGAGAGAAATCTCAGAGGCAGACTCTCTGCACGTCAGTTATAATGAACTGAGCCCTTTGCTCTGAGATGTGTAATATCTTCCTCAAATGCCTTTTGCAAGGAACGAAGGTGCAACCAATGAATTATCCTGTAGCTCTGGATATCTATGGATAATTAACACCACCTCCTTTTAAGCATTACTATGGCTGTTGCCTTTTGCAAAATGGAAATGCCAAAGTCTGAAATCACTATGTGAAGGGAGATGTTTGAAGGGTCGGTTAAAAACTTCATCCTAGAATTCTACATGATGCGTCAGACTGGTGGAGACCTCAGGAAAAATGTTACTAGTGCAAATATTTTTATGGTACCGAGGATGAAAATAGAAATGGTTGAGCAGGAAGCTCAGTCCCTGCATGAGAGGATGTTCTTTTTTCCCAGCAGAGGTGAACTTTTGTTTTCTGCTGTTGGTTTTTTTTCAAAGTAAATAGTGTACATAGACTGTCAATTTAGAACAATGTTTAATTTGTGGCTGAAACTACCTATGCTTGTCTTACTTAATGCCGTTAACGCAACAATTTCAGACAGGTTGCCTGGAGTCATGCAGGAAGGACTGAAAAGGGACATCAACTCTGCTTTCTCCAGTGGTGGGATAGTTCCTCTTTCTTCTCAGTTAGGGTTTTGAATGTGTTTCCTTTGGACTTGTTTTACCCCTCCCCCCATTTTAAATTGAAAACATATTAGTTCGATAATGGGAAACTTGATCAGATAGTCAGTAAATCTCACGACGTTTCGGTAGGAGGAAACGAAGGGCTGGAAGGTGAGAACACGTGCCGGCTGCATTTGGCTCTGCTCTCCAGAGAGACCCTTGTTTTTGAGAGAATTCGTAGCATCACATGCCATACAAGCCATTTTTAAGACAAGCTTAAGCAAGGGCTTTCTTTCATCTTATCTTCACTTCTAGAAACAATGGAAAGAGTATGGAGTTTTGACTCTGAATGGCATAGTTGAGTTCTTTTCTGACACGTCCTCATGGTAGATTTGAGGAGGTGATTTGGTCTTTCTGGGTTAACAATGGCCATAACTAACATATCTCTGTCTCTTGTCATACTGCAAGCCTATTCTAAGCCCTATTTCGTACAATACTTCATTAATCCTCATGGCAACCCCCAGAGAGAGGTATTAGTCTTATAGAAGAGGGAACTGAGGCACAGAGAGGGCAAACAGTTTGCCTAGGATTGCACAGCCATCAAGAGGCAGAATAGTATCTTGATTGCACCCATGAGCTGATATAGACCTGCCTTAAGGGTTGCTTTGAGGAGTGAGTAAGAAAACCATGTGACCTGCCAAACACAGGCTCCTTCCCTCCTTCCCTTTGCTTACAGCAAATCAGGTGGTGGCCCAGATTGCCGGAGCCGAATTGGGCGGAAGCTGATCCAAGAGCCTGGTCAGCAGTGACCACTTGCTGTCATGATACTTCTCTCACTGAAGCTTAATGATGTGTCATCTTGAATCCACCATTCAGTTCAAACGTCAGCCCTCTGTGAATCATGGTCCTGCAAACCACTGCCCACTCCGTTGGACCTTCTGAACAAACGATCTGAACTTCATCCTCTGTCCGCCCGATGCTGCAACACTTTGTGTGGAGCAGTAGCCTGATCAGTGTATGCTGCTGGCTCCACTTGGCCTTTGAAAGGTAAGTAATATTTAAAAAAGCAAAATCTAAAGCGAAACCCCAAACCAGAAAAAGAAAACAAAACAGAAAAACCAAAAACCACACTGGATTTATGAATGGCCCGCAGGACAAACCTGAATTTTCTTTCATCCTCATAAATCATTCACATTTGAACCTATTTCTTTCCGTCTATTTGCAACTATCAGATTGTAGACTCATTTCTGGACCCAATGGGAAAAAGAAAGCCAACTGGCCCACATTTGGAGAACAAAGACTGTCTGTATAACAAAGTGGAGCACAACATAAAATGGTTCGGGGTAATTGGCTTTTCGGGTGGGATTATTTGGGGAGAGAAAGCAACATTTATTTAGACTCCGTGTCTGCAGCGGACGCCGTGTGCTTGTGAAACTGCCGAAGCGTCACCGAGGAGTTTGTTCGGCTATGGGTTGTTTCGTCTTCGCCCAGTGGTGGTATTGATTTCTCTCGGCGGATTAATTATCAGAGGCAGTTTCAGACTTCCCCGAGATGGACGGAAGGAAAAATGATGTTTTCATTTCAGTGAAGCCTGTTGGCAATTGTGCTGCGTTTCTCTGGAGCCCCGGAGCCCTCGAATCGGAGGCCGCGCCAGAGAGGGACTGTGCACCGGCTGTCCATCTTATCTGCGGTCCGGAGTCTCGGCATGGTCTGGGGACTTTGTAAACCAGCTTCACATGGCTCTCAGCTGCTATTTGTAGAAGGAGCACTCAGCCCTGGGGGAGAAGACAGAGAAATTATAGAATCGCACAGACGCAGAAGTCTGGGTTATTTATAGCGCAGCCACATTGTGACAGGAGGGAGATTTAGACTGCTTACCCAGACGAGGGCTCTTTTCCACCGGGACTTGTCTAAAGGTCACCTAAGAGCAGGACCGTGAAAGTTCATTGAGAGTCATTTCTGCAGACTAAGAATCTGGATAATAAGGGTGAACAGATACTTAACCACCAAGTCTGTCTTGGCATACTCTCTCTGAGTTCTGTGAACTGCACAGTGCTAACAGTGATCCTTTATACTTACACATCAGCATTAACTTCTCGGTGTGCCATGGTGTTTCCATCTTCTACCTCCACGTGGAAAAAGAGCAGGGCTATGAATTTCTGCAATGTTTTATATGAGAATCCGGATGGAGCAGGCATGTGGGGAAAGGTTGAGTTTCTGGGCGAATCCGGGATTTTTCTCAGGTCTTGGTGGGGTCTGACGCATGTTTTCTAGAATGCCATCGTGCGCCAGAGGATATAAATAGAACTTTTAGAACTCATTTATTATCATCTTTCTTTTTCTTAGGGTACATGTGATAAGCTAACTAAAAATGTCAACACGTTGTCAAGTAGAAATCAGATGGAAATAATAATGTTGTGTACTTAACCACCTAGATGTAATCACTGAATAATTAGGTTCTTTATTTTTTTCAGTTGACTGTGGCAAAAATGCAGCACTTTTTTTAGATTGATTTGTAAACTTTATCCATTAGGAAAAAGATGCGTTGAACGACTCTCCTGTAAGTATCTGTGACGTCATTCCCATGGCTGCAAAATGGGCAATGGTGTCAGCGTATGCATTAGTTCTCTCCGACCTCTCTCCTAAGGTGATGCAGTTAGTGCCCCGCTGTGGAGACATGTACGATGGGGAGGTGCAATTTTTCCAGTACCAATGCTCGTAAGTGTCTTCTTCCTTTTCCTAATGAACCGATGTTTATGAAACATGGGCCTGTTTTTCCACTGCGGGTCTCGTGTTGTGGTTGAGAGGCAGGTGGTGGGGCTGCCCTTCCCTGCCGTTGGCGAAGGAAGTGCGCTGCCCGGTTTCGTCTCTTTTATCTTTATTTACTGGGCTTTCCCATAAGCTGTAGAATTTCATTTTTATTTAGTCAAACCCATGAAACTGACATTTGGACAATTTCTGCAGTCGTTGATGTGTTTTGAAATATCTCCCTCAATTCTAAGTTCATTTAGATCTTCACAGATATTTTTCCTAGTATTTTGTACCCTTATTGGGCTGCATTTAAAGCTTTAAATGATCTTGGAAAAGATCTGATGGGTGATGTGCGGTGCAGGGTACAGGACCTGCCAGGTTCTCTGCTTGTGTGGGGACAGAGCCGGGAGTGGTGCCTGGGTGCTGCCAACTTGCTGGTTGAATTGTTGTGACTTCACAGCAGCTCGGTGTCCCAAAGGCCCCAGTCCTCATGCTTCCCAAATGTCCTGCTTCTCACGGTTCATTTCAGCATCAGTGGATCAGATTGTCTAAAGCACTTCTTAATGTGCTTATAGTTCTTAATTATTCTACTTGTTTAAGAATACGTTTATGATGATCATTTTATTATTGTTAGTGATATTTTGTATATTTGTGATTAACTTATAAATGATAATGTTTTACATTTCTAAATTAATTCTGAAAGGACTGGTGTTTGGGAAGATTCTGTTTGTCCCCAGCCTTCTCTTGCCCTCCTGGGTAGCCACCGCTGGCCCAGTGGCACTTTCTTTGACTTAGTCACAGAAATCCAGCAAAGAAGGGCACAGCATGGAACATCTGGCGTGCTGCATAGGAACGTGCATTTTAAATGCATCCTAGGGCATTCCAAGACAGGTGTTGGAAGGACAGTCTTTGAGGGAGGGCCTTCTGGGAGCTCCCTCGCCGGCTTTTCGGAGGGCAGCGCAGAGCCTCTCCTCCCCGGGGTGTGGCCCTCTCCCCTCCTAGGCCTTACAGCCAGTCCAAGAGGAGCGGCCTGGCACTACTGGCCTTGCAGCTTTGCAGCACCTCTGGGAGGCCAGCTGCGATAGCTATTCTCCTTTCAACCATGCCTGGGCTGGGCCACCCACCTCTGAACCCCATGGGGCCTGGCCAGGAGACAGGGACAGATGACCAGGGGCACAGCCGCAAGCAGGGCAGGCCAGCCCAGACTCAGGGCAGCTGTTCCCACACTGGAAAGTGCATCAGAGTCTCCCAGAGGCTCTTCTACCCAGCTTCCTCTCGGAATGCTAGGTTCATCGGGTCAGGGAAGAAGGGAGGTGAGCATTTGCATTTCCAGCAGGAATCCAGGTGCTGCCGCCACTGGTCTGTGGACTGACCTGGGAACCAGTGATCGAGGGAACTGAGCTCCCCTCTTCCCTCTCTCTGTGTGTCTCTTGGTCTCCTCTGCCTTTTCCTGTCTCTGTCTCTCTGTCTCTGTCTCTGTTTCTCTCTGTCTCTGTTTCTCTCTGTCTCTGTCTTGTCTCTGTCTCTGTCTCTCTGTCTCTGTTTCTCTCTGTCTTTGTCTCTGTCTCTGTTTCTCTGTCTCTGTCTCTCTGTCTCTGTCTCTGTTTCTCTCTGTCTTTGTCTCTGTCTCTGTCTCTGTGTCTCTCTGTCTCTGTCTCTCTGTCTCTGTTTCTCTCTGTCTCTGTCTCTCTGTCTCTGTCTCTGTGTCTCTCTGTCTCTGTCTCTGTGTCTCTCTGTCTCTGTCTCTCTGTCTCTGTCTCTGTGTCTCTCTGTCTCTGTCTCTCTGTCTTTTTGTCTCCGTGTCTGTCTCTGTCTCTCTGAGTCCCTCTGTTGTTCATCATATTCCACAGTTAATTTTTCTTGAGGTTTCCTTATGCTGTTTAAAAGCAGTGAAGCAGATACTAGAAATATTCTTTCAAATTTTTTTTTAGAAAGAACACTTTTGTTAATCAATCTTCTTAATTATTTAAGCTGGTAAATACCATTTGTTTGCTTCTTGACTGTTTTCCGTGTCAGGTAAATCCGTCCTGGTACTGTTGTGGCCTGAGGCACTTAAACGGGTTCCAGGAAAGGTGAGGAGGAAAACACAAAATTGCACAGGTTGTGGGCCCGAAATAGTGTGGAAATCTCTCCATCTCTCTTTCTTTGTTCCTCGGAACAAGCAGATGAACTGGGCAGAGAATTAAAGAAATGTGGGGTTCAGTGCTCTGACTTGCACCCCAGAGAGCCAGCTCCGCCCAGGCACGACGGAGTGGCTGGAGCAGGGTCGGACCTTGTGAAGGTGTGTTGACTGCTGCAGATGGAATTCTGGATAAGAGGTGAGTCAAGCATCAGTGCCAATTTATCATTTGATCACTTGCTGGGAAAATGCCTGATTTATTCGTAAGTTGGTGCCTGTCATTTTCCCTAAGCATAATGACTGTGATTTGTAATGCATACATCGTATGATTTATTTAAAAGTAAATTTATTTCAAATAACTGAATTTGAATGTGAATGAAATACAGCCTTTAAGCAAATGATTTAAATGACCCGCCGTACAGAAAGCTTGTATAGATAAGTAGCTACATCTAGCCAGCAGCTGAGAGAACAGGGACTGGAAAAGCCACAGTATCTTTCAATCAGTTTCATGTGTGGAAGGTAGAAACCATGTTTTCTCCTATGAACTCTGGAGTGTGAGCTCAGTGATCTTGGGGCCTGAAAGGAGGAATGCCCTGGGCCCAAACTCCAGCTTTCTGTGTCTTCTGCAGGTACCCCTGCCCACTTCGGATGTGAGAGTCTTGTGATCACAGAGACTGTCTGTGCTCTGCCAGCTTCAGCTCCCTCCAGTTCTGGTGACTGTTCATTGTCCCATGTTCGAGTGCTGACTTCTGGTGGGCTTTCCATCTTGGGGGAGGTGTTGAATTCCCCAGGGGAAGCCACATGATTCCCAGTCCATATCCAGTCTCACCCACGGCCCTGGGGGCATACCAGGCTCAGTTAGGTGAGGTGCCAGATGCATTCAGAGAGTGGCTGGGCCTCACAGATGATCTAAGCCACTTCCGCCTCCCTCTGGTCCCAGCCCATGGCAGCTCCTGAGGTCAGCAGTTACCGCTTCATTCGTTAGGGTCCCGGAATGTTTCCAGATTCCTAAATTCTGTATTGAAAAGCAAAGGCCAGTGGAATGAGGACTTCAGTGGCCACATGACTACAGAAGGTGGGGCTGTGGGCACACAGTAGATAGTGAGGAGCCAAGACCCAGGCCTGGGGGCTCCTCCTGCAAGGCTGGATGTGACCATTTTGGGGCTGGCTGCCCACATGTGAGGATAACGGCATGGTTATTTCCCCCACATAAATGCATGAGTTCATCGTTGCCTTTACCCTCTGCCTCATTGCTTGTATCTTCCTTGGGCTGTTCACGTGCAGGCACTCCCTCTGCATGAACTCAGCTTCCATGTGGGCTGAAGAAAGTGGGTCTCACTTCACAGGGTACTGAATGGTGGGTGTTGCTCTGGCTGTGCCCAGCTAATCCAGCTCCTCTGCCTGGCCTGACCACGAGAGCAGGCTGGTCATCACAGGCCAGACCTGCACTTAGAGGGTTTTTACCAGCCAGCCCTGCTGTGGGGTGACTTCGTGTACCTGCAGGGAACCCGAGTCTTTCCCACCTTCTCAGTTGTTCCTAGAGAAGGCAGGTTCAAGTGGAGCCAAGGCAGAGTCAGGGTCACAGGGAGGCGCTGGGCAGGAGCCCTCCTCAGCCACACCTGCCAGAGTTGCCACCACCACTGGGGAGTCTCAGAGTCCTATGGAGGGTTTGGGATAATGCACTGAATGTGGACTTGGGTAAATTGAACAGTTTGCTTGTGGTGAACAGAATACTCAGCTGGATAGGGTCCATGTCATCCCCCATATCTCTGTCCCCTGGGTACCTAGATCCTCACCAAGAGTTGAGATTTAGAACTGCCTGCTCCCTGGGCTGATGGCCTCAGTGATGTCCTTCTGCTGTCTATGTCAGTGCTCACAGGGTCTCCTCTAGCAAACCTGTCTGCACGGACAGGTATGACTGTCCTCTTGTGCAAAATTAGGGGCACACAGGCACTTGAAACATGTGTGAACAAATCAAAGTGAGCCCATCATCACAGGTGACAATCCCACAGGCACAGCAAAAAATAGCTCGCAGCCAGGACTTGGAGGATTTTGGAGGGCCTAAGTGATAAACGAAGAATGAAAGACCTGTGAGGTTTGCAAAACCTGAGCTGGGTAGGAAAATCTCAGCACCCAGAACCCAAAGCTTCCAGATCCCAAGTTCCTAGGAGGCTCAGCAGGTAGAGATGTAGAGAAAATTTGGAGAGGGGAGCTCGAGGTTTTATTTTGCAAACTCAATCTGAACAAACATGGTTACATTTCCTGCACGTTTATGAAGACGGCAGGGGTAGGGGTGCGTGCAGCATGGGCAACACTTCAGGGAGCCACCTTCCCTCTGGGCAGGACTCTGGAGGAGGCAGTTGATCATTGACAGGTGTGGCGACTGCTGTCCCAGTTTTATTAATAGCCTTCTTGCACTTTAGTTAAATAACAGTGTTTTAATAGTCACTGGTGAATTTGTATTTTGTTGCCAATTATAGGATACAAATCATTTGTTTATGGCGCTCATTTAAGACTCAGAGAGGTCTGCCCTGGAATTAGGCTCTGGGTACACATTAATTGCTGTCTGTGAGAGCTAATGAGACAGACTGCCAAGGCACAGAGAGACACCAAGAAATAATTTACAGCCCTTCTTCTCCAAGCATTTGTGTCTCTTGTAAACTAGCCTGCTCATGGCTGTGACCACAATAAATTTCCTGATGCCTTTGAAGCCCAGTTTCCCACGCCCTCCTGCGAGCATGGGTCAGCTCTGAGAGCCCGCGTCCTCTGCAGTGGCCTGGAGGTTACCTAATTAGTGCACGTGCCCCTCTCACCGAATGGGCTCTGGGTCTGACACAGGTCAGCCTCCAGTCTCTTGGCCATGCTGTGTGGGAGAAACAGGGGTGGCTCTTCTTCCTGAGCCTCATTGCCAAGTCCGGCACCTGGCCAAGGCTTTTCTCCAGCCAAATAGAATAAAACTGTGTTCATAGGAAGTCCAGTTCTCAATTGTACTCAGCGCTGAAGCCGTGGATGGGAGAATGCGGTGTGCCAGGCCTCCTCTCTCCTTGGCCTTTCTCTCCGGAAGCACAGCAGCGGCCTGCCACCTGGTCTTCCAGGGAAATAGGAGGTGCTTTTTCTTCCCCAGAGATGACTGCCTTTGACAGTACAGGAGAAAGGAGACTGCGCAAATGAGGGACAGCAGCAAAACTCCCCGATTTGTTCTTCCACACAGCATCACTGGCAGAAATGGACCCAATCATCAAGGTCTCCCCTCCCGTGGAGGAGAGTTGGCTCTGAGGGCCTCTGTGGCCCTTGTCATTCATTACACATCTCTGCACAAGGCACATAGCAGTGCGAAGAACAGGACTTGAGCCTTTTTGATACTCATAGCTCTTTAATAGAGGATGAAAATATTGAAGTAGACACTTGTTCTCTAAATTAATTCATATTTACTGTAAGGATATGTTTTAATTATTGATGAATCATGATGTGAAGTTCTAAAGTCAACACTTTGCCTTTCAGCCAAAGCTTTGGAAAGGCTGTCCGGGGGCCGGAGGTGCGGGGCAGCCATGAACGTGGGCTCAGGGCTGGGCTTGGACCCCAGCCACCTGGATGCAGACCTGGTCACTAGCCTTGCGACCCTGAAAGTACACCTGATGGAAAAGCACCCCCAACCCCACCCTGAGAAAGGCAACTGCCCAAAGCTGGCACCACTCATTTCCTGATTTGTAGACAAAGATTATTTGATGGGCGCCTGAGGAAGGACTAGATCACTTGTGGCTTGGTGCTGGTTTGGGGACAGATGCCAGGAAATGGACTGCAGAGAAACAGCCCCACACCCACTCCTGTCTAGTCCAGCCAGGAGAGCAGGTCCCAGAGACTCCAGACTGGAAGCCATTGGGCAGGCAAAGCTCCCTCGGGTCACCATCATGTCATCCCATCTGAGAAAGCCAGGCTCTGGCTCCCAGACCTTTTTCTCTCTCTGTGTGACATGTGCAGTCCTGACCCTCTGGAGACTCACCTTTCCTGGCTGTGTGGCCGCACTGGATGAAGTTACCCAAGCACCAGTCATGAAGCCTGGTACCAGCAGGACACCCCCAGACTTTTGTTCCTTTTCCTCCTGATAGTGAGGAAAATTTGAGTAGAAAGAGTGCTCTTGCAGGCCTAACAGCTTATGTGTTTTATTTGATCATCAGATGCACTTTTTTCATCTTTTTAAGGGTAAAATTGACATCCAGTAGACTACATACGCTTATGTCTAAATTAAAATTTCGTGAGTTTTGACATGCACATGTATCCCCGAGACATCACCATTATTGCAATAGTGAACTTGTCTATCATCACCAAAGTGCTCTTTTCCGGAATGTTTCTCTCATCCCCCAAGGCATACTCTGGATCTTGGGCAGCCATTGATCTGCTTTCTGTCACTGTAGATTAGTTTGCATTTCCTAGATTTTATAAAAATAAAAATGTGCAGTTTATACTTTTTTCTCTAACCTTTTCTACTTATTATGATCCTTTTCTTGTTCCTTGTTTCAAAAGTTTGTCATTTTTATTGCTGAATAACATTCTACTGCATGGATATACCACGTTTTATCCATTCACATGTTTATGGACATTTAGGTAAGTTGTAGTGTTTAGTTACTATAACTAAGTAAGTAAAGAAAGAAACAAATGAATAAAGCTGCTGTGAATATTTATGTTTAAGCTGGAATCTCCAGCATGTGTTGAGTATGTGCCGAGAGCAGGTGTCTGTGCCTTACTCCTGCTTGTAGTGGTTGAAGATATTAGTCTTTCTTTTCTCAAAAAAAAAGTTCCCCCTTTTTTTTATTGTTGTTCAGGTACAGTTGTCTTCATTTTCCCACCACCACTGTCCCCCGCCCCACCCACACCCACTCATCAGGTACAGTAGTAGCTGTAGCTCTTGTTTGTTGGTTTGTAGATTCTCTTGATCAGGTTGGGGAAGTTCCTTTCCATTACTAGTTTGCTGAGAGTTGCTATCAGAAAAGGATGTTTGATTTTATTAAACACTTTTTCTATGTCTGTTAGGATACTCACATGGATTTCCTTTTAAAGTTTGCTAATATAGTGAATTGTGTGATTAATATTTGAATTTTAATACAACCTTGCATCCTGTACTAAACCCCATCTGGTTTTTTGTTGGGAACCTTGCCCCAGGTCTCGTACTTCCCCGAAATGAGCACCTGGCCTTTAGCTAAGAACATTGCGGTTGGCCTCAAGGCACAGTCCGTTGATTACCAGAACCTCTAATCAACAAGGACTTTCCAAATAACCTCCGGCTAGCGCCGTGTGCATGCGCTCCACAAGCCAATCGGCTACAGGCACATGAGGTGCCAGGAGTACAAGTTACACCCAAGTAACCAATAAGCGGGCCCTCCTTTGTCTTAAGCTAGCCAATAGCAAGCAACCCAATCTCCTTCCTCTCCCTCCTTCCATATATATATATATATATATATATATATATATATATATATATATATATATATATATACCCAGTATGGAAAAATAAAATTTGCAGCTTGATCAGAATTTATTGTCTTGCTGCCATTCTTTGTGCCTCTTGTCCCCTCAACCCATTTGTTCCAGGAAGGTGGTCGAGCTCCAGTTGACTGCTCTGCGGGCCAGAGCAGTTTTTAACATGTTATCATTTTTAGGTCAGTTGGATGTGACTTTGATTTTCATCTGTGTATATGCACATGGGAGGTTGTTCTGCTGGTCTCCAGTAACATCACTGCATCCGGTGCCAGGGTCACTATAACTCAGGCCATTAGAACTTGGGAAGTATTGCCTCTTCTTCAGTTGTCAGGAAGAGTTTGTATAGAATTGATATTTATTTACTAAATGTCTAGAAAATTTACTGGTGAATATACCTGGAGCTTTCTTTTGGCAAAGGGTTTTTAGATGTAATTTCAACTTTTATAGTAGATGTAGAGCTGTTCAATTATTTATTTTTTGAGTGAGATCTCACAGTCTGTTTCTTTTAATACAATTATTCTTTTCTTCCAAGTTGTCAGCTTAAGGGCCTAGAGTTATTTGTATTATTTTCCTTTTAATATCCAATAAAACTGTAGTGCTGTCTTATTTCTGATATTGGTAATTTATGCATTTTATTTCTGATCAATATACCAGGAGAAATCTCTAGTTCAATTTTATTGATCTCAAAGAATCAGCTTTTTGTTTCTTGATTTTCTTTGTTCTTTTTTCCCCACATTCTATGCCATTAATTTCTGTTTTTATATTTATTATTTATTTTTACTTGAGCTTTAATTTGATATTTTTTATTGTTTCTTAAGGTGGAAGTGAAGATTATTAATTGATAACTTTTTTATAATATAGGCTTTTGGCATTATAAATAATAAATATCCCACTTAGCACTGCTTAACCTGTACCCATACATATTTTGATATGTTGTTTTATGGCTTTCATTCAGTTTATATTTAAAATTTCTTTCTTTAGATTTACTCTTTGGAAATGCTTTTTTGAAGTGTTTTATTGAGTTTACAAATACTTAGGGATTTCTCAGGTATTTTCTCTCTTCTTAGATTGTACTTTAAGTTCATGTTCTTCAAGAACACACTTTGTATGACTTGAATTCTTTCACATTTACTAAGACTGGTGTTATGGTCCAGAATACACGTGGCTCGGTCGGGGTTTTATGTGTCCTGGAAAACAAAGCGTATCTGCAGAGCACCATAATGCAGCCTGAGTCAAGGGAGGCCGCGGTGCGCTTCGCGTCTCCTGCAGTTGTACTGATTCCTGTTACTGGCTCAGCACGTTATTGATAGAAAGGGGTTTAAATCTCTTACTGTAATTGTGTACTTTTCCTAAAATGGATAAACTCCTTTAGTTTTATCAGTTTGTGCTTCATGTATCATAAAACTCTGTTATTAGATGCATAAATTTTTAGTAGTAATGGTGGCTTCCTGGTACATTGAATTTTTATTATTATGGAATGATCTTTTTTATCTCTGGTAACATTCTGCACTTAAAATCTACTTTGTTTGATACTAATACAACCAGTGCAGCTTTGTTTGATTAGAGTTAGCATGGTCTTTATTTTCTTTCTTTATACTTCATATGGGCTTTTGAGGCAGGATATTTTGTTTGGCTATTTTTACTTTTAAATCTCTATCTACTTTTGAGAAAAATCCCTTAATATTTTATTTGTATTTATCAACTTAAAATATTAAAATTTTTAAAATGAAGATATAACCGACGTATAATATTACATTACTTTCAGGTGTACAACATAATAATTAGGTGTTTATATATATGGCTAAATGATCACCATAATAAATGTCATGACCATCCATTTGTTTTTTATTAGGGATATTTAGATCATTTATTATATATGTGATTATTGATGTAGCTGGTTTAAACTTTCCCTCTGGCTATTTATTTTTTGTTTATACTTCTTTTTTTTACTCTATTTTGGAGAATGTACTTATGATTTCAGTTTATATCCTTTGTTAGTTTATGGTATATAATTATTTTCTTTAGTAGTAGTTTTAGGGATTATAGTTTAAATACTCAACTCAACACTGTCTACCTTCCAGTGATATTATAATACTTCATGCATAGCACAAGAACCCTATAAATGCATGCTTACAGTTCCCTTGTGTTGCTGTTTCATAAATTTAATTTTACGTATATTATAAACATTTTAATAAGCCATTATTATTTTTCTTCAAACAATTATCTTTTAAGAGATTAAAAATAAAACTGTATTTATATTAATTTATGATGACTTTTATTGCTTAATTTTATTCTAGATTTCCATCTGTGTCATTTTCCTTACTAAAAGACACCCCTTTAATGTTTATTGCATATAGGTCCGCTGGCTATGGGTTTTTTCATCTGTATGCCTGAAATACACCCATTGACTATTTCATCTCAGATATTTTATTTTCATATCTAGAAGTTTGATTATGTCATTTTTATGTCTTCCATGTATTTTCTTAAAATGTTCAACCTCTACTTTCTTGCACATAAGGAATATAGTTGTAATAATTGCTTTAATGTCCTGTCTATTAATGATACCTTCTGTGTCATTTTTGGGGCATGTGTTTATTGATTGATTTTCTCTCATAATGGATAATTTTCTGCTCCTTCACATGCCTGATCATTTTTATTGGTTGTTAGACTTTGTAAATTTTGCCTTGTTGGGTGATGAATATATTTATGTTCCTATAAATATTGTCAAGTTTTTGTTCAAGATTACAGTGAAGCCATGTGGGAGCGCTTTAATTTTTCCAGTCCATGCATCTAAGCATTGCTGTGTGGTGTTCAGGTAGCCTTCACTCTGGGGCTGATTTTGCCCCACTACTGAGGTGATGCCCTTCTGATTCTCTACACAGTGTCCCACTAAGCACACATTTTTCTACTCTGGCATTGAGAACACAGATCCTTCCTGGCTCTATTCCTGATTCTGTGTGTGTTCTGGGACTTCTCTCCAGCCACAGGTAGTGTCCTCACATGCACACCCAACTGGCACTCTGCTCTGCTCAGCAGGGTGGGGCAGACGTCCCTACAGATCTTGGCAGCTCTCTCTCCATGCAGAATTCTCTTTCTAGAACTCTGCCCTGGAAACACTGGCTGCCCGAGCTCCCTCAGATCCTCATCCTTTTTTTTCTGCTTAGAGAATACACTGGATTTGACCGCAGTTTCCTCTCTACATTGACATCTGGAATCTCTGTGCTAGGACTCATGGGGTTTCTATTCTATTTCAGGAATTGCTTGCTTGTGCTGCCTGTTGTCCAATGTCTGAAAACTGTTACTTCATATGTTTTACCACTCTTTGGTTGTTTCAAGTGGGAGTATACCCCACTCTTGTTACTCCATCTTGATAGAAGTCTAGGTTATTTTGGAAAGTTATTGAAATCATTGACTATATTAACAACTTATATCAGGCAGCTCCTGCATTTAACTAATAAATACTGAGCAGCATCTGTGTGCCTGACATTTTTCTAGATGCTTGAGCTATAATAGTGAACTGAATAGACAAAAATGCCTTCCAATACAGAGCTTATACTTTATTAGGTGCCAATAGATAACCAACAGGTAAGCAAAATGCACTATGTATCTGATGGTAATAAGTGGCATGAGAAAAAATTAATCTAGGGAAGCTGAGTTGGGAATCTGTGATTTGGGTGCATCTGAAATACAGTGGCCCTTAAGGAAGAAACATTGTACCAATTACTTTAAAATGTGAGTGGGTGAGCTCTGTAGATATTTGGGTAAGAGATGTTCAAGCAGAGTAAGCAGCACATACAATCACTGCCCAACATTCCAGGATTCCTGAAAAATTATTAGGAAAGTAAACAGATTGAGCAAGCTGAGGTTTGGGGAAAGATAGTGGTATGTCCTGGTTTACATTAATAGTCTGCATTATCCCACTCCCTGGTACCCAGTAAGTACACCTGTGGTACAGCATCTTATATTAGCTCTCATGATTACCATCACCACCATCATCAACATTGACATTATAATAAAAAACATTGTGATCATCATCATCACTACCTCATAATTACTATTATTGACATCACCACTATCATCATCTTCAAAGCAACCATCACCATCATCATTACCTCATTATTACCATCAACACCAGCATGATAATAAACTTCATTATCACCACTGTCATAGTTTCACCAAGGTCATCACCACCATTTCACCACCACTATCACCACCATCACCATCACTAGTATCATTACAATCATCATCACTATTGTTATCATAAATACTATCACCATCATCAGCATCATCATGAGCATCATCACCACTACATTATTTATTGTCGTCATTATTATCACCATTACTATCACCACACCAACAACATCATCATCATCACAAACAATCATCACAATCACTATCATCATCATAACCATCAACATCATTATCAGCACCACCATCAGTATTGTCGTCACCTTCATTGTCATCATCATCGACACCAGCATGGGCTTACTCTTGAAAAGTTTTCCCTCATACTCTGGATATTTTCAACACCTTCATTACCAGCTACTGAAGAACAGTTGAGAGACATGGGTTTCCATCCATGGAACAAAATGTAAGCTGGGTGTCAAGTTCATGCTTCCATCATAAAAAATGTAAACACCTTGATTTCAAACTTAACAAATGACTTCTTCCTACTGACAGTACTAGTTACACATAGCCCCTACTGATTCTAATTCCACCCTTAAATTCATAGCTAAAAGTGATTTCACCAGCACCAAAGTGGAATGAGTTTCAATTTCAATCATTGTATTGGTATGACAAAGTATACAAAAATTGCCAGTGTTAATACATCAAATCCCAGTGTCTCAAAAGTGGTCATAGAGTATGTGTCTCTAGTTATTATTACTATCTTTCCAAGTGAGTGTCAGGCTCTAACTACTTTAAGGTTGTTCCTGCCAAATTTTAGGCTTATTTCAATTTTATAGTTTTTATTCTTACAACTGCTTTGACAGGATTTCTTCACCATTTTCAAAAATTGGGGAAGGATATTGTCTACATTTCTGCATCTTGTAAGAAGTAAAAACCATTTTCTGTCCAATTTAGTGCTTTTCTTCTGACAATTGCTGAGTTATGTTCCAATTACCCTTTCTGGTTAGTGAGATCAATAGAACAGAAGATAAGCTTAGATGACTATTTACATCATTGTGCCTGTCAGACAAAAAAATTAGACTTCAGGTTTAGTCAGAATTGGTCAATTATTCAATACTTAGGAAATATAATTTATACAGTTTAGTAGTTACACAAGAATCATCCTAGTGATTTTTTTCACCATTCTGTTCTGAGTTAAAATGACTGGTTTTGAGTTGTCATAGTGCAGCCAACAAGCCAAAAGTACTTTGAGAATTTTTTTTTGCCATAGTTTCAAGAAGCACTGCATTATCAATTTTGTTCTTTTTGAGTATCTCTGGTGGTACACAGTTATAATTAAGGAAGGATTCAGCCTGCATGTATGTGTAATATTTTGCGTAGTAATAAAGTAATTTCTTCCTAAGTCTTGATCTTTCTTTTCCTTATTTTTAAAATTCAACATAAGAGGTATAGCAATTACAGAAATAATATATTTTTCTAATATCTCCTTAATTCCTTGTTCCAGACTTCTTCCTCCTTCTATAGAGGAAACAAATATTAAACGTATAGAAATGAGGTGTCTTAGATTAAAACATGATAGGTTAGTTTATGTATATCCTGACCAATTCCAATGTTCTTAGACCTACAGTGTAATATTTTACAATAAATGCAAGCAGAAAGGATCATGCTCCCTGGCATTACCTAAAAATTAATCATTTGTTGTATCTGAAAAATTGTGTCTCAAAATGTTCTGAGTCTTCCCTTCTACCTCTCTGCTCCTCCTCTGTGACCTCACAAAACCCCTGCCTGGTGAATTTTTATTTTGGGGAGTACATTTCTGCAACAATGTCCTAACACTCTATGTTTAATATTTTGTGACTGTTTCCCTGTTTGTTGAAAGACTTTCAACTGAGACTTCATTTCAAGGAGGTTTGGTTTTCCGAAACTCAGAGGTGTCTGGTTCATGTTATGCAATATACAATGGATAATGAAGCACTTTAATTAATGTATTATGAAATTTTAACTGTGGTTGATGGGCTCTGGTTAAGAATCAATCACTGTCTTAATTCTCTGATGAATCTGGGTATCTGTGAAATGAAAAGCCACCAAAGGTATCACATAGGAAGAGTCAATTGGATGGGAAGTCTTTGATTTATTGAATGTCAGATAGGATTGGTGTGATACAGCATCCTGGCACTTTATGAACCCACGATATTTGTGTGATGAAGGTTATTCCTGCATTCATAACATTTCATGTTCCAGTATATACTCAATCATCGCCTTACACTCTGAAGCTTGTATTGATAAACATATTAATTATGGAAAGGTCCTTTCATGGATGGGTGATGAGGTGTGATTTAGTGGCAACCATATTATAGGAGGGAGAAGAGGATTTGTGCAAGTAGAAAGGGTCGCGCTACCTGGTAATTTCCTCTTGGATGACATTTTCTAAAGATTGGAAACTGAGGGTTCCATGTGGGAGCTCAAGAGCCAATAGTCCTAAATAAAGTCTAATTTACAATAACTTTCACTTAGGAACCATTCTAGTCCCTTTCAAGTGTCGGTGATACTTTCATGAAGTTTCAGAGGGGATGGGAAATGTCCTGGCCCACAGGCCAGCTCCCTTCATTCTGAGCTGCCTAGGGCGCAGCCTCTCCCATGTAAAGCTGGCCACTGCTCAATCCCAGTCACCTGTCTTCTGAAGCTGGTTGATGCTGAGAAGATGATGTTCCATCTATCCCTATGGTCTTGGTCTGGGGTCCTGCCCAGGCTTCTTGATTCCATAGAAACTTGGAGCTGGGAGCACTAGTCCTTTTAGTTCTAAGATTGCCTGGCTGGGATGGTGAGGAGGGATGGGTTCTCCTAGATATCTGCACTCTCTGCTTACCATGTGCTGTTCCAGAAGCAGCCCTCTTTCCATTTGTCTATATAATCTACTCCATGTGGTCTCAAAGGACACTGGACATTTCTAATTATATTAGGTTTTATGAAGCTTGTAGTTGAAACATTTGACCTTCTTTCAATGAATTGCTGCTAATCTAGGCCACTAACTTTGAAGTTGGCTTTTTAAACCTCAGCCACTCTATTTTTATCCTTGTTAAATGTCACTTGTTTGGTTTTCAGCATTTTTTTTAGTGTGTTCTCTAGGCCTGGCTTGATTAGTGGTGAGCGTTGAACAGGGCAAATAGAGGTGTTCTACTGGAGATGGGTCAACTGATGCCCACCCTGCATAATGAACCAGAGGTGCCAGAGACTTCATCTCCAACCAGGTGTGCCTCCACCTAACAACATGCTGTTTTACCTGAAAGCCAGTAGATTCTTTGACCAGCTCAGTGTATGACCTGACCCTGGCATTTCCCTACCTCCAAACTTAGAAATGTCATGGAATAGGAAGTGAGAAGATAAGACCCTGGCCTGATGGCTAGAAGGGCAGTCATGACCACTGCCACAGAGTCTGTCTATATGGAGATGAACCCCAAGGAGGTCAGAGGAGTGCTCAGTGAGTCCTTGAACCTTGACAGTGCTCAACTGCCATTTGTGGACAGATCTAGCTATCAACAAACATCTACATCCTTAAATCTGTGGGCTTTAAAACAAAAGAGGTAAATTAAATTAATGTGTTCAGATCACTCACCTGTGCCTGGCATTAGGGTCACACAGTAACTTCAGAGATAACAGCCTCCTATTCCCATAAAAAATATTACAGGAATATGAGGTGCATGGGCATCATCTTAGAAATTAGATATTGCAGTATCATAGGCTTAGCAGCTAGTGTTCAGTGGGCAACCAGCTCCAGGGCCTTGATCCTGGGTTAGCACAGCCAGGCTCATGTGTGTCCCAGTCTCTCCCTCCTGCCAACAGTGTGTGAGTTCAACCAGGAGTGTGCTAAAAGCAGCTTTTCCTTTCAAATTTCCTCAGAAGCCCCCCTGGAGTTGTGACTACTTTGTGTGGATGACTGAGAAAGCATTTTTAGGTGTAAGCGCATTTACTTAATCTTCTGTGTTTCCCTTTTGCTATAATGTCGTGTTGGTGGTGCACACCTCGTCGTGGGGGAGTGGGCAGGGCTTTCCCACAGTCACAGACAGGCCCTGTCAATTAGGTATCACTTTCAATTTCCCTGTTTATAATCCTGTGGCTACTAAACATCAATAATTCCTGCCCTCGCTCCTTGTCTCCAGGAAGATTGATGGCACCCGTCATTTCTCATACAAAGACATTTAAATGAAAATCACACTTCTGTCTGCATCCCATTTTCCTGCTGAGTGGGGGAAGTGACCCTATTAAATCAAATTATATGTGACTTTTAAAACTTCCTTTTACAGCATTCAATTGAAAATCTGAATCCTATCATAATACATTGCCTTTTTATGAGTAAATTGACTTTACTGGGTCCCTGGAGGGTTTTTAACCTCTTTTCCACATTAGGGAAGAGAGAGACCTGCTGCCCCTCTGAGGCTCAGCATGGTGGGGGAGCTAGTGGGAGGACTCCTGGCCCTGCCCTAGCTGGATTTGAGGGACACTAATGCCTGGTCCCAGCACCCTGTGGCCACATCTCCTCACACTCTATCTCGCACCACGTGCAAGAGTTTGGCCATGAAGTGTCAGTCAAATGCAGAGGAGAATCAAATGCAGAGGGTCTTGGGGGTACCTGTGGATCTTGGGGGTGCCTGTGGCTCTGCATCACTAACAGTTCAGGGTGGTTAGGTGGGGAGGTGAGTCCAAGATGGCTGCCGGAAGATTTCAGGGATCTGTTCTAATCTGAGGCCCTGTGGCTGTAATCAAATGCAAGTGTGCAGCACAGGAAGACCTACCCACCAGGAGGATGGCCTTCAAAGAACCCAGAGAGCCATAGGTTTCATTCAGGCTGGGAAGACTCCAGAAGGGATCCTTGGTGTATCTGCAACTTCAAGGTCCAGAGTGACCAATTTAAGGGTTGGAGGAGGCTCAGGGGCACCTTTGCCTTGCTCCCCACCTGAAGGTGTGGCTGTATCTGGATGAAGGAAGCCAGCTGGTGTTCTTATCTCCTTGGTGTAGTTGTAACCTGCGTCATTTAATTTCTGTTCATCACATTCACATTGGGAGGTGTGCATGTTGCTCTCATTTCACAGTTGAAAAATCAGGAGACCAGGGAGTTAGAGGAATGTGTGTATGCCCAGAATTTTTCAATTCTGGTGCCTGTTGTTTATTTGCCATGCCCCAGGGTCCATGTCTCACATGCAGTGCTAGCACCATCCTAGTAAGAAGGAAGGAGGAAGGACCTGTCCTGGCTGAGCTGATGATGGCACACATGGGTATCAAGGTCTGTCCAAAAAAAGTCCAGCCATTGTTAAAATAATAAAATGGTTCGCAAGACATCGATATAACCTGATAGCCAAGGAGGGTGGACTGGAATGTGCATGTATCAACAATAATGACTTCACTGTACTAGTCAGTGGGGGCAGTAGACTCCACTGAGTGAGTACGTGTACCGTGTGGCCATTACATTAAAAATAACTAAGAGAGTAGAACAATGAATCTGCATCAAATTTTGCATTAAGATTGAACAGTCCTCTGTGGAAACTATTCAGATGATTCAGGCTTTTGGGGATGATGCAGTAAGTTCAGTGCAAATAAAAGTGTGGCACAAACATTTCAAAGATGGTTGAGAATCATTTGAAAGTGATCCACAGGAAGGCCTGCACAAGCGAATCACCTGAGAATGTTGAATGAGTATGGGCTGCAATCAACAAAGATCAGAGAACTGTGTGAGGTCCCAGTGTGCCTACTTTGAAGGGGCCTCATGCATCATGTGCTTATGTACAATATTTCTTGTGTCTTGTTCAATAAATGTCTCTATATTCCTAGTACATGGCTGGATAATTTCTGGACAGATCTTGTATGTCCATCTCTCTGTCTGTTTTTTATGAACAGATTATAATGATGCAAAAGAAAATTTATCCCAGGAAATAAAATTATTCATTGACTAGAAATATCAAGTATCTTAGGAAAACCTGGAAAAATGTGTGTGTGTGTGTGCATTCTGCATAGGTATGGATATATAGATGTAAATATAGTCATATAATATAGATTGGATATAGATACAGATTATATTTAAATTATATAGATACAAATGAGATGTGAAGATAGATGATATACATATAGCTACAGAAAGATGGTATAGATACAGATATAAATTAGATATACATTATATTTAGGTGATATAGATGTAGATTAGATATGCATATAGGTAACATGGAGATATAGGTATAAGTATTGGTACAGGTATAGATATAGATATCCAGAATTGATCCTTTGCTTGCTTTGACAGGAAAGAGGAGCTTACATTGTTAACGGCACTTGAAGTTGGACACTTGGTGAGCACAGATTCTTAGCAACAAAGCAGACCCTGTGAAGAAAGACAACAGTATAATATTAACAGTAGAGGGAATTTCTAGTAATTCTTGGGAAGGAATAAGAGAAATAGCATCAAGAAATAATCCTGATCTTAGCCAACCACACATCAATGAGACACCATGAGCGATAAACACAGTGAACAGCAACCATGGTCATGTGGATATTTTTTGAGACCTGGGAATTGGCAAAGGCACAAATGGTGTGGTTATGGAGAAGGGTGGGGAGAGCTTTGGGGAAAATCATGGTGAAAGGCTCTATGTAATGGGCCCCAGGGTATCTGGGAGCGGAGGTAAGGGGGTCCACAGCAAAGAGACACACCTGGGAGGGCCCAGGAAATTCCTGGCCAAGGTGACAGAGTGGAGGTCCCCACAGTGACCAAGAATGGACAATGGAGAGTGTCATCTCAATTTTATCTCTGTTGTATGTGTATAGTAAAATATTGTTTTTTAAAAATAACTTAGAATCTTTTAGAATTTTTCATTTACTTTTGGAAATAGATTTCCACCAGGTTGATCCAAAGAATGAGTCTTCTGAGTAATCTTTGAACCTAAATATCTCTTTCTTTCTTGAGCTATGAGAAATTTTCTTGGATCAATTTTCTTTCAAGAACTAGTTTCCACTTCTCGATTTAGTCTGTTCACTCAATCACCATTCCAAACTCTGGCTAAATTACAGAGCTATTTAGGCTCATGTTTTTTATTTGTTTCTTTTTCTGTTTGACTTTGGTTTTAAAATGGGCGGTTATTCCTCTAGAAGTTTTTCTGTCCTGTATATTCTATATATTTTTGGTCTGCAGTTTTTCTCCTCCAATTTCTCAGTTCTATTTTGTGCTTCTTTTAATTCTGTTAATATGTCACCATATTAATTCTATCTTGTTTTCCAGTTCTGTAATGGAATGTACAAATATACATGATGCTATGCACTGAATGTTTGAGTTCCCCAAATTCACTGAAGCTTAAGCCTCCAATGTGATGGAGACAGGGCCTTTGGGAAGTAATTAAGGTCATATGAGGTCATGAGGGGAGGAGCCCCCATGATGAGATTAGTATTCTTATAGTAAGAGACTAGAGCCCTCTCTCTTTGTGCCGAGTGAAGACACAGCAAGAAGGCATTGTCCAAAATCAGGAAGCAGCTTTCAGTAGACATTAGTTCTGGGTATAGACATTGGTTCTATCTTGATCTGGAACTTCCAGCCATAGAACTGTGAGTAATAAGTGCTTGCTGTTTATAAGCCCCTTAGCCTATAGTACTTTGTAGTAGCAGAACTAACTAAAACACATGCAAACTCTTTTGAGGAGTCAAGTTTTTAAATACATGTCTTTGATAAATTATGAAGCCTGATAGAACTGATGACTTTGGAAATGGCCAATAGTGGGGATACTATAGAGAGAAGATGGGTATAGCAACCATGGCTGATCAACATAGTATTGATTAGTGTATAACTAATAAGCTGATTTGTAAGAAGTCACAATAAGTAAGAATTCAGCTGTATAAACAATAGAGTTCAATAAGAAGGCACGCTGAAATTGTGAGTGTCCTTTCTTATTAGAATTACAGGAGAGACTTCTGCCAAATATGGGGGATCTTAATATTTAAAAATATATTAGAATGCTTCTCATACTGTTGAGAACTAAGAGTAGTTAAATGGTTACAAAAGATGATATGAGACTAAAGTGACAGAAACAGAAGAAATTGCTGAATTCAGAGACTATTGGTTTAAATATTTTTTTATTCAAATGTATTTTATTTTTTCTCACCTTTGTTGAGATAAAAGTGACACATAATACTGTGTAAGTTTCAAGGGATATTGAACTAAGTACTGATGGAGTTGAAGGGACCTTTCTAGTGTCACTCTCTGTGGCCCATTGAATGTCAGTTACAAGATGTCACTACTCTTAGAAGAAGGGCAAAGCTGCTGGTGGGAAGAGTTAAAAGTCAAGTTGGCAACATCAATATTTAAAAGTAAATGAGAACAAATTAACAAACTCAATTTCAGGATTAGGTAATGTACATCTTATCATTAGATTTAAAAAACAAGATTAGATTTAAAAGCTGAATTAGAAGTCAGGTCTAGTGATAGTATTTTCTTGGCTACAGGTTGAACACACAAGCCCATGTTATGATGTAGTAAAACCATCATCAAAGTCATTGTAACAGGGATATAATATTGATGTCAAGAAAGGAGAGCAAACAAAGGTACTCTGACTACTTGATATAAATTTGTGATTAAATAAATACATTCATGTAATTTTTTCCCCTAGAGAAAAATGAAGGTGGTCATTTCATTCTGTTGCAAAGAGAATAAATAATTTGGAAGTATAAGTTGGGGTTACAAATAAAAAATTGTTCTTTTGTGGGAGAGGAGACTTTTGAGTTCTTTTGTTGTCCTGGTATGTGGCTTGGCTCTGCTGACTGAAAACCTTCTGATGCTTGACCCATGCCGCAGACTATTCCTGGTGCTGGAGTCCTCCCAACAGGATCGGGAGAGAGATGCTCACTCCTGTGAAGGCATTGTCCTTACTTTTTATACACTTATTCTGATGGGCATGGCATTAGAAGGACCTCCTACCACTCTCTTTAAATCCCACATCCTGGTTTCTGGAAGATATGTTTCTATCCATCTTGACCACAAACATCTCACTCTTCTCACCTGTGCCTGTCAGAACTGAAAGACAAAGCCAACGTTTGGAGTCAAGCAGGTTGGAGTCTGCATCCCAGTTCAGCACAGATCAGTGGAGGGGCTCCTGGAAGTCATAGCACCTCCCTAATCTACCCACCCAGACTGTGAGGTGAGAAGAATAAAGCTCACATCACAAGACAGAGGGATAGCAGTCTGAGTTGGCATTGTATCTGGAACTTGGAATTTGATTTTAAATTCTAATTTCATTTCCTCATCTGTATACCTGAGGCCCCTGCCTTCTAGGAACATCTTCTGCTCCTCCTTCAGACAGACCTAAAATCCACTCAAATGTCAGCACAGGATGCTAGGGGCTGCTCCTGGGTCAAGTGCTCATGCTGGGTATGTGGACTGGAGCTTGGAGAATGTCTTTTCTCTCTCTTCCTGCCCATCCTCTGTGCAACAATGTTCCCCCATTTTTTTCCTGCCCTCACCTCATCCTAATGAATTCCTTCCATATTATGTGGCTCCCCTACCTTCCCCCTTGTACATACACAAACCCATAAACACTCTGCTGAGTTCATTTTTGTAAGTTGAATTTATGATTTGAAATAATGAATGAGGATGTTTTGACACTTAACAATGAGCTTGAGATGGTTTAGTGAATTTCAAAGGTGCTTCCAAAAAATCTATTTGCATTCATCATTTGCCATCTAATCCACCAGTAATGACCTATCATCATATGATCAATTATAGTTTATCATTAGCATAATCATCACAATCTTACTAGGAAATAACTGATACCATGCCATTCTTCCTAAGATCTGACGTGCTGCTTGGCCATCAGCTGGGGTGGGTACATGACGGCACGTCATGGCTGGATGCATGGGGCCTCTGTTTTCTGCTGTTAACAGATTTAGGTTCCTGTACCTAATGCTATTGATCTACCTTCAAAATATAACTCACATTCAGCCCCACACTGTTTACATTTCTATTAGTTGTGTAGCTTTACTTCATTGTCCTCACTGGTTTAGTAGGAATCTCTCTGGGCTTTTATTCCACTGGTAGTGTGGATGCATGTCTGTATTGTACAGTGTTAGAGTGCAAGGAGCTTGGCTGTTGCTAAATGGACCTGTTTTGCTGAGGAAAACACAAGGTTGCCTAAAATCCACTTGAATGTCAGTGCAGGTTGTTAGAGTCTGCTCCTGTGAATCAGGTAAGCTTCAAATGCCAAGGACAAGCCTCAGAAGCCAAGAGGACATTAAAATGACCTCAGGTCACTTCTGGGTTCAAATGGAAATATGTCATCCTCTTTGATGAATTAGGAGGACCAAGGTCAACAGCAGATTAACACCTGCTCAGACAGGAACCCACAGGATTCTTGGGACTTGGTGTGGTTTACCTAGTGGACAAAAAGCAGACTTTCTAGTGAGTCTTCCTTTGGATGAAATCCATGGAAGGGGGCTCGTGTCAGTTGTGAAACATTACCATGTCTGTCTGTGGTCCAGCACATTCAGAAGGCAAGAGTCAGCCTTGTGACACTCACAAAATCTAAGGCCAAACAGTTCTCATCCAAACATTGACACAGATGCGGGTGTGGGTGCAGTGCCTCTTCAACTCTAAAAACCTCCAGGGCTGGTAATCACAAAATGTCTTAAATCTTCTGTTGGAAAACATCTCTTTTTACCAGCTCACTCACAATGCTAATTAATTGTCAATTTGGATTATTTCAGGGCTAACACAACTGGGTTACATAAAATTATGCAATGTCTTCCATCTCCACCTGCCAAGGTCCAGGCAGCATCTCTGAAGATGGACCATCTTTAGCTCCCAGGCTGGGAGCTCAGAGTCTGGTGGGACAGGAGAAGAGCAGCCTTGCCTGTCTCCGTCAAGTACCAGCTGTCTTCTCCTCCCTGCTTTTAGAGGTCACATGCTTTACTTCAAAAAGAGTTATTTTTGATACAAAGCCATCCCAAACACTGTTCACCCAGGATTCCTGGCCCTGCCATTTTATGGAAGCGGAAGCCCCTTTCAGCACAGCGCCCCTTTCGCCTCCTGGACATGCTTCACTAAACCTAATAGCTCCCTATTACCAGCTACAGTTTAGCATCCAAGCCAGGAGCTGGATGAGAAACAGGGAGAAAAGGCCATAAATTATACAGAGTAGTGTGAACAAAGGTTTTATTTCTTCTGAGCACAACCCTTTGATAGGGAAACGGGGGAGACAAATGTGTCGCTAATTTAATTAAATGGTATGAGATTTCAGGGTTTACAGATGCCAGTTGGAATGGGATTAATCAAGAGCAGGTGACGAAAATGAATAGTCACACACACAACGTTAGCATTTTCCATAATCCGACACAGTCGAATGGAGTCAAGGGCTCTTCCAAATAGGATAGCTTTTTTTGCTATTTCAAATCCACCTACATGTCTTCCTTACAATGCTCACGTGTTCTCAGGGGCAGGAACCTTTCCTATTTTCTTGTTGTAATCAGAGCAGCAAAAATAGGAGGCTAAGGGGCTGGTTTGCCCTCTCAGTGCTATGTTTATCCTCCTTCCTCTGCATGTTCCCTCCAAGAAGAAAGACGTATTGTTGGGGAATCTCAGTGTTTTGGGCAACCCCAGTTTGTGCGAAACATCAAATAGGTAACCACTCGCTTCCACTGCAGACAACATGAGTGCACTCCCGGAAGAGTTGCTGAGCGCCTACTGTGTGCTCAGGCTATGTGCGAAGACAGCCTGTCACTCTGGTGGTTGGAAGAGCCAGGGTGAGACTGAGTATCAAAGAAACTCTCAGACACCTGTCCCGAGGCCACCTAGGGAGCATGTGGCAGGGCCTTCCACATAATAGAAAATAACTTTCATTTTATAAACTGGACTAAAGGGGCAAAAGGGCCTGCTGCTGTGCCCAAGGGACAGACCATCCTGTGCTGTCCGCCAAGTGCAGTGCCACCACTTCCCTTATGTCACCATAACTGAGAAGTACTCAGACTTTGCAACACCTTGGAGAGGTCACTCCACTTCGAGACTGGTTTGCCGACTTGAGTGTTTGACACATGGATTGCTTGCACACAAATGAATGTTTCTCAGTAGCCTGAGAGTACTTGAAAAATATTTTCCAGTCTCTTAAGAGCTTAGGCAGCATTCAGAAAATTCTAATTATATCATTTGCTTGTGTATTCCATGTCCTTTGGAGATGGCAAAAAAGGTATATTTTAGTTTAGAGTGCCATCCACATTTCCAGAAATTCTAACTTAGTTGTGGCTAAGCCAGTGAGTTTTATAAGTCAGGCAACTCTTAGACTGTATTATAATAACATGGGTGGAATTTTTGTGTTTTTTCCCACCCAATTGTAAACCACTCAGCAGGTAAAGCCCCTGTAATCTACAGATCCCTTCCTGCAGTTAAAAAGAAAAACAATATAAAACAAATATGCAAAATCCAAACTTTAGAGATCTATAGTGGTCTATCATAATTTTCCTGAGGAAATGTCTGAAAATGTTACATATTTATTAAAAAGTACTTGAAGAACATCCAGGGATTACAAATAAACACTTTACTCCCTTCAACACCACAAATAATTAAAAGTTGGTGATATTATCTCCTAAGTCTGGAGAGTAAAATGATGACCCAAAGAGTATTTGTTATTAGAATGGGAGCTTTTCAAGGCTGTGGCAGAAGAATGTCTTGAGGAGGATGTCTTTCTGGAAGTGACGCAGACTCGATTCAGAGTAGATTCATGGAGCTGGAACTTCTGGGGCCCAAGGTTCTTTGCACACCTGGGAAGTTCTGATTGCTGCAATGTGAACCATGGAAGGACAGCAGCTTGAGAGGCAGCAATTCTAGTTGTACCATTGCCTTTTATGCTCATGAAGAACTGAGAGAAGGCCAATTCTTCTTCTGTTAAATAAGACTCATGCTCAGTGGGTGTCAGCTTATTGCAAGGGCTCACAAGAATGGCTTTTTCTCCTTTATCCTGGGAGAACAAAGTGCTTCAGCGCTCTGCCAGCACCAGCAAAGGGGTGCAGATAGAAGTCCAGGTGCAGATTTGGACATTCGGGGTAGGCCGTTTCTACCTGGCAGGAGAGGAAGACAAGATGGACTTGGGAGGAATCAGATGGATATGGCTGAGATAAGCTTTCTAGGCAGTCTGGGCCCCGGAGGGGCAGAAGTGCACACCTGCTTTCTCGCCTGTCTCCCACAGGGCACTCTTCACCTACCACAGGAACTGTGAGCTGCAAGCAGTGTGGGGCTGCTGCTCTCCCTGGGGGGGTGCTGGATGGAAGTGGGGCTATCATGGTCAGCCTCTGGTGAGTTCTGGGCATGGTAGTTAATGTCTCCAGAAACTGCTGTCTATTTCCTCCTGGTCCTCTTGGGCTCCTAGCTCCCTGCTTACTAGGAAACAGCAGTCAGTAAATGCACTACTAAACAACACTGTGAGCTGCTGGAGGTCTGATAACAATGCATTTAAAGCTGTTTTTGGTCACATGGATCCTTGTTTCCAGAGCCCACCTTTACATTCTTGAGCTATCCTTGAATTCCTTGCCCCTAACTGGACCAGGCATTTATTTTTCATAGGTTAAGATTTTATTATGAATTGCAGGTCTGCTTTCTTCTAATTATTTTTGGGTCGGGAACCCTAGAATGCAGGACAAATCTGAGTTCAGATCCTGGCCTCACCTGTACCCTATAAACCCAGAAGGAATCCCTCAGCACCTTCAGCTCTGCTGCCTTCAGGAAGCCCCCAGGTGAGGGAGGCCCTTCTGGAGGCAGGAGACCCTGCACCCATGACCCCACCTCCCGACTTCTTCTCCAATGAGGAACTTCCCACAAGTATTAGAATCACTGGAAAAGATTCTCTCTATGTAGTAATGAAAGTACAGAGTATTTTGTTGAAAATAATGTCTAGACTTGGGAGATTTTCTCCATAATTTAAGACTCATTCCTTGGCAGTTCATTTGTTTCTAACAAACTCAGAACCCCTTTACTTCTCTCACCGATGTTTGTGATTACAGTTATAAGCATGCCTTGAAATTTTGCATGACTTCATACTAACATTTGCTAGCCAGCTTCTTCCAAACTATTCAGTTGTTTGATTTAAACTCAAACAAAGGAGTGAGTGTAGACGTCCAAGGCTGGGTCAGGTAGATAACATGCAGGTCTGGATTAGCAGGTAGCATCTCTCTTTTCCACCATCAGGTGTTCAGCATGACTTAGGTGCTTCTCTCATCCTCCTGATAAGACATCCATGCAATAAGGACCTTGAGCTTGCAGGGGTGGCATCCCCTCTTCTAAGGGCACAGTGGACCTGCTCCTGCCCACCGGACCACTCAGTAGAGCAGGTTGCAGACAGGGGCTTCCAGTTCTTTGGGTCAAGCACCCTCAGGTGCAGGTGGGATGATAGTGAGTGTCCTTGCAGGCAGCCGTCCTTTCCTGGTTGCCCTTAAGGAATTAAGTCTAATTTTAATATTAGTAAGGCCCACCCACTCAGTGCCATGAATCATCTTCCCTCTTTTAGATTTATGTTGGGGAAACTGAATCTCCATCAGTAGGATGCTTGATGTAGAAATGTTTTTATATGTGGCCATAGGTTTATTTTCAAATGTCTAGAACCTGAGAGGTATGTGGGATCCTGGTTTATTAGACAGAGAGACAGGTGGTGGGAGTTGGCAGGCAAGCTGCTGTAAAGGAGTTGGGATATTCTTAAACACACATCGTCATAGCCATAGTATTTTTTATAGCTAGAAAAACTAAAAAGTTTTGTACAATTCTCTTCAAAGTACTATAAATAAAAGTCTTAATCAATGTGGTTTTACATTAAAATTTATTGCAAGACCAAATATTAAATAGTTGAGCTCATCTATAGTTTGGGATTGTTGAAATATTTCTTTCCCTTCGTTGTCATGGAAAATTGAGATTTGGCTAAATGGTCCCTGAAAGAAAAGGGGAGATAAATGTGGCATCATAAGTGGTCGAACCAAAGCACAGGGTGAGCGGAAGGGCCGTGAGCATGGCACAAAGTGAGTCATAAATGCACTCACACAGAGAATCTATTACCAGTAGCCCTATTAAATATAAAGTGAGGAATATAGGTTCTTAAAAAACACAGTGTGTTAATGCTGGAGGGTGAGAATAAATAGGAACTTTTTTTATTAAACTAATATACTATTTGATTAAAAAGCGAGCTATGTAAGCTTTAATAAGATGAGAATGATGAAGCCAGTAAAAATATTCCTGGATTAGCTGAGTTAGTATTCTTTTTTCCAAAATTGTTCAGCAGAGAAAAACGAAAGGAGGATGTCTGGGCAGTGGTAAAGCCACACGGGTGTCATAGGTGTGGCTGTGAGGAGCAGGCGGAGATGCCCACAGGCAGGTGCCCTGAGGTGAGCAGGTTCCAAGCCTCACACACCACCAGGTCCAGACCTCACACCCCAGGACCCCCCGTATTCCTAACACTCGGGGACCCAGTGTTGAAACTCACAGAGCTGCATGATGAAAGGTATTATCATGGGCCCTCTGTGAACAAATGACACTGGACACTAAATGTGTAAGCAACGGGGAAAGGGATGAATGAACCCTAGCTCAGAATAAACGTATAGGCACTTGGTGCAAAGTGTGTAAGAAGATTGCAGTGTATGAGAGACCATTAAAGAAAAAGACGGCAAGAAGGTCAGATTTTTAAAAATGCCTTTAAGATTATGGGGTTTTTTTTTGACTTGGAGAAGAGATTTAACTCATTTTTAAGTCAAATGCATTCATGATTTTCCCCCCTTGCACACTTATAGATCACTGTGTTTGTAGCTTGATTGGATCTTAATAGGGATTTAACGCAACTGACAGATGGGCAGAGTGAATGATAAGATAATACCACCAAAAATGAGGTGGCTAAAAAGCAGGTCAGGGCTGGGCACAACTTGGATCTGAGCTAACTCTCCACTAACCCAAAGAGGGGACGGAGGAGGAGTGTGATTAGAGGAGAAGGAAGAAGCAGGAGTGGGTGGGAAGCAATGGCAGGGCAGGAGCTCTGGGCTTGGGAAAGCACCTCAAGGAGAAGGAAGCTGGACTAGGGGTCCTCTTTGAACAGTGCTCCGGGTGCAGAAACAGTGCTAGGAAGGGCAGAGAGGAGTCTGGGGGCCATTGGCCCCAGTGGGTGAGGAAGGGAGATTCTGGAAGACACAGGCTTTCTGATGCCAGCTGACCATAGTTCACTGGGAGGTCCACAGCTAGGAGGGAATGCTCTGACACAAGGAGGAATGGCAATCAGGCTGCAAGGGGCCAGGGCAGAGCAGGGAGGCCCAGGAGTGTTGTAGGAGCTTGGTGCCTTGGATGGGGCTGTTGGCAGTGGGGACAGTGAGAAATGGCTGAATTCAGGCTGCCTTGGACATTCGGACTAGGTGGGGGGCTGTTCTGAGTTTTAAATCTTGGCCCATGACTCATTTCTCAAGCAAGGTTGACTGAAGACTGAGCTGCAGGCCCTGGGGCAGGTAAGGCCTGTGCAGCTGCAGCCATAAAGGATGCACCTGTCCTTTACCCACTGGGAGTGGGGGATGTGTGGGGATGGGCTTCACCAGTGTTAAACATACAGTGACTCTGATAGAAAAAAACCCAAAAGATGAAAGAATAACATATATCACATTTAAAATACCAGCTCACCTCACAATATTGTGCCTCATTTATCCCAAGTAGACAAGTGAGGCCAAAAGCAGGGGCCCTGGGGTAGGGTCTCGTCCCAACACCCTTAAGGCTGAACCGCATGCTGAGGAGAAAAGACCTCAGTAGTGTGCAGCTCGAAGAGGCACAGGCCTGGGTGCAGCGTGTCTGCAAAGTGCTCCTAGAGGACTTCCACGTGTGACCTCAGGAGTCGGGAAGTGTGGTCATTGCCACTGCACCTTGTCCAGTGTGTGTGCCATGGTCTCATGACTCCGTGTGGCAGAGCAGGAACAGCCCCAAGCCCGAGGTGCCTTGGCGCGGGTGCCCTCATGCAGGAAAAATGGGAATTTAACAATGTCTTGGGGTGAATGCATGTTGGCCTTTTTATAAAAAGTGTGTCACATGATCTCGCTGTGTGACATCGCCAATCTCCTTCCCTGCTTTGCTGGCCTCTATGCATGAATAATTTTCCCAGTGCTTGTTTTTGGCAAAGCTGGGGAAAGAGCACGTCTCGGGTGCGCAGGCCTTGTTGTTGCCTATCAGCTTTCTGCTGGCCTGAGCGCTTACCACAGTGTAAAGACCCCGGTGGCATGTGTTATAATACACGAACCATTGTCCCCTGAAGAACACACGGAAGAAAGAACATTGTTCTACGAGGGAGCAATTCATCGGTTTTTTCCCAGAGACTCTTGGGTCAAGTTTTTATAGGCCTATTTGATTTTCAAATTCTTTTTCTACCCCCTTTCCTCTCAGCAAGCGTAGTGTGCAAACTTGTCTACATTCACTTCCCATGTTTTGTGCATGGTAGATGTCCTTTAAAAAGAGTATCTCAAATAAGTCTTTATTCTTGTTTTGTTGGCTCTTATTCTGTGTTTTCATGAACTCTGGCCCCCGCCATGGCAACTGCAAGAAAAATGTTAACAGTGATTGACAGGATTAGAAGAGCGGGTCCCGAGCCGCATTTCAAACACTTGGGGAACAATGGTGTTTGGTGTGATTGAATTAATGAGATACCTCGGGCTGTCAAAAGAGCACACATACTTTACATAAACCTGATTATCTTTGCATGGCAGAAATGGAAAGAAAATAGAGGGGAGAGCAGAGTTTGGCTTTGGCTCCTACCTCCAGAGGAGCCGGCCGGCCGGCCCTGCTCACAAGGGGCAGGGCCGGGCCTCCTCCCGCGCTTGCTCAGCATCCATCAGCCATGGTCCTTAACAAGTCTATTCAGGAAACCAGGCTCCCAAACAGCTCTCTTTTCATGATGCAGCACCTCTGTGGGGGTTTTGTCTTTTCCTTGGGAGCCATTGTTTCACGTGCGCTAAGCACACATTTCAACAATTAGACCTGAGCTGGCGGCCCCTGCCCCAGCCCGACCCTGAGAAGTGACATCAGACAGGACTGCAGCTCAGATGTGAAGGCCCAGCACAGCCAACTGGTGCAGACTTTCAAGTCCCAGGTGAGGACAGCCAGGGCCAGTCCTCTCTGTGATTGGAAGTCAGACTTGGTTCCTGAAAGCCTGGGCTGAAGCGTCATGAGGCAAGTGGGAAAATGAGTGTGTGCAGGTGAAATGGTTCAATCGTTCCCCGAGAAAGGATCGGCCTCCCTGCTGGGGGGTGGCCACACAGAGAATGATATGTTTGTGCCAAGGCCCTGTGAGCCAAGGCTGGGAGGCCCAGCATGAGGTTCAGCTGCTCTTCAGAGGACAGGGGCAACCCCCCGTGCCCATCACTCAAGGATCCCACGCCTGCATCTAAAATACACAGTGGCTCGGCAGGATGTCTGGAGAGCTCCAGGCAGTGACTGTCCGGGGTGTCGGAAATGTCCTTGCACTTCCAGATGGACTCGCCATAAAATAGTGCTTATGAGAAAAGAATGCCATTAAAGGAACAAATAAATGAAATAAAACAGACAACCCATACTCTCAATCGGTCCCCAGCCCCCGAATTGCTAAGCACTTTTGCTTCTGGTAGCTGCCCTTGTGTTTCAGCCTCAGTGATAAAATCAACAGGGAGCCGCAGGAGCTGCCAGGCCCCGATGCTTCGCTTGGAAGATCATGTAAGACCCCGGAAAGAGCTGGGAGCAGAGCTGCTTCTCCAAAGCAAGCGTGAACTTCAGTCCTACCCACCCATGGGCCTGTTGGTGGCATTTCCACCACCAGATCCAGCCCTTAGGCCAGCCTCCACCCTCACAGCATCACTTCAAAGCTGATTTGATGTCTGGTGTCTACTATTTTATCTGTGAGTTGAAGTCCATGGATTAAACAGGCACATACAGAAATATAACGATGGTGGGTATAATCTGGTCATCTCACTAGCTACATTGTTCCTGGTGAGTCCTCTGGTCCCCAAGGCAGTCACCACAAGAATGGGCTTAGCTCCCAGAGCACAGCTTTGGAGAAACAACATGCTCTTCAGATTTCACATAAGCTCATGAGTATGAAACTATGTCCTATTCTAAGTCTACAGATTACAAATGCTTAATCCATTCTGGGCCACCAAGCCAGGAGCAGGGCAGGCATCTCCTGCGGCTCTGCCAGCAGGTGTCTCTGTTTCACACCATTGGGCCCCAGCACCATCTTCTCCACACTGGCCACTTCTGGTTAAGAACCTGGTGGGTGGGACAGGGCAGGCAGGGCTTCCTGCCCTTTCTTGCCCAGAAGCGAGGATGGGCAGCACTGGAGACTGTTTCTAAAGGAACCCCATTGCCCCACACGAAACACTACGAAGTCCCCAGACCTGACCCCAAATTAACCTACCAATGCTTCCCCTCCTGCTGCGGGCAGAGACTCTGGAATTCTCTCACTGAGTTCCATCAGGAAAGCTATGGCGACAAGAGCAATGTTGGGGGTGGCAAGCGATGTGCATCCTGGCTGGATCTTACAGTCACTTTTTCATCTGCTTGAAAATGACACCAACGCACACCTAAGAGGAAAGGCAGTTGTTATGTGTCCCTGACTTGCAGTATCTGGTAGCTCTTTAACTTTTCTTATAAAGTTTTGTTGTTTAAGAGAAGGGAGTTTCTTTCTTATTATAAATAAGGCTTGATTGTGAAAAAGTTTTAAAGTTCTTAGAGTACTTAAGTTTTATTTTAAAATTTCATACTTTTGCAGGACAAAAATGAACATTTGAATTTGCTTTCACTTCTTTCATTTGTTTTAATGAAACCTCTCAGAAAAAGCATTTTATTTTTAAGGCCAGAGGGTATTACTATTCGTTACCAATACCGATTTGTAAATTGGGAGTTTGGCAAACAGGCTTGACATTAGTTCATGTTGTGATCTCTGTTAAAGTTTCTTTAGATACTTTCAGGCATTTGAGTGCCCAGAAACATATCTGGCTCAGAGGAGGGTGTCAAAAGTTACTGTTCATGTGGTTGAGACAATAGTCTCTACAACTGGAACAAAAATGTCTTGGAAATGAGAGCTTTGCTCCAGTTTTATCAAATGAATCTGTCAGGGGTTTTATAATTTTAGCTACTATTTGGGGAGTGATTTAAACTAATCCCATTTCAATAAAATAATATTTGTTCCTAATGGACTTCTTGTTTTAAAAAAGGGTTTGCAGCGACTTATTTCCATGGAATTTATGGCTTGATTTGCACAAACAGAGACCCTCCTTATTCCCTGTGGGCACACAGAAGAATTTAGAAGCAAGGGACTCTCTACTGGGACATAGATCTCCCGAGACGCCCCATTTGCACTGCTTGCTTCTCCCCATTGGTTTCCCAGTGCTGTTTACATACGATGGTTCTCCTCCCTTCATACCAGGCTCCCTTCAATGTCTTATATATTAATTAAAAAATGCTTTCAATGACCATAAAGCCCTTTAAATAGATATTTTAAGGATTTTAGAAACAAGTGTGAGGTGCCTCATAAGTGAAAGGAAAGGAACAGTGTGCTGTGGGAGGAAAGCCCCCTCAGACTGTGGCCTTCCACCCACCTGTCCCAGCCTGCACTCGGCCACCCTGCCCCACACTTCAGGAGCCTGAAGAGGCTGTTTCACTTTGGGGTCAGTCAGTGAGGAAGCTTCGCTGTTCTGGTGATGACTGTTCTTCTCTCTCAGGCCTTGGTGCTGCTGGGTTGGTGTCCATGGGCGAGACTACTGCCCCTGCCCAGACTTCCCTAACTCCCCTCACTGCTGTCCGCCAGTGCACCTCTGACAGTTCCTCCCTCCCGTAGTCAAGCTCCACCCTTGCAGAGACCCTGGTACTGGTGGTCCCAGATGGTGGTGGGCTGGGCTGTTCATTGCAAGGCTCCCGTGTTCCATGGTGATGTCACTATGTCACCATGTCATCACCCTGGCTGAGCTATCACTCACCAGGTAGCAGTGCCATTGACCTGCATTTGCCCTTGTTTCTGGGAGGTGCTCATAGTCAGCCCATTGCTGTTGTGTATCTTAATTGCACATAAACACCCAGGTCACAGATGAGTCCTTGGAGGCTGCCTGGGCCCACCTCAGGCTCAGCCTGGACTCATCCTAGAAGCAGAGAATGTTGGCTTGTCTGTGGTCCAGGGCACGAAGCAAAGGTTAAGCTTAGACTGTGGGCTGTGAGGGCCCCAGTGCGATGGTTCAGATGCTTTGGAAGTCAGGCAAGTGACACAGAAAGGGGTTCAGCAGCAAAGCAAGGATGTGGGCACAAAGGGGCTCTTAATAGGTTCTGGAGCAGAGAGACCACAGCCTCCAGCCATGCCTTGAGGTTTGTGTGGTTGCAAGGGTCTGGGGCTACTTTGCCAGCAAGTCGCCCCATCTGCCATGGATGAAAGTAACATTACCAACACATGATCTGCTTGGGGAGGAGAGGTAGCCAGTCTCTCAGAGGAAAAGGGTCAGGAGCCCCTTCCTCAGCGGCTTTTATTGGGTTGTAATACACAGGAATACAGTTAGTAAGGATCAAATAGTAGATAACATTTCAAAGAAATTTGAGGGCTTAGTCTGAGTCAGTGTCTGTCAAGTAAGGGGGTTGCAGAAACTTTGGGAGACATACTCATTTCCTGCTTGGACCCTTATCATATGAATGAAAGCACTTTTAGCAAAAGCAGACCTCACAGGACTTCAGGAATTCTTTCTTATGCCTGATCACCCCGGATCCCGCTCTAGCCACCAAGAAGTTGCACTGCCTCCCCCAACACAGGTTTTCAGGAATAAGTGGATTAGAGCCAGGAAGTGCTTCTCCCAGAGGACATGGGGTCTCCGGCTATGTCAGAATAGCTGGGGGGCGAGGGTCCATCACTCCCTCTTTGTTGTAGCCCCCTGAGTCCTTCCATGATGGCCTCCCAAGTGATCGTGTCTGGCTTAGGTTGCCCCTCCTCTGAGGAGTCATACTTGTCTCTGATTAACCAACCAAGCTTTGGGGGCAGGGGGATGAAGCAGAAGCAGCGTTTGCTGCCAGAGACAAGCTTTGTCTCCTAAGTGGCTCGCATTCCAGAGGTCGCTCACTCAGCTTTAGCCATGGGGGGCAGTTACAACTCCGGAAACCAGGCAGAGTAGTACCCAACAGAAGGGAAGCTCCGCGTCACCTAAGAATAGTAGGGGAGACAATACCGTGGAGGGAACCGTGCTCCACAGGAAATGTCAGGTCACCACCTCTCTCCCCAGATAGACAAGTCCAAGGCCATGGAGAGACAGATACACAAGAAGATTGAGGTAACATGGATGATGAACACCAGTGAAGGCTGGGCTGCACACTTGCTGAAGATTAGTCCCTCGGTTTTCTGGTTGATAAAATTGCACTTCCAGACTGAGAGAGGAGATTAAGTGAAGAGGTGATAGACCTCCAAGTGGAGAAAGGGCCAGTGGAAACTGCCTGCTGGCCTATGCTGCCTTATTTCTCATGGGTTGGAGCTCCTGCTCTTGCTGCCTGCAGCACCCCAATAGCAGGGCTTTGTGGACATGTCTGATGGGAAGGAGCCCACCATGACATGAAGATGTCAGGGTGGTCATTTGGCAGATCTGAGAGGTGGGTGAGTGTGTTACAAACATTCAGAGGAAGCGGATGGAATGAGGTGCGTGCCCCTCCTCAAGTAAGTGAAGCCCATGTTTTCACAGTCACCTGTGTCTTGTTTCTTGTTGTGACATAGAAAGTTGCTGATTTAAAACAAGTCACCGCTGTTTGCAAAGTTGAGGTGAAGCGGAGTCATTTTAAATTGTTGGTTAACAAAAACTTTTATGTGATCTGCTCTAAAGCACAGATTAAAATTCAACTGATGTTTTCTAAGTTCACTTACAGACTTTCATTTGCTTTAGACTTTCCCTAAGAAGTGTGTTATTTTTAATAACCCAAACACCACTGTGATTGTCATGTTGAAATAGCTCATGCCAGGCAAGGCCACTGCAGCATAAATGGACCTAGATTAATGGCTGCACTGAAAAGAAGTCACTTCCTTTAACCACAGCCTATATCTTCTCTTAGAACTTCAAAGCTTTGGTTTTAGGTTTAATCTCCCTTGGAGAATGGGTGTTAGCAATAAATATCTGTTTTTGGAAAGAGCATCCTTTGAGCCATAGATTTAGTGTTTCTGAGTCACTTGGAATGGTTAAAATGTGTGACCATCGTAGCAAAACCAGGGCAGGTGTCTGCTGTCAGTACATTATGTTTTTATGTTTTCCTGGATGGCAAGTTCACATAGCTAATACACATGAGGTGACCACTTCCCAGTTGTTTTGGGCTTTTTATTTTGGGGGCTCAAAAATATTCTTTACCTTGACTAACCCCTCATCCCAACATCTGTAGAAAGAGGTAGCATTGCCAACATCACGCCTGTTGTTATTGGGGTATTAGGATACCCCACCCCCTTGTGAACACCCATTTTTCAGAGTGACAGGCCCCTGGCAAAGGAATTTGATGGCAGACCAGGAGCTGCCAGGGCCAGACCTCCTCCTCCTCCAAGGAGTGCAGCTCAGGCAACTTGGGTTTCCTCCCTTGGTCTCTGAAGACTGAGGCTTTGTGCCTGGTGGGATGAAAGGGTCGACCTGTGACCTCACGGTCTTGGGCATCTTAAATAAAGCCCATTCTCCACCTTGGAGTCTTTCTCCCAATATCTAGAAGCCTGTCTTCTCCGTCTTGGTCCATCTAATAAAACTGAAGTGACTGATGCTTTGGTGGAGAGTGGGGAAATGGGAAACTGAGCAGGGAAGGGAAGGGGTTAAGCAACTGCCTGCAATTTCTCAATCAGCCTCAGGAAGCCTCGGGTCAACTTTGCTCATAAAACTCTGCACAAATATTTCTTTTTCTATCAGAGGAATTCTAATTCGGCACACAGACCAGGGCCACTCGGATTATTACACATTATTAAAAATTAATTTTAAAAACGGTCTGGTTCTTGAAGTGTGCTGTAGAGATGTGTGTCGGAGTTTGAAATTGCAGAAGAAAAAAAAGAAAAGAAAAGCTGTACATTGTACAGGCAAAATAAACTGGAAAATTATTCCTTTATTTCTGACAATGGATAGTCACTGTTTTTGGTTATTCTCTGTTACCATAATAACTAAGTTATTACAACTGACCTTAAAACACAACAAGGGCAAAAACTTGTCATCCATTGCCCATCCCTCAGTAGGTTTCTGAGTGTGTTTCATTTGTCCCTGGGAAAGGAAGTCTGGGACAGACAGGGCGATGCCCACACACTGGACTGGATGAGAGAGTTTACAGAGGTCTATGAGGACACATCATGGCGCACAGTCTCTGTGGCTCTCAAAGATGCCAATTTTATGTTTTCCTCAGAGGACAGCTGTGGGTCTCTTTATTACAGAGCAGAGGCGCCAAGCCCTGAGGCTCAGCACTGAAGAAAACAGTAAGCGGAGATTACTTATTCTTTTATCTCCTCTACAATAGTTAAATACAATGGATTCTAATAAATGTGTGTACACATGTGCCCCTGTACATGCATTTGACATTCTCATTATTGATATTTAAGGGAGGGAATGATCCAGTCCTCGTTAAACTCAATAAAAAATAGGTCCCACGCTTGCTATGCCTAAACCATCCCTGGATACAAGGCGTAGTATTTCAAATTATGATGCTTCCACCATCGGATCGGGCAGCCCCCTCTATCCCAGATGCCCCATGTAGGGTACCACATTGATTCCTTCTTTCCAGCTAATATGGGGCCAGAGGAGGGTTATGCATTGCCCAACATTAAGAACTAGTAGGAGAGAGTTCATAGTTTGATGCCTGAGCCCAGCTCCTTCCTCTAACACCCTCAAGGCTCATCTTGAAGAAGATGACTTTTCTAAAGGGGAGAAGAGAACCCCTCCCTGAAGGGCTCTTTCTCCAAGATGAGCAATGCTGACCCATCAGCTTGGACTGCAGGCAGGTGAGTGCTTCTCCAGGAAGAAGAGGACCATTGCTGGGGGACAGACTGAGACCAGGGGAGGGGCAGCAAGCAAGGGTGCAGAACAGACCTCTCCCTGTGCACTGGTCCTGCTGAGGTTGGAGGGCAGCCACCTTCTCAGGCATTCTCGTTAGAAAGTGCTTCTCTGGTGTTTTCATGAACAGGCAAGGAAGATCAGCTACTTTAAATTTGCAAACCCCAAAGCCATCTTATTAATAGAGTTATAAAGCACAAATCACCATCTTCAGATTTTGGTTAGAATAAATGGGGATGCTGAAGTTGATCCTCATCCCCATCACCAGAATCTATTCTATTAACTTTCAGTAGGACCAGCCATCCCCTACACACAGTGGTTACCAGCCCTTCATCTGGTGCCCCGTGCAGGGAACCAGTCCTTCTCCTTGCCCCACTTTACCTCTGAGTTGCACTTTTTATTCAGTGTTTCTTCCTGGTCTAGAGTCTTCAGTCCGAATGGACACAATTTGTCATTAAGGAGGAAGTGTTATGGGATACAGAAGGGTAAGTGAGTTTGGCTGTCCTTCAGAGGATGGCTCTATAATTACTGAAGAAAGTGAAATGTCCAACAGCATATTTCCAGAAGGGAGAGTGGGGCAACAATTCCTGGAACTTTTGTTTCTTTAGGGAAACAGTCATAGTCATGCTTTTGTCCATAACCTCTACAGCACTGAGCCCTAGTAATTTTACCAACAACACATCTTCTTGACTTAAATATAAAACTTGGAAGGTAAGAGCTGGCTTTCCAGTCTACACAGACCAAACCCTGAGATCCATCTGGTGGCAACATCCCTGGCACTTTCTTGGCAGGATGCACCTGGGCAAGGCCTTCCCAGCAGAGCCAAGGCTGATTTGACGTCACCAGCTACATCTCCTATCCTGGGTCCTTTGAATAGGGTCTGTCTTTTTGCTAATACCATGAGTATTAGTTTGTGTGGGCTACCATAACAATCACAGACTGGGGACTTAAACAACAGAAATGTGTTTTCTCAAGATTCTGTAGCCTGGAAGTACAAAAGCAAGGTGGTGGGAGGTTTGTTTTCTCCTGAGCCCTCTCTCCTCTCGCTGTAGATGGCTGTCTTCTCTCTATGTACATCTGTGCCCCTGATCTCCTCTTCTTATAAGGATGTCACCTGCTAACCTTATTTGACTTACCGTTGTAAAGACATTCTCTCCAAATACAGTCCCATTCTGAAGTGCTGGGGGTTAGGATTCCAATATACTGATTTCGAAAGGACAGAATTCAGCCCATATCATGCTGGGTCATCCCCTTTATAGGTCAGCTCTTCGATACAGAGAAGCTCATACACACAAGCCAGACCCTGGGCTCTGATTTACTCAAAAACTCAGGGTCCCAGGACACTTACTTTCAGGTCTTCCTGAAGTTGCCTTCATCCTCTGGACCTTCTCCTTCCAGAGCTGCAGCCATTGGATGTTGTCACTTTGAGGTGATTTGAGACCACCCTCAGTTTCCTGAACAGGCCCCACCAACTCCCAATAGGCGTCTTCTCACATGATCAGTGACTGACAGACATGCTGTTTCTCACACAGAAGCGCCAGGGTCTAGAGGTGGGATCTAGCAGTGGGATGTACTTCTAGGTGTTGGGATTTCGAGCAAACCAACTAAAAAATTTACGTTTATCAAAATCTACATCTCTTTTCAGTGACAAGTTGGAAAAAGTTCTCTGTGGTGTCTTTTAGTATCCAGGGGTGCTAACACCTAGAAGATTTAGAGCTGGCTGCAGTTGCCCATCCAACTAACTGCCCTCCCAGGGTGGTGGGGCTGTCAGTGCTCATCTGAGTCAGGTCACAGATGGTGAGCAGGGCCACTACCAGCAGCACGTGGCAGCCGCTCAGCCTGGTGCTCCTCCAGAGGCCTCTCTCTGTGGGGCGTGCAGTGTGCTGACCTGCGCTAGCTCCCACATCTCCCGCCGTCCCCCTGACCCTTCTCTCCTGGACGTGGCCCCAGCTCCTCGTCCTGGCTGCCAGAGCCCGACAGACAACTTTGGGTTAATTCTCGGCAGTCACTGGACAAAAGCAAACAACCCGATCGGGGTGCTGGTTTGTAAAATGAATTTTCAATGTGTAGCCCACAGACGCTCATTGATTGTGGCCCATAAATAAAAACAGTCCTGACGTTTATTGTTGTAGGGAGTAATTATAATCTGCGGACTGGACTCTGTGCCGCTGAATGCCTCGTTTGTGGCTGGCAGGGGCAGACCCATTACCGTCTGCGTGCTCCTTTCATGGGAGCACGATTACTCATGGAGGACTGATCAATATTTCATCTGCACAACATCTTGACTGAGGATGTCTGGGTCCATTGTGGGCCTGCTGATAATGACTCCTTTATTCAAGCCAGCTTGTAGGAACAAGAAGATAAAGAAAGGGAGAGAGAATTATAGCATATGCTCATGAAAGTATTGTAAAGGTTATAAGCAGAAAACAAGAGGAAAGCTTAGGATGGGGCGGAGGGCATTGTAGGAGAAAGTGCCGAGCTTTATAAAGTGAGGTGGAAAGGAAGAGAGGGGATGCCTACACAGATATTGTTTGGACATGCTGAAGACCTCAGGAAGCTTTAATAAATCTTTTGAAATTCATTCTTTTCTAAAAGATTGATTTTATGAACCTGTGAGTTTTAACAGACAAGTACTTTTCTTACATTCTGAGTATGTCAAATATTCTCCCTATAAATAAGAGCTCTTTGCTTTTCTTGCTCCAAACCCTCCCCCATTTATTTCCCACTAAACAAACTCCAGGATCTGACTTCTTGACTCTTCCATTTCCTCATTCAAAAGCACTCTTTTCCAGTGATTTTCATTCGCCCTCGCTGAGGTCCCACCTCCATCAGCTGCCACAGAATTGGATAAAAAGTGAGTTTAGCACATTGCAGTGTGTTGATATTAAACACCTAAATTTATGTTGTTGCAACATACTTAACACCAGCTTGGTATTGAAATGGTTTTCTAGCTATTTTCAAATTTTAGTCAGGTTCTCAATATTCATAACTGACATGTGCCAGATGCTGTCCTGGCACCAGAAGTTGGGGCATTATCAGGGTCCACATTTGTGAGTATTAGGGCCCGAATGACAGAGGCTGGGTAGAGCTGCCTGAGGTCAGTGAACTGGCCGAGGTGGGTGCAGGGCAGTCTGGTCGTCTGACTCAGAATCTAGGCTCTTATACCACCAGCCTTGATCTCTCAGATGAACCTGAATAATCCCTAAGTCACTCTTTGTTTATGCATGTAATGGTTTCATGGTGCTGGGCCATCCCCACATCCTGGGTGGCCAGGCTGCTGAAGATCTAGACCCCAGGGCCAAGCAGAGAGGCTCAAGTGTTTCCTATTGTTACTGACAGCCACCTGGTTTAGTTTTGCTTGATTCCATTTTGGCACATGGTGATGACACCGTCCAAAAAAGCACCAGGACAGTGCGGATCACCTCTTGTTCCTCCCGGATAATAGGACACATTCCAAAGGCTCTCTAGACCGATGTTTCTGACAGGCAACTGTGATTCTACCGTGAATTTGAAAAGTAATGTAATCACCTCTTCTCCACATCAAAAAAACCAGCATTTCTGAGCCTTTCCTTCAGGTGACATCGGGCACAGTCCCCCTCTTCTGTCTGAAGGGGGTGGCTCTCGGGACCAGTGCTCTGTGGACAGTGGCTAGGACAGGGAGCTGGGGCACCAAGGAGAAAAGAGGATGAAGCTTGAGTGAAGCTTGATGAAAAGAAGTAGGTAATAATAATAAAAAGGACTGCAGTGTGCTGTTAACCGGTCTCTGAGTGAGCCTGAACAATTTATGGGGAAAGCAATAGAATACACCTAGATTTGGCTATACCAAATTTTTTAAAAACTGAGACTTGTAAAATATTTTAATATTAAAAGGCCAATATTGCTCCTACAGAGACATATTTTTTAGCGACTTGACAGATAAAAGGTTATTATGTTTAATATAAGTACTTATGTGCATTTAAAAACTAACAAAAAGCATTAGAAAACATAAGCCAAAATATCAATATGCCAACTGACAAAACAGCCCAAAGAATAAAACCTTTTAAATATCATTAGCCGCTAAAGACATTGAAACTTAAATGAGATTTTATAAGTCACTCCTGAAAACAATGAGAGTTACACGGCACAGCGATTCCAGCCAGGACTGGGGTGGGGCATTCACACACATGCTGGTGGGAGTGAAAATTGTACACGCTTCTTGGGAGAGAAGTATAGAAATATGAATGACGGATCTGAAAAATGCTAAAAGTTTAAGCCATTTGCAAAGATTCTGGGATTGTACATAGATAAATAAACATAGGCAGAGACTTTATTGTAATAGATATGGGTAAGAATATATTCAGTGTAGTTTTAATAGTCAAAAATTTTAAATGACTTAATATTTGTGACATTCTATGATTACTTTAATTGTGGTCCCCAAATAATGTGGCTTTCATCATCTTGAACACTATTCAACATCATGGGACAATAATAATAATATACAGTTAAATTAAACTCATGTAACATAATCACTAATACACTTTAAATGTATAAAGTTTTTTTAATATTTTATTTATTTATTGAGAGAGGGGAAGAGAAGGATAAAGAGTGGGAGAGAAACATCATTGTATGGTTGCCTCTCATGCATCCCTTGCTGGGAACTGGCCTGCAACCCAGGCATATGCCCTGACTGGGAATCGAACCTCGATACTCTGGTTCACAGGCCCGCACTCAATCCACTGAGCTATGCCAGCCAGAGCTTAAATGTATAAATTTGATGCCTAGAAAATAATTAGGAAAGCTGCAGAGTGACTCTGCCCAGGCTCAGTCTTGAGGACCTGGTTTCCTAACTGGGACACTTGAGGAGGCTACTTAATCTCAAAGTCTCACTTTCTGCATGTGAAATGGGGATTGGAACAGTAACTGCCTCCCAGATTTTCGGGGAGGATTAACTAGCTGGATGCAAAGCCCCAAGTCTGCAAACTTCTGGAAAAGGCCAGATTGCAAGTATCTTTTTAGGCTACAGAGTATTGTCAAAACCAGTTAACTCTTTTATTGATTATGTTCCACTTATAGGTGAGATCATATGGTATTTGTCTCTCACCACCTGGTTTATTTCACTTAGCATAATGCTCTCCATTTCCCATCCATGCTGTCGAAAAGGGTATAAGCTCCTTCTTTTTTCTACTTTGTAGAATTCCATTGTGTAAATATACCATAGTTTTTTTGATCCACTTATTTGCTGATAGGAACTTAGGTTGCTTCCAGTACTTGGCTATTGTAAATTGTGCTGCTATGAACATTGGGGTGCATAGGTTCTTTTGGACTGGTGTTTCAGGGCTCTTAGGGTATATAACAAGAGTCATTGAAATTAAGAACAATCTAACAGTAGCCAGAAGGGAGGGGGGAGGGGACAGTGGGGGAAAAGGGTTTTTAGGAACTACTATAAAGGACACATGGACAAAACCAAGGGGGAAGGTGGAAGCAAGGGAGGGAGGTGGATTTGGAGGGGGTGGCGGGGAGGGGTGGGGAGAAAATACAGACAACTGTAATTGAAAGACAATAAAATTATCTAAATAAAAAAATAAAAACCCCCAGTTAACTCTGCCCTTGTAGCTGAGAGTAGCCACAGGCAATCTGTAAACAAAGGTGGGGACTTTGTCAATGAACTTAAAGGGACCCTGGCATTTGAATGGCCATTAATTTTGGCATGCCACAAAGTATTATCATTTAAAGAACATTCTTAGTTTGGGATTCTACAAAACAAACGCTGGGTGAATTCAGCCCCAGCAGTGGTTTGTTGACCCTGATTTAAGGTACTGCCTGAAATTCATATTTGTGATTAAAATGATCATTTCATTGTTATGTAAAAATAAAACAAGAAAGCATAACATAAACCTTGGTATCCTATAATTGTAGTTGATTTTAATTTTTTAAATCTTTTTATAGATTTTCTAATATTTGTAAATTAAATGCATCATAAGTAATCATTTTGTAATTTAAAAAAGCAATGCAATCCAAGAATATAAAAATATCTGCAAGGAAATCAGAAAAAGAGAACAGACCAAATTCCCTGAGATCCACTTTATCTCAGTTTTGATGATGCTAAGAGACGTTTTCTAATGTATGGGAAACTGCTCAGAGACTAAAGGCAAATAGTGGCGGCGATGCAGCAAAGCAGCCGTGTATCCTTCAGGAGTTGAAGAAAAAATATTTACTCTGCTGGTGGACCTTGTCCCATGAGAGCTGGTGGGGTGGGGAGCCCTTGAACCATATCTGTGACCTCAGTAAAGTGCTGAAATTTCTGTTTGCCAAGGAGAAGTATCCTGGTTGGGAGATATGTGTTAGTATAAAAAAAAGAAACAGGAAAAAAACCAGATTTTAGGTGGAACATCTTTTATATTTCCTTGTTTCTGATTTGAGAGTCTGAATTTCCTAGTATGAAATTTCTTTTAAATGGGACTTAAAAGTAACAGAACCTGTTCCTCCAGTGAGCTGGCACATTCACAGTTTCTGAGCAGAGTCCTGTAGGCCTTCTGTTACATTGTGGAAAATGTTTTTGCAAGGGTGGTTCAGGGATTAATTAAATTATTGCCCCCTTTTTAAAATACTAAAAGTAAGAGTAAGACAGTCCTGAGGAGACAGTGTGGTGGGCACACAATAGCTTTTAAATTTCTCAATCTATGCAGGCAGAGTAGCTAGTTAGCAAAATATAAAAAGTTGATAGCAAAATAAAAAAATAAAAATAAAATAAAAGTTGATGAACAACTTTTTGCAACAAAACCAGGGGACAAGGCACCCCATGAACCCAAAGTACATGTGATGAGGGTGAACCAGTAAGACCTGCTGGGTGAAAGCTTCTGTGCGAAGGAAGGCAGAGAAGGCGACGGAGTGGCTGATGAGCTTGGAAGGAATGAACATACAGGATCTGCCAGGTGCTCCTGGAAAACCCTGCAGCCTCCCTGAGAGCAGCAGAAAAACACTTGGAGGGGTATTCCCACTCATGAGTGGGTGAGACCGAGGTTTGCTGAAAGTTGGTCAAGCCTGGCACCTCTGGTCTTCCTTGCAGGATGAGGTCTCTTCTGAGGAGAAACTGCTTTAATTAGACTCAGAATTGGGCGGGGTAGAAATAGGAAGGTGGAGAAAGGCAGGACCAGAGAAAGGGGTGCTAAGCTGGGATTTCAGGAAGTGGCAGGCAGTTCTGCACACTGGAGACATCGCAGAGGGAATTCCGTGCAGGGAAGACAAACTACCCTGAGCCTTGCTACTTTTTCCTGTTCAAAAAACTAAAGTCACATAAAAATGAGCAATAAAAGCTACCAAAGCCAAATCCCAAACATAGCTTTAATCAGAAAAGAAGGAGGAACAGAATAACATCCCTATAATGACAGGAAAGCAGAGAGATCAACCTGCAACATATTCATTCAAAACAAAATAAAGAACGCTAAGAAGTGGTATGAAACAGAAAAACCAAAACCAAACCAAACCAAACCAAAACAAAAAGACAAAATAGAAAAACACAAAAATGAGGTGAGAGTCCAGAGATAATTGGAAGAAAAGACTAACAAGTGAATAATAAGCTAAAAGAAATATAAAGATAAATAAACAAAAAAGTAGAAGGTAGGAGATAAGTTTACAAATAAAAATATTAAAAGATAAAAGCTTTTGAAATGGACAAATACTGAGGTTAAGCAAAGAAAATTCAACATATACATAATAGGTGTTCCTGGAAATAAAACCAAAGCGAGAGGGAGCATAAGAAATACTATGTTATAATTCTAGAAAACATTCCTGAGACTAAGAGAAGGCAACAACTTGACCCAAGGAGGAGTCTGAGAATTTGGAACCACGTGGCTCACATCCAGACATGGTTTAGCAAAATTCCTGAGTTTAACAGAGAAAGAAACTCTTTTTAGGTTCGGGCAAAAAGTTGTTCAATATCATTAATCATCAGGAACTTAAAATCACAATGTGCTACCACTTCACACCTGTCCGAATGGCGATCGTCAATAAATCAACAAACAACAATTGTTGGTGAGGATGTGGGAAAAGTGAACCCTTGTGCACTGTTGGTGGGAATGCAGACTGATGCAGCCACTGTGGAAAACAGTAGAGAGGTTCCTCAAAAAATTAAAAATGAAACTGCCTGAAGGCCCAACAATTCCACTGCTGTGAATATATCCGAACAAACCCAAAACACCAATTTAAAAGAATATTTGCACCCTTATGTTTATTGCAACATTTATTTACAATAGCGAAGAACTGGAATCAACCCAAGCGTGCATCAGCGGACAAGTGGATAAAAAAAGCTGTGGTACATTTACAGAATGGAAACTTGGCCAAAAAAAAAAAAAGAAATTTTTACCTTTTGTGTAAGTTTGGATGGACCTATGTGCTAAGTGAAATAAATCAGACAGATAAAGACAAATACCATATGTTTTCACTTATATGTGGAATCTGATAAACAAAATAAGTGAAGAAGATAGAAACTGAGTCATAGATACAGAGAAGAGACTGAGAGTTATCGGGGGTGGGGTTGAGAGGCTGGGTGAAAATGGTAAAGAGACTACATTGGTACAGATTGGTACAAATTGGTGGTTATGGACTAGCCACAGAGGCGTAGATTACAGTATTGGAAATACAGTCAATGGCATCAAAACAGATATGTGTAGGGCCAGGTGCGGACTGGAAGCAGTGACGGGTGTGGGGGTGGGAGGGTGGAGAACCACTCTGTAAAGTACATGATTTTTAAACCCCTTTTCTGTACATCTGAAACAAATACAGAAAAACACTAAATATAAACTATAATTGAAAAATTTTTTAAAGTAATAAAAATTACCGATGTTTATAAGGGCAAGAAAATTTGTTTTCATCACATGTATCAACAACACTTTATGCCAGAAAAAAATGGGATACCATGTTTGATATCCTCAAAACAAGAGCATATGAGCCAATGATTTCATGGCCAGAGAAACTGTTAGTTATTCTATTACATTGTTCTATGAGTCCTTTCTGAGAAATCTGCTACAGAAACAATAAAAGATGAGAAAAAAACCCCAACAAACTTTGCTGTAGGGATTGGTGGTAGACATTAACAGGTAAGACTGAAGATAAGACTGAATTAGAGTTAAAGGGGTGCCTAATGCTGACATGCTCAGACACTAGAGACATAGATAGCATAACCACACACAAAAACAAGCCAAACTTTCCTCAGTGATTCTGCCAATGTGTGTGTTATTACTACTGACATCCTGAGGCTGTTTGTGTTTCATGTGTGATAGAATAAATGAGTCATTAAGAGATATTCTAAGTATGTGATTTGCCCCCGTCTCTGAACAGCAGGATTTTCAGTGTGCAAGAATCTAACGCAATAGTCAAGAGCCTAAGCACATATTTCTTTAGTTCTGAATCTGAGGTGCGAATATCAACATAAATTTCAGAGGTACTTTGTCTTTCTATGTAAATATCACAATTCTGTTCTCTCTACGTGCCTAGAAACACTGACCACCCAGCAGCAGGGAGCACCCCTAGCTCCAGGGTTCATGGTTCTGGAGCAGCATTTCCTGTTAAAAGAAACCTGGGTTTCAGGGGAAATGTATGATTTCTGGATTGGAGCAGAAAATGTATGAAAGCCAGGAATAAAAAACTGTCACAGCAAATAACAGAGGAACCATCAAGGGCCCTTGTTCATGTCAAAAAACCCAAGGATCGATTCAGCTCTCACCCCCACCCAGGACCCCCAACTCCTGCCCACTCCATCCAAAGATAAAACCATGTGAACTTCAAAAAGATAGCTATTGTAATTAATGACAACTCATCCACCATGTTTAAATCCATGAGTTCTTAACATTATTAAAAAAATAATAGATGACATTCAGGGGTGGTAGGGCACCAAGAAATTATCTGGAAAACTCCTCAAAGAAATTAATGATCACACCGTAGAAGTGTACCGGGTCACAACCTATGTGTATGAAGAAGAATCTAGGCATTGAGTTTATTCCAACTAAAAAGTGAAAAAGAAATTAGAGAGGGAACCTACAGGTTAATACGGATTAGGAGGGGCGAACAATTCCAAAGTGGGGAGGGATCTCCCCTTCTGTGACAAAATACCGTCTACCAGAGCCAGGGTGATGGGGAGTCCTGGCGGTCGAGGTGCTGTGATGAGAGGAGCTTCTGCTTCCTGACCTGGTTGGGTGGTTACAGGGTGTCCTGTATGTGTATTTTGTATGTACAATATGTTTGTTTTGTTGGGTTTGCTCTGTCTGTGTTTTATTTTACAACAAAAAGTTAAAAAATACATTGATAAAAAATCTGCATAGTCTAGCTATATAATTATTTATTATCCAGTATTGTGAAAAAAGAGTTTCAAAGGTTAAAAGAGAAATGAGTTCTTTGTTGAGCAGAGTGAGACACCAGTCACTGGCCTGCCCTGATACTTGTGTGGCCAGCACCAAACCAGGCTGTGTTAGCAACACTGGCAAAGCTGCTCAGATGGCACCATGTTCAGGGGGCGCCATGCAGCCAGCTCAGGGAGTTTGGAGTTCATCTGTGGAAAACTACACTTTCTCAACTGCTGGCTATTCCACATGCCTTAAAAGACATGACCAAATTCCTAGAGAGTGCATGTTTTTTTAAAGGAAACATTAGTATTTCTCTAGTGTATGACTTATTCCCATGTTTCTATGAGGGTTTCAATCTGTTCCTTCCTGATTTATAAGGCTGTTTATGGGTAAGAGACATTAGCCCTTGATTCTGTTGGGAATTTGAAATATTGTTTCCTCAATTTGTCATTTGAGTTTGTTTATGATGTTTGTTTTTTTTCTTTCACCATTCTTAAGTTGTTTTTTTTTTTTTTTTTAATTTATGGGTTGGAAGGGGCCAACAAAAGTCTTTTGGGTAGTTGGGTATAGGCCAGGGAAGATCAATAACTTCTGATGTCAAGAATCTCTCCTTTGTTGTTGTCACATTAAAATAAGGTCTGTCTGTAGCTTCCCTTGGTCCAGAGGAGCTTCCACTGCCAACTGGGCTCCAAGTTGTCCTGAGTCCCTGACTTCTGAAGCCATGTGCTTGGCTTTCCAAATTGCATTTTTCTCTTACTTACTGGGATGTGTTACTTTTCAACTCTTGTGAGACCTTGTGAGATTCTCTATCCTGCCCTGATTACTATCATGTGGCCAGGGCTGGCCCCTCTCCTTCTGAAGATTTTGGAGGTCCATTGTCCCCTGTCTTTCCCGTGACAAATCTTCTGCTTCCACCAAGACTCACTGTTGCTCTGTGTTTGGAAGCCAGGTGGCTCCATCATGCTGTTCTCCCTCTATTCTCAGGGAAAGAGCCAAGTAATGGGGCCAAATACATAGGAGCCATTCTAATTCTGGTGCCAAAAGTGAAAACACAAAAGTATCCCTTACTGATTATTTTAAGACTGGGTTCTGCAAAAGAATGTTGTCACAAGAAAAAAGTGGAAGGGCCATTGATACTTTCATATTCTAATAAATTAGAGAAAGTCTAAGTTAAAACACAATTAGAGCAACTAAGCCCTGTGCTCTTATTGGCTAAGAAGAAACTGGTGACTCAGAGAGAAGTTATGTCTGTACACTTGGCACCAACAGCATTTCCAGGATACGTTTTCCAAGGCAACAATCTTCAGGAAAGTCTTTGAAATTTCTTGGCACATAAAACCAGATTCAAAGTCATACTGGCCAGGGAAATGCTTACATCATGTGCAAGAATGGGTGTTTTCAAAAGAAAAATTCCTATCTGTGGTGAAAATGCTGTTATAATGTAAATCTGAAGTAACTCATTAAGGACAACTTGAAAAATAGAAAGAAATAACTCAAGATATCACTAGTGAGTTGTCATTCTAGAGGTGACTAATGTTACCATTTGCCATTTTCCGTCATACTGTATGTGGCTTCCTCATACCTGGATCAAACAATCATGCAATTGCTTACAAGCAGTTAGGGATCAGACTATAGAGGCAACCCAGCAGCATGTCTTACAGATGGATCTTAGGGTGTGAGAAGTCATACAAATATCAAATGAACATTAAATACTCATCCTTTTAAGTTGAATTAAAATAAATATATCAGGGGCTGGCTTATGTAGGGGTCATTGAGCATGTTGAGGGTCTCCAGAGTTAAAAACAAGAATGAAACAGAACACAGTGTAAAGTAGTTGGTGACTGACAACCATGAAATTTGGATGTCCCTTTGGTACGACCACTGGGCCATGTGGGTGATGTGGGTAAGGCTTTGAGGGTGAATGAGGAGTGAGTCTCTGTCCACGGCTGGGCCCCTAATAGCCCAGGTGAGTAGCCGATTTGCAAGTCCAGGTTTCCCAGTCCTGTAATACCCAGGCCATGAACAGGGCTTCATGCTGGGCTGGAGCGAGATGACCATGGCAGGTGGGCCCTGTTATCTTCTTGGTATTTTACACCTGAGGGCAAGGGGCTTATGTGTGCTTATCATCCCTGTTTCAGGAACCCAGTAGAAACTAAAGATGTAGTTGCAGATCATTATGAAGTTTTCCCTGTTAGTTCATGATTTAAAACATGCCCGGTTAATATCAGTGTTTATGAAATGCACAAGGGTTCCCAGAATTGAAGTACGAATTAAAAGCAAGGCAGAAACATAGACTTGAAAAAATTCAAGGAACAGCTAGCTGACGTGTTTCTTTTTTCTCTTTTTTTTTGGCTTAGTTATTTTCATGTTGTTGCTGTGTTCTTAATCATTGATTAGTAGAACAGAGTGTAATTAGACCCTTAATGAACATATGGTGCACAGGCAACAGAGCAGTGAAGGGAGCTGTGCTGGGCTAAATACAGGGGCGGCAGGAGTGCGGGGGCGTGGTATTCTGAGAGGGAACGCCTGTGTATCCCCGAGGTCCAGGTTGTCGTTGCTTTTAAGTAGATTTCTCCAGTTTAATCTTTATTTTCTATCACCACACAGAGAAGAAATCAGTCCTTTGTTCTGTATAAAGCAGGTGTACCAAATGTCCTTGGCAGAATGATGTCAAATTAATAATAATTAAAATTTACCCAAATCATCTCCAGTATCTAAGTGTCTGCCATGTGACCACCACACGCAGACTTCAAGGCTTTTCTACAAATTCTCAGTTCTCATTCCATCGGTCTTCCTCTTGCCTTCAGCGTTCAGTGGTGGTCGGCCGGGCACTGGCAAGTCTCGGGCAGGAGGCTGCAGCTGCGCACCTCCCTGGTGGACGAGTCCTCAGTTTCCAGTATGTGTGTGTTCCCGAAAGGCACAGACATGTGTCTTCTTGGTGTGCTGCTCTGGTGAGAACCTGGTGGTATCCACACTCCACTCAGGCCTGTGCTGGATGACAAGGCCTCCGCTGACACTTCTCTGGCTGTGCCAGGGAGTTGTCGTCCTTTACCTTTTGAATACTGAGAGAGGTAGAAGGGCCCCTGGCCACGAGGTGCTGGGTTTGTCATTGCAAACATCGCAACTGACTGAATGATTTAAGAAAAGAGAAAGGCATTTGCTCTCTAGATCTAGGCTAGGGCTCAGGACTGATTAGAAAGCCAGAGAGCACAGAGACTCTAACGAACTGGAGCCATGCCTCTCAGCAGTATTAGGCCACTGAGACCCTTGGTTCTGTGCTCAATCCAGGGTCTTAGAGATGACTGACCAAGAGTTCTGGTGCCCAAGCCCCACCTCTCCAAGATACACATTTTGGAGTTGAGCACCCTTGTCAGTTGCTTCCACCTCAGGGAGGCCATCCCCCGACACTGATGGGTCCACCTTTCTCTGCCCTGCAACCACCCCCAATGGGAAAAGTTTAGGCTGCCCACCACACCCTGAGTGACAATCATGTCTTCTTTATCAAGCCCACTGATGCCTCACTCATTTACCTGGAAGTTAGCAAGAGTCAGACTTATAATTTCCAGCCCGGCAGGCAAGGATCTTGGAAGTCCTTCCTCCTATCCCTACAGTAAGAAAAAAGCTTAAAAAAAATGAAAGTTAACAATTCTTCTTAGATCAGTCAGAGTAATGAAGTCGGAGGCTAAACTGCTGCCTCAGAACTAGAGAGCCAGGCAGGTGGACATACAGGCAACTTGCTGAGGCTGACACCCAGGAAGGGAGACCCCCCTCCCCTCAGGGACCTGCAGAAAGGGGACCAGAGCTGTGGCTGAGAAAGCGCTGGAGACTCAGTGTGGACAGTTCAGTGTCCAGTCGTGGAGGTGCCCACACTTCTGTGAGCCCATACCTCCAGGAGCTCCACCAGGTCCCCACAGAGGAGTTCAGAGAAACATCTCCAGCTTCTGGATCCAAGAATGGAAAATAAATCATTTTGAAATACGCCAGAGTGTTTGTTCTCCTGAATAAGGCCTGCCCTCGGGAGAAACTAGTGAACCAGAGCCTGACTTAGGGGGGAAGGGAAACACTCAACTTTGGCTTCCCGGCCACCCCGACCCACTAAAGGCAAAACAAAGCAAATCGACAGAACTGAGAAGCACATTGTGAAGGCTGCAGCCCAGACTCAGGGCCCCCCAAAGAAGACAGGACAACACTGTCCCCCCTGTGCCCCACTGTGCCCCACTGTTCTGGTGGTGCTCCTGTGTGCAGTGGAACACCTTGTTACAACACCGGGCTGCAAGTCATAGCTCACTTACTGTAGCAGTAAAGTACGCTCTTCTCATTGATGTAAAGTTCAAACCATGAGGTTTTTCCACCTTGAGGTTTTGACTGTGCATTTCTTTAACATGAATTGTATTTATTGGGCAATTTAATCAGACGACTATCCCAAGTGTTTAAATGTTCCTGATTTTACATAACTTACTTCCATTTTTCTGAGGATAATTATGACCTGGAACTATGAAAAACATTTCTTACACTTAACTCATACTCTCGGGAAGACTCTGCGTGTTTTCTATAAATAGCTAAAACAGGTAGGATTGTTTACCTCTCTGCTAGAAGGAAAAACATAATAAAATGTATCTGGTTATTGATAGAAGATGACTTTAGCATGGCTTAAATTCTAAGTGACTTAATGAATTGTCGTTTGGAATCAATTTATGGAATGGAGTGATCACTGACCTGAAACAGCCCCCACTTTGCCCCTGGTCTCCCTGGGGGAACCTGCCAATTGTGTCTCACTCATGGCCTCAGCTTCCTTTGTTTTGTGAGAAGCATGTATGGCTGAAAAGCAGCCTGAAATCTACCTTCACAACTTATAGTGAGCTGTGTTAAGGGAGACTGTAATCTGGGCTCCTACCAGGTATTTTTTTATTGAAGTACAGAAATAGACCGGATAGGCACATGCTGTGGGGAGGTGTTTGTGGTGATGGGGCCTTGGCCTGGCTGGTGGCTGCCCTGCAATGCTCCTGCGGCACCAGTGCTCTAAGGGCACAGTGGAGTCCTTGGGGTGGGTCTGGTGACTGAGGACCCAGCCTCAAACAGAGGCACAGGGCTTTCCCAGATTCGAATGCACCCTGTAATCTTCTAGTCTCGTGTTTTCAGCACCTGTACTTGGATCTCCCTTGGGGTGCTTATTAACTTGGCAGATGTTGGGAATCCATCCCCAGGCATATGAAATTGGGAAGATTTTCTGGCATTAGGGTCAAGTATGTTCAGTGATTCATTTGTTCATTGAAGTTTGAGAGCAAGAGCTCCAGGATAAGCTCATGTGTCTCCAATCTTTGCTGACAGCTATTAAGAACAGCTTAATTTCTGGCACGCCCACCTACCAGGTGCAAACGCCCATAGGTTCCCAGACTTGGAATGAGGAGGAGGCTCAGTTGCTTCCACTCTTAATAACCCCTCCTTCAGCTGCAGGACCTCAGAGCCTCTTTTTCTCTTAGGTAAAATATCTTGAATTTACTAAATGTGAAATTTCAATGCCATTCTTACTGATTTTCTGCTTCCTTGGTCTACCACCTATTGAGGGAGTTTGCTGAAGTCTTCAACTATAAAAGTGCATTTGTCTATTTCTCCTTTCAGACTTTGGCTTCATATTTTCCACCCTATTAAGGTGATTATCGGTCTAATCAGTTGTTTGAATAGGACCATCCAGCTTTGTCACTGTTTCTATCCACTGACAAAAGATTCTATTTCTGTCTCTGGGTTTTAACTGAGGATTTTGTATGATTCAGATTTATGTTTTTATTGTGTCAGTTAAACTTCTTTGAAGGAATTTAGTGGTTTTTCTAAAGTTTACAATATCTATTTTATGCTAGCCTAAGCCCACCCACAAGCAACACTGTCACACTGCATGTGTAGCACGAGTACCTCATGACAGAGAATCCCCAATCATCTCCTATGCCTGTGACACTTCTGCCATTCAGTTTACTCGTCCATACACTGTAATCACTCAATACATTTTCCTGTTACTTGTTCCTTTCTGTAGATTCAAGCCTCTGGCCTATATTAGTTTTCTTCTCTTGGAAAAAAACTTCCTTTACTGGTTCTTGAATTTCTTTGATCATTTATTGACAAATTCTCTCATGCTTCATTTGTCTGAGAAAGTCTTTATTATTCCCTCACTGTTAAAGGGTAATTTCACTGGTTATAGAATTCTAGGTTGGTGGGGTTTTTTTCTTTAAATAATTTAAATATTTCATCCAGGTAGTATTTCATTCTTTCTCCAGCGATACCAATGAGATGTCTGCTGTGATAGTTGTTCTGTAGGTGAGGTGTTTTCCCCTCAGGCTTCTTTCAAGATTTTCTTTGTCTTTGCTTTGCTGTAGTTTGAATATGAAACACTCATGTCTGAGCTACTTGAATCTGTGGTTTGGTGTCTGTCATTGACATTAGAAAAATCATGGTTGTTATTATTTCACAAATGTCTTCTATTCCATTTGTTCTATCTTTTCTCCTGCTATGCCAGTTATATATGTTATACATTTTGAAATTTCCCTTAGTGTTTGGATGTTGTGTTTTTCCTTATTTATTTATTTTTCTCTTTGCAGTTTGGGGGGTTCTTATAGTCTCATCTCCAAGATCACTGATTTTTTTCCCTTGGCTGTGTCAAAAGTACTCATGAGCCCAGCGAAAGTATTCTTCATTTCTCTTATGGTATTTTTGATGTATAGCATTTTGGGGGGGTTTACTTTGAATTTCAACCACTCTACTTATATTATCCATTTGTTCTACATGTTTTGACATTTCCCATTGAGCTCTTATGTTATTATAAATAGTTACTTAAATTCCATGTCTAATGATCCCATAATTATTGTTTTTTATAAAAATGCAAAAAATTAAACCTTGTTTATTTATTTATATTTAATCTTTATTGCATTTTCCCATTACCATTTAGTCTCCTTATATGCTCTCTCCCCATAATTACTGTTATATCCGAGTTTGCATCTGATGCTTGTCTTTTCAGACTACGTTTTTTCTTGCCTTTTAGTATGTTTTATAGTTTTTTGTTTGAAGTCAAACACATTGTATCATATCTGAGGGAAATAGACTCATAGAATGAATGTTTTTGTCAATATGGCTATAAGTTGTCTATCTAAGGTTTTCTTGCCATGAGTATCAGAGATATCAAATTCTTCTCTCATCCTTCTTTTTGTGCTTCTTGACTGCACTTCCCTGGAGATCCTCTTGGGAAAGTCTCTGCAATTCTTTTTGATGTAACCAGAGATGTTATGCTGGAGTTGAGTAGTGTAGGGTATGAAGTGGGGGAGGAAAGGGGAATTTGGTGGGCTGGGGTTCTTTGAATGTCACTGTCATAACTTTTTCTTGTTTTAAAGACAGGAATAAAAACTGCCATGTTTTTTATGTGTCAGAGATAAATTCAGAATCCCCTTCAGTTACTGTTTTTAGTTGTTTTCAGTGGGATATTTTTGCTATTCAGCCATCACAAAAAGCAGAAACTTCTGCTCATAACACATAATAAATATTAATATTACAATGTAGAATAACATTTTTTTAGACAAGAAAAGTTCCATTTGTTGTACATCACCATTCTAAAAATATCTCTGGTTAATGTTCAACTCTGAGATCCAACTGTGAAAAAGTGCTCTCCCAGAGAATGAATCTCTATGTCAGTATTTAATTAGGTGCCTGTGTCCTGTGCCAAAGTGTGTGTAGGGGTTTCCCATGTGCTCCCTGGAGGTCTCTATACCTCCAGTGCCTAATGAAAGCCTTGCTTGTCCAGCCTCTGCTTCTTTATCACTTGCCCTTCTCCATCATTTCTCAGGGGTAGGGGAAGGGAAGTGGTGATTATGGGGACACAAACAGAAGGAATAAGAGTGTTTATTCCACAAAATGGAAAAAAGGTTGTCAGATAGTAATTTTCTTGGAAATGGACCAATGTACCAGTAGCTAATAAACACATTAATTCCTCATACTTGTGTGTTATTGTTCATTGAATAAGTATTTCTACCTGCTTTGTGTTATTTGAATTCTTAAAACAACCCAATAAGACTGGGCATTCTAAGCTGGCAGTAATGATGTGCTTGCTCACTGACATACACCGGGTCCTGTCACGATGCCCACATATAGAGTAATCAACAGTACTATTTACGAACAACCTGGTTTATGAGGGAGGAAACTGGGCCTCCCTATGTGACCTCCTAATGAGTAGAGGTTGTCATGACTGGGGCTTGGACTGGGGACATCCTCCAGAAGCAAATGAGGCTACATGTGCATCATCAAGGGGATGAGAAGCCTCATTAATTAAGGTCAACTTATGGACCCTTCCAATATCTAATAAATACATATGGAGGTGCATGGAAGATCAGGGGGTGTTTCTGGCAAATAGCAACTCTGGTAACCTTTCTCTCCAACCTGTGTGGATTCTGCTGCTTGTTTGAGAACAGGCTGGTTCTGGGGTCTCAGCAACCCTAAGAAGGGGGCCTGGCCTGGGTGTGCTTTTTTGTAGGTGAATTCATACTCCTTGTTGAATTATCTTCTACCACAGCTCCCCAAGAATTGGTGAAACATCCCCAGTGGAATGAGATCTTTGGAGCTGATACCATTCAGCTAAGCCATTGGCTGTAGATTCAGCCAGTGTTACACATTACTGACCCCAAGAGAGGAAACTGTGGTGAGGCTCACAGTGACTGGAGGAAAAGACAATTTAAGGTATGCACTGGCTAAAGGAAGAGGAGAAACCCCAGGACAAAGTGCCCTTTGACCTCTAGCTGAGTTGAGACAGTAAGAGCAAAGATGATAAACTCCTCAAAGTGGTGGAAAGGCTATAATAACTCAGGTTCATCCAGAGAAGCTCCTGAATTGCAAGGGTATCCTCTGAGCTTCTTGGAGCCCACTTGGTTTCCACAAGCTACCAGTGCCTGGATGGGCAGCAATGAGGAGTCATCACTGTAGCCCTGAGTTTTCCCAGGTTTCCTTGGAGCACTGGGAATAGGTAATACAAACTGGACTCCCATTTCACCAGAAGTGTCTATAAGTAACAGGTTCTTTGGGTTCTTCAAAGAAAGAACATTGGGCAATTCTAGTTGTACTAATGACTGATTGTCAAAGCCTGAAGATCTTAGAATTTCACCTCAATATTAGCTCCTTGAGTTTATTTAAAAAATAAGACCTCTTTTCACACACATGGATTTCCATTTTTGAGGGAATAACTGGTTTCAGTTCACATGGCTGCTGCTGGAGGCTCCAAGGCAGAAACTCAAGCAGACAAAGTTGGGATGCCAAGGAAAACATCCTTGAACTCTGTTTTCTAAAGGCACATCTTAAAGAGCCACAGGACATCAGTGTATGCCTGTGTACTTAAAGTTTCCAAGATTTCATGGTATCTGAAATAATATTCTGGAAAATAAAGTTTTCTTGCTTAAAAAAGCAATAAACAATCATTAACAATAACAACAAAACCAAAACAGAGCATGTCTTTAACTTTTCTAGTGAACAGTATTTGAAACTGATAATCAGAAAAACCTGTGTGTCCAAAGCAACCCTCACGGTGAGCAGAACTTTCAGTGGGAGAAGTAAGGAATATAAAGCTAATATCCAAACATGAGGGCTTGTGTAGAGTTAACCACCAAGGGAATATATGGGTGTAGCTAACTCAAATTCACACTCCCCACAAAGAATTTCCCATCTGGGTTGCCAATGAGATCAACTGTCTCCTCCACATACCTGCTGTCTCTTGTCTGTATATCTTCTCTCAACCACCCTGCTCTCCTCCAGGCAGCCTGGTATCTTCTAAGCCTCCCATTTTTACTTTTCTAAGGGTGTCATTTTGTGAATTAAGTTTCTGGGGCTACCATTTAGCGAGTTCAGGGGATCTTTAATGATGGGCAATTATGAACATGTCCCCAAGCCTGAGGATGGTGCCACACTGTTTGGGTGAGGAAACAAGGGGCCCATACATGGTAAAAGTCAGAGCAAGTTTTTCTCTGGCTGAAGAAAATGAATTTAATGGTAACTGTGCCTTGTTTTTTTTTCTCTAAACTTGAAATGACTGCTAATGAGCTCACAGTGAATAAACGTCAGCAACGTGTGCAATAATTAGTGAAAAATAGATGCGTATTTAAGTATTAATGAAATAAATATTTAGCAGGTTATTTGGGATCTTTGTTACATCCTCAAATAATTAAAAAATAATGAGAAATTTATTAAAACTTTAAACTATGAGTAAGTAAAAGGGTTTTCACCATATAACTTTCTCCCAAAATCAGAAAATAAGGGATTTATTTTCTAAAAAGGGGTGGGCCAACCTACAGAATGAAAGCTGCAGGCAGAGCCTGGGGCAAAATGTCAAGTCTATAAGAATATACTAGGAATCAAGGGTTTGGCTGAAGTAGGGGAAAGCACCTCAGCTATTATGAGCAAAGGATTCAGAAAAGGGAATTCAGGTCCAGAAGATTGCTGAAGACCCAAATGTGAGCTTGGCCTTCAGAAACAAATTCAATCCCAGAGCAACCACAGAACTTTCCTCAGGGGAGCTGCTGCTGTTGCTGCAGAACAGGGGCCTCAAGGAGGCCCCTAGAGTGACCCTGCAGAAAAGGTCTTGTGGGAGCCAGAGTCTTTACCAGCATGTGGAAAACAGGAAATCAGCTCCCATTATGACCATGACTGAGCCTGAAGGTCTGCATTGAGAAACACACCCCCTCCCCAGCCCAGCCTTCCTTCACCCTGGAGTCAGCCCTGAGTCCAGGGCCTGCTCAGATGCAACTTCTTGAAGAGTCTGGGAGAATCACTGAAGGTCTGCAGACTCCATGGGTTGATTGCTTTCCAGAGGCATTGGAGCAGCACCTACTGCCTGGCAGGATGGACACTGGCTAGCCCTTCTGAACAGAGAACCAGCCTTTGACATTTTAAGTACTATATCTAGTTTATGTTCTGGACTATGACCCATCTTAGAGTGACCTTTCATTCCAGGGGAGACCTGTCACTTCCATCTTTGTGCCCTGCCTTAGTCTGAGCCAGTTGTTGTGCAGCTATGGGTAAGCCCAAAACTTGCCAGTGACCCGCCATCTGTAAATGAGCTGCAGCAACTCCTGTCTCTCACTGTCTGGGAAAGTGGGGAGAAGTGAGGTGCTAGAATATAGGAGTACCTCAGGGTCTGTGGGGAAGAGGGACAAAGGTGGTGTCCTTATGCCCTAAGGAGGACATGCATGTTCCTTCTCATCCTTAGGACCCTCTGGCAGGCCTTTTTGAGAACCTGAGGTTCAGGGACATGAACACATAATTTTTTTTTATATTTGCAACTACTCCTTCCAGTCATTGTAAACAAGCCCTCAGATGCTACTGTATTAGACAGAAATATGCACCCCCTGCCCCCCGCCACACACACACATCCCTTCTGGAGTTCACTAAATACAGAAGTAAATTAGTCTATGCTGATGTGTGTACAGTGTTTTATTTCTTTTTCTTTTCCATGATGGATTCCTATCCATTTAAAAACCAATAAGTCAGAAAGGGCACATTGTGCCTTTTTAAGCACAATAGTTGTATTGGAGGAAAGACTTCTGTAGCATAGTTTAAAATGGTGTTAATCTCAAAAAATGGGTTTTAAGGGCTATAAAAGTATTATTAGCTTTATTTAGGGGAAAGCTGTAGAGGGCACATTGTCAGTAACCTTGGTATGAAAACCTTCAGACAAGACTTTCAATAAGATTTCTAGAAACATAAGGAGACTTGTGTTTTCCTGTCTTAAAAAATTAAGAAAGCACAAAACTGAACTAGGATGAAAAGTGGCATTCATGTCCATAACCTTCAGTGTCCCCACTCACCTGGAGAGCTCCCCTACCCATAATGCACTAAGTGGATGATTAAAAAGAAATGGGGGCTTAACTGAGGGTAAGCGTGGGTTCCCCAGAGCTTTGCGGAGCATTGAACCATGCGTCTACAGCTGTCTCCACACAAGCCCGACATACTTTATTTATTTGTTATGAAATATTTATGGGTGTTATGAAAGGTTTAAAATAATGTGTCTGTGGCTCTCCCCTCTCTTTCTCCCTCTTGCCCGGCGCTGTTTTTCAATGCATAAATAATTCTGGGCTCGGACAGGAGGGAGGTGCATTAGGGGGTGTGTGTCTGCTGTATCACATTTTTTCTGCCTGAGAGAAAATATCATTCCTAGTAATTTTCTACACTTATACAATCGGCGTTGACAGTAAATAATTGATGTATGAATTTAGGACTAAACTCCAACACAATATGACTTTATGTCAAGGGTTACTCCCAGCAGATTTTGAGCTAAATCATCTTGCAAAATGGGTTCTTTCAGTGGGAGAAAAAAAGGTTTTTGAAATTATTTTAATGGAAAACTGGGACCTTTGCGAGGCTCTTCTTTCGAATGAGGTCTTGCTTTGCATGGCTGGTAATAAAACCAAGCAATCTACCCATTATGAGATTGGAAATGTTTCATTTGTGATCATAAATGGATTTTTTTAAAGACTGACACAAGCTGTTGTTATTCTGTTCATCCTTTTTTTCCGTTCTTTTTTCTGTCTTTTTGTGTGTGTGCAGTGTGTGTCTATGTGCGATTGCATTTGTATGTGGTAGGCTGCCCTCTGCTTTTCATCCTCGTATCTTCCATAGAAAGCACAATTATGATTTAAATTACAAGCTGGATATATTTGCAACTTAAAGATATATAACTAGCAGAAAGGCTCAGATGAAGGAGTACACATTCCCTCCCTTCATTGCAATTAAAATCCTTTTCATCATGAAAAGAAAGTGGTTCCTGCAGACCAGGAGGGGGATGAGCAGATATAAGACTGAAACCTTTCATGAGATCGTCAGAAAAGAAATGCTTTATATCTTTATAGCTTCAATTGAAGCTCAGACAAGAAGATCAAAGAAAACAAATTAGGTGAAAGACCCAGAGTGAAATTCTCTATTTGTTTTCCTGTACTCTGGGGGGACAAAGATTTGGAACTATCAAAAATCTTTCTTTATGCCATTTTATTTTTCCTGAAACCAAGATAAAAAGACCAGAATTTAAAGTAAGACCTTCTCATCTTTGAATAAATCTTATCTTTATAATTATTTTCTCTAGTATTTACAATTACATAAAATTGTGTTTATTTTCGGACTCACTCTTTTTAAAACAATATTCAGATCTTTCATATAGTGAATTTAATTAAATTTATAATATAACTAGGAGATATGATAACATTCAAAGACTCGCCCCCAAAAAGCCTATGGCACATGCACGACATGCCTAACACTCAGAAGTTTGAACTCCTTCCCCACGCTTCCTGGTTTTCCTCTCCCACTTGTTCCCCCTGTGACTCTCGCTTTGAGGAAATACATGGCTCTGATTTCATTCCATAGGTGGCACTCATGTCTCTGTACATGAAGTTCTGAAGAAATTCCAACTCAAAATTGGTTTTTGAAAAGTCATGCTCTTGAAGAAGTGTATTGATTTCTGAAAAACATAACAGATTTCTTTAAAAATATATTGTAAATAAGCTTTTTAAAGAAAAAAGTTTATTGAGTTTGTACCTTTATATTTGGTGGTGGGTAATTTCAAAACTGCTAACAAATGGGTTATAAGTAACTGATACTCTGGGTCAAACTCTTAAGTTGGTGTGTGTACACACACATGCATATGTGTGCACTGTGCACACATACAGGAGTGCTTGTGGGGTTTTTTAGTGTTCAGAAGAGAGATAGTAGGCATTGAGGAAGAAGCTCTCTTTAGAGTAACCTGACCAAAGCTGGCTGGGTAGGAGTAGCTCATGGTTGCAGGGCAGGCCACAGACACAGGGGAGGGCACCTGCCTCCTATGCACATGTGCATGCATGTTTTTGTCTGAGAGTGTGTACATGTGTAGGAGTTGTTGTAAAACAGTGCATATATGTCTGTGTGTGCACACGTGCACAAGCACCATATGTTTGTATGTGTGCCCATATACACATATGCACATGTTTGTGCAGGTGCATGTGTATGTGTCTGTATATGCAGCTATGCACAAGTGCCATGTGTTTGTGTGCACCAATGTGTGTGCATGTGTTCGCATTTGTGTCTTTGGAGTGAGGACTGTTAGAGTTGTGGGTGACTGGGAAGGCTACCATTATGAAGATGCTGCCTGTCATGATTTCTATAATGGTTTCCCTGTCAAGTTGGAAAATTAACCTGAATGATGGAACTCAATAACCCTTAGAGACGATTTTGTCCATTTTATACAAGAAGAATTCAAGCCACTTGCCCATGATCATGTGTCAGTATGCAACAGAGAACAGTTGACAGTTCACGTGTCAGACCCTAGGACATTACAGAGGTCTAGATTCCTCCCTAAGAGTCAAACTCAGAAACATTGACCCCCCAAACCCTTGGATTAGATAAAATCATGTGGCTTCAGTGCTCCCCCATCTTCCTGCTGGACTTGTGCCTGGGCTGGTGCATCCCCCCAAGAGGTCTAGCTACCCCATTGAGGCTCTTACCAGGGGCCAGAAGGGAGGAGGCCCAAACCCAGAGTTGTTGCTCATCGCACCAAGACAGAGAGATGAGGGGCTGGGTCAGAGCGAGGGAGGGAAGAAGTTGGAAGACTGGGCAGAAGGAGAGGGGTCAACTCACACGTCTGTTTGACCCTGTCCCACTGGGACAGCCAGGGTATCTGGCAGAAGGTGCTGCACACTCAGAAACCTCTGCTATTCAGGTGAGCATTTCATTGGAAGTTTGGCCCTGATGCCTCCAGTGGATAGTTTCCTATGCTTGGGCCGAGGCCCCATGCTCTCCTTGTTCTTTAAAGCAGACATACACTGCAGAAAGAAGCATGTCAGTGTAGGAGCCAGGCCCTGCAGCAGGCCCAGCACACTTCAGCTGGGTGGCCTCTCAACCCTCAAGCGTTTCCAAGTCATGCTGTTTGGAGTGACATTCAGAGGTTGTCAGGAAAACATCCTGCCAAAGGTCGGGCTGGTGAGTGGCAGGAGTGGCTGAAACCCTAGGGTGGTCTGGATCCTAAGCCTCAGTCCTCATCACTGGCCACAGGCTGGGCACATTGAATCTGGGTTCCACTCTTAGGGTAACAGGTCCTGCCCGCTGATGTAGGTTCTTTGAACTTGCTGAACCCACAGGGCCTAAATCACATGACTCCTTTCTGCTGCCAGCATCCCTGGACTCCCCAGTGCCTCCAAAATCATAGCCTTCATGAAACAGAGTGCCTCAGTTGTGTGCTTTTTGGGCCAGGTTAGGGTGCAGCACAGGTGAGCAGGCCTGTGTGTTCCATCTCCCTGAAACCTTGCCTTAGTTGCAGGCTTCTGAAGATATGCCGATGTAGACAATATGAATGGGGCCATCTGTGTCCTTTTGGGGACCTTTGACACTTCTTCCAGGCCAGGCACCCCTGGAGCTGGTTTGTTCACCCACGGTGTTTCCTTCCTAAATATCTGTGATGTAAGTAAGAGCACATGCATGCATGAGTGTGTGTGTGAGTGCATGCGTGTATGCATGAGCATGTGTGTATATGTGCATGTATGTGGCTGTGTGGGAATATATATACGTGTGTATGTAATGTGCACAAATGCAAGCAAGGTGAGAATAGGCTCCAGAGCACAAGGATCATGTCCAGAGCCTGAGCGGCCATCAGAGCTGTGCTCTCCTGTATCCCGTGTCCCCCCGAGGTTCTCGGCACTCACAGGAACAGTGTGGGTAGCGGGATCTCTGCTGTGCTTAGGTTCCCATAACCTTGATGAAGGCAGAGGGAATATGTTTGCTCACACAGTTGTCACTCACACAATGTCCGTGTCTCATTTTTCTCTGCAGTCTTTGGCATAGAAGTGACATAACAGGGGTACATGGGATGCTGCCGCACCCAGGAGTTTTTACAGAGTACTGGCTTGGATTTGGACAGACCTGGGCCAGAGCCAATGGTGACACCAACCACCTTGTACTGTTAGCCAAGGGTGTCCCTCTGAGCCTTGACTGGCCCCTGTGGGCTTCCCCAGGGTACTTAGGGATGGACCCACCGCCTGCTGACCCCTGTGGATAAGGCTGGCCTGACGCCTGCTTTAACTCACAGTGCTTCTGATCTGTCAGATTTCCTAGTTGGATGTTCTGCACCCAAGAGTTAGCTTTATGTAAGTGAAATCCCGAAGCTTTCTCATTGTTACTTGTTTTACTTTAAAATAAGTAAACGAGGCTAAAAACAAAGCTGTACAAATTAAGATAACAAAATTGGTGCTTTCACACACACGAAGCAGTGGTATATGCAATTATCGCTATGCTTTGATAGCAAGTGGAGTCTAATCTTATTTTAGTTTTCAGAAATAGGACATTCATCTTATTAAAAATAAATATTTTATACATGTTTTCATAATTTTCTTCATAACAGATTGCTGTTGGAATTGTTCATCTGTTTCTATCTTTTTCCATTTGGGTCCGGTTCCCGAGTTTGATTACTTCTTCACTGAAGTTGTTTCATCCCACTGAGCATTAACACTTTGAATTTGTATCATTAATTTCATACCTGACCCTAAGCTATATTTTTATTACATTAAAGAGTCTGGAGTAGGTTGTGTTCCTGTAGAAATAAGTATTAGGAAAAAAAAGCCAGCTAAGAGTAAGTTGAAGGGTTTTTTATCCTCTGTGCTCCTCTTTAACTGTGGTTGTCAGAGATCTGATCTGAACGTGGAAGTGGGAGGGAGGGATGTCCCCTGACAACTGGTGTGGCCCTGAAGACCCTGCCTGAAGCACCCCTGGACCCAGGCTGCCTCGTTCTGGTGTCCTCTTGCATGTCCAGAGGATGCTTTGGAAGGACCTCGTTTGGACTCCCCACTGGCCAGAGCACACCCTTCTCCAGGGCAGTGCCACCTGACTGTCACCTTTGTGGGAATGATGACAGTTTTCCAGGTCCCAGAGGTTTCCCTATAGCTTCAGGGTTGCTCTGTACACAGAGAAATGGAGAAAGACCGAGGCCTGGAGGCAAGGAAAATTAGGCATTTGCTGAACACTTACTACATGCTAAGCAGTGCCTGAGAAGATTTTGTTTCTGTTGCTTTTTAAAAAGTCACTTCCACTTAACTTAACACTGGCATCTGACCAATGTCCTCCTGAGCAGCTTTGGTGTGTTTAGTCTCCATCTATGGTCAACCTTAATGTTGGCTCTAGGAAATGCTGTGGTTTGAGCAGGAACTGAAGGGGCTTCCTGGCCCCAGGAAGATCAGCACCCACACCCTGGCAGGCGCTCTGATTTTGGTAGCAGATCATTTCTGCTCCCCTGAGTCTCCACTCAACTGTCTTGTAAGCTCCAGAAAACTTTCCAAAATCAAGATTGTACTCTGTTAGTTGACCATCACTGCCAACATAGCCACACGCTCATGTACTCAGGCAAACACACATACACATGCTTGTACGCATATATACATACTCACATTTTCCTCCTTCTCTTCTGCAAACATTTTCCTGCTCACTGTACATGAGGAAGCAATGTGTGGGAACCTGCTGGTGTGATCTTGAAGTGGTGACAATCCCTTTGCAGAAGGATGAGCTCAAAATGGCCATTGTCATCCCCAAACTCTTCTTTCACCTTCTAGCCAAAGATGAGCACTTACCAGGGGTCCTCACCTTCCAGCCCCTGTCTGCCAGAGCCCTGATCTGAACCTGCCTCTTCTGTCAGTGACTACATGCAATCTCCAAGGCATGTGGGGCCCCTACTTCTCTGAGAAATGAGCCTGAAAGCAAGGAGCTAAGCCTGATGTCCCTGAAGGGGGCTCTAGGCCTCCCATCCAGGATGTCTGGACACTGAACAAGGATGCTCCTCCAGGAGACTCCCATTCATCCTATAAATCCAGATGAAAACTGGGCAGAGTGTCTTGTTCAGGGAGTTAAATGATTGACAGCTTTACAGGCTGCAAAGCTGAGACCATGGAGGAGCTCAGATGCTTTACCTATGAAATGGCTACTTGATAATTTGTTAAGCAAATATCAAAAATATTCATACAGGCGCCAGAGGGGATGCTTTCGGGTGTTCTATTTACAAATTTTTAATTACATTTTCTGTTTGAATTGGTTCTCCAAAGAATTAAAAATAGCAGTATAACTTGGGTACAGCTCTCCAGAGCTCCCCAGTGGCCTCATTCAGAGCATGCCTGGTGTTCGTGTGTTCAGGCATTGCATTTGTTAATTAGGCTGAGTGGGTACCCGAGAACCACAACTGGAATGGGCCACAGATTGCCCAGCCTCCAGCTGGGAAGGGTTACCCTCTGCGGTCGGCTTACTTTCTGCTGAGTGTCACCAGCATATTAACTTGTTGAAGCAAGAGAATATATTTGTTTTAAGACTTGGTGGGATATGTTGCTAATTATTTTTTCCTCAAACACAACCCTTTAATGTTATATTTAGAAGTCTCCCATCTGCACAGCAGCAAAATAAACTCTTAAGAAAACTGGTTGGAAGCCATTCAGTAACTTCTGAAGATCTCACTACTCTGGGGAACTGTGTTGAGATTCTCCAGGACAGCTGTTCAGCATCTGTCATATCCTGTGACATTCACACATGATGCTCCAAGATTACTACAGTATAAAAGGCCCCCCACTTCCCTGTAGATTGCCCTCCCTCTGTGTAGAAAGGGGGTGGTTTACTTGGCTTCGGGTCTCCTATCAAACTCAACTACATGTGCGTCTGAGTAGAAAAAGAGAGTCAGGATGACATTGATGGTGACCCAGCATCACGCTGCCTCCAGAAACACCAAAAAGAGTATAAATTTCATGGAATCCTGATATCCCGAGCCTTGGAGAGCAAAAGTTCAAGAATGCCCAGTTCAACCCTGCCAAGAATATGCATAAGAAAAAAATGCATTCTCAAGTTCACCCACAGTGACCTTGTGGAAAGGTCTTCCAGCAAAATACAGTGAGTTCAGAATTCAAAGAAGAGACCCTTTTCATTCTCTTCATGTCTGAGGAGTTGAGGACCACTGGGGTCACTCTCAAGTCACAGGCTCTGAGTTCCCACAGGGCATTTCTGGAGAGACTGGAGAGACAACCTAACCCTAATGACCAGGTGGTTCCCCAGCTGAGCCCAGAGTTGTTGGGCCACCTCTAGTCCACACTGTGATGTTCAGATGTCACTGGTGGAGCCCTGACTCCCACACATAGACAGTGGAAGACACGATGTGCACTAGTCCATAAAGTGTCCCCTACCTCCACTGCCTGCTAGGGGGTGGGTGTTGGTGGTTGTCAGTAAGTGTGCCTTGGGGTTGGGGGTTGAGTACCTGTGCTCTGTGGACCACATGGTTGGGGGAGGTTTATTGCTTCCATTACATTTCAATGTTAGGAGAAGTCAAGTTGATACCATTTCCTACAGGCAGAGAGAAGTCCTACCTGAACAGTCACCTCTCCATGGAGACACCACTTCTCAACCTGCTCCTCAATAATTGTGAGGCCAGAACTATGTCCTACATCATGCAACTCTTGAAAGGACACTTCTAAGACCTATGGAGAGGTAAAAAGTAGAAATGTGTAAGGACATCTTTTATGATTCGACATGCATGAATCTATGTCATTTTGCAGATGACACTCTAAAAAAATGAAACTAACCGTAGCATTATCCTAGAGGTGATTCATTTGAAAGAGAACAAAAATCAGCAGCATCATTTGCCATACCTCAGGTATGGCACTAGATGCACAGTAGACATGTGGGAGATAGTCCAGGCAGGTGAGTTACCTGGTCTATTGGCATATCATTGTCATGCATGGTTATGCAGGGACCCTAGGCCTCTAAGTGTCCTGGTTCATGTGGTAGAGATAGGCCGTCTTAGGCCCAACAACTGTACGCTAACCCAGTTAGGAACTACAAGAAGTCCCAGGTGTGCCAAAGTGCACATTTTAAAGTCACTTCCTGAAGAACAGTCTGCAAAAGTGGAATCTCTAAATGAACCCACGTGTTGACCTAGAAAAGAATTAAATAAAATGTGTTTACAAAGTAGGACAATATGACCCTGGCTGGGTGGTTCAGCTGGTTGGAGCATCATCCTGTATATTAAAATATTGCTGGTTCAATCCCCAGTCAGGGCACATATCTAGGTTGTAGGTTCAATTTCTGGTTTTTGAGCAACCAATAAGTGTTTCTCTCTCACACGGATGTTTTTTTCCCTCCCCTTCTTTCTTCCTTTCTCTCTAAAAATCAATAAACATATCCTCAGGTGAGGATTTCTTAAAAAGTAGGACAGTATAAAGTCATCAAAGATATTTTGAGATATTTAAGTAGATGACAAAGATGGTAATTATATGCTGTTAAACAAAAAAGTCAAGATTAAAAACAATATATTTAATATGTGCCTATTTACTATAGAAATATATTTCTATATGTACACAGAATATATAAAGTTATATAAGTACATATATTTCATATGTGCATAAATATATGTAATGTAAAAACAAACTCACACATTCAAATATCTGTAGGAGAAGTCCCCAAAGAGTTCATCTGTGATTTGTTTTTATATTTCTCTTTTTAACTTTTTCCCAATGAAAAGTCCTACAGTGGATTTAGATTCTTTGTGTAATTTGAAAATACCTAAAATGAAATATTAATATGTGACCACATATATGATAAAAGCATGAAGGGAGCCACTCAGCACATTCTGGATTCCACTGGTAGGTTCATTTTTTAAAAAATTCATAAATTTTACAGACAAGAAATATTATTTCCTTATTGCTTATTTGTATTAGCTTAATCACTATCGATCTATGATGGCCGTTCTCTAAAGCAGACCCTTCTCTGAATTATACCTGTCCATGCTTTTGCGTTCTCTTCTGTTGAGGTCTGACTACTTTTCTCAATGATGTATAGAAATTGTTCTATCATACCTGTTGCAATATTTTTTCATTGTGTCTGCATCTTAGTTTTATTTTTTAAATGTGTAAATGTATTAATTGTGCATGTAGTCAAAGGTATCAATGAGCATTTAAACATTACTTCAAAACCCTTTATACAGGGTCCAATGCAAGTAACACCCCTTTTTTATGACAAAATCTTTTATTACAAAATCAAAAGCATGTAATTCTGTAACATAATAATATCACACACAAGCACACCTTATGACATTTGAGGTGAAATGTTCAAATTGCTGTCCATCTCATGAGAGATATTCACATACCATACCAACCACACTGCAGAAGGTGTTCCTTCTGCCAGACCCTGTGTATGGAAAGTCCTTTTGCATCCAAAGATTACTGACTCCATTTTGTTTTTTAGTATCTCATGTGTTTGCATTTTTTTGATGTTTAGCTTTTCAAACTGTCTTATTATCACTGATAATGGGCAATGACTGATGCCCACTGTCTACATTACCTAATCCTCATATATTAGATGCTAATATTCACGTCCTAGGGGAGGGACATCCATTTGCATAATTTTTGTACTTTTGGCATCAAAGTCAAAGTGTAATAACTGTAACCTTAAAACATGTCTTACACTCTTCTAGATTAAATAATCTGTCTTTACACAAAAAGAGAGTGGGGGAGAGGGTGGGAGGGGAGGGCAAGAAGAAGCTAATTGCATTCATTTTGTTATTTCAAATAAATTTTTAGAAGTACTGTGTCACATTTACCTCTAAAAGTATCCTCATGCTAATTTAAGTTTTTGAAAACCTATGTATTTTCAATTTTTCCTTTGACCCAAACTCTCCTCCATCCCACACTTTATAATAATTTTTGTCACATAAGCTGCCCCATCCTATGTTCTAAATGACCACTGCAGCTTGATGTGAAAGCACCAACCTGGTAGCATTTTGTATACATGTCTCCCCATAGTGTTCTGCTACTTCAGTTCCTCTGTTATCTTCAGCTGACTCTTTGACCTAGTCGAAGAACAAAAATCACAAGGTCGGTGAGCGAGGATCTCTTATTCCCCACTTCTCGTCACTTGCCCTCGGATTTCTGAATCACATTGGTCATGATATTTTTATTTAGCACTCAACATGTAAGGCTCCACATAGAGCACTTCATTATATTATCTGATTTAATCTTCAGATTCATGCAAAGGAAACAAAGAAATAAACCCTGCCCTAATTGCAGGGCTGGCTGCTGGCCGAGGCAGAAGTGAACTTGGACCTGGGGAGTCAGCTCCTGCAGTTCACCTGGGCCAGCCGTGGGTGGCACAAGGAAGCATCTGTTGGTCCTTGGATTTCAGTAGAGACACTCCAGAGTTTGCTGTTAATGATGTTGATTGTTGGGTTGAGGCAGATATTCCTCATTAGGTGAAATACTTACTCTTTAACAAAGATTTGAAGTTAATGAGATAGACTAATTGAACATTACTAATTGATAATATCAATACATATGATTGTTATATATAAGTAGTATATAAAGATATTAATGGGTTTGACTTTCGAACATCTATTCATGTAACTATATGATCTTCTGATACTTGACCTATTTATGTAATGTTGTAATAAAGACATATTGTTAAATAGAGCCACCTTACTCTTTTTTGATAAATCAGCTTTGATTTGGTAGATTTGTTGAATTGGATTCATTAGTATTTTATAGAGTGGTATGTTGGCAAATTCTTAACTCTCTGAAAAATTATATGCAAACATATCATACCTTCATTTAAAAATACATTTTTACTGATTTAAAGGTGGTATAACACGTAATTAAGAAATACTATACAATACTTCTTTTTTATTGTTATATTACAGTTGTCCCTCTACCTCCCCCATTACTCTCTCCTGTCTTACCCTTCCCCTCCTCCCACAATACTTCTTATTGTAAATGTTGTATGAGCAAGCAGTTCTTACATGTTTTACAGGATTTTATGAGCTCTTGACTCTGCAGCCAGCCTGTGCTTGGGATGTATTGTTGATCTCAACATGAATGAGATGAATGTAGGTTGATATTTTGTTGAAACTTCACTACTTTGTTGATTTGCCAAGGATGTGAGGGACTTCTTTGCTGCATCAGACCTTAGTTTGCACATACTGGAAGAATCATCAATTTGCGTGTTGTTCATAATAAAATTGCTAATGACATGACATTTAAACTTAATTAGTATTTCTAGCCTTTTGTCTATCATTTCTGTCCATCTAGACAGTTGAGAAAACAAAACAACAGCCCCAATTTGTAGTGTCTGCCAGCGCCTGTGGTGTAAATTTCTCACTATGGCAGCTGAACTGGCTCAGGGACCATGGAGCTGCGGAGAGGAGCTCAGTGGCCCTTGTTATGCAGTATCCCAGCCTAGAGGTGCCAGATGTGTAGAGCAATTGTGAGAATAAAGTAGTTAGGAAGTGAGTGTTTTAGTATTTTCTTCTAAAATATAATTTTTAATATTAAGTTTAAATAACTTGATTTTTATAATGGCCATTTTTAACAAGTGACTTGCAAAATTGCTACTAAACAGTTAGCTCTTGTGGATGGCCCATAAATTCACACGTGAGGCTGAGCTGTGTTTCTGTCTCTTGCACTCCTTCATCAGGTTTTTATACCCAGATTTCTGTTATTTTCATGAATTGAATCGAGTAGCTTTTCTGTGTGTGTGTTTAACAGCTTTCTTGTAATTTATATGGCATAGGCATAAAATGCTGCTTGAAATTTTGATAGAATTAGCCAATAAATCCACCTTGCCTAGAAACTGTAATGGAAAAAAAAAACTCTTTGATCGATTATTTAGTTCCATTTCTCATTACTCATCACCTCAAAGTTTCTTCATCTTAACTTAATTGTGGTTATTTTTATTTATAAATTGGACTCTGCTGAATTAGCTGTTCAGGTTTTTACCTGAACATACAAGCTCAATTGCTGAAATTCATACCCGGTTGGCTGTTGCAGTGATGTGCTGATTCAACACAATTACTGACCTCCAGCTCTGTGCTGGCACCACATGGTGTGGCCTGCCTGTGGGGAGGTGAGGGAGGGAGGTGGACATTTAGGAGGGGACCATGGGAGGTCTTCCTGAGGAAGGGGAGAGGCATTCCCGGAAGGAAGGGCAGCAGGTGCGCTCAGCACCTGAGAGAGGGTCAGGCAGAGGCGTAAAGGGCAAAAGACCGCTCTCGGATGCCCAGTCTAACTGGGCTGCATCGTTGTTCATTCAGTTTAGGAATTTTCATGTCTTCAGTGGTGCATTCAAAATCTAACTCTGCAGTGAATTCTTTTACTGAGTTGGAGTTGGCCTAGTAAACAGAGTGGTAATTATCAGTTACTTCAGTAAAGAGATTCTTCCTCAGGACACTTCATTGCAGGAAGGTGCTATTTGTAAGGGACTTTGTTCTATTCCATGTTACAGCCATCAACCTGGAAGTCACTTTGAGGGCCCACGTTGGTTGAAGCCTCTGTAATTTCCCACATGGGACACTTTCTTAGAGGCATGTTCCTCTTGCCCCTCTTCCCAGCAGGTGAGGATTTACCTTTTCCACCTGGTGTGCCTTCCACTGCGAGTGGCACTCACTGCCTGTGTTTGTCCCAACTGCTCACCTGCATGTGCTGTCTGCATAGCCAGCCCCAGAGAGTGCCTGGGCCATGTCTGCACGCAAGGCTCAGCACACAGGCCTGCTCGGAACACGTCTGTAATGCTGAGAATGATGAAAAGACATCCAGTTAATCAAATTAAAGAAAAAAATAGGTAACTTAAAAACGTTTGCCAGTGTGCTGGGCAGTGGAAATTAAGTTATTCATACTCTTCACAGTCTTTTCCAAATCCATTGGGCGTTGGTTTTGCGGCAGTCTTGAGAGGTGTGGTGAACTGTTAGTATGTACTTTGCTATCTAGTGACATTTGTATTGCACTAGTTGACTTACTGCTGAGAGAAGGGGGTGGAACTGTGGTTATGTTTGGAAGGGTGCAAAAGACAAAGTGACATGAAACTACCAGTAACTTAGTTTTTCCTGCTGTAAAACAGAATATTTTTATCTTAGTCTAAAGAACCAAACATTACTTAGAGAAAACATGATGTTAATGAAAACCCTGAGAAAACCCTGAACGCCTAAGCCCTGTAGGGTGCAGCTACAGGGAGCAGGCTGGTTTTCCATCCCAAATCAGGCTCCCCCTGGGAAGCCACCTCTGAAAATATCACCCACGTATTTCCAAAAGGGAGACTAGCCTGAAGCCTACTAAGCAGTGTGAGGCCTGGGGACATCCATGGTGGGCCCAGTGTTGACCACTGGTAGGAAGGGAGGGGGCATGGGCCAGATGGAACAACAGGCTTGTGGCTATCATCGCTGACCCTTGTGGGCAGATTTGTGTCCACAGAGGAATGGATGGTGTAAGGGAATTCCCAGAAGGAGTTGACAATGAGGTTGACATGCCTAAGGCAAAGCAAAGTGCAATTTGAAACAATTATGTATTTCAAGGTTGCTGGATTTTACTCCAAGAGAATAAAGTTTATTCTGCACCACTTGCTTACATAACTATTTCCAGTAAGTACTTATAGTTATTTATTACATAAATGCATTGATATTGTTAATCACACTGTACAGTAAGTCTTACTTAGGAAATAAAGACAGTGAGTACATATTACAATATTGCAGCTCCCAACTTTGCTCTGTGGACATCTTGTAGTGTCCCCAGAGATGACTAGGGGTGCACAGTCCTGGGATAGCCACCCTTTATCAGCCATTAGGTGTGTGATTTCACCTGGCCAGGCCGGGCCTCCTCAGCTCTAAAGCCATCCTGAAGTGGATGGAGGAGGGTGTGGTCAGAGTCATCCCCACCTTCTGCTGGACTCTGAGCCGGCCTCAAACCCTTGGCTGTGAGATAGGCTGGGGCCACTGCGGGAGACAAAACCTGAGAGATCTGCATTTTACAAGGACTACCCTTTTTGGTCATGCTCTGGAAGTGTGTGCACAGGCCAATGGGGAAGCCCTGCCCCCTAACCACCCAGAGTCCCCCCTGGAAGCACTTCCCCCCTGGAAATGCACTGTGCAAAGTCTACCCACCCATTTGACATGATTTACCAAAAGTTTCTAAATTTATTGAACCAAGTGCCATCTTTCTTTCCTAAATAACCTGTGAAAACCGAGGAGATTTAAACGTTCGTGCTCCTCTCTGCATGTGAACATAACTGTACTTCCTGTCTCCATGGACTAACCTTACTGGTCAGACTTAAAGGGAAGTCACTAGCATTTGATTTGCTTGATCAGAAATCCATTATCCTTAGGAAATAGGTCCCGTTTCAGTGGCATTAGACTGCTGTACAGTGTGGACGTTGCTCTCATTGTGTTTAGTTAGCCTTGTTTACCCCTAAGGCCCCTGCACCAGCTACTCAATAAAACATTCTTGAGGACAAATACTAGTCAACCTGGGGAAGAAGCTGCCTTCCAGGAGGGTGTTGTGGGGCAGACTGGTCAGGCGAGTGGCTGTGAAGGACCTTTGGATACAAAAATGGAGCAATGACCCATGACTGTGCTGCTCAGCAAGGAGATGCTAATGACTGAGGTGCCCTGGAGTCCAGCTGATATTCCATCCCATGGGCTGAGCTCTGCATCCTTTTCTCTGGCCCCACATCAATGGCACCTCTCTTGTCAGCTCCCTCTCCATCTGCCTGCTTTCCTTTTCTTCTTTTTTAAAAAAATAATGTTTTGGACATCTTGTCCTTTAACCAAGGAAGCCCAGGGGTAGCTGTTTTCACCTGACCCCTGGGCGTTGCCTCTGTTGGAGCCTCTGGTGCTCAGATCAGGGCCAGACGCATCGCTGGCCAGGCCTGGCTGCCAATCCATAATGTTCCCAGCCATGATTAATCTGATAAATAATAAATATATCAATCTAGTCTTTTAGACAAGGACAAATTCTTAGCAGCAGGGAGGCACATGGCCTCCTTTACAGCTGCCTGTAGTGCTGGGATTAATTATTTAATGCTTAATTCTTCGGGAAATGAGAAAGTTTTGATTAATGCTGTCCAGTGTCGTTTCTGGCTTGTTTGATATGTGTCAGATAATTTTTCCTCACAGTCACTCTGAAGAAGCCAGAGGCTACTGTCATGGGGATCAGACACCGAGTTTCCAGAGATTAATTGAAGTGAAAATTTAGAGAAAAGCACCCAAAGCGCTTGCCTGAGATAACCTTTCTCGGGCTAAGTGTAGCTGCATCCAGGGGGGTCCGCTGCACTGTGTCCTTATGTAAAACACGTATTTTCAATGTTGAGAAAAACCATATTTGGTTTCCAGTTGACTTTCAAAAGCTGGCTTTCAGGTTGGCAGGATTAAATCCTTGCCTGCAGGCATTTCATATGTAACCTGTCCCTGAAAATGGGTGGGTGTCTAAAGTCTAGATTTCTTCATAATTGGAGCTCAGTGCTTCTAGTGAATTTGGACCCACAATTCTCTGAAGGGTGTTTAGACCAGGCCCAAAGCATATTCTGGGGCTCCCTTTACTGCAGCAAAGAACTTCCTGGTCTCTTTATCTGCTCTGCACATTCTTGTTTCCCAGAATTCCAAATCAAAAACAAGATAGAGCAAACCTGATTTCTTAACACCCCTATTGACCTCCATTCTGAACATGTCCATGTCCACCTGATCTGGAATCCCGTCTTTATCATTTCTCTTCTATTTCAATCTAGTGATTAGAAAAATGAGAGGGAGCTTGCCAGGATGGGAAGGAGGAAGTACAGTGAGACTTAAAGATGAAGTCCAGGATTCAGGCTGTGCGACTTCTTCAGGACCTGCCACTCACAGGCTACACACCAGTCTGGGTTCATTCCCAAGGCAAGTTTTCCTCATTCTTTAAATGTAAGTTTTTTTTAAAACTCCCCCACTCTGACTGGTGAGGGTGAGGACCATTCTAGTGTCTGAGTGCTCTGAGCCCTTCCTTGGACTCCTCAGTCTCACACAGCAGTGCCCTATTTGCTCCTGGATCTTTGGCCCTGCCTTTACCAGGGACTTATAGCTAAGAACTCACTGAGGCACTAGCCTTCATGCATGTGCCCTATAGACACATGGCTGAACATGTGATCGTGATGCAATTGCGACATAATGGAGAGTGATCGTGCCAGTCCTGAGCTCTTCCAGATGTTACCTTTGAAAAGATGGGGAGTCGACAACATGGATGTGTTTACCTGGGCAAAAGGTATGTTTCATTTGGATCAAATTCTTCAGTCACTGTAGTCGTCTCTTGGCCAATTCTGAAAAGGGAGGGCACATACAGTTTAATCAGTCTGCATCAAAACTGAATCTGAAGTTTGAGCTCAAACTCCCAAAACCAAAGCCTTGCATAATGATGAAGTGGCAGGGTGGGAGATGGCAGATAGGAGGCATGACAGTTGCTGATGCTGGAAGGGAAAGACTTCATACCATGATCACCTGGAAGAGAATCACATGTAAGGTACAGAAAAGCCACAAAAATAGAACAGTTCATGTATTTGGCATGGTGGTCCATTTTTGATGGGAGGAAGTCTTTAAGTTGTATTGGGTGATTGAAAATACTGCTGGTCCAATGAGCAATGCATGTACATGTTAGCAGGCTGCCAATGAAGGAATGGTTTCTGGGCTGGAAAAGAGAGCTGAGCATCTGTCGCTCATGCCCGTCCCACAGGCAAATGCCCATGGCACAGCCTCCTGTGCACACCCATCTTACAAGTACTTCTGCTCACATTGTCTTCTATCTGCTCAGTGCTGGGTAACACTCACCCATGTCACAGATGAAGAACTTCGACTTAAGTTCGGGTGAACTTTCCAAGTTTAGGAAGTGGAATGTGAGCCTGGATTTTTGGCTCTGAATCTGGCGTCATTTCCAGTCCCTAGAGGAGCGAGATCAGCTGGACCTGCCAAAGAGCTATTTGGGCCTGAGAGTTGGTTACTGCCAGTTACTTTTCACTTCACAAGCACTTGGAAATTTGATCAAAATGTAGGTCTTCTCTCCAAAGAAATGCACACACCTGCAGCTTGCTTTTTATACTTTGTGTATAGGTTGCGCAGAAAAGATGAAGCTCCTGGAGTATGGGCACAGGGGACAGAGTAGACAACTTACAGCTGGAGCTGTCTGTGTGTGCCCTGGGGGGCCCTGGCCCTACTTGCGTGTCCAGGGGCAGAGGAAGTGGGATGACTGGTCTTTTGTGATTGTGTTAGACTCTTCCTGCCCATTTGCTTAAGGGCCCCTTTCCACACTCTTTCTTTCTCCAGGTGTTCTCAGATCACTGAGCACAAAGAGGGTCAGCAGCTCAGGCCTGGAGTCACTTGCACTCTTATCCTGGCTGGGCCACATGGGCTGAGCTGTATGTTCCTTAGCTCTCGAGGCTCTGGCCAGATCCTCCTTTCCTCCTGAGTGAGGCCACCTGGTCCAGGTGGAGGCTCCACCTGGCTGAGTGTCTGAGGCAGACACTCAGTAGTGCTCAGCAGTCAGTGACTGTCCCGTGTGCGTCATCAGACTTGCATGTCCATCACCTGGGGGGCACTGAGATGAGTCAGACCCGCATATGTAGATTCAACATGAGGATGAGGCGTCTTAACCAGGGATGACTCATGGTGCCTGACATGTCCCACATTTCACAGCACAGTCATCGCCCTCCACTTTCGCATGTGTGCATCCCATGCACAGTCCTGACTGTGGAGTCAGAGGTGCCTTAGCTCCTCCGTCTAAGCCCTGGGACCCAGAAGAAGGCCCTCTGGGGGGACAGAGCCCAAACCTGTGGGAGGTGCCTTGCCCACCCCCAAAGCCTCCTTGAAAGGGGATTTGTTTAGGGAATTTGTATTTTCTGCTGCTTTCTTCTGAAACCTATTTGCATTTTAAATAATTAAAACATTAAAACTGAAAAATTTATAAATGAGAGCTGCTGAGAGAATACTTCCTGGCAGACAATGGAAAAGAAATTATTGCCCTGCTAGGTTCACTTTAATGTCCTATCTGTCACTCTCCCGAGGTGCAGCACTGCCATGGCCTGGACCGTGCAGCCCATGGTGTGCACATGACAGTACCCAGACACATGCCCAACACACACAGACACACAACAGTACACAGACAAAGAACAACACAATAACCTACACAACGCATTAAAATAGCAAAGACCATACTTTCAGAAATCATTTCTATAGTTTGTTAAAACAGCAGACAGGCACACAACAGCAGACAGACACATACACACACATAACGAAGGATGTTCCCAATCTGGGAACATGCCAAGACACATGTAACGGCAGCAAACTCATATGTCCACACATACACATAAGCACACAGAACCACACAGTCCCCATTTTCTTCCTTCACACACATGTCCCCTGTGACCTCTCTCCACTCACCACTTAAGTACTCTATTTGGGGAGGACTTGATCTCATTATGTAACTAACTCAAACAGAATCTCATCAGGTTTCAATAACTGCTATGCCCCCCCCCCCCCGCCACCCCATTTACTTTTCCATTGAAAGTTCACTTGGGGGAGATGAGGGTGGCAGGGCCGTGGGAGTGACAGGCGCTTGGTCCAGTGCGGCTTTGCCTGCTTGTAACAAGCGTCGGGACATCAGAAGCCACAAAAGCCGGCTTGGCCACATCATCAATCACGGCGCTGACAGTGGCCTTCAGTTTGTTTGTTCCACTCTGCATAATAAGTGATTGGATCAGGTTTAATTAGATATTGGGTAATCAATCATTGCCAACAAGGCACCTCAGCTTGGGATCTAGATCCTGCAAGGGGAAGGGAAAAAATGCAAGCCAGCCAATCTCATCTGGTGTGTGAGTCTCCAGTACAGGCACACACGCCGTGGTGTGTGACCGAGAGGATGGAGACGTCTGCAGGACGTGCAGGGGAGAGCGGTTCACAACTGGGCTGCCGTTCCCAGACAGCGCCTGGGTGACATTTTACTTTCGCTGCATAATTACTTTTCAATATAATATAATATGCAGACCTCAGGGAGGAAGGAAAAAGCAATTAAATTAGGCAGAAGCTCTTCCTCCTGCTGCCGTGCCCAGAAGTGACCAGAAGCTGTCGTTCAATGCAGACCCTCTTAGGGTGGAGGGCTGACACCAAGTAGGCGATGGTGCCTTTGGGCACTGATACCCAGTGTGGAAGCCTCAGGAGATTTGGGTTTGTCTCAATATCACCAGCCGGAATTTCTCCACAGCTCAGTCCGCCCATGGAGATCTCTGACCTGAACTGTGGGTGACTTATTTATTTATTTTAAAAGCTACATTGAACCTCACAGGTAGAAGTAAGAGGGAGTATCAGCACATTCATTATTTGTATGTCAAAGGTTATGTCAATTCCCATATGAATCCAATTAGACACAAAGGCAATCAAGTCTATTATGAACCTGGGGACTCTGAGTGATCATTGAGGGTCAGCAGGCAGACCCCTGTGGAGCCTTGCTGAGCACCATGCCTGTTGCACTTCTAGTAACTTCTTTGTGTTAGAAAATGGAAATGTCCATCCTGATTCTGATTCCTGCTGCACAAGAGGAATGAACTCCTCCAGCTCGGGGATAACAGCCCCCTGACATTTCTTGAGCATAAAGTAGAGAAGCAACTTTCTCCTCCTCCTGTTCTTCCCACACAGTGGGGAGGTTTCTTCATACACTGTACAGCACCCATCCACTCACCCAGAAAGAGGACAGGTGTGGGCATATCAGGTGAACCAACAATTCTGTGATTTGGTGGAACTTTATGAGTGGATGAATGGATGCATGGGTGATGGAGAGATTGATGCATGAATGGATAGATAGGTGGGTATATTTACATGTGTGGGTAGGTGAATGAATAAATGGTGGGGGATGGATGAATAAATGGTGGGGGATGGATGGCTGGGTAGCTGGACGAGAGATGAATGGCTGTATAGGTGGGTGGGTGGATGGATAGATGGATGGGTGGGTAGATAGATGAGTGGATGTGCTGGTCAAGTTTTGTTTCACTGTCCTTCCTGTTGTGTCAGGTTTTATTTATCGATGGGGTGATGCTCCTGAAAAGAGAGGGCCCATGAATAATGGGGTATCCATGAGGGTAGTGTGCCACCACACACCCAGGTACACGAGTTTCTTTCTCATTTATAGGAACAGGAGAAACAGGCCCTTTGGATTAAGTAGTCAATTGCAATATAATTTTAAAATACTATCTCTTCTAACCATTGTACAGAAAAAGAAAATTGGATGTGTCCATTGGGCAGTAAATAACACCAACAGATACACTGCGTAGTCTAAGAATACAGGATCCAAGAACTCTCAGGGCAGGTCAGCCAATCACCAGTTTTGGGGTTCATCAATAGAGCCCCTCCATTCTTCCTGAGGGGTCCTGGGCTCTTGTCTCTGAATGGTCATGCCTTTGTCTTTACTAGTTAAGATGTTTGGAGAAGTGTTTCATGTAGTATGGGGAGGATAGCCTCCTTCCATTCTGTGCAGAGCAGGGGTGCACGTGGAATGTGGGTAGGGTGCACATGGGAGTGAGGGGATCATGGGGTGTGAGTGACATGTGTGGGTTACCTGGGGAATGTGGGGTATGTGTGGAAAGCATGGTGTGTGTGGCTTGGCTGCTCTTCCTTGAGGGGTGCTGGGTTGAGTGGGTCAGGTGCCAGCAGGAGCCTGGTGAGACTCGTTCCCTAACCTAGAAGTGTGGGTTTAGGATGGCTGGGCACTAGCTGCAGTAAGGGGTGAGGACAGAAGGAAGCAGAGTAGCCGCCTGCCCTCCTTGGGCAATGTGGGGAGCAGGCAGGGCCTGGTGGATGGTGCGAGTGGCCTTGTGAATGACAATTGCCACCTTGATGGTACAGTCTGTCCCATAAGAGTAGAGGGTGTACCTCTGTCATACCATGTCCTTGACTGGAACACTCCTTCTACCAGGCATGTCTCCTCTGGACACACTTGAGTGTTAACATTAAATAAGTAAGTAGTCCTAACTGACCGTCTCTGTTGCTCCCAGCCTCCATTTACTTGCCTTTTGTGTTCCTCCTTGGCCATGTGGGTGCAGGATTTTCCCATCTGTCTTTAAAGCCCCCCTCCCCTAATCCCACACCAGCCTTGCAGCCATTCTCTATTTTCAAGGGCTGAATGTCTCCTTCCCCCTCTGCAGTAATGACAAAGAAACAGAAGACCAAGGAAATTTCCCAGATTTTCCAGGGAATTATACAATCCCAGTGCATGTGCTGTTTTACAATCCTTGACATGTCTTTCATTTCTTTTTTTCCTTTCTTTCTTTCTTCTTTTTTTTAAACAAGAAAAGACAGAGTGTATATAAGGTGAGAGGGGAAGGAACAAGCAGCCATGGCTCCCGCCTTGACTTTGTGGGGAAGACAGGCCTTCAAGGTCCTTCGGAAGCAACCCCCTTGTGTTGATCTCATTTACTCCAAAATCTCTGTTCACAGGACCTGACCCCCTGTAGGTGAGATAACACTCCATTTGTTAAGGGAAAGAGCCCAAAATTGGAGTGTCACAGAGATTAAATGAAGATTGAGAAAGTCTGCAGTTTAGGACAAAAGAACCTTTGGGAACCAGGACAGGGAACAGAGCTGCTTGTTTACCTGTGTGATCACTGCTCAGTGGCGTAAAAGGCCAGACTTAGAAGTCGAAGGGTTTCTGGCACTCGCGCCACATTCACTCACACACAAGATGCAGACAGTGTCAGAAGAGGACTTCTCAGTAACTTATTCTTTTAGAGATTTGCCTGGTCCCACAGGAGAGGGTGTGGGATGGAGGGCATGACAGCCCTGAGCCTTGGTAGAGCTGAGGCTGGAGGGTGTGATGGAAGGGGAAGATCCTGTTCCAAGACAGAGTAGCCTAAAGCTTCCATCTCAGTGCCAGGCAGACTCAGAGGATATGAGATGGACCCAGATGAGGAGAGCAAAGTGAGGAGTGTCCAGAGAGCGCAACGCATACACTACCATTAGGAAACCCACCCCATTTGCCCTTGAGCAGCAGTCCCTGGAACCAGGCAGGAGCCCAGGAGACAAGTCTCCCATTGAGTGAGAGGGCAGCAAGGACAAGTTCAACTTATGTGGGAACAGAAATAGGGGGCCCAGGCTCAGAACACAGGCATCTCAGCACAAAGACAGGCAAGGGCTAGTCTGAGGCTCTGGGAACCAGCTGGGTCTCAGCCACCCAGAGCAGGTTGACACTCAGCCTGCCGGTGCCAGCACCTATTGAGGTACCACATGGAGCCTGGTCCAAAGAGAGATGGAATTACATGTCATTATATGCACTGAAAGACACAGAGCAAAGCTTCTGGCTCCTTGGCAGGTCTTTGGCAGATGTCTCAGTCAAGAGGGTAGAGTGCTCTTTCCTGCTTTGTACCAGGCCACACGTGGCATTGGCATGTCATGGACCCCAGCACCCCCAGTGTGGGCAGATCCATCAAGTCCCAGTGGGAGACAGTGATACCTGAGGGGTGAGGACCAGGTGACTGGAGATAGAGCCATTGAGGGTGGAGGTTTCCAAGCAAAGGGACAAACTCACAGAGATAGAAGAGGGAAGCTCATGCATTCAATGGAGGCAGCAGTGGCTACAGAATGTAGGTCTATCTCTAGAGGGTCCCAGATCAGCTGCTTGGACCTGGGGTGAGCTGCTGCAGGAGATCCTCAGCATTCCCACTTGCCTGGAGAGTCTGGAGCCCTACACTGTCAGGTGGGTTCAAGCATCAGATAACTGTGATTCTACCTGTGCTAATGACACAAAGGCAGTCATGAGGCCATGCTAGGAACTCATCAAGGACAAAAATCAGTCATAGAACCAGCTTTACAAAGCTTGTGAGGTTTTTTTTTTTTTTTCAGAGGTGGCTGTGTCATTGTGGTAGGTGTCAGCAGCACAGGAAAGTATCCCTGGCACTTGCTGCCATCTCTGTAACATCTGCCCCTATTATCTGCCCCTCTCCTGAGTGATCATGGAGGAGAGTCAGAAGTGCAGCAATCTGCTCCAGTCCTTCATAGGCTACCCAGTAGGAACTGATGGGTCCTGGGCACCCTATTGGAGAGTGAACTACACATAGCGCGGGAGCTTTGAGCTCTGCATCCACTAGGGCCAGAGAGGGCTTGATGGAGTGTTTACCATTCCTCATCTTTGCCTTCAGTTGAAGTTTTTCAAGATGGTACAGGCTCATGTGCAACTCAAATTGGTATGTCTGGGGGATCCTGCCTTCCTCCAACTCTTTGCTCAAGGAAGCCCCTTCCCCTACACAGGAGCCATCTGAGTGGGGCCTGGCTCCAGGATGGAGCTGTGTCAGATTGGTGTCATTGCACACAGCGCTCTTTCCATCAGGGACTGGTGAATCTCTGGCTCTTGGTGGCAGAATGGATGTTTTGTTGCAGCCTGGGTCAGGGAGCAAACCAGAATCTAAAGCATCCAATTTGTCTACTGAGCCAGTTCTAGTTTATGTCAAAAATGTTTTGACCTGGGCTCAAAAGTTAATTTTCAAAAGTTTAAACTGATAATGACCTTAATCTTAATAATGTCTCTTTTTATGTCAGAGGTGATGGGACACCAACAAGTGGTGCTGTCTGGGGAAGGTGGGTAGGACTCTGGCATCCAGGGTCTCTGATCTAGGGTAGCTTGGGGACAATAAACTTCATCACCTGAAAGGATGCTATCATTCATCTGTGACCCTCCCTCCTCAGGCAGATATAGGTCAAAAGAGTTCAAGTCCTAACATGGCCAAAAGGGAGACCCAGTTCATGCTTTTTATCTGAAGACCTCCATTATCCTTATTATTCTTTTAAACACATGACTTGGTGAAATAGATGCCACTGAGTAGTTTCATGCATAGAAACAATGCATGCCTATGCACCCTCTGTATTGTGATGATTAATTCTATGTGTTTATTGGTTTGGTTAAGAGACCTCCAGATAGTCAGTAAACTCTGATTTTTGGGGGCATCTGTGAGGATGTTTCTGGCAGAGACCAACATTTGAATCAGTGGACTGCATCAAGCAGTGCCCCCTCTCCTGTGTGGGTAGCCCTCACTCAATTTGTTAGGGTCTGAAAAGAACAAAAAGGCAGAAGGGCTGGGTTTACCCTCTGCCAGGAACCCACTTTGGTGCTGTACACAGAACCTGTTCAGACCCCACTGGCGTTACATGCACTCCTGTGTGTGCATACATGTGCCTGTGTATATGCTTAGTTCTATGCGATTCTGTCATACGTGTAGGTTCCCATCAGCACCAACACAGTCAGGACACAAAACCCAGCCTCACAAGGATTTCTGGAGCAACTGTCACCAGAGCCTTCCCTTCCCGCTCCCAGTCCCTAGGAGCCACTAATGTCGTTGCTATCTTTATATTTCATCATTTTAAGCATGCTATATAAATGGAATCCTGCAGCCCTGCGGTGTAAAGAGTTGTACACCTTGAACTCCCTGAGGTGTCCTACCTTGAAAGCCTCTGGAAAGACATCCCTCCCTCCTGGGCTCATTGTTTGGTGAACCTCATGGTTTGGTGATAAATAACCACGTGTCTGGGAAGACTGTGGGATGGTACCACAGAGAAAAAGTGACTTCGGAGACCCTTTACAGCCCCCATTCAAGCATCTGTCATAGACCAATGAATTGGGAATCCAACTGGATGGATCCACAGATGGGTCTACAAACACAGGCCCAGGACTGGACCCACAACATGAACCTGCAAATGTGTTATTTTCCTCTTAAAATACAGGTTTCTGTGAAGGAGCAGGGCCTGGAGGGCAAGTGGGCAGAAGCCTGCCTTTTCTCCTCTGGACCTGGGGCGTCAGGAGGGGCAGGGCATGCAGCGTGGCTGCCAGCCAGTGTTTGATCAGGGATGAAATACGCTGAGGTGACAACATCTTGCTCTCCCTGCTTTTCAGGGACAGTCATTAAAAATGAAGCAGGGCACGAAGAGGCCCAGAAGGCCCTGGCTCTCTCCAGATACAAGAGAGGGACACGTTCACAACATGTCACGAGCAATATCCATTTGTGTTTACTCTTCAAACCTGCTGAGTTGCCTCCTGGCCAGAGCCAAGGACTCTTTGCCAAAGACAATCAAGTGGCCTTGGAGAATATCTAGGGTGGGGGTGGGGGCTTAGGGGAAGATTCAGTAAAGACAACTCTCTCCGCTTGTCCAAGGGAAGGGTCTTCATATTAAGGGACCAGGAATCAGTCTGCTCTGGGCACCCATGGAAAAGAAGCTCCAGCCTTGTGTCATGTGTCAGTGACTTCAGGTGAATGTTAGGGATTTTTTTCCATTAATAATATATGGATGTGAGCAGCTTGAGCATGCCAAACAAACTCTCTACATAAAAAGTCAGCTGTCGGAATGAGGCACACCGTCTGGCAAAGTGCACTCAGGTAGAACGTGTCTCCGGAGTTTCCCTGCCAGCCAGGCTGCTCTGACGGAAGGGCTGGCTCTACTGGTGGGTCTCATGAATGTTGATTAGGGACCATTTCTGCCAGCTTGCAGAAACAGCAGCTGTGGGCCCCAGCACTGGAATCAGCTTTCCAAGGAGATTGTGAGAGGGTGTTTGTAGGACTGTCTGCTGCAGCATTGGCTTTGGAAGCCGGGCCAGGGCCCAGAGCAAGCAGTATGACCTGCCTGCCTCCAGAGTAGCCCCCTTCACTTACATCTTTTTTCATTCCTCTCCTGGAAGAGGAGAAATCATCATCTTATATCCAATGTATTCCTTGCTCAGTTTTTCCAAATAGTAAGACAGGTTTGCCAAACCTTCCAAGTGCAGCCTCAGAAAGCTGCTTGCTGCAGCTGGAAGCTTACTTCTAGAAGTTCTACTTGGGGCAGTAGGATGTTCACCCTTCCCTAGGCACCTGCCCTTGGGTACCAAACCAAGCTGGAGTGCTGATAACATGTGGCGAGGCTGGTCCATGTTTTTCTTTCTGGTCCTTAAACACTCAAAAGAAGAGCATAGGGCAACTTTGGAATCTGGAATAACTTATACTTCTGGCTCTCACATCACAATCACTTGTGAATTCTAATAAAATTCACGGCATAAATTCATGTTGGTCTGCCATCCATGGGCATTGATTAAAGGAGAGAAGAAAGCATTGGGGTCTGCCCTACATGTGGAATAAGAAAGAAATATGGTGACAAGAAGGAAGGCGATCCTGTGACATGATCTGGGAATGATTTTACGTGACTCTCTTGACAATGGGATATTCCCAGATTCAGCATAGACAGCCCTCTGGACTGATCTCTCTGAAGCTCATTAGGACCTTGGGCCCTTCACGTGTCCCTTGCCCTGACACACTTGGGTATTTCCTGTCAGGCTACCTGAGTGCTGTTGGAACACCTGATGTTTGGGAACCCTGATTCAGCTCCAAAGTGCATTTTACAGGTGACAAACTGGTACTAGTGTACCTACTGGTACACGCATCTTAGAGGGGACCAGGGTTTCCATCCAGGATAAGGAAGTTCAATCCCACAGTAGAGACAATGAGGTATACCAGCTCAGTTACACAAATGATGAAGCTCCAAAGGCTGAAGTGGGAAAATATCCATCTCACATCTCCAAATCCCCAAATTCTGGGCCCCTTTATGTTCTTCACCCTTGCTTTCTTTTCTTTTGTTTTAGAATGGGTAAGTGCAGGGGATTAAGAAGAAAGAGTGCTCTGCACACTTCCCATTCTGCAGACCCAAAGGCATTTCTTGTATCTGTGCCCAGGGAGCTGCCCCCCAGATTGGAGTCCCATGTGGAGGCTCACTGTCTAAAGGAGAGATGGGACAATGGCCTCTGTACCTTGGCTCCCCTCTAACCTGGTGGTGTGTGTGCCCACTACTAGCCCTTCTCTCTGTGCAGGTGCTTCTGCACCATCAAACAAAGAGGAGTGCATCAGCACATGCCAGCACATGACTTCACTCTATGAGGCAGCTCTTCTGGAGCCGCATGATTTTTCTCTGGATTAATGGCATACTTTGTGCTAGAGCTGGATGCTGAGAGTACTAGCGCTTGAAAGGAAAGGACCTCCACCCTCCCCGACAGGTGAGACAGAGGGCTGTTGCTTGCCCATTCTCTTCTGATACCTACCAGTCAGAAAGCTGGCCAGGTGGTACAGTCAGTTCTGAATCTTAAAGACAGTCTGCACTGCTTCTGAAAGCTGGCAGGCCCTGGCTGTCTGAGAAATGGAGGAATGTGCTGTAAAAGTCACAGTAGATTCGTGGGTGTGAACTTCCTGCTGGGAAGGCTGTGAATTGTGTTCTCAATGTGGACTGTAAGCTGGAAGCCTTAAGGCCTTCATCGTTGGAGGCCACTGGCCTATTCACTACACGCATTTGACACAGTTGAGAGAACGGGGAGCTGCAACTCTCTGACCTGGGTGGCTGGCCCTTAGCAACTCAGCAAGAAAGTCTCCCTGGAGTGCAGGCCTGTCTGAACCGAGGTCCACTCTGCGTGTGTGAGGCTGCCTCCATCCTGGTGTGAGCAAACTTGCCTTGTTCAAGGAAGAGTCCCAAACATAGGAGGCCTTGCATGTGGGCTGGTGCATTTGTCTGTGAAGTTTGCTATTAAGATTCGGTAGCCATGAATAAATGGAATTTAACCTCATTTCACATGTTCTGTCCAGCTGCAGTGACCTCTGGGGCATCCACTGTGGTGACAGGTCTACAAGGCAAAAGCTGCAGAGCATTGGGGATTGGGAGTGCAGTCTGCCCTCACCAACCTGGGAGGGGAAACAAGAGTGTCAGGTTTTCCAGACTGAGAAGTGAGGCCCTAAGCCCCTTTTATGGCTAGTTAGAATGGCTCATTTACTGTACCTATTTTAAACCAAACCTTTCAGGAATAGGTCCAAGATTGGGGCAGGGTAGGGAAAGATGTAGGTTAAAAGGTGTTGAATGGGCGTTCCAGAAAATGGGAAGGACAAGGAAGGTTACACAGCAGGATGGAGAGGAGGGGTAACTATTTCACCTCGATCCAATGGTATTAAGCAAATTCCAGCAAGTAGGAAAATATGTCCACAGAATATTTTTATTTGTGTTATTATAAGTACTTTTTGAATTACTGACTTTTAAAAAACTTATTAATGAAGGAAATTAAAATTTGTTGATTCCTCTTGATGCCTCTGCTCTGGTACTGGTTTTTATCCACTGAGGCTGTGTTCAGATAAACCTCCAGTGGCAAGCTTGCTGTCATTTCCTGCCAGAGTGATCTTCATGCACAAACACACTCAGACATGCTCCCACCAGAACATAAGTGAGGAAACCAACACTCAAAAAGGCTTATTCTTTTGATTTCTTTATGAGAGAAACAGCAAGAATCATGGTCTATGGCTTCATTATGAAGGGACAGATACTGGTTTATTTTGTGTGCAAGTAGCTGGACCTTAAATGTCAACAAAAATGCATCCTATGATACTCTCAAGATGTTTTACATGAAATATTAGAGTGTCTATTTTGTATTTAAAGTAGGCAGCTCCTCATATTTGTCTACCACAGGTATTATTTATTGTGTGTGTGCCATTTCTATGCTGTGCTTGGATCTACCACATGTCTTTCAAAATAAGATACTTAGAATATTTAGGTGAAGACTCAATAAAAGAAATGACTTACAAATCATTCTTTAGGAAAAAAAAGCATTTTTGAACCATGTCACTAACTGAAATGCCATTTCATTTATATGGTAATATTTTAAGGCTGGCCTTTCATGTACTACCTTTGCTAGGCCATGCTACCTAAATCCATTTTCAATCAGTGTTTCATCTTGCAGGTGCAATAGTTCAAGGTAGTACCCCTACCACCCTTGGCCAGCCAACACTCCAGGAATAAGGTTCCACAGTCCATCGCAAGCATTCAACAAAATGAAAAGGCTTAGGCAAGTTATAAGACCAGAGTATTGTCTGGAACTTAATAAACTTATGTCAACGACAAGATAAAACTGTGAAGATAAAGTCTGAGAAAGGCTGTGTTACCAGCAAAGACTCTCCCATGGCAAATTCAAAGAGTGGAAGTTTGTGGAACCTTTATTTACCAAATCAGAGCTGTATGTGCGTGGATGACTATAGCCAGAGCCAATGGACTGGGCTTTGATTTCGGATTTTCCCAACTCCCTCCATGCATCCAGCTTCCTCGTGCAGCCCCAAGTTGTCTGGGGCACCTATTGCAAGGTCAACTGTGGAGCGCTCCCTAAGCAGGGTCCTGGCCTGAATGCCTACCACCTTCTCCTCATCTGTCAGAGCATGGCTCCACACTAGTTATCAGCCAGCTGGAGAGAGAACTCTCCAGAACAGAGATAGCTCAGCTCCAGAAATAGCTCAGAACTTTGTGAGCTATTTCCTCTAAGTGCTGCATCTCATCTGTTACAGAGAAATTATTCTGCAGCTTGTTACAAAATGGCAGGGAGGACTTTATATACAACTATTGCAATAGACAAGATAGATTAAATTCAACTTTGAATAAAACAGGGAGCAGTGGAGGTTTACAGGGAGGGCAGAGGGTGAAGGAGAGGATGGAAAATTATCAAGTGAGACTGGATTGAAGGTCAGGGGTGGAGAAAGAGGAGCTTGATTGCACATCAAGGGGAAGGGCATTCTCCATTAACTGGCTTATCAGGTTTCTTTGCTAAAACTGGGCTCAGGGACCTGACAAATTTGGTCAAAAGAATCCTTGTTCATTGGTTAGGGTGTATGTACATCAAAGAGATTTTACATTTTAAACTCAACAGTCTCATAAGGATCAATAACACCATCTTTCACTGCAAGGATGATGAGTTCTATAATCACCAAACCACAGGTAGGCTTGCACATGCTGAGAACTCTCAGGAAGGATCATTCTGGATCAGGGGGCTTCCCGATTCTGCCTTCTGTCAATACCACTCAGCCAACTGGACAGGCTCTGTCCCCTTGAACCACATATAGGGTCAACACAGATAACAAATTGTCCATTTCCCTGTGATTAGTTTGTATGTCAGAAGCAGGAAATTCTGAAAAGACAAGAAGTCCAAACTTTTGTCAGAACAGGGTTGAGAATAGCCCTCAAAGAGCAGTGAGAGACTGGCCATGTATGGGAACACTGATAGGCACATTGTATTCTAAATGCGCAGGTCCGACTACATGCAATCTTATAGAAGTATACACATTTGGAGGTTCTAAAAAATATTGTGAACACATTTCTGTGTGTGTGTGTAGATATGTGTCTCCTTACGCCCCCCTGCATGCATGGTTTTGCATGTGCTAGGCCCTCTCACCTCCAGCCTTCTCCCGAGTCTCTGAAGCAATTTTGCTGTGTTTTCTTGTGACCATGAGGTGCTCACTGTGGATAAACTGCATGAGCAGAGCTTCCCATACTCTGTCACTCAATCGTTGTCACAGCACCTGGTGCTGCTGCATAAATCGTCACATGTCCCGGTCCTTGTGTGTCCCAGGAATGGAGTCTCCAGAATAAGGTTACTGGGTCAGAGGTGTGCTTTCTTCATAGCAATAGATGTTGCCACATGTCACTTACCAAAAGGGCTCAAGAACCTCACATTTTCCACCAGCAGTGCATTCTGGTCATTTCTCAAAATAACTACATGGAAGACGTAATCTTTATCCATTAGGAACAGGTCTCAAAGAGGATAACTTATTGAGGGTAACATAGTGTTGTATGGAAAGTTCGCTCACATTGGAGCCATTTGTTTATTTGCAAAATGTTTGTAGTCCATGTTTGTCCCTGTCTCCAGACCTTTTCCTCTTCTACAGTCCCCTTGCCTCTTCCCTCCCCTTCCCCTCCTCTCTGTCTCCCCTCCCCTTCTCTAAACAGGGACCCTCTTTATTTCTATCTTCTTTCCCTCCAGGGTGAAGCTCTGTTCCTTTTACTGCAAAGTCCCCTCCTGTCCTGCCCTCATCCCCTTTCCCATAACTAGTCCTAAAATGGGGTTGAAGCATCCAGGATTACATAAACCTATAGAGTGACCAATCTTCCTTAGTACAGCTGGAGAGTGGTTTTCATTCTTTATTGAAAGATAAGAACAATAGATTAAAATCCCAACTAAACTGTTTCTAATTGTGTTCAGACTATGTTGACCTTCTTATCTATAGGTGGCAGACCATAGGTTATGCCTCCCCAAATATCTTATGTAGGGTCCCTGGCATGCAAGTGGAGAGCCCTGGGAGTGCGCACATCTTTATTTCACCTTCTGATGTGTAAAGCATGAGATAATAGTCATCCAAGTTGACCCATTTGATTCATGCTTTTCAGAAGGCTCCATAGTAGATTTGAATTTCACCAGAGTAAATCTAGAGTTAGTGGCCCCTGATATTTCCCCTAAATCTGGGGTCCAGTCCCAGACATGCCTGAGAATCAGCGAGAAGCTTTGCTGAAGCCAAGCTGGGCTCGATGACAAAGAGTGATTCAGCCCCTTTAATGCTCATTTTTAATTTGAGAAGTATAGGTGAAGTCCCACATCCCCACATTCATTCCCTTCCAAAAACGGACTGCCATAATTACATGTTAAATATGATTCAAATCTGCAGGGAACCGTGACTCAATAAGCATGAAAAAATTAATGAAAAGCTTAATTATTATAATAATACCATTAAAATCTAATAAGGAAAGAAAAAAGTTGATTTCATTTTATTTTAGCTTGGGCATCTAATATCTTTTCTACCCCTTAGCAGAACTATAATTAATTTAGACTTGGATTTTCCAAAAGCTAAATTATATGCTAGAGTACTTAAAAATATTCAGAGAAGAGGAAATAAGAATATAAAATAAAGCGTATGATATGGTACAGGATGATTGCTGGGCTATCCTATAGAATTCATTTCAAGGGCTGTTATTTTCAGGAGGTCCAATCTTCTCACCACTTTTAATTATTTATGATCTTCTGGCTGCTCCAATTCCCATGTTGGCTCCAGAGCCACAGAGCACATAGGTATTTTAAGCCTCAGGGTATTAATTCAATTGACAACAACGTGGAAGCACTTGGGTGCTCTATGCAGTCAAGAGTCTCCTCTGTCCACTTCTGACCGTGCACCTAACACAAGGAAGCTCTAGCCAAAGCTCCAAAGCCAACAGGCCCCACTTAATTTTCAAACAAAAGAAGTGCATTTCTTTATTCATCAGTTGATTTTGGGGGAAACTAAATGAGAACCTCTTCACATGGCTTGGATACGAACTTGGATTGTGGAGCACAGTAACTGGAAGGTAGAAATGCCAGTCTTTGTCTCTCAGGGCTAATTTAGTTGGAGACTATTTTTTGATATAACAATTTTCTTCTTACATTAATTCATTCTGAAGAGTGTGTCTACTCACCTCCCAGAACCTTCCCCTATTTAAACATGCAAAAAAGCCTTTGGATTCATTTACTCAAGAAACATTTATTGAACACATACTATATGGCAGACTCCATGCTGGTCACTGGGCAGTCAAGTTTAAACAATCATTGGGAGAGTAAAAAGGTAATTAGTTTAATTAACTTAGCAGTGTAGATGCCACGCAAATGGCAGCCAACCAAAAAATGCTCACTCTTTGTTTCCGCTCACTAGAAGGTATCTGACAGATTTACTTTGTTTTTGGTTTTGGTTGTAGCAATAACCACTTGCTAAGTCCTCCCAATTCTATGTCTTGATTCTTGTTGGCTCAACTTTCCCCACAGTCAGTGTGGGGAAACTGGACCCCCACACCACACACCCCTTTGCTGCCAAAGCACCAGAGTTAGTGTGATGGCCTGAGGAAGAGGCACAGGCCTGGCCTTATCCAGGTGGTCTGGGGCAAACCAGCCTAATTTGGTTTGTCTGGTTCTGTGAAGGTTTTAAAACAGAAAGTCCAGCCTCCCTGAAAGCCTGCAGGACCAGATCTCCAGGACACTCGTCACCCTCCTGTAGGGGCAGCAGTGTAGCTCTGTTGGTTCAGGAATTTCCATCACTGCAGGGCTTCCAAGGAAAGTCGTCTCTGCCTGATGTGGCAGCAGTGGCAAGGCCTGGACCTGCCTGGTCAGGAAAGTCACAGGAAATGGTTAGTAAGTCAGACCTAGGGTGTGATGAGATATGATAGTACAGAAATGCCTACTTGAATAGATAACATGGTAAGAATGACCATTGTCAGGCCACCTGGCTTTCAGGGCCATGGCTATAGGAGCAGCTGTGAGCTGGTTTGAACTCTTGTGACAGCACTTTCCTGACCCCAGTCCTGGAGCCCATTCACCACCATACCCAACTCACCCTTTCTAAGAAATCTCTGTGAGTTCCCTGTGTTTTTTGCATTCTGATTGTGCTTTGCATATGCAAGGACCCTCATGGCTTCTCAAATCACAATGCCTTTAGCCCAAAGCAATAAGAGGCAACAAACATTAATTGCTGAAGGCCTCCTGAGTTCTTTACAAAATTGCCCTTAACACTGCAAAACAACTTGACAGCCTTTATGTGATCCAGAGCAACACAGTCAAGCTTTTCTCTGTTTATTGTAACTTTGAAAGCCCTTCTCAATCCTGGCTGCTCATTAATGCAAAAATTTGGAGTAATTGGTAGCATTTTAAGTGACCGATGTCAGGGCCATAGCCCAGCGTCCTAGACAGGGGCCTCCTGAGGCCAGCTGGGGTATTTGTTAAGAGGACTTGGACAAGGTTAACAGGATACCAGGCCTGAGAGTACTGTCCTAGTAAAAGTCACCATGTTTCCTTGTGGGCTTATTAATTAAAAAATAATTCAAACAACACATTTTTCCCACTTTAACATTCTAAATACCTGTATTTCAAATAATGTTTTGCCAAAGATCCTATGCACCTCATATTAATTCTAGAGATCTCAACATTTAAATCTCCTCATATTAAAATCAACCATGCTTTAAAAAATACCCATTTGTAGATATGTATGCATGTGAAAAATATGAGATCTCTCTGGAAAAGGTCCAGCCATCATTAATATAATGAGAATGGTTTGCACGACTTTGATGTAACCTGGCAGCCAAGGAGAGTGGACTGGAATGTGCATGAGTGAACAATGATGACTTCACTGTACTAGTCAGTGGGGGCAGTAGACACTGTTGAGTGAGCATGTGTACTGTGTGGCCACTGCATTTAAAATGAATGAGTGAGTGGGGAATAAGTCTGCATCACATTTTGCACTAAGCTTGAACATCCTTTCACAGAAACTATTCAGAGGAGGCTAATTAAGAAGGCTGCAGCTCCGGGTAACTGGTGATTGGAAGCTTCATCATGACAATATTCCTGCATCACATCTTATGCAGAGTTTTTTGGAAAATATCAAATCACCCTGGTGACTCAGCCCCACTACAGCTCAGATTTGGTGCCCTGCAACTTCTGGCTTTTCCCCAAACTAAAATCATCTTTGAAGGGGCAGAGACTTCAGTCCATCAATGAGATTCAGGAAAATATGATGGGGTAGCTGATAGTGACTGGGAGAACTGTGTGAGGTCCCAAGGTGCCTACTTTGAAGGGGACTGAGGCATCTTTGTCCTATGTACAATGTTTCTTATATCTTCTTCAATAAATGTCTCTATTTTTCATATTACATGGCTGGATACCTTGTGGACAGATCTTGTGTGTGTGTGTGTGTGTGTGTATGTATGCATGCATGTCTATATACACGTGTTCAAAGCTGATTCTTAATGACTGGTCTACCACATCCCATCAATTATTTGAGGGAAGAGTAATGGGAAAACCAAGATATGTTTGGATTCTCGCAAACGACTGTAACATCCGGGGTTTGGAAAAGCACTACAGGCTTGTTTGCCAAGCCCCTCCCCCCACACTCTGAGCATGCGTATCTTACGGGGCTGTGAATTTAGAAATGGTTTACACGTAAGTCATCAGCATGTCTGGTAAAAGCCTTCTCAACTAGTTTCTACATATTTAGCTTTTGAAAAAAGAGGTTGTTATTGAAAAGAAAATGATACCAAACTTCAGCAGACTGAGTGCGGCGTGAGAGAGCAGAGGTCCACAGTTACCTAAGAGACCAGCCCAAAGAGAGAACTTCCAGACATGAATCTTCTCATAGTTTACAGAACGTGGTGATACCTTTGTTAAATGCCTTTAGGAAAAAGAGTCATTCGACTTTTAGAGAGAAACACAAAATAAATGTTGTGCCTTCTTTTTCTTTCAAACCAGATTATCTTGTGAAATAAGCAGTATAATATTACAATTCTCTCTTCCTTTTTAAAAACTATCCCTTTGCCTTTTCACGGAGATAATAGGCAAGAAAAACACTATAAAATGAGAATGGCTTTTTATGGAGTTCAAATGTGTTAGCTGCCGCCCTTGGAACCTGACCAGGGTGAGGTTTCACAGTTTGAGCATTGAGACCTTGTCTTTCACATTTCCCTCCTTCAATCTAGACATGCACAGCCCAGTTCCCACTGATCTTCTAATTCATGGCTTACACCAGCCATTCTGTAGGCTCCAAGTTAACTGACCTTGCTCTCTGAAAAAGTGAAGTAACAGGGGCCATTGAAGGCCCAGGTTGTGGCCCATTGATGACCATATCCATGACTATTATTTGGTCTCTAGTATATGACTCTGTTTGAGTGCAGATCTCTAGGCAGAGATGCCTGTCTCACTGGCTTAGTGAGCTGGGCTCCGGGGCTACCAGCTTGCTGTGAACCTGCAGGACCTCTGGCTCTGCAGGAACCCAGGCTGCAGAGCCGCTCTTCTCTCCAGACCTTGGTTCTACTTGCCGCGTCTCAGTGTTGAAGCCACACTCTCACTCCAGGCTCCAGAAAGGTCCCTGTTATCAAACTAGCCTAATGCCTGTGTCAGCTCATTGTCAGGGAAAATTTCCTGTTTACCAGGAGGAAAGTCTGGTCACTGATGTTGGCAAGCCCTTGGCACCTCCACAGACAGCACAGTAGGAGGGTCATGATTTCAGTTAGGGAAGAAGTAGGCTGCTGTCGATTCCTTCCGGCCAGGCAGTCTGAACACAACCTTGTTTAAATCAAAGGGTTTCAATCAAAGATTAGTTTATAAAAGAATGCTTCCAATTCCCACCACTTGAGTTAACCTTGATTTTGTTTGTTTTGTTTCTCCTGTTTATGCTCACACACACACAGCACACATACTACATTTTATACATATGTATTTTTACTTAACATTGTAGTGTGTGATTTTAGTAAACACTTTCCATATTATTACTCACACTTTGTAACTATTCCAAGGGAGACCTTTTATTACACATGGCTGAACCCCACCTTACTTCAACATTTTCTAGTGTTAGACATTTAGGGCCACTGACCTCCTCCGGCCCCATCCCCCTCCCACAAAATCAGATTATGTGGGTGTCTTATATTTGACTTTGGCAAATACAACTCAGTTCTGAAATGTAAAATCAGAATTTGTGGTGTGAGTGATTCCTAAACATGCAGCGAGCTCACTGTGACCAATGCATCTGCTTTCTCTGTCTCCTCATTCTTTCTCTTTCCATTTTCTTACTCAGACCTCAGAAAACTTGAAAATAATTCCCAGAACTCGAAAGCAAACAAGCGGGCTCTCACATCACATCTTCCATCCACATTCAAGGAACAAAAACAACAGCTGATAGGGACATTTGGGAGGCTTTCAGACTGTCTTCCACCAGAACGGTAGCCATATGTATGTAGAAGAGGAGTATGTATGTAAGCCCCCCCCCAAACTCTGCTCTGCTGCAACCCCCCCATACTTTTGGCTGTGCACTCACAGAGCAATTGACAGCTGACCTTTGGGAAATGAGAAATGCTGTGAAAGCTGTTGATTGCCCAGCTCAGGTGGCTATAGAAAAATACCACACTGGGGCAGCTTGAATAACAGACATTTTCCTTTTCATGGTTCTGAGGGCTGGAAGTCCGGTGTCAAGATTGTGGTGAATTGGTTCCCAGTGAGGCTCTCTGCCTGGCCTGTAGACCCCACTTTCCAACTGTGCCCTGGGAGAGAGGGAACTCTCTGGAACTTTTTTCATTTTTAAAAGATATATTTTATTGATTAGGCTATTACAGTTGTCCCATTTCCTCCCCTTTATTCCCCTTTATTGTCCCATTTATTCCTCTCTACCCTGAATACCTCCTCCTGCCAATATCCCTGAGCCCCCTTAGTTCATGTCCATGGGTCGTATATATAAGTTCTTTGGCTTCTACATTTCCTATACTATTCTTAACCTCCCTCTGTCTATTTTGTACCTACCATTTATGTTACTTATTCCCTGCTGCATCCCCCACATCCCCTCCCCTGCTGATAACCCTCTATGTGATCTACATGTTTGTGATTCTGTTCCTGTTCTCGTTGTTTGCTTACTTTGTTTTTGTTTTTAGGTTTGGTTGTTGATAGTTGTGAGTTTGTTGTCATTTTATTGTTCATATTTTTTATCTTTTTCTTAGATAAGTCCCTTTAACATTTCATATAATAAAGGCTTGGTGATGATGAACTCCTTTAACTTGACCTTATCTGGGAAGCACTGTATCTGCCCTTCCATTCTAAATGATAGCTTTGCTGGATAGACTAATCTTGGATGTAGGTCCTTGCCTTTCATGAATTTGAATGCACCTTGCCAGCCCCTTCTTGCCTGCAAGGTTTTTTTCTGAAAAATCAGTTGATGGTTTTATGGGAACTCCTTTGTAGGTAACTGTCTTCTTTTCTCTTGCTGCTTTTAGAATTTTCTCCCTTTCTTTAATGTTGGGTAATGTAATGATGATGTGCCTTGGTGTGTTCCTCCTTGGGTCCACCTTCTTTGGGACTCTCTGAGCTTCCTGAACTTCCTGGAAGTCTATTTCCTTTGCCAGATTGGGGAACTTTTCCTTCATTATGTTTTCAAATAAGTTTTCAATTTCTTGGTCTTCCTCTTCTCCTTCTGGCACCCCTATGATTCAGATGTTGGAACATTTAATGTTGTCTCGGAGATTCCTAAACCTCTCCTCATTAAAAAAAAAACTATTTTTTGTTCTGTTCTGGTTGAATGTTTATTTCTTCCTTCTGGTCCAAACTGTTGATTTGAGTCCCAGTTTCCTTCCTGTCATTGTTGGTTCCCTGTGCATATTCTTTTATTTCACTTTTCATATCCTCCCCCTTTTCCTCTATTTTGTGACCATATTCAACTATTTCTGTGAGCATCTTGTTACCAGTGTTTTAAACTGTGCATATGATAGGTTGGCTATCTTTTTATCGCTTAGTTGTATTTTTTTCTGGAGCTTTGATCTGTTTTTTCACTTGGGCCATTTGTGTGTGTGTGTGTGTGTGTGTGTGTGTGTGTGTTGGCATGCCTGTTATATAGTAAGGGCAAGACATGACCTGCTTGGGGAGGAGACATAGTCAATCTCTTAGAGGAGAAAGACCAATAACCTCTTCTTCAATGGCTTTTACTAGGTTTGGAACATACAAGAATATAGGTAAAGCTTATTAATCAATACCAGGCAGTAAGGATCAAATAATAGATAACATTTCAAAGAAATCTGAGGGCTTAATCTGAACCAGCGTCTGTCAGGTAAGGGGGTTGCAAAAACGTTGGGAGACACACTCATTTCCTGCTCAGACCCTTATCGTATGAATGAAAGCACTCTTAGTAAAGCAGAACTCACAGGACTTTAGGAATTCTTTATTATGCCTGATCACCCCAGATCCTGTTCTAGCCGGCAAGGGGCTGCACAGCCTCCCCCATCACAGGTTTTCAGGCTTAAGTGGGTTAGAGCCAGGAAGTGCTTCTCTCAGAGGACATGGGGTCTTGGGCTATGTCAGAATATCCAGGGGGCCGAGGGTCCATTGCTCCCTCTTTGTTGCAGCCCCCTGAGTCCTTCCATGATGGCTTCCCAAGTGATCGTGTCTGGCTTAGATTGCCCCCCCCTGAGGGGTCTTGCCCATCACTGACTAACCGACCATGTATTGGGGGCAGGGGATAAAGCAGAAGCAGTGTTTGCTGCCAGAGACAAGCTTTGTCTCCTTAGTGGCTCACAGTCCGGAGGTTGCTCACTCAGCCTTATCTATGGGGAGAGTGGTTCCAGGCAGAGTGGTTCCCAACAAAAATTATTTATTTATTTATTGTTAATTTATACCTTAAATTCCGTATCATTGATTTGACTCTTGGCTTCATCCACTCTACTGTTGTTTCCTTGTAAATTGTTCTCTATTTCAATTAGTGTACCCTTCATTTCTGACTGGACATTTTTTATGCTGTCGGGGTTCTCACTAAGTTCCTTGAGTATCCTTAGAGCCAGTGTTTTGAACTCTGCATCTGGTGGATTACTTATCTCCAATTTGTTTAGTTCTTTTTGGGGGAGTTTTGATCTGTTCTTTCATTTGAGCATGTTTCTTTGTCTCCTCATTTTGGCAGCTTCCCTGTGTTTGATCCTAGGTATTAGGTGGAGCTGCCGTGACTCCCTGTCTTGGTAGTGTGGCCTAATGTAATAGGTGTCCTGTAGGGTCCAGTGGCACAGACTCTCTTATCACTTAAGGTAGGCCCTCAAGGTGTACCCTGTGTGGGGGTTGAGTATACCCTTCTCTTGTACTTGAGCCTGATTGATGTTGGCAGGTAAATGAGAGGGATTTACTCAGGCCAGTCAGCTGCGAGGACTGGCTGTGATCACTGACCATCAATCTCTGCCCTCCATGGAGGATCCATGAGGCAGGTTGGTTGCACTCCAATGTGGTCTGTAGCTGTTGACTGAGTGCATGGGCTCTGGGGTTTCCCAGGTGGTGTAGGCCAAGGTCAGCCCCCACTTGTGTTTTGACCTGTGTCACCTAAATTATTTTTTAATTTGACATAATCAAAATTTCATAATTATTTGTAAAAATAATAGAGATATTATGTACACAAGTTTTCCCAATAGTAGTATCTTGCAAAATTGTAGTATAGTTTCACAACCAGGAACATGATATTTAGCAGTCAAAATCCAAAATACCCATTTCTCTCCTACCCCTATCCCCTCCTTAACTTCTGTCAGCCACTAATATGTTCTATGTTTTTATAATTTAGAATTTCAAGACTGCTATAGAAATGAAATTATGCAGTATGCAACCTTAAGAAATTGGCTTTTTCACTGCCGTAATTCTCTGCAGATTTATTCAGGTGCTGTATGTACTGATAGTTCATTTCTTCCTGCTGCTGATAACATTCCATGGTGTGGATGGGGCAGTTTGTTCAACCCACTGGAGGACAGCAGCTTGTTTTTAGTTTCTGGTTATTATGCCTAAAGCTTCTATGAATAGAAGTTTTCATTTCTCCAGGGTAACTATCCAGGAATGCAATTACTAGACAAATGGTAATTTTATGTTCTATCTTAAGAAACTGTAAAACTATCTTTCAGAATGACTGTACCATTTTACATTCTCACAAACTACATATGAATGATCTAGCTTTTCCATATCCTTGCCAGCATTTTGTGGTGTAACTATTTTTAAGGAATTAGGTTTTTTTAACCTCACCTGAGGTTATGCTTATTGATTTGAGAGAGAAGGAATGGGAAGGAGAGGAAGAAGGAGAGAAACATCAATGTGAGAAATATCTGTTGGTTGCCTCTTGCATGTTTCCTGACCTGGAATCAAACCTATGACCTTTTGGTTTACAGGAGGATGCTCCCAGCAACTGAGCCACGTAGGCTGAGGTGCTGTCACTGGTTTTAAAATTTTATTTCAGCATTTCTGGTAGATGTGTAACGATGTCCCATTACATTTTTAGTTCACACTTTACCAACTGGTGATGACAGTGAGCACATGTTTAGGTGCTTATTCGCCTTGGTGAAATGCTTACTCATGTCTTCTTTCTATTTTCTACTTGGGTTGTTTAAAATACTGAGATTTGAGAGTTTTTAAAATATACTTAGACACCAGCTTTGATGGCTATGTGGCTTAAAAATATTTCCCTCACTCTGTAGCTTGTCGTTTCATATGCTTAAGAATATTTTTTCCCCAGGAGAGTTCAGGTTTTTAATTTTGATAAAGTCCTACTTATCAATTTATTCTTTTATGGACATAGTCTGGGATCAATTTGCCTAGTCACATATCCTGAAGATTTTCTACTTTTCTTCTAAAGTTGTATAATTTTATATATTATATTCAACCCACTGATATATTATGAGCTAATTTTTGTATTACAGGGTAGGGCAAAAGTAGGTTTACTGTTGTGAGTACATAAAACACGGGGTTTATTCTTGTATAATTATTTGTTAATTATTGTATTATTTTCCACATGAACAACTATAAATCTACTTTTGCCCCACTCTGTAGTGTGAATTTAGGTCAAGGTAGTTTGTTTGTTTTTGTCTATGAATGTCCAAATGCACCTAGCATTATTTGTTGAAAAACTTTCTTTTTCACATTGAGGTGCCTTTAAAATTTTATCAAAAATAAGCTGGACACATCTAAGTAATTCAATTTCTGGACTTTGTATTTGATTAATTTTTAAAATTCATGTGATCCATCTACCAAAACCATGCAGTCTGAATTGCTAGAGCTATATAAAAAGTCTAGAAATCAGTTAGATTTATTTCTTCAACTTTTAAATTATTTTTCAACTTAGTTTTTCTAGTTTGTTTTTGTATCTACATAATTTTGAATAATATTGTCTCTACCAAAATTATTAGAAATTTGATAAGTATTGTACTGAACCATTTTTTAAATTTCAATCTGCCTATATTGTTATATTTGAGGAGAGTTTCTCATACTCAGCATATAGTTGAGTTATAGTTTTTTAAAAACTGACCCTGCCAATCTCTGCCTTTTAATTGCTATATTTAGAATGTTTATATTTAATGTATTTGTTTTTGTGTTAGGGATTGTCTCTGCTGTTTAAGTTTTGTGTTCTTTTTTATTTGCTCTGTTCTTTATTTCTCCTTTTCTTTATCCTGCTTTACTATGGGTTACTTAACATTATTTTAGAATTCAGTTTTGCTATATCTACAGTGTTTTTTAGTGTTTCCTTTCACATAGCTGTTATTGTGGGTGCTTCAGGTGTTACATTATACATACTTAATTTATCACAGTCTACTTGTGACAACTTCCACCAGTTTTAGTGAAGTTGAGAACCTTACCTCTCTCATGTCATTTACTCACCTTGTTTGTAACATAACTGTCTTAAGTATTCCCTAGACATATATTTAGAATAAAATAAAGCAGTGTTAAAAGTTTTGTTTGAATCATCAAATATAATTTAGAAAACTCAAGAGGAGAAGAAAATGTGTTGTATATGGCCATATTTTTACTATTTCTGCCCTACTTTCTGTATTCCTGATGTTCTAAGATTCCTTTTTTGTAATTTTATTTTAGTTTGAAGAAATTTCTTCAGCCATTCTTTTAGAGTGTCAGGAATATTCAAAGTTTTCCTTCATCTGAAAGTGCCTTGATATATGAAGTCTGTCCAGGAGGTATCCGGCCATGAAAAATAGACATTTATTGAAGAAGATACAAGATACAAGAAACATTATATATAGGACAATGACATCTCAGTCTACTTCAAAGTAGCTGCTTTGGGACCTCATGCAGTTCTCCCAATCACTATCAGCTGATTCACTAATTTTCCTGAATCTCATTCTGAAATCTTTTCCCTTTAAAAGGTGATTTTACTTTTGGGAAAAGTCAGGAGTTGCAGGGTGCCAAATTTGGGCTATAGAGGGGCTGAGTCCTTTGGGTGATTTTATGTTTTGCCAAAACACTGCATGAAATGTGATGCATGAGTGGGTGTGTTGTGATGAAGCTGTCAATCACCAGTTGCTCATAGCTGTGGCCTTCTGAATCATCTGAACAGTTTCCATAGAGGAATGTTCAAGCTTAATGCAAAATGTGATGCAGATTCATTGCACTGTTTGTTCATTCATTTTGAATGCGACGGCCACATAGTACACACGCTCGCTCAACAACATCTACTGCCCCCACTGACTAGTACAGTGAAGTCATCATTGTTCACCCATGAACATTCCAATCCATTCTCCTTGGCTGCCAGGTTACATGGATATTGTGCAAACCAATCTCCTTACATTAACAATGGTTGGACTTTTTCTGGACAGACCTCATGCCCTTCAGTCATCAAGGGTATTCTCAATTTCTATCAGTAATTGAAAATATGTCACTTGCTTTGGCCTCCAGACTTTCTATTTAGAAATTTGCTATAATTTGAATTATTTTTTCCTTGCTAGTAAGATGGTTCTTATCTCTTTCAAATTTTTCATTGCCTTTAGTTTTCAGAAGTTTGACTATGATATGTTTTGGTATAAATTTGGGAGATTTTATTATGTCAGAAGTTTTATTGTGAAGTGTTGCTTGGCTTCTAGAATCTGCAGGTTTATGTCTTTTGCCATATTTTGGAAATTTTCAGCCATGATTTTTAAAGTACTTTTTCAGTCCCTCTTTATCTCTCCCTTTTTGTAACTCTAATGGCATGAATGTTAGGTATTTTGCTATTTTCCCACAGGTTCCTGAGGTTCTGATGACTCTTTTCTGTTTTTCTCTCAGTAGTTCAAAGTGGTTAATTTGCATTGTTATATATATGCAAGTCTACTGATACCATTCCCTCCATGGGGGTGGCAAGCAAAGCCATTGATTTTTTAAGTTAATGTGGTATTTTTAAAAAATTATTTTGTTGTTGTTCAAGCACAGTGGTCTGCATTTAACCCCCACCACTTCCCCCACCACCCCAGCCATCCTCACCCCCCCCCACTTCCACAACCTCTTGGTTTTGTCCATGTGTCCTTTATAATGTGGTATTTTTAATTTTAAGATTTCCATTCAGCTCTTCTTTATATCTTCTTTTTTGATGGGTATTTTCATTTTAAAGTATATTTTATCAATTATGCTACTACAGTTATCCCAGTTTCTCCCCTTTATTCCCTTCCTCCCTTCACAGACCCCCCTCACTCTCTGGCATCCCCCCTACAGTTCATGTCAACGGGTTGTACATATAAGTTCTTTGGCTTCTGCATTTCCTATACTGTTCTTAACTTCCCCCTGTCTGTTATGTGTCTACAAATTATGCTTCTTATTCCTTGCACCTTTTACTCCCATCTTCCCCTCCCTGCTGATAACCCTCCATGTGATCTCCATTTCAATGATTCTGTTCCTGTTCTAGTTGTTTGCTTAGTTTTTGTTTTTGTTTTTTTTAGGTTCAATTGTTGATAGTTGTGAATTTGTTATCATTTTACTGTTCATAGTTTTGGATCTTCTATTTCTTAGATAAGTCTCTATCATTTCATGTAATTAGGGCTTGGTGAAGGTGAACTCATTTTCTTCTATTTCAGTCCTGTCCAAATCACTCATTGAAGCACTTTTGTCATGGCTGCCTTAAAATCCTATCAGATAATTCTAACATCTCTTTCATCTCTGCTTTGACATCTGTGATTGCCAGTTTTCTCCATTCAGTTTGAGATCTTCCTGGTATGTGGTATGATAAGTGATTGTTTCATATTATGTTTTGAGGTCTCCATGATTCATATTATATTTGGATACTGTGGATCTTATTTATACCTCTGACTTAGCTGGCTTTCTCTGGTACCAATGAAGCAATTGAATGTGATGGATTAGAAGTTCATGTTCTTCACTGACCTCCCTGGACACTGAAGGGAGATCCTCATTACTACTGGGTGGAGTGGACATTCTGGCTTCCTTGGATCAGGCGGTTAACACTGATCAAATGGCTTCATTATTCCTGGGCAGTGATGAAAATCTGGACCATCCACTAGCTCTCTTCTGATATCAAGCAGAGGAGTCACAACTTATGTCTGTTGCTTGGTGTGGAAGTTCAGGATCCCCATATGGTCTCCAATGGTCCTGATTATTCCTGAATGGCCATTAGAGTCCAGTTTGTATACTTAGCCTTTTCTGACACCAGCTTGCAAATGTGTTGGGTGCAAATCATTACAGCCACATAAAGGCAGATCATGCTCCCTATTGGAACTTCAGGGCTTTGGGTTTGGTGGGGCCAGAGTTTTCATGTGGCATTTGACTAGAGTAGAGAAACTATTGTCTAATTGATTGGCTTGCCAGGCTGCTCATTTCCTGGTCCTTCAGTATGAGAAAGCAGACTTCTGCTGGACTTTTTTTTGTCCCTGTTGTCTTTCTGGTGTATTGGCTTCTTCAGCTCCAAGTCTGGGAGATATAAGGCTAATTCACCACCGTGTGGTTCCTGGGGACCTGAGGTTGCCAGCCAGTCTCTCTTCTTTCCACTTTTCAGAGTCTTTGTGTATTTGTTTTGTACATAATGCTCAGAGGTTTTAGTGATAGAAATAGGGAAAAGTACATCCATTTTGTCTTACAGATTCAGAAGTTCTGTAATCATTCATTTTTCTCCAAAAATTTTTATTTTATGATCTTGGGGTTATCAAAAACCTAAGAATTAGCTTTGCCCTTTATTGAGAGGGTATCAATTGACTACTCCACTTTCATGACACAACATTCCAATCCAGCATAAAAATGTTTTTTTATTATTTGTAATATCCCAGATCTCTTAAAGGCACATAGTATTAGGTGATGATTTTTTAAGAATTTCTGTAGTACCAAAAATGCCACTTAATATCAAAATTAAATGTATATTACTTTTCTTTTTTTGCACTTTAAATAGCCTTTCCTCTCTTACTTCTTTTTTCCCCTACCCTGCCTCTTCGGTCTGTCTCTCCCTCCCCATCCCTTTCTTCATTTCTCGCTTTTTAAAATAGTCCATCCAACTAATGAATAGTAACTAATATTATTTAACAGGGCATGGGAAAATTTCATGAATCATATTTCAGAATCTAGTATGGGTTCCTCCATCATTGGAATAGAGCTGTGAGGGGAGAAGATGACGTGTACAGGCATCTTCATGCTCACAATGTCTCACTTAGAGAACACTGTATTTGACTAAGTCAGTACCTGTGCTCAGATTGTGACCTTCCCAAGTCTCCTGTGAAATCCAGAATCCAGGGTGGACCACCAACTTGGCATGGAGTAATTGGAAATATGATCATCAGAAGATGAGAAATATTCATGCCTACAGTTGTCAGGAGACCTGTAAGTGCCTTAATCAGGACTTGAAATGATACTTTATATCTTTTTGTTTATTAACTGTCTCCACCTGTATAAGTTCTGTGAGAGCTGGAGGCTCCTTTGTCACATTTATGGCTTTATTCACAGCACCTGGAACCAGGTATTTCTTAAATATTCATGGGGAAAATGAATAAATTAAATTTTCTTCCTCAATGCCAAGATATTATGAAACAATGTGGTTCCTTTTAGACAGACATTTTTGAAATCTGAACAACTCTTAAGGACTTGAGAATGTAGTTACCTTGATGAAAATGCCTTATCCTGACACTTTTAATCACTTGTGACCTCAGAGCAGGTTCTAGCCAAAACTTTCATGGACAGGTTAGTGTAGGTCATCAACCAAAACTTGAACACCAAGTTCAAATTTTTCTAAAGATGAATCCCAATTACATAAAAAAACTAGAGAGTCAAAGGTAGATAGCAATCTAGAATCACATACAAATTGCACATTTATTTCAATAAGTAAGACCCATATGGAATATTTCTTACAATCATAACATGCCTGCAGTGTTAAAGATGCAGGCATGTGTTAGGAATCCTTTCTCCTCAGCACAAAGATGTTGTCAGAACCAAGACTAATCACTAGGGATTGCAGTATTCAGCCCAAGCAAGCTGAGAACCTGGAGTAAGGACTGTAGGTGCACCAAACTTGAAGATTCAAGGTATGAAATAGATTCAGATGCTTTCAAAATAATTCAATACAAAAGAAAATTTCCCAGTCCATGAGTTACTTAATTTTGAACAAAGGTTACGAACAGAAAGTGTGAAATTTTAAAATTGAATTAATGAATGGCTCTAATTCCAGTGATTATTTTATGTATCGATGATTGGCTGGATATTTTTAAAATGAGTTCTTCCTCCCAAATTGCACATAGGACTCCACAACTCTCAGAGCCTGACTGGCAGACATTTGCCGGGACCAGAGAGCTTGCTGAGCTTTCTTTCCTCCTGTCCTCCTTGGCTGGGGTGAAGACTTGGTAATTTGCAAAATAAATAGCATAGCATTTCTGAGCACTCAGTTCTGCACTGACAAATACCCAGACATGGAGAGCATTAGGGAGGCATCCAGCATTTTCAATAATGCATGCTCCCCATCTCTTAATTATTTTGAAAACATCTGTTGAAGAAAAAGATGCTGCAGAGGGGAATTAAAAAGTCAAATGGCTCAGTTACTTTGTTTGCCACATTTCACTCCTGAAGTGGAGGCAGGAACTTCACAGGGGGCCAAGGAGACAGAGATGGGACAGGGCTCCCATGAGGCAGACCTGGCACTGGCTGTCCTGTGTGGGAGGGTGACCCCCCACCCTTAGAGCTTTAAAGGTGTGCACTGAGAGATTTACCCCATGTGTGCTAATGTGAGGTCATGGATTGCTTAAATTAAATAAATTAAAATGCTTAAAATGAAGTCTTACAAAGAATATAGTTTTCCATTGTCTGTGTTCCTAAACGTTCAGGCTGGGGGAAGAACAACTGGAGATGACTGCAGTGGGATTCTGGTGCGTCCTCTGTGCTGAGTCTTACGTGCGTCTGGGGTGGGAGGTCCGGCTGAGAAGCACCGGGCGTCATCTCTCTGGCTGCCCCATCTGTCCTCCAGGCTCCCTGTGGATGGTGTGGGAGAAAGGTGCGTGGTCCTGTTTGCAGGGCAGCACTGTGTGCCACGACTTCAGTCAGCACCCAGAGCATCTTTCCTTCTCCCTGTCCAGGTCTATGCTACCTTTGAAATCATCTTTCTGAAGATATTGTTCATGGACAGAATTACATGGGGAATGAAGAAGGAAGAACATATCAGTTAAGCCAATAGAGATTTAACAGTTTGACGTTACAAGCCACTCTCAAACATCAGGGTTGATTCCTCACATTCCAATCAGAAGGAAAGTTGAGTGTGTGTGTATATATGTGTAATATATACACATACATGTGTGTCTATGAGTTATGTATATATGTAAATAACATAGAATTACATTAAAGTGCTTATAAAATGAATAAGGCATACCATGGGGAACCACATATTGCTTCTGAATTAATATTTAGTATGGTGAGAATGATATCACACAAATGTATAATAATGTACATAAAACACACATTTAAGGATTAGAGTATATTTCATACATTTAAAATTTTATTTGCTATTTTCATAAGTCAAATTCAGTAAGAATTAAAAAAAAAACTTTTCAGTTCTTAATAACTCCAAAGGAAGAAGAGATATTTTATTTTAAAATCTACACTCCAAATGTCAGGGTGGGTCTGAACCCCGTGAAGGATGAAGCCAGGGACCCTGCATCACAGTGTAACCAGGGGTCACTGCTCATCCAGGCCACCTGTCAGGGACCTGCGTGTGTCAGAACCAGGGCAGCATTGCGCATGGAGCATGACTGTCTACTGGGGGAGCCAGAGACTACAGAAGGAATTATGCAGACTTCATAATTGCAATTACAGCAGCTTCAGGGACAGGGGAGAGCAGGGTGCAGGGAAGCCAGCAGTCAGCACACGGGCACCTGGAAATGCAGAGAGAGGAGGACCCGTCTGAGAAAAGGAGAGTGAGAGGGTCAAATACAAAAGAAAAATCAGAGAAAGAACATGAAAAACTTCATGTAAGAAGTTCAGACATAAAGATCTTCATGGAAGTGGTCTAAGGGCAGACCAACCTGAAGTGAATATTGGAAGGAGTTTTGAGAGCCTTTGGCCTCGTTCCCTGGAAATATATGAGACAAGGGCTCAATCTTGGAGGTTCCATTAGAGGAGTGTGTGTACACTGGGTTTTGACAGGCCTGTATAACATCAGAGAGGAAGGATCAATGTGGAGATCAGGAAGGAACCAGAGAAGAAGAGAAAGCACCCACAGTGGAGTGACTGGCTTTCCACGTCTACCTGGATTGTCCAGGTGTAGATGGAACTGATTTTGTCAGGACACAGTGGAAAAGTGGTACAACATAATTTAAATTTACAGTTGTTTTGTTTTCTTACTATAAATCAGTACTATCAGTATGTTTTCATTTCATCATGTTTCTTTAAACAGACACTGATGTCTTTTCTCTCTTGAAGCTCCCATGAACCTGAAGATTAAAATAGGCCTGATTTATGAGACAGAGTGAACCAGAAGGGGTATTAAGCCTCCTTAGAGAAATCAAGATGGTTTAGTAAGATGAAGAAAGAAGGACAAGTGGAGCTGACCCAGCAAAACGGAGGGAATTTCATCAGAGCCTCCAGAAGGGGAGTCAGCTGGCATTGCCACCCCCAGGGGAGTCAGAGACACCAGGAAGGTCTGGGTTTGGGGATGGTGAGTCAGGGCTGAGAAAGGGAGCAGTCTTTGCACTTTATAAAGAGCTGACTCTATGCAGATCCCCTTCTGCTCCCACACAGAGCAGCAATGTCCCCTGTCCCCAAACATGGGCAAATAGGACCAGGAGGCCCACTACCCAAACACCGAGAGGGCTGAGGACATGGACAGGTGTGTTTCCAATGACAAGATTCCATGGGATGTACCCAGCCCTTCCTCTCTATGCCTCAAGCACACTGATAGAGGTTGTAGCCTTCTTCTCTGGAGAAAGTCCAGCCCAAGCCAAGGAGTTCAGTTCTTTCATGGTTTTTAGGCTGAGAGTCTTTTAGTTGGAACAATAACTGACACACACACTCATTCAGTTATTCCCAAAGTCCCCCCAGGTTTCAAATGTGAAAGTTAAATTCAAAGTTTTCAAATATTCAAAATGTCAATAAAAGACTTTTTCCCTAAAGTTACTGGGTGTTGTGCTTCTACCAAGAGAGTGAGATGGGGATCCAGAACACAGCATCTGGCATAAGAAAGCAGGAGGGTGCCCGCTGTGTGTGGGGCGGCTGATGAGGACACCCTCCTGGAGGGGAACACAGAGCCTACCTTGAGGACAGACTCTGTGTTCAGGGCAGCAGGATGAGAGTTCCCTCCTCATCCAACAGGACTGATGGTGGCCCGATGTGTTTCATCCAAGAGGAATTCTCTAGCTCCAACAGAAAGTTTGAATATAGGAGAGTTATGAGTAAATAAAAATTAGGGAAGGCAAAACAAAACAAAAACAAAGGTTTATATGAAGAAAGGAAGCCACGGTCCACTTTGAGTGGTGTTGTAAATGTGTGTGTGTGCTGGGGGCTGGGGCCGGTAAGCCTGCTAAGTCCTCATCTTATGGAGTAGAAAGTCAATGCACAGTTTCTAAACCTAAAGAACCAGAATGCAGCAGTAGAAATATGTTACTCAAAAATGTGAAGTTAAATGCTAAGAGGAACATCTAAAAAAATCTAGAGTTGATATTTTTCCCAGTGGAGCAGGGTTGGTGTGCTGGGCACGGGTGTTTGTAATGTTCTCCTAGCAGCATGAACAGAACTTTAAAACTGTGTGCAGGCATTAATCTGACTTTAACTCAGCAGCAAATGGGCCTTGACAGGGTGGCTGGTGCCTGAGCACTGGTCTTCCAGGTCTCATCTTCATGCCCGCACACCCCAAGCAAGCGTGTGGTCCTGAGCACAGCAGGCAGCCCTGGTGCTTTCTTTCCAATTGTATTGCCGAAGGTGCTGTCATAACGAAGTCATGCCTGATGTCTTCCAGCCCTTCAGACTCCTGAGTGAACTGATGGGAAGCTGGAAATGCAGTGTCCTATAGTTCCAACAGGGCAGAGAAGGGGCAGGCAAGTGGCATCTACATCCTCCTTAGCCCATGCCTTGACCTCATCTCAGAAACAATAAAGGAGGGGTAGATTTTTGTATCTTCTTCAGAGTTCTTAGGTGGATGTGTACTTCCTTGGGCCTATGTTGTATGTGTGTGTCTCCTTGCATAAATGGTTCGCCTTTTCCATCTGTCTTTGCCAAGGTCCAACACAAGTTTTGACACATGGTTGATGTTGAATATACATTCATTGAATGAATGAATGAATGAATCCTGACATGAGAAATATTTATGCAGTTAGGAGATGAGCTATCTACTTAAATAATGGTTTTACAAAATAGAAAAGGCTAAGTGCTAATGAAGGTGTATGGGGAAAATGTTGCAGGGAGTGTTGTATTCAGCTGAAAGAATGAAAGGACACTACTGTTTGGAGCAGGCAGGCACCGGGCTGAACAATGAAAAGTGGGTGGTACCGAGATATGTAAGACAGCAGAAAGGGTTTTTCACAGGATAACAAGTGTTAAGACAGCAGGATATGTAACAAGTTCCAGGCAAAGGGAGTTAGTAAGTGTGTGTCTGTGCATGCACACGTGTGTGCATGCTCATGCACATGTTTGTGTATATATGCGTGTATGCACATGTGTGGATGTGTGTTGCTGTTGGTTTGGGGAGGGAGACAAAGTGACAGCAGTAGGAAAAAGGACCACATCTCACGCTTGCTGACAGGGCCACAAAATAACCCTCACATATTCAGTCACATTCCTGAACACTGAGCACGTGGGTGCTAGAAGAGCTCGCATGCTCATGAGTAACATCTGGAAGCCTGTGTTTGCCACCTTATCCTTTCATGACTCTCCAGGTGTCCAAAACCAATGCAGCTGTGTCCAGCATAAGCATGAGTGGGAAGACAGGTGTGCAGACTGGAAGAGGTGAGAGTAATGGGGAGAAAGAAAGTGATATGTCCATGAGGAAGGACCTCCGTCCTGGCACACCTGCTCACATTGGGGAGTTGGGGGATACCAGTCTTCCACCCACAGCATCACCCAGCCTGTCTTCCGTCAGCTATGGTCACCACCTCACCCCGAAAGCCAATGACACCTCATTCCCTTTATTAGAAAAATAATTATGCGCATTTGGCTAAAATCCAAGCAGCTGCCCAGAGACAGCTCTGTAATTAGAGCGTGCTCTCTAATTCATAGGTGGAAGAGTTGCTTATATGTTCCTGAGATGCTATCTCCTGGCCTCATGGAAAAAAGAAACGCCTGAGATTTTCTCCTATTGCCAAATTCAGAAAAAGTGTGATTCCAACTATTTGCAGAAATAAAAACACACCTTCAGTTAGTAATGAACCTCAATCAATTTGTGTGCCTCTTTTAAGCTTTAAATGTTTTAAGTATTCAGGTCCCTCAGTCATGAGTGTAGTCAATGTCTTCCCCCTCATCATGGTACCTGCGTGCAGTCCACTCGCAACCCAGACACAAGCACACGCACATGCCTATTTTTATGCCCATATTCTGCTTCTTTTCACAGTTTTCCTAAAGACAACTCAGCCCACTATCATTTCTGCAGTGACCTGTGATTCCAACGGGATGTCTTCCTGTGCCTGCCTGTCCCTGACAGATGGAAGCCCGGCCACAGCAAGAGCCAGGCCTCATCCACCCTTGTGTCTCCAATACCCAAAGTGTCACCTCACCCCAGAAGCTGCTCAGCACAGGTTCACTGAATGGATGGAACTTTGACCTGACACAAATCAACCCTATTCTTTGGCCTAATGGAAGGTGTCAGCACCCTGACTCTGCCCTAGACGGACAGCATCTCCATGGAGAAGGCACTGGGAGGCGGCACCGATGGAGCAAATCGGAAACGGCCACAGTCCTCATTCCACTCAAAGGCTCTGGAACACTTTGCGATTTCAAAACTGGTTGGGATGGGAGTTTAGAAGGGTGTATAGAGCACCTACATTCCCATTCTTTAATATAATACTTTCTACCTCTTTGAAAAGAAACAAATGCAAACAGAACCTTAGTGAAGTGATGTCACTTTTGCCAAGCCACCCACGTCTCCCCCCTCGTTCGCCTGTCTTATTTCTGGAAGCCATGCTGTTTAATAATTCAGGAGGAGCAAGAATCAGCATATCTTACAGCATATTTGATGTGCCAACAAACAGACTGCAGACTGTTTCATTTCAATTAGCCCCTTTGTTGCTAACAAAAACCGGACAAACACCCTGAGAGAGGGCCAGGCCCACCACGCTCGGCCCAACACAGGGTTTCTTTATTTCTTGCTCCTTATGGGGTACACTGTGCCCATCACCTTTGCCCCCCTCTCCTTCCTCCACTTTATCTACCATTGTTCTCGCCGTATCATCTTACCTGGGATCAAGTGATTTTCTCCAGCCCAGAAGTAAGGGCTCAGTTCCATTTCCAGACCTCTTCTGATCTCTTGGCTAATTGGCTCAGGTGTAAACCAAGCCAGCAGGGCTACGACTTTGAAGTGACTATGCTGTGTGGAGTGCCTGGAACATCCCTGTCTGTGTGTCAAATACCAGCCAGCCGGGCTTGCTGCTCGGGCCTGCTAATAAAAACAGCTCGGGTAATCACGTTGTATTACAAGGTCCAAGTCCACACTGGTACTTTATTGCAAGCTTGTCATTAATTTTGCAGGCTGGACCTGGAATGAAACTCAACCTGTTTTTAATAAGGTGGGGTGTCTGTGTTAGAGTGTGCGAGTGGCATGGGGGGACACCAGCTGTCCCTTCTTTACATAGAGAGCCACCCAGCTTTGATCAATAATGCTGTTTCACTTTAAAAGGGGCTCATTTTGTAAAGCACCCCCCGCGCCCTTGCCTGGGGTCTGCTTGTCCAGCATACACAATTATGGAAAGGTCAGCCCACAGCACAGGGCACACTTGCGGCTTTGCCTGGTGCCACTTTTTCTTGGACTATTGAAAGTGTGTGCCCACATCAGGGTCCACAATCAGGCTTCAATTTTGCTGTCAACGGTGGCTTTAGAATGGAACAAACACACAAAAATGCAGCCGATTCTGATTTTGCCCAGATGCTCTTCACTTGTAGTATCCAGCCCTACTGCATGAAAACAAATAGAAAGAACCACATCCTTTCTCAAAGCGCCTGGCCCTGGGAAGGACCTGCAGAGTCTTGCTCACACTGCGGAGAGATGTGACCGCCCATCCTGCCTATCCCTCTTTCGTATACGCCCCGTGCACACAGCTCTTCGCACTGGAGTCCAGGTAAACTCGTAGCTCCTTCCCACTCTTCCTGTGACCAAATGTTCTGAAAAAAGAAGTGCACATTAACGTAACCATGTGCAGTGTTACTGAACTGGATGCAAACCTCAACAGTAATTGAACAATAAAACATGGGACTGCAGAGGACTTTCTCACTGGAGGCTGCAAACAACCATGTTCATGGAATGTAAACACCCTCAGGGCACTTGGTGAGTGTATCAGTCAGCTCAGGTGCTATAGTAACGCATCACAGACTGAGGGTTTAAACAATAGACATTTATAGTCTTGCAGTCCTGGAAGCCAGAAGTCTGAGATCGAGGTATCTCTCAGGTGGTTCCTTCTCCCCGTGTCCCCCCTACATGGTCTTCCCTACTCTTCCATGTCCTAATGGACGTAGTCCTATTGTGTGAGCCCTTATCCTAATGGTTTCATTTTAACTTAATCACCTCTTTAAATGCTGTATCTCCAAATACAGACACATTCAGAGGTACTGGAAGTTAGGGCTTCAACAAGTAAATTTTGGGGAGCACAATTCAGCCTGTTGGAAAGTTTGAGAAACAATGACTGGATACAAAACACTAAGCTAGGATGTCACCACTAGCCCTGTCCCCTAACAGGGGACTTGCACAGTGAGAGGACTGGGGCGCTTGGCCCATGTCACACCCAGAGACCATAAACCTGTCCATGTGGGAGAGGCCCAGTGCATCTCTAGAACCCTAAAAGGATGGGGTCGAAGTTTTGTTCCCCAAGTGCACAGGCGACTCTGAATTGTGATGTCTTTCTCCCCACCCCCGCCCATACCCTGCGGACTCCTGCCTGAGTTCTGGGGTAGAAGTGTCATTAAAAATAAAAGGTGACACCCTTCTCTGCCATTTCTGCAGCACATCAGAAAGTCAAATTTTAAACTGCCGTGATGCCAGCAGCTTCTCCGGCAGCTGGGGTGCAGGCTCTGCCTGAACTCCAAAGGTGTCCTTGATGTGAAGCATGGGCTGCAGTGGGCATCACAGCCTTTGCAAGACACCAGTGTTGGAGCTGTCAAATTTGCCCCCCAGCAGCAAAAAGAGGACCCTCAGGAGATATAGAGAAAAGTCAGGCATGTTACATAGCAGTCCCCAAGAAGTCATCCCCAGTTACGCATGTGAGACATGCCTTCAGGACCCCGAGATACTGGGGATCTAGGAAGAAGCACTGTTGCTGTAATCTTACCAGCCCACCAATGTTGGAGGGACACAGGATGCAGGGTTTCAAATCCTGCAGCGCACTTGGCTATTAAGCAGCAGGTCCAAACTTAGTCTTCAGTCATGGTTGCAGGACAGAAGACCCTTGGTTAGGAGTCTATTTTTCCATCATAATCCTGTTCACACAAAGACACTGTGCATGCAGCGTCCTCCCTTGTGTGTCTGCCCAGTACTCTCTCTCACTGCAGAATTTAACAGACGGGGAGGAGGAACGCTAGCAGTGAGGGAGCAGTAAACAATCCCAAGGCAGGCATTAGGAGTTACCTTTGGAGACACAGACACAATGGAAAAAGAAGAACAGGTGCACTGCCCAGGAAATAGCTCTGCAGCAGACACCAGGCAGCTGCGGTTGCCTATCGTCTCACTCCCAGGAATGAAGAAGCAGCAGAGAAAGAAGCAAGGGAAAACTATGAAATGTCTTACTTTGTGTAACACGTATGTCACTTTAGGATTGCTAGAAACAATGCACACTGCAGTCACTATGGGAACCGCTTCTGTCCATATCCTAACTTAGAAATCAGTCGAATGTAACTAAAAGGATGTTCTGTTGTTGGCTGCATGGAAAATCACACACACACACACACACACACACACAGAACAACTGTCCTTCCCAAGAGAATGTTTCTTGATGTTTCTATAGACATTATTAAGACAAAAGTGAAACAGCTAAGACACACATTGGAACTTCACTGTGCCATTCATCAATGCACTGATGAGCAATTGTTTTTTGTTCATCAGATTTAGAGACAGTTTTGGAAAACTGGAGGGACCTTCCTCAGTTTTCTATGCTATTCACAGTGTAATGACTATGGAAAGACGTGTAAATTTAATCTGTGTTATTATAATTTCTTCACTTTCTTAAGTACAGATGTTTAACAAAACAACAAGTCCTGCCCTGGTTCATGGCATTTGCCAGTTTTGGTGGTGTACCACGGCAGATTTCAGCTATCGAGTGACATCACTGAGTGTGGAGTCTGATGGCAGTTGTCACCACTGCCCAGTATTTCCACTTGTGTGTGAGACACAAGTAACCTCCACGGTACAGACAGCAGTAAAATAACAAAATAATTAGAAAATGGTGGAGTATTTATCATCAATATTTAGAGTAGAATGTCCTTAACTATACATTGATCCCAATCAGTTGTTAATAATGACTGAACAACCAGTTTACTAAATTTCTGAGATTTTGACCTTGGTCCCTGTGAGTTAGCATTCCACAGCTGAACAGACTAGCACCCCAACAGCCCTGGTTCCTCCAGCTCCGCAGTACCTGGCACGTCCCTGCCTGGTGCTCAACCTGCTGTACTCTGGGACTATTTTGGTCGACGAGCGCAGGACCAGGTTTTTAGCTACTGGTCCCAAGCACCTAATGAGGGTCTGGTACCTAGTAGGTCTACAGAGTAAGTGTATGAATATTTATTTGCCCAGGGTTACACTCTCAGGCAACAATAGCTATCATACTTCAGGGAGCAGCATTGGTCCGCTGCAGGCAGAAAAGTCACCAAGGAAAGGAAAACTGCCCAGGGCAGCCCGTGGTTCAGAAGGAGAGGATGGTGCTCTCAGAGCCAGGCGTTTTGGGCAGACAGACTGGGAAGCTCAGCTGGCCACGTTGCCCTTTAACCTTTGCTGGAAACTACTCTTCATTGTTGTAGCCTTGTTCCCAGCAAAGCATTTTCTAGAATTTGGCACAAATTAAGAAATTTGTGGCATCTAAACATGGGATATTTCAGAGTTCCAGGAATTAATGTCTAAGTTATAAGAGAAGTAATAATAACAATAATATAAAAAGTTTATTTAAGATGTAGATCAAATGAGGGTGTTTGTATTCCTAATAGGGGATCAATTCATTTTTGACTTTAATGTGACTAATACTTAATTCTTCAAGGATAGAGCAAATGATGCTGTTATGTCATGGAAAACTCTAGAAAAACATGTTCCATCAAAATGCCTTACCATGTGCATGGTCAGAGGATAGGATGACATGTTCAGGATCTGTCCGTGTTCTTGATCTTTAGTTAAGTTTTTGTTAATCAGGAGAACAGCAGTCAGCTGGCCTGTGTCTTGTTGTCTGCATCACAGGGTCTTGAACTTCTGGTGCATCGGGATTGTCCACAGGGCATGTGAAGACCAGCGGTGGGGGAGCCACTGTCTGCAGCATCCACAGGTTGCAGGCAGGGCCCAGCATCTACATGTCTCACACGCTCCCGGGGAGGCTGTTCCTGGGGGCGCATGAGGTCCCCTTAGAGAGGCTGCCATTGTGGACACATCATGCTGCTCCCTTTATACAGGCATGTTTCACACATTTCAAAACTGGTTCATCTGCTACTAATTTCCATGTATAAAATCCACATATTTACTAGTAAACTGTACTTATTATGTGAACTTTACTCTAGAGGCAAATAGTTTAGTTTTAAAAGTTCATAGGCACCTAGGATAGTTGTCAATTTTCATAACCCCACATAAGATTCAATTTATTCTGCAGAAAGTATTCTTAGTCTCTGATTATTTTGAGAACAAGATGTACATTTATGCTGGGAATATATTTCTAAAAATCCAAACTACAAGATGAGAGACAGTTGAAGTTGTCGTAGATTTAGTTTAATTTTATAATTTTCATCTACGACCCTTATGAAAAGTTATACAGATTGTGGTATACATAAAATAAATTATTAGTCACTTGGATAGTAAGAAAAATTGTTTGTTGTTCTTCCTTAAGTGACACATTTTAAGCATAGTTAAGGTTTTTGTGACAACTGCGACCCATGCATTTTCCTCCAACTTGCATAAATCCCTCATATTGGTCACCTGAATACAGAACTCATTTAAATTCTCAAAACCACATTCTGAGCCTGCAAACTTTCCAGAGGTGCTTTGAAGAATCATACCTTATGCACTCTTGACATTTCCAGGGAAACTATGGACCATGGTCTCTGCAAAACGGTTTAACTATCTGGCCCTTGGTTTTTAATTATTACTGAGGGAGGAAGCCTTGGGGGAGGAAGTCCTGTAACACCCAACCTTCCCCCAGAGCAGGGCTAATTAGTGAGCTGTGGCTAAATGACTGCTCGACACAGTGGCAATGGGGAGGGGGATGCCATGCAGACCTAAAAAGAAGGAAAAAGCAGCAGTTCAAGTGCATTATCATCTTGCCTAGACCTACCAGGTAGTATATAATTGAAACCAAGATGTCGGTTTACTCAGGTTTATTTAAATGAAAGAAAATGTGTTTCACATTGAAAATCCCAACTAAAAAGGTTATGGCACCTATGAGGTTTTTCAGATATCTGCTAAAGATGGGCAATAGCCTGCTATTCTGGGCTTTCTGCATATTTTACGTCCATCATCTCCTTAGACCTGAGCCGTGTGTCAGGAGCACTGGGACTGGCAGCAGCGTCCCCAGGAGCAGGCAGGCTGGCCTTGTCATGATTTGCATGCTTGTTCCACAAATCCATCAGACTGGGTGAGAAGCAGGGTTTTTCCAAGTTCAGTGAAGTTTGAAAGAAAGGTGTGGCATGTGTCAGCTTATGGTGGTGCTCCTCAGCATGAAGGACAGGGCTGGGGGCCACCGCTGAAATGTCCAGCTTCTGTCTCTCACCCTCCTGCTGGCTGTCCATGAGGAAACAAGGAGAAGCCCCAGTGCAGGGTGAGCAATAATGGTGGCAACGAGCACATAATATGGCCCTTCCTGTGAACTCTGAGTCTACACAGCCATCCTGTCTACCTCCCAGGTGGGAAAACTGAGGCAGAGATCTTAAGGTAAATGTCCAAATTCAGATGGTTGAATCATGAGTATATTAGAAAGCTCATCAGTCACCCTCCTGCCTTCGATAAAAACCATTGAGGATGTGACTCTATGGAAGTACCTGCTCCTGGGAATAGTGAATTTCTTTCTCAGTACCAACAATAGAATTCAAGCACTGATAGGGGACTGTTTTTGTCACTGGCTTCTGTGTTTATGTTTATGCATAAGCATTGGCTTGCCATGCTCTAAGCAAATTAAAGGCAAGGGCTGTTATTCATCACCTGCACAAGAAGGAGTTTACCCAGAGTCGACAAACACACAAAGAAAGGAGAATTAGAGACATGATGTGCAAAGCCCACAACACAGGTTCCGGGCAACAGAGAGCACCATGCCCACTCAGGGTGCCTGATGACCTTTCTGGGTTTTCAGACAACAGTAGGGCTGCTGGCAAGGAGTCCATGGGGGTCTGTTTTTGTACATGTCACTTGGACGTCATTATAGTGCCACACACTACTCACCTGGCTGGGCTACTCCTAAGGATGCCACTATAACGAGTCTCCCTGTGTGATGAGGTGAGGATTAGTTTTTAAGCAGCTCAGAGTTCATTACACACATTATCCTGCAAAGTCTCTGAGCATCCACAGAAGTGTTTTATACACTTGTGTCTCTTTCCCAAGTCCTTGCCCCAGAGAAGAGCTTTCCTGAGTGGAGTGGTCATCCCCTGCTGACTGGCACAGAGGGAGGATCCCAGTTAATTCAGTCCACGTGACAGCCATGATGATCCAGGCCTAAAACATGATTTTTTCTGGCATTGTGTTATGGTTGAAATTTTCAAGAATTCTTCACACTGCCCATTGTACTTTTAAAAAAATGTGTAGACAGCACATCAATAATTTGTGATTTAATGTCACCGCTCTGCTGTTGTTAGCAGGCTAAATACCCTTATATTGAATTAAATATCTTTATATTGATCTAAAATCATAATATTTTTCTGAAAACATGTCCCCTGGTTGTCTTCTCTCTGCCTTTTGTCCCTGGCTTCTCTTCTTCCTTCTCTCCTCATACCACATTTTCTGGTGTTTTAATATCAGCAGCAATCTTCCTTCCATCTATTAGTTCTAACTGTCACCTCATCTCAAGCCAGCTACCAAGAACAAGAACACTGCTCAGTAAGAACTTCCACCAACAGAAAAGACAGAGGTTGCAAGTCCACCTCCAGTGTCACAGTCCATGTGATCTCACACCTGCTGTTAACAGATAACTCCACAGCACACTGTGTGCAGGGAAAGGTTCTAAGCTCTTCTAAGTGGACTGACTCACTTAAGCCCTACAACCATCCACTGTGGCAACCGGGAGTGGAGAAAGCCCCTGGACAATTCAGATTTGGGAAATTCCCAACACAGATGCAGACACTGGCTGTGGTCAGGTAATTCCAAGGAGCTTGGCTTTGCTGCAGACTGGAACAAGGGAAGGAGCAGCTTGAAGCTCCGCTATGGTGTTTCAGCAGCAAAGGCAAAGAGCTGTCTCTCCCTCCTCTTTGGGAGTGGGGTCAGTGGAGGTTTTCACAGGAAGAAAATTTCACCCTCAGAGCCATTCTCTGGGGAGATCCCTAGAAGCTCACTCAAAATGCATGGTGGTGGTCAGGTAGCAAAAGCCAGCTCAATTTAGACACTATGAGAGCCCAGACAGGAGAAGAGGGGAGGAAAATGTGCAATTGCTGAGCATCTCACATGTAATCATGTCTCATTTTCATATAACTATGCATTGGGAATGATTATATTTTTTTCAGCCAATTAGAAAACTGAGCTCAGATAGGTAAAATTCCACCAGCCTACAGGAGGTTACAAGTCTAAGGCAATGTTAAGATTGAGAGAACATAGCTTCATCAGAGCCCAGGGACAGAGAAGTCATGGAAGCCACAAGAGGAAAAAGCAAGAGGCAGGGTCTGAGAATTGCTGTGGAAGGAAGCCGTGCTGCAGGTCTGAAGTCCCCTCTACTCTCACCAGACTGAGCTGGTCAGACTGAGCTGGAGAAAGATGAATGAACACAATTGATAGGGTGGCAACGTGAAGAGGTTGGTGTAGCTCAGTTCAGTTCAACCAAAGTTTACTAGAAGTCCATCCTGGCCAGGCCAAGACACCACTATGCACAACAATGGCACAGAAGAAAAGAGGACAGTGCCTTTCCTGGGGCTTCCACAGAGGTCCCTGGTGAAGACGGCTTAAAGAGGTCATTGTTTCAGATGATTGGAAGGAAAGGCAAGCAGTTCACATTTAGCGCAGATGGTTAATCTAGGAATGCCACTGCTGCAGGAAAACAGGGATGTCCTTGGTCACATTCATAACAAACATCACCTTAGGTGACTACGTAAGGTGACCACAAAAGGTCCCTGCTAGGAAATTCCTGCTTCATCTTCTACCATTATACAAGGCCACTCAAGGAATGCCACAGAACTGTCAATGCCAAGAAGGGCTTTGCCTCTCTACCAGATTATCTGGGAGTTGTTTTTGTTTGTTATTTTAAAAAATTTTTAAGAAGCAAGGTGCTGGAGGAATCAGCATTACCTGTGTGAATGTCCCAAGGACCAATATCTTAACAGTAAAGACAAAGCTCTAATGTTGAGTCTTGAGCACAGGAACAAAAGAGCTGCTTCTGTTTTCACTCCACACTGTTTTAAGAGTGTATGCTGATTTTAATTCCCCCAAAGCCCTGCTGGCTTCAAAAAATAATGAAAAAGAAAATAATTAGCAGTTTTAACAGCAGTGGGGAGCCAACCACTCAGTGCTGTGTTTCTGGTGTAGGAACTAACTCCAAGGTAAATTTGAACATTTAAATAAATATTTTTAGTTTCTCAAAAGATGTTGCCACAACCTTGCATTAGGGTCAGTGCTACTACCCTTGCCTAGGGTTTAGTCTTGAGTACAGAAGTCACCAACCAGAACTTACAGAGTTTGCTAAAACATTCTGTTTTTGCTTGTGGAGAGTGGGTTACAGAGGGACATGGTGAGGAAACTGGTCACGCCAGAGGTGCTTTGGCTCCTGGACTCTTGTCATATTTTCATCCTGTTAATGTCAAAATTCAGGGCTGGGTAGATAATGCAACATCTACACATGGATTGCTAAATTAATACCAGTTATATCACAGGAATGTATGTACAGATAAACGGAGTGTATATGTGTGCGTGTCTGTGCATATTAATGTGTGGCTGTTCATTTAATATAAACTCCAGATAGAATAAATTATTTGTCCCAGGGTTGCAGAGTCAAATAATGGCAGTTGAATCTACATTCAAAATCCTCATTCCAATCATCTTCCCAGATGTTTGCTCTAGGTGTTGATGGCATATGAGTGTTTATTAGTCAGAGCTCTCTAGAAAAACAGAATCAACAGGATCCAGAGATAAACAGTGATAGATAGATAGATAGATAGATAGATAGATAGATAGATAGATAGAAGATAAGGAATTGGCTAGCAGAGAGGCATGCTAGAGCCAGTGGTATAAGTTCCAGTCTACAGGAGTCTGAAGGTCTGAGAATCAGGAGATTGATACTCTACCATATTGTGCTGTGTGTAATGCATACTTTTTAGTGCAAATTTCTGAGGGGAAAATAAGGATGCACATTATACATAGGGAGAACCAATTCTGTGTCTACACGAATGTTTTTAATTATTTTATTTATGCTTATGCATTTAAAGTGTAGCTCTGGAAAGCAATAACGATATCTTTATCCAAAATAATACCCTGGAATACAATAATTGGTTGTATATATAAATAAAACTTGAATGAAAAAATTAAAATAAATTTTTTTCCTGAAAGTTTGGGTAAGAAACATGGGTACTCATTATACATGGCGCTATATGGTAAGTTCTAGTCTGAGCCTAAGTCCAAAGGCAGAGAAGACTACTGATGTCTCAGCTCCATGACAGGCAGAGAAAGAAATAGCAACTTCTCCCTTACTCAGTCTGTTTGCTTTATTCAAGTCTTCATTGACTTGGAAAATGCCCCCTGACCACACACATTGGGGAGGTCAATCTACTTTCTCAGTCTACTAATTTGAGTGCTAATCTAATCACAAGTACCATCACAAATACATCAAAAATAATGTTTAACCAAATACAGGCCTGGGCAAACCATGGCGTATTTGGCACAAAGAATTTACCATTGCACAGACTTTACCGACTCACAGATTTAAAGTGAAGCATATGTAGGGCATACACCTCACATACTTAAAGTATGGATGTGAAATGTTACATAAAGATTGCACAGTTATTTGTACTTATGGGGATGAAGAACAACTGAAACATTAATTGATTAGAATGAGTTTTTATCTTCTATTAGTCAACATAATGATTTGTGTAGGTGTCTGCCCAATAACCAGACAGCATTTCTGAAGACAGGGAAAAGCAGCAGATGCAGACATTTGGAAATCTGGATTCTCCCCAAATATTAATGATTAGCTGGTGAATTGAAGACCATGATGCATTAGGCACTCTTGTCTCCTTACCCTCCATCCTCATTTCTATTTGGATTCAATGGATACAGTGGAATATATAAATTATTTCCTTCATGGTTCATGCTTTTATTTGTTAAAGTCTTATTTTGAAAATCTTTTCTTGTTGTGAATTCAACAGAATATTTTCCTCCAACAGTTGCAAAATTATTCATGTCATATTTAGTTCTTTAACTTGTGTATCACATAAGTTAGGGCACCCCAGGCCTCTTTTTGCAATTGAACAACCCATTCCCTGGCACATTTCCTCCTGACTTTGAGGACCACCTCTGCTGACTGCCAGGCCACATGGATGTGGTTGTGTTGCTGGTCCTTCTTTCCTGCTCTACTGTCCATTACTGTACCAATGTTGTAGTATTTTCATCACCGTATATATTTGTCCTGGAGCTGCCATAATGTACCACAAACTGGGTGGCTTTAAACAATGGAAGTTTGTCCTTTCATAGATGTGGATGCCCTAAATTTAAAAGCAAGCTATTGGCAAGGCCATGTTGTCTCTGCAGGCTGTAGAGCAGAATCCTTCCTGTTTCAGCTTCTGGTAATAGATGGCAATTCTTGGCATTCCTTGGTTTATAAAAGTATCATTCCAACTTCTGCCTCCATCTTCACATGGCTTCTCCTCTCTTCTGGTATCTGCCTCTGGGTCCCCTTTTGTAACTGTCCCCTTTTCTATCTGTCCCCTTTTCTTATACAGTCACAAGTCATATTGGATATAGAGCCCACCCTGCCCCAGTATGATCTCATCCTAACTAATTACATCTGCAAAGACCCTATTTCAAGAAAATGTCACATTCATAGGATTTAAAGATTAGGATTTAAATATATCTTTTTGAAGAACACAATTTAAGTCATCAAACAGTAGTTTTATAGTAAGTTTTGATAGTTAATAGGGCAATCCCATTTATATTTTATCTGCAGCAATTTTTGGTTAGTTGTCAAACTCCTTCAGAAAGAGTTAAGGATTCTTACTGGCGTGGAATTAAATTTAAAGATCAATTTAGGAAACGTACTGATAGTAGATAATGAGTATTCCAATCTATCAATATCTTTCCATCTATTTAGACTTTTAAAAAGTAAATTTATCTATAATAAAAGTGTATAATTTCTTACAACAATATATGCATGGTATTTTATACATTATTGTAACTAGCATATTTTAAAATTGTCTTTAATTTTTGCTGGTTTATTAGGATTAATTTGTGTACTTTGACTTTCTATATAGAAAATATACTAATTTATCTTACTAATGTAACAGTTTGTAGGTTTTCCTGAATTTTCTGTGTAGGAAATTGTGTGGTCTGAAGCATGAACATTGTGACCTCTACAGTTATCCACTTACCATGAAGATATGCCTAATTCTGAAATAATTTACTGGTGTGTTTTTTTTTTTACTTCCATGATAGTTTTTCTTTTAATTTTTTTAGTTCTTGTAGTTCCTTATGGTACTTTCCAAGTATAACATTTTCCAGTTTCTTTTTCTTTCTTTTAAAAATTAACTATTTTTAAAGATTTTAAACATTTATATTTTATATTATGTGTATGAATATTCAAATATCTGAAGTTCTTTGCTATTTTTTCCTATTGATTTGTATTCATACAGATTTGTGTGTGTGTGTTTTATATATTTTTAAGTTGTGAACTCATGCTGAGTTATCTTAATCGACAGAATTCTTAGGGTCTTGGCCTGCAGGTGTTTTCTTCCAGAGAGATTTTCATTTGCTTCTATCACCTACTAGGATTTTATCAACCTGGTGTCTCTTTCATTCAGTTTATTGGTTTGGATTCATATTAATTGCAGAGAGTTCACATTTGAAACACCACTCTACAAAAGGGCAAACTGGATGCATGCTTTTAATATTTATTATTTTCTCACTGAGCTGACTCCATTTGGAAACAAGCAGATTTCACTTTTTTCTTACCTCTCTGTGGCAGATACCACTATGTGCCTATCCAGTGTTTATTTTCTCTCCTTCTCTCCTTAAAGAACTTTATCCTGGTCACAGCCCTACCTCTAATACAGGATGGCAGATAGGGATGGTTGATGGGCCAAACTTCTGGGCCAAGGAGGCAAAAGTAGGATTCTGCCTAGTGGAAATTCTTGAGAAGCTACCATTTTCTTGACCAAAAAAGTCATACTTATTTGCATGTCATCTTGTGAGTTTGTGGTGAGAGAGATGGTGTCCAGTTCTCATGGAATACTTCAGATATCTTACCAGCCCTGGACAGATGACCTCTAGACTTACCGTTAGAAGAGACAAGAGAGCCTTTAGTTGTTGAAGCCATAGTGGCTTGGTTCTTGTTACAGGCAGCCAAACATAGTTCCTCTGCTGACAGTGTAATCTTTGAATGTCTCAGACAGGTGCAGGGTCTCAGTTTACTTCTCTCCTTTGCTCAAACCAGAACTTTATTGACTGTTCAGGAAAATTGGAGACCATGTCTTATGAGTCCTTGAGGCAATCCTTCAAGGCTGAGCTCATTGGCCTCTCTGCAGAAAGAGGTTGCTGTCAGGCTATGTACTTAACTGCTTGCAGCTTCTGAGCTACATCTTATGCAATTTGGTAGTATGTTTTATCTTTCCACCTGACTCGATTATAAATATCCAAGGTTAATGTCTCTAGTTTACTCATCTTTTTAATCCCACAGTGTTTAGCCTGTAACAGACTCTCAATAAATATCTGCTCAGTATGACTCAAATCTGGCTGCTCAGCAAAAGTAAACATCTTTCTTGATGACAGCAGCAACTAAATGATCATTAGCCCAATTTATTAGTCACAGACACAGGTCACTGGTAAATGGATAAGCGTATGAGATAGGCAGTGCGATATTTGGGGTAAGAGAAATGACTTATATTTACAAATACCAGGCCTTGTTCAGGTGCAGACACAATCTCATTCAAGATGGGAGCTAGGAAAATAGACATGTTATTTTTATTTGGAAGGAGAACATTGCAGAAACTGGCTAAAAAGCCTAACTCACTGAAGATCCTTGTTATATTATATTCCTCACATGATTTCCCATCCACACTCCTAATCATATATTCAAAGCAAATGCACTATTTAAACAATAATATACTCTCTATTCATTCTTTGCTTTGTATTAATGGGTGGCTAAAGTGAATTACAGGGCTCCAGGGAGGGACTTGCAGAAGAGGGACCAAGAGACACCTCTGGTCATATGTGCCTCCTCTGTATCACAGTATTACAAATTTTTATACAGTTTACAAAGGAATTGTCAGAATGTTAAGGACACTGTAATGGCAAGTACTTTTCTCTTATGCTAATGTGGGAACAACAGCAGGATGGAACAATGCTGACCTATACCGTGAACCTAACACAGCTCCCATTTTTCTATAGTACTTTTTAAAGGTACTTGCAAGTAGAACTGTGATTATTAAAAAGCCACATATAAAAATTAGCTTCAAGCTAGGTACAAAATGTCAGAAGTATTTGAGTAGCATATAATTCACTATGTGGACATGTGGAAGATTATGACACAGCATTATCTAAAATGCTAGCCAGTATGCACAATTAAGGCTGGTTTTAATTACAAGGATATAAAATGGTTTTAAATGATAAAAATAACTCAGACTGTGAAAGTAGCATTAGTGTGCTGCATTTCTAGTGAGTATCTTGCAGAGTGGTTGTCCCAGTCTTTAAGCACTCACTGTCCATCTTCTCCCTCTACAATGCACTGACCTTGAGCCTTGCATTCTCTCACTGGACCCTTGTCCTTGCCTTCTTCCTCATATTCTTCACTTTCTCCTCATCTGCATCCATTCTTCTAGTAGATCACTTTGTAAATACGCTTGTTTGTCTCAGTCAGTGGCCTCCCATCACCACCCAGAACATCTCAAGTCCTGAAATTTCATCCAAGGTTTTTACAGGCTGACCCCAACTCAGTCGAGCCAGTGCTTACCCAAGACCACATACTACATATCCACTGATGGTATGGACCCATTGTTTGAGTGTGAAGGCCAGAACATTTATTGAAAAACTAATTGAAAACAGATCACATGGTTTAGCGATGCTATCTCTACATAGACATTTATGAATTTTCTTTCTGGTTCATTTCCTGTGATTCCACTCCCTTCTTCTATTTGGGGTCTCTCAAAACCTTTGTGGCCATCTGCCTCCCTCTCTGTCCCAGTTTTTAAAAAATAAATTATAAGGTCACCTGAGGCATTCAGTTTTCCATCTAGTCTCTGTGCTCACAAAGTGTTCCCGTGACAGAGCCCGTGAGAAAGCCCAGGTCTGCTACCAGATGACAGTCTTCCCAGTGGTGCATCCATTGAGTCTCAAGGAGAGCAATTTAGTTTAGTGGAGCTTAAATTCATCCTAGCGCCCCTGAGTTTGTGAATCTAGCATCAACATTGTTTCCATAATAAATTGTGGCAGACACATCTTGGGTGACCCTCAGTGAGTTTTGCCCTTGTATAATCTACTTCCTTAAGTATGGGTGAAACCTTCCACTTGCTTCTAACCAATTGCATATGAAAAATATGATGGCATGTCACTCCCATGATGAAGTTACATGACATAAGACTGCCTCTTAGCAGACTGGAGTTAGAAAGGCTCCCTGTGGCTCTGAAGATATAAACAGCCATGGTGCAACAGGACCATAGTACAAGAGGCTTTTGTGGACTTGGAGATGAGAGTGTTTCTCAGCTGGCATCTAGCAAGAAAACAGAGACTTTGGTCCCACCATTTCAAGGAGATGATCTGCCACTCACCTGATGTAGCTTGGAAGGACATCCTTCTCTAGATGAGTCCCTGAGGTACCTGGTCAATGTCTAGGTTGCAGCTCGGTGAGGTCCTGCCTGAATCAGGGAACTCTGTTAATCCAGTCATGTTTAAGACCAACAAAAATTGTGAGAGCAAACTTGGTACTGTTGTAAACCACTGAGTTTGTTACATGGTGTAGAAATCAGCCATCATTGAAGAACCTCGGTGATGTATTTTGGGAACTAGGTTGAGAGTCCAACTTATAGGTTCAAATCTTGACTCTACTATTTACAAGCTTTGTGAACTTAGACAAATCAGTTATAGACTTAATGCTTTGAGGACCCCGTCTTCCAGGCGTAATTAGTAATGTTACCTGCAGTTATTATGCTGTGAGGAAAAAATACATTTAAATAGACACACACATGTAGAAGGCACTAAATAAATGTTAGCTTCTGATACCTACATGGACAAGATGTACATCATAATAAACATTTTGAGTTGTTGATTTGGAAAAATGTTAATGCTTGAAGTCTCCCAGATTACTTGTGTGACCTTATTCTCAATGAGATTTAGTGCTAAGTACTATGCAAACATTATTAAAAATATAATTCTCTGCCTTCTAGTTTACAATTTAAAAGAAGGAACATAGAAGCAAATACACAGATAAAAACATAAAACAAATGTGTACAATTTGTGCAAATGACACATAATTAAGGACAGTGTCTTTAATACGTGTACTGGATAGAATTTTTTCACACAGGAGATGAAGGGTGGGTTTTACTATTTGCTGATGGATAGCTTTGTGTTTATGACTGTTAAAGGCTGACGGGCAGGTGGTTTCAGCAGTAAGAGAGACATCCCATGAGATGGCATCAGAGAACTCAGTGTTCCTTGGGAGATGCAGCCTTGCACTGCAGTTTATAGGTACAACCAGCAGTTCAGAGAATGACTACCCCACAGGGGAATGATGGTGACTGAGGACCACATGTGCCCTGGAAGCAATACACTGATGCTGTTGACCGTGAAACATACACAGAAGGTAGCTTTAAAAAAGAAAATGACCTCAAGTTGAAACTGTGTCATTTTTAAAAGAGAGAAACAATCACAGTGAGAGATAAATTGTTCACCTGATTCAATGATATTTAATTGTTTCCTACATGTTTTTGAATGGAGAAACCAAGTAACATTGTGGCAGCCTGTGTTGTGCTGTAATTAAGTGATATTCTTTACAAAGACACCACATAAACTGCTTTTGGGAAATTAGTTTGAGGAAGTGTAAAAATGCCTCAAAACGGTGTAAGTAAAAAACAATAATCTATTTCCCTAAAATTTTAGTAGCAAATAATATGTTCCAGGTCATTGAATTTGTTTTAATTTATATATATATATATATTATTCAAAACAAACTAGCAATTTAGATTTATGAAATAAGCAATGTTTTCACCAAGATGAAGATGTTAGTGTATATATCTAGCACCACCCAATGATTGAATAAAGAAATACCAAGAGTATTCATGATATTTGTACCAACTTCCTACATGTGGGGCATGGAAGCAAGTGTTACTTGTTCCACTAGTCAAATCACAGTTCTCTGTGATACGGTCCATTAGACAAGGCTGGAAGAACCCTGGCAACCGGCTCCAGGCTGGCTCTGCTAACCTTTGCAACGCAAAATACAGTCCAGGACCAGCAGCACCAGCGCTTGTTAGAAACGCCCCATCTCAGGCTCTGCCCTCACCACACACACTGAATCAGAATCCACGCCGTGACAAGCCTGCCAGTGATCTGTGTACCTGTTTGCTCTGAATCAATTTGGGCTTGTTTTCAATTATGTAATAAAAACTATGGAATTCAATACACAAAATACTTTTATAATAAAAAAAAACCTTCATGCATCTGTTTACTGCTTTGAAGTTGAACCAGTGCTTCCAAGCATAACACTTCCTTGGTTGTCATATATTTCAGAGACTTTGAGGAAACTGAGGCTGATTTTTATGCCAGCATCGGTGGCACTCTGAGAACTCCCACTGGAGTTTTTGGGTGTGGCGTAGGACCCTTCTCAGAGGTACATCCTACTTATGAACATTTTTGTTCCCAAATGTGTACACACAGAAGTGACTGGGTCAAGTCCAAGGGGCGGCTGGTCAATTAGAAGTCCTATGAGGCAGTCAAGACGGGCAGTCACCTTGTTGACTGTCATCATGAAAGTGCATCCAAATCCCTCACTGTTCAGGGCTGCCGGCCAAGCATGCACATTGTCAGCAAAGCCACTCGATGTGCCAGCATTGAAAGAGAGTGGCTCCTTTTCAAATGGCTAATTGTTATTCCATAATTTAGCATTTATTATCTAGTGAAACCCTTAACCTTTGCACATTTTCTTTAGGAACTTTGAATACCAAGCTATGTCGAAAGTAGGCATTTCTAGACATGCTGTTTTTTCTGATTGTCTCCCTCTTGCCCCGCTCTCCACTGTGGTGTGCCCTCTTGGCTGTCCTGGGATGGCCATTGTCTGTGGACTGGGCACCATCGCCTTCTGTGTGATCTGCTGACCACAGCAGGTGCATGGTGGCTCTCAATTACTTCTGCTGCTCAGACAAGATTTCTTGGCATTTAGAAGACTTTTTGGTTTCCCTCTTTATATTTCCTCCACTCGGGCCTCAGGTTATTTTTAATTGTGTCCTTCCAATGTCCGAGGGACTTCTACTCTGTCACGGGCCTTGAAGCTGCACTCCCAGTGGCCCAGGGAATCCACCCATTCCTCCACGAGGATTAACTCCGCTCCATCCCATCAAGACAAGATGGACAGAGAGGCTCCTGGAGAACAAAGGAAAGCACCTGTTTCCCCACACGATGCACAGAGACGGGGACAAGGAGGTGGCGAATGAATATAATAAAGAATGCCAGTCCCTGACCCTGACAGAGAAAGAAAACAGATTTATAACAACATCTCTATCTGTCAAGTCAAGTAGAAACAGCCACTTTGTCTTCCTGGCTGACTTCATAAACAGGCTCACGGTCTACCGTTGTCCCTGTGGTGACCATGGTGGCTGCTCCAACCAGTGTGGGTACATGAACATGATGGGATCATCAGAACATGTGACTATCTCTTAGAAGCATGTGTGTGTACACATGTGCACACACAGGCATGCACACTCAGGTGTTTACATGAGCACAAGACCATTCCCTCATCCCCCACTGCTTGGCCAAGCCTGGTAGCATTGGTAACCGATCACCTATCTCCCCTGCAATGCCGCACGTTTTCCCCATCTTCAAATTCAACATGCAGTTTCTTCCCTGCCAAGCAAGGCTGCCAGACGACAGGGTGGTTAATGAGCTGGCAGCCCAGAATGTCATTAGGGGCCCAGAGGACGGAGGCCGGAACTGCTCAGGTACACAGACAGCGCAGCTCCCCTGCACTGCGTGAGGGCCGCCAGTGGCTTCTCTTTCACGGATTCCCCCTGAAGTGGTATTAAAAGAAGGAGCTTAATGATAATGAATTGAATTGTTTCTTCTAAAGTGGACTGACTGGCAGAATTCTGGAAACCAAGAGATCCCCTGTGCTGGCTAGGAAAACAGAAGTAATTGGATTACACAAAGAAAATAGGATAAAGATTCATTAAAATTACAGTAACAGGCTGTGATTAACGAGCCAGTGCAGAGCACAGCATGTCGGGCCCGTGAGGCCCACCTCAGTCCAGGGGAAGGCATCCAGTTTCCCTGAAGGTTTTTTTGTCTTTTCTTTTTATTATTAGTTTTCAAAAATGCTTTAATGCAGTTAACGCATTCCTGGTGGGACCCTGTTTTTATCATTACTATGTGGAATCTGTGTTTCTGGACATTCTAATGGAGAACTGACCAGTGCCCAGGCAAAGGCGGCCCAGGGCGCCATCCTCTCTTCGCTCAGTGGTCTGGGTGTGCTGGCTGAGAGCATCCAACTCTCATTTATAGTGACCTGTTGGAAAGGTGCTTGAATGGCAGTGGAGTCACATGTCCTAGCTCTGTGAAGGCCTCTGCTGGCTGGTGTCACCTTTTGGTGCCTACCTGCCCTTTCAGAACCTCACTGACACAAACACACAGGTTAAATAGCACACGGTGTCCTGCTAGGCCAGAACGTGGCACCGTCAGATAAGACCCACAGGCGTATGCCATCGACCTACTCGGTTATGGACAGAAGCCACACCACTCTAGCCTGGGCAAAGATCCTACTCAGGTAGCAGGCCTTCGAAGTTGCTATCTTGATCCTTTGGTTGGATCAGAGGTGGTGTTTAGAGGGAGAAATATCACTTTGATGTTGGGATAAAGGTCACTGATAAAATGGATATCTGGGAGTATTATCAGTACTAGGTCTTAAAAACGTTTGCTGAATGAGTGAATGAATGAATGAGAGGGGGTGAGACTGGAGGAGGAGATTCTGAGGTCAGATGGCAGTCGCCCATGGTGCCAGTCCTGGGCATGAAGTGAGGTTCCCTCCCTGTAGTAAGGGGTCAAGTGATTCCAGGAACAGTGACTCCATTGTGCACGACCCACCCATTTACTGGTGTCCAAATGGCTCTTTTCAGCACAGAACGGGAATTCAACCCATGTCCCTTGGCTAACAACCCAAAGCAAAGAGGAAACTTCTTTCTGGGCTAGACTTTTATGGTCCCATCTAGAAGTTCCCCTTTCCTTACCTCCTGCCCACAGAAACACAGTTGTACTGTCTCCCTTTGTGGGGACCTTCCTACATGGCCTCTGAGATGGTGGCTGCTACTCCCTCATTGTTTCATGGCAACACAGGGCTGTGCTCACAGCACACCTGACCCCTGTCCCACCAACAGCAGGTACCCTGGGGGCACCTCCAGGTGTACCTGTTGCCCACTGGGACTATAGGAGCCAAGAGCACTGTGGGGACCAGCCGAGTCCCTGGAGCAGCTGGAGCCCAAACAATGCTGGTGGCAATCCCTGCTACCATCATTTCACAGTTTGGAGCTTTCATGTTTTTCTATTTCAAAACACATCATATATTCTGCTTTCTTTTAGCAGTAACATCTACTTCATGCCTCTTCAGGAGAAAAGCTAGCACTGAACCATGTAAAGTTCCAGACCCAGCTACTCATCTGTGTTTTATCCTGAGCACACAAGTGGCACATTGTCCAGGATTCCCACAGTTGCTGAGTTTCCGTAGCCAGCGTCCTGCAGGTGTTGCTCTCTGGCTCCCCAGAGGCCACAGAGAGGGGTATGGCTTTCTTCTGGTCTTCAGGACTTCAGGTAGATGTCATCCACTGGAATGTGTTTTTTTTAGATAAAACCCTCCAGTGACCTTGGCAGAGCTGACCAGCCACTCCCTCTGCTGGGTCTGTCTCCCTGAACTGACATGTCATTAGTGTCCACAGTAGTGAAAGCAAAAGCATCACACATCGGAAAGCTATAGATGCAGCAACGTGCCCTGCAAGTGTCACCAAAATAAAAATTGCATGTTCACCACCTCACTTTGGCTAATGCTTATGAAGTGCATAGTGCTGCTTTCAAGAAAATAGGGGTTAAATAAACACTGCAAGTTGAGGACTCCCTTGGGAGGGGGATCTGGACACCAAGGGCATGGAGGTGAACTTCCTGTCCCAGGCGGTGATGGCAATGCTCGCTCATGAGAGCAACAGACAAGATAACAAATCACAAACTGTTTTACTTGTTCATGTGGTTCTCTGAGTAGGGGTGTTGTTGACTGTTGATGCTGTGACTTTTGTTTGTTGGTTTTGCCCACAGTCCAGACATTGCCTCTGTGAGCGTGGGTCACCCAGTCTTCCCGCAGGCAGTGCACCCACATGACCCTCTATGAGGAAAGAACATTCCAAAATGCACAAGTAAATATAAACACGGCACTTTGGGCTGTTTGATGCTGTTCTAGGGGAGCCCATATTGCCTACCGCACATGTGTTATTTTTGCAATAAATTATATGGGAAACTGGAGCTCAAAACTTTAATGATCATATATCTAAACCACAACTTGTTTATGCATAATTTGCTTCCATTAAGTTCAGTCTTATTAGAGATTCATGAATCAACCACTGAGCTTCATTTTTCACCACCTGCCTGCTCTCCCAAGTTTGGTGATGGGGGGGGTCGTCGGGTGGGGGAGGAAAAGCACTGCAGGAAGGAGGGGCCCTGCCTTTGCCGTGAAACACCAGGCAGTGATGACTGTCAGGGGTTGGCATCCTTTGCACCTGGAGGGACTGCAACAAAGTTCTCTGGGGCTATTCCCGTGTACAATCATTCTGTGTAAAAATGACAAATCCTAGGAGGGAAAACTAGGAAGATGTCACCAAGTTAGAAACAGCACCAGGTCCATATCATAGTGGGCACCCAGAACTAGAGACCCCTGGCATACAACGTCTTTCATCTCCAGGGACTCATTTATTTGTCACTCCCTGTGTCCCAGGTTCTCTGCTGGGTTCATCAAACACAATGCTGTTAAATTTCTGAAGGGCTCATCGAATTAGGTGTTTATATTCTCCCCGCTTAAAGACAAGAAAGTGTCACTTATGGGGAATGCTTTGGATGGTGCTTTAATGTCACCATTCTGTATCAAGAAAATGGGATCAAGTGGCACTTTTCTAGGAAAACCAGTCTACCACTTCTGGAGCAGGCAGTCTGTGTGAGGGCTGATTTGTCCTGGGTGCTGGGTTTGCATTTGTACCCATGCCCTTTGTCTGTGGCCCTAGACTCTGAAGTGCCTCCCAGGGGGCTTCGCTCACATGCCCCTGCCCACCACCCACATTAGTCTCTAAAATGACAGGTTTGCAATAGATGCAGCCTTGCTGAATTGACTCAAAATACCTTGCTAGCCCTAAAAATATGTGTCTTTTCCTCTCTAAGTCCTCACTGCCCACCTCCTAATTGGAGATGAGACCCCAGCTCAGCAGTTGAGAGAATTTTTTTTCAGTTGATGGAGAAAAATGCCAACACCTCTTGGTAACAGAACCTTCAGGTAGTGGCACTGAGGAAACCCTGGGACCGCAGCCTCAGCAAGGATTAGAGACACTGGCCTGGTGGTCTGTGGAGAGACGAGCCCAGGATGCCCTGGGCTTACAAAACTCTCAAAGATGGGGACTGCCTCCAGAACCAAACTTGGACTCAAAGGATGTCTTACCTAAGTCGTGTGATTTGGGGGCTTTTCCCCAATATTTTGAAAAAAGAATCTGTAAAATCTGAAGTTGGAAAACAGAAGCTAAGAAGATTGTTTCTTGTTCTGCTTTGACCTTGGCTCAGTTGCTGATCTGACCACCTCTGAGAGGAGCCCCAGAGGTGTATGCTTTTAATTAGTCCGTTTGTTTTAGGTGCCAAAAGGGGAGCAGAGGACTCCAGGACCCAGGAGAAGTGACTCTGCAGAGCGACAGTCCCACCACCCATCTCACCCACCCATGGGGCCAGATTCCCAGGGTAGAAGGACAGGCTCCTTCATTAGCTTTTCCTCCTCTCTTTGAGGGGACCTCCAGCTAAAATTGCTGATCCCCAGTCCACCACAAAATGAACCACTGATATTTCATGAACTGAAAGGCCAAGGGCCTTTTTGCTATCCTTAAAACCCCTCTGTCTGCTCAAGTGGGTCAGAAAAACCCCTCTGTCATTCTCCTCTCCGAGCTGAAGCCTCTTGTGAAATTCTACAAGTTGTCGCAACCCTGAAACTAGGGCCAATTAACCCGGCCAGCCCAATAGGAGCTGAGTGGGTGATGCCTGAGCCAGAGTGAAGCCAGAGCCCTTGTCTGTCTCTTATTCTCAGAAGTCACTGCAGTGAGGACACGTAGAAGGGAAAGTACTCGCAGAGAGAATCCAAAGGCACCAGGTATGCTAGACAGCGAACAAGGGCAAGGCTTTTCTGGAGCTTCCCTCACACCTGTGAATGGGACTCTGTGACTGAGCTGGTGATGGGAGGCCACTTAGATGCTGAGGAGCTCAGAAATCGGGTGTCTGGCCCTTTGGGGCAGTTGGAATTATTGGAGGGGTCTGAGTCCAGAGTGGGTGTTGGTCTTCATTCCCAGGTACTGTTGGAGAAGCTATAAGATTCTGGGATAGGAAGAGCTGAATGGAGCAGGAAGGTGATGACTCAGAAGACCCTAGATAGCCTCCCTGGAGCCTTAGCAGAGCCTAAAGGGACATGAAAGTGACAATAAACCAGTATCAACCACCAGTTTTTGTGGCCCAGGACTTCCCTGCATGGCCATCTGCTGGGGCCCCGTGTTAGTAGTTCACGTGTATGTACGTCATTCATTGTTGTAGCAGTTTCAGTGGTGGGCGGTGTTGCACCCTCAACTCACCCAGAAGCAGAGGCAGAGTCACCCTGAAACTAATGTCATAAATTATACCTAGAATGACAGTGCATGCCTTTCAAGGCTTAGAGGAGTACAACATTGGTTTCAATAATATATTAACATATACTATGTGACTTTCTAAACTAGATGTCAACAGGAAATGGTGTTGCTCTGAGGTCAAGATATATGAAGATAGATCCTCCTCTCAATTTCTCATAGAAGCAATGAGACCTGGTGAGAGCAGGGGATCTGGCAGCAGACCCGAGCAGGGCCGGAGGCCTGCGTGCTGTGTGGTGCTGGGCAAGTCCATGGACTTCTCTTAGCCTCAGCGCTCTCCAAGGATACACCGGGGAGAGGAGACCCCCTCCTAGGTTTCCACGATCATCACTGATACCCTACATACCCACTGCTATTAACACACAGTCAGTGGTCAGTGATACCCTGTGACTGGGACCCTGATAGTCATACACCTGCAGTGGGGAAGTGGGAAAGGATTTGGGGTTTACCCAACGTCCCACATATGCAAAGTTTCCTTCAGTGCCCTGACAGATGGTTCCTTAGGAGCCCTCGCAGCAGCAAGCTGGGGAGGTTGGCGTCTCCTCTACAAGCAGCTGTGGTGGTCAGAGCAGCTCCATAGTCGCTGCAGTGCGTGGATACCTACTGCTCAGCAGCCAGGTGTCTCAGCTCACGTTTGAAGGTCACCTGCTTTCCACCCTGCTTCTCTTCCAGGTGTTGCTGGGGCTGTAACATCTGGCTGCAAAGTACATGTGGATCTGGTCATCCATTGTTCTGCAGGCTGCCGGGGGAGTTGGTAATGAGAGGACATTTGTTGGATCAGGAGCCTGGAACAAAAGGGGCAGTCCTGAGCAGTCACTGAAGGCCTGGGTTGACAGTGTGCTCAGATATCAAGGTGTGAATGCATAAGGCCCAGTGCTCAATAGTGCCCCGTGTTCCAAGGACAGGGCCTGCCTTTCTTGTTTCTTTTTCTCCTTGAACTCCCCTCTTTGGGGCACCATGCTGTTTCCCACACCACCCCACACCCCGGCCGAGGCTGCAGCCCCCAGTTCCTGCAGCAAGTGCCTAGAGAGCATGGCCAGGCCAGGTGGAGAGGGAGCCAGCAGCATCTGCCAGCTCACAGTGGGTTGTGTGGGCACCTCCATTATTCTCCCCTTCTTTGTCTGCTCGCCACGGTGCCCTTGTCACGTGTGTGCCAAACCAGGCTGCAGACACACTGCTCACTCACAAAGAAGGGAGGAGACTGCACACAGCTGGTGGGTCCATCGTGCCTGCCACCAGTCTCTGTCTGTCTGTCTGTCTGCTGCCCACAGCCGACTGTGGCACGTGCTGTGATGTGCTGAATCCACTTTGACGTCTGTTTCATCTGTTCATTCATCTCAAAGGCCCTTTGGCTGATAAAGTCTCTATTCCAATCTCTTTGTGGCCACCCAGTACTTACTGTTAAAAACCTGTCCTTGCTCGTGGGTATTTTCTCTGGGGAGATTTTCTGAAAACTGGATGCTTAGTACGCTCGGTTGGACATGACATCCTATCAGATCTTTATTGCTTATCATGCCCTCAGCTCTTGGCATCTTAGATTTTCTGGGTCTCTCTGCTCTTAAGTCTAGGGGTCAATCTGATTTCAATTAGAACCTAGACCAGGTATGGAAAGAAGAACTCAGAATCAGACTTCCAGGAGCACAAGGAGAGGGGGACCTGGTTCTTATTTTTCTCACATTAGCGATCCTGCTATCTGGAGGCCCCACAACAAAGGTGAACAGCTTTGAGGGCTGAAGAGGGGCTTCTCAGATGGATAGACACACTGGCCGTTCCTTTGTCCAGGGCTGAGACTTGCAAACGTAATGCTTTTCTGGACAAGCTCAGCCACTTGGCAATTAATCAAACTTTTCTTTCTTGACTGTAGAGAGTGAAATAACATTTATAGAACAGAGAAAAATGAGCTCTCTTTTGGAAAGGGAAGTCTTCCAAGATTATATATAAAATAAACACCCCCACTGAGTCCACTTCTAATTCATCCCATAAGCCGTATCCCAGGGGTAAGGCTGGCAGCCATGCCGTGGGCCTCTGGGCTCTGGACATTGTCTGAAAGAAAGAAGGAAGCAGCAGGAAAAGGCTGGACTGAGAAGTATCTGCTGGCACCTGGAGGGACACCCAGGACCATGGCCCGATGGCCCCTTCTCCTTCTGCCCCACCTCACACCATGCACAGCAAATGTCATTCTCTGCACTGCCAGATGCAGAGACAGTTCTTTCGTGCCTCAGGAGCTTCTTTCACAACAACCAGACCCTAGGGATGATGAGGGGTGCTCTCTGACCATACAAGTCCCTGCGTGATGGAGAAGGGTTCAAAGTACGACAGCGTTTGGGTGCTCAGAAGGCAAAGAAAGCAGAAAAGGGGTACAGCACCCTGCCTCCTCCATGTCACCATGTTCAGTGGCTGAGGTGAACAGTCCTCCAACACAGAGTCTCCTATGGAACTAGTCCCCAGTCTTTTTGGCACCATGGACTGGTTTCATGGAAGACAATTTTTCCATGGACCAGGGTTGGGGAATAGGAGGCAGAGCTCAGGGGGTAATGTGAGTGAAGTTTTGTTCACTCACCTCCTGTTGTGCAGCCTGGTTCCCAACAGGCATGGACCAGTACTGGTCTGCAGCCTGGGGGTCAGGCCCTGCTCTAGGGGACTCCGCGATGCATGGTATGTTTTTAAATCTGTGCTTGTTTTATCCTGGCAGCAAATTCCAGGTCCATGGATCAAGAGAAGATGGATTGTTTATTTATAGGATCCCTGTGATACACCATTCTTATCCCCCAGTTCCAGGGGAGACGCTGTGAGAGCAGAAGTCGTTTGAAGGAGAGGGACCCCAAATTATAGATCTCAGAGCTTCTATAAGAACTGCTGCATGGCTCACTTTCTTTAACTTCCAAGGCTCATGTCCTATCCTTCATCCTCTAACCAGAGTGCCAGGAATTTTTGTCATAAAACTTGGGCCACATTCCTTTCCAACAACATGGTCCATGTTTTTAAGTCCATGACAATGGGGCACAGCTGGGTCACTCGCTACTTATCTGTAGGGTAAGGGTCAGGCCACAGCCTGGGCCTCTTCAGGCTCCCCTCGGGATTTATTACAACCGCCCCCGACTCATCACAGACCCCGAGCGCCCTTATCATGGGGGGGGGTGCCTCTGTTGTGTTGGTCCAGCAGGTAACCCATGTCACTGACCCACCGTCATTCCTTCCAAACTGTGGCTTTGGGTCACAAAGTCTCAAAGCCAGAAGATTGCCTGAGGACCTCCCGTGAAGTCCGCCAGTCCCAAAAGAGAAGAGAAGGAGCCAATGTGCTGCAGTCTCAGCCTCCGTGCACCACAGGCTGGTGCTGCTAACTGTCTCCACAAATGCCTGTAAAAACGCCCTGTCTTCTGAGAACGCTCTGATGGCACGCTTCCTGCCCAGGCGTCCTGCCCTTTGGTTTCCCAGCTATTGGAAGACAGGCTGGAGAGTGGCGAGCTCTGGACCATAAAATCCCACTGCGCACAGGGCAGGCAGCCTGCTGGTCCTGATGAGACCCCCAGGCAGGAAAGCTTGAATTCTCAGGACTCAGTGTAATTGGCCAAGAGTTACTGTAAATATGTTTGTTCTGAAGCTGTTTTATAAAGCAGATTTCAAAAGTGGGATTTACCATTGATTAATCAATTTACATCTCATGTATGTAAGCTGCACTCCGACTTTCCGACTTTCTAGATAATGCCGTATTTGAAGGGGAGCCTAGAAACCGTGAGGAATAACCCCAAGCACAGGAAATTTTCTGGAAACTTCAGTTTTCTTCCAGATTTTCTCATGTTACATGACAGTGAAATGATGTTTCATTTAGGCTACTGAGATATTTAGACATTTCTAAACTTGTCTTGATGTCGGTGTTTTATGGGAGGTAAGAATTCTCCAGTTGGTGAATCAATAAACCCATCTACTCTCTGGCTCACTCTGGTTTTGGTGGCACGGTCCCTGGGAGGAGCACCTGGGCGTAGCTGGAAAGTGAGACTCGGACTCGTATCAGCCGCCTTCTCCTGCTTATTGACTGGCACCCTCTGACTGGAGTGGCAGCAAGTCGTGAAGTCTCTCCGGCTTTGTTTCTTCACCCCATTAAGTGAGCAGTTGTTACTTCTTAGGTGACGTATCTACAAAACTTTTGAAAGTTTGAACATTAATTCCATATTTGGTCTGGCTTCATGGCTCTTCCTTTTCTCCAGCTTCAGGACTGGGAGATGCTCTGCCCAGTCTGGGGGTGTATGTGCTCAGGGCCATTAGAAAAGATGGAGATGAAGGCGAACCCCCAGACCAGGCACTGCGAATGGCGGGGACTCCTACCGATCGCACCCCAACCAGAGCCTCTCCTTGGACTGTGCGTGAATCCCTCGGACTCCTGTCTGTTCTGCCGCTTCTGGAAGCAGATAAACAGGGACTTATAAACTACAACAGGCATTCAACTTTGACAAGTACAGGATTGCCCTTGTTATCCACGAGCCCTAGAGAAATGCGTCCGAGAGGCACTGTGACCCACTTTCTGTCACTCTGATGTTTCTAATTTGGAAGAGGATCCCAGAGACGGCTCCCGGGAGGCCCTGGGGCTGCCCTGCAAGCCGCTCCTTCCCTAAATAGATCCCGAGTTAGTTCTCTCTGCTGGGGCCTGGCAGCCAGGCTGAACAGATGTGGGACATTGAGGGCCACAGCCCCATGGCGTGTCACTCACATTTGTTCTTTTAAATGGATAAAAAAGGGAAAGATAATGCAATCCTGTATTGACTCAACTATCACAGAGCTATATTGAAAGACATAGAAACCCCACGTTTTATAGCCCTCAGCCAGCCCCATCTCCCTAGCAACCTGGGTCCTTCTGGCAGGGCTGCCTTTGCTCAGATGCTGCTGGGAAGCCTCCGGCCTTGGGGCATCAGGGTGCCTCTGCTTCCCCCGAGGAGCTCTTCCGGAGGGCAGCATCAATGTCAGCAAACAACAGCAACAAGAAGGACCAAAAGTGGTGGGTGGCAGCAGGGCACAGCCAGGGCCACGCGTGGGAGCGATTCATCCTGCGGTAAGATGGGGTGTGTGCAGAAAAGACGTGTGTCCATGTGGGGTTTGCACTGTGGTCTTGCGGCTGCGGCTACAGCAGAAATGCACCCAACCTGCGGTGACCTTCATCAGCACATAGTGTGACCAGCCCTCTCCACAGCTGTGTCACTGTGGGCAAGTCAGTTCCTCTCTAGGCTTTGCTTTGTGTACAGGATAAGAACATGGCAGAGCTTCACACTGGCTTTGCAACTGAGGGGGTTTATATGGCCATTAGTAATAAGTTTTATGACCAAGTGTGAACTGGGGTTAGTGTCTACTGAGCTGCAATTACTAACTTAATGAAGAAATCTGAAAACAGATGAAACTTTCAAGTAGTAAAGGCAGTGTTTTCAAAACTCTGCCCAGGATGATTTTCATTTATTGCAAAAATGCTGGGCAAAAGTTCAAAATTTAGCTACCAGAAACTTTCACTCTACCGACAAGACCTAGAAGTTCCCGTTCTCACTCCAGACCATGTCTCCCCACCAGCAGTTACCATGAGTGAATCCGATCCACAGCCCTTCTCCGCAGGCAGCCCAACCAGTTACTCCAGTTTGGGTTCATTCCATGGATGCCTAATTGCGCACCTGCTACCTGCCAGGTGACCATGCCCGGAAACCAGGAGAAAGTCGCTGTGTGCAGAGTCCTTCAGGGAGGGTGAGACGGGCTTTCCTCAGGCAGCCACTTAGGAAATGGGCCTTGATGGCATCCAGCTCTTCTCCCACAATGGTTCTGGTGCCCTCACCAGTAGGACCGGAATAAAACCACTCGTGATTTGCCATCATGCCACATTTCCTCTTTCCAAGTGATCCCACAGTCAGACACACGTGCCCGAAACCCATGGTCTACAGATGACATAGATTTTACCCTCCCCAAGTACTGCATCCTTCTTGGTGCCCTTCCAGACTGGGTTGATGCTCTGTCTTGTGCTTTGGGATGTGTATTCCTGCTTCACACTCAAAGGCTCCTTTACACCCACCCTCAGTGCTGTCCCAGACCCCCTGCTGAGGCACTTTGGAAAACTGAAGCCAGTGGTAGTCATCCCTGCTGGTTTTTTATTGTCACCCTGGTTCACATCTTCTTCTCCATTCTCAGGGCTAAGATGCACAGACCTGCGCACCCACAGATTTTGTTCCCTTGTCCGTAAGGGCAAATGCTGTGCTCCTCCTTCCCTGCAGGCACTCTGACGGGGCTGACATTCCTGCCCCCCGGGGTGAAGGGAAGACCACACTTTCTTATTGCTTCACTCTGTGCTCTGTGCAAACAGCTGCTGTGAGTGTTGCACTCTCCCTTTTCATTCACCACTTGAGTTTCTGTTTTGTATCCTTTTACCATGTGTACGCCAATGAAAATTCCTCTGAATGTTCATGTTATTTTTTAAAACTTTATTTTCCCTCAGTGAGCTGAATGCCGTAACAGGGGTGTCCAAACTTTGGTGTCTCTGGGCCACACTGGAAGAAGAGTTGTCTTGGGCCACACATTAAATACACAAACACTAATGAAAAAAAATCTCATACTGTTTTAAGTAAATTTATGATTTTGTGTTGGGATGTGTTTATAGCCATCCTGGGCTACATTGGCCCATGGGCTGCAGGTTGGGTGCCCCTAAAGCAAGGTGGAGTCACACCTTATGAACAGGTGGGTGTGTATATTCATGTGCACGTTGTATGTTATACACATGATATGCTAATAGTGCTGATCAGAAACATGCTCCCCAAACTTACAGTGTCTAAGATGTTCTTGTTGGAGCACACTAAAGCATTCTTTAAAAATGAGGATTTCTAAGTCAGTACTTTAAAGTAACATAACCAGTTTTTAGGGGAACTCTGAAATTGTTACTAGAAAATCTTTCTTAAGACTTTCCCCCAATTCAGGGCCCAGGGGCCTCAGGCATTCCCTTCTCTGGAGAACACCTGCAGTGGGGCAGTGAGGCAGGGTCAACGCGATTCGGAGACTCTCTCCAACATTCAGTAGATATTTATGGCAAAGCTCCCAGATGCCAGCTCTGTGCCCAGCTCTAAGAGACACGATTAGACATTCCCTGCCCGGACAGTGTTTGCCACTCTGTGCGCCCATGGGTTTGCATCACAGCTCCGGTTACTGCCGTGGAGACTGTCCCTTGAGACGTAGGTGGTTTCAGACAGGAACTGTCTAAGTCTGCACGAAGTTTGGTTTCCCAGTATCTGTGATCAACTTCACATGAGAGCTACAGTGTAAGCACCATGTATACCAACAAAAATTCTTGCTACGTAGCTCTCAATTCAGCAGCAGGGGATATGTGGATTAAATGTGTCTTCAAAATTTGGTGAAGATACCAATCTGCTATTCTGATCAAGCCAGTTTTACTGGGATAAGCATTTGTATCAGAAAGCACTAACACTTTCTCTGGAAGGAATTGGGAAAACTCTAAAGTCACTATGTTCTAATTGTACAGATTAGGACATAAATTATACACCTGACAGCTAGCTACTTACAAAATCTGACAGATTCATTGGTTTAAAGGGTGGTTAGATTTTTGTCTTGTATTAGCTTAAAAGTTTAGCTAGATTGCACTGTATCTGGGCCCACTTTGTTATCAGGTAATGAGCAATTTATCGAATTTGTCTTACAGTGACCCTGAAGTGACTTTTATAGCATCCGATGTGAATTCAGTGTTCACAGGGCTACCTCTCTGACATGTCACGTTAAAGGTCATGACTTTGTATTCTGTCTAGGTCATTCAGATAGAAGATCACATCTGACTTTATTGTGCCTCCCCTGAAATACTAAGCACAGTTCCTGGCACACAGGTGAGAAAAAAATGTATGGATGATGTGAAAAATTACTTATGTGTTAAGAGGGGATGAGGTGACACAGTCTTGACTTTAAAATGAATACTTTGTAAACACAGATATAGTATTCCTTCTAATTAACTATTAGAATTGATAAGGAATTAGATTAAGTATGGTACAATAATACTCAGAATGTCAAGAGTATATAAATATCAACATAATCACACTATATACATAAATATACATGTACATATGTTAACAGGAAGCTAATGCAGAATATTGACTTAAATTCAGCTTGCCAACACTTGTTTTTATGCTTTTCCTATACTTTCTGAATCCTAGTTCTGAAAGTACCTGGAACACGGAGGCAGGTTCAGAATAATGGCAGTGATAATAATGAACATCAGCATCTCTCATGCTCACATCACACACCTAATACGAGGTGCATTTTCAGACAGGGTCCGGTGGGCATGAAGAGGTGAGTTGTACAGCCTGTTATTTTTCTGGCTGTTTTTTATTATAGGCTGCATAATGAGAACATGCATAATGGTCTTGAGAAACTTAAGAAGCTGCTTGAGTGTTTGCCCAGAGTTGTCTTCAGCTGAACTGCACTCACAGTTCAAATCAGTTCACCGGTGTCCTTTTTCACACAGTCTTCTCCTCTTGGGCATGACTGTGTGTCTGGGCTGTATCCTAAATTGAGTGTGGCACCAACAACCTGCTGGGAGGGCCAATCACTACAGAGGGATTTCTGTCCACAGAAGCTTCGAGGTCTCCTGGCCATTGGTTCCCACCCCTGGGGTTCAGTTTTCAGACGCAAGTTGAGGTCACCATCAGCACCTGCCTGCTGACTTGGGAAGGCCAACTTGGGTGGAGCTCTCTACCCATCCGCAGTCTCCAGTGACAGCTTGCTTCCTTTTCTTCCTCTTGATTTTACTTCCTGCTGTTGCAAATATGTGCAGGCTGGTGAACATGGACACATTGGTGAAGGTAATAAACCTGGGAAACCCGACTTCTGGTTTTGATTAAATGTTTTCGTTGCCCTAAGCAGGACAGAGGCATGTTTTTCTCACACAGCTCATCCAGAGTGATGCACTGGTCATCATGGTGGCCCAGGCCATCTCTGTGGCATCGTGTAGAGCAGAGGCCACTCAGGGCTCCAGAGCCGAACCACGCAGCCCTGGCACGAGGCACACGGTTTACTGGGTCACACCGAAAAACTCTGTTACTAGTATAACATGTCAAAATTAGTCACTTATGAATGTAAACAGCCCCAGAAACAGTGCTGAGCAGGCAGCCAGCCATCTGTTCTGAGCCTGGTCTATGTTCTCACTGTGGGCACCGATTTCCGCTCCCCTCCCCAGATGAGGACCAGAGCCACCCTGGCTCAGATCAGCTGACTGTCCCCGAGTAGCATGAGTCTGGATGTCAACAGCTTGCTCTGCCTGCCATGAGGCCCAGGGCTCCAGGCTCAGCGGGAGGCGTGGCGGCAGCATCTGGCAGGGCCCAGGACCCCCTTTCATTCCCACTTCTCCCTCTCTTTCTGCTGCAGATGTGAGATGCAAACTGTCTCACCATTATTGGGAAAGCCCCTGGTGTGCAGTGGGGGTGTGTGTGTGTATCCCCCCCTCCTGGTCCCTTAACCACTGCATTCCCATGTAAAGCCCCCACACTTGACTCTGGAGTCATCTTTTGTAAACTAGGTATGGGAGGCTCTTTGAGGGACAGTGAAACAATCCTGTTTTTACGTAATCTGTGCTGCTATTGGAGAAAAATTTCCTTTCAATTTCTCTCACCCACGAGCACATCGTGAGCTGCTCATTTTATACTCACACACTGTGGAATTTCCCTCAAATCTGGAACGGGCAGCCCGAATCCTACCACCCACAGCTGCCAATGGAATCAGGAGAAAATCTCCAAAGAGTCAAACCCATTTCAGTGACTAGTTAATGTGATTGAGTCAGTAAATTAGGAAACTGGGCCATGGACTCCATGGAGAGGATGCCTCTGTGTGTGATAATTTGGTGTTCGGCTTCCAGCAATTTTCATAAACAGGTTTGGATTTTAGAGATCAACACCACCCCAGTGGGTTATAGGAGTTGGGGAGATGATATACCCAGGAAGGCATGCGACCCTTCAGACTTCTCTGGAGTTGAACCTTAGCATTTCAATGATCTCAAGGAGAGTTGTCAGGAGCATGAACATCCTTTCTGGATACAGGACAGGGAAGTCTACACATTAGGTGCAGCTCCCAGGGGACCCACCCGCTCCAAACTGTTCTTCATTCATTTGACTCTGACATCTGTGGTCAGTCCTTCAGTCGTTCCAGCCAGACTGCAGAGCTAGCCTTGCATTGTTTCTCTCTTGTATCCATTACAAATCCTGTCACACTGCCCTGGAAATACACTGGAGCCAGGCCCTTCTCCCTAGCTGTCGTGTTGTGGCCCTGGCATGGGCACCCTTCCTCTTACCTAGACTCCTGGGCAGTTGTGGTCTCCTGCTTCCCCTCCAAGTTTCTTCTCAACCTGGCAGAAGAACTCCTGCTCTTAAAGTATAAGGCAAACAAAGGCAGCCTCTGTTGACCCCATGCTCCCTCCACTCAAAGCTTTCCCATAGTCCCCAGCCAAGTAGGAATGGAAACCTGGGTCCTTACAGTCACATCCTCAAACCCTGCCTGAGAGCACTTTCCCCTCCCGGCTCATTCCCATATCTTCCCTGCTTGAGCCACAACCTTGATCCTGCTCTTAAAACACACAGAGCACACCCCACCTCAAGGCCTTTGCAATTGCAGCTTCCTTCACCAGAAATCTCTGTCCACAGTTACCTTCATGGCTTCTTCGTCACTTGCTGCAGATCTGTCCTCCAGTGTCACCCTGCATTGTCCTTTCCTGACATATCCATCTCTGTCTGTACCTATCCCATCCCACCTCCATCTGTCTTATTTCCCCACTCTGTGTTATCTATCTCCAAGGTTTAGCTGCTTCTATCCCTTTATTCCCCACTACATATGGAGTAAGTAAGGACAGGGGTCATTATGTTTCTTTTTGCAGACTGAATGCCCAAGTGGGCTGAATACATGAGAATCCTACTCACATAATTGGAGCTGAGCCCCACTGAAATGATGCCAGCTGACATTAACCACTCTGTTAAAAAGAGGTCCTCAACTAGTAACCAGGGAGCCAGCAAGTGGCCATGGGGGCTGCATTTCACAGAGGTTTCCTTGCGAGGTGGGTATTGGGGCCTTACTCTTACCTCTCAGGTCCTTGCAGGTCTAGTTGTTTAGTTGACCTTATTGATTGAAAAGTTCAAGTGCAAACAGGAAGAGAAGTGAATTGTGCATAGCTTTTCTCTAGCATATGCCTTGTGGAAGCTGTTTTATAACATGCTTTATTGGATGCTGCTGTAGTAGGTGGGGGTTTAATTATAGTTTGTGTAACTTAATTGCATTATGTAGAGATCGGAACATTTACATAGAGATATTCACATGGTTTCCACTTGTGCAATCTCTCCACTTATTAACTATTTATAATTATTCTTACACTTGCCGTGTCCATTGCATTTTTAAACTATTTTTTTTAATTTTTATAAATGCTATTAAATTTAATCTTTCCTGAACTCTCTGCTGAGTTTTCACACAGATGCAAGGCCTCTGGGTTTGGAAGAACCATATAGAAAGGCCACAGGCCTCTGTGCTGGGCAATACAGAGAGATCGGTGCTGCCCTCGGCCAGGTGGAGAGGATGTGAGAAAGGATGCAATGCTAAGTGAAGCTGCTGGCACTGCATGTGGACAGGGGTCCTTAGAGCACACTGTCCCCATAGACCAGGTAAGGTGTGGCTCTGGACTCAGATTGGGATGGTCGGGCCCCTCTGAGTCATTTTAGCAAATGTGGTGTGGAAGAAGGCTGGACCACTGGGACCAAAGTCCCAGGAAACCCTGGGGGCACTGAAGTGTAGGACTCCAGCTTCCCCCGGGGGTCTTCTGGCCAGTCACAGGGGCAGATCGTCTCCCTACAGAGAAGCCTTTGAAACGTGCTGGCATCACTTTTTGCTCTGATCTACTCTCTTAAACTCATCATCCTGTTTATTTTATACCTTCACAATCTTTACTGACCTCTTGGAGTTTCCAGATTTCGTGGAGATAAGCACATGCATTTGCGGATCCAATTCTGGTTATTCAGAATCTCCAAGTACTTATTCAATTTAAAAATTGAAAAAAATGCATATATGCATTGGCATGGAGAGTTATGCATAATGGTGTGTTAAATAATTAAGGTAGCTTATAGTTTGCAGATGACAAGTGTCACACAGTCTCAGTAAAGTTTTCCAAGCAGAAGGTGGGGAACATAATTATTCACGGCAGTATATCTGAGGGGCAGTATCCAGGGCAGACTAAAGCCAAGCAGTAATGGTGGAGGAAGATCCGTGAGTGACCAGTGTCAGTGGTCTGGGTAACAGTGATGCATATCCTGATAATGCAGGGCCATTGGTAAAGGATGAGTGACTCAGGAAGGTAGGCGCCACACATGGACATGATGAGTCCTGAACAAAGCATGTGCAGGTTGTTCCTGTAAACATGGATGAAGCTCCGTTAAGAGGAGGCTGCATTCTCTAAGGTGCTGCAGAAGCCTCCTGAACCCGCAGCCCCCGCATGCACATGCTCACTGAAGGTTCCCTGCCTGGCAGTCTAGCTGCGAAAGTAGCTTTGAGATGTTTGTAACTGTTGGTAAAGAGCTGAATGCTGGCCGTTCTCTGGTGGGTGGATTACACTGGGGGAATAAACCCCATAGAATGCATCTGTCCAAAACTGCCATGTGCCTTGAGATGGTATTACACAGGAAAACAACATGGAGAGTTTCCAAAAGTAAAGTGAATTTTGACATTGTTTCAGTAAGCCCCTCAGTGTGTTGAGCTAGGATTCCAGTAACAATACGAGCTGTCTCCCAAGACCCAAATGAGTTGCACTATGACATTTTCTCCCCTTTCAAAGTTTTATTTCTATTTTGTCATTATTAGTACAAATCTCTTAGTTCAACTGTCAAGTTAAATAATAGGTCACTTCCAGTACAATCAATGGGCAAACAGTTCGCCCTCTTCCTCTGCAGGATAACTGGGTGTATTTGGACCAGATGGAACCAGGTCAGAAAGTGTCCTTCAGCAACTGCAATAAATCTGCAAGTGGGCATGTGTGTATTGCCTCCTTTTGTTTGGTGATTAGTTGCCACTGCACATTTAACTTTTATAAAATTTATGGGATACTCAAAAAACCACATGTACTTTATCGAGTTTGCCCCTTGAAAAGAAAAATTTATGTCATTGAAGTGGGAACTGAACCACTCATGGCAAGCAATGTGCCAGAAGGGGACCTTTGACTCTGTGTTCTGGGACCTGTCCGTTACTAAGGCAAACTACTGAGCCCAGAGAAGTGAAGGATGAGGGGGACAGAGGCAGGGGTGTGGTCGAGGACACTCTAAACCCTGTCAGGCCTCCACTAAGAATCCCACCAAAGATCAGTCACTGCAGACTCATGAATCTCACTCAACTTGAATGGAATTTTCTCAGTGTTTTAAATGAAACCATATAATTATTTGAGACTCTTAATATAACGACTCTGCCTTGTGTCAGCCTTCACAAATTCCAACTCCAAAAAGAGAAAAAATTCAAATTTCTAGAGTTTTGCTCTCAAAACACCCCATCACTGATATCCTTAGGGACTCTCAGGTTTGACACACTTAACAACATAGGTGATGCCCGTTCTTCATCTTCATCTTCATCTTCATCTTCATCTTCATCTTTCGGGTGTCCTGCACGTGGGGGTGGTAGGCCTGTCCTGCTCCCAGTGCACAGATGAGGAGCATCTCACACTCAAGACAGAAGTTTCATGTCTGAGAACACTTTCAGCAGGTGGGAAGCTTGGTGCCCCTGCACGAGGCAAACACGAGGGGGTTTGGCTCAAAGCCTAAGTGAGGCAATAACACACCACACGTGTGACGTCAGGAGCCAAATGTCAGTTTTGTTGGGTGGATTTATAGGTTTGTCCTGTATCCCATTGAGGGGATATGTGAATAACTTTAAGTAACGAGTAGAGGCTTCTAGGTGCCAACATTCCTGGGTGTGGCTGTTTTTGCTGGGAGTCAGCTGTAAGTGGATGTTACTGCCCTGGAGAAGAGCCCCTTAGTGGGAAGTGGAGGGGAGGAGGGGAAGGAGGAGAAGGAGAAGGAGGAGCAGAGGGAGCTTGTTTCCTGGGCTTTGTGAGGGGCGTCAAGCTGGAGCCCCAGGTAGCCATCGTCAGCGCCCGTCCTGCCACCCCTATGTCACAGGGCTGGGAGAGGCATCTGGGGGGCGAGGCCAGCTGGTCTGCTTAGTTCCATTTCAGTGCTGTGGGACCCCGATCTGGACTAAGTTTCACTATGTTTTTAATCTGTAAAACGTAATTATTTCTTTTTGCCAAGCTTAGCACAGAGGGTGAGGGTGAGGACTGACACAGTATACAAGCATGTAAAAATGGGAAGCATTATGCAAACAGAAGGATGACTGGGTATTCAGTTACACAGGTACAGTTTCATAGCACTACAAAATCATCTGCAATCCAAAGGAATCATTCAGATAACAAAACACAGACCTATGCGCAGCTCAGAAACGGAACCACTTAAGTGTCTGATCTTCCATTTCTGTGCACAGGCAGCAGAGGACAGATGCAGTAGCAAAGGATTAGCTGTTAGAATAATTATGTTAAATAAGACACAAATGGGCTCCGACTCCATCCCCAGTTTTGGATTCTCCCATGAATTCTCAGAGGGGGTCCTGCTTACACATAATTGTGCCTTAGAGCTACACACAGGAGCGCTCTATTTGATCAACTTGCTGGAGGATTTGAAAGGTAACCCTACTCACTCCAACTGCTTTGTTAAATAGAACATCCTCAGGGGCAACCATTTTTCCAGAGGCAAAATATTAAAGGAAAAGAAGAAATAAGCAGAGAGTAAACAACTCTTGCCCCCCACCCCACCTAGTCCCACATTTACTCCTTTTCAGTATTATTGGAAAACCAACCCTTTTCTCTCCTTCTACACAGACACACCTTCTTCAGTCTTTATATCTGTGCATCTACAGTATCCAAAAATCAGATATGTTGGTCCCAAGATATTTGAAGTTTTACCAACAAATTAAGTGGCTTTTAACATTTTTGGGGGGGATGTGCCCTGCTCAAAGACACATTGGAGCCAGGGACCCCTCACCTGAAGTGCGGTAAGTTTGATCACTGAGTTCCCTTAGCCCTCAGCTCCCTTTGCACAATCTGCCTGGGGGCCTTGGCCATGACTGTCAATCAGCTTTGAACATTGGAAAACCCAAGACCAAGCAGCTTAGGCCAGTTAACAAAGTGGCCAATTTGGCTTGGCTCTCAGAAGATGGCGTCTGCCTGAAAAGCCAGGCTAATTTTGAGAACAAACATTTTAGTGAGAATGAGTATCTGATGCCACAGGCCTTCCTTCCAAGCTCTGGATGGGGCTTTGTCCGCCTTCCTTCTCCATCCACTCTGGGGAAAACAGAGCTCACATTTCCGAGCTGGCAGCACAGTCTGTCTCTCAACTCCCCCTTCACCACCTCCACAGAGGTATCTGAATTGAGGTTGCTCAAGTCCTGATTGCTCCTGCTCCAGCCTCCCATCCCAGATAAGCCCTGAATTAAGTCTCCCTGAATTTCTCTTTCGCACTGGCTCCCTTTAGATGCTTTGGAACGCTCAGGCCTATGCCCACTTCATTAATTTCTCTCATCTCCCCTCACTGCAGCTGCCATCATCATCACCTGGGCTGTCCTGCAGTTGGGACCACCTGAGCACCCCTCTGTTGCGCCACGTCCCCTACACTGCATTCTGGGCACAGCAGCCAGAAGATTGAGAACCAGGCTCACCTCTCTTGGGATAAAAATGCCCAGTCCAGCTTTTGTCGCTCTACTGAACCCTCCTCTTCCTGCACAGCTCTCGCTGTGTGGGTCTGGTCCCTGTCCCCAGGCTCCTGCCCCCCCCCCTTCCTGCCCCTTTGAAATCACTAACCTGAACATGTTCCACTGAGATCTAGCTTGGCTGGTTTCTTCTTGTCATTCAGACTGAATTATATAGTGTGTCCTCAGGCGGTCTCCCCTACCAGCCCGACTTCCTCAGATGCGATCTTAGTCAGCTCTCACGGGCTGGCATGGTGTCATCCAAATCAGTGTTCCCTACCTGGGGCAGTGCTGGCACACAGAAGAGCCTTAAATATAAGTTTTGAGTGAATGAACAAATGAATGACTTCATGAGCAAATGAATGACTTCAAACCTTTTCTTATTAAACTAGATGTGACGTAGAGCTTCTGCTAAGCTTTTCTTGAGTCCCATGTCAGGACGGAAACAGTAACCATCAATAATGAACTCTGTATCCATTCCTCCATCCCATATTTTCACCCACAGGCTCCTGTGAGCAGCACCACCTTCGTGTGAACAAATAAGTACTTAGATTTACAACAAACTGTGTGGTCCTCTTGGAAACTAATCATCATTTCTTTGTATCAGGAAATCTCTAGGTAGAATTTATTTTATATAATTATCTCCCTAAAAATCAGGCTGACTTCATGGTGGTATTTTCACTAATAAATATCACTTTACCTTGGCTGGTGTGGCTCAGTGGATTTAGTATCAGACTATGAATCAAAGGGATAACCAGTTCAATTCCCAGTCAAGGCACATGCCTGGGTTGCGGGCCAGGTCCCGAGTAGGAGGCGCACAAGAGGCAACCACACTGATGTTTCCTCTTCCTTTCTTTCTCCCTCCCTTCCTCTCTCTCTAAGAACAAATAAATAAATCTTTAAATATCATTTGACATGTGCCACTACATAAACATTACTGTCCTAAACATTGCAGGTGCAAGAGTCAAGACCTCTGTTCCCCATCATAAATTTACATTAAAGGGAACATGGCCCTACACACCTAGTAGATTTGCTCAAAATTGCCAAATGTAACGAACAACACCAAGTGTTGGTTATAATGTGGAGTGATCAGAGCATCGGATGACCATAAGCCTTCAGACCCCTCACTGTCAGAGAGGACGTGGGATGGCATAGCCACTTACACCAGTAAAACGCCAAGAACAGGTGATACTCGGTACAGGGTATTTGGAAACTTTGTACTGGGTGAAACGTTCTGCAACTCTAAAACTGTTCTAAAATAATTTAAAAAATACTAATCTGCAAAGTTTACATAAAATGTGTATTTCTGTCACTTCTTTAAAAAAAATTGACAACACGGTGTCCACATACTGACATGGACAAGAGTTGGGTGGCGTCTGAGAAGCAACTGCCGCTTGTTATACTGCAGGGCTTTGCAACTGGCCTCTGTCTCTTCGACTCCTGCCTCATTCCTGCCACCAGCTTGCCCTGTAAACAGCCCTGTCCCTGCCCAGGAGATGGGGCTGCTGAACTGGGCAGTCCCCCTGCGCACGCTTCCTGCACAGGAGGGGCAGCAGTGGGCCTGGTCCTGCCCGACGCCTGGGTCTCCAACCTCTGTTCCTGAACCACTGAGTCGTCCTCACTGTAACAGTCAGCAAAGCCAGGTCTGCTGGCTGTTTGGATTGGATCTGCTCCCAAAGAGGGCACAGACCCAGTTCTACCCTGGTCCACCTGTGCACAGAGGAGGACCAAAGGGACACCCTGGCCAGAACCACTCTTTTTCTCATTATGAGACATTGGGTCAACTGTCCTCTGCAGACATATGGAAGACTGGACCCTCGAATCCTGTGGAATAAAGTGCTTTTGAGATAACGTGGGCCTGCACAGTTTTTAGCAGGTCCACACATCTCAGCATTTCAGCCTTTACCACACCCAGCAGCATGTGCGTGGATTTTTATTTTGGGTAATTGTGGCTTTTAGGCTTGTTCCCCAAGGAACATGAGTCAGCCACTATGATGATTAGACATTCTATAGGTGTGGTGGGTTGAATTTTACCCCCAAAGATACCCACATGCTAATCTCTGGGACTGGCAACTGTTACTTTTTATGTCAAAAGAAGCTATAGAAGATATTCTAGTTAAATGTCATGAAACCATCCTTAATTTTCAGGAATGCCCAGGGCAGTCAGGAGGCCTTTGTGAGAGGGGCCAGTGGGGTCGGAGTTAGCCAGAGGTGATACGAGAGGGAAGCAGAGTCAGAGACAGAAGGTGCCATGCCAGTGACTTCGAGGTTGGAGGGTGAAGCCATGAGTGATGTGTATACAGACCCAGAAAGCTAAACATGGCAGAACAGGTCCTCCCTGAGGCTGCTGGAAGAAAGCAGCCCTGAGACCCCTGTTAGACTTCTGACCTCCAAAACTGTAAAAGATTGAATTTGTGTTATGTGCCATGAAGTCTGTTAATTTGTGGCGGAGGCGATAGGAATCGCCTGCATTAGGATGACAACCTGCTCTGCTCACATGTAGGGATGAAGCAATGAGTGGGTTAGAAGAGCTCTTCTCAAACTATCTCTGGTGGCTATCAGCTGCCTGGGTTGCTGTCCGTATGGGCCACTCCAACCTTAGCAACACACATTGTGTCTGTCCATTTAAAAACCTTGTCTTTTTCTCCTTCGCTATTGCGGGTTTGAGGGATATGTCTATTGCACGCAGAAAGGGCATCCATCGATTCAACTGGGGACACTGAAAGAGAGGTCTGAAGGCCTGTGGCTATTCTGCATGAGATGTTATTATTTACCACTTCCAGAGCTCATCTGCCAGCCTTGACTCAGTGAGAGCATTAGGTACATGTCCCTACAAGCCAGGTGTATGGGTCTAACCCATAACCCATTTCTGAGCTTTTCCAAAATGCATCTGTAAACCCAGGAAAGCCATGCAGGGCATGATGGCTTCCTCAAGAGCATCACTGCAGGTTGGAGGAAAGAGCTGGTCTCAAAAGCTGCCTCTGTTGCAGAAGAGGGGAAGCAGCTGTGGGGTGTGTGGGATGTGGCCCATCAGGCATCCACCTGGGTTCCACTTTGGCTAAAACAGCCTGAGACTTAGGGGGGCATTTAAAAATTTGGACCTCAGGACCAGCCATGTGCTTGTTGACCACACTGTCATATGTAATACACGATAAAAAATGTTCGCTATTGATATAATACATTGCATTTTACATGTTATACAATACTTTATATACTATCTAATATGTATTACATGATGCACCATAATACATATTAAATAATAGTTTATGTCAAATATAATGTCACATGTATGTATCTAGTTTCAGCAGTTTTTAATTGAATTCCTGTTGCCTCATTTTGATCTGGAAATCTTCCTTTATTTTGGTTGTAAGTCATGAATTACTATTGATGACATCAATTTTTTTCAAAATCTGGTTGTATAAAATCACTGCAGAAGTTTGAAGTACATATAATAGGTGCGTGCACATTTTTAGGGCGTGTGCGTGTCTGCTGCGCACTGCGCTCGGCCTTTTCTGTTGCGACCCTGCGGGGGATGCCGCCCTGCCCAGATGTTACCCGACTGCAGTAATTTGGTCCCAGCTCGGCCTCTGATCAGATATGCTGGGCACTGACAGCAAATTTGAACACATGTTTCTCCTGTAGATTTTTGACAGAGTGCTGTTATTTCCTGTGTAGGAACAGTCCAATTTCCTGCTCCCCATTTCAGTGTCTTGTGCAGGGATCCCAAGATAAAATCTCCTGGCTGCCCTGAGTGGGGTTTGAACTCTGAAGATGGCTGATGAAGGAAATGATTGAGTCTATTCTTTCCACCCTAAGCTTAATGTCCACATGATTACTCATCTCTCTGTTCATAAAGCTTATATTGCAAGCTGGGCTTGGAAATACAAGAATCTAATTAAAACCTCCCACTGCTTTTAACACACTGTATTGCCAAGCGAGATTGGTTTTATATAACACAAATGCTCTGGCCCTTCTTTGTCTGTGAACTGATGGGTAGTGTTGATGGGGGCTGGTGTTCCGGAAGGAACCTAGGCACATGAGCGTCATCTCACAAGTGTGGAGAAAAAAAACCCTTAAGAGTCTGAGTGCATGTGGTTGCTGGATGCTCCATCTGTGCTCTGCTGCCTGGACCTCCAGTCTTGCAGGCTGCACCTCCTGCATCCAGTAACTGAGACCAGCAACTTCTGCGCTGCAGCCATTTAGGACTTTATAAACTGTGGTGTCTTCTGAGGAATGACCACGTTCTGCAAAATGTCAGGGGAAGCTCTAAAACACTTCTTGAACTTCCCTGGAAACATGTTGCCAGTGAGTTAAGGTGAAGCTTGGCCATTCCTGCACTAATTGGGTACTTTCTGCACCTGCAAGCCAGACCTCACACTCTCAGAAGGTGCATGTTTTCCTGGCTGGTGTGGCTCCATGGACTGAGAATCGTCCCACAGACTAAAAGGTCTCTAGTTGATTCCCAGTCATGGCACATGCCTGGGTTGCAAGCCAGGTCCCCGGCTGGGGACTTATGAGAGGCAACTGATCTGTCTGATCGATGTTTCTCTCCTTTTCTTTCTCCCTTCCTTCCCCTCTCTCTAAAAATAAGTAAATAAAATTTGTTTAAAAAAAGGAAGTACATGCACCCTCCTTGGGTGACTCCTGAGGAAAGACCACAGAACACAGATTTTCAGTTTCCGCATGTGGATTTCTGCTTGTATTAGTGCAAAGCAAAGCCCTCTGTGTGTCTCATGTTCCTAAAAACTAAAAAGCACGAACGCTTGTTAGCATCTTATATTTCACAACTAGCTTCCAATAATCTAGTATGTGCCTAACTTCGGAGGATTGTTAAGTTATTCTGAATTTCACTGTAACCCTACAAAATAGGTAGTCCTGTTTTCTAGTTAAACCCACAAACCAATAACATGATTCAAAGGAGAGGGGTTAACAAAGATGTGGCAAGAACTGGTATTTTAGTGTCAGGTTGGAAGGTGTTGGTTTAGACTTTTACTGAGGGAACTAAACTCCTGGGAGCATTTCCACTTACAAAGTCACTTTACATACTTGTGATAATTGAATGAAGACAGAGTGCACACAGGACACTGTGGAATAAGAGAGGGGACTTACAAGGAGGTTAGGAAAGGAGAATGGGTTCAGCCTCCAGAACTCCAAGGTCCACAGAGCATATGCCATTTTGATGACAAAAATAACAGTTAATTTTTTTCATTTTTATACCTCAGCAGAAAACAAAGGCAGTGGAAAGCAGCTTCAGTTAGTGATGTGACTTGTACAAGTGGGATTCGCAAACGCGGCTCATTGTGAATATTTGGGGTCCCGTGTATTTCCTTTGAACAAAAACATAAGAGAAAGTCAAAAGGACTGAAAGTGTCTTATTTGGTCCTAGCCTCAAGCCCTGCAAAGGGCGTGCCTGCCATTGCCCTTGTTTTAGTTTTTCGTTGCAGCTGCTCACACACTCAACTAGGGGCTGGCATACCAAGAGAAACATAGACAGCAAAGTCATTGTTCCAGGGATGAGAGGTCTCCAGGTAGACCATGGCCCCTGTCAGGCTGCTGGCAGGGAATATGCCATGCACGAGCAAGCAGGAGTCACCCACTGCAGAGGTTCCCGAGGCTTCAGGTCTGTGGACTGTCATTCTTGAGATGCTCCTGTCCATCGGTCTGGGTTATAAAGCCACGGCCAGTCAACATAGTGTTTGCCCAGTCTCCCTCATGCTATTTGCCACCTCTCTCCTTTTCGCCTTAGGGTTCTGCCTCCTGCTTTTCAGAAGGCCCTGACCAATTTTGGGGCTGCTGCAGTGGGTGACCACAGCCCAGCCTCAGGAGGGCAGCACGGCAGGTGTCGTTCTGTTCTTTCCTGAAAGCACGAGGCCCGCCCCTGAAATTCCTGGGGCGTCTCCTGCAGGCTGACGGTCCACCCACAGATGGAATGCACAAACCCTGGGAAGAGGGGAGGGAGCCCGTGCAGGGGTTCTCATATCTGCAGAGGGCAGATGTCGGATAAAATTCCCAGCTTTGGTCCTGGTGAAGGATTTTTCAATTCTCTTGATTTGCAGCACTCCCCCTTTCTTTTAATTTAACTTTCAAGTTACTACTTGCTTCTCAGTGTAACTCTATTCGCTGTGATGATGGCCAGTTCTGAACATGGTCAACAATTCCATGAGCCTGGGAGGGATGCTCACTCGTAGGGCGCCTGGACCTGGCGGAGAGCTGGGAACCTGGACAATGGCCTGCAACAGTGACCGACAAAAGCAGAGATGGCATCTCACTGCCTGGTGTCCTACGACACAGGGTATGTCTCACCTGGTGAAGTGTGCCTCTGGGCGAGGTGGACACATCCGCAGCACAGTGGCACGGAGATTCGAATGTGCCGTTTGAGGGAAACTGCTTTCAGTCACCCTGGAGGGTTGGTATTCTGGACTCATTAATGGATCAGTGATAAACTTTTTTCCGCAAATTAATGGTTCATATACATTGAGGTTTCCAGGACACATAAGATATAAAAACCTGTTTGAAGTTCAAGATAGGTTTATTATTATTTTCTTGCTCTCTGATGATAGTAAATGGGTATAAAAAAGTCACTATTCTAGTAGCAGAAATGGAGAAAAAGCATAACCTCAAACTAAAGGACATTCCCTTAAAATAAATGCATTTTTCTTTATGAGAAGCATACTTGATCTTCCTTGTCTTCTCCCCATGAGACTAGGCTGGGCCTGGTGCTGGTTCAAGGATGGGTGAGCCTTGGAGAACCCAATATCACTGGTGAACTCACCCCCGGAATTTACCAACAAGATTGGTAAATGTTGATAAGCATTAAAATTGCACAATGAATATACTACACATGCACATCCTGTCTGTGACTGTGAAAATTATCACCATAAAAAAGTAAAAATAAACAAAATTATAAAAAGTTAAAAAAAAGAAAAGGACGCATCCTCACCCTGTCCCTGGGCCACAAGCGAACTCCTCAGTGTTCTCAACAGTCCTAGCGAATCGCCCCAAGTTACCATCCTGGGTGAGCTGCTCAGAGCAGCTTCTGCACTGTGTGTGCATTGACGGTGTAGAAATACGGATCTCTATCCTTGCTCTGTGCCTCAGCCTTTCAGTGCGAGTTGCCTGTTTTCTTTAGTTTATAATTTTGGACCTGTTAATTTCTTCTAGTAAATCTATCCATTTTTACTTTGTACTTTGAGTCTCAGCTGTTAGGTGCAGATATGCACAGAATTATTATGTTTTCTTGAATTGACCTTTATGTCATTATATAATGTTTCTCTTTATCCTTGATAATATTCCTTGTTGCAAGTCTAAATATTAATGTAACCACCCCAGATTTATTTTGTTTACTTAATTATTTTATGAAACTATTTTTACTCTTAATCTATATGTGTTTTTATTATTGAAGTATATTTCTGAAAACAGGGTATAGTTGAGTCTTTTTTAAGTTAAATGGAACTTAATAATCTCTGCCTTTTAGACCATTTATGTTTAATGTAATTATCAACATAATTGCATGTACATTGGCCATTTTATTATCATTTTTGTTATTTTTTTCCCTATGGTTTTTATTTTTCTATTTTCCCTTTCTTACTTTTTAATGGATTGCTTGAATATCAATAGATAAACACGGATATAGAGATACAGATACATATATTAGTATATGTGTATATATGTGTGTGTGTATACCTATATCACTTAGCACATAGAATCTTTCTAAAATGGTCCTTAAATAAATTAACTTAAAATATTTAATAAAACACCTATAATACTTACCAATTATTTTATTCTATCAATAGTGTCATCTTTTTTTTTAAGTTCCGAAACAAATAGGCTTTAGGCCAACTTTTTTCTTCCCTCAATAAAAACATCTTGTTTCTCTTGACTAAAATTGATTATTCAGTTTGTATTCTGTCTTTATCATCACTCTGATCATCTTACAAGCACTGAACTCCTGGGCTATTGGATTTTTGCATCTCCCAGCCTTGGCCTCTCCCATCTAATCCCTTTCAAATTCAGCATCTGCAAACAAGTCTCAATAAATGTCTTGTGAATGAACAGAACTAGAGTTGAATTGTTTCCATCAGACTGAATTTTTGTTTTGATTTATTTTGGGTTTTTTTGAGCCCATGGGAAGAAAAACAATAACAGGCAATATCCACAGCCAAAGCATAATGGAGTACTTTATTGGGTAGCATAGAAACAGAGAAATAATATCACATCTACCTAATCATAGAAAGTATATAGCAATGTTAGAAGTCACCAAAATAGAATCAGGGAACTTTCAACTGTTTCAAAAAATGCAGTTGTTGTTTTTCACAGAGTGCCATGCTGTAGAGATGATAAACTCTAAGCCGATGGCATGCTCCAGAAGATGTTCTATTGAATTCAGATTCCAGGTAGGATGTTAGGAATTGTCCTTTTGGTTACAAATATTTTGTCCACATCGTTGAGTAATAGAAGCTCTGTCACTTTCCTCTTTCGTTGGGTCATGAGTTCTTTAGCAACAGTAAGTTCTTTGTCTTCCATTCACAGAAAGGAAAGTGGGTGATGCTGCTGACCATGGTAGTGTCCACTTAGAATAATGAAGTCTGCATCACCTTAGGGGAGAATGGGGGAGCCCACAAGCACCTCAGTGTCCCTACCATGTCAGCAGAACATTAGCACTGCTTTTTTTAAAAATCAAGGTAGACATCATTAAATGCTTCTTTTTCTAAAACTGACATTTTTTATCCTGAAGGTCATGTATGATTATGAGTTACCACAGAGCAAGGGAAGGGCAGTATTTATCTAAACATATCACAAAGCATGGGGAGGCCCTCGAGGCCCCAGCTCTTCTGCTTGCCTTTAATCCTCACCGCTTACACTTCTGCTCACACACCGACAGTCGGGTGCCCACACCAACTACAAAAGCTCCCAGGGAAATCTCGCCTTCCACTCACATCTATTTACCTGACTTGGGTCATCCTTCAGAACCCAGTTCCAGCTCACCCTCCACCAAGAAGGCTTCCTCAACCATGATAATAATTTACAGTTTGAGATAAAATTCCAGTGAAAAGACTGACATTTTGGTAATAGTTTGTAATTGTTGGACATCTATTTGCTCCCTTTTGGTGGATGAGAAGTATGCCTCTAACCTGATTTTCCAACCTCAGCGAAGCAGACCTGGCCCTGCACCTTGGCATTGAGACTGCAACAACAGAGTGTTTTGTAATTGAACAAGGCACCTCACAGATCCACTAAAAATGCCTTGTGCTATTAGCTGACTAACACCACAAGAGATGTAGAGGTATGTTTTCAGAATTTTTAAATTACCATTGTAAAAATACACTTGCATTTAATTTTTAAAAGTAGTTTTCATCCAAATCTGGGGAGCCCATTTGCTGTTTAAGGACCAGCTTGGACCAGAGAAGTATGTGAAGTGACAGCTCTACCAGAATAACACACACACACTAGCTTTGTGGTGTAGATATCACCCTCCCATTTGGAAAATAAGGAAATGGGGGCTCAGTGGAATGACCTACCTGCCCAAGGACACCATGTGTGTGTGTTAGCACTGGCTACAAACATGGACCCTGGCGCCCTTTCTCCTGGGCTCCGTGCTACTCCTGCCCCTGGAGCTCCTCGGCTCTGAGCACGCCTGGGCGTAAAGAGCAGCTTTCCCCCCCGGGTGGATGAGGGCTCCCTCCCTGCCCTTCAGGAGATGGACTTGGACACAGTCACGCAGTGCTGTTTTGTGGAGGGAACCCAGGGTGCGATGCCCCCATAACATCTTATTTCCTTAGCTTTGTTAAATCTTTTAATTAAAGCATGTTAACAAAGCCGAAGAAAAATAAATGGCATTGCTTGCAAGGAAATTAAATCGAGGAACTGAGCCCATTTATAATTATTGTATTTCAATTAGGTTGTAACAAGGTTGGGTGAGTGGAAAGATAAAAAGAAGCAACATTGATGGGGATTTCATAAACATTTGCAAAGTCCTGTTAGGAAGAGCTCAACATAAATAACCCTTTAAAATAGTTCATGTCCCCGGGCAGTGCCCTTTATGCTAATTACTATATGAAATAATTCATTTGCAGTGTTCTCACCAAAATCTGTCCTAGGATGCTAACAAAGCTTTTTTTTCCTCTTTAATGAATGCATAGAATTTCCTTGAAGAAAGATGTTATACCAATGCATGATAACATTTTAATTTATTATTTTAAAATTAAAATACAATTAAACTTTTGAAAGAGTTAGAATTAAATTCAAATCCTCTCTCTATGTTTCACTGCTCAAATATCTAATTTTCATTGGAACAGGGGAAAATATAAATCATCAATTTGCATTTAATCCATATTTATCTCACTGTTTTAAAAAAGTGTACATATTTAATTTTTCTATTCTGAAAAACAAGAAGGAAAGCGTTAGAAGAGCTTACTTTTTTTAACCCTAGGTAAACCTGGCCTGTTTACCCCAGGGCTGAGCCGGTGTCCACTTGTAGGGCTGGGCACCTAGGGCGGGGCCTCACTGTGCCTCCTGTCCTCCAGGAGGGCTGCTGCCCGGGACTCCGGCCATGCTCCTGGGCCAGCAGCTGGGCTCTGCCACTCCCCATGGACTCCCTTTGGAGAGGTGCAGAGTCTGCTATATCATGATTGTGAAATACAGCTCATTATTTCTGGAGATTAGCCAGCAACCCCTCTCTGGTGGGGCTGACTCAGGACAGGCTTGGTGAGCCAGAGGCTGGGCGTGCCTGGCATGGACACCTTTGCAGGCTGGTCCTCAGTGTCTCAGACGTGTTGGAGGGGTGAGAGGTGTGGGGCTTCACAGAAGCCAAACAGGGTTGTGGCCAGGCATTTAAGCCCCCTAGCCTGAGATAGCTGTCCCCCTCAGGCCTCCCCATCGCCACCAGGATTCTTCTGGGTCTCTGCCTGAGTATCATGAGAAGGCAGACAGCACGGGCTGGAAACAAGGTCTCTGAAAGTATTCCTGGGGTGCCAATGGTACTGGGCTCCCAAGGAACCTGGCCCTGGCCATGTCCTGTCCCCACTGCCTGGGTCAGCAGGGAGTCTGTCCTGCTATTTATAGTCTGTCATCTTGACAGCAAGTGACCTGCCACTGCCTGGCTTTAAATTATGAATACGTAAATAATTGGATCCCTACACCTTTAAGATTCCTCTGTCTCCCGGGGAACTGGGCCAAAAAAACAGGGAGGGGAGAGAAAAAAAAGAGAAAGCTAAAGTGAAAATGAAACCTATATCCACACGAGTACTGTCCAGGTTCTCCTGGCCAGCAGACTGGGTGCCTGCACTCTGCACAGCTCTCCGTCCTGCCTCAGCCCTGACTGCTGGAATCCAGCGAGGGGGCACTCTGTGGCCTCCCCTCACGGAACCTTAGAATTTGGGGCTTTGGGGCTATGGGCAACCACTGATTGAGAACTGGTGGCTTTGTTTACTAAGGATAACAGTCTTGCTTTTACCAGCTCTGGTATGATGAGAGGGGTCAGTGGTGCTGCAGAGACACCAGCCTCAGGGGCCAGTGATCGGTGGGCTGAACTCTACCTCTGCCTCCAAAGAGAGTAGCTGTTTCCTTCTCGTTCTCTCTGCTTCTTGCTACAAGCTGGCTGGCGGAGCTCAAAGACATTTTCTATAGAAAATAATAAGGGCTTTAGCTTACATGACACATTTAGTCTGTCTGTAAGATATACTCAACCCTGTATTAAATATACTTTTTGCTGTACAAAAAAGTATCCGTGTGCACACATGTGTATGTAAGTGTGCATTGTGCACACATGAGTATACATGTGAGTGTGCACATACATATGCAATTGTGTGATGTATGTGGAGTATGTTCTGGGTTTGTGTGGGTGCACATGTCCATGTAGGTGTATGTGTGCTTTTGTGGGATATGTGGAGTGTTTTCTGGATGTGCATTATATGTGTATACAAGGTGTGTGCATGTGTGCCTGGTGGGGTATGGAGTATACTCTGCATGTGTCTGTGTATAGTTTTTGAAGTCTCTCCCCCTTGTCCTAGTGGGTGTGTGACATTCAAAGTAGAGCCTCCCCTCACCAGAGAGGTGACTGAGGACAGGCGCAGGTGGGGACAAGTTCGGGTGAAGAAAAAGTGCACAGCCTGGCCGGCCCAGGTGGGAGGGAGGGTGGAGAAGCAGGTGCTGCTCTGTAAGGAGCTGGGGCCCCAACCCTGCCTCCCTCGCTTTGTAGCAGCCTCACACTCGCTCCCCAATTGCTTTAGCCTGAAGCAGTTGACATTTACCCCAGCCAGATAATCGAGGAGTAACATTTGCGCTGCAGTTTAACACGACCTCTACCTCCACAGCTCTTTTTAGATTAGCTTCTAAAAAAAAAGAAAGAGAGAGAGAGAGAAAAATGCGGGCTGACACTGCAGTGAAGCAGGAGGTGGGGACCAGAAGCAGGAGCTTATTATTGCAGGGCCCTGGGAGTCGCCAGTCACTGCTCTGCCCTTTTGCGCGGCCAGCCACTATTACGGGGACGGTATTATAGCAGGGACGACAAGGCACCGGGCTGGCAGGTCGGCGGGCAGCAAAGGTTAATGGATTGACTATTACCTGTGTGTGAGGCGAGTGCTGGAGGACAGGGGCACCCTGTTCTTTCTTTACTGGAAACCAAATGAGGGGGTCACTGTGTCTACCCCGGAGGGCCATCTGAAAAGGCACAAGGAAATAGTATCCACCTTTAAGTCCCATGTGACCGAGCCTGAGAAGGATTGGGTTAGGGGAGAAACCAGGCCCTGTTCCCTGACAGGCTCCATCCAGCCACCTCCTTTCTGAGTGACAGACCGAGCGGTGCTCAGTGACTTCTTGATGTAAAAATTAAAACACGAATCCACAGTCTGAAAAATAGTTTGAAAGACAAGCAGGAAGAAGTGGATTTCAAAAAGAGAAGTCAAACAGCTCAAAGATGCCAGAATCAGGCCCTTACTTTTCTGCACAAGAACTATTTCCCTTAAAAATCCTGGCTTGAGCAGCTGAGAACTCTGTTCTTCTGCAGTGATGCCAGAACACGTCGCCCAGCGTGGCTGGTCCGACACCCAAATGGCACATCCTGAAGCGAGACAGCGTCAGAAAACCCGGGACTGGTGTCGGCCGGACTGGGAGGAAGCCGACTGTACCCGGGTGGACAGGTGGTTTTCCAGAAATCCCCACATCAGAAACAGCTTCTTGTGTTCTCCTGTGGTGGTAGGGTTGATGTGCTTAAACCAGAGAGGATAATAACTGCATTCTTTACTCATTTTCATGGAATAGGAGCACATTCAAGGAGAATATGCTATACTACATTATTCTGGGTCATTTAAAGCAAAATACCTCTTTTCATTTTGACAACATTGACTTTGTAGTGCCAACCTAAATTTTCTTTCCTGCTGTGAGTTTAAATGTGTTGACCTGAAATTTCTAGGGCAGTCGAATGACCACAGGTGAGATTGGCTGACCCTTCTGTACAGAATAAAGCTACAGTCTTCAGCCAAATAAGTACCCATAAAAGTGGAAATTCCACTCCAGTCAATGAGTCTGTGTGGTTATGGCTGGGTCAATGTCAGCCGGAGGAAGGTTATTTTACAACACCAAGGGCTCAGAAGGGTGCGATGCCCTTCCTCAGTCATTTATACTTTTATTTGTTCCATCTGCATGATCTTTCTCTTCATTTCCATACATGGAATGGCGCGTGAGTACATCGGGGTAAGGTAGTAATAATAGTGCCACTCCCACGGTCCTGGCTCTGTGCTGCACTTTGCTCTGTCTGCTTAACACATATTCATTCACTTAGAATGCATATCCATATTGCTAATGAGTTAAAATCTCAAGATTTGATCTAATCTCAAGGTATAAGATCCTCCTTCATAACGAGGCTGCTAATCTAGGAAAAGAAGGAGAAAACCCTTGGGAGGGAGAGAGACTGGCGTTGGCGCCTTTTAAGAGTTAAATTGATTTTCAGCCAGCCCTTCTTTAAGATATGTTCATTCACTGCAGAGTCATACTTTGCTGAGGATTGAAAACTGTACCATAGCTGAAACGCTGCAGATTGCAAAGAATATCCTGCTCCTACGCTGTTCGATGTTGCAAATGCCTGGTTATGGTTGCTGTGTGTCCTACAGAGGCCGACCTGACCGATGACTCTGCCACCGTGGTCGTGTGTGACTGAAGGGGATCCTGCCAGTGCTGTCTCCTCTCCCGAAGCACAAAGAAAATTACTGAGAGGGGATCGGCCCTCTGCAGCTCTCTGAACCTTCCCAATATCTTTGAAAGGATGACCTGCTGACACCGGGGAGGTTTTACTCGTTATTTAATTAAGAGAGAAAGGATCTCGGCGGAGGCCAGGCTTTGAGCTCCCTTTGTAATTTTCGCTGACCAATCTAATGATGTGGGTAATTGCAAGAGTATTTCGAAAAGCACAGACAATGAGTCACAAAATAAATCAAGATCCAGAGAAGTGGGCTTCTGTTCTGAAAAATATATCAGGGGGAGTTAAAGGCAACAGCAGATGAGTTTCAATGTTGAAAACGTAGTGAGAGGTGTCGCCCATTTTGAAGGCACTCGCTTTGTTTGCATTTGCACACGTCTGCTACTGGTCGGGAACTGGTGGGCACCTCTCTTCAAACTGGTTTGACATGTATTTGAATCCATATTGTTGTTCAGCATTGATGACAATAACAAGAATTTTCCTCCCTGCAAAGGTGAATATGGAAAGAGTTCGTTTAGTTTGTAGTTCAACAATGCACAAGGCCTGTATCTTTCTGGAAACATTTATTTCAAGGTACTTAAAAACTGACTTTTATGAGATTATTTAGGCAGTGATTATTTTTGTTGAGAAATGTGTTCTTTATCCCTCTCATTCATCCTCTGCTAAGATATTTGTGTTTGTCAGAATGCCACCCTTTCTGATAAATGACTGAGGACTGACTGCTACACTTTATTAAAAAGTAATAACAATTTTTGTACGCACCCTTCACATTGTAGGGGGGGGACCATGAATCAAAGGACACTGCCTGTCTGGGCCTGATAAATGCGCCGTTTACCAGCTGAGGAGTTATTTAGGACTGGCTATTAATTTAAATCACATTTATCTTCCCAGATGGGGGAGGTGGCTGTGATCGGACGAGAATGACCAATGGTGCGGCTAAGTGCACATTATTCATTACCACCGCCTCTACTGGGCTGCGCAATATGTTTAAAAAAAAAAACGGTGCCAATTACCGTGGTTAATCTCGTCAGGGCAATAACAAATTTCTCCCCAACACAAGGCAATCTTTATGCTTGTGCCTTTTCTCCTCCAGACACAGACTTGCTTATAATTCTCCATCATTAAACTCAATTTTCTCATTCTTTTCTGTGTGCTCATGGGAAATTTTTACTTCTCTATGTTTCACCTTTGTTTGGAGAGCACAATATTTGTATGTATTATCTGAAAGAAAGTGTGGGGTTTATTTTTGAGCCCTTAATGAATATTTGTTGATAACATGGTGAGGTGATGTGTATTGCAAATCAGATCGGCCATATTTTACTATTAAATGTTTTCTCATTAATAATAATGCCTCTTGCATAGTTTTTCAATTCACCGAGTTCTTAATATGCAAAATAACAATTGGGAATCACTGATCATTAGCATTTTTTTGGCCAATTAACTTCACTTTGATTGATCTACCATGGAAGATTAAAATATTTCTAATAAAATGCATCATGGGCAGAAATTAAATCCAAATATGAACAATTCAACTTGCTGTTAAAAGCCGAAGGCACAGTGCGTGCTACTACCTGGGACGAATGTCCCCAGAAGGGGCGTGTGTTAGTGCAGATGCTCCTCGGGCCCTCACTCCGGCCGTGTGGCCTCAGTGTTCCTGCTGTCCTCCCCAGGCCACAGGTCACCCCGCCCGACTGTGTGGCTTTATTGTTTTGATATATCCTCCCAAATGGATAGAATAAATTCATGTTAGACACAATCAAAATTTAGATTCAAGTAACCAAAACATATATGCGTATGTTACCATGCATGTGTGTTTGCACTGGTTTGTGTGTTAATAGAATGATAATTATCATGTAACCACCACATTTCATTTTCTGACTGTTTTTATCTAAATAACCAGGCCTGAGTGGTTTTTCGGGAAAAAGGCAACCACAGGGAGAACCATAACATGACATTGAAGTAATGTGACCTCACCACCCAATGTGGCCAGGACAAGTCCAGTGTGTTTGCTTTTCTAACTGTGGGTTTGACTTGTGGTGGGTAGCTGGTCAGGGGCTGGTTGCTGGGAGCCCCTCCAATGAGACACCTTGGAAGAGCTCTACCCTGGTCCAGCCCTCATGGTCGAGAAGGGAGTGCCACCGCAATCTTTCTTGGAGAGCTTAGTGAGTCCCCATAGCCGGGGGTCAACAATTACAATACTTCGAGTACCCAGCTTCGCAGGCTCAGAAAACCCCTCTCTCCATGCAGAGTCTGTGCTACCAGGACTCAGTTCAGCAGCTAACAATATCGAGGCTTTTTGTAGCACATGGAGTTACACAGGAAGAAGGTGAGTGCGTGGGTATATGTGTTTGTATACATGAGGTCTATCTAGAAAAAATCTGACCGTTGTTGATATAATGTGAATGGTTTGTGTGATATTGGTGGAACCTGGTAGGCAAGGAGAGTGGACTGGAACGTGCATGAGTGAACAATGACAATTTCACTGTACTACTCAGTGGGGACAGTAGACACCACTGAGTGAGCACGTGTACTGTGTAGCTGTCGCATTCAAAATGACTGAGTGAGTAGAGCGATGAATCTGCACCAAATTTTGTTTTAAGCTTGAACATTCTTCTGTGGAAACTATTGGAATGATCCAGAAGGCAACAGCTATGGGCCACTGGTGACTGGCAGCTTCATCAAGATAATAGGCCTGCTCATGCATCAGGTCTCATGCAGAGTTTTTTAGTAAAAACATCAAATCACCCAGGTGACTCAGTCCCCCTATAGCTTAGATTTGGCAGCCTGTGACTTCTGGCTTTTCCCGAAAGTAAAGTCACCTTTGAAAGGGAAGAAATTTGAGACCATCGATGAAATTTGGGAAAATAAGATGGAGCAGCTGATGGTGATTGGGAGAACTGTGTGAGGTACTAAGATGCCTACTTTGAAGGGGACTGAGGCATCGTTGTCCTGCGTACAATGTTTCTTGTGTCTTCTTCAATAAATATCTCTATTTTTCAGTGTATGCACGGCTGGATACTTTCTGGACAGACCTCGTATGAACTGAAACAAGAAAAATTATCTCCATTTCAAACTATACTAATAACCCATAGTCTTTGTACTTTCCGCCTGCAAGTCTGACTCCCCCCTTGAACTCAATAGTCTTTAGCCCCCTGAGAGAAAGCAGAGGTAGAAAGGCACGTGGGCATAGAGAGCATTGTGACACATCAGCGGAAGTTAGGGGCTCAAAGCCGTGGGAAAGTAGTCCATGTTGAACCAGCACCTGGAAAGAACAGACCGTAGAGGAGAAGAATTATAGGTAGAGGGGGGAATTCTGTTATACAATAGGCCAAACACACTTTGAGGTTGTAAAATCTGTGCCTCTTGCACCAGCTGGCACCTCTTGAGCTTTGTAAAGAAAAGGAAAAGGCTAGGAGTTAGGTCTCTCTAGCAACCGGAATCAAACACTGGAAAGAGTAAAAACTTCAGAGGCAGCAGGCAAGATCTCTCAACCAACCAGTTCTATCCAATTCTGAGCTGGTTGCTTTTTTTTTTTTTTCTGACCTGTGTCCTCATGCAGGGGAAGACAATTATAATTTTTTACTTTGAAAGTGATAAATGCAATAAACTACTATAGTATTTAGCATGCAGTAGGAATTTAATACATTAAAGTTATTCATATCACCATCTCATCATTCTCACCATTCATCCTCAACATCATTATCCCTATCATCATTACCATCATTGTCACCATCAACACCACCAACATCACCATGATCACCATCAGTACTACCACATCACCATCATCAGCACCAACACCCTTCTCATTATCTTGGCAAGTGCCTCAGGTAGAGACAGACTAGACATCTGAGAACTAAAAGAGTCTTAGGAATCACATAATTCAGCCCCTGGTAGCTGATGTACGTGGCCCAGAAGGAGGCAAGTCTCCAGGGATGCTCCAGACATGTCCCTTTACATCATTGTGCCCAAGTGTCAAGGTGTCCTCTGTGAGTGGCAAGATATCTCTCAAGTGCTTGGATAGGGAGGTCCATAATGTTCCATGCAAATAACCCTGTGTAGGTCATTCACCTTCTTAGCTCCTCTAATATTCATCTATTCATACCTCCTCTGACTGGCACCAGGTCCTGTGTTTACAACCTTGAGGGCCCAGGGATGGGCAGAGCAGGAAGATCTGCCTTCTGTTCCAGTTCCTCTGTATCCATGCTTCTTTCTCAAAGCATCTTGGACTTCAGAGATTGGGCTATAGTGTTATGAGGTGGTGAATGCAACAGGTGCTTTAGACCTGAGCACCCAGGAAACCAAAAACCAGAAATAAATAGAATATCTGGTCAACATGAGCATCCTCATTTATTATCATAATTTGTTATATATATTCTCATATGCTTTGATTAAATGTTTGTTCAAATTTTGTCAAGTTAACCAGTGTCATATAGCTATGACTATAGGCTGGAAATTAATTATACATACATAAAAATGATAGTAATGATTATACACACATGATATTTCCCTGATATTTGTTCTAACACAAAGCTAGATCACCAGTTCCTTTGCCTTTTAAATATTCATTAGAGTGAACCCAGTATTAGTTTTTAGAATTTTTTTCAAATACCTTTTAACTTTGTGAACTCCAAAGCATCTGAGACTCTCTTTTAGTTTCAAAAGATATTCTCTCTATGGGCTTTTTGGTTTAACATTAAAATATTTTCCATTTTTCTTTAATAATTCTTATCTGTGTGGGGGGCAGAAGAAAGGAAAATACTGAAAGTGAGCCTTGTGTTTATGAAGTGCTGATTTGTGCCAAAACATGGTGACCCAGGAGAATCAACACTGCATGTCTCCACTTCCATGAAATAGTTAGAATAAGCAAGTTCATCAACACAGGAGTATAGCAGAGACTTCAGGGTCTGGGGAGGAAGGGAGTTAGTGTTTAACGAGTACAAAGTTTTAGTTTGCGATGATGAAAAAGTTGCGGAAATAGTGATGATGGCTACCCATTTTGAATGTATTTAATGCCAATGAATTGTACAATTAAAAATGGTTAAGTTGGTCAGTTGTATGTTTGTGCATTTTTCCATAATAAAATTATTAAAATTAATCATCTGCAAATCAGGTAAATGTAATAAAGAGATAAAAATTCTGGTCCACAATCCCCAAATAGGTCTTTGAGGCCCCCTCTCCCCAGGTGCAGGACCCTGGACCAGCCTCCCCAGGCAGCCGGCTCCTTCCTCAGAAGGTGCTCCATTGTTTGTTAGGGAAGCAATTTGGCCAGCACTGCGCTATCAATACTGAGAGGTCACTGCCACAAACACCTGAGCAAAAGGGTGTTGAAGCAAATACAAACACACCTTTTTAATTTTGGCCAAATTGATTTGATAATGATTGGAGAGTGTCAGAGGTCAGGAGGTGTGAGCCAGCAGGCCAGCAAGGGGAAAGCTGCCAGGGCTGTGGTCTTAGGGGTGTTGGCCAAGCCTGGGACACCTGCCTGTCTGTGAGTTTCACGAATGAGGAAGTGCCCACACCTGGTCCAGTGGCTTTGGGAAGAATTATGCGTACGAATAAGGCTGCTCCAGAGCCAATGCCAGCTGGAAATAATGCTGTATTTGAAGTCAAGTACATAAAAATTCTCCAATATTCTGAAAGTGAGAATAGCCCATGTGCCTAACAATCCTACCTGAGACCTAGAATTGCCAACTGCCTCCCTGAGGAACTGCTCTTCCCCCTCTAGGCCCCAGAGCACCACTGTGGCTCTTCCAGGTCAGGCTGGTAGAGGAGAGACCTCAATGCTTTGGAAAGCACCCATGGGCACTGGCAGCAGCGTCTTTTCTGGTGTATGGCCACAACCCACACTGAGAGTGAGTTGTGACTGCCCAACACGGACACCCATAAAGGTGGTGAGGGGTGTCCTTTAATCACTGCTCCCCAACTGACACTCTCCAGCTCCACAGATGAAGTGCTAGAATCAGTAAGTGTAGTAGACTGCTCTGCCTGATTTTAGGAATTGTATCTCTACCCCTTGTGGCTAAGGGTGAGAGACAACCTTTGGAATGCCAGCCACAGGAGACAAAGCTTGTCTCTGGTAGCAAATGCTGCCTCAATTCCTCTCCCTGCCCCCAGAGCTTGGTCGGAAGTTAATCATGGATAAGACCCCTCACAGCAGGGGGCAACCTAAGCCAGACTTGATCACCTGGGAGGCCTTCATGGAAGGACTCAGGGGGCTGCAACAGAGAGCAATGGACTCTTGCCCCCCGGCTTTGTCAAAGCCTGAGTCCCCATGTCCTCTGGGAGAAGAGCTTCCTGGCTCTAATCCCCTTAAGCCTGAATACCTGATGGGGAGAGGTGCAGCTCCTTACCTGGCTAGAGCATGCCCTGGGGAAAAATCTGGCACCACAAAGACTTGCTGATAAACCTGTGAAATCTGCTCTGCTAAGAGTGCTTTCATTCATATGATAAGGGTCCGAGAGGAAATGTGTATGTCTCCCAAAGTTTCTGCAACTCTCTTCCTGACAGACACTGACTCATAGTAAGCCCTCAGACCTCTTTGAAATGTTATCTACTGTTTGATCCTTGCCACCCTGTATTCCTGTGTATTACAATCCAATAAAAGGCTATGGAAGAGGGAGCTTGGGGCCTTTTTTTCCTTCGGAGAAACTGGCCACTGCTGGCTTCTTTCTCCCCAGAGAAACTGGCCACAGCCCACTCCTCCATCCCCAAACAGATCTCAGCATGTCTCAGCCATATTTATTCATTATGGTACTGGGGGTCCTAGAGAGAGTGGTGGCCTCCATAAGTAAGTAAGCCATCAATGCTTCAACCAAAACTTCAGGCAAAGAATGAAAGCAAATTTACAAACAGGCAAATATATTATTGTTTAAATATGAAAATACATTCATTCTCACAGAGAATAAAATATACACATATGCAAGAAATGGAATAACATTTTTGCCAATCAAAATTAACAATGATTAAAAAACATGAATGCCCAGGAGTTCCTACCAAGACCCTGTTCTCTGGTCCATGGTGCAAGTCTCAGTGGCTTCACAAAGCATCATTGCACAGTCGGGGACACCTCATATGGGTCCCATGTCCCAACAATCCAATCTGAGGGTTCATTGGCTGAACATATCCAGCAGCATCTGGGGGTACCCTGACTGAATGCATTCACCCCCATCTTCACATCCAGGGCTTTTCCAAGAGCAGCAGCTGGATGCTGCAGAGTCCCCTGACATGGATGAAGCCACAGTAAAATGCAGGGGAATAAAACACAGAGGGGCAGAGGATGTGCATGCTGCACACAGGAAATCATAGCACAGTAGCCTGAGCAGTAACCCCTACTTTGGCTGGGGACGATTGGCAGCGTGCTATATACTTCCACTTTTGTTCCTCATTCAAAAGAAGGTTCTAGAATGCAAGCCAGGGAGAATAATATTTTTACCTCCCCAAACTTCGATCTGCTTTAACTCACAGAAGAAAGTCATCCTCACTAGCACATTGTTGTACTAGCACATAGAGCAATGTTTAGAACAGATCACACTACACCTCTTAACAGACCGCTTGTGCCGCCTTGCCACCGCTGGGGGTCTGGTGTCCCCATTCTGGCCTAACTGGTCTCCCTCCTCTGCTTTTTGGCTCACAATGGAGCTGGAGAATGTGGATATTGGAACCTCATTATTACCAGAAAGAACACAGGGCCACTTTTGGAAAACCCAGATAACTGAGCTCAGAGAACTAAATTTAGAGCAAGATGTCATGCCTGAATTTGAAGAGGAGTTTAAAAACAAGCCTCACAGTTTATGATTTGAGCCCATGGATGTGGATATGTATCACGAGAAGTCACCTTTCACCTGTGCTCTTTTTGGAAGGAAAAAAAGAACTGTCAGCGACAGGTAGTAAGTTAGAGTGTAAGCCCTGGTGTCCATCAGAGGTCTCGCATCTGGTGTTGATTCTTGACAGGCTTGTTTCCCAGGCTAATGAGAAGAGCGCAGTCATGCTGGCTGCCATGGGAACAGACCAGCATTGCATTTTCTGCTGTTCTCAGCACCCTCACTCTGTCTCTCTTTGCACCCAGTCGGCCTTCATCTGTGCTTTCTCAGGATGAGCGCCAAGAGGAATTTCAACAGGCTGCTTCTGAGGAGCTGACCCTTCCCAGTCTTTCTCAATGTATCAAGATGCAGAACAATTCATCCATTAGTCATAACAAAACCTGGGGCTGCAAATACAAGTGTGTTCAAGAGAGCAGACTTTATTTTTTCATTTTTTATTTTTGTTTTTTAATTTATTTTATTTTTTATTTAGTTTTTTTTCAAATACAGTTTTCTGTTTATTTCTCCCATCCCAGGCCACCCCTTCCCCATGCACCCCACCTCCCTCCCATTTTCACCCCCTTAATTATTGTCCCTGTGTCCTTTATACTTGTTCTTTAAAAATAACGGCCCAGTCCTGGCAGGTGTGGCTCAGCTGGCTGGAGTGTCATCCCACAAAGAGAAGTGTTGTGGGTTTGATTCCCCATCCTGGCACATAACTAGACTGCATGTTTGTCCACAGTTGGGGCATGTGTGAGAGACAACCAATCGATGTTTTTCTCCTCACATCAATGTTTCTTTCCCTCTATCTCTCCCTCCCTTACTCTCTCTCTAAAATGAATAAGCATGTCCTCAGGTGAGGATTTAAAAAATAAATAAAACTAACAGCCTAGTAATGTTGTATGTACTCTTTAGAAATGAATAAATACATTCATGTTAGAATCTTAACGGTTTAAATTATCTATGTGCTGGACTCTGTCTTTGGCATCAAAAGGATCTCTGTATGTGGAGTGCTCTGGGAAAGGGGCCCTATGCCAGCAAGGAACCAGCTCTAACCAAGATTAATGACCCCATCTCTCCCCATCAGGGCGCGGCCAGCGGTCCTTCCCGAACACCTAGACAGCACCAGCAGATAGCGCGGGGAGCCAGCGGCATCAACAGCTAAGAGAGCACTGCCGTGTTCTCTTTTTTGGCGTTGTCAGTGTGTGTTGTCACAAATCGACATTTATTTATCAAGTTCTATGTCCGGGGCCTTTCATTTTTCTCTCCTGTGTCTTCATCTTCTCATCTGCAAATAGCCAGCCATGAGGTAGAGCAGCGTCAGCACTGAACCCACACACAAAGAATTAAAAGGTCAAATCAGTAATCTTTATGCTTTTCTGTGTTATTTACTGGAAGTATTCACTCATTAAAATTATACAAATGACACTGTCACTCTGTAAAAAATTTTAAATTGTACATATTCAGTGTTGGTATATTTTATATAGCTATATTTACATATAAGTATAATATAATCATATTTATTATTATAATAAAATTTTGTTATATAAAATATATTATACAAAACAGATATACAACTATATATTATACAAAAATATAAAAATATTTATATATGTTGCTTGCTCTAAAAATACTCTCCTGGAGGTCAGTTATAGAGTTATGGATAATTTGCACTTTATTATACATACACGTCTATAATTTAAAAAATTTTAAAGAACACATATTGTACACTTCATATGGATTATATATTAATTATCTACATAATGTACATATAAGTATATATATATATGTTGTATATACATCTTACATATAAAGAAGATAATTCTGGAAAGATACCATAAAAGCACTGTCTATACTCTTGGGGACCATAAAATGTTTACTTTTTCTTGCTTCTAGGAGTCTTCTGATCTGGTTGTAAAACAGTAAGCACTTGGAAAAAAAACACAATAAAATGTTTTAAGGTGAGTTCTTGATAGTAGAAAGACAACACTTCCTACTATCTGCAATTGATTACTAACCAGCAGTGATCTTTCTAGGCAGTAGTTACAATCACCTTGGAGAAAGATAGGAAAAGGCCTAAATGCTGACTTGAATTGCACATCACTCCCAGGGCAGAGCTGTAAGTGATTTATAGGAACCCTTCATTTCATCTCCTAACAACCCTGGAATATCGTCTACCGTTTTACAGACCTTGAGGCAGAAACTGTGAGAATGTGGACTTTGCTTGAAGTCACAGAGCACAGCTGGGAGGTAGCGAGCTTGAGCTGGCGCTTATGGGTCAGGCCAAGGGAGTGGGGAGGGCATGCCCAACAGGCTGATTGAACTAAACAAAACAAAGATGTGAGCACTTGTAGAGATTTAGGAAACTGTGAATAAACACATTTGATTGGTAAGAATGATTCTGGCAGAAAAATATGACAAAGGAAATAGTCCATTGTCCTATAGAAGTCGGTTCTGAAGTCGCTTCTCCATACACAGGGCACAGTGATAGCAGTGTTGTCAGTTGTAAGAACTCGATGGGGTAATATATAACTGTGTTCACACTTAATCCGCTTTCAACAAATGGCACCTATTATTCCTACAGGATGTGAATTTCAGACATCACTTGATCAAATCAAAGGCATGACTTAGTGGGTCCATGCCAGCCCGGAAGGGGATACTGGGTGATGTTCTTAGGCCCAACTTGGGTTCTTATTTGTTCAATAGATAAATCAATAACTTCAAGCAGACACTCCAAGGACAGAGTGCCCAAGGGTGATGATTAAGAGAATTAACAAAAAAAGTCTCAGCAGTCACAGTAGGCTAGGTGATAGATTGAGTTCAGCATTAAAATTAACTATATAGATACAAATAATCACAAAGTCCTTATAGGAAAATTCACACATAAGTATATGCATATATATGCACATGCAGAAACAGATGTGCACACACAGGCACATGCACAAACACTGTGATAAAAACAGAAGCCAGAGGTGAGGAAAACGGAAGAATTTATCATACTCTCTGTGTAAGTCCAGAGCTCATCAAAAATGAAAGGCATACATTTTGACAACTGAATTAATTTTAGATATATCTCAAAATGTGTAAGGTATTTCTTTGTGTGAAGAAACCCTTGCTATACATTTAAAGTGGAAAGGGACATAATCTTTGTTTCTGGAAAATCATACTGTTGGGGGAAGGAGGGTTAACTCAAAAGAAGAAGAAGGGTGGTGTTAGAAGTGAGGTCACAACTTTGCACTCTGGCAAGCTGCTTCTATAAAAGGAGGTTGGAATTTTAGTGACAGGTAAGATAAGGGCTAGGGCTAGGAGTTGGAAGAGAGGTCAGAATTGAAGATTTGGAACTAAGAATCTGCATTTTCAAGACACTACTTGAAGGTTGGAGAATCATTGAAATAATTCAGAATTAGGGGAAAAGCAGAAGTAAGGTTGAGAATCACAGATGAAGTGATTCTTTAAGTGGGAAACTTTAAGTGAACACAGGTGGGAGCAAGTGAAGTGGCAGGAAAATATGTGTCTGGGGTTAAGAAACAAAAATGTGCATCATTTTGGGGTGTGGGAGAGAAAGAGTCATTTCAGGGAAGGTTATCACAGCAGCCGTGGCTACAGGAAGTACATGACTGAAGCCGGGAGATAAGATAGGAGTCATAGGTGAGCCTCAGGAGGAGAGAACAAGATAACTGAGAAGGAAAACCAAGTCACAGAAACTCAAAGAGAGGCTGGTGAAGAATTGCTTTATTAGATAGTCACATTGAGCAGCTCATTCATGAAAGGAAAGAGAAACCTGAGAAGTATTATCAAAGGCAGTTGGGTGACGCTGGACTTTTTAAGATGGAGAAGGGGTTGCATGAGGGGATCAAGGGTTGGGAGGGACCAGCATCTCATGAAGAGCCCTGAAGGATACCTTCCACTGGCAGGGGAGAGGCCACTGTTACTGAGAGCAGGAGGGGGTGGGGGCCAGGGAGGAGGCACATGGACCCACATGAAAGGTAAGGGAGAACCATGTGAATAAAATGGCAGAAAGACACTAGTGCATGGGGGATAACCTATTACCTCAGTTTTTTAATAAAATTGAAGGATGCATATCAGGGGACAAGGGCAGAGGGCAACTTGAATGACATGGTGAAGCTCTAGAGAGGTCTTGTAGAGAATGTGCTGGAGGGTGGGAAAGACCTAAATGGAAAGCACTGCATTCTAGGAAGGCACCACTGCATCAGGAAACACTAGTGATGCATTGAAGGGGAACAACAGAAACCTTCCACAGAGCTCTCCAGAGACACCCTTGATCTTGGAGGAGAACACAGAACAGCTAAATGTCAAGGTAATGTAGATGGCACAGGCAGGGTAGGTGGGCAGGCTAACAGAGCAAAAGAGAAAAGCAGAAGCTCACCCTGGCATTGCTGAGGTGGGAAAATCCAGTAGAATTTCAAAAGAATGGAATAAAAGAAAATTTACATCAGTTCAGTATTTACTTCTCATCTGACATTTAATAGAGGTGATCACTCTGTGAAGAAAATAGCATCAACTCTGCATCATGTGGTGAGAAAATAAGACCAGAGGGGCTGAGACATGCACAGCCTGCCAAGGCCAGAGGAAGGCATGTGTCTGAAGTCCAGGCTGGATTCCTGTCAAAGCCTGTGTTCTTCCAATGCTTGATTTGAATTTTGAGTGCCCAGAGAGGGCACCATGTTCAAGAGAATGTTCTTGCTTCCCAAGTGTGAGCTGGGTAGTGGAAAGGAGATCCTAGATGAAGGGGTCACAGGCAAAGTTTTGCCGACCAAATGAAATACAGACCATAAACAGTACCGGAGCTGGCTGGTCTGCATTCAACTGAACCATGTGGACCATCAAGGAAGGAAGATATGAGCTCCATCTAGCTTCTCTAATGATCAAAATTACTTCCCAACAACAACTTACCCAATGAAACTCAATAAAACAAAATTGAACCCCTAATTAAATAGTTTGGAAGATCTACTGAGCATAGGTTTTACGTAACTCCAGCTTCACTGGAAGTCATTAATCTTACATTTTGAAAGTGTAGAGTGCTTTAGGACTTTATGCTAACCCAGTACTCCCTTGTTGTATAATAAGACTGGTGCCATTGACACTGGAGGTGGCACATGAATGTGCCCTGAGGGGTCGAGAGCACGTTTCCCCAGCTGTTGGGAATGAGGCCGGCAGACAGCCCTTGGAAATCAGCCACCTAAAGGGACTGCTTCAGAGGCAGAACACTGCCACACCCACATCACTCCTCCCAGGGACAATCGTCCCCTCCTCCGAGCTGAGACAACTTTCAGGTACATCTCACTTCAGAGTGGGTCCAGGGCTCAGCCAAAACCTTGGTGGACAGTTCAGCCTCTTTTTTGCTCGACCCTGCTTCTCCTTCATTTTCCATAGGTGTCAACTCAAGAGTACCCCTAAAACAAAGAAATTCAATCTCTGTGTAAACCTGTGACAATTAGGATAACATAACCTGCATCAAGTAGGAACCAAAAGGTCCAAGTCTCTTGTTCTAAATTTCTTATGCTACCTGTTTACATACTCACTTCCTATTGTAAAAATAGTCTCAGAAAAAATAGATATACTATTTTGTGGATAAAAAGATACATAACTTCTTGCCAACAAGCGTGTGCTTTGGGTGTAGATGAACAACAAATAGGAGAAAGACCTAAATGAGTTTGTTCACCTCAAAAGCACTGAGCCACTTCCAAATGCAACACACCAAGTACATTATAAGCTGAGTTATTCATCCAGTTTATGCCTGCTTCTATTTTGTTACCTATTTCTGGACATTTCTTGTTTTTGAAAGGGCTTTGAAAAACACCTTAGTAGAATAAGCAAACATACTGAAGCCTGTGTGGAGATATTGGGCCCTCCCGTGGCACCTCTTTCATCAAACAGACAGGATATGCTGTCACTGCTGGCTCCTGTCACATGTTTCCTGGACAATCTGCTCCTGGCTCATTTGCTCATGAAATGTCCAGAGAAAGATCTAGTGAAAGCATTGTGCCCAACACACGTCCATCTCAGACCCCACAACCCAGCACACATCCATCTCAGACACTATCCAACAACACATGTTTATCTCAGATCCTGCAACTTGCTCATATTATCTACCTTTTTAAAGGAAATAGAGCCCTGGCTGGTGTAGCTCAGTGGATTGAGCTAGAGCTTACAAACCAAAGGGTCACCAGTTCAATTCTCAGCCAGGACACATGCCTAGGTTGCGGGCCAGTGCACGAGAAGCAACCACAGATTAATGTTTTTCTCCCTCTCTTTCCTTCTCACTTACCCTCTCTCTAAAAACACATAAATAACATCTTTTAAAAATATCAACATTATTGAGGCAATTACATGGTCCTGAGTGCCCCCTTCCTGTCTTTTTGCCCGTTCTCTCTGGCAACTACCAGCGCATGTGCGGTGCTAATCACTGGGAATGTTGTCAACTTTTTCTCCCTCTCTCCTCATGTGTAGTCCACATACAGTGTCATTTTACATGTTGATATATTATACAAGTGACACTGAACTTCAGCTATTCTTCTGCAACTTGCTTTGAGTTGTTCCTTATTACATTTTAAAATTTCAGTGCTTTAGACTTTTTCTGAAAAGGGCCAGATAATCGCTGATTTAGCCTTTGTGGGCAAACTACTCAACTGTGTCCTGTGACATGAAGGTAGCCATTGATAATGGCTAAACTAATGGACTTGGCTGTGTCCCAATCAAACTTAATTTACAAAAACAGGCAGCCAGCCAGATTTGGTTTGCAGGCTCCAATTTGCCGATCCCTGTCACAGACAAAGTCTATTGTTTAAACTTTTGTAGAGTATCCATTACGTGAATATTGCATACTTTATTTATCTACTCTCCCTTTGCTAAGGGTTGTCACTATTTCTAATTTTTTCTCCATCTCAAACAAGATTGAAATAACATTCCTAGGATGCACAGCTAGAAATAGACCTGCACATGGGACCTCCTTGGTGTCACCATATTTACTTTCAAAGTTATTTTAGCTACTTACACTCCTGCCAACAGCATGGGAGACACTCTGACTCTACTTTCTCAACAATACTTCCTAGATCAGATTGTAAACATTTTTGCCAAACAAACAAGTATCACCTATCTTAATTATTATTTCTCTGACTCTTTCAGAGTTTTCTTTTATAAATTGTACGTTTGCTTTCTCTTCTATTGTTTTTTGTTTTCCTTTGTATATTCTTATTAGATTATCTATATTGAAAGACTTCTCTATAATTCATGAAACCAATCTTTCATCATTTATGTAATTGCAATATAAGTCTATGACCTCTCATCACTTCATTATGGTGCTTCTGTTGGTTAAGTTCTTTCAGTTCAATAGGATGAAAAGTTTCTTTTTTCTTTACCAATTACCTTCCTTTTCCTGCTTTTGTGTGTTTTTATAGAAAACATTTTTAACCCTCCAATTATAAAGGCAACTATCCTCATAATCTTCAAATACTTTAAGACATTGTTTTTCACATTGAACTTTTATAGTGTGGTTTCATGTACACTCTTATGTAGGAATCAAATTTCATTACAGGTGAATAATCAAATTTTTAAACATATTGACCCATCCATCTTTGTTCTATATTTGCTCTTCCATTCTTGGGTTTTATGTATTGTGTCCATACAACTACTGGACGTTTTTGGACACTAGTCTCCCAAAAAAGAGACAATGTGAAGCTCTGAATTGCGATTTCATTAAATGTACATAGTGACTGGGAAGACAGCCATCTTTGCCATAACCGGTATTCCTCTCAAGGAAGTGTATTTTCCACATGCCCAGGGCTTCCTTTATGTGGTGTGTAGTAAAGATGGTCATAGCATTTTTAGCATGGCTCACATTCAGAATTGGACCCCAATTCTGTTGCTTTTGACTCTAAGCTGCTTTGGTGACTTACTGGACCGGCAGGATGTGTTGAAAGTAGAAGCTCGCTTGTCCTGATTGCTTGGAATTCTCTGTTTTAGCACAGAAAGCAGCATCCTTAGAAACATTTTAGTCTTGAGAATGTTGAGATGGATCAGCCCAGAGCTTCCAAGACCAGGTCATAAGATTCCTGGTGCTAAGGGGACTCTGGTAATAAGTTCTTGTAGTCAACCTAGGCTTCAGACATTGATGACAATCAGGACAAGGAGCTGTTCCAACTCTGTGAACTCCCCTGTGGGGACACAGACTTAGACACTTCTACCCCATGTCAGACAATATACAAGCATGATTCAGTCTGTTGTGGAATTTAGAGGTGTTGATTTATATGCATTGGATCAAAATTTAACTCCAACTGTGGCATTGCTTTTTAAGAAAGTTCTACATTTTATGTGTTGATAAAGCAAAAGAAATCTTACTCCTCAACAGTCTTTAAGTTTAACTTACATTAGAGTTTCCATAAGTGGTCTACTTCTTAGAATATCAGGTACACTAAGCAGGACACATTTCTGTAATTATTGCAAAATACATATGTTGGCTATATGAAACACCCACCAGGTAGTAACACCAAATTAACATGGTTATATCTTACTTTTTAATAATTTTGAATACAATAACCATTGGAACACAATAAAGAACTAGTAATAAGATGTTGAGGGGATACATTATTCTAAATGGGAAATAAATTGTCCTGGAAGACAAGGGTTATGAGGTCTGGAACTTGGACTTCATCTGTACAGCTGCACCCCAGGACCCAGGCAGGCTCGGCATGTGATTGGTGCTCACCAAGTCCTTGTTGAATATTCTAATAACTGATACTCATTCCTAATAAATGTGCTATCAAGTGGCTAATGCAATTTTCTAAGAAAAAGATACACTCAAACAACTTTTAAACACTGTTCTTGGGGATCTATGTCAGGGAGTACCACCTAGTTCAATCTACCCACTTATGAGAACATGTTGTCAACTGACTAATTTTCATGGGATCCAGTCCAACATAAGCTGGCCAATGTGGAATTTCCTTTCTAACTAAATGTGCTATAGCAAGTTTCCATTACTCCTAGCTATGCATAATGGCATTATCAAGGTGAGGAAAACAGCAGAGTGGGACGCAGGGCAGACGTGGACAGGTTTCCTGTGGACACTTTGGTGGCTGGGCATCCCCCTGAGGATACTCTCTGAGGGAGTCCTTCACCTGAATAGACACTTTTCATTCACAAGAGTCTAAGGTTCCTTGTCAATACTGGATTGACAGAAAATCTAGTTTAAAAAATTCTCTCTCTCTCTCTTTTTGTAATTCAATAAGAAATCCAGGCAGGAAGTAAAGCAGACATTCAATAGCCAAATGGAATAACTGAGGTGTGGCACAGCCGTTCAGGTTAACTGTCTGTTTCTGGGCTGCAGAGAGGGGATTGCTGAGGGGTTTGTCCAGTCAGCTCCCTTTCACTAGTAATGAGATCGTGCAATCCATGTCCTGAGGTTCAGACATGAGGGTGCGGATCCCTTCAATGGAGACAGGTCATATCCATCCCCTCACATCTCACTGGATGGATATAAGACATGCACACCAAACCTGGGGACTCCAGAGATGATGCAACTGCTTGTTTTGTACACAATTTTTAACCAGAGCTTATTTTCAGATGAGTGAAACCAGAAGTTTGTGGCTAACTAAAAAAATACACACACACCATACATATGCATGCTCACACATCACACAGTCACATACACACAATACACACATGCACACACAAAACAATCATTATTTGCTATTTCAGGCACTCTATTGTGAACTGAGCTCACTCTGTGGTGTGAGCATCCTTGAGACCACATCGATAACGGGTCTCTGTGATGCTTGAACAGCATTGTTTTCTCAGCACCATTCTTCAAATATCCTTTCTGCCAACCCCTAAAACAATCAGGTTTAAAAGTTATTCTCTTGAAATTATGTTCAAGAGGTGGTTTCCTCTATCCATGAAAATACATATGATCACTGTATAAAATTTCTTTGTGAACTATGCTGCATTTGGGCCATCATTCATTATTTTTTTTGTAATCTAACAATCATCATGTTGGTCCATTATACTGACTGTTTGATTCCTTTATCAGATACTGAGCCCACTCAGAAAAATGTGCTGGGTCTCTATTCCCAAAGTTTGAGACCAGGAAGGAGAGTTTCAGATGTAGTAATTCTGTACCTAAGCCTACTTCTCCACTTGGCCTGATAAGGTCTAGGCTATACATAGCACTCAAGAGGCTGATATGAGGACTCCAGTGTGATGAGCCCAATGTCCCCTCCACTGCCTTTTCTTTTTATTTGGTGTCACCCTGAACCAGTGCTTCTTTCCACAACTCAAGGGTCCAGCTGCCTTGTTGCAGTGTCCAGATGGTGTCCAGAGCAGAAGGTCCAAACAGCATCTTCAACATTCCTACAGAGCTCTTTGTACTAGTATCTCACCTAAGCTCCTTGATGTTCAAATGGGAGGAGGAAGAGCCAGCTTGCTGAGCAGATAATTATGGGGGTTCACAGTAAGGATTTCCTGACCCCTCAGACAGCATTTTGTTCTCTCTAAGATTTTGGTGATGTTGTCTTCCTCCCTTATATATAATTTTCTCAGCTAAGAACAGAAAAAAATGAAATGTTTATTTGCAGTATTGATTTTTAAAATTTTTCTAGAGCATAAATAAAACTTGATCATAGTGTTCTTACTGTGTTTGCACTCTGTGATTTTAAAGAACTGTGTGTCAAAAGAAGTGAATACCCCAAGAGCTACAATAAAGGCCTGGTACAGAGTATAACTGACCTGTGACCTGAAGAGACTAAGCCTGGCTGCTCTTGAGTGTCCTTTCGTTTTCAACTGGACCCCAACAGAGGATGCACTGGTTCACAAGGGAGCCCTTGATGTGCATGAAATCCAGAAGATCTCTGAAGCAGTCATTTCTTTTCAACAGTGGGAACACTCCTAATACATAAGAAATATAGGTAAATATTTGGAATTCACAAGAATACCTGGCCACCACTCTCCACCTAATGCCTTCATGGCTTGGCCTTGAGAGATCCTTTTCTCATTGCTCTGGGAAGGCTTCCTTCTCTTTGGTAGAAACAAGGTCAGCTCAGCCAATGAGAGCTGCCTGTTTCTGAGTGACCCAGATGTCAGCCAGGAGACACAGAACCATTTACATTGCATCCATCCCTTGTGTCTTCCCAGCTCAACTGCCATGGCCACTGGGTGAGGGCTTCCTCCACCAACCTGGTTGCTCTTGATCATTGCCTTTAGGACACTGTATTAGAAACTATTGGGTGTCATCTATGTACTCACACAGACTAAGAAGGTATTTATGCGTGTATGCACATGCATTTGTGTGTGAGTGTGTATGTGAAAGTATGAGGGTGTGAGTGTGTGAGTGAGGGTGCCAACATGTGAGTATATATAAGACTGAGTGTGTGTGTGTGTGTGAGTGACATAGGCAATCTTTCAGAAAAGAGAGAGTGAGGCCCTGTCTACGCTGCCTCCTGAGGGTGCCTTGCGGCCCAGACATGCTGGCTCTGGTGTGCAGTGCATGCACAAGCCACTGGTGGGGGCTTTTACATAGAGAATGCATCACGGTCTGTCTGCCCAAGAGTGATCTGATCTCTGAAACTAATGGCCTTTGCTTTTATTCTTTTACAGACAGCTCATCTTTCTCACAGGTCTATGCATAAATATTTATCTTGCGTTAAATTCATTCAATTTCACAAATTAAATCAGTATTTCTGTAGCAAAAATGGTGGGGTGCATTAAAATGGACACATTCATGTTCATTCATCTTCATTCACAGGCCTTACTTTAGAGGCTATGGTTACTCCTCTGAACAAGATGAAATATAGAAGAAAAATGATCTGTGCCTTTCATGATAGACCATGAACTCCACAAAACAATCTGACCGAAGCAGCTCATTCACTTACAGGGCTCTTCAGTGAAGGCTTCCAACAGGTTACTTACTCTTATTAAATATTCCAGCTTGACCAGGGGTCCCCAACCTCCAGATCTCAGACCAGTACTGGTCCAGGCCTGTTAGGAACTGGGCCACACAGCAGGAGGTGAGCTTGAATGTAATATACTTGAATCATCTGGAAACCATGCCCTGCCCCAGTCCGTGCAAAAATTGTTTTCCATGAAACCAGTCCATGATTCCAAAAATGTTGGGGACCATTGACTAGATCCTTTGTAATAATTTTTTAAGTCTGTCAGAAAGAGTAAATACTTTAATGGCTACAATAAAGGCCAGGTACAGAGTGCAACTTACCTGTGACCTGAGGAGAATAAGCCTGGCTGCTCACAAGTGTCAAGTTTAATTTTTAACTGGACCCAGATACAGAAAGCATATATCTACCAACTAGCCCTTGAAATTTTTGGAAGAATTCTTAAAGATCCGGAGGTGTGAAAGAGAGGCTCAAATTGTGATAAGGCCATAATTCTGGTTTTTATGTCTTCATGGTAAATAAAGAGGTAGCAAATGTCAAAAATAGACAGCGATCACAACAGCTCCCAAGCATCTGCTCTGAGAATGTGTTAGCAGAAGATCACGCTCTTCTGCAGAGGAACTAGGCCCTCTCTGCTCCTCCTTGAGGTTAACTCCACACTGCCAGGCTGATCGGAAGGTCAGGCCTTGTCACATTTGATGTCCCCAACTATTGCCTCCACATTGTCAGGAGGCAGCAAGTAGGTTTCCTGATCTTGCTTTGCCCAGGTCAGAGGGAAGCCTAACAGGGATCCTTGCTGCATTCCAGTAGAATCAGAGTTGTTACATTTCAGCCCCATCACTGAAACACTGGGTGTCACCCTGGAGCAGGAGCTGCTGTCATAGTCAGCTCTGCTCTGACAGCACTATCACAGGCCTCAGTGTGAGACCTGGCTGTATGGAAAGAGATAGATGCCCTGTGTCCATGATGGGCCTGGTGCTGGACCCAGAAGGCTGGGCTAGAGGGGCACCTCTGCTTCCCTTGGTGGGCTTAAAGCCCACAAAGTTACTGGAGTGAATAATGTGTACCTAGACCTTCACTGGGTGTGACAAGTGACAAAGCAAAGTCCTCGGCCTTCGCAAGTTCACAAAGGATTCAGAAAGCCGGCAGTATTAGGGTGCAGTGGGAAGCATCACAGATTCACTTCTCTGGAGACAATGAAGAGATGATATGGTCTTGTGCCAATTCCTGTGCCCCTGGATCTAGGCACTTGTAATGAAAGCCTGGCTTGCCCCAGTTGGGAGGTGCGCATGAGCACAATGGGCAGGACTTCAGATGTCAAGGGACCCTGAAGAAACAGGTTGGTGCCGGTGAGCAGTGGGAAGTGAACTTAGAAAAATGCAGGGCAGGGAGATGAGGCTCTAACTACCAAAATAAATGCTCCCTCAAATAACCAGGGGCTTCTGAAAGTGCCTCAAGGAGGTGGTGACAGCTTGGGCAGGGTGCCTGAGAGCTCCACTGGGAAGAGGCAAATCCGGATGTCCGGGCGAGGTTCATGGCGGGCACCTTGGGGGCCGGCCGCTGAGCACACGCACTCAGTCAGGATGCCTCCCTGGGCACTGGACAGGCAGCCATCCCTGGGTCATCTCACATAGCCCTATATTACTGTGACTGTAGTCCCGAGGTCCATACTCCTAAGAATCTAAGTGAAATGTACAACTTTTGAGTGGTGAGTGCAATCTACCCACCGCCAGGTCTACTATTAAAGATCCCAACCTGATCTTTTTTTTTTTTAAAGATTTTATTTACTTATTTATCTTTAGAGGGGAAGGAGAGAGGGAGAGAAACATCAATGTATGGTTGCCTTTCGTGCATCCCCTGCTGGGAACTGGCCTGCAGGGAACTGGTCTGCAACCCAGGCATGTGCCCTGACTGGGAATTGAACCGCGATCCTCTGGTTCGCAGGCCCGCGCTCAATCCACTGGGCTACACCAGCCAGGGCCCCAACCTGATCTTTAATAGTTGAAAAAAATAAAACATAAACCACATTTATGCTTTGATGGGTCTGAATTAATGAACATTTTTATAAAGGGAATTTCCTACTAAACTTCAATGTCTGAAGTTTCCAGCTAGGATACAGTATTCTCTCCAAAACAGGCACTCTCAGACTCACATGTCTGCTCGTGGAGGAATGCACAATTGCCACACTGAGCAAGTCTGTGTTCTGGGGATACCAACATGCTGGGGAACCTCAAGGGTCTGTGGGTGACAGGAAACACTCCAATTCAGGAACTGAAATTGGATTGTAATTCCTCAGCACATTCTTCTCTGTGCTCAACTTGTAGCGGCAAGTTTCCCTGGCTGGTGGCAGGGCTGTCCCTTTCCAGAATGTGGAGTCAAACAATAGGACATGAGAGAAGATAATTTGGGAGAAAACTCTATCTAAGCATTTATTGACAGTGTGTTAAATGGTGCCCTTCATTTGGGGATATTTCATGTTTCCTTAAGTCTCTCAAGCATAATCTCTTTGACGTGCACAGGTATAACTTTCAGGGTTTGGATCTCATGGCCAATTTAGATCCATTAGAACTCTCCCCACCCTCAAATGCACCTGGAAATGATAAAAAACAGAACCCAGCTGCCTATTTTTAGTAATGTTGGCCAAGTTTTCCAAGATGTTTACAGTTTAGTGCCAGTGCAGCTTCACAGAGGGTGTGTTGTCAGCGCCAAGAGCACGGAGTTAGGTATGGGATTCTGCTCCCGGGACCAGGCTTGTGGCTTGAGTATCCCAGAGACCACAATTAAAACACATGCATTTGCCAGCAGTTACTCCTCCTGCTACTTTGAAGCACATCAACCAAACATTCTAGAAACAAAGGGGCTCAAGCGTCCCAGAAATCCTCTGTGCACTCAGGAAATGCACATCAAAGAGGATGCATGGGGATCTTCCTGCATCTTGAGTGGGTCAGAATCTTTTCATTTAAAGACCTCAGATACTTTCATAAGTGTATAGTTGTGTGTTTGTCTTATAAAACGTGCAACAGTGCCTCTTTGGAGAACCAAATGTTTGAGCAGCGAGAGACAAAATGTAACTGCTTATGGGGCACAGTGATGAGCTGAGAGATGGGCACTGGCAGGCACCATGGAGCCACAGGCTTTGTGTAAACATGTGAGTGCATGCATGTGTGTGTTGTCTGTGTGCTTGCACATGCGCATATATGATGTGTGTGCTCACCTGACTGTGCTTTTGTGTGAATAGGTATAAACATATGGCATGTGTATATACCATATGGGTGTATACTTGGGTGTATGCATGGTATACACACAGTGGGTGTGTATATATAAATATATATATAATATATATATATATATAATGTATAGATTGTATAGATGTGGGCTCATGTGAGTGTGTGCTTGTATGTATCCATGGGTATACACACACCCTGTGTGTGTACCTGTGCCTATAAGTGGGTGTTCCTGTGTTGGGGCATGAGGGCCAGCCAGGACTACCCTCAGGGTGTCTACTGGCACCACATTATATGGAAAGTGAATCTGTACAGGTTAGGAGAAGGCAGTACCTTCATCCCAGTAGCCAAATGCACTTTTGTCCTTTTGTTGACCTGCTTTGCCTGGGTTTGATGAACAGACATCCAAAGTTCATACCTAACGCTGGAGGTGGACTTTTGGTACCAACAGAGAGGTTTGGATGATTGTCCAAAACTAGGGGCAAAGGAAAAGCGAGAAGAGGTGACAAGAAGGGTCTGAATCTACTAAGTCTGCTTTGCCCAGAATATGGCAAACAAGACTACATGTACATCATCTAACCAAAGCCCAGTCACCCTCAAGAAACATACCAGATTTCTGACTAATTGTCTGTATAATCTGGTTAGTCCTTAGGCACAGGAAACCTGTGGTCTGCTCAGGCCTCCCCTGGGGAATTTAGGGTAACTGTATAGCTTGTCTTCCCACAGGAAGCAGAATGTAGGGTTGCAATGTTCTGGCACAGGTTCAGAATCCTCTGTGCCAGTCAAGCGGATCCATTAGCCTCATCTAAACAAACACATGGCCAAAAGATGGAGAAAAGGTCTCAGAAGGGACACATCCCTTCTGGACAGAAGCTCTGGGAAGCCCTCTCTGAGCCTCTCCATGTGCTCCAGAGACTGAAAACACATGAAGAATGGGCAAAATCAGGAAAGAATCCTGTGCAGCTTGTTCCTGATGAGTCTGAGAATCTAGCTTGGCTTGATAAACACTGATATCAGAATGAACTGTAGCCTCTGGAAGACAGCAGCTAATGTTTGCAATGTGGCTAAATAGTGGAGACTGATCTGTTCAGATGGACAGCACAGGCCTGGGGGACACGTGAGGGGACCTTCAGTGAATGTGTGAAGAGCACGTTGCCATCAGCCAGCTTTTATGAGGCCAGCTCAGGTTTGATGCATGGACACATAACTTCTCTTCCACCTGTCTCTAATCATGGGCTTAAACTGGTATCTCGAAGAGGAGAAGCACATGGCAAAGAAAAATGCCCGCGCAAGACATCCATAATTAAAGCTGCACTTCAGTGGAAGTGTCTGCCAGCCGTTGTATGAAGCTTTTGCCGTATGGCAGAAAGGGCGTGAGTGCGTGGTGTAAAGAGAAGGTACACCATTGTCAGTGGAAAGCAGGGAGGCTTTATTGAGCAACTGCATTACTAATGCATGCAGAGGTGAAGATACAATCATTCTTTTAATCATTGTACATGTTTTATTACCAGAGCCCCATTAAACAAAAGAAGCAGGGTAGACTTTCCCCACAGCAGGAGCTCACTTGGTTCTGGGGAAATCGGTGACTTGGGGTCATCAGGATGCTAGTGATCCTGGCTGTAGGGTCATCTTGGTGCAGCAAGATGGCTCATGTTACTGCCTAGAGGATAGAGAGCAGGTGAGGACTGGGGCCCTGCTGGGGCTGGGGTCAGGGGCAGGCCATGGTGGCAGATAGCTCCTTTGCCTGGCCACCAGTCAACACCCAGTATTAGGCTTCTCTCCTGCCCAGGTCCTGGGCAGGTTGGAGAAAATTGGGTCTGGGGGAGATTTGAGAGGAGGTCTTCCTATGGTGAGGGTTTGAATTGTGTACCCCCTCCAAATTCATGTGTTGAACCCCCAAGTCCTTAAAATGTGACTGTGTTGGACATAGGATGATAGTAGATATCATTAGGTAAGATGATATAATACTGCAGAGGGGTGGCCCCTGATCCAATATGCCTGGGTCTCAGAAAGTGAAGTTTGGACACAGACACAGGCAGAGATACTCCACATGAACATGAAGGCAGAAATGGGGTGATGCTTCTACAAGCCAAGGAGAGTCAACCATGTCAGCAAACTTCAGAAGCTGAAAGGCCTGGACTAGATTCTCCCTCACAGCCTCAGAGGGAACCAGCCTGCCAACCCTTTGATTTTGGACTCCTTGTCCAGAACTGAGAGGGGGTAATTTTCTGTTGTCTTAAGCTGTCCAGCCTAAGATCCTTTGTTACAGTGGCCCCAGAACTTTGACAAAATGTGTGCCCTGCTATCCTCACCCTAATCCTGGCCCTAACCATCTGTGGGCTTTGCTATTGGAGCCTGGATTCTTTGGGGAGACAGAAATTTATTTAGGGGGCCCTGAGAATTCTGACAGCAACCCTCAGGATAAAAGACAAGGATTCTGGGGTAACTGACTTCAGCAGGTGTCACAGATCTGAAGCAATCTGTCTGGGACCCTGCAAATTCCTTACACTCCTTGTGCCCATAGAGGGGTCCACTGTAGTTAGTGATGGGGATGCAATTACCTTCCTCCCCAGCTCCTGGGGCCCAGGGAGCTGAGGGTATGGATCAGGGAATGACTCAGCAAAGGCTGCTTGGCATCAGCATCAACTTCCTTCTTATGTCCTGGTGGATGAAGGAGTGGATGCCTGTGTTCCCAGGTTAATGCTGTGCTGGGTAACAGCAGATGGAGGGGTCAAGGTCTAATTCAGGTGTGGGATGCGTGGTTACTAATGTAATCTCCTTCCTTCACATTTAGGATGCAAGTCAGGGAAGTGAACACAGGGTTTGAGTGAGATTCAGCACAGTGCATGTGAAGGCAGTGTATGATTCTCACAGACCTCTGGGTCAGAGGGCAGTACAGTTAGCAGAGAGCTCCAAAGCAGAGAATGTGAGGAGGAAGTCAGCAGCACGTGATATATGGACGTGATGTCAGGGCCACTGTCTGCTCCTCTCCCCCAAGGCCTGCAGCCCACACACTGCAGTGAGCACCCTGGCATCTTGCAGGGCTGTCCAGAGGAGCCTGGAGGTTCAGGCCCATGGTTCCCATGCTTAGTCCCTGGTTTAAAACAAAGTGAACTCCATCCCTGCAAATTTAAACACTCACTGAGCTATGCTGAGCACCAGGGCTGCAGCAGTATTCAGGGTCACCAAGTCATGTCAGAAATCCCTGTACCCATGGACCAAGGCTCAGGCAGGGAGGAAGCTCTGAACCCCTGTACCCGCTGAGCCCTGGGTGCAGGCTTTATAGGGGCTCCAGTCCCAAAGAGCGGGACATGAGCCAGGGGCTCGGGGCCTGCTGACCACTCAGTTCTCAGGGTCTTCCTGCCCCTTTCTGCCCCTTCCTCTTCTGCTCAGAGACCATTTCCACCCACACTCACTGCCTGGCTCTCTTGGGCCATAAGGAGAAAACATTTAAAAAACGAAGAGGTTTTCAACCCCAACCCCTAAACAATTGTGCTAGTACATCTTCTCTGGCCCTTTTCTGAGGGGCCTGAGCCTCCATTCTTTCTTAGGAATTTGCTCCCACCTGCTTGCCTTATGTATGGGTACTGAGGTCTTGATGTGATTGGGCCTTTTCCAGAGGTGCTCCTAGCCACCTGGGCAGACTGAACACATCCTTGGAGGGGCCCCTTCTGAACCTGGCCTTGGTGCTGACTGGCCCCTGGACCTGTCATGTTAGCCCCAGACAGCATTTCAGGGCCTTCTTGTTCCTCCCTTGCTCAAGAGAGGTCCTGCCTTCAATAATTCCGTGGTACCCTCCAGACCCCTGCCCTGGCCTTGCCTATGTCCTTCTGGCCTCTTGGAAGGGCATAGGCCTATAAACCCTACTTCCTGAGGCTTTCCCCTCACTTGTCTCTCCCAAAAAGTGAACCCCAGAAACCTTTAAATTATGTGTATAGTTTATATATTAGGGTTTCCGGATTTCAACTGTCTGACCAGCTGATTATTAAGGACGTTTAACATCTTCTTCTGTCCCATTCTGGTTTCTTTTTTAGCATGGTGGTGGGGATGGGGGTGAATGCTTTGTTTAGAATGTCGTGATTGTAGTAGGATGAGAAATACTATGCTCACTGGTAAGAGGGGTCGTGCCAGAGCCGCCCACTTAGTCTTCAGTCTGGAAGCACCCGGCTAATGGCAGAAGTGTGCTTTGCTTTCATGTTTGTTCGGAATGACTTGTCTTCATTTGTCCTTGCACATGCGTAAATACTGTGTGTGGGGCACTAATGGGATTACCAATTTCATTTACGAATCAGACTGAGTCTTATATATTTTATGCCAAATTGTTAATGTGGTCCTTTTCTTCTCTTCACAGGTCCCCACCTCCTCTCGTCTTGACCTCCTCCTGTCTGCGGCCCTCTTCTCTGAATAAGTGCCTCTTGCCCTGGTATGTGGTGGTCAGAACTCTACTGGAGACCTACACTTGCAGTTTTCCTCCCGAACCTGATCCGTGTTATTGGAGCTGGGGGCTGTCATCAGGACAGAGCAGGGAGTGAAGTAACCGGTGCCCACTTCCCTGAAGGAGGCTGTGACAGTCGGGATGCAATTCCATTCCACTCGCATCTTTTGATTTTTTTCAAGAACGAGATCAAATGTTTTATACCAGCATCAAGTTTTCATAACCATATAGAATAAATATTTTAAAGTCTGTAATTCAAAGAGGTGGCAGGGTGGCACTTTGGCCAGCCTGGGTCAGAAGGGGAAGGTGTGAGCAGCTACTGCGCGGGTTAGCAGGCGTGCAGGCTGCCGTCCTAACAGTGTGGATGACTTAACCAGCCTACTGACAGTGACAGTGGCCGGGCTGTGGTTTTGTCTGTAGATGAATCTCAAACACAGGACGGTCTGCCTGTCCCTCCCCTGTTACTAGTCAGTGGTGTTTGTGGCATAAACCATAACTTGTCTTATACCACCTCCTTGCCACCTTCCCTACACCCCCCTGCACCTGTGATACATACTGCACATCATCCTTCATTCTTGTCCCCTGTGTGTACTATGATAGGGACACATAGTCTCTGCTCAGTAAATACGTTGTTGATTGCATCTGTGCGTAATACTACTGGGAAATAAGGAGTTGGGGGCAGAAAGGAGCACAGACGCTGCAGGGACACTGCTGCACCCTCCTGGGGATCTGGAGCTGCAGCTGAACGTTTTAAGGTTCCCTAGAACCTACCTTGAAAATCCATGACTACAGGTTGTCCTTGGTCTTTACCGGAAGTGAGGGAGGAAGTGAGGGAAGAGAGATTACTCTCTTCCATTAAACACGTCAGGTGTTTTAAAAGTCTCCTCAACATGGGTATTGTGTTTTCAGTCGCTTAAGCATGCAGTGGTGCTTTGGAAAATGTGTACCGTGTTTTCCACGTCCTCCTGGGGTACAAAAGTCTTACATGCTAGTTAGCTTTTGTGTTCTTATGTCTTCCACGTGCAATTCCTCGTACTATCCCACATTTTCTCTGGGATATGACAAGACACTGCCTCCTGGGGTGGATTCCTGCCCCCCAGTCAGATTGTGTGAACCAAGTGGTGTCACTTGTGTCCAGTTGTGGGCTTCCTTGCAAGTCATACAGCCACATGCTCTAAAACAACTGGCTGGATGTGAAAACTCGGCCTTAGCTCTGCCCTAGACAGCTGATAAAAACTGTTCCTATCTATGTCTCCAATGGCCTCGTGTGCTCCTATAGTAGGGTCACAGTGCACGACAGCCTCTTGTGATGCAGAATTCCTAAAAGTATGGGTGACTTAACCAGATCCACTTACAATAACAGCCTGTCAAGAAATGCACTTTAAATACATTCAAAGTTATCTCTGAGTAAGATGTGCTCGTCTAAATACTGTAATCCCATAACACCCGAACAAAAGCTCCATTCACAGCCCTAACAATATCGTAATGTTTGCGCCAACCCAGAAAGTCAGTATTGCTGCCAAAGCCTGCTTAAGAGCCCGAAGCATATCCGTCATCCAGTCAGAACCGAGGACAATCACACTTCTCCGCAAAAGCAGAGTAGCGTGCTCCACACCGCCTCTCCCAGCAAAGTATCACGCCCGCGCTTGAGAGCACTGCCCTGAATTAGCTACAATGTGTGCCATGACACCCTGCAATAAGCCCTAAAGAAAAGGCTCTACAGCCATGATATTAACACCGTTCTGAACTTGTTCATGAGCTCATGGACAATTATGTCGAAGTAAGTGTCCTGAATTTGAAAGATCCAAGGAAAACAGGAGGGTGGAATGTGGATGTCCTTATCTCTGACGGGGTATAACTCACACATGCCCTGCGTGTGGGTCTGTCCATCAGTCTGGTAGAGCCCACAGGGTTCCTGCTTGGACAGACTTACACACACACTCTTGATGACGGTCTATGTTTTGAGTGGTTTTCTGATGCTTCAGCCTCAGCTCCTCCTCCACCACTTGGGGGTAACTTCGTTGTTGCCTGGTCCCTCCCATGCTCCCTTCATTTGCAGTTCCAAGAGCAGAGGGACCTATTAACCACAGTGCCTTCTCCACAATCCTGGTGGTTTCAAACACTGCAGGTCATATAGCTGTTTCCATGGCTGAGATATGGGAAGTGTGGATTCCAGGTGAAGCGCCCCAGGGCCTGTATGGAAGCCACAGATGCACATGGGACTTCTGGCTGTGGTTTGCACGCCGCTGACCTCTCAGTCCCTTTCGGGCTCATTATTTGTCTGCAGCACATGTGCTTCACTCACCCATTCTTCAAGAACATCAGCATCTCTCGTGCAATTTCTCAAGTGCAAGCCTGTGTCCTGTCCATGGGCCGACATCCAAGTCCAGCCATTCTATTCCAATTTGAACAAAGCATATGCAGTGGGACTAGATTTCAGATAAGCTGTGAGCTTGAAGCTTCTGAATTAATTTTTTTCCTTTTATAAGAAACTGAGTAGATGTGAATACTTGCAAATTTATTAATTCTTACTGAAAAGGCATCAGCCGATTGAGTACCAAATAAGACTCTTGCTTCCTCAGTACCACACCAAACGCAGAGGATCGCCACGTAAAACCGTAGACCTGTCCACCTTCTTGACCGCTGGGATGTGCGCCGCGCCCTGGGGGCCCTGCCTCTGTCTCCTCCTCTGGGGCCCAACAGCAGGTCTGCTGCCCAACACTCGCCCCACTGTCCCTTGGGGTATAATAGAGTTCAGACTCTGATTGGTATAATGAGGATCTGAACACAGACATTAACCTTTGCATTGAAATATAAATAAACTTCCCTTTGTGATCTTGTAAATCTACCTTTTCCAGCACATATGTTAACTTACCATTGGCCAAAACACAGAAGCCATGTCCTGAAGGAGGTGGGTGAGACGTTTGAATGCATTTTGCTCACACGTGTTACTGCTTTGAATGCCTCCTGCTCACAGGCCAGCCCGTGGAGTTATGTGTGGCCTGCCAGGCCTTCGGGGGCAGAAAAGGCAGAGCTCCCTGCGTTCTAATTCAGCTCTGCAGACCCAGGACTCTCTAGAAATGATTGGGCACACATATTTCCACATTATCAAAAGTCAGAAGTTTTGATTATTTAACCTATTCAAAATAACTTTACCTCCTGGAAGCACGGGTGCCATTCACATCATCGAACTTACTCAACATTGTGAAAGAGGAACACAGGGCCCTACACACATCCCCTGAGGACTGTGCAACACTGAGAAATGTATTAGCTTTTCTGTTCTCTTTAAGGGAAGGGCACTCACTATCCAAATATTAGATGCTCCTCCAACCTGAAATCCTGGTTTGCATCAAGTAATAAAATTATCTTTTGTAAGAGCTCCCACTGGGCCATGAGCTTCCTGATACATGAAAGAAGTGAGCACTAGTCAAGGATGGCCGTGACCTGGGAGGTGTTGGGTTCTAACCCTAACCCCCTGATATTTGGGTTCTTTAGGAAAACTCTACCAGTGCAGCCCCGTGGCAGGGGAAGGAGAGAAGTACGCACCCTCTCTCCCCAGCCTCAGTCACCCAAGTGAACAAGTGAAGTCAGGACATGTTAGTGAGCAGCTGGTTATCAGAACAAGGCCACAACACTTCAAAGAGTCAGCCCAGGACGTGGAGGTTAAAAAGGTTTAGATGCCTTTTCAAATCCCCTTCTGAACCACTCAGGATGGACTTTTTTCTCTGTTTCCACAGGAGGGCATGCTGTTCCAGGGTCACCACAGTTTCTGCTTCTGAGCTTGCCCCTCAGTTAAAGCAACGCTGAGCTATTTGGGATAAAAAGAGAGAAGTGCCTGTGAAAAAGACACAGGTTTTCCTTCAGATCTGAGGTGATGATGTGGGTGGGAGTCGGGGGCTCATTTCTCCTGAAAGGGTCTCCAGTCCCTGCTTTGAGGGCAGGATTGTCACGGAGCCTTAAAAATGATCGTGGAGTAACACCTGGAGCAAAACGAAGGGCAAGTCCTCCTTTAATCTTCGAAAAAGTCTCTCTATTAGGAACGACTTTGTTCTTACTCTGCTGTCATTAATTTCCCCCTTGAACATGCTTTCTCTCTCTGACAAAATAATGATTTTATTTGAGCCCCTGATGATTATCTGGTGGATCAGACTTGAAAACTGTAATTTGAAAAAGGTGAGTCCCCTGCTTTCACCAAGGCCAAGGCTGCCTTTTTCTTTTTCAAAGGCGGATCTTAGAGGGCTTCCTTTAAATTTAAGCTGACATTCTTTGTCTGGGGATTTGAAATCCTGTGGAATATTAAAGGCCCATTTCTATCTTTAAAATATACTTTTAAAATCTGTTCTCTGTGGGTCTGTTTTGGTCTCTAGATAATTAAGTGACATTAAACAGCAAGTGGATTAGACCCAGCATGAATCACTAAATGGAAATGTACGTTTGAAAAATAATTGATTCAGGTGGGTGCGGTGGGCTGAACCATGACAGGAGAGCAGGCGAGGGTGTCCCGGGCTTGCCTGGCTGGCCGTCCAGGACCCCAAGTCGGTCACTTAACCCCGCCAGCCCTGGTTCCTGCGCTTGGATGGCGATCCCCACTGAGAAGTGCAGGAGTTAACCAGTCGCTGTCCCTCAGGCCTGTGACTTGCTCTATAATTGGTAAATGATGGCAAGGAGGCAGCAGGGACCAGAACCAGCCAGTGAAAGCTTGAAATAAAGATGGTGGGTGGGAGTAAAATAGCAAAAAAATTTTTTCAAAATAAAATCAGAATAACAACATGGTTTTATTATTTTATTTGTTATTACTATCGAGAGTGTTGGCAATTACTGCCCCTGTGTGGTCTCTGTGACCTGCCCGTCCATCTCTGCCCTCTCTGTCTCCTGGACCACCTTGTCCTGCCCCCTATCTCTCCCTGGGTCTGGGGTCCTTGGCTGTTTTCTCCTTTACACTTCTGCCCCAGATGGCAGGAGTGTTGCTGATGTTTCTGACCCTCGAATGTATAAACCCTTCTTGCCTATAGTTTGCCCCACCTCAGAACCTGAGACATTCTTGAAAATCATGCTGTGAAAATACTCCCTGGGATGAAGGGATACTGTAGGGATCCGAGGGGAAGACCACGGTTTCTTGTCTGAAGGAAGACCTTGTCTTCCTTGTCATGAGGCTCCCTTGCATGGGAGCTTCGTGAGGCCATGAGGCCAGGTCCACGAGGCCAGGTCCATGAGGCCAGGTCCCCATGAGGCTGCCTGAGGGATCCGAGGAAGGAGGCGTGGACACAGTTGCCGCTGCTGACCTGAGGGAGGCACGCTCCCACCCCTGCTCCTCCTGCCTCCCGCACGCCACCCTCCTCGTCCCTGGTCTCATGGCAGAATATTGGATCTGTTGTATTTCTGCTGAATTCTTTGGTCCAGCTTTTCCTGGCTTCACTTCCTCAGAGAGTATGTGACTTGGGATCAACTGAGGCCTGAGTACATCTTTGCTGAGCAGAGCAGAAGCTGGTGCAAGCCTTTTCCACACAAGCCAGCTCCAGAGCCTCAGGCTGTTATGGGCAGGGCTCCTGGACAGCCACGGTGTGAAGGGCCTCATAGCATTGAAGGATAGGGATGTGCAAAAGGGCCAGGCCAAGGCCCCAGCCATGATGCCAGTCAGGGGCCTGGAGCCCAGGACCAAAAGTCAGACAGAAGTGGGTGTAATGACAAGGAACAAAGGCACCAGCCCTTATGCAGGGAGAGGGTGGGCACTGCTGGGAGACATCTGTAGTCGTCCTGACTGCTGAGTGCTACTGCTTTCTGGTGGGTAGAGGCCACGGTGCTACTAACAGTCTATAATGCCTGGGAGAGGCCCAGCACCATGAACAGCCTGGCCCAACCAGCAGCACGAGGGCAGAGCAGGGTGGCCCTGCTGGTAGAGCAGCAACTCTGGGACATGCCAGGGTCTGGTGGCTTTTCCCAAGTTCACGGAACCCTGGAAAATCCCCCTGCTCCAGAGCCTCCACTTTCTCACCTGTAAAATGGAGATGGTGGTCACAACAACCACCCGGTAAAGCTGTTGCTATGATTAAATGCAATAGTGTATGTGAAATGACAACCCACTCCAGGAGTGATATAACATTAGCTATGATCACCATCAATTGTTTCTTGTTTTCACAAATACATGCAAGAAGCAGTCCACACCTGGTGAACTTCTTGTCTAGCAACTACACACACACACAAAAAGTACTTTCAAAAGATCTTTTCAGTCGTGTTTGGAGTGTGGTTCATGCCTAACTACAATAAGCAAATAGAAACACCAAGTAAAAGGACACTTTCGCAAGGGCCTTCCCTTGCCAGCAATGGGTTCCTGTCAACAAAAACAAGCAAAGAAAACTGTGGGTAGGTAGGTCGTTAGGATGTTTCCACATGAACTTTTTCCTTCTTTGACTACTGTGGCTCTGAGATAATCCCCACTGGGCGTGCGCTTGGCCCTTTGAGGAGGAACAGCTGGCCTTTGGCAGCGTGGAGCCTGCGTCCTTCTCAGAGTGTACGCCTGGTCTGCCTGGGACTCTGAGACCAGAGGTGAAGACACCTGGAGAGCAAGCCCCAAATGGGACTGTGCTCACCTTTGCCATTACTTTTGGCAAAGTCGTACCCGATAGACACACACATTTTCGGAGAATGTCAGCCCAATCGAATTTCCATTTTCCTTTTAGGAAACAAAGCAATATACTATTTTAATTTTAAGTTAGTGTTTCTGGCTTTCTTGGTTGTGGCTTCACATTCTGGGCATGCTACTTTGCCAAAGGGGACACCACCCACAGCATCATATTTTTGTAACATTACTTTTACTTTGGTGGTAACTCAATTAATTAGAAAGATTGGAATCGCATGGAATTACATACTTTGCTAGCATAGACTTGTCAGAGTTGTCTGATGTGAAATAATACCCACAGAGTCTTTAAATGAAATCACAGGTAAGAATAAGTGTTGCGGGCATTTATACTTGGAAACAATTTTGTTACAGCAGTGCATACTTAACACCTATGGCACTAACAACAGTAAAAAGCCCTAAATGTTTCCTATCCCTCCAGACCATGCTGAGCTTTTTCTGGACCACGAGCCTTAGATTCTCACCACACTGCAGAGGTCTTGGAGAGTTCAACTCATGTAATAACTAACATACTCTCAGACAATCTGTCTTTTACATTTTCTCATATATATTTAATGTCGTCAATGTAAGGCCCCTGGTAAAATGCCGCTCCCATAAGGACACATTAATGGAGATCTTTTATAAACAGCTTCAGAATGTGGAAGGAATGACTTTGAACATTTTCAAAGAGAAGAATTTGCAGTTGCACAATAAAGAGAAACAGACATTTATCAAACCTTTCATGGTGTAGATTTTTATCTGTGCATCACAGCTCCGTGGGGCCCCTGCCCCTATGTTCAGTCCCTGGAAGAAGCTTCAGGGAGAACCCATCTCAGCAGGGTTTTTTCTAGAAGAACAGACCCTGCTGCAGTGTCCAAACCCGACAGCCAGGGGCTAGACCCATTTCACTGTGCTACGAGGAAAATAATCTTCAAAAACCACTGAACGAACATAAGGAAGTCTAATTTGACTCAATAACCCTTATTTTCTCCTCACCAGGAGCAGATGGAAACTAATATGAGCTGTACCTCTGTAGGACAATGCTCCCTGTAATCACTGCCGCACAGGGCAAAGCCTTCGGGGTATAAAATACCCAGAAGGACCCATAAGGTACGAGGGGGCATCCCCAGCGCTAAGCCCACAGGTCTGGCTCTTTTCTCAGAAATGGCACAAGTGAGGCTTCAAGGCACCTCCTCTGGCTTCGCCTCCATTCTCTCTCCTCCTAGTGCTCCACCCACCACTACACTTCAGTTACAAAGTTCTCAAAGCCCTAAAATAGGGCTTTTAAAAATGACGTTTTATTTTTTATTGGTTGGTTTGGCACTCAGCCCCACCCAAGAGGGATAAAATGTGTACCCAGATCGACTCAGTATTAGTTTAGTTGGATTTTAAATCATCCGAGTGGCTGGAGGGAGGGGAGACTGGGGTGCTCACCCTTCACCCAACGAGGAAAGCCCCGTGTGAGATGCATCCTCTTTTGGGCGCAGCCCGGGGCGCAAGTCTTAAATGTTGCTGTGTCCGGTTGTTTGGTTACATTTGGGGATCGCCTCCCATGACATGCAGCCAGTGAAAGTAGTGAGAAGTGCCACGTGGATTTATGCAGGGACAGGCGTTGCAGTGTCATTCATAATGGCAAAAACGTGAAGTGAGTACAAGTCTACTGGTAGGGAGGGGGGGCCAGTACAGGACGGTGTGTCCATAAAATAAAAGTCCTGTGTGAGCACATGAAAAATTGCTCACATTATACATGTTTAAGAATAGAGTTAAAAAAAACTCTTAATGATCCCCCACTTACAAGAGAAAAACATAAATATCTGTGTATACCTAAGCAAAAGTCTGGGGTAAAAACACCCTAATAAGCTTAAAATAGATCTATAGCCCTGACTACAGTGGCTCAGCTGGTTGACTGTGTCCCTCGAAGTGAAAGGTCACTGGTTTGATCCTTGGCCAGGGCTCATGCTGGGGTTGTGGGCCTGGTCCCTTGTTGGGGTGCATATCAGAGGCAACCATTGATGTTTCTCTTCCTCTCTTTCTCTCTCCTGTACCCTCTCTCTAAAAATAAATAAGTCAATAAAATAGATCTATGAACTGAGATTATGGCTCTTTAAAATTTTTTTTCCCACTATTTTCTAAATTTCTGTTTTTCTTATTGGAATAATCAGAATTATATATTTGACCAAAATCTCTTGCCAAGAAAAATGGCCCTGATACATTGTGAACTGAAGGAGATTCCAGGTCCACTGCACCGTTTCCCAGGATGACGAGGACTGAGGACCCTCCAGAAGTCTGACAACCGAGGGCTGGTGTGGGCATCTCTGTACGGGGATGCTGCACATGCCCTGAGAGGGGTTCTGAAGAGGGTCCGAGACGCAGCAGAGCCTCCATAACCCGTTTCAGTGATCACAGAGAAGCTGCAAAATGCCAGTCTGCCCCCAGGCAGTGCCTGACTTGTCTCTTCTGTAAATAAATTACTGTGAGTTTCCAAACTTGTTTTGATACCTGGTTGGGGAATCATTAAAACTCTGAGCAAAGTGTCAGGTGTGACTAGACATTCCGGAGAGTGGCCTGCTGGTGCACAGTGATGGGGAGAAAGTTAGTCAAAAAGGTCCAAATGCTCTGATGAGTTTTGTCATTTTTATTAACAAAAGACTGAACCCGAGCAATTTCTGACTTTCTACGAAGAAAAAGCAGACTGACAGGACCTAGAAGTCGGGAACAAATTAAAACTGTCCCAGAGCTTGGAGAAGCTATTACCAGGGAATAAGTTTCCTTAAAGGTGTGAACAACACAGGGAGGGTCCTTATTAGACCTAAATTTGCCCAAGCAATATAAGGAGGCTCCTCTAAGGGACCATGTTGCCTCCAATTAGCATCCAAAGGGTGTGCAGAGGAAACCTTGCACTTCTCACTTCAATTAAAGGATTAATTGTGTTTTCTGAAGAGAACATGGTGACCGTGAACAGGACAGTGGCTTCCTGGTGGCGCTCTGTAGTTACCGTGCGGTAGATGAAACAGTGCCTGCATTAAAGGAATCACTCTATTTGTCATAAATTCCTTCCAGAGTGATTCTGCTTTCAACTCCAGGCGGGAGGGTGTCTTTGATAGGAGACATGAAGGATTACACGAAGGTGCAAGGATGGGGGCTGCACCTGACAGGTGTGCTCCTGGTCCCAGGCCAGGGAACTTACTAAGACTAACCTGGGGCACATTTACATTTGAAAACCAAGCCTGACATCCAGAGAAATCAAAGTGTCTGACACAGCTGAAGGCTTTATATTTGGAAATGGAGTTAAAATGCAGGAGCTGGGTTCCAAGGACAAACTTTAGTGACTTCAGTTGGGCTGAACCCAGCTCAGCTACGGAGAAGAGGCCCCAGAACTGCCTTCCCTAATGGGTGCTGAGGCCCTGGAACGAACACAGCGCAGGCATTTACACCTCCCGAGTTCCCGCACAGCTCCGCACAGAGGCACCGATAGGACCGTCTGTGGCAGAAAACACTTCTGTGTTAGCATCCTGGAGAGCTTCTGCTCCAAAAAGTCCACACAGGGACTCAACAAACAGGGAAAATAAATATTTATGGGGGAGGAAATAAGAGAAGGAAGGGAGGCAGAGATAGAGGGAGAGAGAAGTTGGAGGGAGGAGAGAAGGAGAGAGGAAGATAGATTATTATTTATCGGGCAGTGTCTGTAAAAAGGAAATAGAAATTCTAGAAAATACAAATCAAAGAGGATTTGGAAAGTATTGTAAAACAAGCTTTCCGGTTTTCTGTGAAACTGAAGTTCTCGTGTAAACTAGACTTGAAATCAGAAATGGTCTCCAGCCCCTCCCAAGATGATTCGGTTACTCTTGTTCATATTTTTGTCAATATCGTTGTTATCTGACTATAAAGCTGGATGTGCTGGCCCTGAGCCATCTACACTCACAGCTTCACGTGTGACGAGCAGGGACACCTCTCCTTCAGGGCCTGCAGCCCCACTTCTCTGCCCTCACCACTCAGCCATTTCCGTGAATTCCCTCCCTGAACAGCGGCCATGACTGTTTGTTGTTTTTGTTTCAAATTCTGTAGAAATGATTCTTTTTGTCTATGGAAACCTCTGGCTAAAATGAAAGTTAGAACTCTGTTCTAGAGCAGGCCAATTCATTTGAAAACAATTCATTTTTCTGGTGCTACAGAGTGAATGGTCATGTCAAATTCGCATGTTGAGATTCTACCTCCCAGAGGATGGCGTTAGGAGGTGGGGCCTCTGGGAGGTGATTAGATGACACGAATGAAGTCATCATAATGGGATAGGAATCCTTGTAAAGGACCCCATAGAGCACCTGGGCCCTTCCGCCACATGAGGACATAGCCGGATGATGCTGTCTGTGAGCCAGGAACAGGGCTTCACCAGACACGGAATGTTCAAGTACCTTGATTTTGGGTGCCCAGCCTCCAGTCTATGAGGTGTAAGCATTGGTCATTTAAGCCCTGGTCTGTGGGGTTCTGTTATAGGAGCCCAGGCAAACTAAGGCCCTGTTCTTACACCCCTAGTTCTGTGAACAGACAGTTTTTGGGGAGTGCTATCTCATGTCCCACAATGCCGGCTCCCAATGGAGGCTCCAAGGACACCCTGAGGGTGAAGAAGGGATGTCTCCAGTACTTCTTCAAGGGCTATCTGTTGGATGAGGGCATCAACCCCTGCTGACCCAAGGTAACCACACTGGGAAGCAAATATCTGGTATTAAAGTCACTCGTTTTCATTATTCAGTGATGCATTTAATGGCAAACACCATAAAGTTGCTCTGCTTTAGAAATAGAACTAAAATTTGGGAATTGGAGGCTGGCAATGGAACAGAAAAAATTCACTCAAAAATGTGAATTAGATGAACAAATCTGTCCCTCCCAGCTATCATTATAGTATAGGCAGAAAGCTCTCAGAAAACAAACAAACAAATAAACTCAAACAAAAAAACAAAAACAGGACCTGGGTCACCCTGGCTGGTATAGCTCAGTGGATTGAGCATGGGCCTGCGAACCAAAAGATCGCGGATCAATTCCCAGTCAGGGCACATGCCTGGGTTGCAGGCCAGTTCCCAGCAGGGGCCAGTTCCCAGCAGGGATGCACGAGAAGCAAAGCAACCATACATTGATATTTCTCTCCCTCTCTCCTTCCCTTCCCCTCTAAAGAAAAATAAATAAAATTAAATTAAAAAAAAAAAAACAGGACCTGGGTCATCAGTGTTAAGCCATGAAGGGGAAGACCTTCCCCACCACTGTAGCCTTGGTGAATCAGGACAGCTCTCTTCCTTGACCAGTACTGCACAGAGGAGTCTGGGGGCAGGGGAGCTGCATTCTCCCGGGACAAACTGTTCCTGCATGAGCTGGAAAGGATCATGTTCCCGCCTTCATGCTTTCAAGGCACAGAGTTGGCCAGTTGCTACAGAAATCATCACTGTGAGCATAGAAGACCCCTCTCTACAGCTGAGAGAGAGTCTGTCTCCTTCTGGAAGACCATGCTCATCCCCCTTGTGAGGGAGTGATTTGGATTTCAGGGACTTCCTGCTGCCCGACCTTCCCATGGTTTGGAAGGTTCACAGCTTCCAGAGGTGAGTCTTCCACTTGTCAATTGAGAATTTGTAAACATTAACTTTAAAAGGTAGTACTTTTGGAATAAGTGAGTGCTGGGTGGAAGTGATGCCTTTGTGGAGACAGGGGCAACTGTGCCATGGAATGCAGATGCACCTCACCACCCTGGAATGTGGGCAATGGTTTGGGGACATGCCATCCTGTGAGAGAGGATGCAGTGCTCCTAATAGGGCCCACATATCTCATATCACACTGTTGAGACAAAGCTAAATGTGGTGGTTTATCTGATTAAACATCTTATTAAAGTCTCATTACATGGCAAAGCAACATGCTTTTTATTTTTAAGATGTGATTAAACTCACATGCATTCTTGATTGAGGTTTGGAATCTTTTATTTTGGAAAAAAAAAGAAGGAAAAAGACCAGAAAGGAGCAGTCTAGTGCTGTGACACTTGGTGAGATCATTAAATTTAATCCTTCTTTCACACACTCCGGGGGTGATTTCAATTAAGTTTGTTCAAAATTTATCGGTTTCCTGCATGTTGGCATAAATGATTCAGGGCCACTTCCACATTCACTGAGTAGAACGTGTTATAGGGTACATGTTATTGTTATAACTTTTCACAGTTTCTTCATAAATTTGCCTAATAGGAGTTTCCATTATTTAACACCCTCACCCTCCACATTAAATGGTGGTGTTGTTCCTGCAGCGATGGAACCCAATCGCTCATGCGCATTTTGGGAGCATTCCTGAGTCACACTTGCCGCCCTTGGCCCTGGCACTCCTGCCACGCTGTCTCGCAGGGTGTGAATGATGGCATCTCTTCTCCCACAGATGTGGCACTGAGCGCTGGGGGAGAATGGGGATGCATGCATGTGATGAATTTCGGGTGGCTGATTTGGACAGGAGGAATTAAAGACATTCACTCGGAAGCAGGGTTACAGGAGTGCTGTGATGGTCTGACTTTGTGTAACACTGAGAGATGTATCTGGGCTGAGAAGTTGGACAACTGAGAGGACAGGATTCCCTCAAGAATAGGGACATGTGGGTGGGTACTGGGGCTGCCGTGAGACCACACTTTTCTGTCCAAAACAATTCACTGAGCACTTTTAAGCCCCTGAATGTTTATCCACAGAATCCACCAAAAGAAGGTAGATTAACATAAAATCTGGCTATGGGAAGGGTTTTTGCTTTTTTCCCTGAAGGCTTATATTTGTGAGAAAACTTTGGCAGCTTAGGTGTCCTCCAGAGGACAACGTTGACATGAAAATGAGTGTCCTGCTCCCATGACAAACTGAAAGTACCTCATCATTCACAGTCTTGGTTAGATAAAGACTAGATTTCATCAGGAGGAAGTGAACTCACTTAACATTAATAATTAGAAATGTTAATAGACATAAGATGGTTTTGTAGTCATTTCCCTTTAGAATATTATTTCTGATGGATTCATCACATTGAAGGATATATATGAAGAGAATGTTCTCTGACAAAAATTAAATAAAATTAGAAATAAATATTAGAGGTGATTTGAGAAATTCAAAAATATGTGGGGGTTGAAAAATACATTTCTGAATCACAAATGTGTCAAAAATAAATCACAAGAGAAATTTAAAAATACTTTGAGATAAAACAAAAACACAGTGTACAAAATTTTGTGGACTTCAGGTAAAACAGTGTCTAGAGGAAACTGATAGCTATTATGCCTAAAGAAGAAAGGTCTCAAACTAGTTATCTAAACTTGCACCCAAATACACTACAAAATAGGGGAGTATACTGAACCAAAGCAACCAAAACAAAGGAAATAATGAAGATTTGAGCATAAATAAAACAGATAAAAAACAATGGAGTAAATTAATAAATTTAAAAGTTAGTTTCTTGAAAAGATCAACAAAAATGACAAACCACGAAAAAAAGAGAGAAGAGACAAATTTCTAAAATGGTATGAAAGACAAGGTATAACTACTGGCCTTACAGAAATAACAACCATAATAGATTATGAAAGTTTTATGTCAAAAATTGGATAACCTTGATGAAATGGGAAAATTCCAGAAAGACAAAACTACTGAAACTGACTCTAAAATAAATTTTAAAACCTAAATAAACCTTTAACAAAGAAACTTGTTAAATAAATAATAAAAAATTTTCCACAAAGAAACACTTGGGTGAAGATGACCATAGTTGGTGAAGTCTACTAAACACTTAAAGAAGAATCGGTATCAGTCCTTCACAAGCACTTTCAAAAAATAGAACACCAGGTAACACTTCTCAACTCATCAGTATTATCCTGTTTCCGAAGCCAGACAAAAATATCACAATAAAAATATAAATCAATGAACATAGACACAACAATTCAACAAATACTAACAAATTTAATCCAGCAAAATATTAAAAATTATATACCAGGACCAAGTGGGATTTATCTTACAAATGCAAAAGCTATTCTATATATGAAAATCAATCAATACAATGTACCTTATTAACAGAATGAAGAAAAACACACGGTACAGATAAATGCATAATAATCATTTGGCTAAACCCAACACTTTTTCTTAATAAAGATGCTCAACACACTAGAAGTGAGAGAGTATTTCTGAACTTGGTAAAGTGAATTTTTAAAACCTGACAGCTCACTTAACACTTGATGAAAATCTGAAAACTTTCTCTCCAAAATCAGGAACAAGACACAGGTAGGTACTCTTGTCATTTACGTGACATATTGTACTGGAGACTCTGGCCAGGACCATCAGACAAGAAAAAGAAGCAAGATATCCAGACTGGAAAATAAAAATGAAAGTATTTCTATTTGCAGATGACATGTTGTTATAAACAGAATATTCTAAGAAATTAACACACATAGCCATGTATACACATGAATACACATACAAAAACATGTAAGTAAAAAATATGTTAGAGCTAACAAATGAGATCAGCAAAGTTTCAGGATACGAAATAAATAATGCAAATATTAATTATTTCTTTATACTAGGAAAAAGTCTTAAAATTAAAAACAATAATCTTACAGACCATCAAAAGTCTTTAGGCATCAGTTTAATACAGGAAGTATAAGATTTGTCCCCTGAAAATTACAAAACATTATTGAAGGGAATTATATTAAACCTGCCTGGGGTGCTTCTGCCTTTTCTTCCTTGACCTTTAAAAAATTTTATTTATTTATCTTTAGAAGGGAAAAAGATAGGGAGGGAAATATCAATGCATGGTTGCTTCTCATCTGTGCCCTGCTGGGAACTGGCCTGCAACCAGGGGATGTGTTGGGACTAGGAATCAAACCGCGATCTTTTGGTTCACAGGCCCAAGCTCAATCCACTGAGCTACACCAGCCAGGGCTACCTTTTTTGCCATTAGTCTCACGTGAGCAGAGGGGGAAAGTTCACAACCAGAGGTCAGACCTAGTGGAAGTTGTTCCTGAAATGCCATGTTACCATCTGCACATCCAGAAATAGGCAGTTACAAAAAGGCACGTGCTGGCTGGACACCTGGGATTGCATGGCAGCCAAGGGATATGGGCCCAGCCTCTGACCCACCATGGGACCCATGGAGCAGCTGGAAAAACTTCAATCAGCTAGATTGACTCTATAGAAATTCTAAGACTTCACACACTTGACATGTATTTTTCCAGTTTCTGAGTATTCACTGTCCCATGAGGCATCTGCAGTTGTGTGGGTGACTTTAGGAAAAGTCTTCCTGTAATGGGACCGGATTTGCTTTCCCACTTCTACCCATTGGCCCTAGTTCTGATCTACTAAGAACACAACTAAATTTTGTTTTCCTCTCCTAAAACACCTCAATGTGTGAACACACCAAGATACCATGATGCTTATATTTAAGACTGGGATAGAAGGCAGCCAATTGTGTTACTGACACATTCATGATATATTTTAATGCATTCTTCCCTTTTCTGAATGATGTTTTGTGTAGTTCTCAGTGACTGGGAAGGCCGTTCATTTCCCTAAACTCTTTTGCACCTGCATTCCTTTACCTCCATTCCATTGGGTTCAGATGGACCATCCAAAGCATTTTCAGGCAACTTGGTCTGTGAACAATCAAGTGACATGGCAGCCAAACCATTACTGATCAACTCACCATTAAAGTTTCATGTCTGGGTTATTAATTATTGAGGAATTAATGCTGAGACCCAGCTGTGTGCCCCAGTTCCTTCTACAGTGCAGAGGCAGAGCTCCTCTCTCAGCTCTCACAGCCCCTACTTCCCAAGCAGAGAAAGAAAACAGAGCTAAGTGACTGTCATCAATAACAAAGTGAATGTGAACTGTAAGTTCTTAGGATGGATTAGTAACAAGAATAAAAAAGGAAAATCTCCACTAATCAGCTTTAACTTTAACAATTGTCTGGGAGACCTTTATTTTAAGCCATGGGGTAGGTCCAGTTCTGGTGAGAAGTATTCTCAATGAGAACCCACCTTGTCCATTCACAGGACGATGAGTTGGCTGACCACAGCATTTGAACATCCAGGGAAATTGTCCATTCCCTCCTCTGCCCCAAAATGAAATACATGCTTTTGCTTCCCTGGATGTGAATTTATCTTAATAAATCATCTACAGTTCAACATGTCTTGCTGAATTATGCTGAGAAAACCATTTCCCAGAATTGTAATAAAACACAAGAAGAAAGATCACATATTTGTTTTAGCTCTGAAGTTTGTTCTCTAATGAAATTTAATTCCATCTATTTAAAATTTACCCATAATTAGATGAAGATAAGTGTGAGATCACTAAAGAGAAATTGAGAATGAGGTATTACATGAGCTTTCAGATGGTAGATGAGGTTGTAAACTTCCAGGCACACTCAGCATGGCCTGGAGGAAGGGCTGCCAGGGTTGCCTGAGCGTCTCAGCTGCTGTGCTCCCAGGACTTGGATGTCTGGAGCCTTTAGAGGACTCCTCAGAAAATGACATCATAAGGAAAGTAAAGCATCACTGCATGTTGTCATTTTTGTACTTTAAGCACCTTACATGACAATTACAAATTGATGCATTAGAACTATGAGAATACAGGGGAAGCTTTCTTCATGAACTAAAATAGGATGCAACTTGATTTTTAAATTATTGGATTAAGCTACACAAAATTCAAAAACAAGAGAATTAAGCAAACCCCTTTATTATCACTTTAAATGCTAAATTAAAACATATTAGTATTTAAAATCTTTAGTTGAAAAAATAGCAAAACTGCTTTAGGAACTAATTGGTTTGTTCAACTAAAACAAAAAAGTTAAAAATGTTAACTTCATTATTGAATTATTTGTGTATATCTCTGAGATGACCATACCACAGTTGACTTGTGTCCCTATCTCTCTGAAATAAAAAAAAAAAAACCCTCTTTTCTTTTTAATCACTTGTGAACTGGTTATTGGCTGGATTAAGTTTGGGAAGTTAACTAGTCACTAAAGTCATAGTTAATAGGATAGAAGATTGTCAACTGTGAAGTCCCAACATGATCTGTGAGATGGGGGCCAAGGAGCTTGGGAAGTGGACATTCATGTGTCCAACTGCCCCCTCATAAAAGCACCCAAGGACAAGTGTTTTTATAAGAAGAGAAAAGAACACTACAGATTCATGTCTCTACCTGTAGGTTCTGAGGAAAGGCCACCTGATGCCACAGCAAGAAGGTGGCCATCTACACACCAGGAAAAGAGCCTTCACTTGAATCCACCATGCTGGTCCCTGAGGTGGAACATTTGGTCTCCAGTCGGTGAGCAATAAATGTCTGTTGTTAGTAGCAGCATCTGCAGGGTTTTGTTAGGGTAGACGAAGCAAACTGTGACAACTATATTGTGACTTACTTACTCAATAATGTTTCACTGGACCAAGCATTTAATCATTTGAATATATTTTAAATAATATCTCAATTTTCATGTAACACGTACTTTTGAACAATTGGTAAACATGTTTCCAGCTGTTATCAGTAGTTCTGCAAATGAGGTTCTGCAGTGTCATGAGGAAAAGAATTTCCTGAGACTCACGAGGGAGAATGGTGTTCTAGGCAAACTTCATTGATGATATAAAATTAAGGGGACTCCCCTCCTGACTGCTTAACGTCCCATCTCTTTCTGTGTTGCCATTGAAAAGGTCCAATATTGTCTTCAATAGGGTCAGAATGAAGGCTATCACCCAGTTTCTGCTGCATATTAAAGTACAGTCCCGTCTAGGATCTGGCTAGCTTAATGAGTATGTTTCCAGCTATAGTCTATTGTTGTGATGCAGTATTCAGGATTCTTCACGGAGCCTGTTAGGGACACGCTGCCATGGAGAGAACAGGCAAGTGCACCATGGGAAGGTGGGTCACCAGACAAGAAGGAGAGTTTCTTTGTTCCACTTCAATTATATTAGCTTAGGATTGGAAAAAGACAGAGCTTTTTCAAATTGGTCAATGATCTTCCCAAGTTTTCATGCATTTTTGATAGGTCCACCCCCTAGTTAGACTGACAGGCAGGCCTCTTCGGTCAAGCTCCTTTTCCTGTGTCCCCCAGCAATCCGGTACCAGAGGGGGAAAGGGAGGGATGTTAACCACCTTGGCAGAGAAATGCTGTAATCCTGTGGAGTGTGAAGCTGAAGTTTCCTAATAAAGCAAATAGGCTTATGCTCCCCAGTTTATTAAGCTCAATGACTAATTCTCTTTGCTTCCATTTCCTTTATTAATAATGTGCTAAATACTGATTGCAACATACCACCCAAAACAGAAAAAAGTACCAAAATACCATTTTATCTTAAATTTTATGCTAATAACTAATATATATATACATATATACATACATACATACATATATATACATATACCATATATATACACACATATACCATATATATATCAACATAAAGTACAACAATTTCTGATGGTATTAGTTAAAATAAGAACAAAAAATGAGGTTACATCAGGAAAACCAAGAAAAAAAGTAAAAACATATTGAAATACGGCAGAGGATGCTCAGAATGCCAGCAACATGCCAAGAAACAATTAAGCCCTAAACGTTCACATTCAGTAGCTGGAAAATCCACCCTGTAATGCAATTCAGATTTTCCAAGATGGGTCTTTCCTGATGATTAAACCCCAATTGATTAATAGAAACTTGGATACAGAAGTTTAGCAAGCATGGTGTGTAACTGGTTTGCTTCTGTCATAGAGTTGTTAAACCTCAGCAAGTGCCTTTTAAAGAATCATTTTGTCTTTAATTAGCATACACTAGCTGTCCTATTAAATCTAAATTAAGTTTGTATTTGAAGCAGTTAATTTGGAGACTTAACCACATGTGGACACCTTGCGAGGCAGTCATTTTGGTGTGCAGCCATTGTCAGGGTGTAGGCAGTCTGTAGCACAGGCGGCTAGAGGCCCTGCTGCATCCGCAGGCAATTGCAGGTTTCTCCAGCCGGTGTGGGAGTGTATGGGAGTGTGTGCATGTGTGTGTCTTTCTGTGCACATGTACATGCTTAGACCAAAGACTCCAGTGGCAAATGTTTCCAACAGGAAAACACAAATTTATTGATCATACATTAAAATTAAATTTCCATTGGGAAAGTTAGCAGTCTGTTAAATTTAAACATTTTTATGCAGGGAGGCACTGCAGAAAATCACAACTGGGGTGCGAGAGGTCCTGATTTGAGGCTCAATGTTTCCACCAGCTAGTTTTCCACTTCCCATGTCCAAATGTGATTTAAAGGGATTTTTTAGACTACATATTTTCTAAGTGCCTCCCAGGCCTAAAAATATGTGATGATAAAATAATAATTAAATGCCAATTTTTAGTTAATTTCACAGCACCTGAAATTCAAATGTGTTATCAGTGCATTATCACCTGTGGACACCTGCTAGCAGTTATATTTAGAAAGAAATACAAATATACACCAGCGTCTAAGAATTCTTGTATTGACCATCCTTCTATCTCAGGGTTAACTACCTATAGCTGGTCTTCAGCAGATGGGCAAACTCAGACCTGCCAAGGGCACCTGGTGCTGCTATATGTCAGGACACCCTGGTTCCTGATGCTTTGTTTGAACATGCCAAAGCTTCTCTTAAACCACGTTTCTTCAAAAGTAATGACTGAAAAAGGAGCCAGAGAGATAAGATGCCACACACATTTGTCAAATTAATTGTATTTCTCTTACCTACTAGTGATAAAAAGGGAGATGCTTTCAATTGGTTAAATAATTATATAAATAATTTGAATTTGTGAATGGTTATTCTCAATATATGTTGATTACCCCCCAAATTGTCTCTGGTAATGAGATAAGATTTGTTGCTGAACTGCTACTAATTATTTGTTTTTGCCTAGTGACTTGATGAGAGGACTTGTTATAATAGTTTTCCTAATATTGATCTCCACTGAATCCCTGAAACAAAGTCACTTGAGTCATGATGTATCATGCACACAGGATGCTCTCAACAATGCATTGTTGACATCAGGGCTGATCGGGTAAGTGTGTGTGCCATCACTTTCAAGGCGATAAAAGCAATAGAAAAGTATGAGAACTTCCATGGCATCCAAGGTGTCAATGTGTAGCTTTATAGATAATTTACATTAGACTCTCCATGTACTCAGGACAACGGGCAGAGTATGATTTAAATGATGCTGTTCCCCTTCCTTACCCCACCCAAGGGTCCAGGGCTGGCACACTGAGCCCGAGAGGTGCCTGGTGCCTCATCCCTAAGTGTTTTCTCTTTATGACATCCACACCTGCTTTCCTTCGCTCTAATCAGAATGACTCATTTTAAATTGTAAACTTTATTTTCCATATTTATTTCTGTCTCTATTTTTCAAGGTGAAGTTATTTAATCACATTAAACACTTTTTTCAGCATATCTCTTTCTTTTTTCAATTAAATTTATTGGTATGACAGTGGTTAATAACATTATGTATGTTTCAAGCATACAATTCTATAACATTAATACATCATTAGTATATCCCATTGTATGTTCACCACCCAACACGTATCTCTTTCCATCACCATATATTTGACCCTCTTTACCCTGTTAGTCCTTTCTGCACCCATTCCCCCTCTGGTAACCACCATACTCTTGTCTGTGTCATAGCTCTTTCTGAAAATTAATTTTTCTTAAAGCCTCAGAATTTAAAAAGAGATAAAAGTAGTATTTGAGTCATATAAATTAATTGGCTTAAGTTTATACTAATATTTAGCAAAAGTCAATCAATCAGAAAATTGTGATTTTTTTCTTAATACCAATTTTTATTAGATTTATTAATTGCACTCATATTTGTGGTAATTTCTTCAGTTTGTCCTACACTAAGAACCTTCCAACTTATAACAGTACTGTATTTTTGGACCATAAGACGCAAACACACCTAGGTTTTAGAGGAAAATAGGAAAAAATTCTGAAGCAAAAAATGTGGTAAAATATTTAATAACATAAATAACATCATATTTCACCAACATAAATGTAACTAGAAGTCATCAGCAGCATTAACAACCATTATTCCTCCCAAATTTGGGGAGGGGTGCGTCTTATAGTCTGAAACATATGGGTAAGTAGCTACAGCTGGTGGCAACTCTCCTAATCGCTTTACTTGTAAAACTCCAGCTGTGCCTAACCCGAACCAACGTGGAAGCCTCAATGGGGGAACATCCTGCAGTTTCTAAGTCAATTCACTGCAAATGCCTGTTAGCACCGATCCACTTCCTGTGGTTGCTAAGTGAGTGATGTGGAGGGAGTCTGTGGACCTGACAGAAGTTTCTATGGTCAGTTTAACTCTTCAGTATTTCATATAAATTATCAAGTGAGGCTTAAATAGTGACCAAATATTCTAATATCTCAAATACCTCACTTTTGCTTTTGGTCAGGGGTTTACTCACAGTTTTAAATGCACCAGAATGTGTTTATTTCTCCAATTTCCCTGTTTTCCTTGGCCGGATGCTTGAGTCTAAGCATTCTGATTCTGAGTTGTCCATTGGGTTATTTAACTTATTAAGGGTCAGATAAGAGTTACTAAAACTTCCAAAACCAGCAATGCATGCTGCGTAGGTGGAATTTATTTTTGCACAACTCTTAGGTGACATAGAAGTGCACGGGTGTTCACACTGGCAGACACACACAGGCTGGCGCATAGCCACAGCATTCGTCATCTGTTCGCCATGTCTAAATGTGAACACCAGGGCAGTGGTCCCACCTTGTTTACAACACATTGGCCTGGAAGTGATTTTAGACTAAGAGTTAAAAAACATTCTTACAGCAAAATCAAGAATCAACATTTGTGGAAGCAGAGAACCCTGGACGTTCTGGGGACCAGGAGCAGAGACAGTGATTGATGGAAATGAGTCCACATGTTACCCCTCCAGGGGTATTTGAATGTTAGTTGAATTACTCTCCGACATGCTATCACAGGCTCTGTGGACGAGTAATACACGACCGCAAGGTGGCTGACCTTCTGTCCGGCTCCAATTGTGTTTCAACAAAATAGCCTAATCTGTCACATTAAATTTATGTCATGTTTTGAATTACACGACATTTGAAATTTTGTTTGTATTTAATTTATAATCTGTTTAGCTTTATAGTTATATGGTTGACTTAAGAATAAGGTACTAATACCCATCTTGCAACTTGTATATATTTAAGAAGCATTATAACAAAAGTCAAATTAAGTAAGCATTTTTAATCTGCAAGAACTTTGAAGGGGTTTCAGAATTACTCAGATTTGAGAAACATGACTAACAGGTTTCAGGTTGTAATTTCAAGTATTAATATTTTTTTAACTGTGGGACAAAAGAAAAATTGGAGATATAATTATTGAAACTAACCAAATTACATTAATCTGGTCAAATATTCCAACTGAAGAAAAATTATACCTATTGCCTGGCCTCTCAGGAACAGTGATCAATAAGTCTGGAAAGGTGACCCCTCTGACCAGTTATGGGCCACCATGTGGAGTAAAGGGCTGTAAACAAGAATGGGAACATGTCACTTGTTCTGTTCACCAAGGTTGGCTCAACAGTAAGTCTGAGGTTGGTGGCCAGATGAGGGCCTCCTGCAGATGCACCTGGGTGGGCTGTGAGCCCATCTGGACATGGCCACACAGAGACTGGGTGTTCCATCTCCATCCCTCGTCCTTATCCCCACTGCCTTGTGCTGGGCACAGTCCTCCCACACCTCTTCAGTACCCTCCCTGCCTCTGAGGGATCCTGGTCACTGCCTCATAGTGCACCCTCATCCACTTCCCAGAGCTGGCTGGAGTCTAAGAAGTCCCCCTCTACTTCCCAGCCATGAGTGGTTTTACTCCTTTCTCAATGCAATAGCACACCACAATGGAACACAGTGGTCAAATGGTGGCTTCCACAGAGAGGCTGCCTGGGGCAAGCTCAGCACTGTTATTTGCTGACCATGTAACCTGCTCATAATTCAGTCTATTCTTCAATAAAATAGCATTATATGGAGAGGGAGGATGGCATCTCCCCACCTCCTTCCAATAAAGTCATGATCATGTGAATTTATTTTTTTGCCAATTACACATGGACAAAAGTAACTTGGATCACTTTCAAAGAGAAACCTTGAATTGCCATGTTCTATTTACCAACCTGTTATTCCCCCTGCCTTTTATTGGCCAGGATGATATGTTGGCCAATAAGGTGGCCAAAGATTAAGTAACCTGAAGTGCTGGGTTGATATGATATGTTGGCCAGAAAAGTGACCAAAGATTAAGTAACCTGGAGTGCTGGTTAAACACATGGAGAGAGCTGTTTTGGGGAACCTCTGCAGACCCACAAAAGGTGTTGAATCAATAGGAAATAAATGTTGGCTGATGACTTTTTTGTTACTGCAACAAAACCAAGTCCATCCTGACTATTACACCACCATGTAGGCTTCTGTGAGGATTGAAAGAGATAATACATAATGCCGAAGAGCTATGCCTCATGCATGGTTAGTGACACATGATGCTAGACTCAGACTCTTGCATTTCAGAGATAAATATTTTTTGTCAGATGGAAAATTTCTAGGTGTGTTAATTTATATTTGTATTCCAATCACCTGGTTGTGTCTGGTATGTAGTAAGTGGTTGATAAATATTTGTTGCCCTACAAAATTAGGAAACCTGTCACAGAGGTTTCCCTGATATGGGTATATATATACACACAGATAACATGAATTCAAACTACATATGGAAGAAATTAAACTTGGTTTGAATGATGATCCTAGAGTAGTAATGACGTGTACATAAAATCCTAATATAAAATAAAGTATTCTCTCCATCAAATGCTACAAAAACCAATGTGGTCAAGCTTCTAGAATTAAAGTGGAAACATCCTGGCTAAATACCCCTGAAAGAAGTCCCTGCCACTTCTGATTTCAGGAGATCACCAGACCTCTGATTTCCATGGGGCCAAATAATCATGAGTGCAAAAACCCTCTTTCACTTCAGTGGGACTACACTTTGATAAGAATCTATAGAGGTTGTATACCACTCCACAGGGGCTTCCTAGAATGAAGGGGTTGATAGCTACTCATTTTGTGTGCATCTTTTTTATTTATTCTTAACTCCAACTTAGTTCCAGATAGATTCTGGAAGACTAACGAGATGCATGTCACTAGCTGACACTGTGTGGCACCTGAGCTTGCCCAGAATGCTGGAATGTTAGCTTCCATGATGTCACTCTGAGCCAATCAGAGAGGAGGAGGAGCAGGAGGAGGCATTTCATAGACACAGGTGTGCGAGTGTTCAGGTGTGGAGACCTGCTGCTCACCCTCCTCACCGCCAGGTAGGAAGAGTTTTGTGGGGTTCCAACTGTGCTTAGCCTGGTCGTTGTGAATATGAAGAAAGGGGGTTAGCCGCAAGCTCCTCTCCAACAACAGCTACGACTTACTTAAAGATGAAAATGATGGAGAGAAAAGGAGGCTATAAAGCAAAATTTTGCCAAATTAGCTTCTCATCTTACATTGGCAGTAGTCAAATAAATTAGTTATAAGGGATTTATGAGACCTTCAGAAACTACCCACATCTATTTTCAAAGTCTTCTTTTCTGCAGTCTCAGATATGTCATGCTTGCTGTGGTATTAAATCCTCTACATCATAGTGACAGAGAAAAATGTGTACTTACAGTGTCACTATTATAATGCAAATCATCGGCTGGGTCAGCAAGGGCTGCCCAATCTAAATGTTTCATGAAAGCACTCTGACCAAGTCCTTCTAAATGTGGCTCCTTTTTAGTCATTAATTAATTTCATTTTATTCATAATAGTAAGAGGAGGTAATAGGATTATCCTAAAATATTATGCAAAAATGATACTCTATGTGTTTTATTTGGAAACAAATTCAGAAATATACATTTAGCTACCCTGTATACTTAAAGACTGCCCCCACACATTTTTTTCTCTTTCCCTCATAGCTAGAGGTTTTGACTCTTTGTTTAGCCTTTGGGGTGAAACACTGGTTTCTTCATGGAGCAAAGTAGACTCTAAATTAAGGAGTAAAACAAAAAGTGGAGAGTCTAAACACTCTTCTGGTTTAAAAAGAATCCATGATTAAACGCAAACCATTCATGATAGATCAAATTAAAAAAAACCTTTGTTGTGATGCTTATTAGCTTTGCCTCACACCTGCCTCGCACTACCTTATGCTGGGTGTTGGAGGAGTAACAGGCAAGCTTTCTGGACAGCATATCCCAGGTTGCCCCATTTTGGTGGCTGTTATGGCTCTCCCTCTCTGGATGCTTTATCTAATGATGAGGGAACTTTAAAATTGATGAGGGCATTTTTTAACAGTAACCAGTGAGAAATGAAATTCAGGCAGCCTTGGGTTTGGGATTGCTCTACTGATATGGTGATTACACAGACCTCCTCCTGTGACCTGAGGTCATGGGCAGCATGTCCACCAGCACCAGACCTTTCAGGACTCCTCCTCATCACCATAAATGAGCCCTGCAAGGACCCTTTCTCTCCCTCTATAGCAAGTTGACGCATGGGTTGGGGGCATGAAGACCAGGGCTAGAGTGCAGACCAGTACCAGCTGGAATGCATGTGCAGCTGTCTCAGATCCCTCCTTGATCCACAGCCTCAACTTGCAGGAGCTGGGAGCACCGCATAGGCATTCAGGAATCCCCACTGATTTCCCATGCCAATTTGTGTATCTTGTTCTAGCCTTGGAGTTTGTAAAATCTCTACTAAGACACTGAAGAAGATAAAAAAGAATAACTTTGAAAAGCATGGGGTGATGAGTTGAAATTGAATATTTTTCAAGCCCTTAGAAACTTAAAATAATTATATTTTTACACATCAGGTTTTCAAGGGTAATAAGTTATTTCTACGTCTGGTGAAGATAATTGCATCCTGGGAAAATAGCCCTACCCTGTTCTCTCTAGTTCTTGCATGACTATTAAGTCATTGACTATTCCTAAGAAGACTGTAGAATTTTATCTGTGCAAAGTCCAAATGTGGTAATGCTTTTCTATAGATAATAGTGCCCATTCCTGTGGCTATTGCTTTTAGAAAGACCCAATCTATGCATTAATTTCTCAAATAATGCACCATGTATCATAAGAACTTTCCAGGGGTTGTGTCTTCCTTCTTTTGAAGTGTTAGATTCTGAAACAAGGTCAGTGCAAATAAGCCAGACCACAAAATCGTGAGGCCACCCCAAATCCTTTGAATATTCTTTTTGACATTTGGACAGATTCCCACATCATGAGTTCTTTTACACCAGTTTTTAGTAGAGAAAAAGAGCCATAGTCTCCTGTATAGTTCCAGGGTGAGCCCATGGGCTGGCATGTAGAAGGGCCTTCTGGAAATGAATGTGGTAGACAATGGCCCCTACATCTGGTTCTTGTGGAATGGCCCATGGAGCTCTTAGCATCCAGTTTAATGTGGTGTGACAGCAGCAGAAGAATCTTGGTTTTGGGTTGGGGATGACATTGAACTGTGTAGTTCTTGGATATGAGTGTTTTGCTTACTTGTCCTAGAGATCTTGGGACCGCTATCGGCTTTTTGCTATAACTAGTAGGAATGGGTTCTCTTCTTTGCAAACTTGAACCATACAGAGTCTGAAAGTTCTGGGGCCCTTGGACACACACTTTTGGACAGGACCTTCCTCATAACCCATTACCATCCTCCTCCATGCAGAATACAATGGAGAGAAGTGGTGAAGGGATACCATCCATCGAAGACAAATGCATATGAGGACCATACCAATTCCTGCCCATGGGTGACCCTCAGGACCTTGGTCAAAGTGATTGGGCTTCATAGGCACCCAAGGACTTTGCCTCTGTTTTATAACATATTAAAAGAAAACCATATAGCTCTGTGTTTTTCTCCTTTTAGAGAAGAAAATTCAATAGCTTTAATAAATGACCACTGAGTAATAAATAAATGGGACAAAAAAGTAAGAAAATGGAGAATTCTACAAAATCAACAATAATTATTTTCTAACAATACATACATTGTGATTTGTAGAAAAACTTAGTTTTTTAATCAGAGAGAATAAAAACAACAGATGAAAAATGTACAATCTTTTCCTAAGAGACAAAAGATGACAGCATATTAATCATTGTCTTACATAAGTCAGTGTAAATCTGGAAATAAAGACCGGTTCTTTTTGCTTATAATTCAGTTTATTTTGATAAAGTCAAACCCAGACACTCTATGGATATTTAATAGAGAGTGGGCAGCTACTTAGAAATTCACTGCTGATCCCTTTTTTCTTCTGAGTTTTCTCAAGCACCCTGATACCAAGAAGCCTGAAGTTTAGTAGTCGAAATATATCCTGGACCTTCTGTGCTTAGTTCACTATGGGTCCCATTCTTGTCTAAGTTCAGATTTCGGGCTATTTGGATATCAGGACCACTTGTTGATGGTGGCTTGGTGGACATCCTACCAGGACTTGGGCTCACTCCTGCTGCTCCCTGCCAGCACTTCAGCCCCCTCCTCTCTGAATCACTAGACTCTTCTTGCTTCCCAGCCATCAGGTGCCTAGACATGCCCTATCTGTCACCCGAGGCAAGAAGAGATACAGCACTAAGCTTTGAGTAAATCTCATCAAATCCTGTCATCAAAATACACACTTATCTTGTCAATGTGTCCTCATTCTAACATTTCTTAAAGCCCACCTGCCTCTGTAAAAAGGAGACTCATTATTTCTCACTATGATTGGAGATAGAATTATTGGCAGGGCACTATCTGCTCCTCATGAATCTGCTTTTCTGGCTCATGATTCTGGTTCCAATCAGTCAGCTGGAGGCTGCCATACAACCTGGGGATCATGACTTTACTCACTCTTTTTTGTTGTTGTTGAGGGTTTCTGTCCTATAAGTTGATTCCCATTCACCATCCCATACCTCCTGGCACTCAAACATTGTCTTGCAACAGGCACCTTCACCTCTGTTTCTGGCACCTTCTCTCAGTGGTCATCCCCCTTTTCCATGACTGGAAACTTCTGAGAGTCAATGCTTCCGTGTCTCTTCCAGAGGTGGTGGTTCTACACTCTCCTCTGCATCCACCACTGAGCCTAGGATGGGTGCTCCTCATTGTTGCTTCCAAATTATTCTCTTGGCTTCTTAGCCTCTCCCCTGAAAACATATTTGGCAGAGGACAGGCTACCCTGGTCAGTGGGAGAAACCCCCTCCCAGAGCTCCCTTGTCCCTTCATGGGTTGAGCTCTGGGATCACTACCCCTTGTTTCACTCCTTTCCTGCTGGAGTCTCTATGACTTCGCCAGCTGCCCCATGACTCTCCTTGACACCTGTGAACTTGTCTTCCCAGCAGCCTTACCCTGTGGATGACAGAAGAGGCCACACCTTTGTGGTCTCCATTTCAAGTGCTCCAATCAGCAGCTAACAGCTCCTGTCTCTCTGCTTACCCCCTAGAACCCCCACATCCAAAGTGCTCAGCCCCACTGAAGTCTTCTGTCCACTGATGCACCCATGTTTTATTGTTCCTTCCTGTCACCCTACTGAAGCTCACAGTCCATCAGCTCTCTTCAGCACAAGCTCCCTCACCATCCCTTAGTGGTCTGTCACCTGCTGCAGTCTTGACTAGGCCACCACATGGTCAAAACTGCCTCCTCCATGCCTGATTACTGGAGTCTGGGCACATTGTACTGACAGGCCCTCACCAATTAGAGAGGATTGCACACCTCAGTGCCCTTTGTGTGTAGCGCAGCCACTGGCCTATGCTGACCTAATCCATGTGCTCCTCACTCCCCCCCACCCCAGACACTGGAAGACCATTTTATACCTTCCCTTTGCACACCACTCTTAGCCGGTGACCTTGCTTACTACAGATGCCACCATATGCCCCACTCCACATGGACCCACCTGCCTCTGGTCCTGTCCTTACTCCCTTTACTTTGACAAACCCTCCAAGCCTGCTTGGAAGCCAGCCTCCATGTGTTCTCCTGGGTATCCGTGCTTCTCAGAGACCACAGTAGAAGAGCCAAGGGTCCTCCTTGCTACCTTTTTTAGAGCCAGGGCACTATGTACATTTTAAAAGATACTATCACCATGACTTCATGCCCATGTTCCCAATCCAGGCTCAGAACTCAAAGTGTCTCTGCCCCATTGCTATTACATTTGTTTTCTTTCCTTTCATGATGAAAATACCAGTTAGTCTGACATAACATAGTTTTCATTTGCTTTATGCTATACCACAGATAAAACAATCTTTTTAAAAATTAATTATTATAAAATTACAGAGTACTTCCAATATTATTTTGTCTTGGTTTCAGATGTACAGCATAGTGGTTTGACAAGCATATAGTTTACAAAGTGTTCTCCTGATATTTCAAGTACCCATCTGGCATCACACATATTTATCACAATCTTGGAATAACAGTCTTATGACCAAAAATATAATTATTAAAAGGAGTCTCAATGTTTTGCTTATTTATTTGTTTCCTGTTTGTGGTTATGTACACAAGTTTGTGCTGGTGAGTTCTGAAGACAGAAACCACTAGGAAGGGAGAGTCTAGTTATCCTTTTGAACTCACTTAATGGATGTCTGTTACAGGTGCATTCCTGTTTGAATCCCTTGCCATTCATTCTCTTTGTATTCCATTCTACGCAGGATGCACTCCTGATCATCCCCCTCCCACATACTGCTCTGATCAAGAAAACAAATAACCCCCGTGGGTGAACCCAGAGTCAACTCGGCAGCAGCGGGGTAACAGTCAATCACTTCCTCCACTGAGAGCACCCTGCTCTCTTGAAATCAAAGACCCTCTCTCACAGCATCTCCCTAGCCCTCCATCCAGATTCAAGAACCCTCCGTCAAGAAGTTCCCATAACCTATCATCTGAATTCAAAAACCCTCACTCATGGGATCTTCTCCTGCCCCACCATTCAGATTCAATGACCTTACTCACGGGGTTCCCCTGAACCCTCCTGACCCATCGCTGCCTCCTTTGCTACTGCTCTCCCCTCTTCTACCTCTTCATGTGGACGCTCCAAGGCCTCATTAAAAAACAGTATTTCTATTGAAGCAATACACAGCTTTACTTGAAAAGGCTACCCACCTTTGTCCTTTCTCCCAGGCAGAAAACAAAAATCTCATTATTACTACACGCAAACCATCTGAGCATGGTTTAAGGCTGACAAAGAAAGTGCCTAAAATATTTGTATATTTATTTATGCACTTAAATCTATTTAAATTAAAATAATTCATAATAAAGAGTTTCCTCTCTCCCTTCCCCCTGGCCACATACACACAATGTTTTCAAAATGCTTCTGTTACTGGCATTACCCGTGGGTCTTCTCTATTCTTGTGCAAGAACTACTTGAAAATCAATAAGATTTGTTGTCTGTTCGTCACTGTTTATCATTTCTCATATATGCATATTTTCAAGCAACTCACTTGATGGGAACTGCACAGCACAGGGCATGGTGCTTCGTGTGTGGACAATATATGGTTACCCACTGGATTGGTGAACGATAAATTCCCAGGGGGTGGGGAGTGGGCCAGTGACTCACAGCGTGGCCTTGCAGTTAGGCACCTGGCCTGCAACCCCAGCTCACAAGTTTGCTATTTGTTTCATTCTAATTTAATCACTTGAACTCTGAAAAATCTTAGTTTTCTACTCTGTTACAAGGGAGTAAAAACAAGACCAACCTTAGGGACTTGGAGAGGGTAAAATGGGAAACAAGCATAAAAAAGTGAATGATGTCTCTGTAGACTTGTTTAAAGTCCCTGACTGAGGACTATCAGCACCAAAGAAAAGATAAAATACCCTCTGTACACTGTGCCTTTTGTTTGATTGTCTTTATACTATGCAGCTCTGGCCACATTAAGGATTGCTGGCATCCTTATCTCAGAAAACAAGACCAGAGTGTCTGGGGCAGGTAGAAGTTCCAAGGTGTCCGGGTTCTGGTCTGTGAACCCACTGGTTCTGTTAGTGTTCTCTGTCCCCAAGCAGGGACCAGCTGCCCAGACTACATGACTGGCTAAGGCCAGGCCTCTCTCCTTCAAAGACAGCGGAGCACAGAGATTCCATTCAGGGCTGGCTCTTTGCTCAGAGCCATTTCCTATATTCTTTCCATTCTGTGGGACTGCGGGATCATGGAGGGCTTATTAACTCTGAAGAGCTCTGTGACCTTGAGGGTTTCTTCCTTGGGAAGCTGTCTTCTGGCATGCCTAAAGTTGGGCCCGCGATCCTCTGTGAGGTTAATTGAAAGATAGTCCCAGATGAGACTTCTGCTGGCTGCGCCACAGGCAGCTTTGCAGGAAGGAATTCAGGAAAGTGGAAATGGCATTTGATAGAACATAAAGACCTGGATCATCGGCAGACTCACAAAGGCTGCGCAGCGGTCGCTGAGCCAGGAGGGCTGATGAGCCAGCCCTGCAATGAAAGGCAGTGCGTCTTTAAGTCGGGGAGTGGAGGGAGGAGGCACTCTGTGAAAGCAGGAGGCCGGAAGTTGAATAGGAGAAGGGGAAATGGGCACTTTGTTTCACATCCCTGGCACAGGCCACAGAGCTGCTATCTGTATGAACATTCTGAGATTCCAGGTGCAGTCCCGGCTCCTGGTGACAGCCTGGTGTCACTCAGCTGCTGCTGTGCCTGTCTGAGCCACATCCAGGGACACTATGCTGTTCCAGAGCTTGCGATGGCCTCAGCATAAGGTGCAGGCTGTAGAAGGCACATCTTCCCATGAACACAGGTGATTCACCAAGCCCCAGGCACAGATGTCCAGGGCAGGCAGGAGGCCCTGCAGTGACCTCAGGAAGCCCTCCTCCCAGCAGGGTGGGGTGCATTGTGCTGGTCATGCTTCTCAGGGCCCAATGTGTCCTCTTTAAACACCAACGCTTGTTTGAATGTGAGTTTAAGTCATTGTACCTGCATACATCTCTCACACACTCTCCTCAGTACAGTTTAATCACCTCTGGATGATTCAGTTGCACTGTGCAATCATGTCTTATCCAGCAAAGCCTCACATTCAAGTGAGACGTTTAGAGGATAGTGTGTTTTTCAAATAAGGTTTCTGTCTGCACTATATGTTTTCTATGCCTCTGGGCATATTCATTAAAATATGAATATCTCTAGAACTATATCGCTGGTCCTCTATACTTTTCCAGACTTCCACTTCTCCTCATGCTGGGACTATATTTATTGAGTGAGTTCAAAGGCTCCGGATGAGGTCTGGAAAGCTCCTTCTTGGAGTGGGATTTTTTTGCTTCATGCTGTGTCCTCAACTGTAAAGCGTCCTGTCCCCTGCTCAGCTGGCCAAACTCCTCATTCTTCAATGTCCGATGCAGCTTCTACCTCCCCTGTGGAATCAACAGCCTTGAATTAATCGTTCTCTGCCGAGGCCGGTGGAATGGCTCAGCATTCCTTCCCCAGCCCAGTGTCCCAGCCTGTGCTGTTTGTGGCTGTCAGAGGTACCCTTCCCTATGTGGTTGTCAGATTGCTTAACATTGCTTTGCACCCAGCTGAACACCAGTGATCCCTAAGCAGATACACCTGTGGATATACGGACTTGGCAACATTTTTGTTGTCCAGCATAATCTTTTTTTCTTCACATTCAAACTTCATGTGGTGTTCTGGACTTGTAACTGATTCATCAAAAGTCTAGTCTGGAATTCAGAAATCACACACTATTTTAGAAGAAGGAACTTGAGATAGAAAATTGGTTAAGCAGATGTTGGAGAATTGAAAGTGGTTTGGGGGACTCTGAGATGACCAACACTTAGGCACTGCAGGTTGCAGCTTGGGGGAAAAGAAGGGAACAGAAAGGGCATCAAAGCCAAGAGCTTGAAAGATGCCCCCATAAAGCCAGGACCCAGGGAGCACAGGATGATGCCTGCTCACCTTGGTATCTTCAGAGCAGCTGGATCTGGGGTCATGGGACCTTTAGGAGCAAGACGCAGGACGTACACAAAGGCCATCTTTGGGGTGATGCCATTGGAATAGCAGCTCACAGTTGGAGGGAGGGTCTTTGTCTGCCCCCAGCCCTGTGCTCCCCTATGGTTCCCCTGCTAGAGTTTCTCACTAGGATTTGCTGGCAGAAGAGAAACACCATCTGCACAGTCCAGACCCCATCATGGCCCAGCTTCAGTTTATACAAAAGGCAAGTTTGTAGTTGAGAGACTTTAACTAATAAACAAAACTAGAAGCTCAATCAGAGCTGAATTACAGAGAAGCAAACTGTTGCTATCATTTTTAACACAAAGAGCATTAACAGCTAGCCATGTGCAAAATTGGTGGCCTATGTCACTTCTCAGGTTGGAACATTCAAACCGGAAAGTACATTTTCCAGCAGCTTGACAACATTTGCACTGGCCACATTGTGATGTTCTGATTGTTGCACTGTAGGTGTCTGGTTGATAATGTGACTGACTTAACTCTAAACTCCTGCCAATAAATTTGTTACAGTTCTTCTGCAAGTCTTGCTAGAGACCGAGCTTGCAGACTGGAGTGCCACATTGACCCCAAAGCCAGGATACCACATCAGTTGAATGTGAGAAAAATGGCTCTAGAATCTGATATTTTTTTCTACCAGTGAGAAATGGAGAAGAGTAAATAATCTGAATACAGAGATTCTTCAAAATTAATATAAAAGCTCTCTTTGAATGAGTAATGTTCATATTGGTCTTGGTTTTCTAATCCTTTTGATGGTAGTGACGCCTGGACTCACAAGCCATTTTGAAACCATGTGCTCAGAGTGACTCCGAGGTCTCCAGGTGCAGGTCACCTGACATGAATGTCAGGTCTGTGGAGGGACATGGTGACGGATGGGGGGTCAGTTTTGGATACTGTTAGTGGTGGTTACCATGGCTACTGACAAGCACATCAACACTTTCCCCATCAATTATCTGGAAAGTGGTCCAATGTCCCTATAATTCTTATTTCTATTATTTACTGTCATAAATCACTCTGTAGGTCCCAAGTAATTTCAAAGCCATGCTGAGTTCTGAAAGAGCTGATTAAAGAAGAAAACATGGGAAGCAGGGGCCCCAGCCCACATGATTGTTGAGATGTTGTGTGTTGTAGTAATGCATGTCAATCCGTTTTTTATCAGTTTTTCATACAAGTTCTGTTTTTATTAGATCAGAATGCCTAAAGAAGAGAGCCATCAGCCCACTAAATTACTCTGTGCGGCATCTAACCCAGGATGTGCAGAAGGAGAATAAGACAGGAATTACTCCATCTTGGAAACTAGGGGACAGAGGAGTGAATGTATTTACTTATCATCATAAATGTCAATAGAAAACTCGGGCTGAACATTTGTGTCCCAGCCTTCCCCATGAGACCCCTGCTTGGGATGAAATGGTAGAGCAGAGAAGCCCGGGGATTCAGCTGTGCTGGACGTGGAGTCACCCTCTCCCTCAATGGCCATGTGTGCAGTTGCTCTCCAGCCTCTCCATACACAAGAGGACCTTGTACTGATCTCATTACTCACCTGTGTTTGGAGGGAACAAAGGAAAGGATGGCTTGTAAAAAGCTACTCCTGATGGAGGAATTCCTAAAACCAAGAAATTCTTGCTTATCCCTCATTTAAACAAGCCATTAAAGAAAAGCAAGGGCCTTGTCTTATTTCTGCACAACTAACTTATACATATCCTGTGCTGTGAATACAGGAACAACTGGCCTGGTTCCTGCCCTGAAGAGGATGCAAGGTGTTAAATGCCCTGAGCTGAGGACACCCTGGAGAATACTCCTAGAACACGCGCTTCAGGAGCAGACCTCTGTGTGCTTCCGGCCTCAGCTGGTCTTTGTGAGGTCAGGTGAAGCTGAGGATGGGAGGGTTTCTCACCTGGAGCAATGCATCGTTGCCCACAAACAAGCTCATTTGATGTGGACAACCTCCAATGAAGGTCTTTCCATCATGACAGGCACAGATGGCTTTCTGATTACCTAACAATTTTTTTTCTAAATGTGTGTCACACACTCAAAAAGTGTGCTGATGCCATCTAAGCAAGGTGATGATAAAGTCTGAGATAGCAGGAACAGCCACCATTGCTGAGCCTGTGCACTAAGCCATGATCTGGGCTGAGCATGGGGTGGGCCTGAGCATGGGGCGGGGCTGAGCATGCTGCAGAGCCTAGCCAGGGTGTGTTCTGCTGAGAAGCCAGCAGGTTTGGACTGGGCATCTTTCACTGAGAAGTCAAAGGACAAGTAGACAGACATCTTAGTTCTAGCAGTGGGAGTTCTACTCCATGCTGCACAAAGTCACACTCAGACTCCCCAGGAGCCTAAAAATCCACAATAAAATGAAACAGCTATTGTCCAAATGCATGTTTCAACCAGGAGCTTCAGACCCAGCTGTGACCCAAAATCTTGACTGGAACCCTGGACTGGCAAGGTCCTGGAGGAATCCAGACCTCCCCTGGGGGTTCTGGAATCAGTGGTCCCCACCCATCTTCCTGACCAGGGAACAGCTTTTTAAAAAGTAAACTGGCATTTGTGACTACACATAATTTGGGTTCCAAGATGTGCACAAAAATTGTACTGCCTAAGCTTGCCTGATTTGTGAAAGTAGTCAGTATGCAGGTTGGTTGTTTTGCTGTGGATGGCAGGAAGCTATGTGAGCCTCCTCTAACGTGAGCCACTTAAATGTAGCTACATTTTATGGCTCTCATCTGTGAAATAAAATGAGAAGAACATCTTTATTCAGTGTAATGTTATATAAGTTAATTAACCAAGAGTTAAGTGTATGGAAAAAATTAAAGAGTCAATAAATGCATTAGTGGCAATGTAAATTTCATCTAATTAACGAGAACTCCTTCTTCACTTCGGGGAGTCGAGCTTCCCTCACCAATTCACAGATCGTTTCTGTGTTTCTTTCCTGCCCTTAATATATCTACATAGCACTGAGCAGAGAGACAGGGCAGGCTTCCTGATCCTTGGGTATGATCTCCACTTCCAGGGATCTTGGGCAGCCCTCTCACTGCAGTCTAGAGTCCAGAGTTGGAAATGTTTCCCCTGGAAAGCACAGTGCTGTCTACAGCTTCAAGGATGCAGGTCTTCCTTCTACAATGGCTGCTTGCTCCTTTCCTTATTCCAGGTGCCACAGTGGGTGTTTAGTATTCTTTCAAAAAATGCTATGCACATTTCTATGGTGTGGGAACAACATCAGCCTGGAGTGAAGATCACCTTCAACTTGAGAGCTTTTTATGTCTTCAGGAAAATAGGGCTCAGAGAACGCCATACTCCTCCTTTTTTCCAGCACTTTCCACTGTGTCTGCAGACTTGGTCCTACTTCACTCCAAACCTCTGCTCAGGATGTCGCCTCTGTCAATAGGGCCTCCTGTTCCTCTCTGGGGCCATGCACCACTTTCACTCATCAGCATGGGCTGGCCCCTCCTGACACCGTTTGCCCTCCAGTCCACTTGATTCTCATGACCCTGAAATTCTTCCTGTATGTTCCCTCCATGTCTTAGGATTCTGACAAGTACCTTATTAACAAACGGTTGTCTGAGGGTGTACTTTGTCTAACTGGCAGCACATTCTCTAAGAGCCAGCCATGTATCTCATTCTATCCCTGTGTTCTCCCAATGAACTGGTGTTGCTCAGTGAGCTAGTTTTGATTCAACTCAAATCAACAGAGTGGCTGGCTGGCTAGAGGGTCTCATTTTGAATGGTCTTACCCTCCTCCTGGCTGAGACTCTTGGCTAGGTACACAGCAATTCCTCAATAAAAAGATGGTCAGGATAAAAAGGGTCTGTGACATAACAACAAGTGATTCATTGCCCACCTAATTCCAGTCTCTGCAGCACTAGCACCTAAATGACCACAAGCTGCCTGCCAGCCACCTACATGGAGGAGATAGAAGTGATACAGGGGATGGAGTTGATGGAAGTGGTACAGGTAATGGAGTTGACAGAAGTGATAGAAGTGAGACCTCCAGGCCTTTCTGCTCCTCTGCTCTTGGACGCATTTTCTCCCCACTGACTGAGGACAGCCATCCTAGCAAATGATTTGAACTGATCAAATTACGAATTCAACTCCTGCAGCCTTAAGGTGTGAAGTGGTATATGGGTGGTAACCCAGGACCAGAGGGAGAAAGGAGCACCCTCAGAGATCAAGGCAGGGTTTGGTCCGAGTTTCCCGCTGCTGCATGCCCTGGCATCATAGAAAGTGATCTCAAGAGTGCTTCTTAGAGGCAAAGAAAGAAGCTGTGTTCACTGAAGTTATCGGTGGTACTTGATGGTAAATTCAGCTGACTGCCTCACCACTTCTATTGTTATGTTTTTATAGTTCTGTGTGTGGTTTAAGGAAGACGTGTCACTGACTTCCCACTCCACCCCCCAATTAGGACAGTGGGAAACCTAGGTTACTCCTGCAGCCCGATGCCTTTGTGTCACTCTCTGAGGCAGGAGCATCCACGCCTGGCACTTTGCACGATATCAAACAGCAAATCTCCTATGAAACAAGAAGGGAAGAGTCTCTTTGGGGGGGGAAAGAGTCGTTGTTCCACTCTGTTCTTTCCCCTGACAGTTTCAAAGGCAGAAAACACCTCCTCAGACTCGGGCTGAAGGGAGCGCCGCCTGCCACGGTGCCCGCGCACGGCGCATCCCCACGACGAGGCTGGCAGGCTTCCCGTGCTCACAGCCTCTCCTTTCTCGCCTTCTGATGTCTTTCCAGGTTGGAGCTCCTGCTTAGATGAAACAGATGACTTTCTGGGCCCGCTTCTGCTCACAGCAGGCAGGAGCAACAGTGACTGATTGGTTGAAACATGAGGATTAATGGGTATTTATATTTCATTAAATTTTATGCTCACTGGAGAATAATGTATCACTCGCAGATATTGAAACATATGTCAACCCTATCCACTTACATATAATTCAATTTGACTTAAATGCATTGATCAAATTTTATTAAAGTCCAATATATCTTCCAAAAAGGCCCACTAACATACGATTGTCCCTTCAGAATTGCCGATGAAAGGAGGCAATTGTGCTATAACTCTATTTATACCATTTTTCAGGAAAGGAGAGAACATTGTGGATGGAATTCTTATTACAAAGTGACCAGGGCTGCCTGGAAGACTTGTGGGTGAGATTATTAAGCAAATTCTCAAGTGGGGGTCTTACTAATATGACCTCAGAGTGGGTCAAAGTGAAGTGCCACCCAAGACAGTGATGGCATTGCTTTAAATGTCTCCTGGGAAAGGGTTGCAGGGACACAAGGCTGCACATGTGCCCTGAAGTCCTCACATGTGAGTCATCCATCACTGATGGATTCACAAAGCCTCGGTGGCGCTATCTCAGCCAGGAGTTCTAGTCCGCCACCCTCTGCCTGCCTGCCCTCGCCTTTTCTCTCCTCATCCTTGTGTTTTCCACTTCCAATATATTTGTATGTGTTTAATCCGCTAGCAGACAGAAGAAAGTATAAGTCCATACAGAACACTCCTACACTTAGGTTTTAAGGAACTTCCTGGGACTTCTACTGTTTATTTTAGAACTCTATCCCAAATCTGTGTACATGTCCTTGCTGTAGACATAGTGAGCTATAACTAGAAGGTGAGCACTTAATTGTTGGAAAAATTTCCGACAGAATAAGGGCATGCATTATTCAATTTAACTTGTTGAATTTCTAACTCAATCAGTGGAATAGGAACTGCCTCAATTCAAGGGTTGTCCTTCCTGAAATGCTCACAAACATGTTATTTGGTTGCACAAAATTTAAAAGTCAGCACCCCAGGCCCACAGATTCTGCTTCGGGAAATGGAATTCTGAAATCAGGTCAGGATTTATCAAACTTGGCAAAGAATATTTAGAGAGAGAGAGAGAGATAAACAACACACAGTTAATAGATAGGTGGCAGGATGCAAATGGTTGATACAGAGATACAACATCGGAAGGAGAAGAAAAAAGAGGGGCTTTCATGCTCAACCTATTTTGCCAAACGTTCAGTTACAGAACAGGTTTGAATGCGGTGGTGTGCCCTCCACCTGCCCAGGGCTGACGGTATTGCAGGTGTCCTGCCTTCTTTATCATAGACTCCTCTTTCCCAAAGCAACCATTAGTACCCAACAGCTCTACGTGGAACTCATGAAACTCTGTTCAGAAAATGTTAGATTAGTAATCTCTGGGATTCCTTTGCCCTCGAAGATTCTATTTCTTCGCTTGATCTTAGCCAAAAGGCTGAGAAGCGATAAAGATTCTATTTCTTTAGATTTGGTGATAATTGCAATGGTTAAAAATACTGTTGTCCAGGTTTTTTAGATGTTTAAATGTGTCAGACATATGGAGATTTGCATATCTTCAAATTTTTTAAATAATCAATAAATCTAATTTTCTTTAAACATACTTATTACAAAAATCAAAATATGGCTATAGCTTTGAAATAGCAAGATTAATTTCCGGATATATTTTTAGAAAATCACCAAATGGTCCAAAAGGAGGACCTGCTCCTTGAGGTTGACATTTTGAGGTGACACTGGTATTTCTGCCTCATAGACACAGGGGATAGACATGCTGAGAGGCCCTGGTGGGTACAGGTGAGGTGTGGAATTGAAGTGCACAGCAGGAAGAAATGAAACAGAATACTAAGAGACAGGCAGAAGAGAAAGCTTCCTAAAACCCCCCTGGAGCAGCTCCCTAGCTTGCCTCGGCAATGATTGGGGCCTACCACGTGCAGACCAGGGAAGGGAAGACTGGACTGATTCCACAGCTGCCTCCTGCTACCTCCCTGGCCTGCTCATGTCTCTGTCCCCACTTATGCTGGTATAAGACCAGAAAGCACTGCGGTCCCTGCTGGTTTTCCAGACCGTGTCTCCACGAACTACTCCCTCCTGTGCATTCCGGGAGAGTTTCCTGAGAAGCTCGGTGGTTCACGAGTGCCACATCATCTTTCCCCCAAGCCACTTCCATTCAAAATAAGCTTTCATTAAGTTTCTAACTGTACCTCTAGAACCCTAACCAGTCATTATTGCTCTGTCCAGAGTCATCCTCTCTCCAACCTTTCATGTGGGGCTCCCTTGAACATGACCTACTTTGGATTGCAGCTTTAAGACTTCCTTAGTCACCAAACTTGGACAAGGCCATTTTGGTGACCCAGGACATAATGCTTATCTATGAGCAATATGAGCTGACTGTTGGTCAGCTGCTTTATTTCCCTACCACAGCTTGAAGGCTTTCAACCACTGAGTCCCCAGTGCCTAGAGGAATGTCAGTAATACCTGCATTGTCCTTAGTACATGCAGTCCCTGAAACCTGCAATGCCCACCTGTCCTGGCTTCCCATGTGCACCTCTCAATGGTTTCTAGCCTCGTTTTCAGATGTGGGCCCCTCAGGAGCTATCAGCATTCCACATGCTAATTAGACAGGAGGTTTGAAACACCAAGTTCGAATGAAATAAATTTAATGCAGACCAGAGTGTCTGATGTGTCCACAGGCTTTGAGAACATATTGTATGTGTGAAGTGCCCACAGAGCCAGTTTTTTTTTATCAAATGTTGATCTCAGAAGTGCTAATGGATCACAGGACACAGTTTCATATACAGCCTTAGGACCTCAGTTCCTGAGAAACAAGAATTACTTATCACTTATCTTTGATAATATTTAGAATATCTAAAATATTATTATGAATAAAAGAAAAAAGGAAAAACAGGAAGGAAAAGAAACCTACTTAGGGACAAAAGAAGTCTATATATTCTCTTCAGCCATCTCTTCCAGCACCCACCCAACAACTAATATGGAGACCGTGCATAGTAGGCCCTTAATAATGTCTCACCCAGTGAATGAACGCATGGAGAAATTTTATGCTGAATTGATGATACCATATGTGAAGATGTTGAAATTAATCTCATTTCACTTCTTGAAATATGAGAAAAAATATGAGGCTGGTTCTGGAGATGAGCCAAGAGGCTTTATAGGAAATTACTGTGTAATGTTGATAGCTTTGTTCAAGAAGTTACCTTCCAGAGCTGGCCTGGGAGTCAGTACACATGGCCAGCCAGGAGAAATGGGAAAGGTCTCTAAGGCAATGTGTGTGTGTGTGTGTGTGTGTGTGTGTGTGTGTGTGTGAGAGAGTGAGTGTGAGAGAGAGAGAGAGAGAAAAGAAAGAGGGATAATGAGCTCTATACTGCAGACCATTTTTTAAGGACACCCAATCTGTGGTAATGGCCCTTACAGAGAGAAAGACTATGGGGGCTATTGCTGATAACATTGTGCATTAGTTCAGCCCTCCACCACCTTCCATTTGCAAATCAGGACTCTCTCAGTGTTGGCTCATGGATCTCCAGCATTGTGTAGCCCGTGTTCTATTCCCAGATGTGTAAGAACTGAGTTCTGAGAAGATAGGCAAGCAGTTCCAGGAGCTGCAGCTGAGACTTTCAGACACAGCCAGGCTGCTGCATGCTGGGCTAGAGGTGGGGGATAGTGGTCTCCTTTAGTCTTCTCTCATTTAGTCTTTTCTTCTGCAGAGGTCTCAGATGGGAGGGCAGGGAGGATGGAAGCTGCCACTGGGCCTCTGGTTTTCACCTCTGAGGTCAAGCTGGACCTTGCCTGTCATGAGGCCAAGGGAAGAGTTGTGTTAAGAGAATGATGACCTAGAGGAGAACCACTCTTTGCAGAGTGCTTAGCTGAAGCTGCTGTTAATGTTCAGCATGTTACTGCTGAAAAACTAACATTATTATTAAATATGCTCATGTAAGTTCTCACCAAAGGAGTTGGCAACTGATTTACCTCAGGTCACAGACCTCCAGGATAGTTTCCTAACAAATTTCAAAATAAAAAGCAGCAACTACAAGGCCTAATACTGCCTGTGATGGGTTTTCTTTTAAACTATGTCTTGGGTTTATTTACTTGCATGTAAAAATTAATTCATTCCTAAGGGGTGTGTTAGCTATGGCAAAATGAGGGTCCCAGGAAAGGAAGTCCTCAGTCGCGGCCACAGTCTCTTCTGAGCTGAGGTCCTCTGCGTGCACCACTGTCCACAGGCGGGCTTGGCATATGGCGGCAACAGCTGGAGAGCAGGGTGGCCATGCTGATATAATGAGACCCTTTGAATCATTAAATAGCATTACAAAGGAAGAAGTCCTCTGACAAGCAGGGCTCTAGATTTAAGTCCATGAATCAATTAATCTTTAAAAGGTGGGATTTGACTAATAAACTGGTGGAACAAGTGGGAAGCCAGGGCAGCCTGGGTTTTAGGACCTCAGCAGCCAGCAGTATTTTAGGCCCTGTTATGTTGAGAGAAATAACATGGTGGGAAGGCAGAACAAGGAAACCACAGCTCCATTGTCAACCAAGTGTTCATTTTCATTCAGTCAAAGAATTGAAAGGTGTCCACCACCAGTTCAGGCCTGGGCATGAGGGATGGGTTTATTAACCAAAATCTGGCAGCGAATGAATATGTGGACAATATTCTCATAATGTCAAGGACACAAGCTGCAGTGAAAGAATGAACTTTGGTTAAGGGAATGCTCACGTGTCCATCCTCTTGGCCAAGGTGAGATAGAGAACCACACAATGAAATGTTCATTTTCGTTAGTGTGGAGGGAACCAGTGTGGACAGTGCCCAACTCTAACTTTCCTCCTCCCCCAAGTTCATAGAACCCAGTGATAATGTGGGGAGAAAGATGGTTTGATGTTTTTTCAGGTGAACTTGTCTAGGGTGTTTAAGTTTATGCTGTATGCTTTTAATATAGTTTTATGGTCTTATTTAGCTCCTCTATTTCCATGACACATTATTGGTTTGACTTACACTCCCACTATTCTGAGGAAAAAAGCAGTTATAGTTCATGAATTTATGCATTTGTCTACAATGAGATGAAATCTGGAGACATAAATTAATCTTTTTCTTCTTGCTGCAATACCCTCCTCAAAGCATTTCCCCCACAATACACACACACATACATCCACACACAGACACACAGGCACACACAACACATACAGACATATACATACACGGAGACATGTATGTACACATATATGCACATTACATGCATGCATGTGCACACATAGATTATATCAACACACACACTTTCTTGTGCCTTAGGAAAAAAGTCAACAGAATCTCAGGAGGATGAAGACCTCACTGGATTTCTAATAAGGTGTTTTCATAGTTGGGTTACTATGTGAGCTGTTACTGTTTTGTTTTGTTTTTAAATGCAGAGCAGCATCAGTTCTCCTGAAAGTCTCCCTGGTCTTTCAGTGGCAGGCTTTGTCCATAGAAAGATGTCTTAAGAGAGGGACAGAGTCTTGAACAGAGTTCATCCGGGAACAACAGACTTGAAAGAAACTTGCCAGCAAAATGAGATTAGAATCTGTCCTCTGGGCTGCGAGGGAAGCAATACCCATAGAAATCAGAGGAGAACCCATATAGTTGAGACTGATGGGGTCCCTACCATATCCCTCCTCTATAGACTGGGTGGGACAGAAGCAATAGCCAAGCCTCCTTCCCTCTGGGGCCCTGAGACCACAGGTCTGTGGGGAAGGGGAACCTGCAAGTTTCCCTGCCCTCAGAGGGCTGCCCACACAGCTGAGGGTGGTCAGGACTAGAAAGAGGCCTCCTACTGGGACAAGGGTCCCTTGCAGTGTCTGCTGGGGACCTGGCAGGACCAAGGAGTCGAGCAGAAGGTCATGCGAGAAATGGTTTGTGATGGTGGCTGAAGACACCAGGCACCATGCTAAGAAAAGCCACCATGACGGCCACTCTCACAGGACAGGACACAAATGAGCTTTGAGAAGGACAAAGGACACTGGGGTTTGGCTCCAAAATCACTTAATTTGAGTGAATTTTCCTGTAAACTAAACATTAGGCAATTTTTCCCCACCAAACAGAGATGGAAGTCAGAAAACAGGGCGCCAGTTCATGACACTGGGGCTCAGAGAAGGCCAAGACTCATGGCAGTTCAGAAACCTGGCAATCATTGTCCTATATTTTCAGAGGTAAATAAATCAAAGCCATCATTTAAAAGAAATGAAACTTGCCTAACAGGTCCTGGAGAAATAATGCATTCCAGCTCCAACAAAGTAAGAACCCAGATAATGGCCACAGTTGTGGAATGAAGATTGTGTTGGGCTGTGTTTTTCAGACTGTGAGACATGGAGGCAGTGTAAGGGGCTCTCTGTAAGCACCTTCACAACAGAGTAAAAATAAAACAGAGCAGCATAGAAATACCAGGTTTTATTGGAGGTAGGAAGGTTGAGGAGGTAGGACACATTTGTATTACATGTGTCGACAGTTTCCGATTGCAGACTGTGCAGAGGATCTGAAAGCCACTGAAATATATAAAACCACTTTTGGGATAAATCATATGTGTGTACTCCCTTTGACCACAGCACCCCTCCTGCCACTGTGACGACAGGTTGCTCTGGTATTACAGTTGGGTACTGCTGTGTAACAAATTGACCCAATGTTTAGTGGCTTCCAACAACCATTCCATTGTGTTTCACAATTCTGTGGCTTGGAAATGTGCAGAGCTAGGCTGGGTGGGCCTTCTGTTCCCTGTGGCATTGACATTCAGTGTGCTCACGACCGGTGGATGGTTTGGAGCCATCAGGATGGTTCCCTCCATGTTTGGTTTGATGGGAAACCTTGGCTAAGCCAGCACTCTTGGCCTGAGTAGCCCACGTGAATTCCTCCGGGGCAAAGTGGCCTCAGGGTGCCTGGATTTCTGAGGAGGCATCTTTGGGCCTATGGATGGTAGAAACTGAGTGGACTTTTATGACCTGGATGGCCTCACAAGTCACATATATCACCTATGCACTATTCCACTGGTTTGAGCAGTCAAACACCCAGGCAGATTTGAGGGGCAGGTCATGCATGGACTTGCCTTTCTAGGGAGGATTGTTCAGGATTCTGCAAACATGTTTTAGAACTGTCACACTTGGCTAGCCTTGTTGTGACTGCCCAGAGTGACCAAAATCATCTGGAGAAACTGGACATTCTGACTGAGGGCATTTGTATCAAAGAGCTGTACCTGATAGCTGATCACCAAGTGTTCTTGACTTAGTAAACAGCATGATTTGCTTTTCAGTCCAGAATTGTTAGTTGCAAATTCATAATATGCTGATTTGAATTACTTTCCCTTACTAGAAAAGGCCTCGTCATGAACTGATAAAGGCATCATCTACTTTTTCCAGAGTTTATAACAGACTCACGTTGTGAGTCACGCACTCTGGTTTGCTGAGCAGAACCTTACAGAGGAAGCACAATGTTTCGGAGCACCCTGATGTGGCACCTTGGTTATGGCAGGTGCTCTAAATCACAGGGGCTGGGTCCAGGCTTCTGAAGGCTCAGGAGCCCCTGACAGGCTGCACCTGTGCTGTGTGCCCTGGGTGTGTGGCTATTTCCATTTTTAAAACAATAAACATTCCTGAAAAGATTGGGAGTCATTGCCTATATGGGCTGTTTGATGTTTTTCTCGATCTTTCCCATAAAACAATTAGGAAAACTGGAATGCTGTTAGCTATTTGCAAACAACTACTCCAATACTATTTTAGTTAGAAACTAAAAAAGTTACGAAAAACCATGAAGGCCCTTGTGCATAAATTCCATTTTGTTTTGTTTTACATTTTTAAAACAATAGAGGGCAGGAGTCTCAAACTGTTTCAAAAGCCTCCTTGTATATTTTTTTCATATTCTAGCAATATTGTCTTATAGAGCCTGTATTTTGCAGTGACTTTCAAAAACACCATTTGCTGTGGCATTTCAACTGTCATTTATGACACTATGATGTAATACTGCATTTGGTTTTGTGAATCATAACGTAATTATTTAGAAACATCTTTCTTACTCTCAATTATAACCATATTTTTTCTTTTGACTCAGGATTGAAAAAGTTGTTTTAACTCACCCAGATAGGTAGATTGATTGATAGATCGCTAGATAGGTAGGTAATAGATGGATAATAGATACATAGATGACACAGATAGAAGATAGGTAACAGATGATAAAGGGATGATAGATAAATGATAGGTAGACAGATGATACATAGATATATGATTGATAGAATGATAAAGGTAGAGAGATTTTAAAAATGCATAGAGCTGAGACTCTGCATCACAGAATTCTTAACGTGAGAGGCACAGAGTTTGCCCTGTTTAGAGAACAGAAGTCACACCAAATTTAATAAAAGAATTGGCATGTACTATCCTCATACTGTGTACCAAGCTCTGTGCTCATCTGAGTGACCTCTGTACCCAGCTCTAGGGGGCATGGTTGTCCTCCCCACTTTACAGGGAAGGGACTATGAGTCAGAGGCTTGAAGACACCCTCATTTGGCTGGTAGGTGAAGCAGCCCAGAATGGACCCAGGTCTGAGGACACCATAGCTGGGCCCTGAGGGCTTGCTGTTAGTGCTGGAGAGCCAGCACCCTTAGCCACTACATCATGCATCCCCGCAAAACGGAGGTGCCTTGGTTCTGCGTGGGACAGCTCCTCCTTGGCACTCGGGCATTTGGGATGGGGTGAATCTTGATTGCAGTGGAGCCTGCAGGCTCTGAGGACATGTAGCAACGTCCCCATCTCTGCAGCTTAGCCTTTCCCTCCCAGTAGTGACCACCCAAAATATACCCAGACTTTCCTCAAGCTCTCTGGGGGGCAAAATTATCCCTGACATTGGGGACCACCGCTTTGAATTGACCAAACTGCCTTTTATTGTATCTGTCAATAAAATGGTGTATTTTTAATACATAATTTTCACAAATGTGAAAAATCTTACTTGTTTCCTTTAAACTTCCAGAAGGAAAAAATGTCCACCTACAACTAATTCCAACCCTGAAGAGAACCAAGGAAATCAGGCCATCTCTGCCTGGCCCTGGCCCACTTTCCCGAGCGCTGGTCCTGGAGGGTTAGCAGAATCTATCAGTCCATCAGAGCGGGTGTGGTGCCACTGAGTGCGGGGCCCCTCGCTCTGGGCGGCTCTGATGGCCCGATGCTTGGCACAGCTGTCTGGGGTTAGCAGCGTCCCCTGCTTGTGGACAGCCAAGGACACTTTCACAACACTGCGTCGCCGGCTGTCACAGGTACAAAGGATCTGGAAATTTAGATACTCGAGTATCTAATAGGCACCATCAATCTTTCATAGCAAGAGAATACATAAATTATAAACAAATATGTCCTTTGGTCTCGTAGAACAGCACGATGATCAAAGGGACACAATAGAAATGTATTTGCTTCTGCAGCCGGCAAATTCCCCGAGCTCAGGGCTGTGCTGATGGACGGCCGGGAGCCGTCAGCTCTGGTTCCATCTGTCACAGTACACTTCCCTCCTGTTGTTTTAAGTCATCAATATGGGGCTGAAATCACCTACTGCTACCTTTACTACCTCCTATTTTGTCCACTCATAAATTATGGATCCCCGCACAACATCAAGTCTACAATTTCGATTGCATTTGCTAATCATTGATCAATAATTCACGAGCCGCTCCTTCTTCAAGGGCCCCTGGTTTCCTGCAGCATATGGCACGGGGCTGACGGGGAACACAGGTCCCTTATCACAAAGAGCAGCCGCGAAAACAACTTGTGTAAAGTTGTTCCTCCTCATTCCCCTCACAGCTTTGACGAGGGTGAGTTTTGTGCTCGCGTTGGGCTCGCGGCTCTCAGCTGCTGCATTCAGTGACTCTCGCAGCAGCCACAGGACAAGACGCATCTGGGTGCACAGGGTGCTGAGCAGCAGAGCTGCTTTCTCCTCTGTTTTGTGTCTGGTGCATCTTTCGCAGGCGCAGGCGAGAAATGTGTCCTTCCGCCGCCCTGTGACTGCGGGCACGAAGCTGGGACACCAGCCTGGCACCGCTGCTCCTGAACCTGCTCACATGCACACTACGATCTGAACATTATACCTTCAGCAGACTCCTAGGCAGACGAATTTGAAACCCTGAGCTATTTTAAGATGTGCTCTTACCGTTTTTTTTTTTCGTTCTGTTTTGTTTCAGATCAGTTTCAATCCAGTTCTATACTTTTTGTGTTTGTTTCCTTTCAATGAGATGATGAAATAAAAAAAACAACCAAGCTGCACAAATTATTCTGCAGTGTTTATTGAAGGTCATTTTTATTGGAAAGAATCCTTTCACTTTAACCTCCTAGAGGGCAGCGATGTCAAACCCTCTTCCCTCGGAAAGGCAGCCCCGAAAGGATGCTGCTTATTGATGGAGGCTGGAGAGGGGGGTGGACAGTGTGGGAGATGCTGTTGGCTTCAGGGGGCCATGCAGGGAATGAATTTCTGAGAAATCTTCCCACAAAGGGCAGCCACAGAGGGTTCTTGAAATGGCCCTCATCTGGGACACAGCCCCTGCCCCCTCCAAGGAGGAAAGGGCAGGACAAGGGACCTTCATGCCTCCCAGAGCGCCAGGCCCTGCTTCTTCTCCTGCGCAGCCGGCTCAGCCCTCAGCCTCGCCTTTGTCGCCAGCCCAGCAGGAGAGCCGCCACTAGGAGTTCACAGTAACTTTTAAATTTGTGAAAAAAGAAACAGCAGGGAGGAGAGAGAGAAGGGAGAAAGGAAAAGGTTTTAAAAGTCTATGGCAAGAAACAGACAGGACAAAAGCAGGGGCTATAGAGGGGGAAACAAGCATTATTTTTTTTTTAACTGAGGAGAGAAAAAGTTAGAACAGGAAAGGGGTTTTAAAATTTTAAGCAAAAATGAAGAATATTAGAATGGGATTGAAAGTAAAAGATATGAGAAAAAACACTAACCAAGAGCCCAGGAAAGAAGCAAAGAGGCACCTACCTTTGCCGATACTTGCCTGCCTGTCTTCCTCTCTCGCCTCTCCTGCCTGGTCGCCTTGCCCGGCTTGGTCCCTGGGTCCAGGGCTGCTGATTGACTACAGAGTGTGAATAACTGGTTTGGAGTTTAAAGTAGTTAGTATAATATACTATAATCATAATAGTATAGTTATAATTATAACTATTATTAATATACTATAATGACACCATAGTGACTTGGACATGTGTCTCCCCACCCGCCACAGACCCCCATCTCTGACTGGAGCAGGGTCTGGGGAGGACCCTTTCCTGTCAAACCTCATCCTGAGAGGCCTCGTGGGGGTGGTGCTGGTGGGTGTGTGTTCAAGTTTCTGAGGCTACAAGAAGTTGCTTTGAACAACTAGAAACTGAAGAAAATGCCTCTAATGGTCACAGATCAATCTCACTGCTCCAGGTGCCTTGTGAAGTGAGGGCTAAATACCTAAGATCACTGAAAAATGCTTGAAATGGCTCCACATCAGCTCAGTAGCACAGCTGTCTCTATAGAGAAAACGATAAACCCACTGAAAACCTTTCCTCCTTGTCTGGTGCTAAAACCTACAAACTTTATGTTGAAGGCCATGCAGATTGATGACTGAGAAAGGGCAGAATGGGGCCCCTGTACTTCTCAGGAGGGCAACTGGTTCTTGGGAGCCTCTGGCCTGCTGAGAGGAGAGTGCAAATGATGACACACCTTCATGTTTTGAGACCTTTACTTGGGAACATTTCCTTGCTCATGCAGACTTCTCTACACCCTGTTGAAGGGGAAACAATCAGTAGGCTTCCCAGCCAGTACTGGAGCGAGAGTGAATGTCTGAACTAGACTGAGCACCTTGGAGGGAACCACTCAGACATAAACACATTTGCTGGGAAGACAGGTCCCAGCACTGAAGGTCACTGCCCCTCACCCTGGACTCACAGTCTAAATCCAGAGAAGGAATCTAACAATTGGGGTGAACACAAAAGAAACCCAAAATCCCTTCTGATTTCAGAGCTTGGGCTGCTGCAGAGTCCTTTGTCTTGTCCCGACTACCACCTTTCACATACAGCCCAAGGCCACCCACTCACTGCAGCCTCCTGAGATTCCTGGCGAGGACGGTCACTCACTGTCCTCTCACCACATCCTTCCTGGACCTCTGGTCACAGTGCGTATTGTCAGGCTTGTCTGCGTTCTGGGCGTAGGGTTCACAAGTATGAAGGCAGGGACACGTGGTTCAGAATTGCCCTCCATGTGGCCCCGAGTGGTGGCTCACCTAGCCTTCCTGAGCCATACCTGTGCTGGATTCAGCCCAGTCCTTGATAACCTGAGACCACCTGGGACAGCTTCCTCTGCCCACAGACATGAGTCTACCTTTGCCTGGTCCCCTTGAACCTAGGGTTGAAGCAGCCTCACTGTGACCAATGACAGATGTGTTGAAGTTCAGCCTTAACAATTTTTTTATTTTTTAAAAATTACAAATCTTTGCTTTGGTAAAATGTCTGGGTCTTTTCTCTTGATCTGGTGTGTGTGTGTGTGTGTGTGTGTGTGTGTGTGTGTGTGCGCACATGAAGTGAAACACGAAGGTGTCTATATGATGAAGCAACTCCCGAGGGGGAAGAGAGAAAATGCCCACTAGCAAACCCCGATGCTTGCCATCTCCCGAGGCTGCACCCGTTTTTTCAGCCTGAAGCTCGACGCATTCAAGATGTTTTCTGGGAGGTTTGTCAGCTTGGCTGTGGGCTGAGAGGAGACAGTGGCCGGGGGTCCTAGGAGGTTTGAACCACGTGTGTTGTAAGTTCAGATGGAGTGGAACCAAATGGCCTTTCTCAGCCCAATTTAAAATGATTGGTTTGGCTCCCCACTGCTCAAACCCTTTCAGTTCCACCACAGACTTTAGAACAACGAAAATCAGTTGTGGGCCCCTCCATGTCAACTTCCCAGATGTTTTCTCAGAGAAGAGAGACATTTTTATAGTCTCTCTACTTCTTGTTTTCTTCAAAGTACAGCTCAAGAAGTATAGAAAAAATAAGGGTGGGTTGTTTTTATCATACCCCTTATACTTACCCTGGACTCTAAAATTTCTATAACAGCTCACACAGTTACATCATGTCATCCACTCCCGCCATAAACCTGAGGGCTTGAGAAGGTCTCCTGCACTGAGCTTGGGTTTGGATGTCTCATAAAGATCACTGGAGACCAGCCCCAAGTTTCAGGAGCCCCCATCAAGCACCCCAAGGTCACCAGGGCTGCAGTGAGACTGTGGGTGAGTGCAGAGCAAGGAGCCTCCTTGCCTGGCAGAGCTGGGGCAGAGCCCAGCTGAGGTGGTGCTGCAGGAGGGCGTTGAGGACCCCCTGAGTGCTCCCTCCAGGACAGGGAGACGAGGGGTGTGGAGGCCTGGTCTCCCCATGGAGCATGGAGCTCCTGAGGGCCTGGGGTGGCCATGTCTCTTCCTTTACCAGCAGTGCCTGGACGGCCAATGTTCCAGGAGACAGTCCACATAGCGGACTGTTGTCTATGCAGAAATGTCAAGTTTCTCCCTAAGTCCCTTTGGCATGATTCAGATATCTGGTTTATTGACCTCCCCAAATATGGAATTAATTGTAGAGCCTGGAAAGTAACAAGTCCAGTTCTCATCCTTCTTAGTTACAAGTCCTGTCTTCACAAACCCATTATTTATGTGAAGAGGAAATAGCTGTACGACCTCCTAATCTGTAAGTGGAGGTAATGTATGGTGGTACTGAGTGGACTCTTCTGTTCTGCCTCTAGGTGCCCCTCTCAGTCACTGCCTAATCTTGACCTGCACTGTCAAATACATAGTCACCAGCCCCGTGGGCCACTGGACACTGGAGGTGTGGCTAGTGAGATGAAGAAATTGAACTTGAAATGGTAATCATAGTTAGTTTATTTTAGATATGAATATAATAATAGGTTGTGTTTAGATTTTAGGGCTGAAGCAATGTAAACTATTTACCATTAAACACAACATGATTTTTAAAAATTAAACATTTCACTTGAACCATTGAAAACTCATGCTTCATTTGAGATATAATATAAATGTAAAATAGTCGCAGATTTGGAGGATTTATTTCAATAAGAATGAGTGCAAAATGTCTTGTTAATAATTGTTTATATTCATTGCATGTTAACCTGATAATATTTTTATTTCACCTGTTTCTTTTCACTTCTCTTTAAAGTGACTACTAACCACCTTAAAATTACATTATATTTCTATGGGACCATTCCAATCTAGGAAGAAGGCACCTAGGTCTGAAGGAAAATATCATAGAAACAAACAATAAACTAAAAATGGGTGAGAACTGATGGATTCCCCATCTGGTACTCTACTATAGAGTTGAGTATTTCTTGCACACTCTGTCTATTCTTTAGATACAGTCAGTGAACTGGCAGACAGTAAAAACTCCTGAAAGCATCACAAGCATGTATGGAGAAAATGTATATTTCTCTTTCATTCTTTTACCTTCATTCTCCCTTCCAGCAGTCAGACTTATGACAAGCTTCTCCCTAGAACAGAGATGCACAGATGAAACATAAACAGTATAAGGGCCAAAAAACCCCATGCAGGTGGCCAATGAGGGGTCTTACTGACCAACTGAGAATTCCTAGATTCTCCAGAAGCAGCTGAAATGTGTTGATGAATTAACTTCCCCTAATCATTTAATGCTTAATCACATACTAACATAATTTAATTGAAGAGTAATTGGAAATTGACATGTGAAAGAAGAATATATAATCGATAACATCAGAAATTCAACCAGAGACCCAAAGCATCTTCAGAGTTTCCCTATCATTCCAAACATTGTGCTCTTTGGAAGTTTTTTAATAGAAGATGTTAAATGTAAGATGTTCTTTATCCATTATTCTGTCATAAAATAATAATTGAGAGCAAGCTTTCCTCTATTCACATGTTGTTGGACAACCAGTTGTTTTCGCTTATATGTTTAAAGCAGCGATAGTTGGTGATCTTAATGTGTTTCTGAAGACTTCTTCCAGTTTCATCTCAAGGACAAAGAACCTTCAGACTGCCCCATGTGTATCAAAATTTCTCCAGTATCCACACCTATGAATCAATGGTTAATCAAAAGATTTATACTTTTAGCAGAACTAGTGATTCCATAAATAGGTCTTTTATATTTTTAAATAACAGCTTTATTGGGCTATAATTCACATACCACAAAATTCACCACTTTAAAATGTACCATTCAGTGGGGTTTTTTTTAGTACATTCAGAGTTGTGAAACCACCACAACTATCTAATTTTGGAATATTTTTAACAACCCTCAAAATAACTTTGTATCCCATACTCGCTTCCTTCTGTCCCTAACTATTACTAATCTTTCTAATCTTTAATGTTGCTTGTTTTTAAAGTACAACAGAAAGATGGGGTTAGTATGTGAGATTAATATTTTGGGATACAGTACAGAGGCAGCAGACAGATGTGATTCAAGTACCATATATAACTTAACAGTGTACCAGTCTACTCAAGCTTCCATAACAAAATTCCATAGTCTGGGGTGCTTAAACAGACATTCATTTGCTTCACTGTTCTAGATACTGGAAGTCCAAGTTCGAGATGCAATCAGAATTAATTTGTGATAAAAGCTTTTGTCCTGCCTTGTAAACAGCCATCTTCTCTCTGTGTTCTCACATAATGGGGGAGTAGGAGAGAGAGAGAGAGAGAATAATGACAATGATGATAATGACAGAGGGGAGAAGAGAAAGAGAAGGAGAAAAAGAAAGAGAAAGAGGAAAAAGAAGGAGGAGGAGAGTTCTCTGATGTCTTTTCTTATTTAAGGGCAGTATTCCCATCATGGGGTTCCCACCTTCATGACTTCATCTAACTCTAAGTACTTCTAAAATATTTAATCTCCAAATACTAGACGCTTGGGGTTTGGGGCTTCAACTTACAGATTTGAGGGGGACATATTCATAACATAACTGACAGGCTCAAATAACTGATAAAAAGGGGTTGGGAAGCAAGCAATTTCTCTGCAGAAGCCATAGCTGTTCTCTTAAAAATATTATTTATTCATTTATTTATTTATTTATTTTTAAAGAGGGGAAAGGAGGGAGAAAGAGAGGGAAAGAAAAATCAATGTGTGGTTGCTTCTTGTGCACCCCCTAATGGGGACCTGGACTGCAACCCAGACATGTGCCCTAGATGGGGAATTGAACCATGACCCTTTAGTTCAGAGGCTGGCACTCAGACCACTGAGCCACACCAACCAGGGCTGTTCTTTTAATAAAATTTAAATTTAAGGTCTACTCTGATTCAATTAGGATCATGGGCTCTATTTGAGCCAACCAGAGAAAGGAAAACTTAATAGTTTAAGTGATAGCCATGCTGCTGAGTAAAACAATCATTGGTTGAAGGCATCGTGGGGTGACGATGAAACCAGATAGAACAAAAGGCAGGATATCTACCTTTATCAAAACACATGTGGGGTGTTGATTCTAAATTCCACTGTGTAAACATACTGAAGAGTCCACAGGGCAACACGCCATGATTATAAAGTGTATTTTTGCTGCTCCCACTGCCAGTTCTGGTGTGACCACTAACAATGGCATGAATCACGATAGCGGGTGATGTACTTGTTTCATGGGTGCCAGCTGCCAGGCATCAACCACTTCCACAATGACCAGTACCAATAGTGTTAACACAAAATTTAAAGTGCTACATTATGAAAATACATGATGTTGATCAAGTGCCTCATCAGCTTTGTTATATACCAACAGGAATGGTAGTGAAAACAAGGGGAATACCTAGTGTTGGTGAGGAGATGGAGCAACTCAAACTCATATGTTGCTGGTGGAAATGCAAAGTGGTAAAGCCTCTTTGGAAAAAAGAATGGCAGTATGTTATAACTTAAGCATCACAGCACCCAGCAATTCCACTCCTGGGATCTGCCCAAGAGAAATGAATGCACATACTACACAAACACTTGCGTGAATGCTCCTAATAGCACTACCCATAAGAGCCAAAAACTGGAAAGAATGCAAATGTCTACCAGATGATTACTGGGTCAGCACATTGTGGTATATCCATGCTATGCAATACTGTTCAGCAGTAAGAAGAAAGGAATATAGGTATACCCAAAGCCATGCATGAAACTAAAAATATTTTATTAATTAAAAAAAAAACAGACAGAAAAGACTCACAATGAATGACTTCATTTATATAAAAATCTAGAAATGGAGAAGTATAGTGATGGAGAGAAAATCAGCATTCATCAGTGGCTGGTGTGGGAGGAGACTAAAAGGGCAGGAGTAAGCACTAGGGTGATAGAAAGGCTCTTCATGACTGTGGTGTTGGTTACAGGACTATATTGATTAGCAACACTTATGCAACTATCCTTAAAGTGGGTGGTCAATTAATGCCTCAATAATGACCACACCAAGCATTGAGCATGATTAAAATAAATAAAAGAAGGAACTGGGTAAAATGGAGACAACTGTACTTGTACAACAATTAAATAAAAAATTTAAAAAACATAAAAGAATAAAATATGTCATTTAAACTAAAAAAGTCTTAGAAGCAAAATAGTCTGTGTTTTCTCCTGACTGAAAGACTGCATCCGTGATAATTAATAGACTAGAAATTTCCTCTGAGTTCATGGTTTCCAGCCCCTGAGGGTTCTGATCGCATCTGTAGCAGACCCTTTGGGAGGGCCTGCCCAGAACACCAGTATCCCTTGTGCCTCCACCCACCAGTCAAACCCACCAATCAGGCACTATGTCCCCATGTACCTCCACCCCCATTGACAGGGATGGACAGCAGGAAAATAACCACATTGACTGGTGCTGGCCAGATCTAATTTTCTGCCAGAGGTTACAGTTGGGATTCAGCTATCAAAGAGCATGTCTACATGAATCTAGAACTGAGAGAAGACTTTTCATGGAGAGATGTACAGACAGCAAGTACACCCGGGGGTCCCAAAGGCCTCATAGGCCTGATGCTTCTATTGCAGCTTTCTAGCCTGGCTAGGGAACAGTGTCATCACCTGGCTGATGACAGGTGGGGCCCTGGAAGTGAGAAGAGACAGAGGTGCACAGAGCCTGCATGGTGGTGAAGAACAAGCTGAGCCTGGGGCACCTGTTTTTTGACTCTGGGTTGCACATCCTCTCCAGGCACTCAGTGCCTCTACATTTCTGTTTGCACTTCTTCTATGTTATAAACAAAATTGAACACTTGTTACATCAGAGTGAAAACAGATGACAAAGACATGACCTCTAGAAGTCATTGAAAAGGTCCTTGTTATTTAAAGTCTCTCTTGTATCATACCCAAACTCAGACAAGCCAGTATTTTTCCAGCAGTCTCTTCTCAACAAGTCCACAAAGGCCACCTGCATTCAGAGTGGATGGAATTTCCCAGAGTAATGGGGTGCCTCCCACTCTCCTCCATACTCCTCATAATGCGATTTCTGCTCCTCAGCATTTCAGTAGCTCCTGAGAGCTCTTTCCCAACATGGCACTTTCTGAGGTTGCCTAGAGACCCACCTGCCTCTGCTCAGGAAAGATAACAATTGTTAGTCCAGGCTCCCCTCCACCAGCCTGAAATTTTCCCTTTCCTGTGTCTCATCTAAAATGACTTATCTGGTAGTTTGTATGATTCTCTATTTCTTGTCTTGTTTTTTTCATTTTATTAACTCTCTTGCATACCCAATAAGTTCATAAAAGGCCAGAAACCCAGCTTACATAATTCTCTGTTCATTGTCTAAGAGCTATGCTCAATTAAGTGCTTAATAAATGTCATGATGACAATGATAGCCATGTTGATGATCATGGTGCTTAACTTCCTCCTGGGAGAAGTTTATATATTTTGAGAATCTTGCTCTTTGGAATTAAATTATACAATGGAAAATCAGTTTCTTTATATCTTTGGTGCACCACAAGGTTAGTGGCTTAATGAAGGGTAAGATAATTAATGGTGTGCTGGATGAAGTTTCATATTCCTTCTGCTGAATACTCACCTCTGGTTCAAAAGAGTTTAATTCCACTCAGACAATTTTAATTCTAGGTGCTCTTAATTGTGCATTCAGAATAACTTAGTTCATTTATGAGATAAATTAGTATCAAAATGCAATATTCAAAATGGCAGACTAGATTTTTAAGTTAACATTTGTTGGTAATAAACGAAAGCTTACTTTTACCAATGTTAAACTTTATCATTCTTCATGAAATATGTATTTCTTATTATTATGTTACATAATCTCTCTTCGTTGCTGCAACAAGAATTCCACATTTATTGTACAGGGCACAATTACTGTATGGGGTCATAATAAGTTGGCTCCAGGTGGGTCCTTATCGTGAAGCATGGAGAAGAGGAAGTGGGGAGAGAGGGCTGGCTCAACCTTGTAGCTCAGATAACTGTCTGAAGGTTGCCCTTGTTCCAGGGGTTACCAACGTCAGGGGACCATGCTGTGAGCAAGGACTTGAACTAGCGAGGAGCCAGAGGGCTGTTTAACTGGAGATGGGATTAGAGTGGGAGTTAGGTATAGACCAGACCTTCAGATAGCAATCCTATTGCTCATTCTGTGCATGTCAGGTGAAATCTGGTCTTGGGACCCCAACTTTGTCCATCTACCCATCCACACTGACACAATGTCCATGGCCCTGTTCAGAGAAACCTGCCTTGAAGTCTTTGGAAATACAATTGCCTCCAAGTAAAACTTTCTCCAAAAGCACCTTCGATTTTCCTGGATCAGCTTTAGGAAGAGATCTGAGCTGAACACCCCAAAACAGCCTATTGTATATCTAGTATGCCATGGCCAAGGAGAATCAAAATGTCAGTCTGTAATTAAAATTCATAAGAAAAATTTAATTCTATTCTTTAATGACTTTTAGTGACTAGTCATGGATACTAAAAGGGGGACATACTAATGAAAATTCATTGAGAAAATTTTGTACATGGTGCAAATTAACTTTAGAAAAGTTGTAACTTGTGGAGTGTTTATACTAGGACTGGATCATAAGAACCCCATTTGTTTCTGAATGTGTGCTTAAGAGATTTCTCTGAAATAGAGAATAAATGGTTCAGAACTTATCCTTTTATGTAATATTACAGAAAATTCAATAAGAAATTTTTGAAGCAACAATAAATAAGTGTGCCATAAATGAGTGTGTCACACACACACACACACAAACACCAGGTTTCTGTGTGTAAGATGTTTTTAAAGAATTTTCAAAGATGGGGTTGGGTGGCTGGAGGCTAGGTTATGGGGACACAGTAGACAAGGCATGTTAGCAAACTCTTGATTTAAGCATAATATATGAGGTGTGCTTTAAATCCTCCAATCTACCCCAATTAAAGAGCCTCAAACGGTTTCATGAAGAATTAAGTTAATTGGGTTTGGTGTAAGGTTGGTGTCCTTCCTGCTGGAAACTTTCCCAGGTCTTCCTGGGCATTGGTAGCCACCAGACTCCCCGGTCACCCTGTTAGCCCAGACTTTAATTAGCTCTGGCGTCCTCTTCATAATGATAAATGCAGAGATGATAAATGGAAATGCAAATGACGGTGAAGTGCCTCAGCCATCAGCGCTGAATATCATTACTACCTCCCCACTGCTGAATCGATCACTGTCATCCCCGATGCCTGCATTCAGCGGGGCACATGGCTGCTGGCCAGAATGCCTTCCAGAGCACAACAGGCCAGACTTGGTAGGGTTTTCCTCCCCATATGCTTTTATTCATCTTTTGCTGAATATTTGTTTGGCAACCAGAGTTCCAATATATTTCCAGCTGAGATGATAACTATTTTGGGTCAATAAGCAAATAGCTAATTTAGAGCAAAATAAATACCAATAAGAAATTATTCTCCAAGCATCAAGATCTGAAAGAAAGTCAATGTAATGAATATATCTGACTAGTTTCAAAGCAGAAAGAGCTACGTTGAGCTATCTATAATGTAGGTTGTAAAGAGAAAGTGGCATTTTATAACCTCAATTTAAATGATGTAGTTTTATTTTCCCCCAAGAGCACAAAGTACTGTTATGCCCACAGTTATAGGGTTGTTCCATCCCAGAAACTTGTGGTTTCATGAGGATGACATAGCTCTTCTTTAGCCAGCGACCCAGCAAAATGTCTCTCTAGTTTATGCTGCTTCCAGCTGAGGCCCCTCACTAAGAACAGCTGAAAACACCCATTGGACTTGCATAGAGTTGTCCTCATCTAGTAATTTAAAGATGAAGAGAAGTGGGTTTTTTTTGCTTTTTTTCTATTAATTGCCAGAAAGTTACACTGTCTTTGAGAATCTCAATTTGGTCTTGGGAACAATAATGAATTCTTTCCATGTCTCTATTTTTTGATGCCCCTTGGGCCCCATGACCCTCTCTTACTTCATTCTAACCTCAATTTTTTGTATCTCCCTTCCCTTACCCCTCCTGAGACCTGTTTTCTAGTTGGCCAGTTCACGTGACAGCTACAAAAGGAAATTTGAGGTCTTCAAAAACAAGGTCTTGAAAAGTCTTATGATAATAGCACTCTTAGGCACCATGCTACCTACAAACCTGTCTCCTTCATAAGCCAAAGCATAATTAAGTTTTGGTCATGTTATCCAAGACTTGGGACATTGCCTCTGGAGAGGTACACCTGAGCATAGGAGCACAAGGCTGTATAGTCTAATCTATTGTGCATGTGCTAATGTCTTCCTGCCTTCAGCACAGACCTTCAGTGGAATGAAGCCAAAAAGTACAATGACAAACATAGGTTCGTTCTAGGAATGTGAGGCCAAGAAGGCATCTCACTCCAGCATCCCTCTGCACGTTCTATGGGCACAGCTTCTCCATCATATGTCTGCAGCAAACGTGTCCACTTTTCTTATCTCTATTTGCACCACACTAGTCTACCCTCATTCTTCCACACGAACAACTGCAACATCCTTCCAGGGGAGCCTGTTCCCTTTCTCAATGCCCAATCCCCCTTTAATGTATTCTCTTCACAGAAGCCTGAGTGGTCTTTGAAGCCACACAATGGACCATAGCATTCTCATGCTCAAATAGTTCCGTTTTCCCTCTCATGGAGAACATCAGATTATCAGACACGCTTCCAGGAATCTCCCACATTGTGCCCACACCTATTTTCTGACTTCTTTTGTGTCCCTGGCATTCCCTCACCTTACTCCAGTCACACATTCCCTTTCCTTTCTTTCTTAACGCCTGCCATCTCTGTGTTGAGATGGTCCATGTGTTTAACTTGCTTGCAGTCCTCATCTACCTATTCTTCTAAGCCAAACCTGCTCATCAGTGTTCAGGTAACATTGTGAATGGTAAATCCTGCACAGTGCAAGGCAGTAGCAGATAGGTAGTCCTGGCCTCTTAATATACATGCAACCTTAGCAGTTAAGTTTGATGTCTATGTTGGTTTCCTTATCTGTGACATGCAAGTAGTATTAATTAATAATATTAACCCTCTTCTTAGGGAGAGTATACAAAGGTGTTTGGACTCTTTGCACATTAACATAATAAGTGTTTAATAAATTTGCCTCTTATTAACTTGATGGTCACAGAACAAATGTCACTTGTTCACAGGAGCTTTCTTAAATCTGGTGATAAATTGTTTTCCAAATTAGACTGTACCATTATGACCCATCCCACATGCTCTTCTGCAATGTGATCTTTCCCTGTTCCCATCATGAGATGAGGGTTTTTTTAATTCCATTGAGTCTGGGAGGGCTCTATGTCTGCATTGACCAACACAGCTCAGCCTAAGTGACACTGGACCAGTCTGGTTACAGACGCTAGCTAGCCCGGCAGCTTCCTCTCTTGCCTCTTGGAATGCTTACTCTTGAACTGTTACCTCTGGGAACACCTGTGTTGTGAGAAGCCCACACATAGGGAGCAGCCACATTGTGGACTCTGGTTGACAGTTGAGTAACCAGGCAACAACCAGAATCAACACCAGAGGTGTGAGTGCACCATCTTAGATACCACACAGGGTGGAGCCTTCAGGTTGCTCCAGGCTCAGCAACATCTGATGCCAATCCAAGCACCAATTACCCGACTATCAATGCACAAAATCCTAAGGGTTAAAACTAAATCACTATCTTAGTCACTTAGTTTTGGAGTCATGCATTACCCAGCAATCAGACTAGATCCACTCACTGGGTCTCATGTGGTCAATGAGATGAACATTGCCTATCACTGTCTCTCATAGCAATGCCTAGTGATTTTCTCTCTCCACTAGACTGAAACATCCCAGAGGACAGAGAAACATTTTTCTTTTCAGCACTGGATGTAGCCCAGTGCCTAGCGGAATCTCAGTAGCATTTGCAGAATAAATGAATGTAGAAATACTTAGTTCTAGTTTTTTTTTTTTAATGACCTCCCTCTCGTTCTGGCCAGCAGGGTGGTATCAGTGAGCATGACACATGGGAAACCTGAGAATTGGCTCACAGATCACACAAAACACAGGTCCTTCAAATCCATCAGTGGGCTGTGCTCTGCCCAGCCAGTTAGACACATCTTGGGAGGAAGTGGACAATTTCAATTAATTTTAAAAGCTTATATCAGAAATAAAATTTCACAAAGAAAATCTTGAGTAGCAAGGCTAAGCAATTGAATTTCAGAGTGCATGTAAAAAATTTCAATACCATCATTCTGTTTATCAGATTAATAATTTATAGATACATCAGCCTAGAAAGACAATGAAGAAAAACTCATCTTTCCCTTAAAGTATTATTTATAGCTGTGAAGTATCTTTTTAAATTACTGTTTTATAAAAATTAACATCTTGACATTACACTTTATAGCAATGTTTTCTTTCTCAATGAAAACTGATAAAAGCAACTTTATTTAAAGTTGCAAAGTAATGTCTCTCTAAAATAAATAAAGGTAAATTGATTTCCATTTGACTCTTTATTCAATATTTTATTTTGTTAGCATAATGAAAACAGAAAAATAAAAGGAGACAAAATGTTTTGTTACCTTGGTGCCTATTAAGACCTTGGCATCCTTTCTAGAGAGTGCTAGCCAATTTCAATAACATCAGGAACATGAGGAAATAAATTAGACATTTTAATTGTGAGATTATAACATACTGATGGAAGAGCTGGGAAGGCGCCAAAACAAATTTTAATGACAAAACAATAATCTCAGCAAAGTAGAAAAATTAGACTCTAAGGGCTTTGAAAGAAAATAAAGAAGCAAAATTAGAAACATCACTAAGGTTATGAAACCAGCAAACTATAGACAACATTAATTGTGAGTGAAGCTCACAAATCCATTCCAGATAATGCAGACAGCTTTAAACGGTAAATCAAATGCATAATTGGGTAAAAATTCATGTAGCATTCATCATTGATGTTTTAGGCAACTACAGGGAAATTGCATCCTTAAGATAAACTTAGAAATTTAAAAATAAGTAGTCCGTAGCACCCTTAATGTGTGGCCATCACCAAAGACTCCCCTATTTTATACCATTTTACTTCAGTGACATGACAGGGTGAGTCAGTCCTGGATGAAACAATCTTACGAGTAGGATTTTACAAACAATAGCTCTGCTCTCAATACACCCACACTTTGGCAGTGGGGAGAGGCTGGTGGAAGCTGTTGATTATGTTGGAATCTGATTTGCCCTTGGTTGCCACCTTCCTGAGACACAAGCATAAGTCTTTAGATCTGACTAAGCACAGTGAAAGTGATGGTCTTCTGCCCTCATTTTTGCTGCTTCACCTGGCTGTATTGAATGTGGTGATTACATCCCTCACCCAAATGTCTAATTTGAACAGTACCACAGGTTGCAGAGAATACAGTTCAGAGTCTCAGAGGTTTGGGGATGTCTCACTTGGCTGAATTATTTTTTAATCAACTCAACTGAAGTGTAATTCAATGACAATAAAATCCACAGGCGTTAAGTATACAATTTGAGGAGCTAAGATGGACATATACATCAATCAAAATGTAGACCATTTCCTTCTCTCTCTAGAACGTTCTCTTGGGTCTCCTCCAACCAATAGGCTCCTCCTAGGGTCAACATTGATCTGATTTCCATCAGTACACATTCATTTTGCCTGCTGTAGAATTTCATATAAATGGAATCACACAGCATTTACTCACTTGTGTCTGGGTTCTCTCCCTCAACACAAGGCCTATGAGGTTTATATCCCTGTCATATGCATCAGTAATTCATGTGTTTCTATTGCAGAAAATTGTCCCATGGACTAAATATATTGTGATTTTTTATTTATCTATCTACTAACAGACAAGCCTGTTGTTTCCAGGTTGAGCTATTATGAGCAAAGCTGCTGTGAACATTTTTGTACAAGTCATTTTTATGAACATAATTTTCATTGTTCTGAAGTCAGTACTTACAGGTGGGTCACATAGTAAGTATATGTTCAACTTTATTGTTGCTTTACAAAGTGGATCAAACACTTTTACACTCCCACCAGCAGTCTGAGTTTCATTTGGTGTGTTTTCTTCAACATTTCACAGTTAACATTTTAAATTGAGTAATATTGGGGATGATAGTGAATCAAATGTGCACACACTTGAGAATGATCATGCTGAGCATCATTTATATGCTTGTTGTCATTTATACATGCTTTTTGAGGCACATTTATTCAAATAGCAAGTCCATTGTTAATTAGAATGTTTGGTCTGTTGCAAAAAATTTTTAAACATTATATGTATACATATACCTGTGTATTAAACATTACTATGCATATTATATAACACTGTTAATGTGATACAGTCCAGATCATCATTTTGTCTGTTATCAATATAACCAAAGTACTTTTCTCATTTTTATGTTTTCATTATATAGCTATTTTATCATTTCATTTTCAATATTTCTCTTTACATGTTAAACAAACATTTTGTAAACCAAATTCAGTTGGGTTTGGCTTTCCTAACCAGACTAAAATCTTTGCCTTATAAGTACATGGATAGCCCATTAACATTTAATGTACTTACTGATATGATTGGGCTACTCGGCCATTTTACTATTTATTTATCTAATTTTTATTCTTCTGTTGTTCTATTGCTGTTTGTTTAGCTTAATAGTTTAATATTGATTTTTATTTCATCTATTACCTTCTTGCCTACTTTTTATTATCATTTATATTGGTTACTCTATGCTAATAATATTCATCTGTAACTTGTCAATCTATTTAAATTTAATATTGTACTTCATACTTAAGAATTCTCACTTCATGTTTGTATTTTCCAATTCCCACTTTAAAATGTAATAATTTTTCTGTATATAGTTCTATTTATCTATCCTTCATTCTCTTTACAATATTGTCATATATATGTTTTTTACTTAAACAGAGATAAATTTCTTACCTCATAGTGTTATTGATCCTTTGGAAAAATTTAGTTGTCTTTTGAATAAATTATGAGAAGAAAGAAAACAAAAGCTTTCATGTTTACTCATTCAGTTTACAGTTTTGGCATTCCTCCCTCTTCTGAGATCCAGGTCTTTACCTTGTTTAATTTTCATGCAGTTTTAAACATATCCTTAATATTTTTGTACTTTAGATCTGTTGACAAGGAATGTTATCAAACTTTTTAATTTTAAAATATTTTAATTTATTCTATTTTAAGTATTTTTATTGATTATGCTATTACAGTTTTCCAAATTTTCCCCCATTATCCCCCTTCCACCCTGCCCCACCAGCCCTCCAGCATTCCCCACCTCTTAATTCATGTCCATGGGTGGCACATATAAGTTCCTTGAGTCCTCTGTTTCCTATACCATTTTTTATTTTTCCCCATCTATCTTATGCCTACTGATTATGCTTCTTCTTCTCTGTACCTTTTCCCCCTGTTCCTCCTTTCCCCCTGCCCACTGAACTTCCTATGTTTGATGTCCGTTCTCTGATTTTTTCCTGTTCTGATTTTTTGCTTAGTTTTTGTTTTTGTTGTTTTTCTTTTCTTTTAGGTTTATTTGTTAATAGTGGTGAGTTTGTTGTCATTTTATTGTTCATATTTTTTATCTTTTTTCTTAGATAAATCCCTTTAGTGTTTCATATAATAAGGGCTTGGTGATGATGAACTCCTTTAACTTGACCTCATCTGGGAAGCACTCTATCTGCCCTTCCATTCTAAATGATAGCTTTGCTGGATAGTCATCTTGGATGTAGGTTCTTACCTTTCATGACTTCAAATACTTCTTTCCACCTTCTTCTAGCCTGTAAGGTTTTCTTTTGAAAAAATCACCTAATAGCCTTATAGGAACTCCTTTGTAGGCAACTGTCTCCTTTTCTCTTAGTTCCTTTAGGATTTTCTTTGTCTTTAATCTTGGGTAACTTAATGATGATGTGCCTTGGTGTGATCCTCTTTGGGTCCAACTTCTTTGGGACTCTCTGGGCTTCCTGGACTTCCTGGAAGTCTATTTGCTTCACCAGATTGGGGAAGTTTTCCTTCATTATTTGTTCAAATAACTTTTCAATTTCTTGCTGTTCTTCTCCTTCAGGCACCCCTATGATTTGGATATTGGAACATTTAAGGTTGTCCCAGACAATCTTCAGCCTCTCTTCATTTTTTTTTGAATTCTTGTTTCTTCGTTCTGATACAGTTAGATGTTTATTTCTTCCTTTTGTTCCAAATTGTTGCTTTGAATCCTGGTTTCCTTCTTGTCACTGTAGGTTCCCTGAATATTTGGCTTTATTTCATTTTGGGTATCTTTTATTTTTTGGCCAAGCTCAACCAGTTCTGTGAGCATTTTGACTATCAGAGCTTTAAATTGTCCATCAGATAGGTTAACAATCTCCTCATTGCTTAGTTCTGAGGTTTTGCTGTGTTCTTTCATTTGGGCCACATTTCTTTGTCTTGGAGCACCTGCTAAGTTGTAAGGGGCAGGCCCCTAGGTATTCACCCAGGCAGGGCAACCCTCTTTGCTGTGCTGCCTGTTGGGGAGGGGCTAGATAGGGAACAATGCAGCTTGCCTGCTTGTCTGTAGCACACTTTCCAACAGACTCTCTTGTCAGACTGAAAGTATCTCTCACCGGGACAACCCCAGCCTTAGTCCACAGTCAGCTCTGAGTCTCAGTTTTCCCCTTATGTCAGTCCCTCCCACACAGCTCTGCCAAGCTCGGCAGTCAGCCCTGCCCCTCAGCTGCCTCACATGATTTTTCTGAGTCAGCCTGCAAGTCTGCCTTACCAGTCTGGTTGTTCTAATATATTTTTTCTTTAAATTCCTTGGTTGTCAGACTTTCATGCAGTTTGATGTTCTGGTGCTTTTGGTTGTTAATTTATTTTAGATTGGTTGTTATCTTCCTTTTGGTTGTGCAAGGAAGTGAAGGGTTTCTACCTATGCCTCCATCTTGGCCAGAACTCCTTAATTTATCCTATTTTTAAAGGATATTTTCACTGAACATAAAATTTTTTTCTCTTTCAGCTCTTGAAAGATAGTATTCCATTGCCTCTGGCCTTCATTGTTTCTGATAAGAAATCAGTATATTTTGTATCTTTTTGCATGTCCCTAATATTCTTCATTCTTTGTTGTTCACTACTTCCAAAATTGTTTCTTTATCACTCTCTTTCTGTTTATATACATATATGTATATATATGTATGTGTATATATGTGTGTTTATATACGTGTGTGTATCTGCTCAGACACATTGGGTCTGTTAGTGACTTAAAAATAAAATTCAGGAAGCTCTAGTCATTACGTTTTTAATTCTTTCTCTAGCCCAATCTTACTTCCTACTCTTTCTGAGGATCCAATTTACTGAATGTTAGACCATATGATAATTTTACACAAGTCTTGAGACTTAGTTTAATTTCCTTCAATCTATTTTCTCTCTGATGTTTATATTAGATAATTTCTATTCTTCTGCCTTGAAGACTATTGATTTTTTCTCCCCTGTCATCTGTAATCCACTGTTATGACCATCCAGAGGTTATTCATTTTAGTTATTTTTCTTTTTAGTTATAGAATTTTCTTATTTTATAATTTCCATTTCTCTTCTAAAATCCCTTCTGTTATCTCATTATGACCATATTTTCCTTTACTTATTTGAATATAAATATATTTTTTCCTTGAATGCATTTATAACAGCCACTTTAAAGTCAATGACTGCTGAAACCATTTCCTATTTCTTTGTACTTTTAATGATTTCTGATGGAATACTGGACAGTGTATATAATTTGCTTTGTAAATCCTAAATTTATTTTCTTTCTCTGAAGGATCATGATTCCTGTTTTTTTTTTGCAGTCAGTAAATAACTGGTTAGTTTCATTCAGTGTATGCATATTTGGTTTTATATTTCTTGAGGGTAGACCTAGAGTATATCTTACAGTGAGATATCATCCTCACTCTTAAATCTAGCCTTTCTGGTGTGTTTGCTGGGGACTAGAGGCATAAGCACAGTCTTAACGGACCTTGACACTATGACATACCTGAAACTCCAAAAGCACTCTGAATTTCAACTTTCCATCACTATTTAACCTCTAGCATCTTTGTTCTCATCTCGACCTCACAGCAGCTACTCTGTACCACACCTCAGAAGTGTCCACCCCACCATGGACAGCCCAGGTTTTAGTCATGTACTTGCACAGGGATCTCCATATAGAGTGATGGCCTCCCTCGTTACATGGCTTTCTTGTCCCACAGATTCTAATGGCTCTTACTGTCCCTAAGTCTGATCTCTGCCTTTTTGACAAAGTGGGACCCCCAAGATCATCCCACTTGTTCTGCAGAAACCAGCTCTCTGTGCTTGTTTGTGGTTTGTTCCTAGGTGAAAGCAGGATGATCATGAGATGCTTCCTGTTTACCTTCTTGCCCTGCTTCTTGTGCATTGACCACAAAACCACCACTACCTCATATACTTTGTCAGGTTGTATAGCTGGTCATGGTGAGAAGATTGCTTCAGTTTCAATTACTCCATTATGCCTGAATGTGAAAGTGTGGCCGAATAATTTTATTGTGACAAAGGAGCTTTTGGAAAAAGAGAAACCTCTTGTGTATTTTAGGAAGTAACAGGTTTATATTATCTAATCTAAAGCTACAACAAAAGAATTCAGTAAAAAATTGACAATTATCTAGTTAATTTATTCAGTGTAGATAACTGAGTCAGATTATTATGTTCTTAGGGTTAAATTTTTGCCTTGAAATATTTGCATTGAATTTTCTTGATTAAATAAAATATTTACTGAATTTTCATTTAACCTACCATCAAGTAGACACAGTTGGAGATAAAATCTCTAATGAGGAAATAATTACAGTTTAAACAGTATTTTCCACTCCTTTTATTAATCCATTATCAGTACCATGTTTATATATATCATTAGACAAAGTATTCCTGTTGATTTAAACACCTCTTAGTAAGAGGAGGAGTTTGGAAGTCACCACTCAACCTAACAAGTGAAAGGCTGAACAGACTGAAAAATCAACAACTCTTGCTGGATACATAAGAGAGGTGAAGACACAGAGCAAACTGCTATCCCAAGATTGGAGAACAGGTGGTACAGAGTGTCCCAGCTTTCTGGAGCAGAGATTCAGGAGCAGAAGCCAGGGCTGGGTAGGAAAACTTGAATGGCGTTTGAGGAATTGCTGAAGGCTCAGTGTAAACAATCCTGTGGGGATCCCACAATACTGTGAGATTTACCAGGCTGACCAGATACCTATAAGAATTATCAGAAAAAATCTTGTGCTTCTGGGGTGAAAAGGGAGGAGGAACCACTTTGAAATACATGGAAGCACTCTTGTTCCTAACAAGAGTCAGAACAATTGGTTAGTCAGAACTTGACCTGCTTGGATATTATCAGAGCCTCACTGTCCTGAGAGATGGAAATACCAACTCCAGTTAGCCCTGTACTTCCACATGGGGAAAGGGAAACACCCAAATCCAGCCCATTCTGACTGCCCCACCTTACCTAATGGGAGGGATGAAACTGACCCTGAGGGGCACAGGCTCACTACAACACTGCCACTTAATCACAGGATTATAGAACACTGCCTTTCCCCAAACCTCCTCACCACATTAGTAAAGGCCTACTTGGAGCAATTCCTCTCACCCAGTACACCATGTATATCAAAAAGAAAACTGCAAGGTATAATAAAAGGCAAAAAACACAATTTGAAGAGACAGAGCAAGTATCAGATATTCAATACAGCGGGGACATTGGAATTATTCCCTGGGCATTGAAAACAGCTATGATTAATATGGTAGGGTCTCTGAGAGGTAAAGAAGACATCGTGTAAGGACAGAAGGGTGATGTAAGCAGAAAGATGAAAGTCCTAGGAAAAAGTCATTTTAGGTAATTTGAAATCTAAACTTTCCACTGAAGTATCTTAACTTTTTTCTTGTTTAAACAGTCTAAGTAAATACTAATTATTTACTTCATCAAATCCCCCATCAAGACTCCTTTAATAATCTCTTTGGGATGCAAGTCTCTCTGGAATAACTCGTCATTCTTCTTTCTCTGCCTCCTCTGGTCCAAGGTGGCACTTGGGCATAAAAATGGTCAAATGATATCATGGGGTAAGGTCGGAAGTGGTAGAAATGAGCTTGTATGCCCTTTTGGGTCCTTGTGGTAGAGTGCCCAACTAAAGAGCAGACTTAGGACTACTAAGATACAAAATGCCACCTGGCCATTTGGAGAAAGATGTTGCCACTGTCCTCTGGCATCAACCCCCTGACCATTCATATCACTTCCAAAGAAACTTCAACCTCGAGTAACACCTCACGTTCACAGCTCCCTCTGCAACTCCACAACCACGCATAGCACCGCTAGATCATGTGAAGGTATCACAGGCATCCAACATCTCCGCTGTCCTCCTCTCCCAACCTTGTGGCTTGATCATGTGCCAGGCTTCGTCAAGAAGCATGCCGCTGGACTACATCCACCCAGCATACTGTGCCTGAACTATCTGCACTCGTCAGACTGTATCTACCCTGCTTTGTGCCTCTTCCCTCCATACTCTCTCCATTTTGCCCCTGGACATCCCATTCCACTTCTCCTGTGAAGGTGTTCCCATTATATTAGATGCTCTGTCTTACTCGGCTGAGCTGTGAAAAGGTATAGAGCCTCCTCCACAAGGCAGAAAAAGGCTCTGAACTGGATCGGCCTGGACTGGCCTTGTCAGGCTTAGACAACTAGAACTAGGTTTAATCAAGGATGAAAATCCACTCTTTAAATATGCAAAATACATCACCCTGATGCTGAAGACAAGCCTGGCTTGGTGAAAAAGTATAATTAAACACCATCATTTCAGGCTGCCAGTGGCTGGTGGAACTCTCCACACCAATACTCAGCTTAGGGACCATACCCGGCAGCTTTTTCATACCACTCTTCACCTTCTGTCCCACTGTCTGTGTCATCAACACATCCATGTTGTCTATCATTTAGGAATTCAGTCTTCTGATTAAAGTAAATCACATGAGCGTGTGGATATCCAATTTCTGTTACTGGAATAGTGTTATAAATAAGGCCAGCACTGGTTGATTGAATGCTTTCTGGGTTCTAGTTTCTCTGAAAAAAACTGCCCAGGAGGTTCACCCCTCCTCACCTACACTCCATATGGAGAAGGAATGTGGGACTCTAAGGTGTTGAGCTTCTTGTATAAGGTCATACACTTAGTAAGTCAGGGAGCCAGAGTTCAGCAAGCTGTAGAACTTGATGCATTGACAACTTGATGTCTTAACTCTAAAAATAGCATTAGTTTCACATATGCAAAGCTCTGTAGGTGAAAATTCAGCAGAACCTTCTCTATGTGTACTGCAATCGTGTCACATGAGAAGTGGCATCTGGAGTTGAGAGTGATTCTTGTGAGGATGCAATAGCCTGCCTGTTACAAGCAGAGTAGGAACACAGCCTCCCATTGTTCTGATCTCCTCATCATGATCCACCATGTCTCCACATACATACCTGAATGTTCCAGAAATAGTTTCTACCATCCAACTCAAGACAATAGTGTAGGAGTTTCAAGAGTTTTGTTCTTTGTTGAGGATTCAAAACATTACCAAGATATCTTTTTGGGGAAACAATTTTAAAATTTACCATATTAAAAATGAGGAATTCACATAATATGAGCCCATTTTTAGAATTACACAGGCATATAGTCACATAAGATTTCTACACATATTCACATAAGATGTATACACAAGTGTCCAGGCTGTATCAGGGTCTGAGCAGGTTGCACAAAGCTCAACTACAGAGTCACTCAGACAGATCAGGGCATGAACAACGCTGTCCTGGAGGTGCCCAGTGTAGGTCTGACTTGGGTTTGGAGTCTGACATTTGACAATCATTTGCGTAGCCATTATGGTGGTATTCACTTTTAAAAATATGCTCCTTAATTTTCTTGATCTGTTGCAATGAAGACAAATTACATTTATAAGCTAAACAATATAAATTCAGTTTTATCTTGAAAAAAGTAAACCAATTGCATAAGATAAAACTTCTGCAGTTTATACTGGGCCAGTAAATTCTAAATTACATTCAGATAGGGAGAACATCATAATAATCACAGGAGTTATTATTTTTAGAAATTCATAAGTACACATTTAAAAAATACTATGTCTGTGTGTTTACACAACAATTTCAAGGGGTGTCCAAACTTTGTATTTAACTTCACTTAACATCAAAGAGCTTGTACCTTACTTAAAAGAGTGTATCACCAGCAATATTTTTATTTGTCCCTTTGCAACATGTTGACCTCTGCTGTTATGAAAGAAAGACAACCAGCTAACCTAATAGGCTCTTTATTGGCTAATCACACCTCTCATTAACAATTAACTGGATCAAAAGTTCATAGGCCATTACTGCTGTGTCAATTAGATGCACAGACCTCAGAAGTTGAAATGGAATGACTGCGCGGGTGATAAATAATTTCCAGCGGCGACTCGCCTTACTGCTCGGAGGTCACGGTCCTGGCGGAGGCAGCCGACACTGGCTGCCCTGCAACAAGAAAAGATGCAGTCTCCCTTATCAGACATGCTAATTTAAGCTCCGTAATCTAAAACGTGTGAAACACCATCTCAGGGCAAACAGGAGGGGCCGTCCCTGTCTTTACTTGAACCCTACAAATGTTTGTGTGCTCCTCACAAGGAGACAGAGAATCCAGGGTTTGGTTGGAATTCATCAGATGTGATGGTTTTGTTTAGGTCTCACTTCTAAGTAGCAGGTATTTTGGGCTCCCAGAACCAATACTTAGGTGTCGACCCTGGTGACCTGTGCTCTCCTGACAGTGTTGCTGAAATAAGAGACTGATGCGCCATTTTTTAGATCATCATTACTTTTAGTTTAACCCATGTATTACACATCCCCTCTTCAGGAAGTGAAAAACACCTTACTTAGGGTTGGAGTCTGAAATGATACAGGATCCCAAAGATTGTTATTCCACACCAAACTCATTAGAGACTCTAATGAGCCATGTTGTTCCCCAGCCAAGCAGTAGCATCTTAAGTTAAAAAGTAAGATAGAATTGACAACATTTCAAATTCATTGAAGCAAGAGAAAGTACTTACTATAAAAAGCTCTTCAAAAGGACAAGAAGTGCAGGTTATGGTTGGTTTCCAGCACTGTGCCACACTGACAGCTCTCTCCTCTTTTTAAGAAGCCTCCTAGAGGACAGGAAGCCTGTTCTTTTAATAGACACTCTCCTTGTGGAAGGCAGATATTCCGTGAACATGTGCTGAAATGCATAAACTTTGAGTCCAATGCAGGCAATGAATCCAACTAGGAGAGAAAAATTTCTTATGAAATGGGGTTCGCCACTCCTCATTCAAACCCTGTTTTTGTTTTATTCTGTGATGCCACAGGGGGCTGTGTTCAAGGAGAACCATGTTCTTTATCTGATAACTGCAGGAGCCAGCACAGGGGCACTTTCAAGATTGTAATTTCACCTATTATCCCCCATTAACATGCCCTCCTTAAATGCGACCAGTACTTTTTTTCTCACCAAGAGTGGTGAAGAAGCCACCCCTTCTTGCCCTCATTTCTCTTCCCAAAAAGATAGTGCTTAGGATCAAAGATCTCTCCCAACAGCCACTGGGGATAAGGCTAAGCCTTTGATAAGTCATGAAACTAGCTCCCCATCTCACCATGATTATCTGCAAATGTAGTGGAGTGCACAGCCTGAGCCTAGGGTGCTCATGGACAAGGTTGGAAGAGGGTGTCTTAGTCACTACTCTGAGGTGGCAGAGGGATCCTGCCCCATTTCTGGAAGGCTGTAAGGATGGCATCACTTTGCCCAACCAGGGAGAGTCAGCCACACCCACTGTCTTCTTGTAATAGTCAATCTTACCTGTCAAGTTGACAGGTCACAGGGTACTTGGATACTTGGTCAAACATTATTATATATGGGGTGTGTCTCATATATATATATATTATATATGGGGTGTGTCTCCAAGGGTATTTCTGGGTGAGGGTAGCATTTAAATCAGTGAAGTGAAGTGGATAGTCCTGCTCATTGTCGGCGGCCCCATCCAACCCTGCCTGACTGTTGAGGTTTTGTCCCTCTGCCTGACTGTTGAGCTGAGACATCTATCTTCTCCTGCTCTCAGGCTGGGACTTACAGCATCAGTTTTTCTGGTTCTCCAGCCTTCAGAGAAGGATAGTCCAGCAAGTCTGAACTATACCCTCAGCTGTCCTGGGTCTTCAATGTGTAAATGACATTTTGGGACTTCTCAGATGCCATAGTCCTTTGAACCAACTCCTTATAATAAATCTATCTATATATCTACCTACCTACATACCTACCTGTCTTCTGTTGGTTTTGTTACTCTGGAACACTGAATAAATGAAGCACTCTACCTCCTGTCACCCCAATAACCCTGTTCTTTGACTCTGTGCCTTCTTCAAGGGTGCCTCCCCTAATGCCCTTGCTATCAGTACAGAGTGTAAGCAGCCAATGGTTGTATATATTTGTTGAGTGGAATTCAATTTCAGCAGAAAAGGGAAGTCACACAGGGCTCGTGCTCAGTCAAGATTGGATACCTCTGATTAAGAAATGCAGAGCAGCTGTAACATGGCCCAGGAAGACAAAATCAATGGAAATGTTGGTTTTGCTTTACAGTTGTCGGCACAAGCAGACCGCTATGTGCCTGCTGCTGCGCTTCATCCAGGAACCTTCAATAGATGAAGACTTAGCTCATGTAAAGGCAGCAGTGCCTGAAGTTCTTGGACTCAGGGTTCGCTCAGTGCCTGTGCCTTGAGCAGGTGATCAGCAATTGGGCTATGCTGGCCTCACCATGCCACACAGAAATCAGGGCTCATTTAGAATGGCTGCAGGCTGCAGACCAAGCCCGAATGTTTATCGATCTAGAGTGACATGGCTGATGCCATATTCAGATGAAAGTCAGCAGGAGTGTGAAGGCATGAGCAGGAGTTATCGGGTCATTATTAAAGATTTCTTTTGCATTTGAGAACAGTAGTTGGAAACAGACCTGGAACCTTCCAGAAGAGCAAAAGGTGATTTGTGGCTTGCTGATATATTTCTTTACTTCTTGCTCCCAAGGTCGTGCTGCCCGTGTGGGGCTGTTTAGTCCTGAGAGGGAGGAGAAGGCCAAGGGCCATGGCAGGACTGAGGAACCTGGTGAGGTGTACAGATGAAGGGCCTGCAGTTGGGGCATGAACTCTAGGTGATCAGCTCTTCAAATCCAGGCAGATAGTTCTCTAAGGCAAGCACAGCAGAGGTGCAGTCACTGCCTGGTTCCTCTTTCACCGGGTACAGATCACCACTCCCATATTTCTATGAGCCTGAAACATCATGGTGCTTCAGAGGGGTAAAAACATTCAGAGTCCTTGTTTTCATGTGAACATGTCTACTTGAGCAGCCAGTATTTTGACACTTGTGTGGTTATATCCATGGTGACACTTTCAAAGAAAGGAACATCATTATTGCATGTTTACATCACTCTCTTACTTCCCATTATTGGCACATCAGGATGACACAAAATATCAGCCAATCTCTGTGTACCCAGGCATGGCCTCCTGGTCTTACAAGGTGCATCACAAACACAACATCCACACAGGGGAGATTGTCCTGAAGGGTTAGAAATGTCTCCTACACTTCCCTCGATGTTTTTCCACTAACTATTTTCACTGATAGGGCAAACATGGTTTTTTAAAATTAAATAAATACACCATAGAAATGTTTATGTTATGTCTTTACCTGCCTAAAAATCAAAATAACAGCCTTAGTGTATAAAAGACATTGAAATTCCAGTAAAAAGTACAGTTTCAAGTGCATATTTTCTGTTTGTCAAGAATTTCATTGAAACTGATTGGGGTGAGTCCTGGCTTTATTTTTAGAGTGGAATGTGAGTGTCCAGATTTCAGTCCTGCCAACAATCCCACAGTGTTCTCATTGGCATCTGAGCCTAAACATCTGCTCGGTACTGAGCACAGTTGAGGGTGCAGTGCAGTGAAGGTGCACCGGGACTCTGTCCCCAGGACCCTGTGTGTGCATAATTGGGCCTGAAAGCATCCCTTTTCAGCAAATGCATATCACATTTCACAGCCTTGGTGACATTGCCCTATGGGTACGTCAGCACACCCTTCCCCTCAATGCATGTGGAAGCATAGTCCCAGATGATAACACAGCAAACATCTGTACTTTCCCCTTGCACACTTTATCATAAGCCACACTAGATTCTGTTACACGTGAAATAAGTGGATTTTAGGTCCCTTTGCAATCAGACTGATATGCCCATTTATGGGGAGATTAACAAACAACTCAAAGCAGTTGATAGAAACTGACTTCTCCTTTCCTCTGGCTTTTACTAATCTCATTATAAATATTTAATCATTATGGATCCAAATTATAGACTCTAAGGTGAGCATGTTGTCCCAAAGTTGTTCATCAGTGTCAGCCTTGTCAGTATGCTCAGTAACATTTTAAGGGTAACCAAGAAAAGAATATAAATTGAATACATAACTTAACATGCTAACAGAGATAAAAATAATAAAGACAATTTGCCCTCCTTGGTACTTTTAAATTTCACTCTATTTATTCATCTATTTACTTATTTATTAAAGTATATCTGACAGATAACATTGCATAAATTCAAAGTGTACAGCATGTTAATTTGATATGCATATATTATTTAAAAAGAGAAATACAAAGATCAAAGAAATAGCATAGAGAATTATAAACATGGAGTAAAATAGCAAAAACACCCATACTAATTATACATTATTTATTCCAAATAAAGAGTTTTAGAGTTAGATGTTTTAAAAATCCAGTTATAGAGTGTTAAAATGAACACACAACACAAATGACCCAGAAAGACTGAAAGCAAATAGAAGGAAAAGAAGATATGCCAATCATTCCTGTCAGATTCCTAAAAGACAACAAATGGCCCATTCAGAATAGAACGTTGAGGGGAGCTGGTGGGAAAACTGGAGAGTTGGGTCTAGGAAAAGCCTGGGGAAATGTAGTAACTAAGGGCTGGGTGGGCACCAGGCACTGCCACCTATAGGTAAGGATGGACTGTAGAAGAGAGTGTTTTCAAAACCTGGAGAGCAGGGGTCTGGGACAGTCATCTGCCTTGAGAGAGACAGTGAGAACACAAAGGCATCTAGAAGCAACTCTGCAATGAAGGAGGCAGCAATATACCCCTGACCCTGTTGCTCTCTGTCATCTGGTCTCACGGGGCAGGGGGAGGCTTCTCATTGAACAACCCTATTAGAAGGCAGAGAGCATGGGACTGTCAACCTGATCGATGGAGGGGGAACACTGGAGGGACACACAGAAGACTGACACAGAGACTAATCCTAACCACCAACTCTTACCCCTGAAAATACCAGGTGGTATTTGATGAATAGACTCTATGGAAGAATATTAAGATTAGGGAACCATTTCAACATGAGAAAATATGGTTGCTAGGCATACTCACTGGTGTTGATCCCCTCCCAGGGCCACCCGCTTGTATTAACAATTTGGGAGTCTGCCTGCAGCCATGAGGTCTTCTATGAGGATAGATGCCTGTCACATACCCTCTGGACCTCACCAGGATGTCTTTCTCTCTAACCAGCTTCTGAGAATATTATTTGAGTAAGAACCACCAACTTTTAGTTGCTCAAGGACAAATGTGGGAATTCCTCTCCCTCACTACCTCAATCCCCACTTAGGGTACAACCAGATCTTGCGGAACCTTCATTCACAGCCTCCTCTCTTTGTTCTCCATATTTCCCAGGTGAGCCTTGCTGCAGCTCATCCTCTCCCATCTGAGAGGACTACCTTCCCTCCCCCTGCCCTATCCTTCACTTCCTCACCTGCCTGATGCCAGTCACCCATGGTGCCCTCCTTCCAGCTTGAGCAAGTCCTTTCAATCATAAATTTAGGATGGGGATGTCCCTGTCCCCAGAACCAGGTCCCAGATCTCCAGTACACCACATGGATCATGTGCCTGTTCCCACAACTGAAGTCTGAGGGCATACAATATAGTACAGTTGTCAGTCATACTCAAATTTTGGGGTGTCAGGGTGTTTGTAGTTGTTTACTGGGGTTTGGTTTGGTTTGGTTTTTCTATTTACATTTTTCATCCTTTCTCACTCTCAGGCATGTCATAAAATCCAAAGCTCTAGGAACCCTATGGAAGTTGAGAGCCCTATGGAAGTCAAGACCCCCACTGTCAACAGCAGTGCATGAGAAATTAAAACACCCAGGAAGCCAAAACACATTTAAATTCAGTCCCAGTCACTGGTGCTTTATACTAGAATGTAAAACAGACAAATGAATAGCACTGCACTATGACTAACAACAGGTCTTCATTCATAGATGTTCTAATTGCTTGTAACACAGGCATGAGAATCCCTTCTCTGGCACGGGGATGTGACACCGCTCATCATCCTCCACGGCCTTATTCAGTCATAGATTGAATGAATCTATGCCATAGATCAGGCATGGCCTGGTCTGGAAGGAGAGAGCTAAAAGAAAGCAGACCTTGGACATGAACATCTCAACCTCATTTGCAAGCATCACACCTCTCTAAAACCCTTCTAGACACTTCTTCCTGTTACCTACCCCATCCCATCAGAATCACAGGACAAACACTTAGGATGGTAACGGATTATTTTTAACTCCTCCCACAAGACATTGATGTACAGTGGTGAGGACAGGCTTTTGGAATCAGGCAATATTGCTGGCACACAGCCCAATTCTCCAGTAACCCACGGTGACATCTGCACCAATCTTTGTCAGTGCTCAGGTTTTGTTTAGTTTTGTTTGTACAATGGAAATAAAATGTATACCCACCTCGTGATTGCTTTGAGAATGATAAAGAGATAATACATACAAAATATTTAGTATAGTGTTTGAGCATCAGAATGCTTTCTCAAGGAGCTATTGATCTTATGAGGTAGTATTACTGTTTATTAAAGCGAGTTCAAAAATAAGTCTGCTATTCAGACTCTGGATAATTATGACTGCTTTCCCACCAGTGATGAAGGTAAAAAGATTAAACATCAGCCTATCAATCCCATGTGGTTCTGATATTGGAGAAATACATTTCATCTCATAATGATTTTACAGAGAAGCCACAGGGGAATCAAAGGCTTTGTTTTGTTTCTCCCATTGAGACATTTCTCACTTTCATCCATGAGGTTTATTTGAACCTTGAGCAGTCTCATTGTTAGGATGACACTCCCCTTACTCTGAGCAGCCTAGAGTTTTCAGTGCCATATAAGCAGGAGAACATAGTCTACTATTCTGAGCAAAGGACATGGAAAACACACTAGGTGTTAGAAGGTTCCTGTACCATCTGATCTCAGGCTGTGCAATGTCTCTGGTCTCGAGCCAGATTTTTCACTCCTGAGCAAGCTTCCTTCTCCTCTGCACTTCACCATTCATTCATTCATTCATTCATATACTCAGGGAACATTTACTAAGCACCAACCATACACTAGGTCACAGGTGGCAAACACAAGGCCCCTGGGCAGAATCCAGCCCTCCACCTTGTTTTATCTGGCCTGGCACCTTGTTTCTTCCTGGTGGCAGCACTGAGCTCTTGCTTAACTGTTAAGGAGTACATTTATACAGTCCTAAAATTACATTCAGCTATTTGAAGGCAACCATGAGGCTGATGTGGCCCCCAGTGAAAATGAGTTTGACAACCCTGCTTTAGGTGTTTTATTTAAAGCTGGAGACTTTCCAGGTACTTCCCTTTGCCTGTGATTTTAACATGCAGTCAATGCTTCTTTGGAACTACACAAACACTACTGGATAAGGCTCCTGAAACTTAGAGGTGGCTGAAAAGAAGAGGTGTTTGCAATCTGGAGTCACCTGGGAATTCTCCTATTCCTTAAAGGCACATCTGTCAGGAGTGTAGCCGGGAATGAAGGGTATGCATCACCATCTTACCTCTTCTACCCTAATGGCGGGAACACTTATGGAAGGACATAAGGAAAAGACAGAAGACGCTTGGGTGTTGGTTCAGTTGATTGCTATGCACTTGAGCCTTGATGCTGTCTCAGTGAACCTGCTCCAGGGTCAGAATGAAGGGGATGTTGCTGCACAGTCTACAGACGACATTGATAGGTAAATAAGGGCTTTATGAACAGCTTCATGCCAAAAAGACCATGAGTAACTTGGGGAAAGTGGGCAAAGCCCTTGAAGTATACACAGCATCAAATCCCACTGGAGAATAAAGATGATCCCAATTGCTGCGTGCTGTTAAAGAATTAAATTCACACTTTAAAACTTTTTCAGGAAGAGACCTCCAAGAGCTGACGGCTTCCTGTGGAATTCTATCCAACATTCAAGGAGTGATAATACCAACTCTACAGAGACTCTTGAAGAAAATGAAAAAGGAAAGAGCACTTAACACCTCATTGTATGAGACCTACAGTATACTGATAAGAAAACCAGGCAAAGATTTGACAAGAAAACTACAGACCATAAATATAGTCATACAATTCTTCATGTAAATGTTAGTGAATCAAGTCCAACAATTTATAAAAATATAATACATTACCGCCAAGTGGGATACATCCTAGAATGTTAAATTGGTTCAACATTTGAAAGGCAACCAACATATTTAATCATAACGGGCCAAAATAATGAAAAAAATACATGATTATATCAATAGATGAAGAAAGAGCCTTTCACAAAATTTGGCAATCATTTATGACAAAAGCTCTCAGCAAAGTAGGGATAAAGAAAAAAAAAACATACAGAGTGGAAGGGAGGGGGGAAAAAGTCCATACTTATAAATGACTTGATCAGGTATGGTGAAAGTTTGAAAGAATCTACAAAATGGAAACCACTGATGCCTTTATATCTCCACAGTTTTTCCTTTTCCAGAATGTCATATAGTTTGAATCATACAGTATGTAGCCCTTTAAGACTGTTTTTTTCACTTAGTAGTACACATTATAGGTTATTCATTATCACAATGATCACAATGAATTTATATTTAAATATTAGTGTAAATATTTATTTTATCACAATAAATAATAGTCCACTGTATATATGTATTACAGTTTTTTTATCCCTTCACGTACTGAAGGACATCTTGGTGGTTTTTTATTTTTATCAATAATAAATAAAGCTGCTGTAAATATTCAAGTGTAAGAGAAAAGTTATACAATTACTCATCTAGGGTAGTGTATAAAAATCTATTGTAATTTTATGCTCAGACTACAATTAATTAGAAATGTAAAATGTTTTAAAATATTCTTCACAGTAGCATTAGACATGAAACACTTAGGAGTAAATTTAATAAAGTTTATGAAAAACTTTATCTAGACATGCAATAGCCTTACAAAATCTAACTCAAAATTGAGAGAGAAGAACAAAAAATGGAGAACTTCTACATTATTTGAGATTTATATAAAGTTACAGCAATTTAAAAAGTGTGGCATTAGGATGAAAATATATTTGAGTATCAAAAGAACACATTCAAAAGTCTAACAATACTCACACATATACAGCCCATTGGTTTTCTTTTGCTGTTGTTCAGTTACAGTTGTCCTCATTTTCCCCCATTCCTCTCCCCTGCCCTGCCCACCTCCCACCTCCCACCTCCAATCCTCCCACACCAAGGCAATTCAATAGAGAAAGGGTATTCTCTTCAACAAAGGGTGCTGGGAAAAGTGGATATTCACATGCAAATAAAAAACAAAGGATTTGAGTCATTGGTTTACATCATAGACAAGAATGATATCAAATCATAGACCTAAACATAAGAGCTAATATTATAGATCTTGTATAGTATATTGTAGGAGAAAATATTTATTACCTTGGGCTCTAAAGAGTTCTCAGATAGTACATCAAAAGCTTGAGCTATGATTTCTTGAAAGCACCATCAATTAGATTTCATTAAAATTTTAGAACTTTGCTTTTCCAAAGACATTTTCAGAAAGAAAGGGGGGAAAAAACTTTATCCTGGAAGAAAATATTTAAAACATATATTTTATTTAAATAATCTTTCCCCATTCAATAAAACAATTCTTCCAATTGCAGTAAAGGCTCTGCATGATGCAGCTGGGCATGGGGCATCTCAGGACAAGCTGTCTGTGCCCGGACTCAGGTACATGTGGTCCCTGCAGGTGGCTCCGGAGGTACCGGAGTAAATGGAGAGGAACTGGCCTGTGTGTGTGTGTGTGTGTGTGTGTGTGTTGGACTGAGGAGGAGTTCACACACAAAATAGAGAGAATAAAGGCAGAAAGAAAACTAGGTTCAGCTACACAGGATGTTTCATAAATAAAATAATAATAAAGTAATATTAAAATATATGGAGAAACCCTAAACAAAATCCATATGAATGGTTAAAAAATTCCTCTCTCCCCCCAAAAGGCTCAACTTTATTCGTCACCAGGGAAACAAAACCTAAAATTACTCTTAGAATGTCAAAAGATTAAAAAGTCTACTCATATCAAACGTTGGTGAAACTGTAGAACGGCGGGACCTTCTCCTCAGTGGCTGGTGGGGATGCAGCGCAACACAGCCACACGAGAAGATGGTTTGCGGTTTCTTACAGAGATAAGCACACACCTGCCATGGGAGGAAGGAACCCTGCCCCTCGGCAGCAGAGGGACGACAGGGAATGGAAACATGTCCACACAAAGATCCCGATGTGGCTCCTTACAGCAGCTCCATCTTCAATGATGGAAACCGGGGAACAACCCTGATGCCCATCATCTGGGGAATGGAAGAACAAAACTTGACAAAGTCATGTGACGAGGTACTGCTCAGCAATGAAAAGGAAGGAACTACTAACACAGGCCACCTCACCGGTGGTTCTCAGAGGCATCATGCTAATTAGACGAGTGAGGCTGCACCAGGAGTCTGAGCTGGTGTAACGCTCTGCTGGAGGTAAACTGGGTGACGGTGACGTCAGCGGTTCATGGGAGGTGGCTTGACTGAAAAGTTCTTTAAGCTGATAGAACTGTCCCCAATCTTTATTGTGGTGGTTGTCACATGGCCATATACATTTGTCAAAACTCATCAGTCTGTGCACTTAAGGTGGGTGGATTTCATTGCGCATACACCATACCTCGATAAGTGCGAGTTTAAACAGTAACAGCAGCCCTCTGGAAAAGGGACTGGAGACAACTACAGGGACGGGAAGGGAGACCCAGAGGAGGGATTCTGGTGATTCCAGCATGAAGATGTAAAGGAGGCTACTGTGGTGTTGGGAACCTCAAAGCCTTTTTTTCCTTTAAAAATAATACTTTAAAAATTCAATGCTCAAAAAACATTCCACCATAATGTACATTATATATTAAAAATATATGCTGCATGTCAAGTCAAAATGGCCCCAAGTGCCCTAGCACCAACCTTCTGTCTCCCTCTAAGAGAAGTAGAGTCACTTTTTTGGTTCAGTTCCCACCTGGTGGGATCTCTGTGAACACAGCTCGGTAAGGACACCTGAGCAGAGGTCTGCTTCTTCTCACCTCTCCCCTTTCCAGGAAAAGCTTTTTCTCAGATCCAAGCTGCACTTTCCTAGAACACCTTCCCCCACCTGGCTGAAAGACCCTCCCCACCTGCCCCAAGAAGCCCAGGTCCAACCTGTGTCCTTAGCTGTCTCAGCAATTCTGGCTGCACATTGAAGAACTGTTCTCCAGAACAGTTCAAGAGAAAGTAAGACTCCCTGCATTTTTAGATTATTCAAATTCCTTTCCCCATAATGAGCTGCAATACCCATTCAACAAAAATCCACATTTTTGTTTGCCACCTTGCTGGCTGTGAGTTCCCCCAGATGCATTAAGTCTACTTATCCACTGACCCTCAAAGAATGGGTGGGTGGTAGCAGAGAGCCCAGCCAGAGAGGAGATTTCTTACATGATGTATGTGATTCCCAACATTTGCATTTCATCTACTTAGACATATTTTCAGTATAATTTTGTGCACAAGTGTCAGTGATTTTTTACCTGTTTTTGCAACACTAAGCATTTATTTTGCTTTGGTGTGATAAGTTATTTCAGGTAGTAGATTATGGGCAGAAAGCTGTTTTATTAGTTAATAATTTACTTACTAAATTATTTGGCTCATAACTGACTTGTATAATTTTATAGGCTACAGAGTCACTGCATCAGAGACAGAAGGACTGAAGCACATATTTACTTCTGGAAAGTTTGAAGTGACTCTAGTATTTTACCAGGGATGGAGGTTTGACCATTGCAAGCATTTCAGCACCACATTACCTGATGAGCCTTCATCTCTCTGAAGACATAGTGAGCTATAAAATGCACACATCAATTAACACTAAAATAATTCGGAAAGGAAAATATTCACAAAGATATTTATAGCAGCTTAAGTATATTCTCAGCTGCACTGCGTGTTGTTTGCTCTTCTTAAATCAGAATATTACCACCCAAAAAAAGAATTTAGTGATAAAACATCCAAGAAAATGTAATGAGAATTTGGTGATGCAAAAAATTATCTTTTTCTTATTTAGATCCTTTAGCTGGAGGAATAACTTAGAATCTCTGTCCTATTCTGCCGCTAATGGGATAATAAAACTACAGCTGTCTCACTTTACTTTGCTGTCTTCCCTGCAATGCTGAGTTAGGACTTTAACATTTGCATGTAAATGTTTAATATGTAAATATTAAAGTCCTAACTCCCAGGTCCTCAGCATGTGATTATCTTTAACGAAGTGGTTAGGTTGACATGAGCTCATCTGGGTGGACCCTAATTCAGTATGACTGGTGTCCTTATAAGAAGGGAGGGTTAGGACACAGACACATAGAGGATGACCATTATAAGGACACAGGGGAAAGGTCTTTTAGAAGTCAAGGAAAGAGGCTTCAGGAGAAACCCACACTACTAGCACCTCAATATTGGGAGTCTAGACTTGAGAACTCTGAGAAAATAATAGCTTGCCATTTAATACACTCTATGCACACTAAGCTCTGACCACACATCAGAGGCTGAGGCCACCTGTAGCTCTGGACACTCTGGTGAATGGGAAGACAGGAATGGGATGACAATTCACAGCCAGAGCGTAAAGTGCAACAGGCCACCGTTCTACCCTCAGATGGCCATGTTTACATTCTTATGACACCAAGCCCAAGGGCCCACTTAGGTGAGACCAAAACTGGTGCCAGAGGGAAACTGCAGTCCCATCAACCTGAGGCTGTGGACAGGGTCCTAGTCAAATATTCTCATTTGAATGACTGTGGCTTCAGCCTCCTGCTGCAGAGGAAGCTGGGGTGGCTCTGGCCTTTGATAGTGTTCCTCCAGGCTCCCACTGCTATGCTGTGCCCTGAGGTGGTGCCTGTCCCAAGTGGGAAGCCTGAGGATGGTACCTCAGCTTCCATCTCTGCTGAGCATCCCCAGTATGGGGAGAGGGCTTCTCATTCATTTCCAGTTGGAATTTGGGGCTATTTCTCCAAATAGTACACACACAATTTTCTGTACCCTATTAACTCATTTCTAACTCCTCAGAAAATCTGGGAGGTCTATAATAGGCAACCCCTTCACAATACTCCAGAACCCTCTGGTTGTGGACACATACTTGAAAGTAACCCACAGTCTGAACAGATTACCCACGAAGAGAGCCGTGTCCACTGCATCCTGTGGTCTGTTACAGGATGTTGCAATCTCTGAGTGAATACAGCTGGACCAGTTAAGATGGCGGGTAGGCCCATTATGTAAACGAAAGCGAGACAAATGGACTTCTCTTCGTTCTTTTGGGAACTTTTGTAGCAATGATAATAGTGGCATTTAGTATCTTCAAAGACTCTTTAAAAGGTTAGCAAATTAATCTCCACCATCTTGATGTAAGGTAGACGAACAGTGCATCATTGTCACCCATGATTTGCCCATGGAGAAACTAAGGGAAAGTGGTTCTCTTAGTGCCCAAGATTGTGCACACATGCACACACAGCCGGAGAAGAGTTGGAACCTCAGTCATCCAAGTGGTCCTGCTTGGTCGGAGGCAAGGGCAGCCCAGCTGTTCCCCTGGCCTGACTGTAGGGCATCTTCCTGTCTGCACTGTGTGCAGATGGGCCATCAGGCTGCACCCTTCACATCGCTCTCAGACTCTCAGGCCCAGAGTGCTCCTGACTGCACCTCTCTTCTAGGTGACTGCATCTATGCAGCTTCTCAAATCATCTTTCGAATCAAGAGATAACAGCCCTCTGCTTTAGTGTTCCTTTCTGCCTGCAAGCACTGTCTGGGCCTCTGGCTGGCCTGCTGTCTTTGTTCTGTGCCCCTAGCTTCTCTGTCCTCTCTTGGGTGGGAGGTCTCCCAGGATCAGCTATGGGACTGCTGGAAATGAGGTCTTTGATTCAGTAGATGGCACTCTTACCTCTAAATCTGCAGAGCATCTGTGTTTCTCTGAACACATACACCTGAGAAAAAGAAGGCAACCTTCTCGCATTTTGAATTCACAGTAGCAATTTTGTCCTCCCCTGAGATCATAAACTCTGCAATCTCCCCAAAGGAGTCAGCCTCTGTGTCCTTGGACCACACCAAGCTCTGAAAAACATGCAAAAGTACTGAAAGAATTGGACATAGGCCTGGCTTTTGAGTGATTCTTCCAGGAAACGACCTTTCAGAATGCTCTTTCAAGTTGTCTGCTCATAAAACACCAGCATATTGCTTCTATTAAGAAATATCTTATTGTATATCAACTTATTTCCAGGATAGACACACCTCAAGCTTAAGAATATGCTTAAGCAATTTTTGGATTATATCTTCTCAGGTAAATGCTATCTGTCCTGTGTAATACTAATTGTTTTGTCGGTTACTTTATGGAAAATAATTATGATTAAAAATAATGAGGGTTATAAGATACAAACTAGACTACCAATTTATTCAAAGGCATTGAAATCTGTGCTATTTTCTCTTCCTGTTTTTTACTTTAAAAAAAGTTTTTTAATTTCATTTTTCTTAAGCTTTTCCAAAACTGTGAAAATAAGACAAATTAAAACTTCAAGAAGGTCTTTTTGCCATGGAAACTAAGAAAAAAAAAACCCACCTCAATTCCATTACATGGGTGTTCGTAGTGTACGCGCTGTTACTGTGCTGGTGCATTTCTTCTCGGGATTTCAATGAAAACTCCTTTGCCTGTGAGTGAGGGAAATCTAATGTGATTTGACTTAAAGCAGTAGAAGAGTTTTTCAAAAGAGGCAGCATGTCCCTCAGAACTCAGAAGAGGGGTGACCTGGGACCAGGGTGGGCTGCTGTCAGCATCTGCTTCCACCTCTGACCTCCACTGCCTCTGAGTGTCTGTCTTTTGTTACAAGTCAACTTTCTTGACTTCTGGGGCACTGGGGAGAAAATGAATACCATCTATGGACCTTACACGCAGAGCTCATGTTTTCAGAAGGACAACAAAGCTAGAGAAGAATCTCTGACTTCCGACTTCCAATGGCAGTGAAGGCTCTGCATGATGCAGGTGGGCATAGGGCATCTCAGGGCCAGCTGTCTGTGCTCGGACTCAGGTACACGTGGTCCCTGCAGGTGGCTCTGGAGGAGTAAATGGACAGGAACCGGCATGTGTGTGTGTGTGTGTTTGTGTGTGTGTGTGTTGGGCTGAGGAGGAGTTCACACACAAAAAAGAGAGAATAACTTGGTTCAGCTACGCAGGATGTTTCATAAATAAAAATTTTTAATGAAGATGACATCATAGGACAGCTCTTAATTCTCTACTGTATCTCTTGAACTGAAGTTTCTTGAAACAATTCTTAGATTTAATCACAATTAATTATGAAATAGGTCCATTTTTCTAAAAAATCTGAACTAATTGCTAGAATTGACACATTCTTTCTTGAATCTGCTGATTCTAAACTTCACCTTTGCTCTTTTTTAGACCTGGGCTTGTGCTTTTCTTAAACAAATACTTTGAACTAGGTATTACTATTTACAAAAAGGAAGTTGCCATAAACAAAAAAACAAAGTACTGTAATAATCTGTCGGCCCGTGCTTTTCCCATGGCCCTGGTTGGGGCATCTTTCTGGTTACCCTGGGAAAAACAGCGTGACTCCCACCTGCATTGCCCAATGGTCTGGAGGTGCAGGGCCTGAGCCAGGCTCACAGCCAGGCTCACAGCCAGGACGCGCCCGGACGTGCCTCCCGGGACACGGCCTCCCTCCAACTCTAGCTAGCTGGCTTACAGCCTCTTTAGTGGCAGAGATTGTGAAATTCTTTCTTCATAAATTGGCTTACATCAACCGATTAAAAGACAAGATCAGTTTTCTGAGTTTGCCCTGCAGCTTAAAGGAGAGATTTGTATTCACCACCTCTCCCTGTTGTTCGAGAAAAGTCAGACTTTTGGAGATGCCTCTTGGGAAGTCATGGTTTGTGGATTTCTGGTGTCATATAACTGATAATTCATTTAAATTGCAATCAGATGCACCATGTTTCTTTTTCATCACTATACTGTTTACAAAAAGAGTTTGGTGTCCACGTGTGTTTATTATGCCCTAGTTTGACCTGAGCTTTCTCTTTCTCTCCTTTCTCCTCTCACTCGTCTCTCAGCACACGCACAATGTTCTGCAAACTTTATAAGCTTTTAATTAAATCTGGAGAATAGTTGATTGATGGGAAGAAAAAAAGGGTGGGTAAGGAACGTAGGAGGTTTGAAAATTGGCACAGAGGACAAATTGAAGTCTAATTAACCAACAGGAAGAACTTGCAGTCATGCCTGATGTGGAAAGCATGTCTGATTGTCATCAGAGATCTCAGGGAGATACCGTGCACCCTTACAGCTTAAATTTGGAAGGGTGTGGCTGGTTCAGAAATACCTGGCCAAGGAAGAAAAGGTATCGCCCTATATTCTGAACAGAATATGTATGTCAAAGACAGACAGAGAGAGACAACTTTTAAAGTTAAAAGTACTTAGAATTTTCAGTGTGGTAGAATCCCTAAGAAAGCGCTTAATGAAATACTTAGGTATGTGTCCTGTGAGCATGAGCTCAGGGAAGGGAAATGAGAGTCTTCTGGCAGCAAATCAGGGAACCAGATTAAGTCCCATTACAGAATTAAATGATACCCCACCCATATGTACAAACACAAATACACAGATTGCACTGCCCACACATTGGTAATGAGCATCAACTCCATACTTTCCAAAAGAACTAGCTCCTTTTTAGTTACCATCTCATTAGGAACCTCACATTTTATTCTTTTTTTCCCCACTGAGGTGAGTAAGCCACATCAGTGCATGCACTGTCCTCTTCAGCCCAAATGGCACGTCCTCTTCCAAGGGTTAAGTCTCCCCGGGGCAAGGTGCTGCAGACGGACTTACACCTGCCTCCTCATCCAAGTCTGCCGAGGGAGCTCACAGGCATGTTGGGCTGGCTGAGCAAATGCCAACTGACTGCAGGTCAAGCACTAACTAGGAAAGATGCCACCAAAGCAGGATGCATGTGGAACACCCTCACAGACGGACAATTAACATTTCATTTTAATAACCAAAAGGAAAAAGACTCTTGTAAAAGACACAATAAATAAGAATCAAAGGGATCACTGTCATCTCTACAAACATAGTCACCACAGCTCTTGTGAAAGAGTAAAGTCGGTGGAAAATGGCAATTGCTGTCAATGAAGTGTCACAGGGACCCGGCACAGGGAGGGAAACCTATCGCAGTGTGCGACAATCTGCTCTGTGTGCTTGTCCAGGCTCACGTCAGATTACAACAGAAAGTATTTAGGTAATTCAATTGGAGTGTATGCCCTTGGAAGGTTCCCCAGCTAGTCAGATATTCAAAGTGTCAAAATATATGTAGTTACAAGCCTTATGAACAATCACAGTATAGTTCTCATTTTAATAGTATTTACTCCTACCTAATGCATATCTCAAGACATGAAACACATATGAACTCATTAATCCTTCTAAGATTTCCATTTAGTTTTTAAATGAGTCACCAAAAAATTAGCTTGAGCAATGCAGCATTATCCTGAGCTTTTCAGATTATTAGCCCTTACAAACACACATTCACACACACACACACACACACACACACACACACACACAGAAATTTTACTCTACCATGGAGAGATTTTTCTGTAGATTATATAAGACTGACAAACAATACAGGTAAGGAGCTAATTTGAAGATAGCCTTCAAATTATAGAATGCTGATTGGAGCAACTTAGTCCTAATTGCAGAATGTTTAACCCAGGACCATTGGGATATCTCTGGGATTCCAGCCACAGTCAGAGTTTTACATATGTTTTCCTGATCTATGGCTGAGTAGCAAATTATCACACACTTAGCAAGTTAAAACAGCATTAATTTATGAGCAGGAAGTTTCCATAGGTCACAACTCCAGGCACCGTGTGGCTGGATTTCTGCTCAGGTTCTCAGTGGTTTTAGACCAAGATGAAGCAAGCTGGGAAACACAGTCAGGGTCAAAAGTCACTCCGAAGATGGTGAAGAACAATAGGGGGACAAGTGTGGCCATAAGGAGGACCACCCAGGAGTAGCTGTAGGGATCCAAGAAAGAGGTAGGGTGCCTTAGACCAAGGCTGGGGCAGTGAGGAGGTAGAGAAGCTGGTTGATAGAGGTGGATTTTAAGCTAAAATTGACTGTTGGGTTGAATATTGGCAGTAAGAAGGAGGAAGGAATGAAACCATAAAGCTTCGGGTCTGAGCACCTGAGAAGGCAATGCCATTGACTGAGTGGAGATAACAGCTGCTGTGTTTTGGTGATGAGGGTTTGGATGTTGAAATCTTCTCCCATGAAACCTCTCATTTTCAGAGATTTTTTTCAGGGTAGGACAGAGGCCATTGAACTTTCAGAAATTGGGAGATGTCTCAGCCTTGACTCCAGGGGAGGGTGACTTATATGACGCTCTGGCCCTACCACTGGGGACTTCAGTGGCGATGTGACACTGGGATTTTCGGGCCCCTCTCTAGTGAAAGCAGCACCCACACTGGAGAAAACTCCCACAGCTGAGCCCTGTGCAAGTGTTGCCTGACTCTTGGCTTGGAGAGCAGGATGCTGCCCTCACATGCTTCAGGGTTTGTCTCTGGGCAGCTATCCTGGACCCGGATGCAGAAATTCAGTTTATTTATGGGTTCAGATCAGCACAGAGATAAGCTGCAACAGAAGCACCAGACGTGTTCTCTGGTGACGTCTTGTAACACAGAAGCCACAGCGATGCCTAACAGCACAGATGGTTCAAGAAAGGGAAGAGGTGTCAGGGAGTGCTGCCTTGGGCACCACACCTGCACAAGCTCCCTGCCGGTATGCTGGCCGCCCACCTGCATGGTTACTTTCCATACGTCAGCCATGGCTGTGCTGAGTCCCTGCCTCTAGAGCTTGGTTGTGGGTTCTAGCACTCAGATCTAATAAGTTATATGTACTTGGCAAAACAGAAGCAGCCTCTCTTAGTGGCCAGTGACAGATTCATGTGGACCTCTCAGCCTTCTAGAGCCCCCACAGCTTCCATGTCTCAGCTCAGGGGACCCTGTTTGCTTGGCACTGACGTAGGTCTGAGTGCATTTTGGCATTGTGTATCCTCAGGAGCCCTGAGCACTCTGTGGTTCTCATCAGACAGTAAGGATTTTAGGCAGCCACAACACTGAGCTCATCCGTCAGGTGCTATCAAATTTGGCCTTTGCAGTGGGAAGCAAGTTTATTTCATTCTTAGGTTATACAGTTTGTGGCTTAATATAAACTATAGACACATAAGAAAGTTACATGAAGAGTGATTTCCCTGAGACAAGAACATAAGCTATAAAAATAACATATACAAATAGCGCAATTTAAACTGAGCCTGAGAAAATGACCATCCAAGAACTCTGCAGAAAAATAGGTAAGATTAACCACAGTTTTTTGAACATCTTTGTCTTTCTTTACACTGCTGTTTGTAGAGTACTGTGCACTTCACCCTGCCAGAGAAGGCTCCTGCTGGGGTTTGGAGGCTCACCAGTCAAGATTTCTTTTAATTGTATGAAACATATAAACCTTTAATAAATTAATAGGACGATGCCTTCAGGCGCTCCTTCAGCTCTCCCTGTGAGGAAGCCTTGACCCACTTCCAACCACTCACCCATTTCTCCCTGATGATGTCACTTCTAATTTGCCTAACACCTCAATTAAACCAAGCAAGCAACATTGCCAAAAGATGAATGTCTTGTAAGAGACTTCTAATGACAATGAGTTTTGTAAATGATTTATGTATGGACAGGTGTAAACCTTTGACTCAATCATTAATTGAAATGATTTTAATTTATGGAGAAAGAGAAAATGACGCCGGCTCAATATTACAACTCCTATCTTTAAAATCTACTTGTTTCAAAGAAAGCCTGTATGTCTGTGTGACATATGTGTCCGTGCATGTGTTTTGGTGTGCTATGTGGTGCACGTAACATGTGAAGTGTGTGTATGCAATGTGTGTGGTGAGTGTATATGTAAAGTGTATATGTATGTATGTGGGGTGTGTGAGATGTTTGTGGGTGTGCATCTGTGTGTGCATGGCATCTGCTTAATGAAAGAAAAGGTGTTTTCATTTGTGAGAGCTGCTACCTGTACACATTGGTAGCCAGGTAGACGTGGGCGAAAGAGACTCTAACCTGAGGGATGAAGTGCTAGCTGGGAGCAGCCCACATCTGGAAGGAATTCGCAGTGTCATCCCTTCCTGCAAATAGTTTCTCTCTGCACATAAAGACCTAGAAATGATTCACAGGTGTGAGAGTGGTGTCTTTTTTCTGGAGAACCCTGAATTTTAAACATAAAAAGACCAAGAGTAAGTGAATGGAAGCCTCAGTTTCCTCTCTCTAAACTCCACAATCCCACCAGCTCAGTCCTTCCTTGGGTGTGAAGTAGAAATGGGGGTGGGGTGGGTAGGCACCCCTGCAACCCACCAAGCAGCCCACACAGGAAACAAAGATGCCCAGAAGTGATGGACAGCCTGGCCAAGAAGCTTCAAAAAACAAAGTAAAAACATTCTCTGTTAAGTGTTGTTTAGCATATTATAATTGAGGAGGCAAGAGGGCATTGCTCTTTAAGTAGAAATACCTTTATTTAATGGGAAAAAAAGCTTAGTAGAAAGTGGTGTGATTTGACTTCTAGAGGTGAGAGACTGAGGGGGAGGTCACTGGCTGAGCTTGTGCTGACAGGGGAACCTATGGGGGAGCAGATGAGAGTGGAGGTTCTGGGCTTCCATGTGGGGGAGCAAGAGGCCACTCAGCCTGATGTGGAGCTCTGAAAGGTCAATAGCACCAGGGAAGTGTTGCCCCTAGGCTGACATACACGGACACACACTCACAACCCCATTTTCAAGTCTCTGTGATCAAAACGATTAGGGAGCATGGTGGTAAAGATGAGAAATGGCCTGCAAGTAGTTTTCAATATAAGGACATAACATAAATTTTGTTTCCAAATTTAGGTGACTTCATATTTCAGCATTTGGAGACGGCAAGAAGGAGAATATCTACTGGAAGTCTAAGAGTTATTTAGTTTCCCTTCCAAATAAACACTTTAGCATTCATACTTAACTGTAATGTGATGAACTTGAGTGAAGCAAGAAAACGGGTTGTAGTACTGCTTTTAATTATGGTACATGAATTATTTTTAATTAAGTAGAAGTTGACATCGTTAACAAAGTGGACAATACTTGAAAATGTAGTATCACTGTACTTCACTTCTATGTTAATAGGTGCTCATAGTCACAAAATGAATAAAGGTAAGTACCTATTCTGGTTCACATAGAAGCTTTTATTCTAAAAATTAAGTTATAAAAATCTGTATTCTTTTACAGAATAAGTTGGCAAAAGAGAAACCTAGAAAGAAAAATTAATAGCAATGAACAACTTCAATAAACTTTTTTGCAGGTTATATTTTCTTCAAGACAGATAAATAGATAATAGATAATGTTATTCAAGTAATATCTGTATATACGTATATAATTTAGAAAATAATACAAAATATAAGAAAATGAAATATCTCTTGTAGTCCTATACTTCAGACTTAATAACTTTGATTTGTTTTGTATGTGTATTTTCACTCTTCTACAAATATTTTTTAGTAATTGAGAATATATGAAATATGCTGATTTAAAAATTATTTTAAAAAATTGATAGCATAGGGTAACATTTCTTTCTATAACACTATTTTATTATCTGTAAATAGCCTATATTTTGAGGTGCATCAAATGTATTCAATAAATATTCTATTGTGGAGCATAACATAATAAATATAAAAGTTAAGATTAGACTTCTGGCCAAGATGGAGGCATAGGTGGAAACACTGGTTTCCTCCTATGGAAACAGTTTCCTATAGTACCTCCTCATACAAACAAATTTAAGGACAACAAAGATTTAGAAACAAAAACACAATTAGAACAGACAAAAAATTGAACTGTACCAAAGTCCAATAACAACGAACCATTCGTCCAGACCAGTAAGAGGGGCAGAGTCGTTGGCCAGTGGAGAGGAGTCCTAGCAGGAAGAGATGGTGGTTGGCAGAATCCAGTGTAGGGAGGAAATGAGGCACACAAGGCAGTTGGCTGACTGAGGACACACATTCACTCGCAGATAAACCAGACAAAAAAAAGGGCAGTGAGACAGACTGTGCAACTCAGGGTCCCAGTGATGGGAAATAAAGCCTAAAAGCATCAATTGGAAAAACTTTTGGGGGTTGAGGTACTGGGAGAGGCTCCCAACCTCATAAGAGAGTTCTTCTGAGAGACCCATAGGGTCCTAGAATATACACAAGCCCACCCACCCAGGAACCAACACCAGAAGGGCCCAATTTGCTTGTGGGAAGTGGCAAAGGGGACCAAAATCCGAGAGAGCATGAAACAAACACCATTGCTCCCTCTCTGACCCCGCCCCCACATACATTGTCACAACCCAGCAACTGGGTTGCCCTGCCCTGGTGAACACTTAAGGCTCTGCCCCTCATACATAACAGTCCTGAAGAGACTAAAACAATATGGCTCAAAGCCCCAGAGACAATACTTTCAATCGACCAAGAGATAGCCAACCTATCAGATGCACAGTTGAAAACACTGATAATCAGGATGCTCACAGAACTGGTTGATTTTTGTCACAAATTAGGTTAAAAAATTAAGGCTACATTAAGTGTACTGAAGGAAAATGCACAGGGAACCAATAGTGATGGGAAGAAAACTGGAACTCAAATCAATGGAGTGGACCAGAAGGAAGAAAGAAACAACCAAACAGATAGGAATGAAGAAACAAGAATTCAAAAAAATGAGGAGAGGCTTAGGAACCTCCAAGACATCTTTAAACATTCCAACATCCAAATGATACGGGTACCAGAAGGGGAAGAGTAAGAGCAACAAGTGGAAAACTTATCTGAACAAATAATGAAGGAGAACTTCCCCAATCTGGCAAAGGAAATAGACTTCCAGGAAGCCCAGGAAGCTCAGAGAGTCCCAAAGGAGGTGGACCCAAGGAGGAACACACCAAGGCACATCATCATTATATTAGCCAAGATTAAAATGAAGGAGAGAATCCTAGAAGCAGCAAGAGATAAGGGGACAGTCACCTACAAAGGAGTTCCCATCATACTGCCAGCTGATTTCTCAAAAGAGACCTTACAGGCAAAAAGGGTCTGGAAAGAAGTATTCCAAGTCATGAAAGGCAAGGACCTACATCAAGATTGCTCTATCCAGCAAAGTTTTCATTTAGAATGGAAGGGCAGATAAAGCGCTTCTCAGATAAGATCAAATTCAAGGAATTCATTATCACCAAGCCCTTATTATATGAAATGTTAAAGGGATTATCTAAGAAAGAGGAGTTAAAAATATGAATAGTGAAAGGACAGCAAACTCACAGTCGTTAACAACCACACCTGAAACAAAAGCAAACTAAGCAGACAGCTAGATCAGGAGTGGAACCATAGAAATGGAGATCACATGGAGGGTTATCAACAGGGGAGTGGGAGGAAGAGAGAAGGTACAGAGAATAAATAGCATAGACAGTGGGAAGAAAATAGACAGGGGGAGGGCAAGAGTAGTGTGAGAGATGTAGAAGCTAAGGAACTTATGACACATGGACATAAACTAAAGGGGGAAATATGGGGGGAGGGGTATGCAGGGTGAAGGGGAATGAAGGGGGGAAATGGGACAACTGAAATGACATCATTAATAAAATATATTTTTAAAAAGTTAAGATTTTTTTTAGTCAAAAACCTTTGGTTTTATATCTGATAATTTTTATATTAAATATTTAGAAATAGAAAATTTCTAAAATTTTTCTATTTTGTTTAATTTTAAAAGAAAATACTTTTAAAAGTATGTGTTACTTATTGACAAGCTATTTTCTAGAACATGTTACTAATTTCTACTTTCACTTGCACTTTGAAAGGTGGAAATTAGTGTATCTTTTCTGGAAAAGTGTCCCTATTTTGAGAGCTCTTATTCAATTGGCAGCAGTGCCACAGTTTCATGTCTTTTTTGTGTACCAATTAGCAAAAAAGTTGGCCATATATTTTTATGATTGCTGTCTGTATGCATGTTTTTCTACCTTTATCTTGGTTTCTTCACATTGTTCTAAGTTGTTTGTAGAATTTTGCTATGTGTTTAGACTGCTAATCACAAATAAGTTATGCGTGCTGCAGAAACTTTTTTCCCATTGGCTATGGCTCATTTTGATTTGCTATGATAGTTTTAGATGAGCAGAGATATTAATTTTAGTGCATTTTAAGGCAAACTAAAATAATTGAAGAGAATGATAGACTACATATAATAAAATAATAAAATATAGAAGAATTATAAAAACATAGAATTATGATGATAAAACTCAAAAAAGACTAAAAGGAAAATTATTTCTGGAAAGAAGATAAAAATGGAAATTGAGAAAGAAGTCAAAACTAGAAATAGCACAAAGGTTAATAAACATAACAGGGAGTGGCTAAATAGAAATAGAGAAATAAAAAAACATATTAGCAAGTAATAAAGGAAACTGTTTTAAAGCATTATGTGACAGTAATAGAGAATGGTCACTGAAAGTCTAACACAATCATAAAAGAAACCCATGAGAAAAGACAACAAAACAAAACAAAACAAAAAACAACAAGCAATGTGACAGAAGAGTCACTAAATCTTATAATTTCTGAGCTTTTCTAAATGAAAAAATGAAAAAAATGTAAATTTTAATCTTTTACAAGATAAACTTGAGAAGAAAAAAATATCTTAGTGAACAACATTAAAACATTTTCATTTAAAACTACTGGACCCTCAAGCAAATTTTCCAAGAAACATAACAACAAAAAGTTATTTGCAAATACAAGTAAATGATTAAGTCACTTATGCATATTAGTCATTTTACAGCAATTATTTATGCCAGAAAACACTAGAGCATATTTTAAATATGTAAAGAAAAAAAGAGTAAGCTGAGGATTTGATATTGAGATAAGCTTATGCTTAAATATAAGGATATTTTGAAAATGATTCTCAATATTTGAGCACTCAGGATGCATGATTCTTTGAGCCCTGCCTGAGTACTGTTAGGAAATAAGCTTTGCAAAGCCAACATTAAGAAAGACAACCTACGTAAAGAGTGTTTGTGAGCATTAAAATACATCCATCTGAAAAGAATAAAAAAAAGGTAGTTACTGTATTATGCCATGAATAGTGAGCATATTTTTGCCCAAATTTCTGAGGGAAAGAGAAGGATGAGCATTATACATGGGCAGTACTAATTTCATATTTGTATAAATGTTAATTTTTTATTTATGCTTATGTGATTCTAGAAAGCAATACTGATATCAGTATGCAAAATAATGCCCTGGAATATGATAATCAGTTTTGTTTCTAAATATAAATAAATAAATAATTGAAATAAAAAATTAAAATGAAAGATTTTTTCCTGAAAGTTTTGGCCAAAAATGTGGGTGTGCACTATGCAGAGTGAAATACAGTATGTGGTCTAAGTAACAGTAGTAATGGCTTTATGCCTCTAAAGATGCAAGTTAATTACAAATGTTAAATTGGAGGTGTGAGGAGATCATATGAAAAATGGAATAATCTTCATGTTTCCTTATGAACGTTAATGAAGAAAAAAGATATTAATTTGTGTCAATTACTAGAAAGATAAAGGGGAGATAAGGGTGAGAAAGAGTTTATAAATAACCCAATTATTGTTTCTCATGAAGTAAACAACTAAAAGAGGCAATAGCAATTATTTTATATAAAGAATTGGCATAAACATTGGTATAAAGATAACCATGCCACAAACACAGACCAAATTTATATTAAAAAATATGCTAAAAACAGAAGGATAAAGCAAAGTTCTAGACCCTTTAAAGAATAACTTTGCACAAGATTACTGTCTATAACAATATAAAAGAATATTTTACATAATGATATAATAGAACTGACCAAATATGTTGATTATATATCTTTATCAGTTTCATCCACCTAGTAAAATAAATTTTTTTCAAACAGACTAACTGTGTTGGAAAAAGAGAGAGTAAAAATGTATGTATGTATTTTGCTCCGATTTCTGGTTGGTCCATTAACTATACACACACAGAGTATAATTCAAGTAGCTCAAATTAGGCTGAAAGATCTGTGCTGATACTTGAGTTACTGTCATTCCCTTGGAGATGTAATTTGCATTTTGAGTTTTGCCAAGTTAATTGCATGCTTAAAAAATAAAGCAAAAGTCTTCTGAGGCACATAAAATAATCTAGAATTTCTACAACATATTTTTCACAATATTCGGGATAATGAAACAGGAAAATATGACATGTTCTCCAGAGAAGAGGCAATTAGTGAGAAACAACTTCATGATCCAGATGTCACAATTAGCAGACGTGTACTTTAAAGCTGCTGTTACTACTAGTCAAGGATAGAAAAAAAGTTTATAATAAATACAAAGAGAGTAGATATTAGCGGAGAAATAAACTAAAACAAAATAAAAAATGTAAAGCTAGAAATAATAATATCTAAAAGTCTTTTAAAAATCACTGAGTGGGAATATGGGAGATCCAAGATGGTGGAGGAGTAAGCAGGAGCTATACTAACCTCTTTCCAGGACTGGTCTGGAATTACAACTAAATTGTAGAGAAATGGTCCAGAATAAACAACTGAACAGAAGAGGGAGAGGACCCTTATAACCCTGGAGAAACAGAAGAAACAGCTTCACCACAACATGACTGGTACAGGGTACAGAAGAGATGTGAGAGGGCTGGCTGGGTTCCCATGGGCAACAGCTGAAGTGCTGGATGATACTTCAGAGGCCAAAAGACTCCCATCAGTAAAGAAGTAGATAAAAAAACTGTGGCACATTTATACAGTGAAATACTACACAGCAGAAAGAAAGAAGGAAGGAACTTCTACCTTTTGCAACAGCATAGATAGAACTGGAGATTATTGTGCTAAGTGAAATAAGCCAGACAGCAAAACCAAAAACTGTAAGATCTCACTTATAAGAGGAACATAATGACCAAAACAAACAAACAAACAAAATAGAACCAGAAGCATGGAAACAAGGGACAAACTGACAGAGACCAGAGGGAAGGGAGGAGGAAGGTAGGGAGGGGAGAAGGTGAAGTGTCTAGTTGAAGAACAAGTATAAAGGACCCATGGAACTAAGGTCCCCTTTTCCCCACAACCTCTCCAACATATGTTGTTTGTTGCTTTGTTTATGATAGCCATCCTGACCGGTGTAAAGTGGTATATCAATGTGGTTTTAATTTCCATCTCTCTGATAGCTAGCGATATTGAGCATCTCTTCATGTGTCTCTGGATATTCTGTATGTCCTCCTTGGAGAAGTGTCTGTTCAAGTCCTTTGCCCATTTTTTAATTGGGTTAGTTGTCTTCTTAGAGTGGAGTCATGTAAGTTCTTTGTATATTTTGGTGATTAAACCCTTGTCTGAGGTATCATTGGCAAATATGTTTTCCCATATAGTTGGTTGTCTTTTTAATTTAATACTATTTTTCTTTAGCCATGCAGAAGCTTTTTATTTTGATGAGATCCTATTTGTTTATTCTTTCCTTTATATTCCTTGCTCTAGGGGACATATCAGTAAAAATGTTGCTGCGTGAAATATCTGAGATTTTCCTGCCAATGTTCTCCTCTAGGACTTTAATGGTGTCATAGCTTATATTTAAGTCTTTTATCCACCTTGAATTTATTTTGGTGTAAGTCGGTGCTCAAGTTTCATTTTTTTGCATGTAGCTGTCCAGTTCTCCCAACACCATTTGTTGAAGAGGCTATTTTTACTCCTTTTTATGTTACTGCCCCCTTTGTCTAATATTAATTGACTGTAAAGAGTTGTGTTTATTTCTGGGCCATCTGTTCTGTTCCATTGGTCTATGTGCCTGTTTTTATGCCAGTACCAGGCTGTTTTGATTACAGTGGCCTTGTAATACAGTTTGATATCAGATATTGTGATCCCTCCTACTTTATTTTTCTTTCTTAAAATTGCAGCTGCTATTCGGGGTTGTTTATGGTTCCATATAAATTTTTGAAGTGTTTGTTCTATGTCTGTGAAATATGCCATTGGTACTTTAATAGGTATTGCATTGAATCTGTAAATTACTTTGGGTAGTATGGACATTTTGATGATGTTAATTCTCCAATCCATGAACAAGGTATACGTTTCCATTTGTTTATGTCTTCCCTGATTTCTTTCTTCAGTGCTGTGTAGTTTTCTGCATACTGTTGGTGGGATTGCAGACTGGTACAACCATTATGGAAAACAGTATGGAATTTTCTCAGAAAAATAAAAATCAACCTGCCTTTTGACCCAGCCATTCCACTGCTAGGATTATATCCTAAGAATCCTAAAACATCAATTTCAAAGAACCTATGCACCACAATGTTCATAGCAGCACAATTTACAATAGCCAAGAGTTGGAAGCAACCTAGGTGCCCGTCAGTAAATGAATGGATCAAAAAATTGTGGTACATATACACAATGGAATTCTATGCAGCAGAGAGAAAGAAGGAGCTACTACCCTTTGCAACAACATGGATGGAACTGGAAAGCAGTATGCTGAGTGAAATAGGCCAGGTGTTGAAAGACAAATACCATATGATCTCACCTTTAACAGGAAGCTAAACAACAAGACAAACAAGCAAGCAGAATAAAAACAAAGACACTGAAATAGAGAACAAGGGGACAGCGACCAGAGGGGAGGGAATTTAAGGGGGGAAAAGGGGGAGAGATTTGGAGGAACAAGTATGAAGGACACAGAGACAAGAACTAAGGGGGGTGGAAATGGGAGGGAGGTGGGGAGCATGGGGCAGGGTGGGCTGAGATGGGAAAAATAGACAGAAAACTGTACTTGAAAAATAACTAAATAAAATTTAAAAAATAATAATAAAATATATTTTAGATATTGAAAAATGACCCTTTTTTTAGGGTCCTTTTGGACAAGGACCACAAGGTTGGATTGACTGTGGGAGCATGGGGTGGGCAGGACAGGGGAGAGAAATGGGGAAAAATGAGGACAACTGTAATAGAACAATAAAAAATAAAATAAAATAAAATAAAAATAAAAATCACTGAGTGGGATTACTTGTAAGAAGAAGATGACAAAAAAGTATAAAATTTGTTTTACAAGAATCAATACAAATTATTTAATCTAAAGAACAGATAGGAAAATATATTGAAGAAAGTTAGAATATTCAATATAAAAAGAGACAACATCCATGCGATTGGAGTTCCAAAGGAGGAGGTAGAGACTAAGGAAGACCAAATGGATTTCAGAAAACAATGGCCAGAATTTTCTCAAAGTTGATGAAACACATAAATTTACAGATTCATGAATTTAGTTAATCTCAGCAGAATAGACACAAAGGAAAGCATACCTAGGCTCATTATAGACAAACTGAGATAAACCAAAGGTAAACATAAAAAAATTTAAAGCAGCTTGAGAAGCATGATAAATTCAAATGTCTACTGGCTTCTAGTCCAGAACAGTGAAGGCCTAAAAACTTTGGAATAACACCTGTAAAAATCTAGAAGTTTAAAAATAATCGATTAACCCAGAATTCTACATTCAGCACAAAGTGTTTCAGAGGAAGTCAACATAACAATATTTTAGATAAAATAAAACAAAGAAAATATGTTGTCAGCAACTTTACAAGAAATGCTAAAGTTCTTCAACCTGAAGGGAAGTGAGAACAGATAGAAACTCAGCTGTACTCAAGAAAAATAAAGGGAATCCAAAATGTCAAAAGGATAAACAGAATTAGGAAAAGAACTTGGACCATTTTGAGGACCTTTCTTCTTCAGGAATTCATTTAATTTTTTTGTTTGTTTAATCTCTATTTTATTCTTCTCATTTTCTAATTACATTTATCTTCTTTCCTATTTATTTGCCTTTTGGAAAATATTTTTGGCTTTGTCTTTGATAAGCCAGAATCTTTCTGCTCCTTATGCCTTTTATTTTTAAATATATTTTATTGATTATGCTATTACAGTTGTCCCATTTTCCCTCCTTTATTCCCCTCTGCCCTATACCCCCTTCCACCTGCATTCCCCCCCAAGCTTAGTTCATGTCCATGGGTCATACATATAAGTTCTTTGCCTTCTCTATTTCCCATACTATTCTTAATTTGGGATTATGAGTATTATGCTAAGTGAAATAAGCCAGGTGGTAATTGAGTCCCAGTTTCCTTCCAACCACTGTTGGTTCCCCGTACACTTTCTTTTATTTCACTTTACATAGCCTTCACTTCTGCCTCTATTTTGTGGCCATACTCAGTCACTTCTGTGAGCATCCTGATTGCCAGTGTTTAAACTATGCATCTGATAGGTTAGCTATCTCTTCAATGCTTAGTTCTATTTTTAGAGCTTTGATCTATTCTTTCAGGTGGGTCATATTATTTTGTCTCAGTATGCCTGTTACATGGTAAGGGGCAGAGCCAGAGGTATTCATCAGGGCGGGGCAACCCATGTTTCTGTGTTGTGGCTCTGTATGTAGGAGAGGGGTCTGAGAGGGAACAAAGCTGCTTGTTCAGCTCTCAGGCGGCTTTCAGTTACTTCCCCAGCTACCCGGTAGCAAATTGGGCCCTTCAGGTGCTGATTCCCAGGTTAGTGGGTTTGTGTATGTTCTAGGACCCTGTGGGTCTCTCCAATGAACTCTCTTGTGAGGTTGGAAGTTTCTCCTGCTGCCACAACCCCCAAAGGTTTTTATAGTCAGGGGTTGTTGGCCTTATTTCTCTGTGTTGGAACCCTGGATTGCGAGGTCTATCTTGCCCCCCAGTTGTTCCTCCCAGTTTATCAGCATGCAAATGTGGGACCACTAGGTCCACCAGCCCTTGCCTTGCCATGAGTCCTCTCCAACCCAACTGCCCATCTCCACTCCTCCTACCAGTCTGGATGAATGTTTTTTTCTTTAACTCCTTGGTTGTCAGACCTCCATACAGTTCAATTATCTGGTAGTTCTGGTTATTTTTATTTTTAGATTTGTTGTGGTCGTTCTTTTGGTTATGTGAGGAGGCAAAGTGTATCCATCTATGCCTCCATCCTCCTTATGCCTTTTAAATCACCCAAAATATCTTTTCTTCTCTCCTGAACCTCATTGGAATTGTCCTCACCTTTACCACTCATTGCTTACATTTTAGCTCATTGTTTGCATTTTCTTCACATTCAGTGAGGACACAAAAATTTATTATTTTTTATTTTGATTTTTTAGATTTTATTTATTTATTTATATTTAGAGTGGAAGGATAGAGGGAGAGAAACATCAATGTACTGTTGCCTTTCATGTCTCCCCTGCTGGGAACTGGCCTGCAGGGAACCAGCGGGCAACCCAGGCATGTGCCCTGACTGGGAATTGAACCACAATCCTCTGGTTCAGAGGGCTGTGCTCAATCCACTGATCTACACCAGCCAGAGCCCCCCAAATTATTTTGAATCAACATAACTTGTATTCCTTTTAGTAAAAGTTTATTTCAAAATATTTTTTCACTATTTTAGTCCTATGCTTATATATGCATACTTATTTTTAAAACAAGGTAGATGGTTTTGTATGTTTCACATCAGTTTTCTTGAATTTTCCTACTTACATAGAAGCACTTCTTGCTATTCATGATCTCAGTTGGTTTTCTTCACATGTCCCCTGGATGCTAATGGAGAGCTGAAGGAGCAGGCTCAGACTCAATGCTCGGCGATGCTGTGGCCCACAGAAGGTGGGAAGGAATCCTGGAGTATTGGCTAGAACCAACCACATATACCTTTCCAGATGTTTTCATACTGTGCTTAGTGAAACTACTGCTTCGGGGACTGATGTTCTCTCATTAGTTCCCGGTGTAGTCCATCTTCTTCTCTAGTTTCCTGTGTGGCTAAATCCACTCTGTTGCTATGGCTTTGTTATGTCTTGTGTTGGAGAGGTACCCCACTGGGTCAAGAAAGAGACCATCCAGGCTGACAGGGCCCCAACTTCTCAGGGAAATTTTCAGCCAGGAAAAGCCCGGGTTTTACTAAGATTTCTGCTTGGTGTCTTTCCATAGGAATTTCTGGTACAGCTTCTTCTGAATGTTATTGACCTGTCCCAAAAAGAAGATTTGGGTCAAGATACAAGAGTCCTTCTTTTGCTTTCACTTCTAAGACACTAATTTCAAGAGAATCAGGAGTTCTGCCAAGAGGCAGGAGTGTTCTAGGGAGGGGGCATGTGATTCCTCAAGGCTTCTTTTAATCTAGCCCCATCTGCACTTTATATACAAGAAATTCATTAAACTCTGGCATTCTGATGATAGCCTTTCTTGGATTCCAGCACTCAATCTATTTTTAGCTTCCTTTGATTATCACTGTTGTTTTTTGGGAAAGGGATGTTGGACATCTGGGTTAAAGTTGCCATTTCTAGAAAAAGTGACTGTTCAGCTCTTTAAAGAGACTTATTTCCTACACATCAAACAAGGAAATTTATTAACGTAATACCAAACCAATTATTTCTTTATATGTCAATCTGCATTGTGTTTCAAATTTATTAATGGAAATGTATAAATATTACCAAACAGAACTTCCTTTTCCTATTTACAGTCATTACTGGTGGATGAATAATTCATTAAAACACACATACACACACACTCATACTTTTCTGGGCGACTAGATTATCTTACCAAGAATCACTGACTTTACCTACCAACTCTGAAGCCCCATTCTTTCTATGTTGTCAAGATTGAGGGTCATACTCATGGGCAGGGATCTGCCCATTAAAAATATCCCTTAAAGTGATTCTCTTAAACTAACTGAGGGTAGTTCTCAAATTAGATATCTTGGTCTTTGCTCGTGTGGCTCAGTTGCTTGGGGCATTGTCCTGTGCATCAAAGGGTTGGGAGTTCGATTCCCGGCCAGAGTATGGGCCTGGGTGGAGGTTTCAATCCCAAGTTGAGGCACATACAAAAGGCATCCAACTGATGTTTCTCTCTCAAACTCCCTCTTTCCCCTCCCTGCTCTCTAAAATCAATAAACATTGTTTTAAAAAGTTTTTAAAAAATAGGTGCCTTGTCCTCTATTCCAACTTGTCATCATCCCACTCCTCAGTGGAAAATCTGGAATATCTTCTTGGCCTGATACAGATTCAGTCTGACTTTGGTAAGATCCTAGACCCTAACCTTACAACCAGTTTTGGGCATTCTGCCTTCTAGCTTCCCTCATCTGACCTATTCTTAACTGTGACTTCTCTAATCCTACCCTGACATGGATAGTTCAAAGCTACCTTGCCCAACTTTTATATCATTTACCCAAATAAATAGGGCCTTTGTAAACCATACAATTCATGGACTTTAAAACTGCATGAATACATACCTCCTCCATGGATCAATAAAGCCAAACATATATTAAATGGCTTTTCCCCATACTTTAAAACTCTAGTTTATTGGATATTTGGGGCATTATTAGGTGATTGTGATAAGAGAATTATTTTATACCCAATTCCAGAAGACATTTGTTGACTGCAATTGGCATCCCCTTACCAACTGCATCACTAAAATTGAGTTCTAGACACCTGGGAAGAATAAGTCAGGACTGAGCTTTTCTAACTTTTTCAGAATGTGACATTCCTCTCTGGATTTGAGAAACCAAGGGGAGCTGGAATTAGCCAAAAGTATCAGTTCAAACTCGTGTAGGTATACAGAGCATAGGGAATAAATCCATATTTAAAAGAAACTTCATTGTATAAACAATGAAACCAGCATCTATAAAACCTATTTATCCAGTTATACTAGAATCTACTAAGCCAATTATATATTTTCTGTTTTGATCACCTGTCTGTACCCACAGAATTTTCTATAGGTCCTTTTTATTAAACCAAGAACTTCTTTTTAAATAGATTAGCACCTAAAGTGTTCGTGGTTTAAAAGGGCACCCACTATTCCAGCAGTAGTTGTGAGTGTCATGGAGTTTGTGGAGCAGATAGATAATTCCCAGGAGTTGATGAACACAAGGGTGCTGGGGAGAGCCTCCCAAGACCCTAGACCACGAGAAAGACAAATGAGTGGGTCCTAGAGCAAATTAAACCTGAACCGTTGCTGGAAGCAAAAATGACAAAAGTGACACTGTCTTACTGTGTGCATACCATGGGCAGGCAGGGTTCTTTGGTGTTGGGGGCTGGGATAAGCCTGAAACAGGCTGATACAATCCGACCTGAAGGCTGCGCCTGAATAACAGGATGCTGCGGTTAGGAGCCATGGAACTCCCCCTCCTGGACACGCGGGTGGCACACCAATCAGTGCCTTGATCACGCGCCCGCCATGCACCCCCCGGCCAATTGCAGGCTAGAGCACGCTTTGAAGCCACCTATCCACTGCACTTCCTCCACTGCCCTCCTCTATATAACTCCCTCCATTTTGAAATAAAATTTGCAGCTTGATCAGAATCCTTTGTCTTGCTGCCATTCTTCGCGCCTCCTGTCCCATCCCCCTTCATCCGTTACAGGTACATCGGCGGACCCCGTTGACTGCCTCGCGGGCCGAGGCACTTTGGAAAAGACAATAATGCTGGGGAAAATAGAAGACAGCGTGTAGAGAGGAAGGCCACACATGAAATAAATTGTCTCCATAGAAGCCATATGTGTGAGTCTCCAGGACCTGAGCAATGTTGTTGATGACAGGACATTGGATATCACTCATCAGGGTTGCCAGGAGTGAAGCCAACTCAATAGCACGTGACACACACAGACAGCTGGCTATGTAAAGGCAGGTATAGGTGCCTGCCCTGTTCCCTGCTATATCTTGAGTCTGTATACAGTAGGTGCTCAGTATTTATTCAATCAAGGTCATCCTAACATAGCAACTGAGCTCATAGCAAATGCACAGTAATGAGATAGGGCCACTTAAAAATGTTTTAATGACCTTTTTACAAGTCTGACTGAACCCTAAAAAATAATAGTAATTAGGCATAATATAGTTGTTCCTTAACGCTAATGCTTTGTTCTATGAAAGTATAAAAGATAAATTGAAAAAAAATGAGAAGCTGGAACAGTAGATATTTCTTCACTTTTTCTAGAGAGATAATGCCTAAAAATTCTAAGAGAACAACAATCCTTTTACAAGTTGGATCAGCAAATATGCATATAAACAGAAAATGAAAGCAAACTGGCTCCACCTTCACCACCTCATTGGTGGGGCCAATCCTTCTGAAAGCCCTCTTTCTCCTGCCAGGACTGTGGGCTTCACACCTGCGGCCAAGCCAGACCTTCACAGGTACCTAACTACCTCCCCTGCCTCTGCACCTAGACAAATTCTGGCAGAGTCTCCACCTCCCACGGGAACTCCTCCAGCTTCCCAAGCCAGGAGCCCTGGGAATGGCAAGGGTCATAATTAATGGTTTTTAATGATTTTTAATGGCCTTGCCTTTGATATTCACTTGTTCTTGTTCCTTACATAAATTTAGTTTCAACTCTGTATAAATGATTATACTCTGTGCAACATTGGACAAGTCTCTTTTTGTGCAGTAAGAAAATCTGTGTTCCAGAAATACTCCATGCTGAACTGTGCTCCATGTGAAGGGACTGGCTACATGTTAGAGAGTTCAAGATGCACAAGGAGCTGCCAGCTTTGTTCTTAAGACCCATGAAAACCTACCTACTATCTTTTATGGGGCATTAAATAATATTTTTAGTCTTGGTATCAAATAGAAATCACTTCCTTGTGAAAATATCTTAAGCTATTTATGTATTTTAAAGGCAAATTAGTGGGGAGCATTGGGGGGTGAGCTGGGATGGGAGTAAAAGACAGAAAACTGTACTTGAACAACAATTAAATAAATAAATAAATAAATACACACAAATTAAAGTGACATGATGGTGATAAAAGGGTAAATGTTAAAAGATCCATTAATCAGAAAACATATTCACAACAAATTTACCATAATCATTTATTTTGTATTTCCTAAGTTAGTGTTAATATTTCTAGTTTTCAAACATTTGGGGCACAGAGTTAATACATGTTAAATGCATTACATGGAAACTCCTAACATTTCCAAATGTGTGTTCTGCAACATGGATACCTCAGAGCAATAAACTCTAAGTGTGACTTGTTTCTCAATATTTTGTCATTTTGAAGAAATTTTTTTTCAGTGGAACTCAGTGAACAGTTGAATCATGTACATTTAATTTTCTTGTTTATATTGATTTAGCTCATCATAGCATTGCTCATGTTACAAGTTTATCTCTTTAGAGAACTGAATGTTATTAAATGTCTGTACATCAGAGATTAGCAAACTTTTTGTAAAAAATCAGAGAATACTTAATTTTTAGTTTTTCAGCCCTTGGCCTCTCTGTTTCAACTACTTCATTCTGTTGCTGTCATGTAAAAGCAGACAATATGTTAGCACAGGTATATCCAATGAATATCACTTACAAAAATGTGTGGCCCATGAGCCAATGTTGGATGACCTCTGTGCTGGAAAAAAAAAGGTGTCTACCTGCCTGGAGGGGCTGATGGTGTTGGGGAAGGAGGCACTGTATGACTAAGCCTCTTGCGATGTCCCTGGGGCTGGAAGGATCAGACCAAGAGGAGCACAGCAGTATATGGAGATACAGAATATCAGGAAGAGGGAGGCCGCAAGCTAAGTTTTAATTTTATATATTTTAATTGAGATAGAATCCTGTGTTATCCAGTTCCAATTTTAATTGATCAAGCTGTGAAAATGACCTTAAGTTGGAGGTGATAAAGCTCCTTTATCTGGAGCTTTGCTTTAAAAGGTAGACTAGCCAGGCAGGCATTTTGTTTCCCATTTATTTGACAAATATTGACTGAGACACAATCACGTGTTAGTGGATTTCTGGACAACAGATAGATGGCAGTGAGCCATGTAGACTAGGTTCTCACCTTCCCAGTGTGACATTCCAGGGGAGACAACCATAAGTGTCTGCAACCAGGTGTATGTGTGGAGATTTGTGCTTGGGGAGTTATGTGGGCAAGTGCAGTAATCAGGAGGGGCGAGGGGGAGAATAGGAGAGAAGAAGGGGAAAGTGGTCGGAAATGAGATCAGGGAGGGGCCAGGGATGGCTCCTGCAGGGCTTTGCAGATGAGGAATAGGGCCACAAGTTGGGAGTGTGCAAGATAGGAACTACTGGAGGCTTTTGGATGGGCAAGGGTCATGCCCTCATTTACCTGCTGAAAGCTCCACCTGCTAATGTGTAAAAAACAGGTCCCAGAGAGGCAGAGATGCAAAGTTGAGACAGTTTAGAGGCTCTCACAGGGGTCCAGATGGACAGCGATAGTGACCTAACAAGAGTGCCCCGACAACATCACACCTACCCACCTTGGCAGCCATCTGCTCCCCAAATAGCTTCCCATGTGGGATGCCAGGGTTTCTTGGAATATGTGCCTCTCCACAGGGCTGCTTGAGTATCCTCATGACATGGTGGCTGATTTTTGCCTGAAAAAGTAATCCAGGAGAGCAGGAAATAACCACAGAGTCTTCTGTAACCAGCCTCAGAATCAACATGTCATCACTACTGAAGAGACAATGGGTCACACCTTAGTGACATGTGGGAGGGGCTGCACAAGAGCAAGGACACCCAGAAACTGGATCAGTGGAATCATCTTGAAGGCTGGCTGCTCTCCTACTCCTGCTTGGTTAGGTGTGAGGTGAGGCATTTTCTGTAAGTCCCTAGTTTGTCTCGATTCAGAGAGCTTGTGAACCTCACTTTGAGAAACACTGGTGAAGGCAAAGAGGTCAGTAGAAGAATTTGAACTGAAGAGAAGTGAATGAGACTTAATTTAAAAAGAAATCCTCCTTCCATTGCTACTCCCAGCACCAACTACTGCCTTCTCTCCCACAGCAACTCAGATGCTACACCATTTATTACATGAGGGCAGCTCAAACCAACTTAAAATCAAATAATAATGCCCTGCCCTCCTCCCATAGAAGAGCAACCACAGCTGTGTCTTCTTAGTTTCAAGCAGACCTCAGCCAGTTAAGTCAGGCACACACATAGGTCCTTTTGGATAGCTGACCTCAGCTATAGAAAACTTTAGGTGGGTGAAGGTTAACTGTCTAATTCTCCTAACCTCATAATGTGATTATAATGAAAGCAGATATTAGAGTCAATTATACCTATGAAACCTGTTAAATCTGCCTTTATGAACAAGCAAATATAAAATTTCCTACAACATCTTCTGTAAGCTTGATTGAGTTCCAGCTGCTTCCCTTGAAGTGGGATACATCTGTATCTTTTGAACTGTACCACTTTACCATAGTGTTTGGTGCTATTTTAATTAACCAAGGCTGTCCTGAGAAAGTCAGAAAGCATGATCACTATGAGAGAAAACTTTACCTGTCAACTTGGCCAGGGTATATACCCAGTTGGTCAAACTCCAGTCCAGATGTTGTGAGGGCACTCTTAAGATGTGTTTACCTTTTAAATCAGTAGACTTTGAGTAAAGATTACCCTTTATACAGTAGTTAGATCTCATCTAATCAATGGAAGGTTAAGAGCAAAGACTGAGGTTTCCCAAAGGAGAAGGCATTCTGACTTAAGACTGGAACAGAGACACACTACCTGACTTTACAAACTAAAGATTTCAGACTTGAGGCCACAATATCAACTCTTCTAGCATGCCAGCTTGTTCTGCAAATGTCAGGCTTATCAGTCCAACAATTTTGTCAGCCAATTGCTTAAAATAAATCTGATTCTCAGATAGAAAGATTGATTGATTGATAGATGTAGGTAGGTAAATACATAGATACATTAATGTGTGTGTGTGAGAGAGAAAGAGAGGAGAAAGAGGGGGAATGAGAAGGGAGGAGAGAGGGAGGGGGAGGGAGAGACAGAACCTGTTGGGTCTGTTTCTCTGGAGAAGCCTGACGGAACACTCACCTTGTCACACAGCCAGAAACTCTAACTCAAAGGCTGGAAAGAGGGTCATTTAGGAGACCAGCCTCAGCTACTTTCCTCATATTTAGGTAGAACTTTCTAGACTCATGATCCCTGTGTGTACAAGATGGGGAGCATTTCTCAAATATTTTAGCTATCTGTGTAATCTTGAACACAATTATTTTCATTCACAAGAATTCAGCTCTCACATTCCCAGTCTGGCGATCTACTATTTTTACTGATTAAATCCCATCTCTGACTGGCAGGATGCTAATCAGCCAACTCCCATGGGACTGAGAGGTGGATGGTGGCCTCTGGTGAGATGTGAGCTGATGTCCTAGGGATTCTGACCCTTCCCAGGCTGTGCGCTCTTCCCTGTCTACACTGCAGCCACGATGTTTTGCCCAACAGGGAGCTTCAGATCTCCCTGCGGTGAGCATCCCTCATCAGAATATCTTATTCCTGAATGGGTCAACACAACTCTTCAGAAATGTCCATTCCCAAACATTAAAGACATTCTGCCTTTTTCATGGGATGAAGCAGTTTTTGAGGTGAGAGGAATTGTGGCCATTGTCTTTCCTAGCCCTCCCTCTTTTCTGGGTGGCAGATCCCAGAAATGCAATCCTCCTTCCCCAGATCACACCTCCACCGGTCACCCTCCCTCAGAGTCCTCAGAAGACAGTGGGTGTTATGGGTTGAATTGTGTCCCCTTCAAAATTTAATGTTGTAGTTCAAAACCCTGTACCTGTAAAGGTAACCTTATTTGGAAATAGGGTCCATATAGCTGCTTAGGGATGAGGTCATTAGAAAGAGCCTTAATAAATATGACTTATGTGCTTATATAAAGGGGACATTTGGACACAGATACAGACAGGCATAGTGGCAAAATGATAGCCATCTACAAGCCAAGGGACACCTCAGGCTACCAGAGCTGGGAAAGGGGTCTGGAATAGGTCTGTTTCTGGCATTTTCAGAGGAGGTGTAGCCCTGTTGATATCTTAATTTAGGACTTCCAGCCTTTAGAGCTGGGAGAGAATAATTGTCTGTTGTTTTAAGCCACTTAGGTTGAGGGGCTTTGCTACAGGAGCCTTGGAAGCTCACTAAGCAGGAAAGGGTCAGCCAGGGATGGAGGAGAACTGCACAGTGGGGGTGGGAGTTGAATTGGGCAAGCACCAGTTGGGTTGTGTTTCTGCTTCTTGTGATGTTGACAGAAATGACCAGCTGGTCTAAATGACCCATGATAGCTTCTTTCACAGGTGTGATATCCAGTGGGGATGGCTGAAAGGCTGAAATTGGCTAAGTCTGTCAACCAAGATATTATACATGAACTCTGGCAAGACAGTCTCAAGCTATTTTGACTTACTCCATATTGACTCAAGCCTTCCTCAGAAGATATTCTAAGACAGGAAATTGGGAACTTTCAGTTTCTGAAGACCCAGGCCTGGTAACTGCACATTCCACTGGTTAAAGCAGCCAGTAAACCAGCCCATAGTCCAGGGGAGGGGATTAGATACCACCTCTCAGCAGGTGGTAGGCAAAGGGTACATGGCCACCTTGACTTTGCCACCATGAGTACCAGAACTCTCTAAAGATTTTTCCAACCAAAGCCATGTTTTTGGAGTTCACCTCTACAGAGAAAACACAGTTACAAGCACCAGCTCTGTGATATCCACATTCATCTCTGCCCATCACACTGTTCCACATGAATAGTCTTTATGCATCTGCTCTCTTTCCTGAAAACAAACTGCCTTTCGTTGCATAATTAGGTAATTGTACTCTCTCCTGACGTAACTTATTTGGAAAGCCTTTGCCTTGGAAGAAGCTCATCTCCTTGGAACCCATGTTCAATTTCTACCTCAGTGAAGTTGAGACCACCCACTCTTTATGCAAACATATCTATAGCTCTTTGTTTCCTATATTAAACAAAACAAAACAAAAAGTGTCTTCATAGCTTGCCTGAAATGAAGCACACAATCCCATGTGGAATTAGAAGATGGAGCTTGGCCAATGCACTGTTCATCCCAGTTACATCTGTATGTCTGTTGTTACAGCAACTGCTAAAAGTGGTAGGTTTGGGCTTGTACATCTTGCGGGGTGGGGAACTTGTCTCAAACTGATATACAAAGAGAAGCTCTGCTCTTCATCTAAATAATGGTGGAAGTGTTTTTAGAAATTGCTTTTGTTTAACTATTTAGAACTTCATCTTCTGAAATATAAAGTTTGTGCTCTTTGCTTTCATTTATGTTGTTTAACCTATTATCACTCATAGATACTCATCTTCCTGTATCACCAGGTTATAATTAAAGATCACAAAAATTCTATCTACTGATTTCTCCTCCAGTATTCTTTTAGAGACTCTTCCCCCTATGATTGACTTGTAGGAATACGCCAGCTTCATACAAAGACTCTCCATATTAGATTAGCTTTTCCCAAGTTTTCTCTCTCCTCCTTCCCTCCTCTCTCTCTTCCTCTCATCTACCAAACTGATTGTATTGTATTTGCCAGATTACTAAGCCCCCAAGAGCTCAAAACACAAATTGTAGAGCCCGAGGAAATACATGCCTTCTTTTGGGGAGAATTTGCTCTGAACATGAATAGTTTGATTCCTCACTCTTCATGCAATATACCTGTCACATGCATTGTCCCTGAATGCCCTGGAATGCTTAAGACATGACTCAAGTCCACAAAACCACTAGCATCACTCTCTTCGGATGGCAGAGGACGGGAAAGGAAAGAACTCATTCCCAAATGTTCCATGGGAGCCATACTTCATGTTGAAGTGTGGCCACATGCCACCAGATCACATCTGCCTGCCTGTGGGACAGGCGTGCAGTCTTTGTGACATTTGACCTCTGCCTATACCTAGAACCAGACAGACTCCTGGTAACATCTCCTGCTTTCAGGAGCAGGGCTCCACCTTATGCATCTAAACAGCCTGCTGGCACCTCCCTCAGAACCCCCACCATTATCTGAGGACTTACCCGATATTCCTTCAAAAGACAACCATAATTCTAAAGTATTGTGATTTAAAAGTATGCCACATGACCTTCTGGTGGTTGGAACTGTCATGATGTTAGGTAAGGACAAGTTATTAGAAACCTAGACAAGATTACGTCTTTCTAAATACGGAAACTCTGACTTGTAGCCATAGGAGTGGGTTACAGGGCCTGATGCTAATGACGCCTGTCAAATGCCACATTTCAGGATTCAGGACAGTCTTGCCCAGAGGCAGATATGATGTTCTCTCAATTTCCTTCCAGTCTGAGTTTTAAATATGGAAAATGTATAGCTTCCTTCTACATTACCAGCACATTGATGTTCCTAACAGAATATTTCAAGACATCTCTAAAAAGTTTTCAGAATTAGATTTTTTTCTCTGAGACAGAGAATCCCTACCTTACTTTTTGTGATACTGTGAGATACCTTCACTTATTTTTTATGCTTCTTTCTTTGGAAGAGAGTGAAAAAGATTTCTGATTTGCTAAAGCAATTTTAAATAAACATCAAGTATCTACGAGGCAACTTATTCCACATAAAAATACTCTATATCAGCCTTAATTTAAAAATTAGTTGACTAACATAATTTTTATAGCTAATAACAAACCAAATATGGCTAGATTAAACTAAAATGCGTAATTTATTACAAAGACCTAGAGCACTTTATGCTACAAAGATCATAGGCACTTTATGGACTGTAACTACAGACTAGAAGCAGGAAGTAGAAACTCAAAGGCTCTAGGCCTGTCCTGCAAAAACATGGGTTCTCTGGAGCCCACTTCCCTCTGTGCCCCTCCTTCCCTTTCTGTCTGTGGTCTGGCCATTTCTGCACATTCACACATGGAGGGCTATAGCCAGATCACAACCACTCTATACCCCCTTTCCATCAGCTCAGGGGACAGCCTGCAGTTTCCCAGAATCTCTTTGCCCCAAGTCCACATTAGTGAAGTGAATGAATAAACTTGAATCAGGTGTTTCCTCATGATCCTGAAATTCCCACAAAGCAGGAACCCTTAGGGAGGAGAGACTTTTGTTTGGTCCATTCACTACTCATCCCAAGCCCTCCTCATGTGGAAGTTGGAAAGGTAAAAATCCAAGTTCAGAACTCTCCTTGTGACATACAGCACAACCAATGAAACAAAAGCAGACACCTACAGGAGAGCTGGGGGCCTTTGACAGCATAGGTGCTCCCCCTTCTGCTCCCTCCTTCCTGCCTTGAACATGAGCATGATGCTTGAAGATGCTACAGCAGCCATGCTGTGACCATGAAGCCACAATTTGAGGACAAAAATCAGCGGGGTAACTAACACAGAGTACACCTGATAGGCCCAGACTTAATGTGCAGTCTGGGAAAGTGTATAAATGGAGGCACTCAGGCCACGATGTGCTAAGTGTCTAACAAGCAGCAATCCAGGGAGAACACCTGATTCCCAGTGTTTGTGCTTCCATGGTGTAAATACCACTTTCAAGCTGCTGATGAAAGGTAACAAACAGTTCTTGCCAGCCATTTTGAGTCAGCTCTAGCACACAGCTATTTTCCATACCATATGTCTCTCTATATAAAAGTTACAAATCTAGCCAGCACTCTTGATAACAAAGAAAGCAGATTCCTCCTTCTGCCTTGACCAATATACCTTCATAACCAATGAGATGTTCAGGAAGATTTAGGATTCTCTATCAGAGCTTGGTGGTTTTGTGAGTCCTGGCTGTGGCCCAAAGTCTGTTCCTCATCTCTTCTACATAGTAGGTCTGACCACATGCATGTGAACATCCAAGTTTGTGCCTATGAACATGAGACACTGTGTCCCACAGTCATCCCTCACCCTTCCTTCGGGTTGCATGTCCGGCACTGGAGTAGATGAGACAGGGGAAAGGCCCACGCAGGCTGCAGAAGAGGCTCGGAGCTTTCTGGCAAGGAACTGGTATGTCCCTCGGCCATGCAGCTCCTGCTGCTGAAAAAGCACACAGAGGAAAAGGGCAGGAGTGGTCCCCCCACCCCCTGGCCTAGAGCCCTCCCACCTGGGTGTAAAGTCCACATTGGATCAAAGAGTCCTAAAAGCCATTGTCATGGACCTGCCATACAAAACCCCAATTTTCAAAGCCACTTTTAAGCAAATTGTCGGTTGTTTGCAGTCAGTAGATCCCCAACTGATCCACCAAAGAAGAGAGAAGGAAACAGAGCAGAAACACCATGAAGGAGCAAAAAAGAAGAAGAAAGCTGCTGTGATTGTGAGCAGAAGACAGAGTCTGCGGACGGTGGGGCGTTCTGATTCCCAGTCTGAATAAGGACCAAGAGTTGTCTCTTTCCTGATCACTGTCTTTGTTTAAGTGAGTATAATTGACAAATAACATTATACTAATTTCAGACGTGCAACATAACGACTAAATATATGTATATATTTTGAAAAGCTCACTACAGGAAGTCTAGTTGACATCCGTCACTGATAATTCTTTTTAGAGGATGCAGGCAGGGAGAAACTGCCACAATATTCTTAGGAAGAAAAATAAAGTATCACATATTATCTTTTTTCTAAAGAGACAAAAATGACCATACCTCAGAAAATTTTTTAATAACATAATGCCAGAGGAAATTTAGCAAAGCTTTCAACTTGGAGGCTAACACAATAGTTACAGAGTTTTTTATACCCTCAAAAGCTTTTCTGGTTCTGGTAAGCACATAGGAACTCGGAGCATGCCAGGTTTCAAACCATACACTGCCCAGCCCTAGTCATTTGGAGATGCCTCTTGAATCAGGCTACAGAGAAATTTAACAATGATACTAATTCAAAAAGCAGAGAAGGCGTTAAGGGAAAGGAGCAGCAATTAGCAATAAATCTGATGGACTGAATTAAGGTTTAAGAATTCTTATTTCATATAAAAATAATAAAATATCTCAAGCCAGTTTTGAAAAATAACCTTTTTTATAGAGTGTTAAAATATAGTAATTCTGTAAAACTGTCAGGTTCTAGAGGACGTTGCTAAGATCTGATGGAAAATTAAAACAAGCTGGATATGTCACCCTGCGCAGGTGCATACGTCACTGCTATTCACCTTTGACACTAACAATTAGGAAGCACAGGACCATCTCTTTAAAACCAGATAATAATAATACAAACAATGTAAACAGGCAGGCTGCTGTCATTGGGAATTGCCTGGGAGAAGTGAGAAATAAGCCCCATGCATCCACAGGGCTGCAGACAGGTGCCCGTAAACTTTGTGTGAGCTGCCCCTGGTCAGAAGTTTCCATCTAAGGAAACTGTGCCCAATGCCTAGAACAGTGCTTACCCCAGAGGAGATGTTTCATAAATAACTGTCAAATACACCAAATTGCCTCCTCCTCCCACAACACATAAAAATGGGCAGCCCACTCTCTCATTCTTAGCAGCAGAAGTTGAGCTGTGGCCATGTTAAGTGGCCAGATAAGGGCAGAGCTCAAACTATACCAGGTCTGGATCCCAGGGCTATACATGCCATTTCACCTTTTATGTCAAGATGCCACCTCTCTACCCCTAATGTCTACCAGAAATCTCTGGTGCCAAACTCATGTCAGTGGAGTTATCACTCTCACATGCTGTGTGGGTGTTGAGTGGCAGGTGCCCAGTATCAGCACTCTGGCAGTTCTCAATAGTTGACTGAAAGTCGCAGACTCCTGTGAGTCATCCTAAGCATGATATCCAATGAAGCTGGTATTCACTTCCGCCCCCATGTGCAAAAATACCAAAAACCAAGAGAGAAATCTCACTGAGCTACGGAGCCATCTGGGGCAAATTAATGCCCTCTAGATTACCTGAGACTTTGTGATGGGCAGAGGTAACTTTTCATTCATTGGTGAGTTGTAAGTAAACACATACAACTAGTATCAGGTAAATTTAATGATCTCCTGGGGCAAACTATGGTCTACATATTTCTTGAATTACCTGATTTTTTAAAATTGTGAATTCCAGACTAACAGAGAAAATTGTTCAAGAAGCATTTTGAGATTTTAATATGCATTCCTTCATTGTTGGAGAATTTTTGAGTTTGAATTATTTTCTAAATTCTAGCTAACCAAATTCTATCTGCAGCAAACTATGTATATATATGTATACACATGTGTATGTATGTGTACACATATACACATATATATTTAGCTATAATTTATTCCTGCTATTGATTTTTTTTAGCTGTAAAAACAAATAGGAAAAAGATTTCCAAATTGATGTGAATGGTCCAGCTAAATTGAATGGAGGCGATGGAGGCAGAGTGGGGGAGGAGAGTAGAGGCGATAATGGACTGAGCTTCAGGGCACTGCTACGACACACCTGGGCGTGCTTGCTTGGAAGCCGCATGGCACCCCATAGTGTGAGGGCCACGGTAGGAAGACTGAAAAGCAGGGAACTGCCCAAGGCTAACCAGAGGGTCAAGACCCCAGCCACCCTTTCATTTTACTCTATATCAGGATGAGTGTCAAAATTCAAACTAGTTCTCTTCAGCTCAAAAATATTATTTCTGTAAAGCCAACATCTCATTTTATTGTCAAAACAGTGCAAGAGGTGGTAATGTTTATACACACTTTACATATTTCAGAACTACTGTACTTTAATAATCACAAATGTATTATCATGATATCTAAGCAAGTGTAAATTGCATGAATTTTTCAGTCTTCATTAAAAAATAGAAACTTTATGGTTTAGATTAATCTTAAGTGATGAATCTTGCCATATGTTCTTGGACATAAACTATGATAAAGACTAAGCTGGGTATTTTGTGAAGCAAGTCATTAATCTGTGCCATGAAGCAGACAATTATTAAATGGCCACCTCATGATCTTAACTCTTAGTCATGAAGCCCGAAGGGCAGAAAACTGAGAATCCCGTCAAAACCAAAGTAATAGTGTGCATTTTAAAATAATATATGCTAAGCCATGCTCACAGAGATCTTTCAAGCAATGCTGCAAACAGAAAGGAAATGACAAGGGAATCTGTCCCCCGCTTCGGGTTTGGTGTGACATGGCGGGACTACCTCCACCATTCCTGGGGTCACAACATCCCTCTTGTGGGAGCACAGATTGCTGAAAGGAAAAAGATACATTTTTCAACTATTGTGTTGGAATCTGTCTCCTTACAACTTCCCACCTTTGGCTTTTCTTATGATAACAAAGGTCAAGTTGACTCCGTATTTTACCTGACAGCTCTTCAGTTTGACAACTTTGCTTCATGAACTCCTCATGGCATTGTCTGGGCTGACAGGACACAGGGTTGTCACTGGCTCCCCTCCACTACCATGCACAGCTACGGGAGAAGAGTGTAGGCGGCAGGCATTTTGTTAACAGGGAGCCAAAAGTGTCCTTACCGTCCCCACATGCCAAAATTACGCACCTGCATTTCATTGTTTTGTGTAATATTTCAGACTTATTCAAGGAATTCTAGAAAATTTTTTGGAATATATATCAAAGAAGTCGCAGGGTCTGTTGCTACTGTTTCCTGAGCACTGGCCAAGTGGAAAGTTTACTTACTTCACCCCTGATCTTTGCAGAGTCTGTGCATCTCTACTTTTCTGAATAAAGAACCAGGGCTCTGAGACACCCCAGGAGTCTCAAGGCCCAGGAGGCCAAGCCATGGGAAGCATGTGAGGGTACATAAGGTGTTTGCTTCCCCACACCACTCTGCTTGGGGGGCGTCCAGATTCTCAGTATCTCCAACAAGCAACTGCAATGGCTTTACCAAAACCCTTCATGGAACTGTCTATGGGCTGGGTTCTGGGCTTAGAACTCACCTTATCTAGACCTCTCTGACCCTCACAATAACCAGGCAGGTGGAGGTTAGTTCCTTGTCCAAGTCCTGCAGCTCCTCAGCAGTGAAACATGGAGCCCTCAGCCTGGCTGCAGGCTGTGGTTTTTACCACTGAGGTGGCCATTCATCAGTGATGCATCTGAATGCCTCCTGCCCATTTCGATGTACCAGTTGAAAGTCAGGGTTCCCCTGGGAAAAAGAACCCGCTGAGAGTTTGAGTGTTTATTGTGCCTATAGACTGTTTTGTTACTATAGTGGGAAAGCATCCCTGTAAAAAAACAGGGGCATTTTGGTACAACTGTTTGTGCTATCTGTAAATGCCATTCACTGGAATTGATTAAATTTTATATTTCCTTGCTCTTCTAAGCAATCCACACTGAAAAGACATCCTATTGGGATGAACTGCAATGACACTGGCAAACATGCCCTCAGCTCTGTAACTCCGGCCCAGTGCTGGAGCGCCGCCTACACTATGCACACAGCAGGATGAGCTGCTGCGTGGTGGATGCTACAGCAACAGGAAGGCCACGCCATATCCATGCACACCAGACATAGTGGCTAATGGGCTGTCCCACGAGGCACAGGCAATGGAAGCTTAAAAATGTCACCAGCTATGGGGAAATACAAATCAAAATCACAATGAGAAAGCACTTCACACCTGTTAGAATGGCTATTATCGACAAGACAAGTACCATATTTTTTGGACCATAAGATGTACCTAGGTTTTAGAGAAGGAAAATAGGAAAAAAATTTTGAAGCAAAAAATGTTGTAAATTATTTAATAACATAAAAAACAATATTTCATCAATTTAAATGTAAACAGAACTCAACCAGCAGCATTAACAACCATTATTCCTCCCCAATTGGGGGGCACACCTTATAGACCAAAAAAACAGTAATAATAAGTATTGGCAAGGTTCGGAGAGGAAAGAACCCTTGCACACTGCTGCTGGGAACATAACTGGCACAGCAACTATGGAAAGCAGTATGGAGTTTCCTCAGAAAATTAAGAATAGAGCTACCGTATGACCCGGCAATCCCTCTTCTGGGTATCTACCTCAAAATTTTGACATTTATTCATAAAGATATATGAACTCCTGTGATTATTGCAGCACTATTAACAGTGGCCAAGACATGGAAATAACCAAAGTGTCCTTCAGCAGAGAACTGGATAAAGAAGATGTGGTATGTGTACACAACAGAACAATACTCAGCCATAAAAAAGATAAAATACCACCATTTGTAACAACATGGCTGGATCTTGAGAACAGCATGCTCAGGGAAATAAGTCACATGAAAAAGTAAAAAGCAATGATTTTTCTCATATGCGGGATATAAAATTGAAAGCAACAAATGAACAAACAAGATAAGCAAAGTCATAATTATACAGACGACAGTATGGTGGTTACCAGAGGGAACCGTGGGTTTCAGAGAGCAAGGAGAAAGGGGTCGAGTACGTGGTGACAGAGGAGGTTTGCTTTGGGTGGTGGGCACCCAGTGCAGTGTACAGACAACAGACTGTGCGTCCTGCGCTGGAACCTGAATGCGTTTCTTAACCAATGTCACCTCAATAAATTTAATAAAATTAAAAAACTAGTTAATGTGATGCCACTTTCACCTTTATCAAATAAAAAAGTTTAAAACCAAAACAAAAATGAATGGCTCAATAATATGATCTCACCTTTAACAGGAAGCTAAACAACAAAACAAACAAGCAAGCAGAAAAAAAAAACAAAGACACTGAAATAGAGAACAAGGGGATAGTGACCAGAGGGGAGAAGGAAGGGAAGTTAAGGGGAAAAAGGGGGAGGGATTTGGAGGAACAAATAGGAAGGACACAGGGACGAGAACTAAGGGGGGGTGGAAATGGGAGGGAGGTGGGGAGCAAGGGGCGGGGGAGGCTGGGATGGGAAAAATAGACAAAAAACTGTACTTGAAAAATAACTAAATAAAATTAATAAAAAAACATATAGTATATTGAATATAGAAATAATAGTATACTATAAGTATGTAATGTGATAAGTATCCTTATAATGCACCCATATACAATATATAAATATATCAAAGTAAAAAAAAAAGCATTCGTTTACCCATTAATGTTTGTCTTTATTTATACCCAATTTTTCTCATAAAAAGTTTTACAGTACTTAATGACATAACCATTTTAAGTGTTAAAATGTAAATATTGAATTTTTCTTTTAGAAATATGACCCACCTTACCTTTGTATTTTTAGCATTATAACTTCTGAAACATCAAGAAAATCATTGCTAAATGATGAGCATAATATATTTATATTTAGCAAAGCTGAATGACAAAATGTTATAGGATTGAAGGAAATTATGAAATTTTAAGGCAATTGTTTTCATTATAAAATGCCAGAATGAATCTTCCTTTCTGCAGAGATTAAAGTAAAAGGTATTAAAAGCAGCCAGTCACAGGGACGTGGAGGGCTCAGTGGGAGGCACACGGTCAAGGCGGCTTCCCTGGACTTTCTGCATTTCCGTGTCTTCTCCCCCGGTTTTGCCCCCTGACATGAGGCCCACATCCCTGTTGTTGATTTGTGGTGGAAGTGTGTACTTAATTTGGGGAAACAACCTGCTCACATGGAATTGGCCCCATCGTTTCCTGTCTGGATCTTCTTTCCACTATGAAAACAATTGGTATGAGCCAGCACCAATTTACTCTGAGAAAAACATGACGATAAAGTTTCCAATTTATACTGAGTTGAGATATACAAAGAATATCTGTGCAATATATTGACCAATTTTTAAAACACAGCTGTGTGTTTTTCCATATGCATTTTTTATGATAAAAAACACAAATTATGTTTATTTATGAGTATGATATAGTCAAGCTCATTTTGAAAAGTTTTAAGGAACATTTATCATCTTCTTAGCAAAATCAGAAACGCATTTTCCATAGCATTGGAAATGTCCATTTATCAACTAAGATTTATCAACCACATAAATTAATGGCTTTCCCATGGTGATACCTTTGTCCCCAATGAAATGAGTGTTTAGAATGTAAAGCTGCAGAGTGCTTGCTGAGCTTGTGCTGAATATAATGGTGCTTGTGCCCAAAGGACTATCCACTCATTCATTTATTTCTTCTAAAAGTCTCTTGAGAGATTAGCACGTGTCAGGTACGTCCCAGCCACTCTGGTCTAGACTTTAACTACCCACACCTGCAATTCTCTTTGGTGGATGTTCCTTGGGCTATTGAAGCCTCTTTGCCCAAATGGCAAAAGTCAAAGTGGCCAGGAATGTCCCTCCTCCCTCTAGGGCAGCCCTATGCCAGGGGCTGTCTGAGGCAGAGGAAGGAGAAATTTGGAGACAGGACTTCCACTCCAGAGCCCCTGTGAAATTTGGCTGAGGAGGGGCTTTGCAAGATTGGCACCCTTGCATGGCTTCTTCCTTTCCCTGCCTGCTGCCCACACCTGGCAGTCACTCCCTAATAATCATTGTGTGCACATCTTTGTCTCAGGTGTGTTTTCAGGAGAACCTGACCTGAAAGCCAGGCTGGATAGCAGACAACAGAAATTCAAAATAAATATTTCTCACTATGATTAAAAACCATAACGTTATTTTCTACTTGATCTGATACATTCTTAAGAATATTAGTGACAAAGTCAATTGGAAAATCTTAATGTTTTCTAACTTCTGTAACAACTTTATGTGCAATATGCAATGCTCTGTCAACAGAGTCACCTGTTGTCAGTTAAGAGAAATGTATTACCTAGACTAGGGTGTCTGGGATTCCCTGGGGAAGTGATGACATTGGGTGCACTTCTGATGTGATACTGTTGTGTGTGTATGAGGCTCAGACGCACAGAGATTACAGAGTGGAAAGACATCGGCTCGGCCAACCCAAGGATTCCCTTCATCCTCTAGTGACACAAAATGGACAGAAATGTTAGCTATGCTAATCTAGGGATTCCAAATTAAAAAGAAAAAGAAAAAATCCTCCAAAGTGGAAAACTTCAACCTTCTTAAATATGTGAGGTCATTGATCATAATTTCTTGTGTAGACAAGCCCCATTTCCTCCCTCTGGCTGCAAGCCACCGAAGTCTTAACAAGGCTTGAACAAACGCACCTGAAGTGTGCCATATGCCTTTAGGTGAATGCTACCTACAACTCAGTTCCAAAATTAATTGAGAATGTGTGGGAAAATAAAGGGCAAATGAAGAAATGTGATAGCTGGCCCCCCGTTCTGCATGGGCAATTCCAGGAAAAGAAGTAGACTTTTCAGGTTGTTCTCCAACAGAGAAAATAATTATTTTTTAAAAATGATTGTTGTCACCATCTGAGTGCTGAGTTCCCATCCGCAAACATCCTCATAGCACATGTAGCAAGATGAGGGGTGCAACCCACCACTCTCCTTCTCAGGTGTGATCAGACACAGATGGGACAGCCTAAGTCCTTAATGTAGGGAAGGATAGTTGCGTATCCTCCTAATCTTCTCTTTTGGCTAACAGGGGCAGTTGATTTATCAAGCTACTCTGTGGAGACAGTAAACAGCCAATTCCCTTAATCCTCCCACTCCTCAGTCCATGGGCATCTGTATTTGTGTGGGCAGAGAGCATGCCAATTATGAAAGTTTCATGTGCTGCAAACAATTAGTAATTAGTAAGCTAGAATGTCTTATCAGATGCTCCTATCATCATTTTGCATCACTTGACTTACCATCAAACATTCCACACTTCTTGTCATAACAAAGTAAAATATTCCCCTAAAGACAGATGTGCACAAAGTCCAAAGTGAAGATTGAGCAATTATCCATGTGATTCATCCATGCACTCTGTGGGGGACCTCCTTTACAACTCTTGCTCACTGTATCCCCATGAAATCTGGGGGCCTTGCCCCCTATCCCCAAGCTCTAGATATGTATACCTAACTGCCCACTGGGTCTTGCCCCTCTGAGCTTAATTTGTCCAAAACCAAAGCACAGTCCTCCCAAGTCATACTCCCTTCTGAAAGTGTCTTGCTCATCTGAAGGCATAACCGTCTGCTCAGATACCAAACCAGAAGCCAGGGATCACACTTGCTTTTTCCCTCCCAGCTGCTGAGCACACAAAATTTCCATGTATTTCTTTCTCTAGCTATGCTGCATGCCCTTACAACTAAACATAAATGTCATCTCTTATCAAAGTCTTTCTAGATAACCAAGGGTTCTGGCTCTGGGTATCTAGGTTGGTACCAGATATCTCTAGATCTGGACATGGTTTGCACAGCTTGGAAAGCTCTGGGGATGTTTTCAGGAGATTTCTGCTGCTCTCAAGTCAGGTCTACATACTCCACCCCTTCCTTATATAGATAGCAACTTGGTCTATAAAGGGCCCTTGGCCTGCCTGTGGCCTAGGATCTGGCAAGAAGTTCACATTCAAGTTCTCAACAATCAGTTTTGGGGCCCTGCCTTATATAGCATATACCATCAGGTATTGCAGGGAATCACACCATAAAGCAGAGGTGCAACTTTGTGCCTGCACTCAGGGTGCTTCCCCACCACCCAGAAACATCAGAACAGCCTACACATTGTGATCATTTGAGGCCAGGCTTCTTGGTCTTCTTCTAGCCCCAGATTCTGAAGGTTTGGCAGGAAACTTGACCACTGAGAATTAGGAACTGCAGAGGCTTGAGTAACACGAGAGGCGAGAAAAACATTTAAGATGCCATTGCAATTCTCCAGGTGTGTGTCAGTGGTGCCCACAGGCAGTCAGAGGTGGGGAGATGGGAAGCAATGGGTGAAACTGCAAGATATTTGGGAAGCAGAATCTGTGAAACTCAATGGGAGGGAAAAGCCAGAATGACTACCAGGTTCCCGTTTGGGCAGCTGGATCACCATTCATGACACTGAGAACACCAGAAAAGGAGGCAATTTTAGGAGAAGAAGATGAATTCAGTATGACATGGTGAGTTGGAGTAATGCAGAGAAGCTAGGAGCCAACCTCTAGCACTCGCTTACAGACCTGTCTGTCCAGTTCAAGGAAGAGCTAGAGACATGGGTCAGGGCCAGAAACACAGGTATGAAAATTCTCAGCATGCAGATGTTAAAGCCTCTAGGGCTGGTGAGATTCCCAGACTGCGTGGAAGGGAGGAGCAGAAGGCTAGGGCATCGTCCAGAGTGACACCCATGTCTTGTCCACCTTGACAGAGGAGTCCTCCTGCTGCCACAGGCTGACACTTCCACCTGTACAATGGAGCATTGTCTTCCTGTCTTCCAAAGGCCCTGATCTAGGACCTGTTCCTTTTTTCTCCTTTGGCTAGATCCCCTCTGGTGACATAGAGCATGATCACCTCCTCCTTCAAGTCCCAAGGAGGGGGAAAACCCTCACCAGGTTCTATCTTCCTGTATCCGTCTTAATATTCACAGGCTGATCCCTGAAGAGTCATCTGCACTTTTGTCTCCACTTCCAAACCTCACACCCCTCAACTATGCCAGTCTGGGTCTAGTCCCATCACTCCCCAAAACTGCCCTCTCCGAAGTCTGCAATGACTTCCACAACGAGAAAGACACAGCTACATTTATTACCTTCCTCGATCTCTCAGGAGTGCTCTGTGTTCCACTTGGACTTGAAACGCCCTCTCTTTCCTTGGCTCTGAAGATGCCAATGCTTTCTAGAATCTCCTCTTGTTTTTCTGCCCATCCTTTATCTGATCTGTTTTTTCCTAGCAATATATTAGAGATTTCTCATGGCTTGATCATAGGCCTAGACTCTTCTAACTTCTCTGTCCCCACCATCCCCACATTGCTTCTCTCGCCGAGCCCTGCTGTGTTTCCTCTTTCATGTCCCTCCATTGCAGCCTTTCCTGAAATTCCCCATTCTGTTCACTGCTCCGCTCTACCCATTCTGCTGCTGCTCACTGTCCACCCCCAACAAGGCAGTGAGATGCCTTTTGGGAATGCGTCAATGCCACCAGCCCGGACACAACTCTTACATGCCTTCTGTGGTTCCCCAAAGTTCTAAAGAAAAAGAGAAATTGCTAACAAAGGTCAGGAGAGTCTTGCCTGCTTTATCCTCACCCAATTCTCTATATGTTCCCTCTTGGTCACCATGGCCCGTCTCCTGTGGAGCTTTGTACACCCTGCTGCTTCTGTCTCATGGCTCTTCCTTTCAGAATAAGTTCCATACTGAGTAAGTTCTTATGAGCCCTGAAAATAAATTTAATAATAATCTCACTAATAGATACATTATTACATTTTGAAATAATATAAACATTGCTCACTTTTCTCCTGTATGAAGAGATTACCACATTAACTCAGTAAGCTGCAGATGTACTATAGCACCATTTCCAGGAACTACCTTTTGCAGCAGAGACCACAGGTTCACTTACACACAGGACCCCAGCAATGCCTTGGTGAATATGTGTACACAGGCATTTCGCCAGCTGTGGGGGATGAGCCGTCTTCAGTGTTAGTCAGCAGACCTCAGGAACCCAATAGAAGGTTCATCACTTTACCTGGGATTGCAGGTAAATTGCCTTCTCTGTGAGTACACAAAATGCCTCTTCTTTATAACTAAAGTATACCTCAAGCCTCAATTTTTGTCAACTTTAAGATATAATTGACATATCACATTGTGTAATTTTAAGATGTACACGGTGATGATTTGATATATGTATATATTTGCAAAATGATTACCACAATACAGTTTGTTAACACATCTTTCACTTCACATAATTATACACATTCATATGAAGGAGTGAGAACTCTTAAAATCTACTCTCTTAGTAACTTTCAAGCATATAATGCAGTATTGTTAATTATAGTTATTATGCAGTACATTACATAGCCAGAACTTATTCGTCATGTAACTGAGAGTTTGTGTGCTTTGACTGCCTTCACCCATCCCCCCAGCCCCTGGGAATGACCGATCTACTCTTTTGTTTCTGTGAGTTCAGCTTTTTTAGATTCCACATATAAGTGAGATTATGCAGTATTTGCGCTTCTCTGGCTTATCTCACTTAGCACAATGCCCTCAGGGTTCATCTGTCTTCTCACAGATTGCAGGATTTCCTTTTTTTTAAATAGCTGAATAACATTTTGTGGTATATGTGTATACCACTCACCCGTTGATGACCACGTAGGTTGTTTCTCTGTCTCAGTCCTTGTGAACAATGTTGCAATGAACTATTATTTATAGATATTGGATTTCATTTCCTTCAGACACAGACCCAGAAATTTAAGTTCCCTCCCAAGTCCTAGTTTCAAAAAAATTAGATTATGATCTTTATTCATCTCATATGTTTGGAGCTTTAATGATCATTTTGGGGAGGCTTTATCTTTTAATTTCACCATTTACTCCTTTAAACATTTCTACTTATCTAATTGGTTCCTTTACTCCTTTCCTTGGGTAGAATATCACTGGTGATCCCAGCAAAAGACACACATTTCCAGTCCTCTTTTTAATATCTACACTGTAGAGCGCTTAGTTCTTCCTATGACTCAATCTACAATCTGCCCATAGCACTTACAGAGCTGGAATTCAACCTCACTATGAGCCTTATGAGCACAAGACGACCATCTTCCTCTCCAGAGGCAGGTGGAAGTTTGTGGGTTCCCCAGCTTTAGAGGGGAGCCTCCTTGAAAAAGCAGAGCTTCAAGTCCACACAACAGATCCATCCAATTGGGGAGAACTGAGCTTATTTATGTCCCCAAATGCATTGGTCTAAGCATTTGGATTACCATTTGCAAGCTTAGAAACGCAGTTCTGCTTATAATTATCTTCTCATACAATGTAATCATAAATGACACCATTGCTCTGAAATAAACCAGAGGAAACCAGAGTATTTTATGTGAAATGTAACGTTCTGCTGTGCTCTTTTTCACAATGTACAAGCTGAAATCATATGTCACAGATTAACTCAACCATTCTTTCATTTAGACTTTGTGCAGATTCCTCATTATTTAAAAAGCTTTATATAAAAGTCACTCAAATGTGAATAATTGAAATTATTTTTAATGATTGTCCCTTTAGAGACCCTACTTACACGAATCTCAAACTGATCTAATTTCTTTTTTTCTTTCATTAGCTTATCTTACTGGTGAACTTAAACAGCTTCATTTCTAATTAGATATGTACTTTCAAACAATATTGGAAATTGCTACCTTTAACATTTGTTCTTTGCATCTGTCATCCTATGTTGTCTCAGAACAGTGACTTGCCTGTTCTGTGTATACATGGATTTTCTGCACAAATCCCTGTCAATTACGCTGCCAGGAAGCTCTTGATGTCTGCTAACCTTTCGTTGTGAAGAAAGTACATTTAATTACTTGGAAAATGACTATGATGTAATAGGTCAAAACAGGCATGGCTACCACCTAGGAGGGGCTGTGTGTAGGAGCGAGGGGGCAGGGGGTAACGTCTCATGACTGAGCCTTGCCAACAAAGTCCTATCGAGGTGTCCTGAACACAATGGGGCCTCTCATTCCACCCAGTTGAAGCGAGCACTTGGTTCATTAATTTAAAAAGTTACTTGCAAAGACTATAAACAGGCCTTAAACATTTAAAAGTTATTCATTCAGTCACTGATTGTAATTTCGGTGAAAGACTTTTCTTTGGAGAAGAGTTTCCTCAATGGAGGAACCAGCATCTTTGATTTCTGGTTAGTTTGTTTGTGTTTGTGAAGTCTAGTGATTTGTTTAAGGTATTTGCAAAGCAATCTAAGAGTTATAACTGAGTAGAAGTTTTGTTTTAATTTTGTAGAGCTATATGACAGAATGTTTAGATGATGACTTTTAAAGTCTTAAAACCATGCAACTTTAGTTTCATAGAAAAAGTAGTGCTCTTTATGCTCATATGAATATTTTTGTTATACATACATTGATATTGAGTATTCACTTAGTTGACACTTAATTGAACTGATAACTTACTAACAGGGATAACAGGTGTACATGGAGCTGGGAACAGACACAGCTCATTTTCAGGGAACGTGAAGTACAACCTGTGATGCAGGAGGGAGGTCTGAGAGCAGCCCGGGCACCAACAGGTACAAATTCCAGGCTGGGAGAGCTAGCCTGGTAGAAAGCTGCTAATGGGAAAAATCAGGAAGTTCCTCCATTAGGCCCCTGTTTGGACTTAACTGGTAAGTGGGTGCTTTCATCAAGTTACTGCTTCAGATGAGCAAAGCCAGGCACGTCCATCCCCAGCACACAAGTTCTCCCCATGTGATAGTCAGAACACACTTTCCTACTAATGTCCTGCTTGGCACCAGCAAGCAAATCTCACAGTCTGGTGGGGAGATCGTCCTCAGAGCCATGTCTCGGAGTTTGCCAACCAGGCTCCAAGCTTTAGACACGAGTGCCGGTTCAGCCTCAGGACTCACAGGACAAGATGTCTGGGAGAGGGGGGCATCTCAAAGATACCGCATGCCTTCCTGGCCAACTGCCTCGGGTCTTCTGCAAAATCCACTTCAGAAGAATTGCCTCCGCCAGCAGGACCGGAAAGTGGTGAAACTAAGAGATAAAACAGAGCCTCTGAGTTATGTTGGATTCCATGTGTTGAGCTCTAATTCTTTTTAGGTGGAAGCTAACTACAAAGGGCATCTCATCACATGGTCTCACTGGACTTCTAATCACTGGAGAATGAAGGGAAAGTGGACTTTCCAGATGAGGCCACGGGGAGAATGTATGCAGTCTTTACAGAAGTGGAATGCCAGGTTCAGGTATCTAGGGAACGAGGAAACACTGTGACAGAACTTTCCTTTTTCCTGTTTCCTGAGCTGGGTCATCTGCTCCCTTAGATGCTGTCTATACTGAGCAGGGAAACTCTCTTGCCTGGACCATTTTAGTTACCTACTTCAGACTCTACAAACTCCACTTGCTGCAATGACAATCAGACAGCAAGACCCCAGTGACGTGCCCATCCCAGCATCATCACAAACACTGCACGTGGGAGTGTACATGCCTGCTGAACAAGGGTGTGGCTCTTTTGGAAGCCAGAGCTCACCATAGGTTTAGAAAATTCTCCTTCTCCTCCTGCCCATGGTGCCTGTGTCTGCTGGAGGCAGCCCTGTGCCAGCCAGAAGGAAACACGCACCTAGAAGGTTTGGCCTTCTAGGGTGCATGGGACTGACACCTGTGGTGTCAGGTTGGGCAGAGGCGCTATAGAAATCTGTATTTCTGCTCACAAGGTCTCCTCGAACACCTGGACCTGAGACTCAAAGTACCTGAGACTCACTGAGGGTTTAGTTGTTCCATCACTACCACTTCCAGCTGGGTTTCATTTTTGCCCTCCATAGATCACACACACAATTCACCTTGAACCTGAATTGTGGTGAAGTTTATTTTTCTTTCAGGGGACACCTGCCAGTCCATGCAGTGATGTGTTGTGCTTCCTCGCCCCAAGCTTTGCTTTCTCAGCACAAAGAAAGTTATCCAGTTGGGCAAACTAAATACAGGAGCCAGCCAAAGGGCAATCCCTAACACCAATATAAGGACAGCACTCTGTGTAAAGCTATGGAGCTTGTATCATGTGCTGTACCCTTTATCTGCATGATATTATACCCACACAGAGCCAATGCTGTCATGATCCCTTTCCACAGAGCAGCCACTGACACTGCAGGGAAGAAATATGCTGAATGCTTAACAGTCTGCTGTCTGGTAAACAAAGCTGTGACTTGTAGCGCTTACCTATTTCCATAGTTTCACCCTGTCCAGTTTAAGTTGCCTATGTTATGTCACCCAGTTTGAAAGCATGGGATATCCAGCTCCAGTGACTGGGAAGGGAGATTGAGGAACAAACTCACCATAGGTAGAGCAACCTGAGAAAGCTGAGCTCAGGGTCAGACCCTCGCAGGTCTGTTTCAAAGTTCCAGCCTTTAATCATTTGACATGTGTGACCTTAACTGTGTTGACATTCATTCATTCTTTTCTATGTTGAAGTCTTTGCAAAGTGTGAAAGGTCAAGAGAGGAACTGGGCCACTAAAAGTCCACAAGTTAGCCTGTAACACACTTAAGGTTTACTATTTCTTTCTGAAAGTAATACCATTGTTTACCACTTGGGTTGTACAGACACTAGCACATGGCGGAGTTAGCATAAAAACCAAGGGCTCTGCTTTCTTTCCATGTGCTATTTCATTTTTAGTTTCAAGATGTTAGAGCTTTTCCTCTTTCTACAACCCGGTTTCTCCTTCCCTTGCAGTTTATTGATTCCTGTCCCCAGGTTGTTGCTGTTGTCTCTTCTCAGTTGGGAAGAAAGGTAAGCTCCAGATTCACAGGTGACATGTTCCATTTAACTTCTTTGCAGCCATGTTTGTAGTGACCTTATTCTCCCAGACTCCCCTTCCAGGGAGTTCCCGACTGCAGCTGCATATCTCTCAGTGGACATTTGAAGCAGAACCTGAGGATGCCACCGCCACTTGACTTGCAGCACACCTTGACTGCTGGTGACACATGCCTCCAGAAGGATAAGCAGTTAGTTCCCTGACTATGGGGTAATTGTTCTGTGTGACCATGGGATTGGCAATGCTGCACAAGTCAGATGTGTGCCTGCCCAGGAACAAGAATGACAGGGATGGCCCGGTTGTCCCATGCTGTGGGGCTACTTGCCCTCTGTCTCAAGGAAGACTTACTCTCTCCACCATGCAAGCTGCTCCAGCTCTCAGTAACAAGGCACAGGGAGCCTGGGCTGACCACGTGGGATCTGATTTATATCCAAGGAACAAGTGTAACCACAATTGATGCTTGTTAACTCATTTAAATTTGTTTGTGTTCTCTAGTCCCATAAAAGCATTTTGTAATTGAAACGCACTGAGTTGTTCTCATCAGGGATGTATAATCAGCCTGAGCCTTGGTTTCTCCTTCTGTAACAGAAGGCAGGCATGCTTCCTGCTTTAGCTGTGGAGCAGCCCAAACAATTGCGAGGGTGAAAACCAGAAGCTCTTTTCTCTTCATCCCCCTCTCCTAAGCAGTGCACAGAGCATCCCAGGGGAAGCCAACACTGTAGGAAGTGTTCGCCTCTGAGCATCTGTGGAGAATCACATAGGATGTGACCCAGGGAGGGCAATGGTTTTACTTCCACACATTGGGCATCTGTCCTGCCCGACGCAGTGCTGGAATCAGTGGGTTTTTAAGAACATTAGCTAGCCCTGGCTGGTGTGGCCTAGTAATTGCGTGCTGGCCTGGTAACCAAAGGGGTGCTGGTTCAACTCCCAGTCAGGACACATGCCTGGATTGCCAGGCCCCCAGTTGGGGGTGCACAAGAGACAACTACACATTGATGTTTCTCTCCCTCTTTCTCCCTCCTTTCCCCTCTCTCTGGAAATAAATAAATAAATAAATAAATAAATAAATAACTAAATAAATAAATAAATAAAATATTAAAAAAAAAAGAATATTAGCCAAGTAGATTTATGTATAATTCTGTCTAGAGGAACACAGGCCACTGACTCACTGTGGAGTTCTGGGCCAAAGCTTCTCATCTCCAGGACTGAGTTTCCTCTGGGGAGTGGAGCTATCCACTGGGATTCGCCCAAGGGTTGTGTAAGGATGAAATGAGACTGCCCCGGCCAGCACAGTGCTGGATGCCTGCCCTGGGGCACCAGGCTGTAGAGTCAATGAAGAAACTGGGAGAAGGTGATTTGGCCAAGAGATGACCCAACAGGATTGCAACAGCTCTGCTCCAAGGGGGCAAGGGAGGAGCTGAAGCAGGACTCTCTGTTCCTCACAGCCCAGGAACACACTCAAGGGCATCCAACGTGGAGGGAAATGTCTCTAAAGGGACCCAACGTTTTATGTCTAAATGGGCTGCCCAGTGAATTTGTGTGTTACTCTCATGGGAAAAGTGCCAGTGGAGGATGGAAAACTCTCTTTTAAAGCCACTGAAAGAGCTGAGAGATGTCCCTCAGGCACCATGTAGACTATGATTATTCCCAATGGCTTCAGTCATTTAATATCAAATGATGTGCTTTTTAAGTGGTACGTGTGTACACTAATGCAACCCCCTCATACACAATGAATTCAAATAAACCCTGTAAGTTTAAGTACAGAGGACTCAACCCAGTAGACTTTACTTTAAAAATTGTTCTGCACACAGGGTATTGGTTTTAGATTCCCATCCAGGCATTGGGACACTGACTAATTCTCCCATCCCATTTTGTAAGTGGGCAGGTTGTGGTCTTACATAATAAACAATTCATATGCCATGACAGAACCATCTAGAAACATCCTCGCTCAAGTGATCCCAGCTAACATAAACCGCAGAGATGGTTTTCCTATCCACCTCAAATTTAAATTGACTGCTTTGTTTAGCACTAAATAAAACACAGCTTTGTTAACTATCACCTCATCCTCCAGTCCAGGGAGACTCAACTGATTGCTTCTTAACGCCATGAATAGACAAAGTAAAAATCTATAGCTACATTAGTTGCAGGTTACTGGTCAATAAGTGTTCATTACATAGTGCATTGGTTCTATTCAGTCTATGGTGTCATTTGTTTTCTATTTTTATTAGCTTTGATCATACAATAAGGCTTCTTTTTCCCCTGGAGCAGTAAATCTGCATCAATATGAGTAAATCTCTGTCTAACATGAGGCGTTGCATCTTTATTAGCGACGGGCGCGGTCCTGCATACAAACATCCTTCCCTCCCTCCCCTCACTCCGTCACCACTGCCATTGCACAGAAGGTCTTAGCGGAAGCAAAGCCACTTAGCACCTAAATGAAAAATAAAGGAGCCAGTTAATGCAATATCCAGTTAAGACTCAGATTCACCAATTGGCATTGGCCATTGCACTTGGACCCCTTATGCCAGCTGTAGGGCAGCCAGTGTCTGGGCTGCTGGTGCCCTCTGTTTCGTACGCCTTCTCTGTGGTGTCTCTCTTCCATGGACCCAGCATTACCAACTTAGGGTACCTCCTGGCCCAGAACCCAGAGCACCATCACCTGGATATTTCAGGCTCTATTTCTGTGAAACGAGACTCTGCGTACTGTGTGACACTTGTAAACCAAACAGGAGAAACGGAGATTTAATTTTTTATCTTTCTGTCATATAATAAACAAATCATTAGATGTCTCTCTGGGCAGCATAACCCTTAAATATATTCATTTGAAGGCAGAGCTCCTTAATGTGGAGAAGGAGTGGGTGTGATCATTTCTACCTGAGAACAGTCTATCTTTAGTTTGTCCAAGAAATGCATACGTGGTTGTTTTTTATTACTCCTATTGTGGGTGTAGAGCAAGTTTTTCATGTTCTTTTGGGGGGATCTAAACTTTAAGCTTCATTTATTAGGGAAACCTATTAGAGTTTATGAAAAGTCAGACCGAACATTTTATTTTATTATAATCAGAGGCATCTGATGATAACAGGTCCCCATGATGCCCTTGGAGGAGCTCCTATGCACCAGGAATTGGGAAACCATCTTCCCTGTAAGCCACAAAGTGCTCCTTCTATAGACTGAACTGTGTCCCAAGTTCAGACTTAAGAGAATATGACCATGATGCTAAGTCCTCTAATGTACTTGGAGATTTCACCTTCACATTTCAGAAGTTTTCTTATTTCACCTTTGAAAATTTTATAATTGCAATTCACTTCCCTTACCCTTTCCACTACAGTCTCTGAGTATTTTAGAGAAAAATGCAACTCTGATGTTTCCCAGCTCACCAGGACAGGGGAGGGGACAAAGCCGCCAACACAGCTTGCCGGTTTACAGAGACGGAGACTGGCGTTCACCCACAGGGAAGCATGCTCGCTGGCTCTTTCCACAGGATCCTGGTGCTGGGTGCGTGGTGATCCTGCTTTGGGGAATTTCGTTCTTTGGCAATTGTGACTTTATTCTTAAGTTAATCTTTTCCTACGATGTTAAATTGCAAAAGAATTTGGAAATTCCAGGGGGAAAAAACAAGAGAAAGTGATTTAATTTTTGAAATAACCTCTCTGACTTGGAAGTTTTGATCAAGTCCTGATTGTAGAGCTAAATTATCTGTGCACAGGAGGAAGCATGGCACTCATTAGCTTGAATATCCTGGACACATGGCTAACAGTCAGTAGGAAAACAATCTTAGAAAATGGTGCGAGCCAGATGGGGTTATCGCGCCGTGTGTGAAACCCGGGCTGATTTATCGTAACGGGAGCGAAGGCGGCCCCATTAGCACAGACGGCCTCCCCGATGATGTCATAATTGGCCTTCAGAAGTATTCGGCTGTGTTCAGTCATTCTCTAAAAATTGAGTTCTGATTTTAAATTGGTCTGTGGTTAGGTCTGGCAAAATATAGTTTTTAATTTTTAAAAAGAGAAAAATAAATGTTCAAAAATTTAAAACACTTTGTTGAGCTTCACGCTGTCGTGATCTCATGGAGGCGATGCTTTATAGGGCTAGTGACACCAAAGTGACCCTTTCCAATTGGAGAAATGCTCTATAAGAATGCAGGCAGGGGTGTGAGAAGAACAAAAGAGAAGCAGTAAATTAGGGATAAATAACCAACCCCAGGCATTTGTATTTCTGCCCTAAGAGAGGAAACAAGAGCAGTCAGTCTGCTTTGAGACTCAGAGTTTCTCTGTCTCAGAGAAGACCCAACCAAAGCAGCCTCTACCTCCTCCAGGCCATGAACTTGAACTTCCCCCACAGGTGGCAGGAGCAGAGAACATCACCACTCCCAGCGCCACATACCCTCCATCACATTGTCCTGCATGGCCAGTGTTGTCCCTGATTTTACACAGGTAACTGAGCCCTGGCTCCTCCAAATATGTAGTATCTCCAAGTGACGGGCTTTGCCCTATGTCTTCATACACTGCATTTCAGCTAGCAATCTTCACAACCTGACAGCACATTCAGTTTTAAGTGGTAGATCAGGACGTCAGGGAGGTCAGTGAGGTCCACCTTCAAGGCAGCTGTTGGCTCCAGGGCTCCAGAGAGTCAGGGTTGCCATGGAACAGGTATGTTGGAGATTCCACCCAGGACTCTGAGCCCCCACCAGGACTGCTCTTTACCATTGAACTGGGCTCCCGCTGTTGAAACATGGATGGCTCCAGGACCAGTCCTTTGCTGCTGCTCCTGGGCTCCACTGATCACGTTGATGTCTCTGTCCTCAGTGTTCTTTGGGTCCTTAGTGCCAGCCCAGCCCATTGCATGCACTGATGACAAAGCACCTGTCCACCTGCCCTGTGCTCTTGCTAACTGTATGCCCCTCCCTGGGGTCTCCACTGGTTGCCTCCCATATACACCCATTGTCCCCAACCTAATATCGATGTAGCCCTGACCTCTGAGCCTGCCAGCGTTTCTCCCATTGTTCCTTCACAGCCTGTGTTCTCCCTAAGTCCAGACACAGCCAGCACAGAGAACCCAGAGCCGCAAGCCTCTGGCACCCTGCTACTCCTTCCGCACCAGGACAACGCCTGATGCCTGAGATCCTTCCATGTGGGCACTCAACCGAGGTTTGCCTGGTTATATTTTTTCTTTAAACTCTTACCCGAGGATGTTTTATTGACTTCAGAGTGAGAGAGAGAGAGAGAGGGAGAGATCAATGTGAGAGAGAAACATTGATTGGTTGCCTCCCATCCATACCCCAACCAGGGATCAAACCCCAAACCTAGGTATGTGCCCTGACTGGGAATTGAACTTGCAAACTTTTGTTGTATGGGACGATGCTCCAACCAAATGAGCCACCTGGCTAAGGCAAGATTTACTTAGTTATTAACAACACCTTACACAAGAGGGCCAGAGTTTTCTGTATTGCACCCCCAGGAACAGGGGCTCCTTGTGCCCAGTGGAGTCTCATCAATGATACTGTATTCTGCTGTAAGTGGAGAATGTAACCATGAGCCAGTGTAAACTGCCTTCCTAACTGATGAGCTTTAGTGTTTTTCCACATATGAATGTGTATTGTGAACCTCCACATGGCACAGAACACAGCAAACCCCACTTACAACACCCGTCATCCGAGGATGCCTGGCAGAATGGGCACCTTGCTGTGGAATTTGACTTTTTAGATTTTTCATACTTCAGCCTTAACCACTGCACATCCCATACAACCACAAGTTTTGGCAAAAGCCTTGTGGTGATGACACAGCCTGGGGATGTTCCCTCTCCTTTGTCCACTGGACTAGGTGGACTACAGAGGGTCAGGTCTATGGGATGAAATTGGGCTGCAGACGTATTTGCCATGTGTTCGGATGAGCATTATAAAAGGCAGGGGAAGGATCAAGTCAAGGAATGTATATAAAAGACCCATGGACAAACACAATGGTGGAGAGAGGGAGGACTTAATGTGGGAAGGGGGTGGGCAGGGCAGGGGAGAGTAATGGGGGGAAATGGGGACAACCATAATTGAACAATAATAATTGTTTAAATGCAGTGTTATTTATGAGACAGGAGCCAGGAGAGAATGTGCCTTGTCCTCACAGGCCTCCTGCATGTCAGGTCACATCTGGAGTTTCTGAGTCTCCTAGAAGTTCACCCTGAAGTACCCCTTATGCCCAGTACCTTTTCCAACCGGCCTGGACACTTGTCAGCAGGATAGCAATTTGCCCTGACGGGCCTACATCATCCCTTGAGTGTTTCACATTCTTAGTCCATGTCCCCAGGCTCTGCCCCTGGATCAGCCAAAGGGGTTCAGAGGCCATGGTGGAGACCATCAGGGCAAAGGGTTGGGTCGTCCAGCTCCAGCTTGACCACAGTGGGCTACATCATATGAGACAGGACCTGGGCTCTGAGCCTCCTCTTCTTCATGGCTATACCATTGTGGGGCAGGGCAGGGAAGGGGCTGTCCTGCTGGGTCCCTGCAGTTTGGAGCTCATTAGCAGCCATGCAGGTTCTGGGCATGCATGGCCTTCACCTGATATTGGGAGCAGAGCTTCAAAAAGGAACAGCTATCTCTGAGGGGTACGACAATGTCAGCCACATGTGTGCTATCCCCTTCTCAAGGAGTCCTAGCCCCTTAACGTCCCAGTGTCTCAGATGGGAGGGAGGGTGCAGAGCCCCATTGCTCTAGAAGAATTTATGAAGCATTCTCAACAGTCCTCAGGTTCCTGCCTGTTGTCTACAGGTCAGAATTTATGCCCCTGCCTTGACCAGGAGCTGCCTTCCTGCAGAAGTGGTTGGGTGACTTTGGGCCAGGTCTCTTCACTTTATATAATCTGCTTTATAATGACCACGTGATTCACAACCACAGTGAGTGACGTATCAGTGCATTCATCATCAGTGTCCCACAGAAATGTGGGCTTTTCAGTTTGTTATTTTGCTCTATAAGTGGATTCCGTTTGTAAATCTATTCTTTACAGCCAGTTAAAAGTGTATAAATTGACCAAGATCTCACATATGAAATATTACTTTAACTTTCCATTAAATTACACTTCTGGAACTCCTAACATCCAGCAAATAGAACTATTTAGGCACCACGCAGAGTTAAAATTAAGAAATAAAAATCCCATTTCTGTAGGCTTTTCTTAGCTAGACTTCAGGGCTCGGATGTTGAAGCCGCCTCGCACCGGATGCACCTCACATCGGCCACTCTGAGAGGGCCGGGCACGTGCCTCCTTTCACACAGTTGTGGAAGCAGACACCCTGTCCCACGCAGTGCTCAGTGCCATCCTCATGTCCTGGAGAAGCCCGTCTTCATCTCATGAAGAAATGGTGGGTGCAAGGACAAGTACCCCAGTTATGCAGACAGGAGGACTGGTCTGGTGAGAAGTGGCTCCGGGCACACCCGCCAGCACAGAAACTGCCTACTCCTGGCTTCCAGCTAGGTTCCCAGGGCAAGTGGGTCTTGATTAATGACCAGCTGCACAGGCCTCTCTCTCTCTCTCTGCACCCTGCGTTTGCCTCCCAGGGCCTCCAGCGACTCTGCTCCCGCCTCTGTCTCCTTCCCTGGCCCTGGAATCTAGGAGCTCAGGTCACAGCAAAGGCAGCTCGGCCCGCGCAGAGCAGTGCGAGGGCTGACCGCTGGGAGAACCATCAGCCGCACCGTGTGATGATCAACTGAGCAGTAAATTAATTAATCATCATTTTATGCCTCATCAAGCACTTTGCTGAGGCTCTCAACAGGGGCCTCTTGGCGAGCCAATGGGAAGCTGACTGTTTTGTTTAGCCGGGTGAGACTTCCATAAACAGGGGAGGTTTTGACAAGCTAATAAATATGTCATCTGTCTCTGCCACTGGCAGCAGCCGGCCCCACCTGCAAAGTAGTGGGGTTCTGCCCAGCCTGGTGGGCAGTGAATGATGGCAGAGACGTGCTCAGGGAGGTGGCAGTCGGGAGATGCAGGGAGTGGCAGAAAGCTCCCAAAAGTTCCTTCAAGCTTTGAGGAAGGAATGCCGCCATCTTCACTTACAGAGGTCCTCTGCAGTGATGCCACAGAAGCAGAATGTCCTGACACTTGTCCTTCAAGCTACAGCTTCCATTCATCGTGCAGACTGCATGGGTCTCTTCCTCCATTAAGTTCCTTGACACAGGGACTGAGTCATCATAATTTAAATGCCCAAGCAAGGCACTCTAGAGAAATCAACCGTGTGGTAAGAGGCACTGTTTTGGGAGGTTGCATGAACAGGTGTTGCCTTCTCATCAGCTTCAAAATACATCACAGCAGTTCCTTAGGAAAAGTTTCAAGCTAACCTCAGCTTGTCTCTATTAAAAATACAATAGGGTAGGAACCACCACTTTTCTTAAGAAACCACTTTCTCAAAGCTAAAGAAAAGTTAATATTTGGATGATAATTCCAAAGATTTTGTCATATGCTTACCTTATGCTTTTAGAGCAAAATGAAAAATTTGATACAATGTTGGAATAGAATCTAGCAGTATCGATGAATACAAATACCAAAAAGACACCAGTGCAAATGTTTGTAGATCTCAGATCAGTCGATGACTTTTAACCAACATTTTATATGAGTTTGCAATGCCCTCCAGTATAATCTGAAGAACCCTCATGTCAGTCCTGGATACAGAGTTTCTAAACTGAAGGTGATACATAGCTGGCAGGCCCTACATGAAGTCTCATATTTCTAGTATCATTTATTTTGGAACAAAGCAAGGCCTAGGAACCACAAAACTCCAGTGAAATGGTGTCTGGTGTGTGGCCTCCAAACCTGCCACATCAGCTTCTTCTAGGAGTCACTAGAGCATCTCTCAAAGGTGTCGAAGACCCTCCACCCCAACCTGACTAGCATTTTTGACTCTGAGATTCAGAACATGAAAGACCCAAAGGGGCATTGACCTGTCATTTTTACAGAAGGTTTTTGAATTCAGATACAGTTTTGGTAGAATTACTGGAACCTTCTGAATCTTCCCCCACCTCCTGTATCTGCCTTCCATGCCTGGAGGGCTCCTTTGACATGAGTCTTTGGATCCAGAAACTGTGCCTTGGCTTTTATCACTGGCCACAGTCAGTGAAGGGCCAGCAATGCAGGTAGCCTTGACTTTCCTGTCCCATGGATGTCATCTGTTCTCAGTCCCTCACAGTGCTCAGTGGAAGACGGTCGCCTTATTAGGTGGTGACATAAGGCGGGCCAGCATGAGCTCCACCAGCTTTTCCCAGCTCCAAATCCCCATCAAGTTGCAAGAAGACAGCACTGCTTTCCTCTAGAAGACAACAATCCACACAATTTTAACAGAAGTGCGTTTTACTCCATAGCATCACACATGGAGTGCAGGCCACTTTTTTGTGTGTGATTTTATGGGGTAGACAAATGGGAGACAGCTTTTTGAATCGGGGGCAAACTTTCTCAATCCTTCACAGCATACATCAAGGTGCTCCTCCCGCGGCATTGTTTTATCACTCATGTCATTATGTGTTCCATGTTACTTCCATGATGAACTCCAAGAGCTGAGAGCAGAGATCGGGTCAGCAGGATGCTGCGCCCTCAGGGTTGGATGGATGATGCCCAACCGTGGGCAGACTCCATGGAATTTTTGGAAGAATAAGATGACAAGTAACCTCAGAGTTGATTTCTTTTCTTTAAATGTTTCCTTTTTATTTGCAGTTTTCTTATTTTTGAAACTTAATTCAGGAGAAAGACACAAAAAGGAGGAAAAGAGGGAGAGAGGCCAAGGTCAAAGTAAGGGACATTGTCTAGTAATATTTCCATTCTTGTTTTATTTGGGCTCACTGCTTGAAGAAATGAGGAAGTTCACATGTGAAGGCAGCGTATCTCACATGTGATGTTCTAGGATGGTCACATGAGATATTAGTAGAAGTTCAAGCTAATGGCTTCCCTCACGCAACTCCCATGAGTTGAGGACACTGTGCTTGCCATGTCTCCATCTTGGAACTTAACAAGGAAATTAGCACATTAAAGATCAGAATCTCTTGTGGAGACCAGTCTAATCCAGTTTAACTTCATTTCACAAAAGTGCTAACTCAGGAGGCTTTCACTGTGGAATGGCTCAGTAGGCAGGGATGTTACAGCTCACAGCACAGACCCCTCACTGACGCCCCTTGCGTCCCAGTGTGAATGTACTTCCTCCTCCTCAGGAGTCTAAGCATTTTCTGACTCAGGAGTGTCTCCTTTTCACCATCCTGCATGCTGCCCCAGAGTTCTGCCCTTTCCATGATTACTCTAAAGGGCCTTACCAGATGAGTGTTCGCATGGTTCTAAATTTATTTTTAATCTATTTCATGCATTCTCAATGGAAATAATATTGTCCTAAAAGGAGTAAAATCTGGTTCTTAGGAAGTAAAAAAAAGTACCCTTTCTATATACAAAACACAAATACACCCAATAAAATTAAAATTTATATGGGCTATTAGGGAACAGATTCTAAAAAGGCTCATTAAAGGAACGAGAGTAAAAAATAAGATTGAGAAACCATACTCTATTTGATCTGCCAAAGAATGAACAAAGTCTAGTTGAATCTCCTATTGTAATTGTGCCCTGTATGCTTTTTGAGTGTGTATATATATACATATGGACACATTACTGCTTTTATATTTAGCTATGTTGTTTGTTTAAAAAATGAAGACTTCCATATTCCATAACCTCCTGAGAGGTTCACATTGTGTCATCACGTAACAGTGGTCTTCTCACAGTGTTGGCCCTCTGCTTCCTCTGCATCTTGTAGTCACATTTCTACTTCTGCTCTGATTTGATTTGGTTTCGATTGTATATATTAGTCCATATCTTTACTTTCAGTCCGCTCTTGTCATTTGACATTGAGGAAGTTCTTGCAAAGAACAGTACTGGATTTTACTTTATGACCAACCATCACTCTTTCTCTGAGTGTTGATGGGATGTTGAGCCCACTCACCACGAACTGAGCTTTTCTTGTTATGTTTTCATTTCTTAAGTGCACCCTGTGTTTTCTCTACTCATTTTGCTGTCTTGGTAGAGTTTCCATTCCCTCTGTTGCTCTGCTATAACAACCAACCTTAAATGTGCAGCCCAATGAGAGTCATGTCCCCCACCAATTAACGATAACCAGTTACTCTCTCTTATACTTAAAGTATAACTTAGAAAAATTGTGTTAAATCCTTGAATTTAAAATTTAAAAAGTAAATAAATTGGCAGTATGTCTTTTTAAAAAAGAAACACAGCAAGCAAACAACAAAGAATCAAAAATAACATTTTCTTTAAAGTTCTTGTATCCTGTAATGGGTACTTGGTTTCTGAGACCAATGATCAGCTTCAATGGTCTCTAATGTGTTTGGCCTCAAGGCCCAGTATGTGTGTCTTTCTATAGCATGATTTTTATTCTTGATTTTATATAGCTTTGTCTCTAATATGTATAGAATATATTTGAGTGATTTCTTTTTATAAAAAGTAGACAGACAGCATACTTTCTGAGGCTTTTCAACTAGAATATTTTCCAACATGAAAGACAATTTATAGAATGAAATTTTGGAATAGCCACCAGATTCTTCCCGTGTCTTGTAGCTTAATTATCTTCTGTCACCTAGGACTACAGAAAAGCGCACAGCTAACATACCCTCTTTTTTTCTCATAAATGTTTACATGTATATTAGGCTTCAAAACATTGTCAGTCTATCTAGATGTGGATGTTTCTATATGGGACCACTGCAATCATTTCTCCAGGAATACTGAAAGTCAATTTTGTCTATGCAATGTCTTCTTTTCATCCTAAATGTTTCCCCATTGTGATTTTAATTGCTGCTGTTCATCCTCTTCTTTTAATTTATTTCTCAAGAAAGCTATGGCCCTTAGGTTAAGATTCAGTTTTCTGCTCTCCATATATATCATATTCTTTTAAAAATAATTTTATTCTCATTGTCCATTTCTCTGCCTTCTTAAAGCCATCACCAAATCTGTCCTTTGTAATAGTGATCTGATGTTCCATGGTGTGAATTTTGTTTTTGGTTTTATCAAATGCAAGAGATCTATTTCCTCTGAAAGTGGTACTTTTGAATATTTATAACTCATCTGCCTCTTTCAAAGCCAACTGGAAGTATCCTGAATGTCCTCAAGCATCTTCCTGTTAATGTCTGCATTGTTTAAGGGATGCTGCTGCTGTTTCTCTGGAGCAATGCAGTCTCGAGTTCCTTTCAGGATCCTAAAAAGAGATCTAACATTTTCTTCTGTCTCTTGCAACAAAGCAGTCTATGTGCTCTTTCTCTTGCAGTCATTCATCTCCAAACCCAAAGAGGCTGATCCAAGCCTGGCTCTCATTGTGTCTTCACCCAGCCTTCACCCCATCTACCTGCTCATGGCTGTCTTTTGTTGTAGTACCTGGGTTGGTGGAGAGTTTGTGATCGACACAGAATTTTCACCAGCTCTGAAAAAAATGATTAATGTGTTTCCCACCTGATACCTACCCTGGGCCTCTTGGCCTAAGTTAGATGACAGAAAAGAGGCAAAATGCCTCCTCATTGTCTTTTTGAGTGGCATATTTTCTGCAGACAAAAATTACTAGTTGTGTTTAGTTGATATTTCTCCAAGAGTCAGTCTAACTATTCTTCATTTTGTATGTCTTTAGTAATATTCCACTGACAAGTTGGAGAGGGGTGGGACAATCTAATGTAATCATGCTCTTTCCCCCAGACTTAGTTGTAATGGAACTTTGTCGGTCACATTTAATTATTTTCAGAAATAGAGACCACTTTCTGAAGAGCCCATAGCATGCTGTAGGCCATCTAATTTGGCCATCCCCTCTTGGATATCCCCTTGATGCACTTAGTCATGGGCCTACAGAATCCTCTGCTAGGATTCTCCCATGGCAGTCCTCCTGCTGATCTGAACGCCCTTCCTGTCTGAGGCCTGTGAACTCCCACTCACCAGCCTCTTACTCACTTCTTATCATCTAACGAGATGAATAAAAGGAACCGTGCCATAGATTTATTTTTCTCTCTGTTCTGTCCCCCCCACATGAATTAATGGTTTCCTTCTAGGACCATTCCCTCTAGCCCTAGACCACTGAGAGTGAGAACCATTGTGTGGTACCCTCGGTGGACCAGAAGAGCCCCTGACCCCTTTCTCCTTCTATGTCTGACCAAAGGAAGAGCCTGTTATAATGACCCCTGAAAGAGCCCAGTAGCCGCTCAGAGGCTGTAGACCTTCTCCAAGACATAAATAACAATGACCCCTAACAAAGGAATCTTGCTTCTGCTCCCCAGTGATAACTGGTCTCAAAAACTTTACCTGAGGTTGTTGTAAACTAGTGGGTGCTGGTCAAATAAAAGGATGAATTCATTATAAAATCAATGTTCTAATTTCAACTCTCTCTTCATTTTCCCTGGTTTAAAGATGAACCTATGATTAGGTCTCTTGTAAATGTCTAAAACGTTTTCCTCTTTGTATAAGGGTTAGTCTTACCAAGGTGAGCTTGGTCACTGAATTCTGTCCTCACTGTGACAGAGGTCCACAGTCTCAATGCCCATGGACATGCCCTTCAATCCAGAGAGGTCCAAGAAAATGGATGCTAAGGAACAAAATTAAAGCTAACCTATGAACCTAATGCAGTAAAGCCTATTAGGAATATTTTTAGCAGAAATGCAAATAGATTTTATCATGGATGAAACTTGCTAATTAAGCAATTATATCACAAAATGTGCACCAACAATTATAAGGGATGGGATAGTCTCAGAAGCAACAGGAGGTGATGCTATGGTAGCTGTCAGCCCCAGGACCTTGGCAGGTTAAAAGAACAAACTTTTGTTTCTTATTCATTCACACTACATGTGCTAGAAGATGGTGGTGGACACACACACTGCTCACACAGGTCATGCTTGGGCTTGAGGCTGCATCTCTTTGCAAGCTCCCCTGAGTCTCTAAGGGAAGATATGAGGTATCTCTCACAGGCTCTCAGAATGTCCCTGTGGAGGCAACTCATACCACCTCCACTCAGATTTACTGACCAAATGCATGTCTTCAGCATACATGTGACTTTAGAGGGCCAGACAAGTGACATCCCACAAGTGTTCCACAACTGGAACATATATTGGCAAATGAATCGATGGCTACAACAACAAACCAATCACATAGCTTGATAGAATTAACTATGTTAGAAGAAATACACACACACATATGAGATAGATAACAAATGGGAAAGAATAAACAAAGAATGCTGGCATCATCAGAAAAAGACAATAAAATTAAAGAATTACATTTTCAAAACAGGATACCTAGCTTACTGTTTTTTTTTTATTTTAATTTGCCATAACTTTTTGATTTGGTGCTACTTTCTTTTTAAAAAATATTTTATTTATTTATTTTTAGAGAGAGGGGAAGGAGAAAGAGAGGGAGAGAAACATCAGTGTGTGGTTGCCTCTCATGTGTACTCTACTGGGGACTGGCCTGCAACCCAGGCATGTGCCCTGACTGGGAATCGAACTGGCAACCCTTTGCTTCACAGGCCCATGCTCAATTCACTGAGCCACACCAGCCAGGGCTGATTTGGTGCTACTTTCTAATCAATAGTAATTTATGGTTTTAGGCATCTAGCCATGTGTCTTTAATTTATTAAATATGAAGTTCCGTGAATAACAGTTTCACAAAACATGATTTTCCAAAATTTTTATTCAGAAACCAGGCTCATAGATGCCCCTCCCTGTCCCCACACTTCACCTGGCTATGCTTTTTTGAATACAACCCAAGAAAATCTAGTATGTTTTAATCACAGGATTTAAGTGATATGCATGGAAATCTGTTATCGTGGTAGTTAGCTGAGGTGTCAAATTACTAGAACATGATTAGTAATTTGTGTTCTACAAAGATTTTATTTTAAAGAGCTATTGTTTCATGTGATATAATTAGATCCATATTTGATTCAAATCTGTATAAAAACAAACCAATACATTATGGGAAAAAATAAATTGTAGACCATGTTTCCAACACACAAACCAAAAGACTGTCTGAATTGAGAATGTTGACAATAAGCTGACAAAAGCATCTAGAACTGGCTTTACACAGTTCTTGGTACTAAACTTGATAAATGGGTAAGATGAGGTAAGGATATTCAGGCCAAGGAAACTGACAAGTGCTTAGATTTATAGGGAGACAATCTCTACCATCCTTGGCAAATTACATCACATAGAATCAGGAAACTTTGAGGAGTTGATTAGTCTCTATTGTTTCCGAGATGACTGGTTATGTTTACCAAAGCCTCCAGGCTTTCTCAGTCCCACTAAATACTTTTAAAGAGAATAAAACCACCTTTTGTTATTCTGTCAAAAATTGGGAATGGGCATCCCTTCTTTTTTTATACTTTAAGCATCAGGTGGAAGAATCTTCCTGCAAACTTGATCACTCTTCTCTTAAGTGTTCACCCTTCCCCATCTCACCCTGAAGAAGCTGATGAAAGGAGACGGCAGCAGCAGGACTTTGCTTCAGTTTTTCTGGTAGAATGAGATAAAAGTGCTTTTGCACAAGGTTTTAAAAGAGGAATTCAATAGATAATATATCAGAAGATACATTCTAGGATGCTTCTAGCCTGGGGAAGAAATTGAGAAGCAGAACCTTGAATATGTGCAACTCAAAAAGAGAAGAAATGGTGTTGAGAATAGTCTAGAAATCTATGAATGGGACCTAAGACCTTCTTCTGGTGATTTAGCTGAAGTTTTGATATTAATGAAGACAGAAATGTTCAGAGAAGTTCCAGCAAAGAATTCTGGACCAGCTAAGAAGTCATAATGGTATTGTTTCTGACAGGCTGCTCAGTGGCCACCCTCCCTTTTTTGAGCATCTACAAAAATAGAAATTTTGATGCCTCCTTCCAAGATTTTGGAGGCCTTGGCTGAGGCTCCAATGTGAACAAATGTCACACAGGCATGGAGCTTGAAGGGGCTCACTTTGATTTGGGCCTGGGATGGTCTCACACTGAAGCCGAACAAGGAGGATGTGAATCTTTGCAAAGAAGACATGCTGGAAAGCATTGGCAAGGCCTGTGCCAATGCCACCCTCACTTCCCCAGCTCCCCGGGGTCATCAACACCCCCGTCTGCCGGGAATTTTCCCAGCCCCTGAGCCTCTGACTCATTTCCTCTTTGAAGCTCATCTTTCTGTTTGTGCCAATTCAAGATAAACTGTGAACTTCATGTCTTGTCCCCACCAAGTAATGTGGAAGAACATTAGCTCGTGTGCTTCAGTTCTGCCCTTTGGCCCCTTTGAAAATATTGCCCTTAACACTCACTTATCAAGCATTTTGGCTTATTTTCCAAGGAGCAAAGTGACTTATCCTCACTCCTTGAGAAAACCACAGGGAAAAAACTAACAAAAATGATGAAAGAATAGTCTTGGCTTTTACTATACCATTCTTTCTGAATGTTAATTTCCAGTCTCCACTCCTCCATCAGAGAGGCCCCTCCATCCTCATGTGAAGGTGAGTGGACAATACAGACTCCATTTTAGGGAGGATGAAACAGGGACATTACAAGTGATGGAGACACTTACTTTCCCACCATCTGTTCCACACTCAAAGTCAAAGTCAGTTCAACAAAAGATAAACTTCTTATTTGGCATTGTTATTAGCTCACTGACTTTTTTGTTTTATTTTTATCCTGGACTGTTGATACTGTGTAGACATGATGGAGGAAAATGTTTAGAAACTAAATTCAGTTGGTTGTTATTGCTGTAGCTGTTAATTTAATTTGCCTAAAAAGAGTGGGAAAGTCACAGAGCTCTCGGGAAGGGGCTCATAGTGTTTCTCTCCCCAGCTCTGAGTGCTGGGTGGGCACACACCAGCAGAGGGCCTTTGGGTCATGGCGGCCAAGACCAGATTGTTCACCTGGGTGGCTCCCAGAGCTACATCCAGGTCCTCAGTCCTGGTGCAGGAACCTTTGGGCTGGCTCTTCAATTCTCCATCCCGATACCCTTTGAGTGTGGGTGATGGTCTGCTTCATCTTGACCCATCCCCCAGGTAGACGAGAGGGGCTAGAGGCAGGACTTGGCTGGGGAATAAATGGTTAATGGGCAGATATTTTAAGAAGAAGAAGTTTACTAGCCATGAGGAGTGCAGAGTTGGAAGCAGGGATCTCATGTCCACTGAGGAGCTAGGACGCATGGTCAATTCTGCCGTCCCCAAGAGCTGGGAGTGTGGGCAAGCCCGGAGTATGTGACATGGTAGGAGTGCTAATGCATGGCACCTCTGTACACAGCTCTGATGAAGTGCCCTGACGGAGGTGACCCCCCACTACAAGTCTGTGAGGATGGTTCCCCCATTATGGTCGAAGCCTCAACCATGGCACCATCCACTCTTCAACTGGACAGATACACTGGACAGACCCAGTCTAAAACAATGATGGGTTTGCTTAGATACAGCTTGGTGAAGCAGAAACAGAAATAAGGCCTGACCCCTTATGGGGGTCAAATGAAGCAGGAAGGAACAATCCAGTGCTGTTCCCTGTAATCCACCCAATTAGTTATGCAGTGTCTTCTTCCTGAAAGGCTGGCAGGGGAGGGCACATTTGGGAGGGAGGAGAAAAGGGAGAGAGCCAGACTTTCCAGTACCCACCCCACACAGGTATAATGTTCACTGAAAATCAGTGGTGTGTCCTCCAGTGCAAGTAACATTATCTAATTGTTATCTTCTGTGTTTCAGCAAAGATCGTTCCAAAGAGTCTGAAAAATGACAGTCTGCATGACACTCTTATGTTTATATAAAAGTTGAATCTGCCCTGGCTGGTGTAGCTCAGTGGATTGAGCGCGGGCCTGCGAACCAGACAATTGCGGTTCGATTCCCAGTCAGGGCACATGCCTGGGTTGCAGACCGGTTCCCTGCAGGCCAGTTCCCAGCAGGGGACGCATGAAAGGCAACCGTACATTGATGTTTCTCTCCCTCTCTCCTTCCCTTCCCCTCTAAAGATAAATAAATAAAATCTTAAAAAAAAAAAAGTTGAATCTGAATTTGCTTTGCTGGGCCTCACTTATTTACAGACTTTGGAGAGATTTCATAAATTCTCGAGTGCAAAGGGGGAAATAACCACTTCTGGGAATTTAGTTAACACTGACCCACTGTACTAGTTGCTTCTAAAAGAATTTCTCATTTAATGGCCCCACAGCTTAGAGGGGGTATTATCTTTTTCTATGTTTGGGGGTAGGAAAGCAAGAGGGTGGGAAGCTTCCTGCAGAACTGTCCACAGAGCTGGGCCCTTCTCAAGTCCTCGGTCACCACAGCCCACAGTCTCCTTCTAGTCCAGGAAGTCCCTCCTGGACTTCCTCTTTGATTCCAGACCCAAGCAGCTTCAATATCCAAGGTTCCCATAAAATTGGCTGAGATCCCTAAAGTAGTGAGTTACCCTCATCCAGGGCCTTGACCAAAATGCCCCGTCCCTTGGGGTCTCCAGGAGAGAATTTCTCACATGGCGGACAGATGGAAGAAAACAAAATGAACCTATTTATTGGACTAAAATTTCATTTCCCTCTGCTTCATTGATCTGTACTTGTTATAATTATGAAAAATTCCTTTAAAGAGCATATAAAAAGATACTGTTTCATCTGAGTGAGAATAAGATCCTACTTTGAAGCCCTTGGCCATCAGCGGTTTTGCTGTGCAGCCCCACCCACTGCCCAGAGACAGGAAGGGCGCCATTCAGCTGGTTCTCAAAGGTCTGCAGATACTGTTTGTGTGCCATGCTCATGGTGACACCTTTTCAGGATGAACTTCAGACTTCCAAATTTAGCAAGTCTTGACTTAGGTATAGTCCCTTAGAGTCATAGACATATCTAAATGATGGGGGAGAAAACAGCAGCCCATTAAACACAATCTGATGGCTATCTGGAGTTTGGGCGATGTAGCTGACAGCTAAGAATGAAAGAAGATACATGACTCTCTACGATCTGTGCACACAAAGCATGCTTGTTTCGGCTCCTTACAAACAGGGACAGTAGATTACATCTTTGCAATAAACCCGCGTTTCATCACCCGACTACCGCGCAGTGTGAAGTGTCCGGACTCTAATAACTGGGCTAATGACGAGGCAGCGGGGGCGGCGGAGGCAGGAAGGGAATATTAGAAATGCGCAGGTCACAACCGAGGTTGCGAGCCCAGCTGAGACAGCTGGTTTAATCTCATCTGTTATCCCAATGTGTTTTTTAGGAACACTAAATTGAACCCAGATTTTAAAGGATAAAAAAAAAAGAAACATGCTTTCACCAATTAATTGCGTGATTTAAATCTGGGTGTGCCTTACTGGCTTCTTTTCCTCTCTCTTTTTGGAGACATTAAAATTGTTGGGAACTTAGTTCTGATCTTCATTCACCCCCATCGTTCATGGGGCGGGAGATGGGGGGCGGGCTGCCCAGAAGATAAGTTCCCAGAGTCCAAAGCCAGATGGGCTTCTCACCAATAATCTAAGCGGCCCCACCCAAGGTCTGCCTTGTCAGAATTAATTGTTCTCTAGAATGTTATTAGTGGAAACACTACATTTGCTTTTAGGGTAAAGTTCCTTCTTAATGAACTGCAATTCTTGCCCTAACCCTGCTCCAAGGCATTTCTCATCAACGTGATAACATCAACCCAGGTGCTGCCGCAGTCTTTAAAAATCGTAAATCTTAACCTGTCACTGAAGGGAAGGAGAGAAAAAAGGTTAAACAAGTTTGTGGAAGAAAGCTTTCCCAGGTGTTATTTTGCAAGTAGAGAGCTAATTGATGGTTCTGCCATAATAGTTACAAGTGATAAGGATCATGTAAACACTCCCTACTGGAGGGGACATTGGGGGTGTCCCAGGGCAGCAGCAGACTCTGTCGCAGCCCCACTGCACACACAGAGCCTCTGCGTCTCCTGGTGGCTTTGAAATCCACACTGGATTCCCGTGGGAGTCAAATGCAAAGAACCATCTACAGGAAAAACAGAAACCTAATTAACCCAAATTAAGGGCAGCATTCATCTCCTGCATGCTGTACCAAGATCAAATCCAGTCAGCGCAACGCCCTCAACAACAGCCAACTTAATAAGGAACAACCTGGAGGAACTCAAATTACTCTAAGGGTTTTTCAGCTTTGCTCATCCCAGGTCAGCTTCTAAAAGGGCTTAAGATCCATCTCTTTTCGATTTTAAGGTTAATAATTCTTTTTACAAGATGTGAAAGGAAAGGAAAGGAAAGCTTTCCCAGGGTTGCATCCTGGAAGCTGAAAAAAGAATTTAACTGGTGGCCTCTCATCTCATCTTCTGCGTCCCCACACAGCCCTGGGCCCTGTGCTGGGCTGCGGATGTAATTGGATTCCAGTGAGAGATGGCAGTAAAGCTGGGTGAGAACCTTCACACAAAAGCACACAGCGCATTTACATTTTCATTGGTTTCATAAAAAGAAAATAAGGAGGCAATGGAGTTTTTCTAATTACTGCCATCATTCGGAAATTCACACTTGCCCAAGTAAAGACCATTGTGCTTAAGTCCATGGTATCGTGGCTAACTTAGAAGGAGCCCGAAGCACTAAAGATAAAAAAAATAAATAAATAAAATGATAACGTTTTCACTTTCTGCTTTGTATTCTGTAACCTGGCTTTAACTGCATTTGCTTGGGGATTTTTTCCTTATGAAAATAGTATTATGTGTGACATTCAGGCTTCCATAAAATGATTAAAACCACAGTGTCTTTGATGATATGTATTTGGAATCTATAAATAACACCAATATAAATAAATCCCAGAGCTACGGTGGGTGCAAATGAGTCAGGTCGGATTTCAATCACTGTTCAGCTAAATGACTTTTTTGTTTTACCATTTGTAAATTTAGGAGCAAATCTCTGCCTATTTGGGGAGGATGGAAATGCTTAGGTCCTCGCTCTAAGTATAATAGACCCTTTATTGGGAAAGATGTGCACAGCCCACCTCCCCTCAGGACCCGAGGCACCTCTCAGGGGAGAAAGAGAAAGCGTTGGACCATCTGAACACTTCTGGTTTCCTCCGTCTCCTTCATTGCCTCCTGAATTCAATATCAGTTTATCAATGGATTTCTCCGTGTCAGCTCACGTCACACAGAACACATGCTACTATAAACCGTAGTTACATGTTTTGATTGTTTTAAAGCAGTTAAATCTTGTCTTGTTGTTGTTAATCTCATTTTCTTAACAGCAGAGTGCCGGATACACACACACTGGCCACTTTCACAGACTTGATGTGTGTTTGGCAGAGGCAGTTTTGCGGGGAAAAACTGAGAAAAATTGCATGATCAGTCTCATGACATGTTCAGGTCAACTCTGGGAAACTATTAGGCCAGGCCATGCAAGCCATTAGCAGTTCACAATCTGAAATAAAACCTATGCAATCTTTAACATTCTCTCCTGGAGACTTGACTTGGGGCGATGAACATACAATACAGCATACCCACAATATATTATAGAATTGTACACTTGGAAGCTATATAATTTTATTAACCAATGTCACCCCAATAAATTCAAGTAAAGTTGTTTTAAAAAGTAAAATAAAATCCCACTGACAAAGGGATTTGGGAGAAAATGGGCCTCTTCTAATAAATAAATCTGCTGATGACCTAAGAAGGGAAGACGGACCTCCTGTGCAGGAAGCGGGACATGTCCCAGCCTAGAAGGGATGAGCTCCACTTGGAGGGATGGCTGATTTCTGATGAGTTTCCCCCATGACTTGGGCACAGTGTGGTTTGAGGATTCTTACACTTCTACTTCAGTCTGCATTGTGAAAGCATTTGCACTTGGGAGACAGTGACAAATGAACCCATTTTATAAATGCGATTGGTACCCAGGGCCACGCCAGCCATGAGCAGGCTCCCTTCTTTGCTTTCCCAGGTCAGGATGTCAGTGCTGCCAAGACCAAGCAGATGGTCTCCCCTCTGGAACCTGGGCATAGACTCCCTGGTTAAGCCACCCATAGACAACAGCCAGGAGGGGACACCTGTGACTACCGGGCTCCTGGTCATCTGCGCCTCAGCCTCCCCTGCTCCCCACACGGTGCTTCTCTAGACACCAAGCAGCTATGGCCCCTCTGACCTGGGTGCCAGGTTCCTTCCTTGCTACTGTCATTACATAGATTCATTTTATTTTAATTTAATAAAGCTCATTAAAAACAAGACGTTATGTCCGTGCTGTGATCAGAATCATTTGCTGTTTCTAAATACATGTGTTCTTAAAACACAGTTACTAAATTATAAAATTAAATTTAACCATCATTTACAAGGATTAGTATATCTAAACCGTTTATAAAATGCTCCACACTGAAGAAAGCCCGTGTCTCAAGGAAGAAAATGTAACTTTATGACAAGCTGTCATAAAGGGCAGTGGTCCCGCAGTCCTGTGTAAGAGGGTGCGGTTAGCTCTGTGTCATTAAACAGCAGGGACTGTTGTGTTTGGGCATTTCTCCTCCTGTCACTGCAGAGAGTATGGCCAGCTGCTGCTAGAACTGAACCACATGCCCCACGCACACAGGACACAGGCTCGGCAGCAGACTCACTCCTTCTGTTTTTCCCTGGACGAATTTGCTCTCACTGCTCCATTGGGGCCTCAGAATTTGGCCCCAGCAGAGATCTACCCTCTTGTCCCCACACAATTCCTGACCCTGAGCCCTAATTTTGGGCAAAGTTTGCACTCCTGGAAGAATTCTTAGCCACTCCCTCTTACACCTCACACACATCCTAAACCAGGGAGGCCAGAAATGTCAATATTTTTTCTAACAATAAATAAATCTCTCTCCTCCATTCTCCTCCTCCTCCTCCTCCTCCTCATATGGGAATGGATCTGATCACCCTGCAGAAAGCAGACCTCTCCTGCCCTCTGACCTCTGCCTAGAACTGAACGTCCTGCTACACAGCACCCACCAAACACAAGAGCAACACACAACAAATTCCTGCAAGAGACCACCTAACCAGACATCTTTAGACTGAGCTTGTCTAGCGGGCGTATTTCAAAGTATCAAACCAAGTATTTAAAGTGAAGGAATAGCAGAATCTTTGATTTGATAAGTTTTAATGGAGCCAAAATATTTACATTAAAAACAGATTATTTGGCCATGCTAACAGTCAGACCCTCTGAGCATTTTTTAATGGTTTAGGCATGCATAAACTTCTCCTAATTGGCTGATGACCAGAAGCGGTTGATAAGTGCAGCCAACTCCACCACTTTGGGTGAAGAAAACTTGAGGCTTTAGCATTCCAGGCTGAGCCTCGAAGCCACCCCATGTTTGGGTCGGCCCTGGAGGCCAGGTAGGTGGGCTCAGCCCCACACACTTTACCATGTGGACCACCCGCTTGAGTCTCCCTGTTTTTGGATCCTGTTATTTAAACAGAATGGACAACTGGGCAACATTTTATTACAACTTTAGTGTCAGAAACTCAAGGAAAATACAGCTTTGCAAAATACTAGTCAGTCTCTTTTTTAAATTTAAGTAAATTTCTACCAAAAATTACTGTGAGTATAGTAAACTGTGAAACATTTGAATATGTGAGTTAAGAAGCTCTAAGCCTACTACTACTACTAAACCTCTTACTTCAGTATGATCAAACATTCAAAAACACCCCTTTCCGTTGGCCTTTGGTATCCTTTTAATGAATAAATCACATCTTCAGTCAATAAAAATGACATGTTTTTCACTAAATCACATTATCCAAACCCCGGAAAGAGTGTTTCATTTTGTTTACAGAGATGTGAAAAACAAAACCACTAACTTTTTCATTATACTTGTATCTCAATCTAGTTGGAGAGGGAGAGAAAGAGAGGTCAGTCAGAGAAGGTCAATAACTAGTATTTGAAGAACTTTCCTACTGTGACTAATAGTCAGCATTATATATATGCCTTATGCTAAGTCAGGCTGAACCTTGGGAGAGCAGCACATCTGGAAAAGACGCCGAGATGGTCATCATGGGACAAGGAGGAGAAGCGCATTCAGAAAGGGCTGAGGGGGAGGAGTAGAGCCAGCTGGGACCTCTCTGGAGGACAAGGGAAGCTTTGTTTGATTGATAATTTTTAACTTATTAACATAGTTTTTTAAATTTTTAAAAGATTTTATTTATTTACTTTTAGAGAGAGAGGAGGGAGGGGAAGGAAAGGAGAGAAACATCAATACATGAGAGAGACATCGATCAGTTGCGTCTTGTGTGTTCCCAATGGAGGGACGTGGCCCACAACTCAGGCATGCGCCCTGACCGGAAATCAAACTGGCAAAGTTTTGGTTTGCAGGACGATGCCCAGCCCACTGAGCCACACCAGCCAGGCACCAAAAAAAATGTTTAAAACCCTCTCTGTCCAAAATAAAATAGCAAAATAGCAAAACTATTATCTTTTGAGTTTGTGGGATCTCTACTGGCACCACATATTTTCACATGTTTTAGATGGACTCACTGTGTTTTCTTTGAGAACAGTTAATAAATATGATTTTTAGTTTATTTTTATTAAATTATTAAACTTTTTTCCTCTAATGGTTAGTTTGCACTCCCCACTGTGTTTAGAAAATCACAAGAAGAGAAACTTACAGAAAGCAGTTAAAGATATAAACTAAAAATATACCTTAAGAGTTTAAAAATGTTTGCTTTCATAAAAGGAAGAGAAACTCATTAGTGTGAGAAAATCTTCCTTTCGCTTGACTTTCATTAATTTTTTTTTATAAACATGTGGTTTTAAACACATTTTCTTTTCAATAAAATTTGACTTGTTTCAGGTCATTTGGAGGCATGGTTTATGTTCTCCTTGGGTTGGACAAAAGAGATTTATTTCCCCAGAAACCACAGTGTGCCAAAATCTCACGTCTCTCACCACGCTGGAGCCTGTCCCTCCAACGGAGAGAAGATAACTCCCGTGCTCCCTGTGCTCCCTCCGGGAGGCGCCCAGCTCTGCTGTGGGGCCAGCAGAGTTCTCACCCTGAAGCCATATGCTGGCGCCCACACATAGGCCCACTCTGGGAAGCACTTCCCTTTTCAACCAATATCGCTTCTGTCAAGTGAGAGCATCTTACTTAATTAATAGAGGAAGATAAATTAGAGTTTGTGACTGCTACTCAAAGTAATATTTCAACAGCTGCACCTCTCTAATACATTTTCCTTGTTTTTACAACTGTTCCCTAAATCTGAAATCGTTTGCAGTGTCAGCAATGAGTGAGAGTTAATAGTGTTTGCCTTTTATAGGGAGAAAAAATATATGTATAATTCAGTCATGAGAAAAAGGTTAAAAACATGCTTCATAGGCAAGAACGAGAACATTTCACGACACTGACTGAGCAATCTGTAGCAGCGGACGTGTCTAACTCCGAACTGTGAGCACATGACCTATAGAAGCCACCATGGGACTGCACGGTTCTCTCCCCAACACTAACCAAAGACCCCAGTAATTTTGACAACTCTCTAAAGTTAGTAATAGTTACTAAAGTTGAAAAGTCCTTGACTTCATTAACTATTAAGTACTAGTTGAAGTTATACACTGTTCTTAGGAAGGAAGAAGCCATGTGGGCCTAATTATATTTTCGTATTTTATAATGTTAGAACCTCTGGTGTACATTCTGATATCATCAAATTAGAAAGTCCAGGGAGAGAATAAAGTGCAAACAAAAAATTTAGTCATTGGTTAAGTCGATCTGTCAGATGACTGTCTTAAAGAACAGATTTCAGCCCTGGCTGGCGTAGCTGAGTGGATTGAGCACGGGCTGCAAACCAAAATGTTGCTGGTTCAATTCCCAGTTAGGGCACATGCCTGGGTTGCAAGCCAAGTCCCCACTTGGGGGCACACAACAGGCAACCATACATTGATGTTTCTCCCCTTCCTTTACTCTCTATCTAAATATAAATAAAAATAAAATCTTTAAAATTAAAAAAGAACAGATTTCTTCATAAATGGCATTGGGTTTACAATTTGGAAAAGATAAAATCTGATACATGTTTCACATAATGCAACAGAAAGAACTCCAGACATTTTCAAAATTTTAATTTAAAAGATATAATGAGAAATATTAGACAGCAGTTAAAAAACATAGATTGTGTCAGTTCTAAAGTGAGAATGAAGATAACATTTCTAATTGTGGCTCAAAATCCAAAAGCACTAAAGTATCGATAAATTCTATTATAATTTTTAATCTTTATGTCAAAAATAAATTACCATAAAAATTCAAAAGATAAATGACAAACAGAATAAATTTATAGTGTGGGTAAAGGAGGCAATAGTGTGAATATTAACAGTTTTTAAGATTGGAGAGAAAAAAGATCCAAAATTCAGAAAAGTAGGCAAAGGACAGGATGTGCTCAACTTTATCCAAAGAAATTTCAAAACCACACCCCTGTGTTATTTCTCACACATCAGAGTGGAAATTATTCCCCAAACGTGGCACCATGCTCCATAGAAGAGGGTACTGCCTTAATTATTGATTATCTGGCAACCATCACAAGGGACAACTTTATAAGAATTAAATTCAAATAGTAAACATAAAGTAGATATTCAATAGCAGTTTCTGTTCTTAGGTGAGGAAAATAACTACTTCAATTCTCAGGTTTGCAGATTTTTGTAAATTGTTTTTCCTAGTGTATAACAGATTCTTGAGGCTCTGAAGATAAAAAAAAGAATTTTATTTAATTTTCACCACTTCTTTATAATGTTTCATTTAGAAGATCTATCAATACACAGTTTCAGAAGCAATGAATCTTGGCTGAGTTCTTAAAAAGGCAGTCTGCTGCAGTCCCCGTGACCTGCACCCTGAGCCAGGAAGGGCAGAAAAAGAAATCCTCCAGGTACCCATGAAGTCAGAAGAGCAGCTGTGATGCCCAGCCTCCCTGCACACCTCACCTGCAAAGCTACACCTGTATACCTCACCTGAAGACCTCACCTGTATATCTTACCTGTGTGAGTCACCAGCAAGGTCTAATATGAACAGGTTCCCTGTCTGCTGAGCTATATAACCCCAGGGGGCACCAATCACATGGGTCCTGTGAGGTTGTTATGGATTAACAATAAACTAAATTCTGGCTGTTATATAAAAAAGATGTCATTTTATCTTGGCTTGGTAGTTGTTTGGTGGCACTAAAATGTAGGTGATCCTGCAAAGTTTGGATTGCTCACCACTCTAAAGAAATTAGTAGTTAATGCTTTTGTTTTTTCCAGCAGTGGAGTCAACTGAAGGTTGTGTTTACTTTTGAGAGTGTCAGTGTGACATTTATGCCATCTAAGCACCATAGGTGCGATTAGCATATTACTGCTGAGGAATGGATTCCCATTTCATTATTTATGTGATTAAAAGGTCATGTCCACAGTTGGAGAAATAGCAGCACCAGCAGAGGCTGGGCACATCATTGAAACCATAACTTCCTCATATTGGTAGAATCCCACCACACTGCAAAAAATACACTGTGCTGTTCAGGAGGGTGGAGGAGCATGGAGACTCACAGACAGAAGCAGAGTACTCAGCCTCAGTAGACAAGGCTAGTTCACCTTTGGCACTTGTCCATTCACTGCCCCTACTTCCTCCCTTTGAACTTCCAGTCACCCAGGCCCCTTAGAACCCACCGTCCTGTCCTTCAAGGACCCTGGTCTGTGCCTGGCCTTGCGTGCTCTGAATCTGCCAGAGCCTGTGCTCCAGCCAGGACAGTGAACTGACACTGACCAAGTGCATCTTCCCTTCCAAGAGCACATGCACCGTAGGAAGACAGCAGTTGCAGTAAAAGCACTATTTAGATACCAGTATTTTCAAAAAGGTCATAAAACCTGTCATTGTCTCAACGTGTGCAATAATCTATTACTGTGAATATCCTTATTTTTGTATAAAAGTCTCATAGAAGACAATCATACACACATGCGCACAGACTATACACATGAACATGTGCACACACACTCCCGTGAGCACTAACCTGGCTGTTTTAAGTTTTGTTAGGCCAACCAGAGACACAAGCGTGACTTTTCAGAAAATGAGATGTGATTCCTGGGGCTTTCAGGGTGTGTGGGGGGGCTCTCTTGCAGTTTGGCAGTCTGGCCATGGATGCGCATTAGCTGTTCATCCTGTCCTTCCATTTCAGCACAGGCTCCACACTGCCTTTCAATTGGCAAGTGCTTTGAGTTTCCACAGAGGTCTAGGCTATGCTAACTGGCTAAACCAGGAAAGGTCACCCCTGATGGGCCTAAAGCCTCCATTTAGGGCCTGAGGCATTCGCCCACTCCAAGTCCTGTTCTCAACAACCCCAACTTGGCTTCCACCATTTGCAAGACAAAAGTCACCAAGAGGGAGAATGCAAAGACAAAGCCAGCTGGTCTGGGAGGCAGCCTCCAGCTTCTCTGCAGCATCGCCTTACATCACCCCTGCCTTCCCCAGCTCTACACCTCACAGCAGCCTTCCAGAGCCTCCCATACAGAGCTGCAGTCTGCACTGGATCCCATGGGGCAGGCCTCAGTGACGCCTCCAGAGTTTCTCAGAATGGCTGGGTCTTTCCTCTGACATGCTTGTCCCTGCATCTTAGGGTCTCATTTCCTCAGTGATGGAAACATTGATTTAGGACAGGAGTTCTTTCTCAGTGAGTATGTCCTCAGTGGATGAGTGAATGGATGCTGTAGTTACTGTCACTTTTAAATGCAGCTGATCTTCAAATTCATTTTTAGAGACCTAAGGAACTTCATCAAATACTTCCAGTAACATAATATTCCCTTCCCCCAAAAAAGTAATGTTTATTTGACAGTAAAGTAAATAATAAATATAAATTTCCACTCTTTACATTTAACTGATCTTCTTTCAAGGAATCATGACCATACAATATAAAAATAAGTAGAATGCTCAGATAACTTGTTCATTCAACAATACACATTAAAAGCCAGCATGCTGGCCCCTTCCAGGCACTCTGAGTGGACACAGGCAGATGTAGGATATGGTCTCTGTGCTCAAGGGAACCAGAATCTGGTGGCCCCAGGGGGTCCTATCAACCAGCAATCATGATCACCACTCACCCTTCCTAGGTGCATGCAAGCTGAGGAAAGCAGAGAAGCCTTTGGAGGCGGATGTGTGGGGAGATGTGCTTCCCTGTTCATCATGGGTGAGGTGAGTGAACTTGCCTCTTTCTCCACAATGCTGCTCAAAATTCTGCACTGACCTTGCAACCATGGTAAGAACTTTGGTGGCCCAATTAAAGTCTTAGAAACAAAAAAGTTCTAGAAACAAAGGCACTCCACTTTCCAGAGCCCTGGAGCCTGCCCCATGTTTCTTCCTACTGAAAAGTGATCTGTGGACCTGCATCATGGCACAGTGGGAGCGTCTCAGAAATGCAGAATCACGGGCTGACCCACTCCTACTGAACAACCCAAACCTGCATCTTTACAACTTCAGAACCTGCCAGAAAAACACCTGCTGTTCAGACAAACAAAAGCTGCATCCTGAATGGAGTTACAGCATAGCAAAATCCTCACAACATGGATGGCAGGGCCACATACTCCCACCGGGCATCATCTACTGCATATCCCTGGGATGGTTCTACCACTGTCTCCTGGCCACTTTTGTGATCTTTCAGCTTTCCATCTCTGGCTATACTAAACCTTCACTTTCCTGGGTATGTTATTGGCTTCCCTATTCCCAGAATTCCCAGTTTATGGAATTCATAAGAAAAGACTCATTGAGGAGCTAATGGAAAGGTAAGAGGTGATAATGTAAGGGAAGATTCATGTTTAAGACACTATTTGGGGGCCCCCAAGACACCCGAGTTTCAACAAACCCCTAGAAGATTTCCAGGACTCAGCCTATACTCATCCTCAAAGTCATGTTCAGTTTCAACACAGACCGAACCAGCAAACAAAAGGCACATGGGCCAAAGTCTGGGGAAGACCAGGCATGAGTCTCCAGGGTCCTATCGCTGTGGAGTCACAGGACCCCACATTACCCCAGCAATGGATTTTGACAATAGGGAAATTGTTGTCCCCAGGGATGCTCTTTAGAGTCTCAGGGCCCGGGGGGTGGTTTTTTTTTGACTGGCCATGTCAAAATTTGAGATTCACAGAAGGCAGGATTGAGCATAAACCCACATGTCCCCAGATGCCAGCCAAGAGCAAGCCTTACAAGCAAACCTTTCTGCATTTGGTCATCTTGGGCCAGCTGTAAGAACTCTTTTCTGCACAGGTCCAAGTTTTTGTTCAAGAGATTTTAGAATACTGCAGTTATATCGATTAACTATGCAGTTTTAAATGGAAAGAAGAAGAATGAAAATTTTGTATACAAAGAGATCCCTTATAGAAAAGGGTTAGGAAGCACAAATATTTGGGGCCAGGTCACTACTTGCATCTTTCCTTCTACAGCCACCATCTCACAATTTATAATAATAACACACGGGTAATAAAACCATAACTCTATTGGAAATTGCTAAATCCCTAGCATACCAGGGCTTCCCAATATAATAAATAGGTGGCAATATGGACTTTTAAAAAATATTTTTCTGAAGTAGAAAAATGATATGGCCCTGGCAGCAGACACAGAACCCTAGAACACCACATTCTCTTGATAGTGACTGACAAGCACAGGCTTTGGTGACAGTGATTGTCACAAGTATCACGTCAAAGGACTCATGGAAAGGCTGAACTTCATTACCATAGGCAGTACTTTTTTAATGTTTGTTCAGACAAGGACCAGTTGTGATTCGTCGCATGCTTAATGCCACCTGTGAGGTCTTCTTCCAGTTATGTCCCTGTTTTCTTTTCATTAATAAGAACCCAAGACCATGGGTGGATACAGAAAAAATGTCCCCAACATCTCTCACTCATGTGATATGAAAGGAAAAATGACATGAGTCTATTTAATATATTTCAACCAGCCAAATGGTTAGCATAATTTGATAAGACCTACACCAGAGAAAGTGGGGATTGGTTAACTAAGAATTTTAATAAAGAATAAAACTAAACCTCAATTACATACTTCAGATTCCCCCAACATCACTCACATTTCAGTTAATGTGTAAGAAATGTGGATACTGCCTACGACCTCATGAACATTTCCGTGAACTGACATATTTTAAGTTCCCCTTCATTTAAAGTTACTTGAAAACATTATTTATTTTTTTAAGATTTAATTAATTTATTTATTTTTAGAGAGGAAGGGAAGGGGAGAAGGAGAGAAATATCAGTGTATGGTTGCCTCTCATGAGTCCCCTGCTGGGAACCAGCCTGCAACCCAGGCATGTGCCCTGACTGGGAATCGAACCATGATCATGTGGTTTGCAGGCCCGTGCTCAATCCACTGAGCTACACCAGCCGGGGCACGAAAACATTATTTCTAATTGTTTTCCAAATCCATGTGAGGTGCCCAGTCAGCAGATCCACTATGCCGTGATCTGGCTGAGCACTAACTGCAAACCCACTTAGGAGTCCTTGTGGAGTGACATGCCTCATGAGAAGAGTATCTGCGCTTCTTGTTGGGGGCTGGGAGTGGACCATCCTTTCCCTGGTTTAGCAATGCTCAGAAGAACCCTCTAAATGCAGGGAGGGCTGGGGTGGCCACGGGACAGCCCCATGGCAGAAAAAGCACAGGCCTTCCTTGGATGGCAAAGGCCTAGTGAGCTACAGAAACCTAAGCAAATGGTGAAGATAGTCCAGGTGACCCTCACCGGCAGCCGATTTAGGGTCCTCATGGGTCTGATCACACAGCTATTGCCATCAACTGAGGTGAATTGGCTCCTCTACTAACAAGTGAAAAATACCACTGTGATTTAGCAAAAGTTTTGGTCTAGAGATTAAAAAACTCAAACATTTTTGAAGTTGTCACTTCTCTTTAATGAGATGGGTCATGTCCCCAGAACAAAACTTTAGAAAAGATGCTAAACTCAGTCTTGTTGGATATTAAATATATCCCTCGAATTTTCCCTATGGCTTGTCATATTTTCGATTTGAAACACATATGGTTGGAAAATAGACTTCCTTCTTAAAGTGTTAAAAATCAGAATATCTTGTAGTCCTTTTTTCATCCTTAAACACATTATTAGAACAGATTTAAAGGCTGCTATCCTCAAGCCCCTGGCTGTGCAGGTCTCGGCAGGTGTTTGCCTGCAAGTAGGTCACCAGAAGCCAGGGCAGATCAGGACAGTTCCCCAAGCTGTACAAATGAACCTGATCAAACCACATTGGCAGAGATATCTATCAGCAAGGCAGCACTCTGTGCATCCGGTAATCGCCGCTCCTGGAGCTGGAAGGAAAACCCAGTGACTGATTCAAAAAGGGACAAAAATCTCATCTAGAGGAGACCTGGTGAAGCTCTTGATTCAGTGTCAGACCCTGCCCTTGAAGGAGGCCGAAGAGTCCTTCAAAATGCAGACAGCAAAAGACTTACAGGCAAATCACATGATGCACACCTAGGAAGGTCCTCAGAGGACCCTCAGCAGAGGGCACTGCTGATTTGGTGGTAGGGGGCACAGGGCAAAGACTACAGGTGACACCCCAAAGCTCATTGCAGCCTGACCTGGAGTAACCCTGATCCAAGTATATACACATTGAGTTTCCAAGTAAGATATGAGTTGAGCAAGGGATTTAAATTTAAATTTAAGACTTTATTTTATAAATAAGATGGTGAAGTGTTCAACTCACAGTTACCAGTGCTCTCATCAACAGAATGATCTAGAACTGGATTCTTTCTGCTGAGCTTTGTGGTTCCATTGGAGATGACAACTTGCACTGGAAACAGCAAGCCGGGGCTGAACCAGCCCAGGGAACAAAGATGATGTTTGAGAATGCATCTTGAATGGTGGGACCAGGCAAGCATGGGCAAGGGTCATCTAAGTTAAGATTTGTTTTTATTTTATTTGTCCTTTGTTTTATCTTCTTCCAGTCTATGATATAGTGAGTCAAATAATAGACCCCCAATTATGTCCCTGCCCTAATTTTCCTAAACCTGTGAATATGTGACATTAAATGGCAAAAGAGACATAGTAAATATGATTAATTTAACAAGGAATCATTTTAGGTTATCCAGATAGGCTGGATCTCATCATAGAAACCCTTAAAAGCAGAGAACTTTCTCTGGCTGAAGGCAGGAATGAAGAACCAGAAGGGGAATGTGGAAATTTGAAGCATGAGAGGGAGGGACATGGCTCATCATTGCTGGAGGGGGCCAATGGAAAGCCTGAGAAAGAACATGGGCATTCTTGAGGAGCAATGGCCCCTGGATTTCAGATAATTCTGCTCATGGGATGCCAGCATCCTGGTAAAGTTTTGGTCTGTGTGTGTAATGTGGGGAACTTCTCTGGTTTTCTCTACCTCTTGATGACTTTCTTGTACATTTCTATTTTATAAAATATAAGTACTAATATATGTCTCAAGGAACTGTGAAGGATAGAAGGGAATAATGATATAAAAGGATCTCACGAATTTTTAAGTGCTGCACAAGTATTCACCATCAGCACTGTCACCCCCATTGCTATCATCATCATCATCATCATCATCATCACTGTCATTGTCATGAGAGTTTGTTCTTCTAGTCCAGAAAATTTTGTTTAGAAATGCCTATATTTAAAAAATAAACCTCACTCTCTGTCATTTTCTTCCATGTGAATATGTTCTTGCAGGGACCATGAGTCCCTTTCTGTTTAAACGGGGAATTCTTCTTTATGGCTTGATTTTTAATACAAGCCAAAAATTAGCCTAGGTATTTTGTGAGGCCCCCTTAATGTTCCTGTATAGAATCTATTAAGGTCCTCTGAGTATCTCTAAAGCTTTTACTTCCTTGTGAAATAAAAATAAGATATAGTCAACTGTTAATTTTCTGTTGCTGCTGTAATATTGGCTGATACCACAAACTTATAGGCTTAAAACCACACAAATGTATTACCTAGCAGCTCCATAGGTCAGAAGTCCAGCTACACATGGCTCAATGAGGTCTTTGGCTCAAAGACTCCCAAGCTGAAATCTAAGTGTTGGCAGAGCTGCTGTCCTTTCTGCAGGCTTTTGACATAAATCTGCTCAGGTTCTTAGTAGAATTCAGATTCTCGTGGTTATAGGACTGTGGACCCATTTTATTGCAAGCTATAATCTGGGAGCCATTGCTCCTCAAGAATGCCCATGTTCCTTCTCAGCAGAGAATCTAGACGAGGCATTCAGCATTTTCTGTTTTCCTTCCCAGACTCCCTCTCCAGCCACAACCCATAGTTCCTCTAGCTATTGCAGGAAACTCATCACCTACTCCCCGAGACACTTCTCGCTTCTCCAAGTCCAGGTCTTCATACCCGGAATTCCTTTGTCTAGGTTACCCCTTGGCCATTGCCTCGCCAGCACTGCCTTTCAATTTCAAGTCCTTGGAATCTTTCTTCTGGCCTGATTCCTGATGGCTCTATGTGCACCTTCCCAACCTCAAGCGCTCACGACAGTGTGGCTCTCACAACACTTTACACTGGAGTCATTCTGCCTCACTAGTTAACAACACATCCACCCCTCTCTGGACTTCGGAAGCTCTGAGGGGGAAGCACCCTCACTTTGTGTCCCCAGATTCTGGTAGAATGTTAAACCAGCAGCAGGTGCTGAACAAATAACTACGTTCTTCATTGTTATAAGAGTAGGAGGCCAGCATCATCTGCTTTGTCTCTATATTTGAATTGAAATCCCATGACAGGTTGCCTCTCCTCTCTCCACCCCAGAAGTTCCAATATGGGGACCAAAGGAAACTTCCCACATCTTCATTTGTTGTACATGCTCATATATTGACTTTTTGACCTTCTACTACCTATCAGACACTAAGCTTTCTAGTGAGGACAAGATTAAAAGTTACTTGGAAGGCAAAAGGAAGATATTAGTAGTGATGCAAAGCACGAAAGAAGGTAAGGAGCTCACCCAGGGGCATAAGGCTTCTTCAAAGGTCTTGTAAAAGGGGAGGCTGAGGCAGTTCAACAGTCCTCTTCATCAGCTGTTTCCAAGTCTAGGCTTTCAGGCATATGGTGAGAGTGCATTCCTGCATCCTGTGCTTGGGCAAAGCCATGTGGCTGATTCTGAGTTGCAAGCAGATCCTGGTGAGTCTCTTTGGGCTGAGGAATTCAATAGGCAGAGTGAGACACCCCTGCAGAGTTTTCTTGCCTTTTGCACCACAATAGACAACATTCAGGATTATGGTTTCTCTCTCAGACTGGGGCTTTGATAGAGCACAATGAGCACAGTTTACCAGATGACCTTGATGGAGATTCAGGATGAAAAAGAAAAAAATCTGAGGTTTTAAACTACTGATATTTTAGAATTTTTTGTCACCAAAAATGTTATCAGCTTATCATAAATGATACTAGACTTTATACTATAAGTGAGGTGCTCTCATAACAGGAAGTCTAAAATATGTGGCACTGATGTAGGGGACACGTGTCAGCCGATGGGAAGACTGGTATCCCAATACACCTAATAAATTGAAGAGATTGTGTGATGGTAGGTTAACAGCCTGTGCTGTTATTGCTGGCTGCATTTAACATGATGCTACAAGGAAGATTTGATCTCAGAAAAGAAAATAGAGAATAGAGAGTACAGAAATTAAGCAGCTTTCTGAGTTGGAAGGTACCCTTTTTTTCTCAACAAAGACACGTCCATCGAGTCCTTTGTTAAAACTTGTGAATAGATTAGGGTATCTCAGAGTAAAGGTCATGCTTTCAACTGGATGACATCTCTTCAGGATAAGAGTAAATGTCTGCCTCTTCCACCAAAGCCAGATAGACTCAGGTCATTGAGGGGATCAAGACCCAGTTAGAGAGACTGGCCTGGAGCAAAAGAGTAAATAAACCCAGCAAACCTAAGAAGGACATCTAGGGAATAACTGACTGGTGATATGTGACCCAGAGCTGAGTAGAATCAGGTAGATAAGAAATTCACTGTGTTTTGAGATTTTTTTTTAATTTTGGTAAAATATACATAATATGTTGGCCATTTTAACCATTTTAATTTCACAGTTCAGTAGCATTAAACACATTGTTGTACGACTTCACCACCAACCATCCCTAGAACTTTCTCATCTTCCAAAACTGAAACTCTGTCCTTGATAAACAATAATTCCCCACTATTTCCCTCCCAGCCCCGACCAGTACCTTTCTATAGTCTGTCTCCATGACTATTAACTATTCGTGTGTGGGACCTCGCACAAACAGAATCACACAGCACTTGTCCTTTTGTGACTGGATTTAACTTTGCCTAATGTCTTCAAGGCTCATCCGTGTTATACCATGTGTCAGGATTTCCTTTCTTTTTTCTTTTCGGAATATCCCATTGTATATATACATACCACATGTTTTTATCCACTTATGTGTCAACAGATACTTGGGGTGCTTCCACCTTTTGGCGATGCTGCTATGAACATGGATGCACCAACACCTCCACTAACCCCTGTTTTCGATTCTTTTGGAAATTTACTCAGAAGTAGAATGGCTGGATTATATGGCAGTTCTATTTTTAGTTTTTGAGGAATATCCATACTGTTTTTCAAAGTGGCTGTACTTTTTTACATCCCCATCAACAGTGTACAAGAGTTCCAATTTCCCTATATCCTCATTGACAATGATGTTTTCTGGATTTTTTTGATAGTAGCCATTCTAATGGGTATGAAGTGGTATCTCTTTGTGGCTTTGATTTGCATTTCCCTAATGATTAGTGATGTTGAACATCTTTTCATACTCTTATTGGCTATCCATATATCTTCTTTGGAGAAGTACTTATGTCCTTCACTCATTGTAAAATCAAGTTGTTTGTTTCTTTGTTGTTGAGTTGTAAGGGTTTTTTATACATTCTGGATATTAACCCATTATCAGATATGTGATTTGCAAATATGTTCTTCCATTTTCTGTGCTACCTTTTTACTTTGTTATCAGTTTCCTTTGATGAACAAGAAAAAATTTTGAAGGTAGTTGTCTTAAAAAAACATAAGCAAGAATTAAAGGTGTGTAGAAATTAGATAAGATTGTGCATGTAAAACACTTATCATAACACCTAAAATATTATTGTGTTCAATAGGTGTTAGTTTTAGTGTACTACAAACTTATTCTAATACTAAGGCCATGGTTTTAAAAATTTCAGAAATTAAAAAAATATCCTTTGGAATCATCTCACCAAACACATTTAAAATTTTTAAATAATAACCACTCTCATGTTTTATAAACACATTTTATTTGAATACATCAAAGTAAATCATATTTGTTTATTGGCTATTGGATCTTGTGCTTAAATTTTTTTCACCTGCTAAGTGTTAAGAGACTTTGGGATAGTTCTGCACAGTAAATCTACCCCCAGAAAAGAATACCTGCTGTCATTGAAGTGCATAAAACAACAATGTGTAGCAGATCCTGACAATTTTGAGTCCTCCGTACGACAGGTTAAAATACATTTCATTTAAATGCTCCCTCCCTCCTGGAAATGTCATCTTTAAGAGAGAATATATTAGTTTAGAAACAGAACTCTAGCATGGTCACTGTGCAAACAGCCACCTTGTCACTTGTCTTGCATAACTCAAAAACTCCACTGATGCTCTCAGTATTGTCACTGTGGTATTGACACCCTCTGGTCCTCTGATGAGCCTGGATGCAAGCCACATTCTTTGTCTTCCATCCTATCTGTCACTAAGTCACACAGCCAGCATCACCCACCATTGCCATCTGCAGGATTACATGACCAGCCAGACATACGCATGGAAAAGCTTCAGCAACCCCAAGGTGGTTTTGATGCCGTGCCACTATTGAGCTGTGATTGGCGCTGTTTGTCACAGACAAAGCTCTGTATTAACTTGCAGAGAAGAGAACATTGTTCATTTATTCAGCCAATAACTCTGACCCCTGGCAGTGCTTCATCCTAGAAATCAGGTGTGCCTGGGTAAACAGTGATTTGATCCACCTGAAAACTTGGTATGTTCTGATGGATACCAAGAAGGTCTGCACTCTTCTTGTTGTTAAATTGTACAGAGCAGAAATCCTGTTTATATCTGTTATCTCAACATAGATCATTTTGACTGATTGGATTTACCTCGCCAGTCATTCAATTATGTGCTTCCTAGATGATCATTTGCATAACTTAATCTGAAAACACAGAAATGAGTGAAGTTCGAACATGCCGGTCGTTTGATCTTTGTGTTCATACAGAAGTGTTGCCTCACTAGCTTCACAGTGCCTCTATTTTTGTTTTGTCTTCAGCTCCAATCCCTAAATAATGATATACTGTGAGAGAGGAGCTGGCATGGTCTGGGCAATGATACAGTATTCCCAGCCAAAATAAATCTAGACAAAGAAATTGAAGTCTGCCTGTTTGAAAAACTGTGTGTTGCACAAAGCCAGTGGTGTGCACAACTTACGGAATCGAAGCCAGTGGATTCCTCAGCCGACTCACCATCACAAAATCCCCAAAGCCCCAAAACTAGAAGAACGCCAAAGAATATAGCTCATATTACATGATATGCTCAGGGTGCCAGGCTCAGGAAACCAAAGCAGAATCTTTGGGAATGAAAGGTAGCTTAATGTGAAAGTTGGCAAACAGAGTTGGAGTGAAAGTTGATGAATGAGATGATTCTTCTGGAAGCCACTCTTTTACCTGTTTATTTTAATTCATTTTCAATGGCCAGAAGTATATTTGGGGAGGTTTTAAAATTATTCCTGCCCTGAAACTAAATAATAATCAGGTTCTATTCCATTTATAGCTGAGGTAGAAACATACCACCGAAGCAGGCCAGTAAGTGTCACAGCCGCGGCTCCGAACAGCACTGGCCACAGCGTTCCTGCAGTCTGGGGTAAATACAAAAAAGTGAGGAAAATGTAGAAAAGGTGGGTTTCAAGTTACCAAACAACCGTGCTTGTGAAGCATTGCTCTTTATTCTGGGAATACACTTTTCTATGGTTTGGGGCTTAAAATATCCTCTGCTTTATAAAAGTTGGTGATAGTATTTAATAGTAGTTGTGCTTTGCTTTTGTTTCTTTTAATGTCTTTTTTTGTGTAAATGAAAGTTGGCAACTTTTCATCCAGCCTAAATAAAAGACATTTATTTTCATTATGAGTTTTTGAAAATAATTCTAATCCATTTTTAGAGAAAACCATTTAAACTGTGCTATAAGAGAGTGGGGTAGAGTCAGTGATGAGAGAGAGACAGGGCAGGGCAGGTCATAGGAGAAGACATGCTGGGCCAAGTCCTCATCCTTGTGGACACACTCAGTCTCCGTGTACCAGACCCCTCTCCCTGAGCCATTTATACCTCAACCCTGGGTAGGCCCTTTTTTTTGTTGTTCCTGACACAAGAATGAAGCCCTGGATTTGGAGAAAGTGTATGGAACTGGACAAATTTTGACAGCTCCTCATCCTAGGAGATGAAGGGGCCTTACGAGGAGAAGATATCTCTCCCCATTTTTAATGGGAAGTCAAGCACAGTTATTTATAGATTCCACACTACACTACAGGCAGTGTGGAGCTGACAGGTAATTACACAACCTTGGTCACATCCTGCCAAAAGTACACATTTCTGGTGGACCAAGTGCTGTTAAAGCCTCTTTGAAAAGCCAAATAGCTCCACCACAAAAGATGTGGGGCTTCCATTTGACCTCACGAACAATCCGACCAGGTGTGGCAACCACATCAGGCAGACACAAAACACAGTGGGGAAGGTCAGCGACCTCCAAACCTTCAATTACTTTGTGTTTTGCAGCTCCTCTTCTCTTAGCTAAACCAGGGGCAGATGGCCTGGTCACATGCAGTGGTACTCACTACACGCCAGCTCAGTTCACCAATCTCCAGCAGCTGAGCACACCCGGTACACTAAATTCTTTCATATCGTTATACTGTGTTACTTGCCCAAATTCTCTCTGTATGCCATCTCAGTGGATAGGACTTAAAAGAAAGAACTAAAAGGTTAACCAGAAAAAAGCTAAAAAAAAAATGAGGGACCCAGAAGCTTAGGCTCACGTTCTTTACCCCTGAGTTCTATCATCAAAAATGTAGACCATGTAGACCATGAAATCAATGAGGAGGGTGGCTGAGCCCCCTTGTCAGCCCCACAAGGCTTCAGACACTAAACTGGGGCGGCCACTGCTTGGACAGTGAAGATCACACAGACAAGTAGATACACCCCAGGCATCACACTGTAGGGAGGGACAGAGAGGAGCATGGTTCCTCTCACTGAGGAAGTTCTTAGCAGGAAGGCCTTTTTTTCTCAGGTGATCACAGGAATTTGCAAATGCCCTTCGTCAATCCCAAGACCCTATTCATGGGAAATCCTGGGAGGAACTTTGGACTGGACTCAACAAGACCAAGGGTACTTTGCTTAAACCATTACTCTGGTTGTTCATCTCCTGGACGTATTTACTGTATAACTAGTTTACCATTTTTGTTTGTTTTTAATTAGCTGATGAAAGCAGGAAGCCAAGTGTGGGAAGTTGATCGCTCCTGCCCCCTTCCTGGGTCTTGCTCTCCCCACTTTTTGTCTCTCTTCTCCAGCCCTCCTTGTTCATTGATGCTAAATGTCATTTCATGTTGACTGGGAGCCACCTCACATTCTCTCAGGAACACTGTGGGGCATAACCAGAGAGGAACTTTTATTTGCACATTTGATTCAGAATTTTTTTAGTGCTTAAAATGTACACAGGCAAGGAAGAATATTTAATCTTAAAATTAATGTTTTTCTTATTGTGAAAATGCTCCAGATGTATCAAAAATCAGATTCTGCAAATGATAATAATCAGATAGCAAGAAAAAAGAAAGGGGGAACTCAACCTCTCACTGAATTTGTACGTTTTTTTTCTTTTAAGATTAAAAAATATATATTTTATTGACTATGCCATTACAGTTGTTCTATTCCCCCCTTCATTCCCCTCCACCCTGCACACCCCCTCCCCCACCATTCCCTCCTTTAGTTTATGACCACGTGTCTCAAGTTCTTTAGCTTCTATATTTCCCATACTATTCTTGCCCTCCCCCCCGTCTATTTTCTACCTACCATCTATGCTACTTATTTTCTGTACCTTGTCCTCCCTTCTCCTCCTCCCACTCCCCTGTTGCTAACCCTCCATGTGATCTCCATTTCTATGGTTCTGCTCCTGATCTAGCTGTCCTCTTAGTTTGCTTTTGTTTTAGGTGTGGTTGTTAATAACTGTGAGTTTGCTGTCCTTTCACTATTCATATTTTACATTTTAAACGTAAACATATTTTGTTAACTTCCTGCAGAAAACACGCAGCCTTGGACATGACTCAGCGTGCGGGGGTGGGGCCGCCATCTGCTTATCGCCGTCGGTTAAATGTTTTCCAACTTAAAACACGGACTTTTTATTTCCATCTAATTTACATTTTCTACCATCAGCAAGGTTACAAACTTTGGATAAGTATGCAGGCCACATGTGTGGTTGCTGCTGTTATAACGTATCTGAACTTTGGTTCTTGTCCTGTTTGGAGGTTTTGCTCCTTCTTGATTTGTAGAGTTCTTTGTCAAAATTGTATTTTCCCAACTTTACTGTTTCTTTCAGTTTCTTTTTTATTTGCCTTAAGTAGGCTTGAAATTATCTTTAATGATCATATATCTTATTCTTTTTAGAATAATTCAAATCCATATGTTTAAATGTCCTTCCCAAAGTCAGACCAATGTAACAAAAATGCGATTTTTCCCCCTGAACTCCCGTGGTTTCAATTAGAATATTTATTTACCTTAAATTAATTTTTGTGTAAGATGAATATTTGTGTTTTTTTTCAGATGAATTTTTCACATAAGATTTTTTCCCCACATAATATGTTTCTTTTTCCCAAACGGCTCGTCCAAAGTCTTGCTGCACAGTAAACACCCTCTCATTGTCTTGTCACCGTGAGCCTCTCCTGTTTGCAATGTGTCAGATGCCACTCGGTAGGTCGTTTTCCTTGGAGCAGGGACTCAGTTCTTTCAATCGTTGTCTTTTTCTAGACGACCACTCTACTTAATTACTGGAACTCTTTTGTGAAGTAATATGAATGACTCTCAAAGAAGTAGTTATTACGTAAATCATCTATGGGTGAAACTATGTAATGACTTATGTAAAAATCACACTAAGTCAATAGTAGGAGAATAAAAGAGAAACTGGCAGCAAGGAGCTGGGAGAAGACACAGAACATCTCGCTGAGGCAAAGTTAGCAGAGATCACTAGCACTGAAGAACAGGATCCGACCTTATAAAGCAAACAGCAGGTCAGCCTCAGCAACTTCGAGTCAGGGGGTAACTGGGACGCCAGGTGCTTAGGGTTAGCAAACCAGCTTCACTGAAACCGGATGGGAAAGCCTCAGGGCAACATGGCCTCTTGCGAAAAGACGGGGTTTTAATTCCCCACAAGGGCAACGTCAGCCATCAGGGCAAGTTGAAGCAGCACCGACTGAATCAGTCTGGAAGAAGGCAGACAAGAGTGTACCTGAGTTTCCCACTCCCTCTGGCCCTCACATTGCCCTTACATGACATTTAACACCGGGGTCCCCCCAGTAAACCAACAGCTTAAGGGCAGGGGTTTCACTCTCTGTCTAGTGCAGCTTTTGGTACGGTCCCAATAAATATTTTTGGAAGTAATAATCTGTCTTAAGGCTAGAACTTGCCCACAAGTGTGTGATTTTTAACCAGTGTTCTCTCATTTTTAGGAAAATAACACTTTGCCAAACAAAACTATATTTAATAAGAAGACTGCTACCCCCCACTTAAAAACCTTTTTAAAAGGGGGTGCTAAGAACACTCCCATCTCTACTTCCATCAACTAAGTTGAGCACAAGTGGGAGGACAAAGTGAGCGCAACCTTCTATTTCCTGAAGGTAGAAAGCAGAGAGCCCAACATTCAGGAGTTGGAGGCACCTCAGAAATAAAGATTGTTGGCAGGGCAAGATGCTCAAGTTGATTGTGAAACAGAAGACACTATAGAAAAAAGAAAAGTGATAAGAAGATGAATCTAAAAATACATCTGGATCTCTTTGCAGAATGAGACTCAAGGAATTCGTCAGCAGTTTTAGAAAGCTTGGTTATTTTGGGAAACAAAGAGGCAAAAGGAGAGAAGGAAGGGGAAGATAAAGGAGAAGGAGGAGAAACCGGGAGGATGGCTAGCACAGGTTCTACGAAACATCAGATAAATGGATTAGTTACCAGGAAAGTACCCAATAAAACCATTAAACCATCTTATAAAGACCCTCTATATGCTCAGCTCCTGATCCTGGGTCTAAACATGGAGCCCCCCAGGTTGGGTGAACTGCCCTGAATTACAAGCAAGACAACACAGTCTTCTGCAGGCGACTCCAGAGCTGTGCCCTGCCTCCCACGGGGAACAGCCTCATACACTGTGGTCACTCAAGATGTCACCTTCCTTTCCACCACCATATTCCCCAAAAGTCACTGTTTGCGGCTTCAGTTGGAAGCAAGGGCATCTCATGCACCTTCTCTACAGCCAGCTTTATTGCTGTCAGCTGCATTTAGGAAGTCAAGATGAGCTCTTTATGGGTTGGCTCTGGAATATCACCCCAATATGTAGTGCTGCTTTTCTGGAACTTACAAATGAACTTTTGGAGCTCATTCCATTCACAAACTGAAGAGTGCCCATCTTTCCCACCAACAGATTTGCACATGGCTGGGACGACAACTGCAGTGGCTATGAGAAAGCTGCCTTTGATGTGAGCCAGATTGACTCCCAACTATTTCCTTTGAGACCACAGGCCTGAGAACTTTAAGTGGAGGCACTCGGATTTTCTCAAGCTAAATCTGCTCTGACTCCTCTCGCCTGCAAGTGAATGGGCTACGGCTGCCTTACTTCCTCTAACCCAGATGTTAACATGAGGCCTGAATGTGGTCCATCCAAAATAAGTCGCACAATTACCATAGGGGATATCTTAAGAGCAGGTACTCACTCCAACCTGGGCTTGTCATTATTTCAGCCAGGTAACACTGCGCTGGGCTCTGTTGCTCAACAATTTTAAGTGACTGATAAAAGTAACACAGTTGCTTGTTTACTTGACTAAACACAGTTTGGAAAGTGTCAGGTTATATTTTAATGTTTAATTGCTACCAAAATATTTGTGTGTCAGGTAAATAGTTATAGATAAAAGGAAGGCATTGTTCATAAAATGGATTAATTAGTATTTAATTACTATAACTTAAAATTAATCTGTTAATATTAGCAATGCAAGCTTGTAACAAATTAGTAAGGAGAAAGAAAAGCAACAAGGAATGAGGAGTCCTTTGTAAATTCCTAACCCAACAGCCCCCAGCTGCAGCAGCGCAGATTGAGGCTGGCTGTCGGGAATCCCAAGGTCTGTACACAGGTCAGAACTCAATTCTTTCTAACCTCAAAAGGCATTTTAAATGGCTATGGTAGATTTGGTATTGGTTTGGATGACTCACTTGAAGGTGAGACAGGAGTGGGTGTCTTCATGAAGAGTATGTCTGAAACTAATTGCTTTGCTGGGAGGAAGCGTTTAGTGAGGCGTGCTCGGGAGGACACAACCCCCAAAAGCTCGCTGCCTACTCAGATGCATTCTGGCAGTTCTCAAGGCTCGGGCTCAAACCAGGCACATCTTTCCTAAGGCAGCTCTATCCGGAGAGGGAGCTGGACATCCTGCCCACGGGCCACTGCTGGCTCTGCTCAAGCTGTCCTCTGCCCCACCTGCTCAGATGGCAGAGCTTGGGGGCACCTTTAGAGGGAACGCATTCTCAGCACCCATGCCAGACATTGCCCTGGAGACTGAAAGGGACCCAGCCAAGACTGTGGGGACCTCAGCAGGCTCTGCCTCTCCCCAGCTCAGGGCCCAGGACATCCTCTGCCCTCACCTCAGGGTGCTGACTCCAGCTGCTCATTAAGAAGTTAGAGCCCCACACACGATGGGGTTCACCGGCAGCGCAGCCGCTGCCTCCCACACCATCCACCCACTGCCAGCTCTTAAAAGGCCTCTCCGCATTGTTTGCTGTCAGCAAAACAAGTGTGTGCCCTGCGATCCCACAGACAACAAAGCCTGCAGCAGCATTGCACGCGGGTGATGTCACCCAGGTAAAATTGTACTGACAAGCTTTTAATTAAAGTTTTCCCACACATCTTTCTGCGGTCCCCCAAGAGATTATTCACTATGTGCCGACTGCCAGCCAATTGTGAGTTGGGAGGGAAGTGTTTTATTTTCAAAGCTCTTGCTGACAGCTAGAGAACACTTTGTTATACAATCTGTTTACGTTTTTTCACACACACACTCAGGCTCACACACGATCTTGCTAAAGGGGAAATGGCTGCGCAGGGTGTTCAGCGTGCATGGCAGTAATTAAAGACATCTGGTGCTGAAGGAACTGAAGGGGGTGGCAGAACTCCCTCTATAAACAATCACCCCATCTTGACAAGATCCCCCCCAGCTTGTCAAGAGAGATGACTCCAGGAAAGCACAGGTTCCAACAGGTGCACGGAACCCACAGCTGGAGCACAGGGGCGCCCGTGCAACCTGGAGCAGTTACCAGCGGGAGAAATGCACGCGCGGAAGGGGTGGCGTGTCGCTGCTCTGTGTGGAGCAGCGGGCAGTTTGAGGCGGGCTTTGTCCACGCTTCCGACACTGCCCCCCACCCCTGCCTCTGAGAACCTGTTTCTGAAGAAAGGGTCCCAGATTTGGGGAGCAGGGTGAGCCGTGGATTGATAGGGGTTCTCATGATAAAATTTTCCTGGTTCTTGCTGATAAAATTTCTGCAAAACGCCATGGCCAGGTGGCTGAGTTAGTTGGAGCATCACCCCATACACCAAAAGTTTGCGGGTTTGGTCCCCAGTTAGGGCACATGCCTAGACTGCATGTTCGATCCCCAATCAGGGCACAAATATGAGGCAATTAGTCGATGTTTCTCTCTCACATCAATATTTCTTTCTCTCTCTCTCTCCCCACCTCTCTCTCTAAAAGCAGTAAATATATTCTTGTGAGGATTTAGAAAATTTTCTGAAGCACATGGCCCTTTCTGGAACATCTGCATCCCTGTGACAAGCTCCCCAAAATCTGGAAGAGTGGAAGAGATGGTCCTGCTCAGGACAAGTGGCTTGATCTTCAGCCTTCTTGTATAAAGAAGTCCCTTTTTGGCCCTGGCTGCTGTAGCTCAGTGGATTGAGCACGGGCCTGGGAACCACATTATCACAGTTCGATTTCCAGTCAGGGCACATGCCTGGGTTGCACGCCGGTTCCCTGCAGGGGACTCACAAGAGGCCATACATTGATACCATTCATTGATATTTCTCTCCTTCTCTCCTTACCTTCCTCTCTAAAAATAAATAAATAAAATCTTTAAAAAAAAGAAGTTCCTTTTCACAGTGACTGGGACACTCTTGACATCTCCCGTCATTCCTGCCCAGCACCTGCTGGGGGCCATGGGGCCTTCAGAACTGGGCTCTTCACTGGCCCTCAGTGAAGTCTAATCAACATTAGCTGTGAATCTACTTCACTGAGCCAGTCAATGCCAGGGATTGAACAGTAAGGACAAAGCTGCCATGCGGAGGCTGCAGTGGATGCTGAAATATGAGCAATGCTCAAGTAGTGGTTTTCCTGATGCAATAGGTACAGTGACAGTAAGAGAAATGAAAATACCTAGAGTGTGGGGAGGAGAGGTGGCCCCACAGCAAAGGAGGATGGCTGGGTTTTAAGACATCTCTTGCTCAAGATCAGGCACTGGTAATTCAGAGCTGGCAAAGGCTTTTGTTCTTGGCCAGCTCAGCCAGAATGACAGTACTGTGACTAAGTGTGTCAAAGGCTGAGATACTACGATCCCCTTCAGAAGTGCTTGCTGCCCATCGTGACTCACACCATGCTCTGACACAGTCCTCCTTCCTGACTCCCCCAGCACCTCAGTCAGTTTGGGAAATGAGAAGGCCAGGGATTCCTGTCAATAAACTTGATCTCTAAGGCTTTCATCATCCAGACAGTGGCTCACTGACTGCTGTTACTAAGTGACAGTCCAATAGAGGGGCACATTTTAAAGCAGATCCCTGAGCCTCAGACCTAACTGGTTCTCTCTGCCTCTGTGGGACATTTTCTTATCTTTCCCTTTCTTTTTCTTCATCCCTCCACCCCTCCTTCCCAGTCTTCCTTCTTTCTATCTTTCTTTCTTAAGGTTCTTGGGAAGCTCTTAAGTCACATGAAAGGAGCTTGAGAAGCAAACTGCAGTCCTTAATGTGGTAAGTGGACTTCATGTTCTCCTCACAGAAACTTTGTATGACCTGTAGAAGTGCTGTTTTGTTTTCCTTCTTTTGTGTTTTCCTATTTCCAGGTAGCTGTGTGGAATCCAGAGTATGATTTGCATGAGTTGAAGAGAAACCCTCTCTCTTGGGTATGTCACTGACGGTAAGACTGCTGCCATCGAGTCCCAGTCACAGAGGAGCAACAGCCCCAAGGGCACCTCAAGGACTATGGGGACATTGATCCCGGCAAACACAGTACCATGTGCCTGTCCTGTGCCCCAACTGTTTGCCTATCTAACAGAATCACTTGGAAAATTAAACCTAAAAGTAATAAAGAAAGCAGAGTCCACACACAGAGAGGGATGCCATCACTCAAGATACTGCTGAGAGGTTCATACCCCTCTGTCTGTGGAAGGGACATGCAGCCTAGAGCCACAGGTGACATTAGCCTCACAACCCTGCTTCCCAGGGGCACCACCCAGTGGCATTGTCTGGTGGCCGGGCCCCCTGCTGCTGCCTCGTCCTTCTCAGGGACAGACTGAGCTGCGATGTTGAGGCACACGTGGACATCCCACACCAGGCACTTGGACTTCATCCCCCATGGTCTTACCTTGGCCACTGCTGCCAGTTTCTGGATGTCCAGGTGGGAGAGAAGTCCCTGACTGAATTACAAAGGTCTGGGAGGGCCCTGGCCTTGTGGAAATGACCTCACCTGTCTGTCCTGTCCACCCAGGGAAGCTGCTGATGTCCATCTTCTGGAAATCCTGGGCAGTGGGTCGGGGCAGCTGTCACAAAAATCCTGGCCCAGACATGTCACCTGAGCCTCTAGTTGCAGGTGGGTAACTGCTTAGGTGGAGTTTTTCACCAGTTTTTTGTGTGTCTGTTTGTTTGATTTTTTTGTGTGGTGAGAGCTGCTTTTTCCCCCTTGTGTGTTTGTTTGTTCATTTCTTACATGAATAGTGGAAACCAAGCTAAGCCTTGTTTTTGGTTACCTTGTTATTCATCATTGAGATACCTCACTGAGTTTGGGCAGGCACAGTAACTGCAATCACAATCCCAGACTCTACAGCTTCTAGAACTATCCCTCTACACCTGCTGCTCAGTCGCTGCAGATGAGGAAATGGTGGCTGTACTGCCTGGGCATAGAGAGCAATGACGGCATCAGAAGGCCTTCTGAGGATCAGGCAGGCAAGCTGAGAAGAGCGGCCTTCCAAGTAGGGAGACCATGGGGAGTGTCCAGAACCTGGGACAAGGGAGGTTCCAGGTACAGCCTGGGAACAGCACCACTCTGTGGAGTGTGAGTGTGAGTGTGGCTAAATCAGATCAGCCTGTTGACCTCACAACAGATGCTTTCTAAAGAACTGCCTGAAACTAACTCCAAATTGTTACCTCCAGTTTCTCAGCACGGATCCCGTTGCAGTGACGAATAACATAAAAAGATAAGAAAGGGAGAGTGCTCTTCAGCTCCCCTGCTGTGTGTGAACTGTCCCCACCGCGTCAAGGGGGGGACACGGAAGTGCCGGGCCAGCAGGGTTGGGGCAGTCCTGTCCTCCGTGCCCATGCGGCCGGCAGATGTGCGGGGGCTTTGATAACTGGGAAACCCCAACACAGATTGCAGAGGGAAATTATCTGCAGATGTGTCATAGGGAGAAGAGTCAAACTATTGCCAATAAATTAGTCAAAATTACATCTCCCCAGATCAGCCTTATCTTCTGAAGTATAACTTATGGAGCAAGGCATGCGATCTAAATTTTCCGAAGTCTTCAAAGAAAAGGCACCAGAGCCCTGGATGTTCTTGGCAAATCTATGTTCTTTCTTAAAACTATTCATAAGAGAATCAAGCATATTACGGCAGCTTATCATTTAACAATGGGGATGGGTGTGCAGCAGAACAAAGGGGAATGCGGGCCTGCCCTGGAAGCAGAGCCGAAGGTTTGGTGCGGGTCACCCTGGGTCCAGTGACAGTGGCTTCTCTTGTGCTCCCAGGTGGGGCCAAGGTTTACCCACCTGACACGACACATGCCGCAGCTGGCTCCCTTGCAGCTCAGCCTGCTTCTCATATGGTCCCTGTGTCAATGTCTCCCTGAGGAGTTCCTGGCCTCCTGCACTGATGCTACATTCATCCCCTGACATCATCGTGGTGAACAGAGATACCGCTTTATTAATTCCCACTTTAAATGAGAGGAAACCAAAACACTGAACTGACCTAGGTCAAACCCCAGCCCTCTGGAGAGGGCTGCAATGAGCTGGGCAAGTTTCCCTCATGCGAGAAAGCTTTATTCTGCTGGGGACTAGAATTTTTCAGAGCAGTGGCCCCTTGATCTAAAGTGTATCTCTAGGAATTTTTTTAGTCTCAAATTCCCAAGACAAAATGCAAAATGAAGCCCAAAGAAAAAAAAATTAGGAAAATAGACACGCAAGAAATTCTTTTTTTACAAAGTCCCTTTGACGCTTTGAAAATGTGACTTGAATTTCTGCTCTCGCCTCAGAAACTATGTTGATTGGTTTATTTTAAAGTTAACATATTGAAAGGTAAACATACAAGAAGAAAAACAAGAGCTGCAGGGGACACTGCTCTATTGTACTGGGGGCCCCTGCAGTGTCCTCGGCCTCTGACCCTTCTGACACCTAAGTTACCATTCAGGGCAACCTCACTGTAGTGGGCTGCACAGCATTCCTCCAACAGACAGGTCCACCCAGAACCTTAAAAGGTGACTGTTTAGTCTGCTCCAGCTGCCATCACAAAATTGCCCCCAACTGGTGGGCTTACAAACAGCAGGAATTTATAGCTCACAGTTCTGAGGACTGGGCGTTCAAGATGCTGCCAGTGTGCTTGGGTCTCTTCGAGGTGCAGACAGCTGCCTTTCTGCTGTGTCCTCACACGCAGGAGGGGAGAGGGGGCTCTTTGGGGTCCCTTCTATAAGGACACTATACCATCATGACCTATTCACCTCCAAAGGCCGACATCCTAATACCATCACCTGGGACATTAGTATTTCAGCATGCGACTTAAGAGGGCAATGGCCTTACTCAGAATAAGGGATATCGCACATGTAAATAAGGTAAGAATCTTAATATAAGGTCTTCCTGGATCAGTATAGGCCCTGAATCTAGTGGTGGGTGTCCTTGTGAGACACAGAAGAGAAGGCGATGTGAGGACCGAAGCAGAGGCTGCAGTCACAGTGTGGTGCTGCCTCCATAAGCCAAGGACTTCGGGAAGCAAGTGGGAGACAGAAAGCCTCAGGGGCTCCGAGCAGTGGGTCTATTGATGGGCAAAGTGGCTCAGTCCTGGCCCCTCTCTGGGGTACACGGCAGAGGCCACCTGAGCCACCAGGATGGAGTCACTGAGGATGCAGAGAGCAGAGACAAAGACAGGAGCTCCTCACTGTCCCCCTTGGCTTCAAGCTGTCCTAGGAACAAGCAACAGGCTCAGTTGGTTCGGGTCCTGGGCTGTGACCATACACACAGAAACCGCAACAGCCTACAACAGGCACACAGCACGGCTCACCCAGAGCTTGCTCCTGAGCACTTCACCTTGTGGAATGAAGAGCATGTGCACCCCCACAGGGAAACCCACGGTTAGCACCTAGTCGGGACTCCACACAAAGACAAGGACCCTCCCCTGCAACCAATCATCAGAGACCCTCCTGGGAAGGCACCCTGGGCCTTCTCCATCCTCACCCCACACCTGTGCCAGACTCAGTTTCTTTCCAGACCACTGGTATTATTTTCTGTCCCCTTATCTCCCAGACGCGGTGTGCCCTCAGCTCCACACATTCAGGTACAAAGTCAGAATAGATGGGGACACATGAGCCTTGCCACACCTACATTTTAGCCAGAATAAAACTCAGTAATGACTTGATGTGCCTGGCCCTACAGAGGTGGGAGCTGGTCCAGCAAGAGCGCAGCAGCCCAGGAGTGGGCAGAATGAAAACCCACAAGGACTCATTCAGCTCTGAATTGGACCCGCTTCCAGATCCCACATTCAGTGCTCCTTATCTCTCCCACCTTCCTCCTCTCCATCCTCACCCCACCCCATGTACATTCCCCAGCTTTGATGGTTTTCAATCAGCAGAAGCTGGGAACTGTGCCTGTGACAGCAATGGAGGAAAGCCTGTCCTCCCATCTGTAATTAAACCTGCAGTCTCACACCAGCCCTGCCTGGGATGCCAAGAAGCTGTCCTCCTCGTGACTTTCCTTCAGGAACCCAGCCTGCTTTCCCTGTGCAGAGAGGTGCCCGGTAGGGACACTGCCATGTACATACCCAAGTGATCATGTAAGACAGACTATGGTGCCTCACAAGGCCTCTGCAATGCTCATTTGGGGCAAGAAACAAGATTTCTTTCTCCACTTCCCCCTCCTCCAGGACGCCTTCCTGCTTCCCTATGGCTGGCAGACCCAAGCAATCCTTTCTCTCTTCCACATCGCTGTACTTGGACGTATCATAACCTCTGGGGTAGCACTGTTCTCTCATTAGCCCACAAGCTCCTTGAGAGACAGAATATGTGGTGTTTGACTCTGGACAGTACACCTCCCCACTTACTCATTCATTTGTCCAGTGACGAAATTCATGCACACACTACTGGAAAATGCCCCGCTCTAATATAAGAGGACTGGATCTTAAAAACATACTTTTGAGAGGAAGAAAAGCGAGCTTTACATATATTTTGATTTCATGGGCATTGAACATGGTAAGTGAGTGCCTTTTCTGTATTAGCAACATACACAAGCAGGGTGTTCCTACCATGCCATTAGACATGTGCACATATTCCACCCGTGTTTATAACTCTAAGCTGTTCGCCCACCTTCCCAAACCAGCTGTTTGCTGAGGGCCTTCTCCACTGGGCAGTGTCCTGAGAAATGATTTTCTCTTTCTGTCACCATGTGAGGTGGCCCCAAGCACCTGACAACAGCCCTATCTGCTCAGGACATCAACGAGAGCAGCCCGGCTCCTTGGAGAAGAGTTTAGCTCCTTTGTCCAGCACCCTCCCTGGTCTCCTCATGGCCCAGAGTCTCAGGGAGCCAGGCCGGCCTCATGGCCCGAGGTGTGGGACTGAGCCGGCCACACTGGGGGCGCCCTCCTAACTTAGCAGTTTGTTCCTCACACAAGTATGGGCGCTATGAGAGTTTCTGTGTGACACACACAGGGAGCTGGAGGAGGTGGAACGGCATCGTCCAGTGGCTCTCCAGAGCCTGGCTTTGGAAAGGACGAGGCCCCAAAGCATGTGGAGACCCAGCCCCAGCAGGCCCTTGCAGCCGGGGGTCTTTCCAGACAAGACACGCTGGAGCCGCTGCAGAGACCGCACTTGGCATGCGGCCCCCAGCACCGTTCTGCCCCATTGCCTCGTGGTGAAATGAAAATAATAATAATTTCTAAGACTTTCAGATTCTGGCTCCAAAGTACTTTTCCAGGAACATACTGTGAATGAAGACCATAGAAAATATGGTCCCGGTGACACAAAGCTTCAGACATCCTCATGATTTAGGGGGCGAGATCGCTAAGGGGTTTCTGGAGGAATTTTTTGTTTCTGACATTTCAGAAGAAAAAACACACCTTTGAGCTGAGACTGTGTTGTCAGCATTCAAATTTTAAGTGAGCTTTGCTGGGCCGGCGCTCGTTCCAAATATGAAGGAAGTTATTTGCCATCAGGGTCTGGCTCTCTGTAGTGTCTCCCATCCTGAGGGGAAGTCAGATCTGAAGGCAGAGTCTAAAGTACAAAGTCTTGTATGATTTCTGTAAAGCACAGAAGAAAATATTCTAGAACAAGCCATGTGTGAGAATCGCAAAGCATTTCTTTGGGGAATATGAAGTGTTTCCAGGATGTGTGCGCAGACTCTACAGAGAGCATAGATTCACACAAGCATGCCTCTTATACATGGAGCAGTTACTGAGCACCTACTGTGTGCCCTGGTACATACTAGTCTCCAGGGACAGAGAGCAAGGGGTAGAGGCTCTGTCCTGGAATTGCTGGTCCACTCAGGGGAGACACATGCAGTCCTGCCCCGGACAGTGGACGGGAATAGGCGGTGTGCGGGAGGGACGCAGCAGGGGCACAGGGCCACTCCCTCATCCCCATGCCATCTGAGCCAATGACATCTGAGTTCCACTCGGAGAAGAAGAGTTTTGTCTTGTCTGAGGAAAGAATTAGAGCTTCTCTTTCCTCACAAATTGACCACAAAGCTATAAAATGTAAGAGGGGCAACTGGAAACTCAGCCTCCCTGAACACAGCACAAAGTTCAGAAAATTCAATTCAAAAACCCCCATCAGCTGGTGGGGTCTCCAAAGGCTGTTGATCCAAATCCTCACTTCTACCCACACACACTTTGCAGCAAAATGTTGAATGGAATAACGTCTTTAATATCTCCCTCAGGAAGATGTTAAACTTCCTTGGGAAATGACATTAAACAATAAAGAAAAATACTTAATTCTTTCAAGAACATAGCAAATATGAATACACAGTGGGCCACTCTACTGTGAGGGTGGAGAGCTGAACAGCACTTCCCTGTCTGTCCAAAGGAACAGGGAGGAAAACCGACCACTCTGCAGATGTGCATCCAGCCACACCAGGGAGCAGTGAGGTCCCCACAATCAGTGGGTGTGTCGCTGGAAAGCCAGCTCTAGGCCCAGTGATGCCTCATTGAAGACCTGCCACTGACGCATGACAGTGATACTGTATCTTACGGGTAAGGAGACAGGACGATGGGTTAGATTAATACTTTGCCTTTTTAATCTATTAATCTACCACCTTTGGGACATGATTTTAAATCCACTCCAGAGCAAAGTGACTGAAAATCATTCTGGTCTGACAGCTTTAAAAGATCACAAGTGAAATGTGTTAAGAAGGTCTCAACCCACTGTTACTATACAAAGATGGCTTCTGGAAGTTTCCCTCACCCTAGTGATGGTTCTACACCCTCCCATTGGGGGCCCTTGAAACAGACAACCATGAGAAAATGTTCCCATTGGACAGGGTTAACGGGAGGGGTGTGTGTTTTGCCGGGATAATCTGGGTTGTGTGTGTTCATCACTAATGGGTTTAAAGATGCTCAGAGTTCCTGGGGAACATTTGCTTCTTCCTTACCTGGGTGCATCCTGGCGTCGCACGAGGCAGTGGGTGGGGGAAGGTGGTGCAGGCCAGGTGCCTTGTAGATGAAGCCTTGTGGTATGACAACACATAAAACTTATTTTTAAAGCTTAAATTTTGATGACACAGAAGCAAAATGAGTCTATATTTTTAACAAATGACTGTGCCCTTCCCAAGACATCTTCATGGCCATGATTAAAGTCCCTTAACAGGCTCTGCAACCTGCTCCCCCACTGAAGTGAGCATCTTCTCGGGGTACACAAGGTGGTCCCCACAGCACAGAATCCCCCAGCCAGCCCTTGGCCAACATGGGGGGAGGGTACAACACATGGGTCTCAGCTTCTCTGCTGGAAGGACATGCCTCACAAGTAGCCGGAGGACCAGATAATATGTACAAAACCCTGAGAGAATATGTACTCTCTCAGGGGGCATGGGTCTAATGCACACATTCAGCCACATGGAGGCAAATCTTTTAACGACATGAAGCACAGGCACTTCTAGGGACAGCCTGCACGTGGGGGAGAAGGCAAAGGAAGCCTGGCAGAGAGGGATGGAAGGAGTGCAGAGCAGGAAGAGGAACCCTGGAGCTGCTGGTGGGCTGCCCTCAGTGGGCGCTCTGCAGACCGCCGGACGCATGGCAAATGGGGATCACACTGCACAAAGTGGGACGCCCTGTGGATGTTTCAGATAGAGAGAGAAGCAGCCTCTGGACTTTGCAACAAAGCAGTTCAACAGGGGGCAGGATTGACTTGAGGGGACTAAGGTGTCAAGGGAGAATAAAGGTCCAGACATCAGTGCAGAACACTCCTTCCAGGACCTGGCAGAGAAAGGAGGGAAACTAGGTGGGAGTCTGGGGCACGCAGGGCCAGGAGAACGTTGCGGATAACTGATCCTGCTGTAAGGTAAGAACAATAACTTGGGAAGGAAGGTGGCATAGAGGGACGAGGTCTATGGGAGTCTGGGGACACGGGACCCTCAGCCCACTTTGGAGGCCAATTGTGCAGGAGGTTTTGTTCTTGCCAAAGGCTTCAGGTGCTTTTCTATCTGCCCACAAGGTGCCTGAAGCCAGTGGGGGTGGGCATCCGTGGATAAATACCCCAAGTTACTCACCTACTGTGGGCTCCACAGAGGCTCGTCCCCAGGAGAACCCTTCTTGCTCTCCTGAGCATGCCTCTGGGGTCACACCGTAGACTAACTCCCACCTCCAAACTCTTTCTCAAGCAGCTTTGGGGCAGCCCAGTGTGAGGTTTTGAGGCAAGGATGAGGGCATTTGTGGAAACTGTTATTAAAATACCTCCTGGGAAAAAACCCAAAAGGGTCAGTACAGAGAGTATAGACAAAGGATGGGGAAGATGAGGGGTGTCTCTCTGGGGAGAATCCAGGGGTGGTCCTGGCAGGGTGGGTGGTCAGAGCAGTAGGAGGAGGTCGGAGCCGAGGGGACCTTCGAAAATACCCCTTTTGTGACATTTAAAGAATTACAATAATGATGATGAAGAGAAGAAGGTATGAGAAATGCTATTGCAGTAGTCAAGATTACCAAAACATGATCTTATTAATAATAAGAAAGGAGTTTGGATTAGACCAGATTCAGGACACGCAGCCTTTTTATGACATCTACACCCTTTGATTGGTGAGTAACACACTTATTCTTCCATCCAATCACCCTACATGTTAAGAAAAACAATCACTGTTTCCCCCTCTCTCTGGATGTATTCCTAATTAGTTTGTTGTTGTTGTTTTGTTTTTTTAATTAGAAGACACTCTCAACCTCCACATCATCCCCAAACTTAATGAGCTCCTCCAGATGTTTAATGGGAAACAAAAAACCACAGGAAAAAAAGCAGCTGGACATTAAATAGAGCGAGAATTACCAACAGCTTATTTTGGAAAGCAGTCCACATTCTCACATTTTCTAAGTAACCACTGGTGTGACGTTACCCCTCTAGCCCTGATCCGCAAGTGGCTCGGGCACGTGGCAGGAAACCCGAGCGCGGTTCCTGTGTCTCCTTCCTGGTGGCGGCCGCATTCCTGGTCCTGCCGGCAGCTGTCCCCAGCATGTGTAAGACCTGACTGCATCTCTGGCTCTGCTAATGATTTTGCCCAGATTTCTCCCTTTCAGTCACGAACACTGACCTCCTTCCTCCACCAGGCGTAGGGGGATTGGCCATAGTTTTTCTAAGAATCCCAGCTCTTTTGAGTGACTTCTCCCTTCGAGAAAAGAAGGGCCAGCATATGTGGTCAGTACTGATGACCAGCTTGCGCCGTTGTGAAAGTCTGGAGTGAAGAACCCCTGCAGGACAGGGTACCCCAACATTCACGCCCCAACCGTGGCAGCTTTTCAAGGGTGCTCAGTGACTGGCAGTGACCATGTGAGCTCGGGACCTTCCCCTCCCCCTCAGATGGAGACCAGCTGGGATCCACCATAGACGCGCAGTGCCTCTAAGGCCTTAGTCACTGCTCACACGGAGCTTTCTACACCGGGACCCCTGGTCCAAGAAGACAAGGAGTGCTCTGGGGGTCACTGTTAATGTCCCTTCAGCAGATACTCATGAGGCACTGCAGTGCCAGCGTGGGCACATCACGACATGTGGATACCTTGGCCAAGAATTAGGGCACCAAAAACTCTATCATTCATGAAATAAATAAAGCAAAACATATGACAAATGCAGCCAAAGACATATTTCTATAGTTTTCATAAGTATATATACATATATATAATTAATAAGTATGTGTACATAGCCTTGGCTGGTGTGGCACAGTGGGTTGAGCGCTGGCCTGCAAACCAAAAGCTCAGTAGTTCTATTCCCAGTTAGGGCGCATTCCTGGGTTGCAGGCAAGGTCCGTGGTTTGGGATGTGTGAGAGGCAACCACACATTGATGTTTCTCTCTTTCTTCCTTTTTTTCCCCTCTCTCTAAAAATAAACAAAATCTGCCCGGGCTGGTGTAGCTCAGTGGATTGAGCACGGGCCTATGAAGCAAAGGGTCAATACCGGTTCAATTCCTAGTCAGTGCATATGCCTGGGTTGCGGACCAGGTCCCCAGTAGGGTACACATGAAGGACAACCACACATTGATGTTTCTCTCCCACTCTTTCTCCTTCCCTTCCCCTCTCTCTAAAAAATAAATAAAGTATTTAAAAAATTTAAAAATATTTAATATGCATAAATAAACATATAATAATAAGTATGTATCAAAATATGTTCAAGTTTCATTAAGGTCATGGTTATAAATAAAGCCATTCATTACAAAAAATTAAAAATAAAGTAAAATAAAAGAAAATCACTTGTGTGATTTGACTAGCTCTTAATTTTAATGGTTTATATGAGCAATTTTCAACCTTTTGCATCTCATGGAACACATAAACTAATTATTAAAATTCTGTGGCACACAAATAAATATATCTTTGCCTATCTGACCAAAAAACAGGTATAATTTTGATTCATTCACACTGGACAGATATTGCTGCGTTGGCTGTTGTCATTTTTTTTTATTTGACAGCCTCAGGGAAAAGAGGTCAGTGCTCCTGACTAAATAGTCAGGTATTTCATGGCTTAAAATTTTTATGGCACAATGATGGAAAATCACTGATGTAGATATTCTACTTCAGTCTTTTTCTATATATGTACATTTTTTTAATGAAATGAAGTTGATGGTTTATACGATTTCATGTTTTGTTCCTTTTACTTTTATAATAAAATTATATGTTTGGCCTTTGGCCAATTATTTTTTACTTAAAAAAAATGTCTGAAGTTTGCTGTCTTTTGCTATCTAAATAATTTTTAGTTTACTTTTTTGTGGGAATCTGCAGGATATATTTATTCTGCCTTCAATTCTTCACATGATTAAATTAAGAAATTTCTTAGTTTATATTTTTATTATTAAAGTCAAAAATTAAAGTCAATAAAATAAAACAATTATTTGATTTCAGGAAAAAAGTAATCTTATTTATAACCATGGCAGAATCCCACAGGAGTACATGAAATAGACCTATTTGCACACACACAAATGAACCTCTGAGGTCAATGCCTCTCCGCGCTCCTGGCCAGGGCACAGCTCTCTTTGCCCCGCCCGCACCACTGTCGCTGTGATGTGGTTCCCTAACCCCACTGCACCGCCTTCTTGGACAGCTTGTCGCAGGCTGCTTCATAGTGGGCATCGATGTTGGGGTTCTCTCCCTGGCTCTAGATCTTCCCATCCTCAAGGCAGGACAAAATGAAGTTCATAGCTTCTTCTGGGGTAAAGACATTGAAGAGATAAAATCTTAGTCTATTTTTTGCCATCACCCAACATCCTAGCTTTTCCAGATGAAACTCGAGAGCTGACATACATACCTCCTTTGAAAAACCACGTTTTCCATCTCGTTGTGTTGGCCACCACCTCTCCGGCAGCATTTTGTATTTACTTGATGCTACTTCCTAGTACCCTCTGCAGAGTCTTGGCCTATCCGCCTCAATCCAGTTGGCTGCGATACCCACACTTAGGCATGTTAAAGAGTTTTGTTTTTCAAACAAGGCTGTCAAGTTGCATGTTGTGTGAGCCATGTGTTTGTGTCAATGGGAGGTTTCTGGCTATAACAGCAGAATACCTGACTCCAACAGGCTGGAACAATGGGCTATGTTAGTTTCCCATGGCTGTTATGACAAAGCACTACAAGCTGGCTGGCCAGAAACAGCACAAATCGAGATGTGGGCAGGGCTGTTCTCCCTCCAAAGGCTTCAGTGGAGGGTCCTACCCGCCTCTTCCAGATTCTGGTGGCCCCGGGTGTTCCTGGGCTGCTGGCCTCATCCCTCCAATCTCTGCCTCTGGCTTCATGTGGCCTCGCCCCTGGGCTCACCTTCTCCCCTTTCTGTCTAATCTCCCTCTGTCTCACTCTCAGAAGGACACATGTCATTAGATTTAGGGTTCACCCAGGTAATCCAGGATAAGCACCTCATCACAAGACCCCTCACTTAATTACATCTGCAAAGTCTCTCTTTCCACATAGGGTCCCATCACCAGTTCTGGGAGAGAGGATGCGGACAATCTTTTGGAGGCCACCATCCAACTCACAGCAGTTGGTGATTTTCAATTGCTTGACATAGCACACTGTACCTTGTATATGTGGCACTTCATATTTACAGTGTTCACAGGTAAAAGGGTAATTTCCTGTGTAGTTTTGCTAGAGAGTACCCAAACCTTTCCACAGGGTAATATTTCTCTTAACACAAACGGCATTGAACATCTACACAGTTTTAAAAAGCAATTAGCGTGTGTTCTCAATAAAGTGTCTTTTCTTGTTGTTTGTACATTTTTCCATTGAGTGTTTTGGTCCTTTTTTTCTTGATTGTTTAGAACATCTTATAAATTAGGGTTTTTAGCCCTTATATTAGGGTAAGAACTGTTAATATTTTCCTCAGTTTGCCATTGTTTTTGATCATGGTGTTCTGAGGGGACAGAAGGCAAGTATTTATATATTATTGACTTTATTAAATTTTCTTTATTTAATTGCAACTTTATTTCAGTCTTAGTTGGACGATTTTCACTACTAAGGTTAAAAAAATTGTTGATGTGTTCTTGTAATATGCTTGTGATCTTATTTTAAATTTTTATGAATCTCTTATCCATTTGGACTTTATTCTGTTGCCTGGAGTGAGATATGTGTCCAATTTTGTTGTTTTCCAAATGCCTGTTTAGTTCCCTCGATGTCATTTATTTTTGCCTTGTGCTTGATGGTATGAGGTGCCACATTCATCATAAACTAAAGTCCTTCGTTCCCTTGATCTGTTTCTTCCTCCTCTGTCTCACTGGCCCATTTGTCCAGCTTTGCTCTAGAATCAGTTAGTGAGAAAGACTTCATGACATACTTTTATTTCTGGTAGGCCTGGTGTGCTCCTTCCTTCTTGCTCATCTTTTATAGAAATTTTCTAAATATTCTTGCACAATTCCTTGTTCGTATAAACTTTAGGATCAACTGCAGAGCTGTGACAAATATTTACTGGCAGGTGTATTGCAGTGGTGCTCAATTCATATGTTAACTCAGACAGAACTGAGTCTTCCTGTCTAAGAGCAAGGGACACCTTCCCATTGGTTCAAGTCTACCCTGTAGATTTTTAAACGTATTTGAAACTTTCTCTACATAGATTTTGCAATTGCTTATCAAGTTTATTTATAAGAAGTTCATGTTCTTAGTAGCTATTTTCACTGATTTTCTCTTTTCTTATATGTTCTAAGTGGTTGTTGTGGGTGCATAGAAAGACTGTTAATTTTTTTGTGTGTCACTTGCGTATCCTCCTAAATGTTTCTAGAGACAATTTTTAATTATTTAAATAACTTCCTCAGATCTGAAGGACATGTTGATGAATGGAGTTCTCCTTAGAAGCAGTAAACACACAGGCGCAGACACCAAACACCAAAAACAATCTCTATAACTTACATTTTAGACTAAGAAACAATTCTTCCTCCTCCTTCTAAAAAAGTGTATTTTATCAGCTGTTTTTGGAACAGCAAAACAAAGAAAATAATATGCAAAAAAAGGAGAAGCACAATTCTCTCCCATTGTTCATGTGTAAAATATTTAGGGAGGGTGTGTGTGGAAGGCAGCACCATTAGCGTACTTAAATATGCATTTGCAGGGCTGGCGTCTCAGCCAGGGGCCCTCCTCTCTTCCACAGGCACCAAAGGACCACTGGCAGCAGCATCACTTGGCAGTTGCTTACAGACCCTATTCAAGAGCATGATGCCAAAGTGGAGATTCTGCCTCTGCCCTCAGTGTTATTTGCAGATTTAAAATAACAAAGTGTTAAAAATATATATTATAACAAGTAACTCCCAACCATAAATGCATCAAGGCAACTGGAACTGACCATATTTAAGGAATTAAAATTGAAGTTGGTGGTGACCCCACATTATTCATTACATCAAATGGAGATGCCTTTAAATTTATATTAAATTCAATTTAAATGCCATCAAAACCATGGTTGACAAAGTCCTGAAAGATGAATATTTTAGTGTGATTCAATAGCAGTAAACTTTATTTTCCTACCTTGAGGCAAGGTGATGCCATTTGAGATGCAGTAGGGTGAACTGGATTTGTAGTAACATGGCTTATGATTTCCATAAAATAAAATTTTATCTTTAAAAAGTGATTTGAAAGGGTTTAAGTCTTGAACTCTGGAAACATTTCTTCAGGGTGCTTTTTGCTTTACTCATTACTTTATCCTATGAAATCCAATAGCTCCCTTAGACCACTTTTCAAAAGATCTTCTCATTGAAAATTAACAATTAGTTGTTTTAAAGGTTTTATGTTTGATGTTGACATTCAGTAATGTTTCACTTTGACTTTTTCACTTACAGATCTTGATCACACAAAGAAAACTGCCTTTCTCAAAAATTCACTTGTCATTGGTGTTGAATGCCTAGGTGTTATATGAATGAATAAAATGATTAACTAATTGATTAGTTAGGTAGTCTCTGCAACTGTTTCCAAAAAACAGCCTCTTGTCTGTCCACTACAGTAGTTCTTGGCATAAGAGTTTACAGGCCTCATTACGAAAAGACACAACCAGTCTCTCTAAAGTGATTGTCAGGGTTACATATTGAATCTATATCAATATAGAGAAATAGCCGACCATCTCTGCAATGAGCCCTCCAGCCTGTGGCTCTAGATGTTTCCATCAAAGTTCTGAGACTGCAGGCAAGGATTTTCTCTCAATAACTGGTTCCTAGAACTGAGAGTTCTGACTTTCCAGGCTTGTCTTTACTGGAGATTTTCAAAAGCTCCCAGGGTAGGATCACATCCTGCAAAATATACTTAATGTGCTGTGATTTTTGTTAGCCCATGGTATTTTCAACTCCTGTGCATTTTTATTAACTAATGACCCATTGCTCACTGTACCAAGCAGCTGCAGTTTTAGCACAAAGTTGCAAGTCAAGAAGCCATTGATTACCTATGACTTTCAAAACAGCCTTTTTTAAAAGTTCTTGAGGAAGAAGAGGATTTCATGAACTCCAGAGATTCCCACAAAACCCCAAGGACCCAAGTCTTGTGGCACAGGACACAGAGGGCACCCCAGAGGTGGACACAATGCAAAGTATCTTTGCCATCAACACAGGGAAGAAAAAGGCTGAAGTTAGGGGCCCTATGCAACCCTGGCCCCAGCCACCAGAGATCTCCCCGGACCTGAAGACGGGAGGGGACAGATCTGGAGTTGCACAGCCCAGAGTGCCCTGGAGGGAGCTGAGAGCCATAGCTGGCCCACTCACCTGTGCTGGGATGAGCTGTGAAATCAGGAATCCAGTGTACTCCAGCTTAGCCAAACAGAACAGCAACCTGAGTGAGGAGGGTTGAGTTATGGGTGAGATATGAAGAGACACATGCCAGCTGCAGAGGCTTCCAGGACAGAGACAGAGAAAGCAAGGGGAGTGAGAAAGTGACAGACCCTCTAAAAGTCTCTTGTGCCCTAAAAGAGTCTGGAGTCTCGGTCAACCCAGTAATGACTGAAAACAACCCACACTCAGAAGTTACCCTCCCACCTACCCACCCATATTTTCTGGCCACCAGCAACAGAAAAGCAGCTCCTAAGGCAGTTTATCTGATAGAGAGAGTGAAGCTCCCTATCTGTACAATGGGACAGTGACTGCTAACTTTAACTAAAAAGCTGAAATGTGAAAAAGAGATGGCTCCTTGCTTTCTGTCTGATCTTTTTCATGAAGGTAGGTGGTACAGAGGCCCCCGCTGCTGAAATGTCAGGTACAGATGGAAACCAGAGTGAAAGAGGATGAGCAGGCACCTTCATATCCAAACATTCCTTTGCATTTGTGTTATGACGCCCAGCAGCCCATATGTGACACACTGCTGTTGTGTGTGCATGTCCCTGTGCCCTGATGTCCTGGCGTCATCTTAGAGGAAAAGCTTTCTCCTGTGGGGGCCTCATCACCAACTTCAAACAGATATTTCAGAGACAGTAGGGAAAGGAGGCAGAGCTAAGTTTATTCATTTGCTGAAAAGTGTTTCCTGAACACCCTGGGCAAAGAGATATGTGAAGGGGACAAACAGAGCATCGGACCACGTTTCAATTAATCATATATGAAATGTGCCCGTCCTCTGTCTGTTCTCATCAAGGTTCTTTACATAGTGACATGGGACTCAGCTTTTGCAGACTCTATAGAAAGAAGAAAGGGAGTCACTGAGGATAGGGAGGTATTTGACGATGCTGGCCACAATACTCTTTCAAGCTGCGTGTGGCCCTGTGAATGTGCCAGCCCAAGTAGTGGCCACAGGTGCATGTGTAGAGTTCAGCCAGTGCCCCAATGGGCCTGACACTGAGTCTCTCCCTGTGTCACATGTACAACCTCCCTGGTAGTGAAAGTCTGACCACTTTATGAAAATACTACTGCAGAGTGGCTTGTATTTTAATCCTTGTTCTCTGGACTACTTAGGAATGCCTCCTCCTGCCAATAAGTTATCAAGGTCATTGTTGTAGTTAGCATCATCCATGAGTTTATTTCCAGAATGGAGGGGTGGGTGCTGGTAGCCATAAGGCAGATTTTTGGTTCTCAAGTTCGATACCGTTTTCAGCACTAATCTAGAGGGCAGCCCAGTCTAAAGAGCAGCTGCTAATCCAGCATAACTCTGAGTGGTGACCATTTCAAGTGCTTTATTTTGATTGTCCTATTATTTTTATAAATAATTAGGATATATTCCAAAAATATTTTTAAATTTATCCAAAATGGGTCCACTTAAAAAATTGTAGTAGAAGAGAAGAATTCATGGGGAAAGATGTTCAATTGCCACACAAAATCAATCACTTCTGGGTGGAAGGCCAAGATTTGTGTCCTGGACAAAGAGAGAAATAGAAAAGAAATTTCAGAATGTGTTTTGTCTGCTTCTTGGCTCTGCAGTACCCAACGTAGACTCTAAAATGAAAATAACTTCATGATGTGATGCTTTGCCTAAAATATTGCATTTTGCAAACTTTCCCCTGATTAATTTAGAATAAAGTTACTATGTGATTATACATATTTACACATTATTTGTCAAATCAAAATTATATCTATTTTTAAAGGAATGTCTATCTTTATATGTATCAGAATCAGGTGTACACCTTTATTAAATTAATTACAAACTTTATTTCATGCTTTTGAATCTTCTTAGTACCCAAAGGCTATAGAGAGACACAGAAACTTAATGGTTCTGGGTAGAATATCCATGCTTGTACATTTAAAAATAGAACCCATCACATTTTCTAAATTTTGACAAATTGCAAATAAGTGAGTGGAGTGAAGCGTGACTGATGAGTCAGTGCTGACTCAGCTCCTAGACTATTCTCAACCTCAACATGTGTCAGAGAGTTGTCATGTGGCCACACTCTGAGTCAGGCACCCGCAGGGGAGCACCCTCTGGTCTGGCGTGGAGCACCCAGCCTCTGGTAGGCACAGAGTGCTCAGACCTCACTCAGCTGGGCAGGCACCTAGGTCAGTGTCATCCACGCACTGTCAAGTATGTTTGAGAAAAACCAGTGGTGCCTAGCCCCTAAAGATGCCTGGTTGAAACAAACAAACAAGCAAAAAATGCTCAGCCATATTTAAGTTGGTTACCTACCATATCTCCCTGCCCAGGCCCGAGGGGTGACCCAGCACTAGGAAGATTTGCTTTACACATTCACACTATTACACAAAGAGAAGATGTCTCCCTCCAGGGCGGAATCTTAGGAAAACCAAAGGCTGTTTGCTCCATAGCCGGGGCTCAGTGTAAAATCCCAGGAAATGAAATTTTATGAATTATTCTTATATCATAAAAATCCTAAGTCAGAAGACCACAGGCTGGCTCTGGTCTGTATTATTCAGGGAAAAAAACAAAAAATTATTATTAATTGCATAATTAATCATTTCTTCTTTGTGTTCAGATTCATTGGCTAGTTAAACTCCTGTGGTCACAGTAGTAGCAGAATCCTAGCATTGCCATTGGGAATGTGACCATGAGCAATTCTGTGACTGCACCTGTGGCAGCGGGTGTTAGGGACAAACATGAGAGGTGGCAGGAAAGACGAGCTGGGCATCGTTGGCTCTGCCTTTATGGACCCTGAATTGCTGCCCCTCACCGCACACAGGCTCCATCACTTTTGCGGTTCAGGTGGGGCTGAGCTCGCTCCAGGTATGACACATGTGTCGGGCACATCAGCCCACTGAAAAGGTCCCTTGTTCAGGGGCTGGTTTGTGGCTGGGCACATGGCACAGGCCATGTGATCAGCAGAGCCCCATCTCTCAATGACCACAATGATTGTCCACAAATGAGCACCCCCAGGACAGCCCAGTTACTGACCATAGCTGGAATGGTTGCTTCAGCCTCCTCTCCGCCATCTCTTACCCAACCTCTTGTTAAACCATCAAGGAAAAGTGGTCGTGCACCTGCTTCCTGTGCAGACTAGCAGACAGATGCATACAAGAAGTGTCCTTCCTTTCTGCTGGAGGGACCAGCATCGGGTGCTAAGGGACTGTGTTAAGGAAGGGAGCTGCCACCTGAGTAGTGGGAAGCTGGGCTCATCCCTCATCCAGGAGCCACACCCCCTGACTAGGTCCATCGACAACTTGTCCTCCACAAGATACTCCACAGGCAGAACCCCGCGCAGTCCCCACCGTCCTGTTCTGAATGGGTGACCTGCTCTTAACCAGCCAGGTGCTGAAGGCCCAAGAAACATCATTCTCCATCCAGTGGTTACTGTTAGGACAGTTATTGGGTTTTTAGTTGTAGGTAATTATAAGTAATTATGGCCTGCTCCTCTTTCACTCAGAGTGAGAAAAGTCTTGCCTGCCCCCGTCTTCACTAGGGCATCACAAGTCAGGCAGGAGACCCTCATTTATTTAGTGCTGATCCCTAATTCAGAGGAACAGCCAGATTAAAGAGAAGTAGCCTTCGCCGCAGCAGCTCATTCTCTATTAAAACAGAAACAGGGAGCCAAGTTCCCCTGCACTAAGGTCATTCCCTCTTGTGATAATGCATAGTGCCCGCTAATGGGTGTGAACAGGAGAAAAGAGTGAACAGAATTCACTTGTGGAAAATAAGACGGATGCCTGTAGGCAGTGAGACCTGAGTCCCATCACTCTGGATGAGTCCCTGCCCTGAGGAACAGGCCTGTCTTACATTCTGGTTACCTCTGGGTTCACAGGTACACCAGCAACCCCACGCTCCAGTGCATGTGAGCTGTCCAGTTACTACTTTAGACAATCAGAAACACCCTGTTCAGCCATTCTGTAACAGTAGCCAGAGATAAAGTCCCACTGCACAGTGAGCATCAGGGCAACATTTTCTGAGGGAAAGCATCTTTCACATTCTAAAATAGAGTGAAAGAAAAGATTCCACCACCTCTCACAGACACAGGGCACGTGAATGAGTCGTCAGTTACACGTGTATTTAGCTTGCTGGTTGCTATGGCTTCTCTTTCCAACCATCTTGGGACTTCAAGTTCAATGGACTTTAAATGTACTTGACAAAACAAAGACTTAGCTGGAAATGATTTGCACAATCTCCAGAACTTCATTGTGCGTGATATGCATTAAAGAGTGTCACATTAAGCCCATAAGTCACAGGTGTGCTCCTGGGTGCAGGTTTTGGAATGAAACAATGAAAGTGTGATTACATGGCAAAGCTGCACTACAACCATGGTGAGTCCTGAGCTCGGCTGGCCTCTTCCTTGTCACCTTGTCCTCTGCCAAGTGGCAGGAAACAGCTGGTTGGAATCTCTGAGTGCCCTTAATGAAGAGGGTTCTTCCTTGTTTGGATCTGCTGATTAAATGGAGTAAGACTAATATTCCTTGGAGGTTTCCTGAAATAAGCTTGCCTGGGAAGACAGTTGAATCTCCACACAGATCCAGGGTCCCTCGGGGGGCAGGGGAAGAATCACACTTGGAAATTAAATTTTGAATCACTTTTGGTCTTCGTCTGTGTGCTGTTTTTCTCTTTCCACATATCTTGAGCATGTTTCTTAGACTCAACTCAGAGGGTCTGGGCTATTTTACTTGTTGGGATTTCTGTCCTCAGGACACAATGCCAGGGATTTGTATGACTGTCTCCCCTGCAACACTCAAGGAGTGACAGAGTGAACCCACAGAGTGTTTGAAATGGGCATAAATGGGCAGTCTGGAACCTTCTGGAAACAAGACCTCCCACAAAGGCACCAAGAAGACATTTCCAGGCCCTGTTAAACACAGTTTGGGCACCAGAAGCCTTCTCTCTGTAGCAAGAAAAGACTTGATAGTCATGGGTTATTATTAGCGGTTTGCACCCTTAACCATCTACTGAGGCTAGGAACCAATAACCACGGCCCCAGCTTTTCCCCCTGATTAGTTTGCTTCACTCATCCCTTTGGGAACATTTACTCTTTTTATTGATAAGCAGGTACTATGTCCACCTCCTGGCTATAAAGGCAGAGCTGGAGACCAGTAGGGGTGGACAGGCTGCCTACCACATGCAGGAAATGGCAGAGGGTCGACTTGGCTTTAGGCTTGTTGGCCCTGGAGCCAGGCAGGCTGGCTTGCTGCCCTGAGCCCCACAGAAGGGAGGGCCCCACACAGAGCACAACAGCGTCCTGACCAGCTACAGAGAAGCCCGAATAACTGGTTACACACGGATCCACCAGTGGCTTCCAAAGCGTCCACCACAGCCCTCAGAAAGAAACATACTTTATAGCTACACACACACATACAGACGCAACTAAAATACAAGTTCACAAACACTCCTAACTGCCCGATTATATTTTCTATTGTACCCTATCTTATCTAATGGAAATTGCCAATTGATCTTATAACACGTTATGGGTCTCAACCAACAATTTGAAAATAAAACCAAATCCCCGAGTCCATCTCGGATATCTACACACACTACGGGCCTGTGGTCAGAAGCCTGTTTCCACAGGGGGAGGAGATAACTGTTCTCACAGCTATACCCTGTCTTATGTCAAGAAGACACACTGACTGAATTGCTATGTAACGAAACCTATGACTTGGCCTGTTATCCAAGGTAATTTAAACCACTTAATAAGACAAATAGGTGCTATTGGTAAACTTCATACAGGACGTTCTTTGTTGAAGGAGCTCTTACTACCTCAAAAAGTCACCCAGAGGACCTTGAGATTATAAATTCTTAGATCTAGAAGGGATTGCATTAATTCTGGATTCCCAGTTCTTACTTACTAGATTAAAAGGAAAACATGTATTAAAGGACTAAATTGGAATCCAGCATCTGAAGCACAGTAAGTGAAATAATGTGAGTTGAATTAACGAACATGCTGACATGGGCAAGGCCCGGGCCACACTATGGGCCCTAGACTGAGGTCAATACGTCTCACCTGAGGTGGTGCATGCAGGAAGTTGTGTTTGTCCTCTGGGCGTCCATGTCCAAGCGTGCCTTCACCCCTGGAAAGGAGCCGTTCGCCCATGGTCAAAGGCACTCCCAATAGAATTGGTGGAATCATGGCTACTCCGGACTGTCTATAAATTCTTACATAGTCTCCAGACCTCTGTGCTGAGACATAAGGTGGGTGTCAGGGCTATCAAAATGATTTCATCTTGTTCTAAACTCAGAGAGAAGTGAGACCAAACCCACAAGTCTAATCTCATTAGTTCTATGTTTTAATGAGGCTAGATTGGGAAAAAAAACAACAAGAAACAAAGTGTTTTTTAAAAAAATCTCAGTTCACACCCATGAAATGGCATCCCCAAGGAAAGTTAAAATAAGACTTTGAAATTAAAATTGCCGAAGAAGGGTCATGCAAATGATATAAAAGGATTGGAACCCACTGGGACCCTTCTGCCCAATTCTCACTCACCCCTGGATGTGGTCGGGACAATTGTTCATTTGCAAAATCCAAGGTCATTCTAGTCATTGGTGACATGCTTGTGAAGAATTATTAATAAAAATTTTGAACAACACTGCTCAAGCAGAATCATGATCTATATGCCCAAGACAAGCTCTGTGTGAAGGATTCTGAGAGGTCTGGATAATAATAGCTGGTTTTCCTCATATAAATGGAGCGCCTGTCAGCTTTTCCAATACAGAACTTACACTCTGAGCATACTAAACTCTTCCTTACCTGCCTGCCGTCACCCTGCCATCTGGGAAAGGTATTTTTAACGTCGTTCAATCTGTTCCATTACTTCCAAGCACAGCAGAAACAGTCTGTCCATGGGTGAAGTGCTCCCTCCTCCAACCTGACGCAAAGTTGGTGAGCATTTTAGAGGTGGCAAGCTATCACCCTGATCCCTCTTGCCTTTTTTCTTCAAAATCACTTCATGAGCAGGCCACAGTATGGAAAAGGGGGGCTGGTCTGAACGGAAAAAATAGGATTCTGGTTCAGATTGCACGGTATACCCTGTGACCGCATGTGCTGTAGGGACTGTGGTCATGGCTCTTCTCCAGCTCTGTGAGAGGTGCCTGTGACCTCAAAGAAATCACATCCTCTCTGGGACACAGTTTCTGGAAGAGCCCCCCCATGGCTGTTGGTGCACTAATGAATTGATATTTGTGAAGTACTGTGAGGGTCTCAGAGGACAGGAATCCCGTTCCTCCCCTCTCAGACTGCAGACACATGGAGAAGGGACATGCAGACACAAATCTGGCTACCACACCACCCTTGCGTTGTAAGCTACAAATCCCCACTGGTTCGCTTTCTCCCTTGAGATCAGCGCTCTCAGATGGCCCTGCCTAAAACAGGGACATGGAAATGCATGGGCCCACCTGGGATATCAAAGCAAACAATTCCCTAACATCGCATTTCTACTGTGTCAGCGACAAACGGTCTAAGTCAATGGAGCTCATGCCAGCTTCATTATAGCATCTTTTGTAATTTCTCTCTTCCTTTCTACTGTAGAGAACACACCACTGTGGGAGGGTTGCATTTCTTTCTTTTATAAACATTTCCTTTTAGGTTTGGAGTCACATTTATGAACAGTATACCCAACATCCATTTGCAGTGTAGAAGCTTTGTGAACCATTCTAAGTTATTTCTATAATTAAAATTCTATAAATAGTATAATAGAGTTAATAATATTCAATGATTGAATAACATTAAATAATTGTTAAAATATTATCAAATCTGAGTTCTGTGTGTCTCACATGCACATCATTTTAAACACAACCTTTTCTAAAGAAAATGATCCTAGATTTGTTACAACAATGTTTACTTCTTAGCTAAGAAGGTCCACAATGAAAACATTTCATTTAGATAGTAAATTAATTGCTTCGTTGCCTGATATTTTTCAAGTTTTGTAGAAGTGTCTAGCAGCCTATTCTGAGAAAGAAACAGAGTCGTAGAGCTTCCTCCCAAATACAGCTTTAGGAATGGTGCTGTACAATCCTCTCCAGGCACAGGGAAGCAGGCGAGGCTGGGGAGGTTAAAGGACATGGATGGCCTACGGAGCTGAAAGGCAGGTGGTCTGACTCTATGTCCAATCGGCTCTTCCCACAGCTTCCTAGATTACAAGACACCAATGAATATACATTGAAAATTCAGTGTTCAAAATCTTCACTCTAACAATTCTTTCAGAACACATATGCCTGGCACTGTGCAGGGGTAGAGCCACGTGGCTGGGTCATGGGCAGTCCCTTCTGGACACTTGACAGTCCAGTCAGAAGGATAACCCTGCACAGAGGCTCACTGTCACCCGGTAGCCACCAATTGGGCTATTACACAGGCCAGGCAGTGCAGCAAGGGTCCAACTTGGTGAGGGTGGATCCCACGAGAGACTCATGAGAGGGGCAGTGAGGTCACACAGCCAGTGGTGGGCACACATCAGCAGAACATGCTCAAGAAGAACTTCCCACATTGCTCCTCACTCTGCCAAAAGCAACTTGCTATTGACCCTCAAGCAATACCTTTACTCTTCATCCTAAACTTGATATACTTACTTTTTAAAACCCAGAGATGTGCGTCCACTGCAACTCTGCATGTGGATACCTCTTGACCAGCTCTAGGTGTATTTGAGAGAGACGGCCTAATGGGGGAAAAGAGGCTCCACTGTGCCTCGCAATTTTCTCTAGGCAGCTGGTGCAAGACAGAATGTGCCAACTTGCTGACTGCTGATGAGTGACAGTCCCAAAATATTCCTAAAATACACGGTCAACTTGATACGTCTTGCTTAAGGGTTGTTAATCCATGAGAAATAACGTAGACAGAACTCCTGCTCCAAAATTAGATTGTGCAGGCGAAGCAGGAATCACAGGAGATGAACCTCAGTGTGCAATTAGGGGGAACACTGGGGTCTCCTCCAGTAACTGCATGTGTGTGCGTGTGTGACGTGGGAGGGGGGCAGAGAGGGATGGAGAGAGAGAGGGAGAAAGAGAGAGAGAGAGAGCAGGTAAAAGGCAAAAGTACTGTGCATGATTTTTAACATTTAAGTAACTTTATCATTTGAGCCAAGCGAGCTGAGTAGAAAATAGGGAAAGGCATTTGATAGAAAGTGTGAGACAGGACGTGTTTATTGTGGGGAGTTTCCTCAGTTCAGCATGAACACAAGAACCTGGCTGATGTCCTATAAAATTCAAGGCAGTGAGAAGCCAACAGTGCATTCATTACAAGAGAATAAATGAAAAGAAAGGTTGGCATAAACCACTGCTCCATAGCTCATCTCCCTTTCAGATTTTCAGTTATTCTCAGAAATTTAAGCTCATTGTGGGAGGGGGAAGAAAGGGAGAGATGATAGAAATTGAGAAGTTAATAAAATCAGAAAAGGGAAGATCTCAGAGAAGAAACTGGGGGCTGAGATTTTAGTTTCAGATTCCAGAAGAACAACGGCCAGAGCACTGTCTTACGCTTCATTCTGGCTGAGCATGGGGTCTCTCGCAGCAGCATCCCTGCCCCAACGAGCACCCCTAAAGGGCAGAGATGGCAGCCACCTTGGCCTGAGAGCTGAGGCAACCAGCATTGCTACCTTTTTGCCTGACAATGGTTTTGTATTATAGAGTTTGTCTGTGTTTTTCAAAAACTAAAGCCTTTCTGTGAACTTGCTGTAGAGTAATTTAAGAAGGACCGATGCCAGCAGCTAGCTACTGCACTGAAGTCAGGATGGACTTTCCACCATTCTCCATCTGTTGCATGTAGGATTGAGCCTGGTTCAGTTTCCTTTGCTGTAAATTCACACAAATTTATAAGTGGGCATTTACTGAGACAATTCCCATTGGTGGTGGGAGCTTGGGGAATCCTCAACTGCACAACCATAGGCTGGGCCAGACCTGTTGTCTTTGTATCATTTGCTACATTCACTGGCCCAAAGGCCTGTTAGCAGCAAGGACAGCTGAGGATGGGGCCATGAAGAGTATGGCACAGGGAAGGAGAAATTAGTCTGGAGGAGCAGACTTTGGGTGGAGGACTGGCTGGGATGTGTAGGGAGCCTGGGTACTATGGTTGCCTTGCAGCAGAATCTAGAGCACATGCCTTGCCCTGGGTTTCTCTGGGCAAGTGGCAAGCCTCAGTTTTCTCACCCGTAGAGTGGAGATGATAGCTGTCACTGTGTTGTAGCATTGTTGTGAAGATTAGATGAGATAATCCATACTAAGTGAACACAGTAATCACAAAGTGAATGCTGCAGTTACTGCCTTTCTTATAAGTTAAGTGTCCTTAATCACTCAGAGTGTCAGCGTTCCCCTGTGTGACAGTGAAATAATATCAACCCAGACATGTAACAGGTTTGGATAAGTTTAAATGAGATATGGATGTGAGATGCTAAGTAAATAATCTACTGCTAAATTTTGGCTAATCCAACTCTTGCTCTTTATCAGCACTGTTGTGAAGCATCTCAAGTGAAAAGCCCCCTCCCCAGTGTAAGTTTCATGAGAGACCCTGATTGCTTTTCGAAAATGCTGAACAAAACCCAGACTTCTCAACTTCATTCCGAACACTGGAATTAACTCAGGTCTCAACATAGCCATAAAAGGTGTGTGTATGTGTGTGCATGCACACATGTGCATGTGTGTTTAAATGAATGAACCTGTTTGGTTCACAGAAACTGTGACATAACAAATGTTGGAATGGCCGTGCCCCACTGTGATGTGACCATGATGCTGAATGAACACTTTCCTGCTTCACTGACAGCTGTCCATCAATCCAATCTCCATCCTTGGAGACTCCTCCCATCCCACTTACTAAGTCAAGGAAGCCTGGGGCCAACCCATTAGCAGAAGCACAGCTTAGTTTCACCATAATTATGTCTTCCCACATCCCCAACACAACTATGCCACCACCATCACCCCAACACAAAATGTTCTTGGAAACCAACACCTAAACATGAGTGTAATCTATTCCTTTCCCAGCCCACAGAATGCTGCCTCAGTTATGATGCAAATGATATTCGTAGTCACTAATCAAACAAATAAAATATTAGTTTGAGAGTAAATTTTTCAAATGCATTTGCCTATTGAACTCTTTCAAGGCCATTTGTAAAATGAATAGCAGTTAATACTAAGAAAAATGGTTTTGGATTTCAAGAGTTTCTTTTTCTTCTTTGAGTCTCCTACCCAATCAAAAAGCCTCCGTGCTGAGTCTTATGAGCTGGGAAGAGAGTCTGGAAAATGATACTGTCTTTCAAGGGGAGCTCACAAGCAGACATGCTCATGCTTGCACACACGTTTGCACACAGAGACATGCACACACTGCTCCCAGCCATTTAAAATTTTTGACTATAACATATACATAATGCATTTATAAGCACAGTTGTCAACTTAATTGATGCCATTGCTAAAAAACCATCCCTTATTCTGTGGCAGTTAAAAGCTCATAAATTCCATGAAGTAGTAATTAAACTTGTTCTACCAACCTAAGTTCTCTTTGCATTTGTGCCTAACAGGGATTCAGCACTTCTCACAGAGAGTATTACTAGAAGACATCCAGTTAAGGAGGCTCGTTTTTTTGCGCACTTCCTGCATAACGAAGAGCTGGAGGCACCGCTGTGATGGCAAGTTAATTAACTGTGAGCAGCTGTCAGCAAGTGGAGGGACGGGGAATCGAACCCCAGCTGCTGTTTCCCCTTTCCCATTGCTCCCTGGTACCCTCTTCTGCTTCTCACCCCACACACATTTTAGCCAGAGTTAGGTGTTTCAAAATGCCATGATTATTTAACATGTATTAATATGAACACATACTTAGAATAAACTCTAATCATCTGCAGCTAATTTAAATCGCACAGCCGAGCAGTTGAGGCAGTTTCATGTGAACATGGTCCAATCACATTTAAGAAGTTGCACAGGTTTCTTGAGAAAGAGAGAGGACAAGAATCATGAGTATGAGGGTCCAACCACCTGCACCTGACTGTCTACACAAAGCCCCTGAAGGTTGTTGTCTGCACAAATCTCTCAAAGCTGTCTGTCTTCACAAGTCCTTGAAAGACAGCCATCCATACTGAGTACCTGCTGCTAGCAGTCTACACAGTATCCCAACACAAAGATGTGTTTTTGAACAAGAACCCGCTAGGAAAGATGAGGGCAATTATGCAGGAGTTTGGCAAGACCCATGTTCATTAGCTGAGGGCTGAGAGTCTCTGTTTCTGAAGGCAGGGGGACCCCCGAAGCCCCTTGATCAGGCCAGTGTCAGACATGCAAACTGCTTGAGGAAGATGTTTTGGAGTCTTGGTGTGGAATGGCTTGGTGATGCATCTTTGAGGCAGGAGACCAGTGTCTGGAGGCTATTGTGGGAAGGTGGCAGAATGAGGGCCAAAGGGAGGGCTGTAACAAGAGATAGGACAGGCAAGGAAAGAGGACAGAGAAGGCAAACATCTAGGCATTGCTTTTTTAATTATCACGTGTCTTCCCTTCAAAACAGTTAAAATGAAAACATTCAATTTTATGTGAGTTCATGGCTTAGTGCATCTCTTATTTCTTCTTAGTAGAAGTTTCTGCTTAGGACATAAATTACTACTTGAAAGTCACATTCTCTATGAACAAACTCTGGTATCTTTCCAAAGACCTATATAGATCACAATGCAGGCACAGTAAATGAGGAGTGAGCAGAGCAGCATGCTGCGTGATGGACCAAAGACCAAAGTTCAGTTGTCTTCCAAATACACAACCTAAAACATACACAGTGATTCAAATCCACTGAAGCCAACAGGAAGCTCCTAAGAATATTGTACCCCACCATAGGATTTTAAGGAGCTCATTGATAACACACCTGGATTCATGAGTGGGGTTGCACAGCATCATAATGGAATACAAGAAAAAATGATTGAAAACCTCAGCATCGCTGGCTTTCAGTTACTGTTGAACTGAAAAGTAGGCACCTAAAAGGAACCCTAACCCATTACCAGCACCTGGCAATTTCACACAATGGATTTGAACATAGCTTGTGCAGGTGACTACACTTCAAGTCTACACATCTCGAGGAAAACCGCATGATCAAAGCTATGGCTCTGCCACTAGGACACACAGTCTGGTAAATCAATTCAGCTCCTGAGAAGAGGTCAGGGCCCAGATTTGGGTGTTGTTGTCCTTTCTTCCTGCTGAGTGTGGGGAAGGGTGGGTGTGGGCCCATCACTGAGTCAGGGGTAAGGAGGTTTTCAGTACCGGGAATCACAATCTGCAAGAGGTAGACATTTCTCCTGCTTCTGGTAGAAACCAAAGGGCTTTTGACAACCAGTGATGGCCAAGCTAAGCCACCTCAGCCCTGACTGTCACTGGACACCTCCATTGGAAAGACTTTAGGGTTGTCTGGAGATTTCTGGCTCTTTCTAGAGGGTTCAGGTCATCATATTCCAGAGCCACCCTAGAGGATATATTACCATTGCTGCAAAGGCCCCATCTCTAATCCGTTTGATTCCACCACTTGAATGCTGCCTAAATTTCCACTTCAGGCATTTTAGTTATTTTCTCAGCCTCAGTCCATTGCCTTTTTAGAAAATACCATTTCCTGAGCCTGTGCCAGACCAACTGACCCCAAACCTGTCTTCAGGTGACTGCAATGCCATCCTGACCTAAGGACCATTGGATTAAATATCATAAAGTCACTTAACATGAAATATAAATGCCATGAACATGGGTTACTGTCAATAAATCCATACTAAGTTAAAGTTGGTTATTTTGTTCTTCTTTCTTCTCAACAAAATAAGTTTTGCAGTTGTAACTTTTGTTCAAATTATTGTATGATCATATTTTATAGCCTAACCAATGTGACTTTATTAAGCCTTCTTAAAGTACCATTAATGTCAATGTGGCTCGATTCCTGCTGCAACTTTCCTTTGCTCATATCATCTATTGGTGTCAAAACCTCAAAACCATGTACCTCAAAATAATCAACATGCAGATCACTTATTTAAAAAAAAGAGTTTCCTCTTTCAAATGCTTCAAATATTTTGTATTTACAATAAATACAAAGTAAATTTTTATTTATTATAAAATTGATTTTAAAATAGAATTGTGAAACTTCCCCAGATGAATCTCTATTAAACCATATACATATAACCATATGTATAGATGTATGTGTGTGTGTATATGACTTTAACATTGATGTGGACATAAAATCAGTCAGTTCGGTGACAGACTCCATGTGAATGTTCCCCAGATCATTGTCCCCGCTCTGTGCATCTGTCCCTCTGTGGCTGACTGCCGCTTCTGTCCACGTGTCTCAGCCTACATCACTTCTCTCGCTGAACCATCTGCCTGGTGATGAAATGAGCGTTTACTTATGAGACAAGTATGTGGTTTGAGAACAAGTTTTCATGGGAGAAAGGAGAGATGGGAAGTTTTAGAGAGTGGTCAAAGCAGAGGAGAAATCTTGAAATGATTGTTGGGGTTTTTGTGTAAAGGCAAGTTCCACCTACTCCCCGTCTTATCATAGGGGGACGGTGGCTTGGACAAAAGCCATCTCACACCCACAACTCCTTCCACAAACAGTCACTAAACTGAGTTGTGTGAATTCAGCCTCAGTGTCTCCCTCCCACACTTCTCTGTTCTGAGCCATAGATGAAAAAAAGGTTTCATTTGACAAATGTTTCTGTAACGTGTCTTATCAATGTTAGGGTTGCCAGATTTAGCAAATATAAATAAAGAAAGCCTAGTTACATTTAAATTTCAGATAACTGACAACACATTTTAGAGTAACTATGTCCTAAAGATTGTAGAGGACATACTTATTCCACAAAAAACAAATTGTTTATCTAAAAGTCCAAAGATAACTAGATGCCTTATTTTTTATTTGGCAATTGTGTTATTTGACCTATTTGTATATTCATGTGTTCATTCTATTATATTTTATTGTACTTATTGATTGCTTGGAGCAATTATTTCTCTCAGAGGTCTAAGACACATGTCTGAGGTCAGGAAGAGGTTTATTTTTGTACAATAGAACATCAAACATCATAACATTGTGCATTTGTCAAAACCCATAGAATGTGCAATGAAAGAGTGAACCCTAATGTAGATTAGGAATTTGAGTTAGTAGTAATGGGTCAGTGGTGGGTCACCAGTTGTGACAAATGCACCACACTAATGCAAGATGTAAATAAGAGGGGAAACTGGGGGTCGGGGGCATGGAAACTGTCTGCATTTCCTGTGCAGATTTTTGTAAGCCTGAAACTACTCCAAAATATAGAATATATTTAAAAATCGAACGTATGAGTTGTACAGATGCTACATTGACTTATCTATATGATGTGAACAGCACAATGTGTGAACAGGTCTAGCTTCCTGCGTGTGAAGTTAGCAGGAAGTTGAGGATTTGGCCATCAGAGTCTACCTTTCAACTCACACCCCTGGTCAGCTGGTGATAGGTGCTCCTGGTAGAGTCAGTGGTACTTGGTCACCATGGGTGAGACGGGCTCAAAACTCAGAAGCCTTGAGTGTCCCGAAAGGTGCTCTTGAGTGTGGCTGTACTGTGGCCGTGCCAACAGCTGCTGACCTCCAAGGAAAAAAGTGAACTCTAGGCCTTCCCCATACGACCCTTCCCCCTTTTAGATCATTACTGGGGTCTTTCTCTGCTCCTTGGCCTCAGATTAACTAAAATTACCTGTGACCCACCTAGCCCACAACCCACTGATGTCCAACGCCAGGTATCCTGGAAGCCACTTTCCAGATCTTGCTCCCAATATTCCTGCTATACCTTGACATTCGATCTTCCCCACAGCCCCAGTGAACTGGCTTCCCACAGGCAGAAGGGAACAAGGAGGCTCCGCAGGGGTAACCATAAACTTGCTCTCTGCTGGGCCCTCACAGAATGTCTCCACAGGGCTGAGGACCAGACCCCGGACCTTCCACCCCTGCCTTCTGCACCGCCTCCCCTCCCACCATGGGCTCCTCAAACCATTCCCTGTTGGGGATCAAAGCCTACATATGACAACCCTGCAGTTTTATTTTTAATGTTTTTACATAAAAGTTTGATATTTATAAATTATAATGTGTACTTCACCTTTCAATTTTAATAGATAGCTTAGAATATTTTAGAAGAAATTATATCTTTTGGAAAACAAGCAAGTTGGTCATTTTTATTTCTTATTGATACATCTGGTGTCCCATACATTTTCTTTTGAAAATATACTTAATGTACATATTCAATAAAAATTGCTTTTGAATTTTTGATTCATTATTTCAGTGGAACACAAATTATATAAAAATCTAGATTACTACAAAATAAAGAGTGATTCTGCTGACAAGACAAGAAAAAATGAAGTAAATATAATAAATATATAATTTATGGATTATATTTATTTAAAGATTATATCTTTATCTTATTACAAATTCAGACATTGCCCCCCCAGAACAAAACACTCAGACACGTTCAGTGATCACTACATTCTGTCCTCTTCTCTGTGTTGACAACTTCCATGGAAATCATGCTTCGTACATATTTTGTGATCTTGTCATTAGAGGGTGTTTTTTCCAAGGTAAGAGGTTAAAGCACATAGTGCTGGGCAGTTTATAAGCCTGATTTACAAATGTTCACTGTTCAGACACATAGTGTGGGACTCACTTATCCTCTTGGCCTGGCCCTAACTGGATATCTCTGGGCCTCGGGCAGAGTGAGGCCCGTGAACTACCAGGGCAGTAGATGGTGATTTCCAGGCCACCTAACCCAAGAAGGAGCCTTCTTGCAGATCCTACTGGGATGTGTGAGAGGAGGTAGGCTTTGGGCAGAGGGCCACTTGGGCCACTCAGAGAACAAGGACAGTCTTCAGTGCTGCTACCTCCACTTCCAAGGTCATGGAGGTCGCTGTTATGCAGCCCATTGTCTTGTGCTCTTTTGCCCAGCTGTCCCCACCTTCAGAATGCCCCTTCTGCAGGACCACTGCCCAGGGACAGGGGTAGAGCCTGGCCAAGGAAGCCACCCAGCCTATATACTCCATCTCACTGGGACAAAGTCCGGGTGATGACCTCACCATAGAAGCCAACATCTGCCCCCAAGCATCCTGGCCCAGCCTGCCAGTGTCAGAGGGATGTGCTTCTCTGGGCCTCCTAATACCAGATGATTTAGGACCATCGCTGGTTTTCTACCAGTGGCATTTTCAAGCTCAGAGTGACAGACTGAATGTCGCTGGCCTGAGGACAGCAGCCCTGCAGCCCCAGTCCCAGCATCTGCCCTTGTTCACCATGCCTGGTTTGCACTGTGCACCTGAGCATTTGAAGATTATAAAATCAGTAGGAAGTTGACCCTGTGTGGATTTGTCTTTAACCCAGACCGTTCCATTATAAAACGTCCAGTCCCACTGAAACGGTAAACTGAATCTCCAATCAGGGCTTGGGCTCAACCTTAAGTCCCCCCCTCCAGCCAGAATAGTTCTTCTGGAGAAGGTGAATACACACCATTGGGTCCTTCAGTAACCCCTGTTTATATCTTGGCCCATTACCACCAAGGACACTTTTATTTGAGGGGCCGAGTATCACATAATCATTATGAAACAAATTGTTTTTCCACTGCTTGAAAGCCAGGAAGAATAAACCTGGAACTGGCCTGCACCTCCTGTTTAAATAAACTAACGTCATCACTTGGTCGGCCAGGAAACTGATCTGCCTCTGCATTTGGGCTGAGCAGCCAGGCCAGCAGACCTTGGTCCCAGAGCACCCATGTGTCCCTCATTCTTCCATCTTGGCTGCCCAGATTCCAAGGGTCTGTTGCCCCCAGGTATGGTTGGGAGGGAGGACAGAGCTGAGTTGCCTCAGGGCCACAACTTCCCTCAGATCAACAACAGAGCTCCAACCCCCAAAGGTTACAAAGCACACTATCAATCCTCACGTGCCCCAGTAACTACCCCGGGGCCTCCCCTGTGGCTTCTTACAGGTCCTTGGGTCAAAGATGCTCTTTGGCCTGTGGGAGGCAGAGGCTCCTTGGGTTCTGCACAGGAGATACCAGACCTGACCCCCCAGGTCAAAACCACCAGTGGCCGAATGAGGACAAGGGCCACAGCCGGGTCTGCCAACACAGGCCCCAGAAAAGAAGCGGTCTGGGTGAGGCTGGGATGGAGAATCTCCCCTGATTCTGTAACCTGCCCAGCTGGACTGTACTAGGACAAAACCCTGGCAACCTAGAGTGCTCGCGGGGGCCCCCATCCAGGCCTCGGACTGCACACAGCCAAGTTGGCTCAGTCACCGCCTCCAGGCAGCCTTCCTGCCGGTTTTTTAGGAAGAGCGAGGGGGAGGAGGGGTGGAGTGTCGCGGTGACTAACTGTGTTATCGAGCCCTGACTTGTCTGCAAAATTTTTTTAAAGAGAGAAATTTCGCAGGTCACTTGCCTGCGGGAAGTCGTGCGGAGACACCACCGGCTTCCTCGCGCGTCCCCCGGGACTATCGCTCCGTTTGTCCACGGGAGTCCCGTCAGGTGCAGTTCACTAGGCCCGCTCGAATGCTGGGCTCCTCTGGAGTCCCGGGTGCGGAGGCCAGAGTGCGGTGTCCCCGCGGTCACCGCCTGCTCGAGGGACCATCAGGGCGCGTTCAGCAAGGGCAAGTGCCACCCGTAGCCGCCCGAATGTGTTGTGCCACCAGCTCCACGAAATGGGGTGCGTGCAGAAGGGGATCAGGAAAGGAAGGACGCAAAGGGGACGGTGGGAGGCCAAGCATCCGGCTCCCGGACACTTTCAAGGCTGCGGAGGACAGCTGCCCCTCCAACCTGCGTGACCCTCCGTGTCCCAAACTAAGAGATTACGCTTTCGGTTTGCGGATGCGGCCTCACGGGGGCCCCCACGCTGCGCACCCCACCCTTCGCCGAGCATGGCTGGCTTACCCCACCAGCACTCAGGAGAGGGGGTGCAGACACCCCGAGCCTGCTCCAGGAGCCTGGAGGCCGGGAAGCAGGGGAGACTTGCTGAGGGGAGGGAACAAGTGGGACCCGGGAGAGGGGAACATGGCAAGGAGCCTGCCTGGGCCTGGAGCTGGGGTAAGGAAACCCCAATAGAACTAGGATGGGGCCACCTGAGTGGGGGGGTGGCCCCTCATCCAGGAGCTGCTGGGTCGTTGCTCGGTCCTGAAGGCTGGTCAGTGGAGAGAGCCTGGGCACCTGAGACGCTCTCTCCCCTGGAAGGGAAGGAGGCCCGAAAGCGGCTGGAGTACTTTAGCAGGAGGCTGGACCCGGGCCTCCCTGTCCGCGGAGGGAGCACAGACCCGGGAGGAGACTGCCGGGCTCAGGCTCTCCCCTCTCCTCCACGCCCCACCTCCCCTGGCCAAGCGCTCGTTCCCAGCTCTGACCCTGGGACGACGAGAGTCAGGTGGTCCGCTCTCCCTTGACCTGCTGCAGCTCTTGTCACCTGCCTAAGTCCAGGTTGCTGCCTCTTAGCGCCTGGATATAACCAATGAAGCGCACAGGTGGTGGCGCTGCGCTGGAGGAACGCAGGAGAGAAATGAGTCTGGGGCTGTCCGCTGAAGGATGCCCCATCTGGGCTGGCCCAGGGAACTGGAGAGAGTGGGGGGAAAGTTTCCTGTAGAAATGATTACAGTCGTGCCGGAGCAAAACGCGTGTGCTCAGATCCGAGACTTGCGGGGCCTTTAAGTGCATTAGGAGCTTCGGGACCCAGGGCTCCCCGGGAGAAGGCGAGGGGGGAGCAGACCCACAGCGGTGGAGGGGCTCCTCTGGCTCGCACACCTTTGCCCAGGGCCGCTGGCGTCCGAAAAGCGAAAGGCGCAGGGCGATCGCAGTGACAACCCGGTTCTCCTTCCGCACTGCGGAGCGGGCTCCCCGGCTGACACTGACGCTCCACTCCATACCCCTCGGGCACGGAGCAGCTGCTCCGCTTCCAGGGCCACCTACTAGTTCCCACCTAACCTCCTAACTCACCTCTCAACCTTTTGGGGCCAAGGAATCCCTGCCCGCTGCCCAGAGCAGCTGCTGGGGTTTGGGAGCGGAGTGCACTCCAGATCCGCACCCGCCCTAGGCGAAGGTGTATCGCCCTTCCCATCCCCAGGCCAGACCGGCTGTCTCGCGGGTGCTAGCACGGCCTGAAAACGGGGTTCTCCCCGGCCCACCACTCCCCTGTTCGAACAAATCAGGCGTTAAATATTCGCTTTGCCCTTTCTCCTGATCTTGGAGGGGAGAGCAAGAACTGCGGCAGCTTTCTGGACCTCGGACCTGAGCTTGCAGGCAGTCTCAGTCCCTCTAACTTTGATCAGCCTTATGAATTCCAGCTGCGCCCTGTTTGTTTGTCATTTTCCCCTTTTCCTCTGGAATCATTATTTCTGGCAAGGTGCGGGGCGGGGAACATGGTAGAATGGAGGCCGGCCGGCCGAGGATGTCTGAGAACAGGATGGGGGATGTAAGTGTTTTTCCCTAAAGGTCATGGAAAAGGAGGGGCCGAGAGGGTTCGGTCTCTGAGTTCATTACTCAAGAGCATTAACTAATTACCGGATCAGAGAAATGAAAAATAAATATTAAAATAACCAAAGGTAATTATAACCCTGTTGTTGACACTAAGGATTAATAATTGATCAGGACTCACTCACGATAAATTGACAATTTATCTCCCCACAAAGATGCACGTGCGGGTGTAGCGTGGTTTGGTGTCTTCCCTGTGGGCATGTCCGGTGGAGATGGACTCTGCTTCCACTGGGGGGAGGCCCCAAACCTCCCAGTCACTTTTTTAAGAGCATTAGGTTTAACTTGCCTTCAGTTCGACCTTAAAAAGAACTTATCCTTAATATCTTGGGGCCAGACTTACACAAACAAAAACATTCTTCCCCTTTCCTTGTACCTGGGATTGCAAGGAACGGATGATAGAGATTTCCTTACTCCATTTTTATTATATTACCAGGACGTCTTCCTTCGTAACACCTTCCGTTTCTTTCTTAGAAAGTGGGAGACCGCTCTGTTCTCAGGAACACAAGCCCGTTCTGTGTGAGTGGGGGTGGGGTCGGAAGTGTTCCACAGGAGGTTCAGGTGAAGCGTGCACATGGAGGGGGGGTTTGCACCCACGGTAAAACTGGGCTCAGAAGTTTCTTCTCTTCCTCCTACCAATGGCTGAAGTCCAAGTGTGCACCATTGGATACCAGTTACCTAGAGTTCGAGCCAAACCAAAGGTGAGGTCTGGCCTGTGCTTTCATTGGGACCAACAGAAAGTAATTTTCAGCAACTGGGAAATTATGTTGCCACAGATTACTTCTCCTTCTAATAAGTCTCGAAAATATCGGTAGGGATTTGTCACTTACATAAAGGTTTGAAAATACATCAAAGGGACATGTCCCTTTGCGATTTGTAGAAATCCCAATGACGTTAATCACAATATCCACCTTATCGCAGATGTGTATTGTCCCCAAGTTTGCCTCTTGGGTTGACACATTTTTTAAATGTTTAAAATGTCGGGGTTTTTGTAAAAGTAGTTAAAAACATATTTAAAAGATCTACATACATGCTTAATTTAGAGTTAAAATGAATGTTTTCCTTGGAAATTCAATGGCCTGTTTAGCTAAAGAAAAACTGTGTGGTGGATAATGGTTCTATATTGTTACCTGGAAGAAGCTTCCTAAAAATTCCATGTATTTAAATTTGAAAAGGGTTGACTCTAAAAAAATTGGTTTTGAATGATTTTTTTTTCTAACTTTTTTCTGTTTACTTCAACTCTAGCAGTGGAAGTTTAGAGCACATTTAAACATCACGTTAAAATAACGAGAGGTCCGCTTCACTCTTAGCTTTTTTAACAAACGACTTAAGGCAATTTCAAATGACCCGAAAACGCACGCGGGTTTCGCGCGCGGCTACCGCATTCCAGTGTTTCTGTGCACTGGTCTGCGCCGCGCAGAGTCTGCAGACACACGATGAACGAGGGCCGCGCGCAGCCGGGTGCAGACCCGGCCCCTCTCACCTCCTGAACCAGCTCCTGCGGCCCGGGTGGGGGTGCAGGCAGGCCCCCCCAGGACCGCAGGCAGCGCAGCCGCAGCCCACGTCCTCGCCCTCCGCTCCGCCCCTCCTGCCTCACAGTAGACAAAGGTGGATGAAGTTCTTTTCAAGTTTCAAAGGCAGTGGCTGGGCAGCTTTGCAGAAACAATAACTCTTTTATTGAGAACAAATGTTGACATTTGACGGGCACTGGAGGCCCGGCCGCCGGGCAAGCGCTCCCGGTGCTCTGGGCAGCCCCCGACCTCCCGGCCCACCTGAGATTAAAGCGCGAATTCCGATAAATCAGCTCTAATGAACCCTGGGCCCAGAGGGCCCCGGAGTCAGGAGCGCGCACAGGCCAGCACCCAGACACTCGTGTGGCTCCGGGGTACACCCTGTACCCCTCCGGCTACAACTGCACATGGCTGTTTTGGGCGGCGACTTTACTTTTAATTAACTAGATTTTAAAGCAAAAATAAAATCAGGCTCCATTAATTCCTTCCCCGATGAAAGATACCCCCCCCTTCATCTTAACTAAGGATCTGCGCGATGAAGAGCTCATAAATCATTCCGCATTTCTTTAAAAAGATCCCTCTAAGCACCTGCAGGGTTTCTGTTCTCAGCGTACATTTAAAAATCAAGTTCTCCAGAAATAAATCCAGGTCGGGAGGCAGGGTGTGTAAGTTATGGAAATCTTTGATAATTTGTTGGGCATCTCAACATCAAAGAAGATTCGTTAGCCTGGGCTAATCTCCTGAGCTGCTTTGAGTTTCCACCGACTGAAAGGTGCAGGTTGTCCCTGAGACCCGGTCTGTCTGGGGTGTGTGCCTGTGTGGGGGGATGTATCGCATGTCCAGGGAACACAATCTTCGGTTCCAAAGGGACGCAGCTTTTATCCAGGCTTCAATTTCTGAACATATGCACGGAGATCAATTTTTGCTTGGATTTTGTCCGCACACACTTTACACTGTAAGGGATGGAGTGTCTTCGGTGCAGTATCTTAATTGGGGTGTCTGGTCTTTCAGTTTTTAATTTATTAAATATTGTTAACTTTCATCCTTTTCACTGAAGTCTTCAAAATACTCACAACATTGCATATAACCGATATTGCTGCCATGTGCGTTGCATTCCCTGCTGATTTAGGAAATGTGGCTTCTGCTAATAGAAGCAAACGATCAGCCTTACGTTGTAATCTGGAATGCTATCTGCAGGTGAAAAAATCATTACCTTCACAGCAATTCTCTGAGGTTTCATGTGTAAAACAAAAAGAAGCAAAGACGCTCCCAGCTCCCTCTCACGTGCAGACTGGCGTCTGTTTTCCTCCCGACTGGAGGCCGGTGTCCAGGCTCCCAAGCTCAGCCCCCAACCTCTCCCTGTTTGTTACTGAAGAAGGCAGGACAGAGAGAAAAACAGTTCTCTACCCCAAAGACTCACTTTAAGTCTGACCTCCAAATGGTTGTATATCTGAAACCAACAGAATACCTAAGAAGCCATGGAAAACCACAAACTGAATCTGCTCCTTTTCACCACAACCTCTGCTCCCCACCACCCCGCTCTGTGTCCAGTTCACAGCCCCATGGCTTTGCCTCAAGTACCTAAGATTACTTTCAAATACCCTTTCTAACAAGACCCCAGCAAGAGGCCACTAATTTCTACGGCACAAAAAGCCACTGGAGAGAGACCCGTTTGTCAATATCAACTGGTCCAGCAATTCCCCATCCTCAGACACACGGGCCTATCTGAGCTGGCAGATGTTTAGACAAGATTTTATAAATTGTTCAATATCAGCCCATAATGAACCCCAACTGACCATTCCAAAGCAGCTAAAAGCAACCGGGACGACCCCCGCTGGGATGCAATAATGTGTTCATGCTGCAGCATTATTAATCACGGAATAAAATAGATGAACCTCTTGAAAAATAAGTGTATGATTGATTAAAGGGCAATCTGAGGAGCTATTATTCTTGTTTTATAACCGTAAGTTATATTCACTCAATTTATCTTTGCAGAGGAAATAAATGATTGTTCATTTCTTTTCTGAAATTATATTATATGGGTATCCATATAATTTTGCTGAAAATTAAAGTGACAGGTTTCCTGCTTTTATGATACTAATCAAAGGAAATATGTTACTTGACTACAAATTCTAGACTTGTCCTATAATTAGATAGTGAGTAACACAATAACGAGGCAATAGTCTAAGGGTGTTTAAGCTTTTCTTTTCCCCCAGGGTAAGGGTGAGAGCCACTGAGAGGAAAATAAATCTCTCCTCCCAGTTTTTGCCTTGTGTTTAATGTGAGTTATATGAAAAGGAGAGTTAAGAAGTCATTCAATAAATCTGAATAATCTATGCCAATTTGGATAATTCAGGCTTTAACATAAACAATTATTTCCATCAGTAATTTATGGTGGGGGTGTAACTCTATTATCCATGTTACCACAATTTTTCAGTTTACTTTGCTGAGAAGGTTCAATAAGCAAGTGTCAGAAATAAATGTTAAATGGACCCTAAAGCATAGTGGTGTCAGGTCATTTTATTTTGTTACATTTTAAAAGAAATAACATTAACAAGTATTTTGCATATGTAGGGCACAAGATTTTAATTTTCTTGTAGTATATGTGTATATAATCTAAAGTCATAGTATCTCCCTTATTGCTTATTTCTCTTCTATCTTCCCTTTTTTTTTTAATGAGCAGGAGGGGGAGATTACTTTACACATTACCATAAAAGTGCTGTCTGAAGTCAGATCACCTGGGGAGGGGCTGCTCTCACTGGGGCTCTCTACCCAAACCACACTTCTAAGAAAAAGGAGCCCCAAACACCATATTGCTGTAGTCTAGTCTGTTTTTATTTACAATTTAAGATATAAATTAGTAAAGAATTATTGTTAAACAACCAACAAAGATTGTATAACCAGCAATGTTCAAATAAAAACCAGGCAGAATTTATTTACAAAAAGTTTAGATTCCATTGCAATACAACTTGCATAAATTACTAGAAGCTTTATATCATTATAAAAATAAATATCAAATTTGTTTCCACTTTTTAAGTACTCAAGTTCTTCAATCACGTTTTATTTCTACTGTGTACATCTTTTACAAATAAATTTTACAGTAAATCCTATCACACCTATAGCATATATACCGTGGCAATGAAGTGATCAATTCAAGATATCCTGAGAAAAAAGATTGTTTTCAAAAGTCACACATACATTGGGGAAGCTATACTATGCCAACAAGTTCACGTACATCCAACAAAAGTCTGTTCCGTTAGTCTGGGTTGACAGTGCTCTGTGGCTCCTTCTTTAACAGTGGCACGAGCGAGATGCGGTCCGGGGGAGAGAGCGGCTTTTTCTATCTGTGTATTTGTTAACTTGGGAAGAGAGAATGGCCTGCTGACTTTTTTTTTTCCAAAGCAATTGTGACACCTACCTGTGGACCAAGGAAAAAGCCAAATCATCCCAAATCCTTCAGTTCCCCAGCAACATCATCACATTATAAAAAGGATTCATCTGAAAGGGTTTCAGCCTCTTTCCCACCTTCAAGATGTGTAAGAAGTGATTTTGTCTCTTTGTAAAATAGCTATTTTTTTTGAAATATTACTGTGAGCCAGATGATCTACAAGGTCCTATCTAGTCCATCTGGTCACAGGGGGATGGGCCTGCTGAACGATGAGGCTTCTTGTCTATCAGTCTTACTCTGCGAGCGCCATCGAGAAAGGCTTCTGATACCAAGTTTCAGCAACAGCAACACTAACTCATCAAAGCAAGTGTCTACTTTGGTTAGCAGAGTAAAGACACTCCTTGTTGCATACAAATTTCAAAATCCCAGGTTGAGAAAACAGTGTGTGTGTGTGTGTGTGTGTGTGTGTGTGTGTATTCATTCCACTTAAAGAAGTAATTCTTCAAAGCAGAACTTGAGCAAAAATGAAAAAACCTCTATAAAATACATCAAATTCTCTCCCACTTAAAGGAAAGGAGACCAAGAAGAGTGCGATGCTGTCCTCAGATCCCAAGACAAAAAGCAAGAAATAAGACATCAAGCAAGTTTACAGAGCAATCGGTGCAGGAAGGCTCCCCCAGGGTGGGCAGAAACACAAAGGTGCCCACTTACTTGCATTGCTGTGTTCGGCCCTTCTATAGGTAGGGCTGGACGCCCCCACCAACCACGGTGCAGCCCTCACTGGCATCTGTCAGGGGAGGGGGCAGTTAGTCAGAACCAACCCCACAGCCATCTGTCTCCCAGACAGCAGCTCAGCCACCAGCCTGCACACCCAGGAATGCTCCCTGCATCGGGCAAACAGAAGAACCGGACTGTCCACCCGACTGTCCACCCGGCTGTCCTGAAACAGATTTTGGTCACATTTCTTAGCTCTCATTTTCTTACCCCCCTGAGCTCCTTTTACAGGTCTTACCAGTTCAAGCCCAAATTATGAGCAACAGAGGCATTATAGAGAAAGGGAGAGAAAGGAAAAAGGCTCTGGTTTTCTATTTTGAAGAACTAAAGCCTCTGGGAATAACTGGAACGTTTTGTTTCCTTCCAGTCAAAGGCAGAAGGAGAGACTCTATTAACAACAAAACACAGGAAGCTGAAGCTCAGTCAGTGTGGGGACAAACTGTAATTTGCATTTTGTGGCAGTTTGTCTTTGCCAAACTGAAACTGCCACGAGAGGATGGAGATCATAATAATAAACAAACAAATAAATAAATGGCACATGATAATGAGGTGGGTTTCCTGGCCAGGCAAGGGTCTCCTCGTCCATCCCACCCGTCTTTTTGGAGTCATCATTCCCATCACTTCTCCTAATTTTTAGTTAAGCGTGGTGCACTCACTCTTTTTTCGTTTCTCCTTTAAGTGACAGACATTTCCCCCGCATATCCATGGGTCAGGTCTCCAGGCCCCTTCCCCGGGTTTCTTGGGAGTGCTGACTAACTGCCCCGCTGGCTGTCCCTCCCACAGGACCCGCAGCCGCAGCAGCCTACCTTTCTTGGGCTCGTAGCCGCTGCCCGGGGGCCTGTAGTGGTGCTCGAGTGGATGCGTGCCTGCCTTGCCCGCGTCGCTGGCCGCTTTGGGCGCGGAGTGCAGCGCCTCCGCAGGGCCCGACGCCGCCGCGTTGTATCGAAGGAGCCCCTGGCCCTGCAGCGCCGCGTTCAAGTTCCCGTAGTTTGTGTAGTTGCCATAGAAGGGAGACGTGTAGTAGAGGTGGCGGCTGAGGAGCGGCGATGCAGGATAGGGCGAGCCGCCTGGCGGAGCCCCGTTTGAGGAGGGAGCTGCGGCTGCTGGCAGCCCCGGCTGCATGCAGCCCGGGCCCATGCTAGGTTGCTTGAGGTCCGACGTGGCGATCTCGGCCAAAGACCACAGCTTGGGTTTGCTGGCGGGCTGAGGCGCGCCCGGGGACGTCCGGCTGCCCAGGGGCGTCTTGCCGCTGCCGCCACCACGGGGCACAGCATCGGGCTGGGGGCTCAGCAACGGCGCCTCTACGCCAGTTAGTGGCGAAGAGGTCACGGCCTTGGATGGCGCCAGGTCCCGCTCGCCCTCCTCCTCCTCGTCTTCGTCATCCTCCAGGTCGTCATACTTATCCTTGCACTCCGAGCCCGATTCGCACAAGGGGTCCCCGGCACGGCACGGTAACTTCTCCCCATCCGACTCGGCCGAGCACGAGTGATCAGTGAGCGAGTCGACATGCAGGCTGATCCCTGAAGGGGTGCGGGCACTGTCTGTGGTGCGTGGAGCAGCGCAGGCACCCGGGGCCCCTCTGCCCCACGTCGAGGTATACCAGGACCTCCCCAGTACCTTCCTCATCTCCACCCAGAGCCTGCCACAACCTAGGGGGAGCACGGCATTCTGGGAAGCGCCCCGAGGAGTCTCTAGGCCCACTCCTGCCAGGAAGGCAGAGGCTGTCCAGGATGAAACCTGGGCTGTGGGGCCCGGAGCGTCCTCCCCTCCCTCAGGTCTGCACCCCGCCTAGGAAGAAAACTCCCCGAGACCTAGAGCCAGCCAAGGCCTTGCTCACAGCTCACCTTCATCCTCTGCCGATGTCTCTGTGCCCTCCTGCGCCTTATCTGGACTCTCCTTGCTTCTTGTTGCATCACCCTCCTCCTCGTCCTCGTCCTCGCTTTTGTTCCTCGGGGCCCACGTCATCTTGTTCTCCTTCTTGAGGCGCCGGCGCGCGTTGGCGAACCATGTGGAGACCTGCGTGAGGGTCATCTTGGTGATGATGGCCAGCATGATCTTCTCCCCCTTGGTGGGGTAGGGGTTCTTGCGGTGCTCGTTGAGCCAGGCCTTGAGCGTTGCCGTGGCATCCCGCGTGGCGTTCTTGCGGTACGCAGGGTCGTTGAGCTGGTAGGGGTAGGCCGCGCTGCCGTAGGGATGGTAGCTGATGGCACCGGTCATCCCAGTAGTGTGCGCGTCGTAGGGCGTGCCCTGGAACCGACAAGAGCCTGGTGATTGGGGTACGCGGGTACCTAGGCAAGCAACAGCCCTTGGCCGCGGAAGGCAAACCCTTGGACAGTCCGCGGCCGCCTTTCCCACGGCGTCTCCCGCGGTGCAGCCGCGCTTCCAGCAGCATCAGAGCAGGGGTGGGGGGAACCTCAGCGGGTTATTAAGGCCAGCTGTTGAACACACACACACACACACACACACACACACACACACACACACACACACACAGCTATAGCTTTATTCGCAAAATGTTGAACTATTTCACTTTCTAAAATGGCATATCTTCTCCTGCAAAATCCCTAGGCCATGAGTACAGACGCACGCAAAGATGCAGGCACAGAGAGGCCCGAAGATAGTTTCTTGATATCTAAATTTCTCTGGATTCTCAAGCGCTGCGGCCTCCCCCTCCCCCCACAGACTCCCCCCTACCCCGCCCTTACATGGTTAAAAAACCACCCGCGCCCCGCTCCGCTATTCACGGCTCCAAAGCTCCGCAAATCCAATTTGCAACTCAGAAGCCAGTCACCGTTTCGAATTCTTCAAATACGCGGTAATTAGCATTTTAATTCAGCTTTTAACGTTTAAATTCGAGGCATTTGCAGTCTTCACCAAGGCCCCAGCTACTCAGTCGCTGCCCTGAAATTCCGCCGAGGGCAGGCAGTGCCGACAACCTCTAACGGCCTCAATCGCCCGAAAGGCACTCCACCGACACAGCCGCCGGACCCAGCAGCAGACCCAAGGGGCATGGGCCGACCCGGGACCCGGGAGCAGGAGCTGCTTTCGGTGCCCAGGGGGCCGAGAGGACACTTGACGGGCCACATGTCCACCGACACATTTTTAGAAAGCACAGCTTGCAGTATTAAGAACCAGACCAAGGCGGGCTGGGTCAGGCCCCAGAGCCCTGGCTTATGCTTCGCTCCCTTCCCCAAACCGGTGACCCCTCCCAATCTCCGCAAGTAACTGTTAAGCGCCCGCAGACTCCCCGGAGGTCCCAGTGGCGCCGACCCTCGCACCGCGAGCGGACAGAAGCGAGCCCCGAGCCTGCTCAGGACCCGTCGCCAAGCCTTGGTACCTGAACTAAGGACAACCCACAACAGAACCCAATACCAGGGTAGTCGTACTTTCCAGGATCTTTGGAAAAATTTACCCTGGGAGCCTAAGGGAAGCGGCGCGGGTCTCGGCCCGGGCTCAAGAACGTCGCGGGCCGGCCGCCCCGCCTCTCATCCCGGCCTCTGGTCCCTCCAGCGGCGTGGCAGCCGGAGTCGGCGACTCGGGAGCCACAGCCCACAGCGCGATTCCCGCTCGCGGATCCCCGGGCCCCCTCTGCCTGCAGCCCGGTCAGGGTGCCCACGCCCAGGCGTCCCGCGTCCCTTCCCGCCCGCGCGGTTACCATGTAGGACGGGAAGCCGGCGGCCGCGGCGGCGGCGTCCGCCGAGTACTGCAGCGGGCTGCCGAAGCCAGTGGCTGCCTGCGCCGTGAAGGCCGCCGAGCCTGGGTAGGGGCTGAATGCGGAGCCCGACGCGGAGCGCGCCAGCTCCTCGCTGCGCGGCGCTGCCAGTGCCGAAGCGCCGTACGCCGGGCACGAGTAAAGCGCCAGCGAGCCGGGCGCCTGGTACAGGTAGCCCTGCGGGTAGGACATGGTGGGCGCGGGGCCCGCGTCACGCCGAGCTGCGGGCAGGGCTCGCGGCGCCCTCCATCCACGCCCGGCCGGGGCGCGGGGCGGTGGCGGGCGCAGAGGCAGCGGGCCGGGGCAGGCCAACCCGCGCACTAGCCCGGGCGGCCCGCGGGCCGGGCGAGCGGTGGGACGGCGGCAGTGGCTGCAGTGGCGGCGGCAGCGTGGAGCCAGTGGGCGCAGCCGCGCGCCAGGCCGGCAGTCGGTTTTGGGGGAGTCTGGAGTCGGGAGTGAGGAGTTGAGGAAGGAGCGCTCGAGTTTCCGAGGGACATTGGAACGCGGAGCTGTCCGTCACGCGCTCATCTGCATATTCGGGTGCCCGCCCCTCCCTGGCTCCGCCTTCCACTCGCCATCTAGCAGCTCAGCCGTAGCTGGGGGAGGAGCCCGGAGCCGGGAAGGGAGGAGAGGGGAAGGCAGAGCTGAGGGGCAGGGGGGCCGAGCAGGGAGGAAAGAGGAGGGAGGGCCGCGCAGCGCAGGCTTTTGTGGAGCAGCCGCCTCACGCGCAGCCCTAGCCCCGCGGCCCTCCGCCCCACCACCTGAAGGGGCCAAGCCGCGCGGCCGGGCGCGCACCCCCTCCCACTGGCCTGTACTCCCAGCTGGCCCCCCACTCCGGCCCCAGCCACCTTCTCACCTCCTCCTTCCACCCCGGCCACCCCGTCCCATGCAGCCACTGGCCCGCCCCCCGGCTCCTCCAGAAAGAGGCCTCCTGCAGTCTGGCCAGGCTGGTAGGCTAGGTGGCTGCACACTCCGAGCCCCCCTCTTCGCTCGGAGCAGGCCCGCCCAGGTGACTGCGCGCCGGACCCCGGTGTCCCAGCCGATAGCCTGCGGGATGATGGGGGGTCTGAAGGCACAGGCAGCCCGAGTCATCCTGGGGGTGGCGTGCTCGGCTCTCCCTTCCACCTTCCTGGGTCTACTCCGCTTCACTGTGGCAGGCGCCCCGCGTGGCCTCGCGTCTGGTCGCCTGCCCCGCGCCACTCAGCGTGTCCCCGTGGGACCCGGATTCGGGGCGTTTTCGCTGCGAACTGCCAGGAGAGCCCTGAGGTGAGCCTTCTGCCCCGAAGTCCGTGATGAAGACCCGGGCCCATGGGTGTTCGTACTTTCCCAGGTTTTGAATGTTTTAAAATGCGTTGCTAATGCTTCACCCCCAAAAGGGTTTTGTCTTTTAAAACTCGAGTTCTTTTTTGGATTTGTGCTGTAAAACACTTAGGGGAATAACTGTCGCTGGACAGACAGACCACCTCTGGCCCGACGCGAAGCTAAGGATCGGTGGCTCGGGAGCAGTCGGCAGCGCAGGTAGCTCAGGTAACTCGGGACTTGGGGGGGGGGGTACCTCGCGGGGCCTAGGGAGAGATGCGTACCTATGGAACCCCGAAAACCTCCCAATGCTCACTCCTCCTCCACCCCTCCCACACCGGGGTCCTACGGAAGTGGAGGCCGGGAATCACGGGAGAGGAACTCTCGCTCCACGGGGAGTCTGGTGTGCCGGCCTGAGACTGGGCGCCCGCCCAACAGGTGCCTCTTCCTCAAAGGTCGTCTCGGGTGGGCGACCTGTAAGGGGGGAGCACCTTAGGTGGCAACCCGGGCCTACTACTCTCCTTCCCCCACACCCCGTCCACCCCCTCACCCAGCTCTGTTGGCTCTGCAACCCTCTCAACGGCCTCGTTTATCGTGCATCCGCTGGGGAGGCTGCAACGCAGGATCGCCAGGCTCCAGCCATCAGCCTGAGCTCACGAGGAACATTCAAAAATATAGGCTGAGTTTGATCGTGCCAGATCTTAGGGAACCAGGTGCAAATTGTGCTCCCTGGCCTGCAGGCATGTAACTCCTGGTAGGTGCGGTCTAGGCAGCTACACGAGCCGCCTTCTCCTGCTAGCGACCAACCTCTACGGCCTTCACTAGCCCTCACACTCAGGCCCGCATTCCTCCCCCCCCAACCACTATTCCTGCAGACCGCAGCCCTGCCCCCTCTATCCATCAATCTTCACTCTCTCCAGCACAGCACTCCCCACCACCACTCCCTTCGCGCACACACCACTTCCCACGCACTTGGGGCCTCTGCAAGGACCCAGCAGAGGCGGTCCAACACTGCTCCCACCCCAAGTGGGACATCCGAATTCAGTGCAGGGCCGATATTTTAAATCAATTATTGTATAGAGAAAAAGAAAAAAGAAAGAGCAGGAGAGAGGCCCCAGCCGCCCTGTGGAGCACGCCGGTGGTGAGATCTATGACAGTTTTGGTCTTTCTGGCGGGAATTTGGCCGGAAAGAAGCTGTAAATGAGTCGCGCACACTTGGATGACGAGCATAGACAGCAACAGATTAGATTGCAGTCTTTTTGATTCTCTTCCATTTAAATAGTTTAAGGGAAAAAATCAGGTCTAATTTTTTAATCTCCTAAAAGGAATGGCCTCCAGAATTTCCATTTCTAAAGACCAGTTCCTGCTGTGGTTTCATTGGCATTTGGGGCTCAGCCCCTCACCCTCCCTCTCCCCCCACTGATCTCTGCCAGGGGCAGAAAAGAAAACAGCGAATTATTACAAAAACATCCCCAGTTTGGAGCATGGGAGTTCTCTCGGAATACACTCGATTTTGACATCAATTAAGTATCTAACCAGACAAGTGCACGTGGCTTTGGAGGGTCTCCCCATGGCCCAGGGTGCCTGTCCAGAAACGCTGCCTGCTCCCTCTCTGCTCAGTGCTGCTGATTCTAAAGACAGCCTCTTCCTGAGTGTATTTCCCCCCCAGCAATTACACTCCTCCACTGAAATCTAAATTTTCCATACTGCTGCCTGCTACTAATAAAAACCGTCTACCTTGCACTATTAAACAGTCGAATCGCACTACATGCCGATTTTATTGGTAGTGACTGTAGCAAATTAAAATGCCTACGCAGAGACATTAAAACTCACGGTCTGCATTGTTACTGGAATATATAACTCCATTTCGATTTAAACGTCCCTGATTTTGTAAAATCACTTTTCCTTTTCTTAGATTAAAGTTGGCTTGGCCTTCTTTTTGAAAAAATCAATCGAAAAGACACGAAGCAAGGGTCGAGGCCAAACGCAGTGGCTCCTTGCGCTGCCGACTGTCAGGGTGGACTGGGCTTCCTCGCACCGCGTGTCGGGCCACTGCAGGAAGAGCAGCTCCCGGGGAGCGGGGACCTGGACGCGTTGTTCACCGGCGCAAAGGGGCATTCGGGCTTGCGGAGCGCCGGGGTGGGTCAGGCTTTTGGCTTCTGCTTCTTTCCAGTTACCTTCCGAGCTGGAATAGTAGAAAACAGGCTGGCACTCGAGGCAAACCGAGGAACTGCTTCGACAGTGCAATTGCGTGGGCCGTGTGCACTTCCAGACTGACAGTGGGCCCTTCCCTCCCTATATGTGCATTTTTTAAAAGGAGTTTAACACGGTCACATTTTTGTTTTCTTGTCTCCACAATGGCCGATGCACCTAGAACAAGGTGGTGCGAACAGGTACGTTTCCGGGAGCCGGGTTCCCCGCAAGGCTAAGCCCTGAGAAACGCCAGAAATGCGGCCGGGACTCCAGGGTTCTCCCGAAAAGCGGCGGCCATGGGCCCAGGCGTTCTGCAGGCTGCACGACCTGGCTTCTCCAGCCACTGGGAGGCCGGATAGGCGCGGGCCCGAAACGTGCTTGCGGGCGGCGAGGGGGCGCTGTGGCCCGCCGCTGTGGACTAGTCCCTGCAACAGTGGCCCCAGCGACGTCCCCAGCCACCGACGGGTGGCGGGCGCTCCTGCCTTGACGAGATCTACCTTCTTCCATGAAGTTTAATTCGACACAGAACAGTTTTATCAGGCGTTGCAATAAAACCTATTCCGCACACGATCTTTTTCTCATTGTCTTATTACCCTGAGCTTCCCTGGACTTTGAAAGACCTTGGTAAATATTTGGGGATGTGTGATTTTTTTCTTTTTGTCAGTTGGGATTAATAATTGACTTTACATGGGTTCTTCATGGGGAACATTTAATACGTAAGCAGTTTCAGTGTCTCAAAGCATACTCCTATTGCGTTCCAAAAGAAGGTCCCTCCTGTCCCAGGACCTCCTGTGTATTTGTGGAGGGTGTGACAGCAAGAAAGAAAAGCTAGGAGAGTGAGGAGTGTGAGCGTGCAACTTCTTTTACTTTATTTTCTTTTCTCTTTTTTTTTCTTCTCTCTCTCTGGAAAACAGAAATACGTCGTTATCAGTTGTACAAAATTTAAGTCAAAATGAAAAGTATCTCTTCAGAGTGGTGTCCGCCCGCCCTGCTCCTCAATTGTCGGCCAATTGATAAGCAAGTTTTGTAAGGTTTCTAATGCAGTGGCGTTCCCAGAGCCTCCAACTGGCTTCAGATGCTGTGACGTGCGCCTGGAAAACACGCGCAGGGGGGACACTGCACGGGCTGAGGGGTCCCAGTCACTCCTGTTCTGAAACGCTGAGCAGGAATGCAGCTCCGAGTTTTGATACGGGCCGTAAGGCCTGGGCCGTTCGGAAATCCCGGGCCGCTCCGAGGGGACCCAGACGTCTCTGGGAGGTCCTCGGACGGCGGGCGCGCTCCTTCTTCAAGTTCTAAAACCGGGGTTCTCATTTCTGGGCTCTTCCCCACTTAACTGGACTCTGTGGTTCGTAAGTGCAGCGAGGTCTCTTGCTTGCTGACCTGTCCCTCCCGATTTCCTTGGGTAGGCAGCAGGACTCTCATCATCCCCACCAATGACCCGCGTCCGACGTGCTTCTTGAAGGTTCTTTCCCTCTACGCCCAGAGAGTCCTCACCTCGCCTTTTCTCGGCATCTACGACTCTCTATCCTCTCGCCTCTCTTCCCTTTTCCTCTTGTCCCTCCTCTCCGGGTGCCTTGGCCGACTCCCCCTCTCCGTGCAGGCCCGGCGTGCTTGGCCTGGGGCTGCCCCTCCGCGTTTGCCCTGCGGGCGGGCTTCCCGGGCTTTGAACTGGGAGGGAGTGCGGTGAGGAGCAGGAGAGCGTCGAGGGAAGAAAGGGGGACCGGCCCGGAACTGGACAGGCCAGAGTTCTTTTAAGGGATCGGAGTGGCAGGAGACCCGTTTCCACAGCAGCGAAGACCTGAGTGCGCTGTTCTTCGCGTGTGGCTGTTTGGAAAGAGAAAAGTTGATAATATGCGGTCTTTTCACCTTTACACTCTCCCACTCAAACAGAGGGACCCTCAAACAGAGCAACGCAGACACAGGCGCGCGCGCACGCTTCGGAGAGAGGTCTGCGCCGCGCCGTTGTTGCTATTGCGGAGGAGTGGAAACAGATGAAGAGTTGTCAGTTTTTCTCTTTTTCTTTTCTTTCTTTTTTTTTTTTTTTAATCTTTCTGCAAGACATCCTTGGAAGAACGTAGCTCACCCCCATCTCTCTCGCCCCGCGTCTCTCACCCCGCTGGCAGCTGCTCCGTTGCTCTATGCTCACTGTTTTAAACAGCAGAGCGCACCTCCGAGGTGTCCAGGGCATTTTCGGGCGCCAGCGCTCAGGAGTGCCAGAGACCGCAGGAGGCCGCTCTGACCCGGCGGGAACAGTTAGAGTTCCTGGCCCACCAGAAAACAGGGGAGAAAGAAGATTTCCTCCATCTTTTGAAAATTATATAACAAGCGAGGCTCTCCACAGTCTGGGGCCATGTTTCACATCCTTCGGCTAACATTGATTTGTTTTGTGTCCCCCAGATTACCGATTCCACAGCACTGCGGTCGTGCGCGCTTCCCGCCCTGCCCTTCCTGAACACTCTGGCACTTTCTGACACGCCAGGGATTGTGTACGTAAGGAAAGGGAGGGTGCTTTATTTTTTTTTCCTTTTTAAAAACTAGTGGAAGGCAGAAAAAAATTTTTTGACACATTTGACTGAATTAAAAGTAAAAACTTAAGTTGAACAGAAAGTAACTTTCAGACCCTGACCCTGAGAGAAGGTAACATGCAGCACTTATAAGTGATAAAGGCTGCTGGGCTCATCACGAAGAATTCCGACGGCCAGTGCATGAAGACAAGGCACCCTTGAAAAACGGGTCAGGGACAGGCACAGACCTCTGTGCCGAGGCGAACTAAAACGCCATATACCAAAGCTGCCCACCCTCCCTAGTGATGGGGAAATATGCAAACAGTATACAAAATGCCACTTTGGCGTGGCACCAACCGGCCCGGGCTGTGCAGAGCCAGGCAGCTCTTGCACTGCTGTGCTGGTTTAAATGGCTATAAAGAAGTTAGGGAGATCTGGCAACAAATGAAAGAGCAGGAGATGCCCACACCCTGTCACCTTGCAACGCCTGGGCTCATTGTCCACCACAGAGAAAATGCCAGGCCCAGCGCGTGCAGCATTGTTTGCAAAGTGCAAGACTGGACACCTCCTGAATGGCAATCAGCAGAGGCCTGGGTAGAGAATGGGGCATGTTTCATGGAGCAGAATGTTCCCTGGGGCTGCAAGTGAGGGAAGTAGCTCCACTTGTATCAACACGAATAAGTCCTGTGGGTGTCAAGTTGGGTGGGAAAAGTAATCATTAAAAAGGATGCAGAGATGATGGTTCTGCTGATGAAGTTTTACAAACAACTCTTTACAGGTGCGGGGAGGGGCTGCAGGAGGATGTGAAAGGCCCCTCGCCCATTATCCACACACGAAGGGCCCCTGGCAAGTGCCGTGGGGATACTGGGGTGAGCTGTAGTAGCCATATTTTATTTCTAAGAAACAGATCTGAAATAAATGACAAAAATATTCACAATTATTAACTTTGAATGACAATTACCTGGAATTATGTTTATCTCCATATTTCTATGGTATGAAATATTTTATCCCTTGCATATTAAAATTAAAAAAGTAAGTACTGGTGTTTAAAAGGAGTGTCCTAGGGCAGAAATGTAAGTGCTTTCTTTTAAAAAAAAAAAACCCTTAAAAGTTTACACCTTTCATCTCTTTCTTCCTCTATTTCCCCACCAGTCGAAAACCATAAACAGTGCCCTGGATCTGCAGTCTAGACCTTTAAACTGGTAGTCACTTCTGTGCATGTCCTGTGCCATTTATCCGAAGCAGGCAGAAAAGGTAGTTTCCTAGGCAGGGTGCAGGGGCCTGGCCACTGGCTCTGTTCAGGGATGGTACACCTAGGTCCCTCAGGAAGTGAAGGGCAGGCCTGGGTGCAGCCCGGCTTCCAATGGGCCACCAGAACACCTCTGTCAGGGAGTGGTATGCCCTTACTCTGTGTGGAATTCTGCACCTTTTTATATCACGGTGAACATATTTTACAAATTCGAATCAAGATCAGAGAGAGGGCCTATGAGGAGACAGAAATAAAAGGCTGAGGAGAGGGGCCAACACAGCCAGGAAGGGAAGAGAGAAGAGGCAGCAGTGGCACCAGGGAGGGAGGAGGCATCCAGGCTTGTGGCAAGCCCTCTGGCTCTCACCTCCTCTCTCTCAGAATTAAAGGCCATGCCTTTTTGGCTCCTGAGCTCTTTCTAAAACCAGTTCATACCCTGCCCTCGTTCTCCCCACCGCAGCCTGGGAAATCCGGATCTTCAAATACAAATCTGTTTAGAGACCTTGCACAGAGGAAGAGACCTTGAGGCTGAGTCTTGTGGCCAGGCCTCATTACGTGATTACATGGTCTCAGTGTGCCGTTCCATTTCTCAACCTGTTCAGAAGTAGGCTGAGAGAAGGGCAATATTTCCTTGGAACCAACAAGCTTTCAAAGATCCCTACATGGCCAAAAGCCTCTGGGGCTTGCTTCTACTGGCAGATGTTGGATGGCTGCCCCCTACCCTCTGCTAGGGGTAGTACCCTGGCCCTTCCAACTTGCAGCCACACTTTCTCCCACTCTTGGCCTCTGCACGTTGCTTCCCACCATCAGCTCCTTCTCCATGGTTCTCATTCACCCCTTCTCCTTGGAGCCCTCTGGGCTGTTGGTATCAGTCTGTAATGGTTCTCTGGCCTCAGTTCCACCCCTGACTCTAAGCCTGGCAAGTTCTGGGCACTAAACAAATACTGATTAAATGCATGAATGAATGAAGAATGAATGGCTTGCTCTTGGTTACTTGCTTTTATTTGTAAAAGACACAGTAGCATGTTGAGGGAGAGAAAAAAACAATGAGGTCATTCATCTATCTTAGCCTTGCTTTCCCCCTTGGAGATACCTCTGCACCTGAGCAACATGGATCACACATAATCCAGGCACATTAGATCTCTCCCCAGAAACCCTGGCTTCCCTGTATAAAGCACCCTCTATTTCAAATGTTACATTTTAAGGTCTAAATAGATATGCATACTTAAAAGAGCATTTAGTTCTTAAAATAAATTTCTGAGTTATCAATCAGCTCAAAACCTTGCATTCCTTGAAGTAAGTGAGCATGCATTTTTATGTCTGTATCTCAAAAGACCTACCCAGTTCCCAGCATGTAGCAGGTGCTCAACATGATTAGTCCTGTGAATGAATGAATGAATGAATGAATGAATGTTAGCATTTGGAAAAAAGGAAACTGGAACAAACCCAAACTGATAATATTTTCAGAAAAAATTCAGAGTGGGAATTATAGAATTTAAAACATAAGTTAGATTTTAGCAAGGTTTCTGTGGGCATGGACAAGCTCGCTCTAAAATTTATTTTTATTTCTTTTAAAGATTTTATTTATTTTTTTAGAGGGGAAGGGAAGAAGAGAGGGAGAGAAACATCAATGTATGGTTGCCTTTCATGCCTCCCCTGCTGGGAACTGGCCTGCAGGGAACCAGCCTGCAACCCAGACATGTGCCCTGACTGGGAATCAAACCATGATCGTGTGGTTTTCAGGCCCACTAAAATTTATTTTTAAAGACATGGGCCTTAGCATATCTAAAAGAGGTTTGACAAAGAAAACCAAGTGTGAAGAATCTGTCTACCCTATTTCAAGACATTACAGAGCTCTAGGAATCAAGAGAGTATAGTGTTGGTGGAGGGATAGACATAGAGCATTGGAACAGAAGGAACCCAGGAACAAACCCATGCAAATATTCCTGGCTTGTTTTGAGAAAGGTGCAAGACATTTCAATGAAAGAAAAATTAATTTTTCTGACAAAAGATTCCAGAGCAATTGAAGTTTACTAAGCAAAAAACAAACAAAGCAATAAACAATAAACCTCAACTCAAATTTTACATTTTATGCAATAATTAACTAAAAAGGGGTCACTGACTTAAATGTAAAATTATAAAACTTTCAGAAGAACATGGAAGAAAATTTCAAAATCTAGGCCTAGACTAAGAATTCTTAAGATCAGACACCAAAAGCACAATTCACAAATGGAAAGTTTAATAAATTGGACTTCATCAAAATTTAAAACTTTTGTTCTGTGAAAAACCCTGCCAAGAGAATGAAAAAGGGGATGTCAGACTGAGAGAAAATATTTGCAAACTGTGTATTCAACAAAGGACTAGTATCCAGAATATATAAAAATATTCACATTTCAATAGTAAAACAAAACAACAAAAACAATCCTGTTAGAACTTGGGCAAAAGACATAAAAAGACATTTCACCCAAGAGGATATATAGATGGCAAATAAGTAAATAAAATGATACTTAATATCATTAGACATCAAGAAAATGCTAATTGAAACCACAATGAGATATATGCTCTTATCCTACTGGCTAAAAATAATAGTGACAACACCAAATGCTGGTGAGAATTCAAGGAAACCAGATCATTCATATATTGCTGGTGGGAGTATAAAATGGTACATTCACTCTGGAAAGCAGTTTGGCAGTTTCTTAAAAGATTTGGAGCTACAATCCAGTGATTGCATTCTTGGGCACTGTTTCCAAAGAAATAGAAATATGTGTTCACACAAAGCCCATACATAGCAGCTTTATCTGCAATAGACAGAGACTGGAACCAACATGAATGTCTCCCAGTGAGTGGGCCAAGCGCTGAACTTCTGCTCAGCTGTGCACAGGAGTGAGCTATTGGTCCAAGCAACTTGAGTGAATCTCCAGAGAGTGAGGCTAAAGAATAAAGACAATCCTTGACCTTGTGTGTTTTCAGAGATCTTCAAGGGATGAATAGGAAATGATGGCTATAAAAGATGTGAGGTCTACAATGTACGATATGTAATGCCCCTCTGAGCACATGAAGAGAGGGAACATGGCAAGGGGACAGTAGAGATGCGCCCTCTGAGGATGCAAAGCCAGGATCTGCCTCAGTGTCCATGCTCTGAGGGGACTGTGGTGCCAACAGGAAGAAGCAGCATAAATTCAAGTCAGACACACTGATGCATGGGCAGTTCTAACAAGAAACCTTTCTCTTTTTTTCTTTTCTCTTTCTTCCTTTCCTCTCTCCCTTCTTTCCTTCTTTTTTTCAGCAAAGTTTTCCCTCCCTCCCTCCCTCCCTCCCTCCCTCCCTCCCTCCCTTCCATCTTCATTGAAAGACGATTTTTCACCACTTTCAGAGAAGCATCGATAAGTTGCCTCCCACATGCACCTGGACAGAGATTGAACCTGCAACCTTTCAGTTCTGGGGCAACACTACTAACAATTGAGACATGCCAACCAGGGCAAATAAGGGGTGTTTTTCATTTCATTTCATTTCATTTCATTTCATTTCATTTCATTTCATTTCATTTCATTTCATTTCATTTCATTTTATTTCATTTTATTTTATTTTATTTTATTTTATTCTGTTCTGTCCTGTCCTATCCTATTCTATTCTATTAAGGGAGGCCTAATGAAGAGATGCCCCTCTCAGGGCTGTCTAGTTTTTAGGGCAGCAACTTGGCCAGAAGCACCCTTGCTCATCATGCAAACCAACCCACACCACCTCCTTAGTCAGAGCTCACACACCAAGTCAATGTTGCCTGGTCCTCGGTCCTAAGTTACCCCAGGGTCTGGCACTTGGCAACGGGAGATGACCCCTGTGCCCCAAAGCCAACCAGAATTATTCAACCCAGGTAGCCCTAAGCTGTTGGCCCTGCCCAGCCCAGCTTCCCCACAGACATGCCCATAGGATCTCTGGCCCAGGCCCTCTCCTCATTCCTGCTTCTGCCTCCTGACCAGAAACTGCCTGGTGTGCCCTCCTTTTCTCAGGAAAGGTGAGTAATAGATTCTTCTTTCAATGACATTAACCCCTTCAAATTGTTACTTGGTCAGCTTCATAAGTTAAAATCCCACCCGGATATTGCAGAACAGAGTGATATTTCATTATGGTTTAATTTGAATTTTAGAAAACAGCTAATGACCTTGATTATCTTTTCACATGCTTGTTGCCTGTCTATGTATCTTTATTTAGTATATATCTTTATTTAATATATATACTGTCTTTTGAAGTATCTGTTTGATTCTTGTGTATAAAATACACAGATTTATTTAAAATCTGTGTATTGCTTCAAATTATTGGTTTATAAGCATTATTTATGTATTCTGGTAACAGATATTTTCTCCCAATCTGTGGCTTGCATTTTCCATCTTTTCATTTTATTAAGGGAGTTTTTCAGGAAGCAAAACTTTCAATTTTGACAAAGTCCAATTTAAAAATTCCTAGTTAGAAAGTGCAAGCTTTCTTCACTAAGTGTAATATTGCTGTAAGTTTTGACAATGGCCTTAATGAAGGTGAGAAAGTTTCCCTCTATTCTTAGGTATGTGTGCGTGTGTGTCTGTCTTTATAATGAATATTTGCTCAATCCAAATTCATAAAGATTGCCTTTTACTACTCTTTACAAATTTTTATGGTTTTAGCTTTTACATTTAGGTATGTTATGATCCATTTTGGAATAATTTTCTTTATGATGCCTAGTAAAGACCAACATTTATTTTTTATGGAAGTACTTCCTTTTATTTATTCTTCACAAAGAATTATGTATTATTTTACAGAACAAAGTTATAGAAACTCTTCAAACTCACAAAAAATGAAACCTAACCCTTTACCATGTAAAGTTTGCTATTTCATTTTCGTTTCATTAGTTTTTAGCTGAATTCTACCAAGAAACTCAAAAGCAAACCTTTGGGACAATTGAGTGGAGGGCACTTGGACTAGTGGAAACCCAATCTTCATGAAGGCATTTTAACTGCTTCACTAATTATATCACTCTAAGAAATTACTTAATCTTACCCTTTATATTCTCTTATGGAGACAATCATATCTTCTCTAAGGACTCTTCCTGAGTGTCAAGTGAGATAATATGTTTCAGACACCTGCCAAACAATTATAGCTCACTATAGCTATTGTAGCTAGCTCAATTGTAGCTATTTATTTTGGGGTCTTAAAAATATTTCTTCATACTTAGTCTGTGATGAAATCAAATACTTTTCAGTAGAACTTCCTTTGTTGATCTAAACTGAATTTTGTTGATTTTTTGGCATTTTCACTCACTTTTATTTATTTTTTAAAATTGTTGTTCAAGTACAGTTTTCTACCTTTTACTCCCATCCCAGCCCAGCCCCCCAGCCCTCCCCACCTTCCTCCCTTTTCCACATCCTCCTTATTATTGTCCATTTGTCCTTTATACTTGTTCCTGCAAACCCTTCTTCTTTTCCTCTGAAATTCCCTCCCCTCTCTCCTCTGGTTACTGTCAGCCTGTTCTCTATTTCAGTGTCTTTGGTTATATTTTGCTTGTTTGTTTGTTTTGTTTATTGGATTCCTGTTAAAGGTAAGATCATATGGTATTTGTCTTTCACTGCCTGGCTTATTTTGCCACTGCTAGGATTATATCCTAAGAACCCTGAAATACAAATCTAAAAGAACCTATGCACCCCAGTGTTTGTAGTAGCACAATTTACAATAGCCAAGTGCTAGAAGCAACCTACTTTCCCATCAGTAAATGAATGGATCAAAACACTATGGTACATTTGCACAATGGAATTCTATGCAGCAGAAAGAAAGAAGGAGCTCCTACCCTTTGAGACAGCATGGAGGGAACTGGAAAGCATTATGCTAAGCGAAACATGCATTTTTTCCTCTATACAGTATCTCTTTATTTCAATGCCAGTTATTGAAAACATACTTTTCTCAGTGAATTAACCCCTTTGCCAAGAACCAGTTGACCACTGAGTATGCCTCTGTATCTAGCTTCTCAATTCCTTAGATCAATGTTATATTACTCCGTTTATTGTCTTTTGTTCTAAAAGTCTTAAATTTTGTAGTATAAATTTTCCAACTTTATTTTTCTTTCATAATATTGTTTGGAAAATTCTAGGTTCTTCATATGTTTATGTACATTTTTAATTAGCTTCTCAATTTCTAAAACAAAAAAAACCTGCTATGGTTTGATTGGAATTGAATTTATAATATGGATCAATTTGTAGAAAATTGGTTTTTAAATGTTGACTCATTCTGTCCATAAACATAATACACCTTTTCTTTTATGTGCACCATTTAAATATTTTTAAAATAATTTTTAGTGTAGAAACTTTAAACAGTTATTAAACATTTTATTTCTTTGTTTATTTTTTGTTTAATATTTCTTTGTTTTTTATGTGATCATTAAACATTTTATTTCTTTGTTTAAGTTACTGTCAGTGCATTTTTGCAGTGTATTTTAAAGTTGTTTTCTGTAAGTATATAGAAATACAAGTGATATTTGTATATTGACCCTGTATTCTGCAATTTTGCTAACTTCAGGTATAAATTACATTAGCTTTTATGTAGATTATTTAAAGAAGTTTACATCAGTGATTATATCTTTAGTCAATGAACAGTTTTGTTTCTCTCTTTCCAATGTGTTTGCCTTTTATTTTATTTCGAAGTAGCTAGACCTCCAGTATCATGAATGCAACAGAAGTGTGGGAGGGTGTTCTTGCCTTGTCCTGACTCTTGTTAGAAAGTGCAAGCTTTCTTCACTAAGTGTAATGTTGCTGTAAGTTTTGACAATGGCCTTGATCAAGGTGAGAAAGTTTCCTTCTATTCCTAGGTTGCCAACAGTTCTAATCATGAATGAGGCCGCACTCTTATTTGGAAATTATTCTTTTGCTATGTATTGAGATAAACATATTTAAATTTTTAATTTTATTAATATGGTAAGTTACATTAATTGATTTTCAAATGCTGAACTCACCTTGTGTTGTTGAGATGAACTCTGCTTGGTGGTGGTTAGGTTATCACTTTACATGCCTGTAGGTCTCATGGACATAGTAACAGAAATCCTCAACTGTATTAGTGAATCAAGTCCAGCAAGGATAACACATGACACACAAATGCATTTTGTTTCAGGAATTCAAGACTGATGCAATTTGGGCAAATCAATCAATGTAATTCATCATATTAACAGAATAATGGTGAAAACGCATGATCATTTCCATAGATGCAGAAAAACTTTTGACAAAATGTACCACTCTTTTATTAAGAGCACTCAAAAAACTACAAGTAGCATAAAATTTCCCAACCTAAGACATTAATACATAACCAAGGCTGATACTGTTGTTAATTATGAAATATTGAATTATTTTCAAGATTGGGAGCAAGATAAGGATGTTGAGTTCTGTCTAACTACGTACTGGAGGTTTCAGCCAGTGTGATAAGACAATAAGCAAACAAATAAATAGGGCAAAATTTGCAAAGGTTACCTAAGCAACATTCTACCCATTTGATATTAAAAAAACAAAATACATATCAGAATTAATATGTAAATTTAGCAAGGTTAGAGGATATGAAGTCCATATCAAAACAATTATATTTTTGCAAAATGACAGCAAATGATAAGGGGTTTAATATTTAAAATTCCATGTGATATTCTAAAAATATTAAATGAACTGGAATAAATTAATCAACTATAATCCACAAAGTATTTCCAAGGAAAAGTATAAGGCAGTGGTGAGAGTAATTAAAGGTGATACAGATAAAATGGGGATATTACACAATCCTGGATTAGAAGCCTCCACATCGTTGAGAGATGCATTTTCCCCATACCCATTTGTAGATTCATTACAATGCCCATCAACATCTCATACCAGTTTTCTGGAGAAACTGATAAATTTATTCTAAAGTTTCTGTAGACCTAAACAGGACAAGAAGAATCAGAGGATTTTGAAGAAGAACCAACCTGGAGAAATTTTGCTACTTGATTTTACCCAACTTTACTATAAAGTTGGAGTGATAAAGACAGTTTGATGTTGATAACAAGATGAAAACATAGAGAAAAAACAGAATAAAGGGCCCAGAAATTGACCTATGTGGATATGATCATGTAATCTGACATATAGTCTGTGGTGCAAGAACAATTCAATGTTCACATGAAAAAAAATTGCATCTCCTACTTACATCTTACACAAATAATTTTGAAATTAATAATAAACCTAAATGTCAAAGCTCAAACAACATCTAGAAAAAAGGTAGTAACAAATCTTTATAATTGGGGGTAGGCAACTGTTCCTCAGATAAGACACACACAGCAATATTTTTAAAAGAAAAATAAAGATAAATTGGACTTCAAAGATGTCTCTTAAAGTTGGATAAAAACAATAAACTGAAAAGGCAAGCCACAATGTATAATTTGTGATTTATGACTTATTGTATGTAGAGTATAATTGGATGAAGCTCTTGTAAACACATCTTATATTTCAATAAGAAGACAGCAGCCTAATAAAAATGGGTAAAAGTTTTGCCCTGACACTTGTCAATAGAAGATATATAATTGGCCAATAAGCATTTCAAAAATAATCAACATCATCAATCATAAGAGAAATGTAGGCATAAAAAACTGATAATATTAAGTGCTGACAGTGATACAGAGCAACTGAGAGTCTCAGACATTGCTGGTGGGAGCACAAAGTTGTACTAGCACTTCGGTGCTGAGTGGTTTAATATAAAGTTAAAACTATACTTACTACTTGTCCAAGGATTTCTATTCTTAGGAATTTACCCAAGAGACGAGACAACGTTTGTCCAGTACACTATTTGGCCTCAATGTTTGTTATGGTATTATTTGTAATAGCCTCTAACTTGAAACAACCCAGTATTTGCCAACAGATGGAGAGTTAATTCGGGGTCTATTAATTCATTGGAATATATGCAACAATGAAACAGAATGGACTGTGATATATAACACGGTTGAATATCAAACACGTTCTGCTGAAGCAAGAAAGCAGGTACAAAAGAATGTATTGCATATGACTATATTATATGCATTCCAGAACATTAATCAAGAATAATAGAGGTTGCCTGTGACATAAGAGGGGACTAGAGGCAACTTTGCAGGGTGATGAAAATATTTTTTATGTTGACTGACATCATGATTACAGAGATATACATATTTGAGAAAACCACCAAATTTCACATTTAATGTTTGGGTTTTGTTGTATTTAAATTATACCTCAATTGATAAAACTAAAATACATTCTTACTGAAATTATGAATTAATGTTTAAAATACTCCTGAAGAGCTTATGTTTTTTAACCATACATGTAGTCACCCTGAGACTGTCCATGCTCATCCTGGATATAGGTTTAATTAGCAATGTGGACACGTTCTATGAGAGAAAGTCCGCAGGAGTTGCTCGGTCCCTTCCAGCAGGGCAAAATGCTATAGGTTTGCTGTCATCTGAAAGCAAGTTTTCAGTTAAATCAACTGAGTTATTAAAACTGAGGCACTTAGCTTTTCAACGTAGCTACTTAGAATTTGCCATAGACTTAATGTGACTTCTTTAAGAATGAGGAGACTATTTCAGAAGGTTGACTTTCAAGCAACTGTGACAGAAAGCTGTCGTCATAGTGAGGTTTCTGGTGAAAAATAGCGTTGGCCATTAGGAAACAGCAGAGGTGAGAAGGAACGCTTGGTGACGTTCTCAGGAAACGTTATTTCTCCCAAAGAAAGGAAGATGGAGGTCTTCCAGAAACAGGACACAGTCTCTCATAAGAACAACCTAGGGCGAGAGGGTGGAAGGTAAGCAGAATACAAAATATTCCTCCGTGAGGAACATGGAAGTGCAAGGAATATGAAGTCTCAGTAAAAGGCAGTGTGTATTCCCTCAGCTTATCTGGAGAAGTCTCAGCGATGAGCTGGCAGCCAGGTGTGGGGAATCTGGCAAAGGAAGCACACAGTGAAAATAAACAGAGGGGCTTTGATGTGGAGAGTTCAGAGGAAATGGAATATCGTTATGTGACATATCTTTGCAGTCATGTTTTAGTTTATGAAATTCTGGTGAAGGGGCAGTGAAGTCTGGGCTAAACTCAAGCACAGTGACCATGTAAAGCTGTGCACAGCATTCGCTGTGCACCCGTGACTTTCTAATCATGGTCAGCCCTGGGCAGCACTGTGGCACTTGCCTTTGGGTTGTCCAGGCTCCATCTTCTGCTTCAGCCTCACCGGCATGATACACCACCCAACCAGACACCTTCTGTGCTCAGGACTGAAGACCTGAGAGAATCTGACATCGTGTTTAACTTGTCTTTCATTTTTTGGTCTGTTAGTTAAGTAGCCAAATATGCCAAGATACTTTGAGAACCATTATGGGGTATACTGCATCACCACCAGATTTTTATGTTGATGTTCTAAACTGTAGTAACTCTGAATATGACTGAATTTGGAGATCCATATTTAAAGAGGCGATTAAGATAAAATGGGGTCATTAAGGCGGGCTCTGATCCCATGTAACTGGTGTCCTTGTAAGAAAAGATGATCAGGACACGAACACGCACAGAGGGATGACCATGTGAGGACAAGGGGAGAAAAGGGCCATGTACGCACCAAAGAGAGAGGCCTCAGAGGGAACCAACCCAGCGATGTCTTCACCTCAGAATTCTGACCTCCGGAACTGTCTGTTGTTTAAGCCATCTAGTCTTAGTACTTTGTTATGGCCACTGCAAAGGAATAATCACTAAGCCTGCCAACATGAATATCATTATGATTAAAAAAGAGAGAGGTTTGGTCTCATGATGTATATTCTCACCTGGGGGTGAGGATGGACTTTCACTAGTTAGTAAACCACTCACAAAGCCCAGCCTGAGCTCCTGCCTGATGGTGACTCTCATCTTCTGCCATGTTTGCAGCATCCTGACCCTACACTTGACCCCATTATCAAATTAACCAGAGACATGATGTGCCATTTACACTTTCTAGCTCTTTTGTCTCTGGAGACGGTGCTCAAAATATCGGTAAGAGTATAAAACTGGCAGGTTATGGTCAGACTCTTTGGGGGCAGAAGGTAATGGCAAGCAGTCTGAGCCAACACATTCTCTGGGCAACTCTGCAGACACTGAGAGTCACAGCCTCCTCCGGGGCTGGCTCTGGAATGTGTTGTTTACTTATTTGCAAAGCTATTGTATACTCGCCTTGTACAACAGAGCTCAGCGTTGTGGAGTGGGGGTCAGAAAGCTCAGTTTCTTCCTCTACCCATTAGACAACATGGGGAGGCACACATACCAGGCTTTACCAGGTTATATAAATGTGGCACAGAGAATGCTGGAATTTCACAACTGGGGTTCTAGATCTGCAGGCACTGTGCACAGTGACGGCTAGTCTATGAGGAATCCCGTGCAGCAACCAGCTCTCTCTGGATGCGTTTTCATGCATTCGGGTGAATGCCAGCCTTTGTACTCCATTGCTCACTGCTGATGACATGGCCGTTTCCTCTCATTGTCTCAAGTCTTTCTAGCATTTATAGTTTACTTTAATTTTTATTTTTGAAAGTGTCACAGAGTCTTCTCTGATGACATAATCATGGTTCCTTACCTATACCTCAATCTCCTTTGCTGTTGGGCCAGATCACATTTCAGTGGGCACTGGCCTTCTTAGTCCATTTGAATTCTGAAGTTGTGCTTGAGGAGTAGCACGAGGACCTGGGTCTCTATGTTAAGCATTCCCTGTCGGTGTCGCTGGCAGATGTAGAGACACCTGTGTGAAGGACGTCCTGGAATCCAATCAGTGAAAAGCTGTGGTTTGTCTTTGCAGTCAGGTCCCACTTGTTAGGGCAAGGACAGGTGCAGACCAGGGGAGTGATGGGCTAGAGAAGGGCCAGGTATAAGGTCAATGTCAGCCAGGCTGGACCAAGGACATGAGACATGTCTGGTGTTAAGAAGGCACATATCTAAGGTGACTTCGGCAGAAGAATCTGTCAAATCTATCATTTTTTTTGAAGTAGTGAGAATGGCTGGGGAGAATAAGAAGCAAGATATGCCATTGGAAGTCTATTTTATCAGTGGCCACGAGAGAAGGAAGGTCACACTGAGGAGGTGATGTTAGAGCAGAAAGTGGACACAGTGAGAGAGAGAGAGAGAGAGAGAGAGAGCCTTGAAGATGTAGAGAGGTGGTGAGGGTTTATCCGGAAATGTGGGCACAAGCTTCCAAAGTCAAAGGGAGCAGAACATACATTCATGTTGTATTCATTTCAGGTGGCTGATGATTAAAAAAAAAAAGACCACAAATGAGATGCCTTAAAACAGCAGGAATTTATTGTCTCATAACTCTGGAGGAAAAGTCTAAAATCAAACTCTTGGAAGGGCTGTCTCCCTCCTGAGGCTCTGGGGAAAGGTCCTTCTTGTCTCCTCCAGCTTCTGGTGCCCCATGTGTTCCATCCCGGGCTTCTGGCTGCCTCTCTCCAGTCTCTGCCTCTGTCTTCCCATGGCTTCCGCCTCTTCCTGTATCTCTTCTTCTTAGAAGGACATCCATCCTTTGATTTAGGCCTCCTTAATCTAGGCCAAACTTTACCTTAATTACATCTGCAAAGACCCTTATTTCTAAATGAGGTCACATTCCAGGCTGGGTAGAGGAATTTTTGCTGTCGTTGTTACAGGAGTTGCACTGTCCAACCAACTACATATGTAGAAAATATAGATTTTAGGAGGAATTCAGAACTAATACACCACTTTAGAAGATAACAGTTATTGGCAGCTTTCCAAAATTGGGGAGCACTGCTACCCCAAGACAGGTAGACCCAGGTGGAACATTGGGGACAACACATTCACACTTAGAGCAAAGCAGCTCTGCTTCTCTCAAGGGACAGGGCAGGGATCCCTGCTGGAAGGGGCACTTGGCAGGCCAACCATACTGGTCTCTGGTCCTCTCTGACTTCCTAATATTTACTATTCTCAGGTCTTTGGTGATCTTGTTTTCCCAGCTTCCCTTCCCAGGGTCGCCATGCTGCCCTGTGGCGGCCAAACTCAAATATCGTCTCCCGTGGCCCGACCCTCTCTGTGCCTACAGCTGAGGAAAGGCTCCTGATTTCTCCCTGTTCCCAGCATCCCGACCCCCAGGCTGTGGCTCAGCTGGCACTGAGGATGGAACCTGTCCCTTCACTCATTTCCTGAGAGCTGTACTGATGTCCACACCAGGGCACAATCTTGGTTGTGTTTGGGTTGCTTATGCCTGCTATATTGGCCCAGGTGGCCCACTAGCTGTGACGTCTTCTGTCCCTTCCTCTGGTTCCCTCCCACCTCTAACGCTGCTGGAATGTGTTCTCCAGTCTCACATACCTCAGATGCAGGTGAGAGGCGCTGGGAGCACAACTGGTTCAACCTGTTTCCACACCAGACTGCACAGAATGGAACATCATCCATTCCAGTGACAAGCCGTTCCTGAGCCTGGCCTAGATCCTGTGTCCTAGCCCCATGTGCAGTCCTGTGCAGAGGTGCAAGCTCAGCTCCAGGCAGCAGGTGCAGGCGGGCAGGGGGGCAGCTCCACACCGGCTCTCCTGGGATACTCTCGCACCGTATCCAGCCAGGTTTCCCAGAGATGTCTCCCTTCTCAGCGCCAATGCACCTCTGTTCCAGGCCTGCCCTTCCCCAGAGGAGGAAACACCTGATCTCTGGTTGTGTCTGACAAAAGCAGAAGCGTAGCCCTAGTTTTTATGAGATTTAACAGCCAAGCTGTCAATGTGAAGTTTCTTCAGAAAGGTCGTGCTGACCATCATAGTTTTGTAAGAGGAACTCCTGTACTAGCTATCAATACATTTTAGTGAATATATGCAATAAATATGCAAATTTTCAACAATGAAAAATAAATGTTTATAAAGTACTCAGAACATTTATAAAAATGATGCATGTTTTAGACTGCAAAATTATTTCATATTCCAAAATAAAAAAATACCTAGGTAACAATAATAGTATAAATTAACAACAAAATGAGCCCCTCCAAATATCTACTCAGAAATTAAACAAATCAGCAACACCAATGCCAAAAAACTTACACTACTTGAAAAGTGAATGAGAGAATGGATTCATGAAGGTGGAAGGGAAGCAAATCAAATTTTGGGTGCATATATAAATTAAGGTGTTTTAGGGGATTATTTTTAAATAATTATCAAAATTGTAAATGTTTGTAATCTTTGCTATAGGATCTTTTTCTAGAAATTTAAACTATGGAACTACCCCAAAATGTGTGTATGAGGGCATTTGTTATTGCACATTTGTAACAGCCTAAAATTGAAACAAATGTCGACTGGCAAGGAGGTTCAACAAGTAATGGTACATCAATGGGTAGGGTACTCGGCAGCTCTTAAAATCAACAGTTCACACAGGTTACACAACACACTGAGATATTTGTTAATATTCACACTCTGCTGTAAACAGTGTTTAACTTCTGACAAATAGAATTAGGGGGCCTAAAAAGTATGCATATTTACTAATTTTATACTGTTTTAACTCTTAATGCAAGTATGAAGCATTTTATAATAAAAGATGATAGAACAGAGAATAGATCTCAGTCAGATAGATTAGGATACATCCCTGCACTGGAATATTGAGTAGATACTAAAAAAGAATGAGGCAGAGAAGTGTGTAATGAAATGGAAAGTTGGTCAGTGCAACTTGTCAAATTATATGTATGATAAGGCGAGTGTGACCCGCACGTGTGTATTAATAAAACCATGGAAAAGTAAATGACAACTGCTTCTCTGACCTAGTAGTAAGTGGACATGGGAGACCTTCTTAATTATTTATGCACTATTTGAATGATTTAAGTGATGGACTGTTTGGGACTGATTTAGCAAAAACTTCTCTTGGTCCCTCACTAGCAATCTCTGCTTCCTTTTTTAGAGCAGAGGTGTCCATAGAAGGTGGTTTTCAGTTGTCATGACTGGGAAACTTCCTGTGCTCAGAGACGTTCCACACAAGAAATCACCCCCCATCCTAGAAATACTGCTTTACAGTAATAAAACCCTGGCTTTTAGCTGAGTACGTGGGCACCTGGAATAAGGACTACATTTCCTAGAATGTGTTGCAGTTAAATATGGTCATATAACCAAGGACTGGCCAATAGGGTGCAAGCAGAAGGGACTTGCTGACCTCCCACAGATTTGAAAAATAGAAGTCACACTGTCCTCAGTCCCCTGTCCCCTTCTCCCGGCTAGAGATGAGGAGGCACTGAGCTGACAGGTGAAAGTGCCGGAAAGGGCCCACTAGACCTGTGCACCTACTGCAGTGGACTAGAACACATCCCAACTTGCCTTCAGCAACTGCTGCTTCAGTTTTCTCTTTCCCAGATGAACCAAGTCCAAACTAAAACAAGTGGGGCTTGATATTTCATTCACACGCATGAATACATTTTTCTATTAACAATTAAGATTATTGGTAAAGTTAAGATGGCCATTGCTGCTGTAACAAATTAGTACCAAATGAGAAGTTTAACACAACAGTTCTGGAGGCTGGAAGCATCAGTCTGAGGCACGGACAGGTCCATGCTGCTTCTGGAGAATCCTGGGGAAAATCTGTTCCAGCCTCTACTCTTGCCTTGTGTGTGGCGCTTGCTTGCAATCCCAGGCCTCCTTAGCTTGGGGCTGTGGTGCCCCTATTTCAGCCTCCCTCTTTACATGAGCATCATGCTTACTGTGTCTTCTGTTCTGTCTATTATAAGGACGGTTGTAATTGGATATAGGGCCCACACAGATAATCCAGGAAAAATCCATCTCAAGATTCTTCACTTAATTACATCTGCAAAGAGCTCCACATATCCCTTTTTTTTTTTTTTTTTTAAATAAGGTTCCATTCACAGGTTCTGGGGTTAGACAAGTGCATATCTTTCTGGGGCCACAGTTCAACCCACTACAGATCACTCACTACCTCAACACCATTTTCCCTCCTTCCTGGTCTGTGCATGTGGTCCAGAGTTATAAGAGTTCTTTCTATAATTTTGATGTAAATACTTGTGAATATTTCCCCCAGTCAATGACATGCCTTTTCATTTTTTGATATCTTTTCAAGTCCAGAAGTTTTTAATGTCTAAGTTCAATTTATCAGTTTTTGTTTTATGGGGTTTATACTTTTGCATCCTAAGAAAGCTTTTTTTGCATCAGTGTTCCAAACATTCTCTATTATTCCTTTGAGAAGTTTTATAGTTTTATATGTAGGCCTATAATCCATTTCAAGTTTACTTTTGTGTTAGCTTCTATGTGTTTTTTTTAAATTGGTGGCCAGTTGTCCTGGGACCATTTGTTAAAAATACTGTCATTTCCCCATTAACTTACGTTACCATGTGCATCTATGTCTATATTATTTATCCTGTTTCATTGATCTACATACCTATTTTAATGCTGACACCGAATGGACTTTATTATAGGAACAGACTTTAAAATTAGACTAAATCCTCCATCTCTGCCCTATTTTAAAACAGTTTTGGCTAATCCAGGTCTTATACAATTTCATATAAGTTTTAGAATCAGCCTGTCATTTTCTACCAAAAAGGCAGTTGGGATTTTCATTTGGACTGCGATGAATGTGTCAGTTAATTGGAGGTAAATTGCTACTGTAACTATATCAAGTATTCCAATCAATGAATATACCTTGCCATTTATTTAGGTTTCTTTAGTTTCCTCAACAGTATTCTACAGTTTTCCAAATATTTTGATATTTCTATTCTTACATATTTTTGAAGTTATTGATAATTAATATTTTATTTATTTTAAAGATTTTATTTATTTTACTTTTAGACAGAGGGAAAGGGAGGGAGAAAAAGGGAGAGAAACATCAATGTGTGGTTGCCTCTCATGTGCCCCTTCTCATATGTGGGGGCCTAGCCTGCAAACCAGGCATGTGCCCTGATTGGGAATCGAACAAGTGACCCTTTGGTTCAAAGGTGGGTGCTCAATCCACTGAGCCACAACAGCTAGTGCTAATAGTTGATATTTTAAATATTTCATATTTCATTGGCTTATTGTGAGTATATATAAATCTAATTAATAATTTATTGGTTATTGATTTTTCATTATATGACCTTGCTAAGTTTATTTTTTAATTCTAGAAATTTTTGTAGATTCCTTAGGATTTATTACATACAAGACTATGTTATCCACAAATATAGATAATTTTACCTCTCCTCCTGCAATTTATATTTCATTTGCTTCTTTTTCTTGCCTTATTGCCTTAGATAGAACCTCTGGTACGATGTTGACTGGAAGTGGTGAATGCAGACATCCTAGCCTGTTTCTGATCTCCAGGGAAAAACATGCAGTCCTTCCCCATTAAATATGATGTAATTGTAGGTTAACTGCAGATGGTCTTTATTACCTTGGGAATGTTCCCTGCTTCCTTTAGTTTGTTGAGAGTATTAATCAAGAATGAGTGTTGAATTTTGTCAAATGCTTTTCTCCATCCATTGGGGTAACTATGTGATATTACTTCATTTTGATAATATATTGATTAATTTAAAAATGTGAACTTCATCTTGAATTTTTGATATGAACACCATTCGATAACAATATAGTTTCTTTTTAGCTAAATTTAATTTACTAATATTTTAAAAAGAAACTTGCATTATTTTTTATGATGAATTTTGGTAATTTTCTTTTCTTATGATGTTTTCATTTGGTTTTGGTATCTTGAAATCAAGTTAGTTCTGGTCATGTAAATGAATTTGGTAGTATTTTTCTTCTCTATTTTCTGAAAGACTTTTCATATTATTATTGTGTTATTATATTATTATTAATTTCTCAAAATGTTGATAAATTTTTCATTAATGTCATGTGAGTCTGAAATTTTCTTTATGGGAACATTTTAAATTAAAATTTAATTTTTAGATAGATACAGATCTATTCAGATTTTTAAATCTTTCTTATGTTTGATACCTTCCAAGAAATGCCTCATTTTATCTAAGTGATTGAATGTGTTGGTATAATGCTTTTTATAACATCTCTTTATCATATTTTTAATGTCTATGGAATCTATATTAATGTCCCCTCTTTCATTCTTGATATTGGTAATTTATATCTTCTTTTTTTAAATTTTTTAAAAAATTTATTTAGTTATTTTTCAAGTACAGTTTTTTGTCTATTTCTCCCATCCCAGCCCCCCCACCCCATGCTCCCCACCTCCCTCCCATTTCCTCCCCCCAGTCCTCATCCCTGTGTCCTTCATACTTGTTCCTCCAAATCCCTCCCCCCTTTCCCCCTTAAATTCCCTTCCCTCTCCCCTCTGGTCACTGTCCCCTTGTTCTCTATTTCAGTGTCTTTGTTTTTATTCTGCTTGCTTGTTTGTTTTGTTGTTTAGCTTCCTGTTAAAGGTGAGATCATATGGTATTTGTCTTTCAACACCTGGCCTATTTCACTCAGCATAATGCTTTCCAGTTCCATCCATGTTGTTGCAAAGTGTAGTAGCTCCTTCTTTCCCTCTGCTACAATGAGATACCACTTTACACCAGTCAGAATGGCTATCATAAACAAAGCAACAACCAACAAATGTTGGAGAGGGTGTGGGGAAAAGGGGTCCTTAGTTCACTGTTGGTGGGATTGCAGACTGGTACAACCATTATGGAAAACAGTATGGAATTTTCTCAGAAAAATAAAAATCGATCTGCCTTTTTGACCCAGCAATTCCACTGCTAGGATTATATCCTAAGAATCCTAAAACATCAATATCAAAGAACCTATGCACCACAATGTTCATAGCAGCACAATTTACAATAGCTAAGAGATGGAAGCAACAACCTAGGTGCCCATCAGTAAATGAATGAATCAAAAAATTGTGGTACATATACACAATGGAATTCTATATCTTCTTTTTTTTGTTCAGTCAACTAAATATTCATAAGTTTTATTATTTAAAAAATTAGCATTTGGTTTCATTGATTTTTCCCCCTATTATTAGGCTCCCCCTCCCAATTGATTTCAGCTCTGATCTTTATTATTTTCTTTCTTCTTTTATTTGGGGTTTGCTTTAATATTCCACGACTTTTTTATGCTTGTAAGAGTAGAGTCTTAAACTACTGATTTTTAGACTTCCTTTCTAACACAAGCAGTTAATAATATAAATTTCCTTCTAAGCACTGCTATTGTTGTAGTCTGTAAAATGTAATGTACTTCATTTTTATCTTTATTCAGTTTAAAATATTTTAAAATTTCCTTTGTTTTTATTCCCTCTTTCTCAAGTGAATGGGTTATTCAAACATATTTTTCATACTTTCCAAATACTTCAAAAAATTGTAAATATATTCGGTTTAGATCCAGCTTGACACCACCATATCAGATATTTTGTTTCATATAATTCACTCCCTGTTATTAGAAGCATACAAATTTAAGATTGCTGTATCTTACTGATTAATAGATAAATTTATCATTTTAATTACCTTTCTATATATAGAGAAATATTTCTAGTGCTAAAGTCTATATAATCTGATACTAAGATAGTCACTTCACCTTTCTTAGGTTTGTGTTTATATTATATTCCTTCTTCCTTTCTTTTATTTTAACTTAGCTCTGTTTTTATATTTGAAGTTTATTTCTTATAAACAGTATATAGTTAGGTCTTGCTTTTCTATCAGGTGAAACAATCTCTGCCTTTTAATTGATGATTTTAGATCTTTTATATACAATGTAACTATTACTATGGTTTGACTAAATCTATCATATTGCTAGTTGTTTTATTTTTTATTCTTTTGTATATGTTTTTCTGCCTTTTTTAGATTGAGAATTTTTTAAAGTTATTTCACTTTGTCTCTTTTATTAGTTTATACATCATACCTCTTTTAATTATATATTTTAGTGGCTTTTAGCATTTACAAAATGCAACTTTGATTCAGTAAAACCTACCTTTAAGTACTATATCCCTACACATATAATGTAGGACTCATATAAGCATGTGAGTCCATTTTCCAATGTCACACATTTTATTTAAATGTATGCTATAAACCTCATAATACATGGTTACATTTTGCTTTAAATGATCAATTTTCATTCAAAAATTTTAGCATTGAGAAAAAGAACCTTAATGTATATCTACATATTTATAATTTCTCAGTTTTTAAATTTCTTTTTGTGGATCCAAGTTTTCACTGATTATTGTTTAACTTTGATATTAAGAAGATTTTAAACTAATGTTGCTTGTCATAAATGTCTGCTGGTGATAAATTGCTTTTGCTTCAGCTTGTGTTTCTCTGAAAAAATCTTTATTTTGCCTTATTTTCAAAAAAATATGTCTCTGGACACAGAAATAGCCTGACTCTTTTTCCCATTTGAGCACTTTATAGATTTTTTCATTGTCTTCTGGCTTTCATTAATTGTCAGAAGTCTGTTGTCATTATCTTTGTTCCCGTGCACCATGAGTCTAAACCACCCAAACTTTGGTTGTCTTGTGTGGTTTTCTTTGCATTTATTTTGACTGAGCTTTGATGAGTTCCTTTCATCCATGCACTGAGAGTTTTAAACAATTTAAAACATTATTATTATTATTTATTCAAATATATTTCTGAAACTTTTCCTCTTTTAGTGAGTCCAAATATATTTATACTGTTTGATATTTTTCTATACATCACTAAGGCTCTAGTCTTGTTTGTTTATTCAGTCTTTTTCTCCCTTTCTGTGCTTCTTTTTGGATACATTATATTGCTATACCCTTACATTTCCTAGTGTATTTCCTCTAAAGTGTATACCTTTTTCTTACTTTTTAATGGTTGCATTATATTCAATAGCAGGGAAGTAACACCCCATTGTTAATTCACCCATTTTCCTAATAAAAGACATCATCTTTCTAGTTGTTTGCTCTTTACAATAATCCTGAAACAAACATCCTTTTACATTAGTCTTAAAATTTTATTTCTGTGTTTTTCCCTCTCTGAGCTCTCTCCCCACAAAGAGTCACAAAGCAATGAAGTAGGTCGTCCTGCCCTGGTGAATACCTAAGGCTCTGCCCCACACAACTTAACAGGTGCATTAAGACAGGGAGTCAAAGCAGCTCTACTTAATACACAGAAACAAACACAGGAGGCCACCAAATTGAGGAGACAAACAAACATAACCTAATGAAAGAACAAAACCCCAGACAAAGAGATAAATGAAATAGAGACAGCCAACCTATCAGATGCAGAGTTAAAAACACTGGTGATCAGGATGTTCAAGGAACTCACTGAGTATAGCAACAACATAAAGGAAGCAATGAAGCTTATACTGAGTGAAATTAAAAAAAATCTACAGGGAAACAACAGTGAAGTAAAGGAAGCCAGGATTCAAATCAACCATCTGGAACACAAGGAAGAAGTAATCATTCAACCAGAACAGAAAAAAGAAGCAAGAATTTAAAAAAAATGATGATAGTGTAAGGACGCTTTGGGACATCTCAAAAAATGCTAACATCTGAATCATAGGGATGCCAGAAGGGAAAAAGAAAGAGCTAGAAATTGAAAACTTATTTGAAAAAAATAATAAAAGAAAACTTTCCTAATTTGGTGAAGGAAATAGACATACAAATCCAGGAAGCACAGAGAGTCCCAAACAATTTGGACTCAGAGAGGACCACGACAAGATGTGTCATAATTAAAATGCCAAAGGTTAAAGATTAAAAAAAAGAATCTTAAAAGCAGCAAGGGAAAAGCAAAGTGTCACCTACAAAGGAGTTCCCAGAAGACTATAAACTGATTTCTCAAAAGAAACTTTGCAGGCAAGAAATATGATAAAAATCAAGGACCTACAACTTAGATTACTCTATCCAGCAAAGCTATCATTTAGAATGGAAGGACAGATAAAGTGCTTCCCAGATAAGGTAAAGCTAAAGGAGTTCATCATGACCAAGCCATTATTATATGATATCTTAAAGGGACTTAAAAAAAAAAAGAAGATCAATACCATGAATATTAAAATGACATCAAACACAACTATCAACAACTGAATCTTAAAAAACAAAACAAAACAACCCCCCCAAAAAAACCCTAAGCAAACAACCAGAACAGGAAGAGAATCATAGATATGGAGAACACTTAGGGGGTTAGCAGCTGGGAGGAGAAAGAAGGAGAATGGGGGAAAAGGTGCAGGGATTAAGAAGCATAATTGACAAGTACAAAATAGACAGGGATGTGTTAAGAATAGTATAAGAAATGGGCAAGCCAAAAAACTTATACACACCATGCACAGACATGAACTAAAGGGGAAGATTGCTGGAGGGAATATGGGTACCAGGTGGAGGCGGGCAAAGGGGAAAAATTTAGGAGAATGGTAATAGCATAATCAGTAAAATATACTTAGAAAAGAGAAGTTCAGTTTGGGTCTCAAGTAGATTGTCACTAAGTATAGATTAAGAAAAGGAGAGTGTAGAAAGTTAAAGATAAAAATCAATGACCAAAACCAAACAAATAACCAAATCTGCAAGTGTTTGTACCTAATAATATATACGTATTTGGTGTAAAGTATGTACTAGATTGGTGAGTGGGAGAAAAGGCATATCACTAGCACAAATAGTGCTGAATTTACCATCCGTGTATGAGACTTAGGTGCATAAATTTCTCTGCAGATTAGAAGTAAGAGAAAATGATGGTTTTGAAGATGCAACTTCTCCAACTCCACCAGAGCTGGGTGACAATGACAGTGAGGCTGGGAATTAGTATTTGACCACTGTATCAATGTTTTTAAATGCTTACGGGTTTATTTATGTTTGTTATTCCTTCTGGCCTCAGTTTTAAAATGCATGTTATTCTTGTAATTTTTCCATTTCATTCAAGTTTTCTTAACTTTCTTAAATATGCTTAAACAATAGTTTAATGTAACCTGAGCAGGAAAAAAAATAAGCACCAATGGAAAATGTTATCTAATACATAGATCTGACCCTGATCAAATATTAAGTTACTAAATATGAGTAGTATTTGTCATAGTGGAAAGTATATGCTTTATGTGCTCTGCTGGAAGTTCACTAATGAATTAGACTCACCGAGCACCTTTTCTAGATGATTAAATTGGATACTTTCTCTCTGTGAAGTAATATCTTAAACTTCTCGGCACGTCTTGAGATTCCATCTGCAATGGGAAAAATTATATATCTGATATAGATGAGTTTCCAAACATCAAATTTCAATCTCTTAGCAACAACAGATTGAAAGAGTTCACTTTCCTTTTTTTCAAAATGAACTTCTTATGAATGTTTAATAATTCTTGCCATTTGATTCAGGAAAATATTAACAAAATGTAGTCTTAAAAATATAATTCCAGAATGTCAGAATGTTCTAATTGTATCACTTTCTTAATACCCATTGAGAAGTGTGTCAATGATGAAATGTTATGTGAAAGAGAAATACTAAGTGCCACTGGTGGGGAAGGTTCCTCAGAAGACTCACATAATTGTTGCGCTCAGCCCCACATGGTAACACTTGGTGGCCATCGTGATGTATGTGCCACCTTCACAGTGGCCTTGGTGACGGGAGCTGTGTGGCAGGATCTGGGATGGCGTTCGGTGGCTTTTAGATGACTTTTTCTGAGTCAGTCTCATATGTTACCCATTTGGTGACTTGGTATATAGTACAATATGAAAGCAGACAGAATATTTCCAAAGACTGATAGTTCAGTTCTTCACAATCCAGAGCTTTGTACTTTACAAGAACTTAGTTAGTCATTTCTATAAAAGAAGAGTTACAGCCAACAAATGGAGTAACTTTACAGATGTTCTATTCCCAGCACTTAGTACAAACACATGCCCATGGTGAGAGCGTCCCTGAATGAGAATTAGGAATGATGATGCTTTATGGAGGCATCTAGTGAGCTGGAACAGCAGCCTCAAAGTGTTGATTAATATGAACAAAGCGCTGTAGACTTTTTGCTGTGGTTTGTAACTTGTTTCAAATTGAGATTGTTCTTGGAATAACAAAGAATCCTATTGTGATTTTCTGACATCCGCTCTGGCAGTTTCTCAGCCTGTGGAGCCGCATGGGTGCCTGCTTTGTAGAGATCTCCGCTCTGTGTGCTTTTCCTGCTATGCTCTCTGGAATAAAAATTTATCTGGGAATAGTAAGAAATTCACTACCTGACAGTCAGGATCCACATAGAGATTCCTTCAGCTAGAGCAAGAAGTACAATCTAAGATCCTATTTGCTAGAAAAAATATGTAACAGCAGGCATCTAGGTTAAAACAAAAGCAACTTCACAATGGCAGGCAGGTGATAAATCATGAATCTGTAAAAAATATGTGAAAATTATTTAGGCCTTTTGATGAAATATAAACCCCCAGCAACTCTGTGATGATAAGGGCTCTATCACAATCTAATGCTATCTGAGTTCTTAGTAGTAAGTACCCGGTGTCTAGACTTGAAGTAGGAGGCTGTGAGTACTTGTCAGACAGTACCCCAGTAATAGGGTGAACCGGGGGGTGCTTATTTAGGGAAACGTCCCTGGGGATATTTAGTGACTGAAACCAAGGAGGAGAAAAATGCTATTTTCAAATAAAATATGGGGATTGCCCCATAATCTGACATAAGGTAGGATTTACTTCAAAAGAGATCTATTTTGGAGTCTCTTCAAAGGATTATCTATTCAAATATAAGGAGCTTCTTTATGAAACAATCTGGTATATAAAGATAGCACTGAGGAAATTCAGAGGAAGCTAGCATGCTGAGCTTAAAGTATAGGTAGCTATAGGAAAGATGTATTAGTTTGCTAGTACTGCCATAACAAAGTATCGTAGCCTGGGGTCTCAAACCACAGGGTTCTGGAGGCTGGAAGTCCAGGATGAAGGTGCTGGCAGGGATGGTGTCTGGTGTAGTGTCCTTTCTAGGGTTGCAGATGGCATTCTTAGTATCTCTTCCCCTTATTCAGACACTTGTTCTACTGGATTAGGACCTCATTTAATCTTAATTACCTCTTTATAAAGGTCTCATCTTCCAATAGTCACTTTATAAAGTACAGGGGGTTTGTGTTTCAACATCAGACTTTGAGAGGAACACAGTATAGCCTGTAGCAGGCGATAGGAGATAAAAATGGTTCAGCAGGATGAGGTAACTCTGCCTCAAGTCCAAAGACTAGAGTCCACCATTCCTGAGACATAATTGTTTCAGGGATTTTTGTTTTTTTTTTTTCTTCAGGTGTTCAATTACATTGTGTGTATGTGTGTATGTGTATTCTGATGTCTGTGAAAGAGGTTAGACTAAAACTTCCCTAAGCACAGAAGTGACATCCTATTTTCTAAAAATAATAAAATTCGAGCTAGACTTTAAAGCAGGAAGTGGACAAACCTGAACTGTAGGGTTGTCCACTTTCCAGAAGTGTTTGTCCAGCCTTTTCTCCCACACATTCCATGTCAAACTCAACACTCTTATTCTTCAACTGGTTCCTGCTCATATGTCCCTGGTGCCCAACATCTGAGTTTGTCACTAGGAAAGCCATCCTGAGAGGGTGCCCAGGATCAAGCAGCAATCCCTTGTTCTGGAGAACAGACTTCTTGGTATTTAGCATCCTGCCTTTTCTACTTGGGCCCCTGTGATCAGAAAAGAACCTGTCAAAACTTTGAGTAGGTGTCTTGGGGAGAGTTTGTGATATGTGACAACAGTATGCCAATGTGATAGATTCTCCCATCAGAGGGCCTGATGCCCGAGTTTCATAGCTGGAAACATGAGGCTACACGAATGAATGAATGACCAAATAAATCAATCAAGTAACTGGTATAACTTGCGGGGGCTATGGAAAGCTGCTGTTTGCATTTTTATTTTGCAGTGCTGGTAATTGCTTCCTTTTTGTGTCCTATGGCTATAATAGATTTCTCCTCGATAATTATAATTTCAGCAAATTCTTACAATTGTAAAATGCTGCATTTTTTAAAGGGATTCCAGCTGTCATTCCCCATTGAGCTGAGCTCTGTTTTGTGTTGTTAATTCCTCGTCTTCCTCACTCTGGGCACCTTTGCAGGGTGTGTGTGTGTGATGGATGCCATCTGGTCTGATAGAAGGAAACAGATATTGATTTTTAATATTTTCTCCCAACTTGTTTACTCTAGGATAATGCAGCAGCTGTGTGGCAGCTTGTCTCGGAGTGGGAAGGATTATTACCACTGCCTTTTGATGAGATAAATTACCTAGGACGACTTGAATGGCTAAAGGGTATACTTTGATGTTATGTCGCTTCATTTACCCTTATGACTAAATGATTATTGATTTTATATTTTTAAGCTCTTGAAACATGAAAATAAGTTGGTGGAGGAGCCTGGCTGTGTTAGTTTTATTAATTTATTTCTGCAGGGCATAATTCACTTTGGACCAGGTTGTGAAGGTTTTGGGTTCATGACCGGCTGTAGATACAGTTGCAAAGAAATGGCTTATTTATATAGTCATTGCAAGTAGTCCCAAAATCAATACAGTCTGGGATTGGATGATTAAACTCAGTCCCTTTGTGGGATTCATTCCTGGAGCCTCTGCTGAAATCATCTTGACCACAGCACATCCATGTGATCGAGTCTACAAATAGCAAGTTTGTTCAAGTTGAAATATTATTATTATTTTTTGCTCATCATTTTTTTATCTGCTATATTCACCCAATGACATTTTAAAAGCACTGGAAAAAAAGAGGGGTTGGTTGCTTGACTGTGTCAATGAAATAAGTAATCAGCATGCAAAGAGTCACCCCCCCCAGGCTTCCTAGAGAGTCCCTGACCGGAGTCAGGGCAAACTTTGGTCAGGGTCCCTGGCTGTGCTGGATTTAGCCCTGGGTGCTTCTGAGGCAGCAGGAGTGTGCGTGTACCTAACACTTCCGCACTCGGCAGGGCCTAAACTCCCAGGTGGCTCTGTGCTTTTTCTATTACCATTGGATGTGCTGACGCTGTTCAGTGTCTGAGGCACAACTGTATCACACCATTCCATATCTGGTGCTCCCCAGTCAAAGGGAGGAACAGTATCCAGAGAAACTGGATTATTTGGTTTTTACTTTTCATACTTTTCCCTCTATTTTCATAGATTTAAAAAAAAACCTAGTTCACAGTGCTGCATCTATTCCTTGTTAATGATAAAATTTGGTTTGATTACAGATCCTCACGGGCATCTCTGGAATTGAGTTTAGCATTTGAGGTTGGAAGTTTTAGTTTTTATGTCAACTTCTCTGCTTGCCTGGTACTCTGTGACCAGAGAGCCTTGGACGGTGCGGGGAAATGTAAGCAGGAAAGTCCGGTTTTCCAGGGAGATTTTGCACTTACTTATCTGACCGCCACAAGCTGGAGTGAACTACAGCTGAACATTTGTGTTAGTGATGGAAGCCTGAGCTTCATTTTTACTTCAGCGAAGTCTTCAGAGGAGTTCTCCTTTCCCGTCCTTCATCCCCACCCCAACTGTGGTTCTCAGCGACGGGTCTGCAAAGTTCATTTATGTGTCATGTCCTGGGATGGTACTTTAAAAGCCAAAACTTTATATATCACGTAAATTTGATGATATTACTTTTGCTTTGAAGATTTATTTTACATAAAGCTACACGTTTGTAGAAATAAAAAGCCATTCACCAGAGTCACTGCACTAGACACACAGAGCGAGCCCAGTGTGAGACATTTCATTTCCAGTCGGGGATTTCTCGGTGCTGTAAGTAATGGTGGCACGTTTACAGAGCAAAAAAGGTGTAAAACACTTTTTCTTACTTTAGTCAGTATGTATGTATAATTAATATGTAGTAAATTATATGGCTCTGTTTTAAAGCTTGTTTAAATGCATAGAATTTGAAGTTGAATGAAGAAATAAAATAACTTTTGGAGCACTGTAATGTAATATGTTGATCAATTTTATAGGGGAGTGGTGAATATTTAATTAATCACCTTTTGACAATTATTCACACTGGTCAGAATCAAGGTCTCCATTAAAGCCGAAGAATAGCTTCATTACAAATGACCCATAAAAGTGTCAAGTGCTGGCTGTGAGGACAAGTAATTTCCTTTGCCTTTAAAACCATTAGATGGAATGATGTGGGTGGGGAAGGTGATGAAGTGCATAATTGTGTGATTACAAAGAAAAGCTTAAACAGTAAATTTGACAGCTGGGTTGGAGAGGGTAGAGGATAAGGGTTTTAAAGTGACGGCTCTGTTCTTTCCAAGAGCTTTTAATTTTCTAAGAGAACGAGAACGGCGGCAGTCTATTTTTTGCTGGACTTTTCAGCCTGTAGTATTTGCTTAGGATTTAGGCATGCCAAGCTATTGGTGTGAGTGGATGTAGATGGAGGAGTAATGCTGACTTTTTTCGCCAGCCTCTCTCTCTCTCTTGAGGGCTCTCAGCAGAGGGAGAATACATTGGTTGCCACCTTGATTAATGCCTGTGAAGGTTGTCCTATTGGAATGGCATCTGGACAGCAAAGAGGGACCAATATGTCAGCAGAATCAGCACATGCCTTTTCAGACTTGGCTTTCAGGACTCAGAACAGATTGATCACCTGAGCTCCTCTTTGGCCTGAGAACAATCTGGAAAGGTGATAGCTGCTTGCATTTCACTGCACCCATTGCTTAATTGCTTGATGTTGGCCAAGAACCCACACCTTTTATGAACTTCTAGAGGCCACAATAGGTACCTTGGTTTCAGGAACTCTTGCAAATACTTTCACGAGTGAAAAGTATTTCCTTTCCCACAGGACTCAGTGGTGAGCAATAACTTATGAGAATGTCAGGATCCCACTGCCTTGGAGAAAATAATGCAGAATTGACTTGTTCCTGTGATTTTTCTCCTCCCACCTGGTTGAGAGAGGCAGATGGGGGTTAGGATGAAAATTCAACTTTGGGGGCTCCTGTTAGGTACTGATGCACACAGATTGAATTCTCTGTGTTGTGGTAGGTGTTGGGACACGGGAATTTGTTGATAATTGTAAACGGCCTCTGCAGTTGTTTGAATTTTAAATGGGGCAAAATGCAAGGGGCTATTCCTGGCTTTAACATGAACTGAATCTGCGGATACTTAACTTTTCAAAAGTTCAGCCCGTCTTCAGAAATCACTGAAACTTCTCTTTACTTCTTTGAACCTCGTCCATTTGAAGACCCTACAGCCATGGGTTGCCTGGCTCCAGTGTACACACCCTCACACACAAGTTCAAGTGGCCCCTCTTAAAAACTAATGGCTATTGACTCTGGTTGGGGTTTCTGTGATGTTATCTCACCCGGTAAAGACTTTGCGGTATGCCGTTTACATTGTATCTGGTGATTGTATAATCATTATTGATTTTCCTGCATGTAGTACCTATGTCAAACAACCTAATATATTTAAATGGTGATTATTTCAGTTCTGTATCTCCTGTGTGATAAGATCAAAGGTAGTTAAATGTGCAGTAGATGGGAGATAGCGTAGGGCGCTGTGCCTGGGCCCCTGCTATCACACAACTCAACCACAATGGAGAGGATTTAATAATTAACTCCCCCAAACACAAGAAGGTCTGGGCCCGCAGGAGAATGAGGCTGGCAGATGCAGAGAAAATATCCTAGACTTGCCGCTGAGGGCAACGCAGCCCATGCATGCCAGTGCAGGATGGATTGCTTTTCAAAAGTCCTGGGAAATCATTCTGCTTCTTAATTTAGTCCTTGTTTTTGTCTTAATGCTCCTGGAGAAACGAGAACCAAATGTAGGCCAATGTGTGATTTCCCCCTGGATGTAGCCATTGTGAAGCCCAGGACTTGCGTCCACTGGGGGTCCCACCTGGTGGTCCTCAGGCTCCCAGGTCAGCAGAGTGGGTGGCTCAGTCACTGAGCCTTATGGCATGTCACACTGTACCCTGCTTGTGCCCTGGGTAAGTGTGTCTGCTTGGGCACAGTTATTTGATGGCAAAGCAACCTGATTTTGTTGCTGTTGCAGATTTAAAAAAATAATAGCATTTTTCCTTTTCGAAATATATTCTGGGTTATAGTTTTTGGAATTTTTGTAACATAAATAAATAAACACAATTTTGAAAGGTACTGATACTACATTTAAGACAATCAAATGAAAATGTGTGGCAGTTAGAAAAATTAAGTGTCACAAAAGCCAAATCTTAGTATGAGGTTTAACACCCACATATACCAACAGCCTCTCTGAAAGCAATAGTTTTCAGTAGTGCCTCTGTGTCATGACTCATGCTGAATGTCGTCTAACCCCACCCTCCCTCGTTCCTTCTCTGGGGCTCTGAGTATTAGGCAACTACAGGGGGACCTCAGCTTGAGGACTTGCCCTCCCGGGCCCTGACAATGCTCTGTGGCTTTCTGGCTTCATCTGAACAGTTATTCAGAGGGTTTCCTTGGACCACATAACTTCTTTCTGTACAAGACGTTTATTAGAAGTTATCCTGCTTAGGCAAGGCAGTTTGCAGAATACCAGGAGCAACCACAAAGTCAGAACAAGGTGACGTGTTTTCCGAGAACCCACAGACTGGATTTTCACACCAGATTCACAGGAGAAAGATTGTTTCAGTGGACTGGTTTATATTTGCAGATGACAAGTTCTTAGAGAACAATGTGCTGAAACATCCTTTCAGCTTTCCAAGATGCCTTGGGCTCCAGTTTGACAGAAAATCAAACACTACCTGACAAGAAAAGGGAAACTGACCTCAATGGCACCATACTTCTGGTGGAGAAACCGAGGATGGAGGAGGTGTGTCACCTGCCCCAGGAGGCCCAGTCAGCCAGGGGCTGGCACTGGAGTCCCATTGTAACAGTGTCTTTGCCTCCCTCACAAGCCTACCTGTCCTTGGGTAGGAAATATACAGTCAGAATGTGGCTTCTTGCATTTCTCTTCATTTTCCCATCTCTCAATCCTTAATCGCACCTGCAAAGCCTGTTCTTGCACACACTCAGTTTCCAGGGATGAGGACCTGGATATCTTTGGAAGTCAGTATTCAGCTGCCAGCCCTGCCCTTTTGTACTTTGACAGTCATGTGGGACACTGCTCAGATATCCCCCTAAGAAACCTTCTACCCATCATCCTTTGGGTTCAGTCAGTGACCACAACACACAGCCCTGTGAACCCTTTCATGCTCACCTCTTTCTGGGAAGCTCCAGCTATCAAATGGCCATTTTTGTCCAACCTGAGACTATCCTCCACAGATTCCTTGAATTGGCTGCTTGCAGAAAGGGACCTGCTCACAGGACATTGGGCTGAGGTTGCCCCAGTGGACAAAAAGCCAAGAAAGACACAGAATGTCCCTTGGCACTCCCACTTGCCACTGGAGTGCATAGGTGTAGCTACGCTAGATTGAAGAGGTGCGGTGACCAGGCTCCCAACACTCTCACCGGGGAAGTCACAGGGACCAACTGGCTGTAGTTGGTCCTGGCCTCCCCCCTCTGAGTTCCTGTGGGAACGGAGGCCCACTGGGGAGTTGCCCTAGCCTGTGGGGAGTTGCGGGCAAGCAACACAAAATGGGGTGTTCAGGGCAAACTCCTCAAGAAAGAACTTGCCATTCAGCTTTGAGGAATGCAACTGGCAGTATCTCTACCAAAACTGCCAGCTGACTTCCAGACTGCTGTCTGTAAAAGCTAATATGGTGTGATGGCTAAGCAAAAATAGATGGCACTGGACGTCCCCTTGCAGACTGATGGTCTACAACAAAATCTTCCTTCATAACTGGCGGGCCACTGCCATGCTATCTTGGACATCAGCAGAGAATTCCTTCAAACTACTGGTTGAAGGAATATTATAAGTCTTCACATTTTTGTATTTCATATTCAGCTTATATTTTTATATTTTACTTCTTACTCTTTACTGGCATGAGAAAGAAAGAAAAAAGATGAATGAAACAAAATTTTGCTGTTTGAAAACTTAACAAAGGAACCAGACCTAGGGTCACTGTTGGGTCTCTGTCCCTGCCAGCTGCTGGTGACCTCCCCATGTCCAGGATCCTTTTCTCCCATGACACTATAGTATTGTCCCTTTACATCAAAGCTTTTTTCAATATCTTTTTTGGAAAATTAGTTTTAGCACTGAGGTATTTACAGGACATTTTAGTGACTAGAAGGGTCTGTTCATTCTGAGAGAAGACAGCCACAATAACTACACGAGCTCTCAGGGGCACGCCCTGTAGAGGCTCTTTCTTCCTCAAGGGACAGTCTTTCATTACTTCTTACTAACACTGATGTTTCAGGCCATTGAAAATTTGCTTCCATGTAAAATTATATTTAACCAATTTTAACTATTATTCCACTTTGTTTGAGTCTATTTTAAACAACCTGGGAACCAATAGAGGGAAACCAATTTTGGCTTGTTCCCAATGATTTTAGCCAAGTGACTCTTGTGGTGATTTTCCAACTAGAAATACGGAGCAAAGATGCTTTGTCAGCAATGAGTTTCCATAAAGTTGGATCTCATGACCTGAGAGATGTTTTGGTTTTGTGCAAATTGAGGGCATAAACATTTTTATTTAAAAAATTTAATCCAAAAAGATATGTTCCTCAAATAGTTAATGAACTCCTGTTTCTTGAAGTTATGCAGCTAGCTGCATAGAACGTTTTTAAAACTATTTCTTTAGATATTTACGGTGATTTTTTTCTGGACTGTCTCTTGAACAAGAATGGAGATTTGAACCTGTGGAGGTCTCCTGGCCTCGGCAGAAACCCTGACCCTGACACTTCAATGCCAACTACTGCTCCAGGGGACCTCAGCCCACATCCGTCCCTAAAGGGGGCCTCCTAGGATGGCACCCACTCCCACCTGACCGCACTTCCACACCCTCCTTGACTCTAATCCATTGCACTCTGAAGTCACCAAAAATTGAGCTCTGATGAACACCAAGCTCAAGAGAAGGGAGTCATGACCCCAAGGTTAGGGGACAAGGAAAAAAGACTCTGGAATTAATTCCAGAACTGCTTTAAACCAATTCCCAAGGGATATACATAAGATTTAGTGAGGTAGACATGAGAGGCAGGGCATTGCTGGGAGGTGGAGCCATAAAACTAGGGAAGGAGCAGAGTCGTGTTCTGAGCCGTAATAAAGCCAGTTCAGGTGCAGGAGGTATGGGTGGAGAGGAGCAAAGTGCTAAGAACAGCCCAAGCATGGCTTCACCAGGCATCTTCATAAAGGAAAATGCTAATTGGAAAATAGGGAAGTTGGAGAGCCCCCTGGGCTATATGAGCTGGCTGGACTCTAATGCCAGGGTGAGGACCAGCAGAAGACCCATGACCACCTGAATCCATGGATGGCTGCTTGCTGCTGAGTGTGTTCTTCTGTTTCTATAATTTTTGTTTTAATCAAAATAGATTTGGATTTGGTAGGCTAAAGAGATTCAGGCAACCACTTTTGGTGGATGAGATGCTCTTATGAAAACAGGAACATACAACAGTGTCTGTAAGTTTTACCTTGAGAAAATGAACTGGGTACAGAAGCTGATGGACCCATAGCAGCCACCAGGTGACTTAACATCTTCCATACAGTTTTCACCTTTTATTCACCAATGTTTCATAGGGAGTTGCCAAATCAAAGGGCGAGATTCATGGCAGTTAATGGCTGCCATTTTACACACATCCTGACTGCCCAGCTGCCTCTAGGAGGCCCAGGCTGGCCAAGACAAATCACTTCTACCTCCAATTCAGATAATGGCATTTCAATAATCACATGCTTAAGATGCTGAAGGTCTAGATTTATTATTATTGCTAATAATAATGAGGATGAAATTGCATATGCACCACCACAGAGATTGATTTTCCTGAGGTCTGTGGGTGTTCTGCACCTCCCTCTTCTTTAGTCTCCAAGGTGGATGGGTATTTCATTGCATGTATTCCCTCAATTCCAAATGAGTGAGTGACATACTATTGATACGCTCATGAGAGGATGATTTCAAATCTCACATCTTTGTCTAATGCCTTCATGATTTGATCAGATACATGCATTGAGCAGGCCCTTTGATTTATATGAATAAACTCCTTTTAAGTAAGGAGAACACCCATCATGAAAACTCTTTTTCCTTCAACCATCAAGTCCTGTGTTTTCGAAGCAGTGTTCCCTCTGGTTGAGGAGGGTGGTTTGGATGCGAAGCTGGGAACTGCTCCCAGCAGAGGACTTCTGACAGGGAAATGCAGCCTCGTGTTATTAAACAATAATTAAGTCCTCCAGGCTGAGTCCTTTACGCTTGCTAATCTTGGTGACTGTTTACATGCTACTATTTGTTAAATGGCAAAGTTTATTGATTTGGCAAATTCAGTCTCACATAGTAGATGTTCTCTCAGTCTGTGTTGCTACATGTGGTTCAGCATTTTTAAATGTCAACTGCAAAGTATTATTGATCCGTAATTAAAAGTGTAGAGAAAAATTAGCATAGGAGAAGTTTACAGTCATTAGTACAAGTACTGTTGGGCAATGATTTAGCATGTTTTAACATTTATTTTCCTTCTGTTATTGATGTAGAGTATGATGCTCACCTAACAGTTTTTGTTTTGCTAAAAAGGAAACTTTTAACATCAATAAGAACTAATAGAACATAATTCTTTTTGAAAAATGTGCTTGTGGGTTACCCTGATGCATAAATAAGCTAATCCAGAGGTTCTCTGTGCTCTGACTAGAGTGGGAGCTAAGGGTCTGGCCACTGTGAGCCACCCAGAGGGGCAATGATGGCTTCCTAGGCCTGGATCACAAGGTCTTGGTTGGGCCTGCACAAAAAAACTTAAAAATATGGGCTAGGCAGGTAGCAGTTTACAGAATGTTTATCCCAGATATGGTCAGACATTATGCAAATTTAAATATTCTACACATTCACCTTGTACTAATCAAGTCACATGAACAGATCTGAAAACATGGTCACCTCAACTATTAGATGTAACCAGTTCCCTCAAACCTTATACTTTAATCTTGTTTAAAAATCTAAAGCATAAAACTGACAATAGCAGCACTGACCTTTGTGACTGTAGCCTGATATGGCTAGAAAGGCTGGGTGGCCCTGGGGTGAGGGTTGGGAAGTCATCGATTTTGGCTCAGGGCTTACTTGATCATTATTTTGAACCACTAGAGTTTCGTATTCAGCAGCTTAGTGATGGGCCTGAAAGTTGGAGAGGAGGGTCAGAGCCACAAGACCTGTTAGTCAGGGCTGCAGATCAAAGCTGGACCAGGTGCAAGGCAGTGGGCATGGGATTCAGGTTCCCAGAGTGTGTGGTCATTTTGTCATGTTCCTTCATCCTTGTGGATGTTTGTTCACTCCCTTGCCATGTGTGCCTTTGTTCATCTTTTAGGGGCTGAACATCTTCGAGGTGGGTTCTGGAGACGTACTGCGATGGGTAGGCACCCTGCCTTCACTGAACTGAAGTAGACAGTCTGGGAGAGGGACTCTCACCTGGCTGTGCACAACCACTCAGGGACCAAGGCTGGAACAGAATGCTGATGCCAGGATCCCTGACTAGTCTGTGCAGGTCTGGCCCTGGGTCCTCGTTGAGGAACACCTGCAGAAAGGGTTCTGGGAGCAGGGTGCTCCAACATGCAGGGGCCCTCTGCTCACAAGTGGGCTTCAGTGGGCCTGTGCAGGAGGCCACACTGTCTGTGTGGGGCCAGTAGATCAAGGTGTGCTCCCAGAGAAGAGGGACACTGAAGTTCAACGTGCATCACCTGGTTATCTTTAAGGGTGGGGCAGATTTCTCGGAAACTTGGTGAGGAAGCAGGGGAACAGGCAAAGAGTAAACAGGGAGGGAAGGGTATAGAAAGTTTGTACATAGAAGGTTTTTCAGACCAGGTTCAGGGGAGGCAGGCATCAGCCATGGCTCTGTGCATTTTGGCTTTCCTTCTCCATAAATGTCTTGAGGTTTCTGGTTATGTTTTCCAAGACAGGAAATTGCCACTTAAGGCCCAGCAATGGGCACACTTGGCCATGGGGGAGGTTTTGAGGCTGAGATGCTGTGCCGGCCAGGCGAGTTCCCAGATCTCTGCATGGCCCAGGTTTGGGGGGTTGAAAGGCCCTGCCAGCACCCCTCAGCACAAGCCTGACACCCACTTCAGTAAAGAAGCCCAGGCTTCAACAAGGTCAAATTTAAGGATTTAAAATAAAATTAAGTATAAAGTGATCAATATAAGCACTGCTACAAATGAGTCTGATAGTGAGGTTCTTAAAGTCTGAAAACATCTTGGAAAACCACAAAAAAAAGGTGGCTCAGACAAGGACAGGGGCTGAGAGAGCATCATGGGAACGCCAATTTCTAAGGGGTATCTTGCCACTTAATAATTTAGTGGGCTATTTTTGAATGGAAATGAAATCTATTAAAGGCTGGTTTTCGTTTGATTAATAAATGCTATATAGGAACAACAAATAACCAAATAATTAAAGCAAATCCAATCTCTTAATGCAAACATTCTTTAAACAGTCCTTAACTTGATTTTAAATATAAATATTAAATAATGCCTAACCCTTCAAAGAATCCCTTCCCTCGGTGTTCTCCCCAGGCTAGTCCCGATGCGCAGTCTCCACGGTGAGGGCAAGCCCTCTCACCAAGCAGCCTCGACTGCCTGCCTCTCTGTACCCAAGGAGGACAGAGCATATTTTTTCCTTTGCTAGTGATTGATTTGATACAGTAAATTAAGCATTTTGTCACTTATGGTCACTGACATCTTGGATGGAATTAAAGAGTTGCCTATAAACATGGACATTGAGCATACTAAAACATTTTTCATTTGATTTCTTTAATTTATTTTATACATTTAATTTTTTCTTTTTTATTGCAGAGTCTGTTCTTTGGACATATTTAAGAACTCTTCCAGTGTTGACAGTGTTTTATTTTACTAAGATTACTAAAAGGAAATTTTAAAAAGAGAAAAACTATAGGTGTCTTCTTCTTATTATTACTATTCTGCATTTCTGTTTCAAAGATTTTCTGTAGGATAATTTGTTGATTCCAACTTACCCTTTGGAAGAGGCAATGGGCCTATGCTTATCACACAGAGAGTGGCAAGGAGACAGTGAGAGCTAAGGGGCTGGTTCAAAGCCCAATGAGAATGTCTGAAACATGGTTACCTGGATTTCCAGTTGTTTACTGAGCGTTCCTGTCACTGCATGTGGGAAAAGTCTGTCCATCAGCAAACGCGTACCATGAGCATTTACCCACAATAGGAACATTGTTTTTCCATGGACAAGCGAATCCAATTCCTTTATTGATATATTTTTATTCAAAAAGTGAATAAAAACATATCAATACTTATTGCCTGAAAAGAAGTCCCTACATTTTCTTTGTTAGAATGTTTTCTATTTAATTTTATATCTTTGAGCATTTTTAAAAAATGTAATAGCAAAAAACAGCCCATAAACCTTTTAAGTTTTGGGAGAAGAATCTCATGGTGTCCCTGGAAACTAGAGAGGAAGAGGCTCTCCATTAGGTGATTAAAACAAAATGTTTTTCTTAAAATACCAAAGTATTCAAGATTTTCATATGATTGATACTTTAGTAGTGGGAAAGCCTTGGTTATGCTTGGCTTCTGAGGACATCTAAAGATCCAAGGCTGATTCCCATGGCCAGTCAGTAATCCTATAAATGGAATATTGTACTACTATGCATTGTACAACAGCAGGTATCTACTGAAAGAAAGAGATTTGGTGCAGAAGGCATTAGTAGGGCATCAAGAGTGATTGAGTATGAGCCCAACCCCTATCCCAACCCTCCGATGGAGTTAAAATCAGTCCCTTCCAGTGGAATGGTTTATATGTCACCCCGAACCATATGTTAGGACAGGTCCCCAGCCAGAGGCTCCCCTGGGGATGTGTCTGCAGAAACACTATCCTACCATTCTGTGGCCACATCTGGGGTTCCCCTGGGGGTGTTAGGTGGGCACAAGTGAACACGATGGTGGTGACAGGACCTAAAATGAGCTGACTGCTCATCCCATGGTTCCTCAGGCCAGGAGATGCTGTACTGACAGTACAATGAGAACAGCCACAGAGGCTGTAAAGTGGGTGGTGATTTTATGTTATTTCTGTCGCTGAGTCATGTGACATGTCACAATACCCCCCCAATCCCTCCATCACTACTGTCCAGCTGTTGTTTAATCTCTCCTTTGCTTGCTGGCAATTGCCTTTTCTTTCACTATAGATTTGAGGAAATGAAGTTTTCTCTGTAAAGACGGATTCTATCTGGCAGCTTCTCTCAGGGAATCTGATGTTATCAACAGGAACCACAGCCAGTGGGACTAGCAGGGAACCTGGCCTCCATCTTCCAGCGATGTCCAAGTGTACTGTGCCCTGCTCAGCACAGGAGCCAGGAGGTAAGGGCATCTTTCAGACACAGGAACTTGGAGGTTGCCCTAAGCGAGCCAGGTTAGAAATGAGAAGTGCTGAGAAATGGTCTCAGTCACCAGGGTGCTGACAGCACTTTGAGAAGGGAAGGTTGATGCCAGCCAGATGGACTTTTTGTGGGGGGGGAGAACCTCCCATTTTAGCTGTACACCAGGAACATGCTCTGCAGTTATATACTTTGAAGATTTGAAGGCATTGTGGCTGGAACTGTAGGAGGCTCAGACATAATAATTTCCCTTGGGGCTTCCAAGGTGAGCTGTGCTGACAGGACATACCATGAATGTAGCACTTCTTTCTGTAGGAGGGGTATCAGGGCTCCCCTGTGGAAAAGAAGGCATTTGGTGAAGAACCTGTCAGATGAGCATTCTGACAAGTAGAAATAGTTGTGGACAGAGATCATTGCACTGGCCTGAAGAACTGTTATCCTAGACCAGGGCTTACCTTCAAGGGGTACATGGGACATATGAGATCTATCTGGGGAAAGTCCAGCCATTGTTAATATGAGAATGGTTTGTGCAACACTGATGTAACCTGGATGCCAAGGAGAGTGGACTGGAGTGCACATGAGTGAACAATGATGACTTCGCTGTACTAGTCAGTGGGGGTGGTAGATGCCATTGGGTGAGCGTGTGTACTGTGTGGCTGTCACATTCAAAGTGAGTGAGTAGAGTAGAGCAATGAGTCTGCATCAAATTTGGCATTAAGCTTGAACATTCCTCCACGGAACATCCCTCCACAGATTCAGAAGGCTTTTGAGGACAATGCAATGAGTGCAACACAAATAAAAGTGTGGCACAAATGCTTCAAAGATGGTTGAGAGTCTGTTGAAAGTGATCTATTTTCTGGAAGGCTTGCTACAAATAGAACACCTGAGAATAATTTAATGTGTATGGGCCGCAATCAACAAAGATTGGCAACTGACACTTTGAGAACTAGAAGCTGATCTGGGGGTTCCAAAACCTACTGTGTCTTAGATTTTGACACAGGGTCTTGTCATGAAAAGTGTCATGGCAAAATTTGCTCTGCCATTTCTGCTACCAGAGCAGAAGGAACATCATGCAGCAGTTGCTAAAGAACTGATTCAAACCACTACCAATGAACCAGATTTTCTCAAGAAGGTCATAACTTTGAAGGGACTGAGGCATCATTGTCCTATGTACAATGTTTCTTGTATCCTGTATCTTCTTGAATATACATCTCTATTTTTCATATTACATGGCTGGATGTCTACAAAATACAGTTTGGGCATTGTTTGCTTTACATTAGTGGGGCAGATGTCAAGTTCTGTGGCTAGGTTTTCCATGCAGTGATGGGTCATGGGGAGCTGGTCATGTGTTCTGCCCATCATGTGGTAGAGGGACAGATCATGTGTGTTCAGTAGCTCCTCTCGCTGCCCCTTTATGGGTGAACATAGAACTGGAACATACTTGCTGGTTTCCCACTGTGAAAGACAAGCAATAGTGAACACTTGTCCACATCTGTGCACCTGTGCCTATAGGGCAGATATCTGCCTATACATTGCATTTATACATGTTGATGGGCCACTTATTCCTAAGGTGCATTTCAAGCCACATGTCCTATGTTCATACAACTAAATATGATACAAACTCAAGGTACCAACAGTGCAAGAAACTGGATCATAAGTATATGTCAAGCAACAGAGAAGGAAGGAACAACTTAGCAGCTCAGAATCACCACAATTGCCAGATCTGGGCTGAAAGGGTGAAGGTAAAATATCTTAGAGAAAATAGTTGAAGGTGACAAAACTCATTTCCTCCTTTAAGGTATCAGGGATCCTGACAAAGACCAAGAAGACATGGCACCCAGACTACAGTGTGGGGTGACCAAGGAAGAAAATACCAACAAAATGTTAAGTCCTGGGAAGAACAGAAACCCTCCGTGGCAGGGTCCTCACCAGACCCCCTGCCCTGAGTGCCTGTGCACAGGTCCAGCTAAGGGAAAGGAACAGTCTAGAAGGGTAGTATACTCCGCTACACAGTCTGCCTGTTACTCAACCAGGATGAGAATTGTTGTTTTGTAAATTAACAGGCTTTCAACTTTGACCGTAAAACTTAAGTATATTCAAATTTTATTTTCAACACAACCTCTTTCATAAAGCCTTTCTGAGCCCCAGACTGGGTGGCAGGCTTGTCTGTGGACTATCCAGAGCAATCTCCTGTCTTCATTGCCCCTGAGTGTAGCTGGTGTCCCTCACCAGGTGGAAGTGGACTGGCTTTGCGTCATTTTTATCTGTGGCAGCCTTTTACCAGGATGCCTTATATTTAGTTCTGACTAAAAAATACCCGTTAATTGCACTGAATTGTAGAAGGGACAAGAATGCTGTCAGATCTCTTGAAGTTTCCTGCTCACTGAATTTTCATCTTTGTGCCCCTGGGCAGCACTTTAAATTGTACCAGTGGTCAATAATTTTTGAAACAGGGAGGATGAAATAATACAGAAAAGTCAAATGTGCTTCTCTAAATGTCAGAAAAAGCAAACATAAAAAAAAGTAAAAATCATATGAAAGACAAGAAACACAGCAGTCGTGTTTATTTAGGTGTGAGATAAAGAATCAGCTATGATAAGTACATGTCCTGCAAGTACCCCTGTGAGCTGCCCATGGGGAATGTTATAGAGAAAATTGCCTTCTATGGGTATACGTCTGCGGCTCCTCTACCCCACATTCTCTCAGACCAAACTTAAGGAATCTGCGTTGCTGGGGACTCGTGTGTGCACAGGGGAGGGTAGGGGAGGTTAGAAGTTGAGTGTTACCTCTACGTGTTTAAATTGAATTGGCAATGACTATAAGAATGGTGAATAAAAATGTGGAAGAGAGGCAAAACAATATGGGAATCTTATTTTAGACTCTGAGGTGGATGAGTGCTTTGCTGGTGAAATAAGGAAGGTTCAGAGACCTTGTGGATGACAAAGGCCACCTCTGCTCCAGCGTCCTGTTGGCCTGAGTGCTCTTGGGAGTGACTATCTCACCAATCTTTGTTTCTTCACTTGAAAATAGAAACTAGCTTCCTCTTTAAGCAAAGGGGAACTCAGGTGGCACCACACCTGTAAATCAAAGTGGTTGCCACGGCACAGGTGCACTTCCACGCGGAGACTGGCCCAGTGTGCGCTGCGCCTCTGCACTGACTCCAGGCAGTCTCCCAACAGTGTCAATTTGTTGTAGTTTCACAGAAGAAATTCCATCAAGATTACTCAACAAAGGCTCAAAATATTTTCTGTAAATTTAACATTGTTCTAATATGTCCTGAAGAATATTTGAAAAATGTTTATTTTGTAGTCAAGTTTTCTTGCTGCTGTTGAGAAACAGTTTTAAGACCCAGAAATCACCAACTCTGATGGTTATGTGACCTAAAATAAAAACAATAGCAAAAACTAAAATCACCCTTGGTATTTTCTTTAAGCGTCTTTACATTAAAGTATCTTTTATTATTATGAAAGGTATTATGCTAAGTAAAATCAGTCAGAAGAAGACAAATACTTCATGATTTTACTTATATGTAGAATGTAAAGAGCAAAATAAATAACAAAATAGAAATAGACTCACAGATACAGAGATCAGGCTGATGGTTGGGGGCTAGCTGAAAAGGTGTAGAGGTTAAGAACTAAAAATTGATAGTCACAATATAGTCACAAGATGTAAAGTACACAGGGAATATAGTCACTAATATTGTAATAACTATGTACAGTGATGCCGGGTGGGTACTCGAAATATCAGGAAGACCAGTTTGTAAAGTTTATGATTGTCTAACTATGCTGTACACCTGAAACTAAGGCAAAATAATATTGAATGTAAACTGTAATTGAAAAATTGAATAAATAAATAAATACATGGCCCGCTTCTAGCCCCTCCTCCTGGCCCTGCATTGCTCGGTCTGCACAAATGTGGTGAGTGTGCATGAGCTGCAACCTCCAGGAGCAGCACAGGAAATCAGAGCAGCCTTGACCCTGTCCTTTTCACTAAAATTTCCCACAAACACCGTCCTGCCTTTGGTCACTTTCCTGTTCATCACAGAAGTGATGCAATATTAAACCTGCCTGAAGCTTAGCAAGTCAATATGTTAATTCATTTCATTCCTAAATGACATTTACTTACACATTGTAAAACCAGGGGAGAAAGCATCTGTGTTGGCTTTATCTCCTCCAAAATTAAGGTAGTGTTTTAAATGGAAAATGTAATTTAAATCCTTCCTGACATGGGACTCCTCACATGTGGCCCCTCTGCAGACCTTTGTGGAGGCTGGAACCGTCTGGGTGCTGTAGGAGCAGCTCCTCAGTCGAAGGAGAACTCAGAGCAGATTGAGACAAACCATCCCATGACAGGGGTTAAAAGAAACCTGTTACTATGACAACAGATGGGGTCAGATAACAAAATGAACAGCCATGTTTCTGATCTTCAAAAAATTCTCTTCCCTTTGCTCTCCTCTGTTATCTGGACCACTCCATCAAACACCTCGCAGATAACATAGCTGAAAACCCAATCGACCTTCAAGAAAACGCAGACAAGTTGGAAAGTGTATGGAAAGGTTACCATCACAGTGGAGGTGCCTCTGATGATATTTGCCTGTATACACAGAAATACACACACAGCCATTTTTCACGAAAGCAACAGGATAGGTTCAAAGGCATCCACACAAGTGCTTAACACATGTACGTAACAGAAAATGTTTTCACATCACTGAGAATCGAAATAGGACGAGACATTCAGAGTTAAAATCTCTGATGTCAGAACGCACTGCAACGTGAGGATTAGTTAGTATAGAAATGTTTGACATAAAATTGACAAGTGAATGAAATTATATTAATGCATGATTGAGACATCAATTGGGAGAGAGTTCTCATTCATTCAGTGATATTCACAGATAAGCTGATCAAAAAGCATATGCATGTGGAAAGAAATAGAAAGCTTCAAAACATTGTACACCTTTTCTCATGCTATTTAGTTCAAGGGAAATTGAATTAAAACCCAATTACCCTGCATATTTCCTCCTGGTATTTCCACTTATCACTGTACTACGTTTGGAATACTGTAAGCATTCTATATATTCTGACTCAACTGTACATTCTTTCATTTCTACTATTAAATTCTTAATATAAACACAAGAATGTCCAGTATTGGAGCTCCAAGTATTTATTTATTTATTTATTTATTTATTTATTTATTCGGATTCAGATTTATTTATTTATTTAAATAATTTTATTTAGTTATTTTTCAAGTACAGTTTTTTGTCTGATTCAGATTTTTTTAATATTAAATTTTATTTAGTTACTTTTCAAGTACATTTTTTTTTTATCTATTTCTCCCATCCCACCGCACCCCCCGCCCGGTCTCCCCCCTCCCTCCCATTCCCCCCCCACCCAGTCCTCATGAGCTCCAAGTATTTAAAAAGTACAGTATATTGAATTTATTTCTACAGAACCTTAAATATTAGCTTCAAATTTGGAAAATTTGATACATTTATTATTTAATTTTCAAAAGGAACTTTTGGGACAGAATAAGTTCTGTTCTCTAAAGAGTTATTTAATTTTATTTTTAGATCAATTGGTTAAAAATAAAGCTTTCTGGACCTTTCAAGTATATTTTTAGAAAACTACATGTTTTGCTTCTTCAAAAAATGAAGATTATTTCAATGGATTCGTTTAGCATTTGGCTGCTAAACGCACATTTTGACATTCTTGTCGTTGCCAGGTATGTAGTTACACTGAGACCAGGCATTGTTTTTCCTTTATTTTGTGACTATTATCCCCCTGGGTGTGTTGGATAATGCATGCTACTTCAATCCATCCGGGGTCAGAGCAGACAAACAACAAGCTCCTAGAGATGATAGAAACAGGGTTTTATTAATTTCTGAGGGTAAAAGGGATGCACTGCTTGCAAAGGTGAGGTCTGAAGGTTGTGCAAACAAAACCCTTCCTAGAGCAGCGTTTTCTCAGGAGGTGAAGAGCACAGACCCTCAGCACATGTGTGCAGGGTGAGTGTCTGAGGGATTTGATTGCCAGCTTGAGACACACATCTTTGTAGGGACCACATCACCCAGCAGGGCACCTGTCCATTGATACCCACACAGGTGTGCGTGCCACCTTGACTTCGAAGATTGCTGGGTCCTGTCCTACGTGGCAGCTTAGCGACAGAATCCTTGGTGTTACCTTTCTCGTAAACACAGCACTTTCTTACATGCAAACAATCTTTAGCTTCTACAATGTGTTATCAAACCCCATACATTTTTCAGCTACTCCATTCTTTGAAGCCACTTGTACTCTAATATACTCTAATACTAATATTAACCAAGAGTTACATGTTAAAACTGTCAATTGTGTGTCACTTTCCATTATTACATTTTCTCTAAACCACCTGAGAAGCCTTAATTGAATAGAATTATACTTAAAAATTTCAGAAAAATATCTCATGTTAGTAGCACTTAAAAACAAAAACTCATTGACAAACTAAATAAATGTTTTTTGTAAGTAAAAATAATTTCCAAAATTCTTGAAAATACTTTAAAATAGGGCTTTTGTAATCAGTGTAAAATAATTTCTCAATTGCCTACAATGTATGAAACACTAGGCAGAAATGATGTGATTAAACAATATCTCTTATAATATGTTAATTTTATTTAATACCTGGTTTTAGCACATTTTTAAAAATGAGAGAAAAGTTAAAGAGAACATAATTAAAACTGATAAGTGAACAGGGTGGAAGAGAAAACCCAGTTACTTTTCCCAGTTTAGACCATATGTAGCAAGAGACTCCTTTTAGAATCTGAGAAGGATGAAAAAAAGGAGCTGTCAGGGCTTCATTAGAAAAAGTGATCACTATTATGAATGGATTAAATAAATATTAACATACTAAATAAATATCTGATAAGTTTATCAAAAGGAGTGAGTAGATGTCAACAGAAATTAGTTTCATTGCATAAGATTTACTATCATTCTTTCTGTTTTATTTTATTCTAAAAATCCATTTAAATAAGAGCTTGGTTTTGAACCTTGTTATGTGTCTGTTCCCCTTTCATTAAGACTTTCCCCCACAGAAAGCATTTTAAAGTAGTTTTCAAAAGCTTGCTCACCAGTCTCGGCTCTGAGAAGCAGGCAGGAGAGGGTCTGGCTTCTTCAGATCTGCAGACTTAGGCTCTCCCGGCAGGTCAGACCTCAGGAGAGGACTTTGTCATATGGAAATGTTTAACGGTCCAGCTCATAGCCTGTGGAGGCCGCCTTTTATCTTTGCAGGGTTTGAACATGATCCTTTCAAAGCCAGATAACCCAGGAAAGGCCTCACAGTGACTGCTCACTGCTCACTCTCAGGCCCCTAATCGTAGTCCCCGAGGAATCAGTTATTAGAATTCGATAAGGAGGCTTTCTTGTCGTTTCCTATGTGAGCTTCATTCTTTATGTTCCTGCAAAATAATATACACTCATCATTTTTTAAAAAAATGCACAGAAGCAATTTTAAGATTGACAAATAAAAGCAAGCTTTGAGATTTATTTGAATTTGTGAGTTTTTAAAGTATATTGAAATACTTGAAATCAAACAAAATGCTCAGTCTTATCAGTTCCATTTGATGAGTCCTTGCCTCTGTCTAATCTTCAAATCTAAATACTTTGGTTTCACTGCTAATTTTTAAAAAGGGTGCCGTCCTACTAATTTTCCACTAAGAGTACTTTAAATGATAAAGACTTTGTATTTAATATGGATAAAATCAAATGCAAATTGTTATTGGCCTGGCTGAATCAGCCTAGATTTTTCCACTAATGAAAAGCACACGTTTGCCTGGGAACTGAGCAGCTCCCAGCACAGCAGAGCACCCGCCCTCTGGGTCTTCACTTCAGCTTCTCCAACTGTCCCACAGAAAGGACCAGGCTGTTTCTTTTTCCTTTTTACCTTTAATCCATAGTAGAGCAAGTTTTTAAAAACAATTAACTAATAAATAACAAAATAAAAATAAATAAACGTTTTAATCATTAGATTCAAAAGACATAAAATTGCTCTGTCACATGCTGTCATGGTTTTTAAAGGCATGCTTTCATTTTCTGCTCTTAACTAGTGGTAGACAGGGAACCAAGCATTTGCCGACTGTCAATGCATCTATGGACCACTGATTTGGAACAACAGTGGCAAGACCATTCAATGGGAAAAAAGAGTTTTTCCAACAAATGGTGCTGGGACAACTGAATAGTCAAATGGAAAAGAATGAAGTTGGACCCCTACCTCACACCACTTATAAAATTCACTCAAAATGGTACCAATGACCTAAAAGTAAGCATGAAAACAATAAAACTTTTAGAAGAAAACATAGGGTAAAATTTCCATGACCTTGACTTTGACAATGGATTATTAGAAATGATACTAAAAGCATGAGCAATAAAAATAAAACAAATAAATTGGACTTTATTAAAATAAAAAAAAACAACCTTCTGTACTTCACAGGAAACCATCAAGAAAGTAGGAAGGCAATGAGTAGAATAAGAGAAAATATTCACAAATCATATATCTGATAAAAGGTTCATACCTGGACTCTATAATGGATTCATACACTGAGTAATAAAGTGAAAAATAACCCAATTTAAAAATGGGAAGAGGATCTGAATATACTTTTCTCCAAGAAAGATACACAAATGAGCAATAGGCACATGAGAACATAGTCGCATCATTAACCATCAGAGAAGTGCAAATCAAAACCACAGCGAGATAGTACTTCCCACCCACTAAAAAGGCCAGACTCAAAAGTCAGATAATAATACGCATGGGAAAAGACACAGAGAAATCAGAACCCTCATACACTGATGGCAAACACGTAAAATGGTGTGGCCACTTTGGAAAACAGCCTGACGGTTCTCCAAATGATTAAACATGGAATTGTCATGTGCCCCAGTAGTTCCACTCCCAGATAATCCTGATGGTGGCAATGGTTGCAGATAACTGTGAATGTACCCAGACTAATAAATTGCACATTTTAAATTGATGAACTGTATGATATATGAGTTATATTTCAATAAAGCTGTACAAAATATAGTCACAAGTATTAAGTGGGATGTCCTACCCCCAGGGAAAGCCCAGGTCCCCACTCTGAAAACACTGACAGGGAACAGTGCAAGGCTGCCTTCGACACTGAAAGAGGCCCTTCCCATCCTGGACAGGTGGCGCTTTGTAGGAAATCTGGAGGCATCATTACGGATACACCAGCCCTGTCCAGCCCTGCAGGCCCTGTACATGAAAGATGAATGGGAGATCCCTCCTTCCCATACTCACTCTCCTGGCCTTTTCTCCAGGAGATGGTGTAGAGGGAGGCAGGGTGTTATCGCCCCAGGATTTGAGAACAGAGTCCACAGTCCAGAGGTACCTGACGCTTGGGAGGTTGTGGAAGGCACCCTAGGGCATCCACCCTTAAAGATGACTGACTTCCCTCATTTCCAACCTTGCTAATGATCTCACCATCTCTTTACTTTCACAGATATAACAGATCTTTCTTACTTATGAGATAACTGAGATTCTGGCTATCTGTCAACCCTTAAGAAAGAAAAAGGTGTCCCCGGGTCCCACAGCTCTGACAGGGTGCTGCTCTGGAGTTTTAAGTTTATTGAACAACTAATGCTGATCAGTGAGGCAATTAGCCACTTCAAGTCTCTCCTGTAAACTATGCCACCTGATTACCTGCCATTTATTTAAAGGTAGATACAGGACCTGAGTAGATACAACATCATATCAGAGCAAATCCAACAGCCACTGGGATACAGTTGAATGTCTGGGCTTTGCTGCAGCCTCGATTTGTGCCCAGTCAGGAGCTCTTTCTCTGGGGCATCTGCTCAGGAACTTGACCAGTTTTGCCAGAAACCTGATCCCGATTAGTTCTTCCCCAACTTTGCAATAAAAATTACAATGACCTACTTATATAGAACCTGTTTTGGCTAATGAAAATGAAACCTCTTGGCCTCACAGACAAGATATATAAAATTGTCTACACAAAAACTCCAAAATATTTTGAAAAAATAAACAAATAAACAACCAAAGCAAGAAAACAATAGAAGTATTATGTGTGTATGTGTGTGTGTGTGCATGTGTGTTTAAGCTGTACACAATGTTGGTGGCTTTGGCCTATTTAGACACCGAATCCATGTCCAGCATCTGCTCTGGGTTCTGACAGTTGTCACTTGCAGACTCATGGTGGGGATGCTTGGTGACAAGCCAAGCACAGCAGCACACAAAGTGCAGGAGGCTTTCTTTATCAAGGGAAGCAGAGGCTGAGCAGATACGATGGCGATCATTTCACTGCGCAGGAGTTTTTGCTCCCCACTCGTGTTCCGGTGTTCCTCTGTGGACCGGTGCCCACTGTGCCCCCTCGTCCATCCTGCCTTTTATAAGAACATATTCCTGAATATGAGCTGTGATATTTGATGCAGGGCAAGTCAAGGTGTTTTAAAAATTAAACATCATGGAACTCTCTTCCTGGCCGGTGACGTTTAATTTGTGTAGCAGTATTATGTCAGGTAGTCCTGGGTGGCACCAGACTTCCCTGCTTGGACCTTAAAAGGCAGATCATCTTGGAAAGAAGAAAAGACATGGAAGGTGGGAAAGGAGATGAATGTTCATCACCCCTTTTTGGATCCAGGCAGTTTGTGTATCCTACCACTTTCAGTTTCTTATGACCCTTATGGGATGGATTGTATTATTTCTATTTTCAGTATGAACAACCAGAAACTAAAGAGGACTAGGGAACTTGTCAAAGTTCACAATGAAGGCTGGCAGAAGAGGACAAGAGAGACCTAGAACCATGGCCTTGAGGTCCCCATACCAGTCCCTGACAGACAAGAGAAACCTTCTCAAGGTGACTCTCAACTCCTCCGGATTAGTGCAGGTGGCTGAGCCAAGTGGCAGGAGTTCTTACCCCTAGCTGTATTTCTCCTGGCATCTCATGCTTTCATTACCCACTTCACCATCAAGCTGTGTAACCCATGGAGCTTTGTTTGGAAAGGTTAATCTGGAATTTAGGATAACTGATACAAACATTCAGGTAGATGACGTAGCTACGATAATTGATCAGTCTGTAGCTTTTGATAGCGTGCCAGTTCATGGGAAGGTCAATGCTGGCACGGTAAATAGACACCTGAGTGCCTGTCAAGCTGAATTTTGCAGCATGAAATGGGCATATTTATATAGCACAGCCCCCGCAAGGCAGGCTGATTTCTCCAGATGGAGTCCAACTGGTAAGTTGGGAGTCTCCCGCGGTTTCCTGAGCTCCCGTCTGTCAAGTCAGGCAGGAAAACCTCTGTCATTGGCGATAGCCTAGAGGAGCACCAGGACACCTCACACTGGCCTGTGTGAGGAAGCACTTACTGCATGTGTTTGAAGACTTCTTTTTTTAGATCAGTTTTAGGTTCACAACGAAATTGAGAGGGAGGTGTATAGATCTCCCATACAAGCATTATGCTTACACCAGCCTCCCTCCTCCCCCACTATAAGCATCCCCACCAGATGGGACATTTGTCATGATTGATTAACCTACACTGACACGTCACCATTGCCCAGAGTTTATAGTGTATGTTAGGGGTCAGTCTCCCACGTTGTACATTCTACAGGGTTATACAATGACAGGTATCCACTTTTACAGTATTGGACCGAGCAGTGTCACTGCTCTAACAAATCCTCTGTGCCATGCTTATCCACCTGTCTCTTCAAGCCAACCCAGAGCAACCCCAATCTCTTTTTATCCTCATAATTTTGCCTTTGTCATGGAGTTAGATTCATATACTATGTAGGTTTTCAGATTGGCTTCTGTCACTTAGGAACAGGCACTTAATGTACTTCTATGTCTTTTCATGGCTTGATAGTTATTTCTGTTTGGTGTTAAATAATATTCTATTATCTGGATATACACTATTTATACATCCATTCACCTGCTAAAGGACAACTTGGCTGTTTACAAGTTTTGGTGATTACAAATAAGGCTGCTATAAATATCCATATGCAGGGTTTTGGGTGGACATATGTTTCAGTTTCTTTGGGTAAATACCAATGAGCATGATGGCTGGATCATATGATAAGAGCATGTTTAGTTTTGTAAGAAACCTCCGCACTGTCTTCCAAAGTGGCTGTAACGGTTTACACTCCCACCAGCAATGAATGAGAGTTACTCACCAGCACATGGTGCTGTCACTGTTTTTGATTTCAGCCATTCCAGTGGATGTGCAGTGGTATCTTGTTGTTTTTACCATTGTTTTTCATGTCCTTGGGAGAGATTTTCAACCACCTAAAGGATCTAGAATATAGAGTATTTTGAATTCCTCATCTGGTTTTGGATTTTTACTTCCTGTGATGCTGTGTGTCGGGGTGGGGGGGGAGAGAGAAAGAGAGAGAGAATGTTGCAGAGATGGACGGTGTGCTTGTAAACTAGAGGTGCCATTAGCCAATGTAGACTGTCCAAGGCATCTAATTAACATCATTAAATCTGTCTGCAGTAACTAATGTGCACACACAGAGCATCAATAACAAAACATTAGTGTCCTTCCTATTGGACGATTACATTCAGAGTATGTAATTACTGGTTAAATATTAGAGAATGAAAATCAGTTCAATATTTTCTTTTGTGGGTATGTTTTTACTAAACAAGGCAGCTTGATGAAGAAATCAGTATTTATTGAGCATTTACTATGTGCCAGAACCTGCTGTCAATGCATTTGTGTTATTATATTTGTGTCCCATACCACCCTTGTAAGGTTTGTGCCCCTGTATTGCAGACGGTCTGGCCGGGTTCAGAGGTGGTGAGCTGCGGTCCCGCGTTGCACAGCTGGTCTGTGGAGGAGCCCCACGCCGGTGTCCACGCTCCTTCTCCTCCGCACATCACAGCAGAAACTCTGCAGAGACGAAATGGAAGCACTGTACTGCTGAGTCTGACTATGTGCCGAGGCTGGACATTTGCTATTTCCCATCTGAGACTAACATGGCACTGTATACGTGGTTATTACCTCCATTTTACCCGTAAGGAACAGGATTCCGGGAAATGTGTGGTAAATTGCCCATGGTTATACACCAAGCTTCCATCACTTCTCGGACTGCTGACTTCGCTGCTTGTACCCACCTTCATGCGGTGAAAGACGATGTGGGAAATGTCTTGACATAAAGCTTTTCAGAAGGTTAGGGCTTCATAGAGACTTGTTGAAACATAAATTAGCAAGGATTATCCCTTTTTAAAATAACTGTACAGAGGCATAATTTACATACCACAAGATTCACCCATTTTAAGTGTACAAGTCAATGATTTTTGACAGATACACAGAATCGTGCGACGGCCACCACAGCCTCATGTCAGAGCATTTGTATCACCCCCACCTCAAAAAAAGCAGGCGTCTGCATGTGGTCACTCTCCACTCCTGGCCCAGCCCCTGGAGACTCTAATCTACCTTCTTTGTTTATTTGGGGGGATTTTACATAAAGGAATGATAGCACATATGTATGACTTTGGTGACTGGCTTCTATCACTCAGCATGGTGCTCTCCTAATTGATCCGTGTGGTAAATTGGAACCCTGCTTTTCTCTACTGCTGAGTAGATTCCATTACATGGATACACCACACTCTGTTCATTGATTTTCAGGTCCCACTTTTGGGCTCTTGTGTGTAACTCTCCATGGCCATTTGCACAGAGGCACGGCTATGTTTTCATTTCTTTGGGATAGACGCCTGGTGTTATCCCTTTAATGTGCGTGCCATATTCAAGCTTATACAAGTATACGTCTTCTTATATGTATTTTTTAAATAAAGCACTGTGTTTTGAAAGCAACAGCACATGTATGCATGCTTTTTCTTCTAAATATGACTGGGGTAATGAAGTTACTATATGAAAACGGATTCCGATTCTGTAAATTCCCCATGTGCATCATTACATATTCCCTGTCCTGCCCGGTATTTTTGGAGAATTCTGATAAATCCTGAGAGCTGTGTGAAAAAGCTCAGGTGACATATATACATTGAGGAAAAGAGCCCAAAAGGTTATTTCTAAATTACTAAGGTGGTCTACGCAAACAGTTGTGAATTGGAGGAAATCCTGCTCTCACTACATGTCCTGTCATCTCTCCGATGAGAACAGTGATTGTCACGCTGATCCGTCAGGGTCATGGAGGTGAAACACCTGGGACCAGATCTGTAGGGAGAGACATGCCGGCAACGTTTCTCCTGGGTATTACTGCAAATGGAAACCAAAACGCAGGAACTTACACATCTCATGTGGTAAAGTCCTAACGTTACAAAGCAAGAAGAATATCTCAGGCACTAGGTTTGCAAGTGTAAAATTTGAGATAAAGGAGAGAAACAAGATTTGGATCGGCTAAATCATTCAAGTGAGTGGAGATTTCTTGGCTAACTATACATTTTTCTACTGTTCTATTCTGAAAACTCTATAGTAAAAAAAAGTGATCTGCACATGTCACTGGCACAAATAACAGATTTGGAACACAAATTTACTCATCCTCCAATAATGAAAGTTGCCAGAGCTAGTACAAACATAGAAATATTGTTAGATGTTCTAGAAAGCAGCCTGGAGGGTTCTGGGCGCTGTTCATGAGATACTGTTCCTGGGTTTGTGGGGAGACACTTCTCATGCTGCCTCCAAAACAGCAAAGTAGATTTGAAAGAGTGTTTCTCTCCCCCCCTCACCACGCCAGCCTCCCGGCTCTCTGAGGAAAATAGGAAATTATTCTTGTCTGGTAAAAGACCTCACACTGAATATTTATAATCAACTGCTGGACCATTATTACAGGACTTTATGCTGGAAGCTGTAGTTGTTAATATAAAGCAATTAAAATATTGGGAAGCACAAGATAAGAGTCATGTAGTTTTCAGAAAATGGCTGTTCACCTAAACAACTCCAGAGAAGCAATGAAACTGTTCATTTTATGAGAAGCTCAGCAAGACCCTGGGTGCAGGGCAGAGGGGGTGATAGACTCGTCACCGTGAAGCAGTCACTGGGCCCAGGTTCACCAGTAAGAATCAGAGAGAAAATGTGATGGTAAAGGACGTCACCGCCTATAACAGCAAAATCTCCAAAGTCCTAAGAAACACACAAGAAATGTGAGGGATGTCAAAGAAAAAACACTCCATAATTTGAAAGAAGCTCTTCACAAATGGAGAAAAAGGTGCCAGGTTTATGGACAAGACTCAGCACTCTAAGTTACTAACTTCCTGAGTTAATGTGTAAGTAGTGTGGGATTCAAGCAAAGTGCTCAGGTTCCGTGGGAGGACCAGTGGATAGTAGAGTCCAGGTATTTTAAAAGAATGAGAAGAAAGATTCTAAACTCACCAGATATCCTAAGGCCCCTTGAGGCTAAAATAAACACAGAGGACTAGACAGAAGAGAGGGAGTCAGGAACGGAACAGTACAGAAATACCAGGCCCAGTCGATGTTATAAAGTGATGTTTCATAGACGGCGAGTGAAGCTTTTCGCTTGATCAGGAAAGAACCACGTGTCCGACAGTCGGATCTTGGTTGCAAACCTCATGTTGAGGCAAACCCTAGACAATGGTCGTTAAATGTAAGAAGCAAAATGAGAACATTCATGTGAGAATAACATCAGAGCCACAAACCATGAAAGAAAAAATTTTAAAAATATTTAGTATTTAAAACAATCCATACCATTAATCACATTAAAAATCAGACAAAAACCTAGGAGAAAAGTTGTTGACCACAAAGTCTTCGATTCTGTGGATGGAATAATGGGAAATCCTATAATAAGAGGGAAAAGAATCACAACAAAAATAGAAAATAAGATTTATAGCATTTTGCCAAAACTGTAGAAATGAATAAGCTTTTCAAAAAGTATTCAGGTCCCCCAGAAGCCAGAAAAATGAAACTTAAAATCTTGAGATAGATCAACATCACCTGGATTCAGAGCACACCGGTGTTCATCGGTACTGCAGCCGCCCTGGGGAGATGGTCAGGCTGAACGCTCCCGGGGGCCTGTGTATTCACACCACCTCCCCGAGAGCAGGCTGCCTTTTGAACGACAGGCTTTATTACATATGTGTATGTAAAAAGCGCATGTTGTTAAATATGTAAATGTATAATCCATAAACATAGGTATGAAAAAAGCATTTTGTTAAATGCAAAGGTATATGATGCACGTCTATCTTTACGGAAGATATAACAGATATAACAGAATATAAGATATAACAGAAGATATAACAGTACCGTTATAACAGATACAAAAGGAAAGCATGTTTGTAACATTGTGATAGCAAGTTGCAAGTTAGTTTAAAATATATTTTCTGAGCTCCCATTTTTTTGCACTGAGCACTCTCTGATAAAATAAGAAATGCTCTTTGAAAGAAATATAACACTTTAGTCAATAAAACAGTAATTCAGCAAGTAGAGTGGTAAATACGAAATTTAAAATATTGTATAACTAACTGAATTGCTTATTCTTTAAATAATCCTTACACTTCTGGAAAAAATGATTGATCACGTATGAGTTTAGTATAAGAATAAATCTCAGCCCATATAGAAAGTCAGGAATATAAGGGAGACACAGGTAACGGCGGGTTTGTGTTCTTCTGTCAACCTGTGCGTGACGGGGCAGCAATAGGTGAGCAGTCCCAGGTTTCGAAATGTGTGCTCCGTGCTGCAGGGCTCCGGGGACCCACCTCTAGTTCCACCAAATCATGCTAATTCCTGGAGGTGCTGTTCTGGTGGAAACCCAGTACCTCTGTATGTTCTTGGTAACGTGTCTGCACAGACCAGGACCTGTGGGGCGGACGGGCATGAAGCAACCTGCCGGGTCCTCATTTTTGTGGGGGTCCAGGCAGATGTATGGCAACCATACATTCTACAGAGAGATGAGTGTAGAACTTAGCTCAGCAGCCCCTTAAAAAGTTCAAACTATTTAAAGCAAAGATAAGGAGGCCAAAATTAACACACATAAAAGACTTTTATTTTAGTTCAGGGGCAAATCATTTAAGGGCCTCTTTCAGCTGAGCTACCAAATCGAAAGGATTCACAATTATTTTGAATAAGTATAGTGTTTGTTCGTTTGTTTCTTTTAAAAACCTTGCTAAAATATTTTCTGATTTTATAGTGTTTGATACAGTCGGGGAGTTTT